>NC_090651.1:266075394-267371983 GCF_040937935.1 Hyperolius riggenbachi | reverse complement strand
TTTGCCCTGCCCTAGATTGTTCTTCGATCACCAACTGCAATAGATTAGGCTAGACCAAACAGCAGAGTTTTTTTTATTCATTTAAAGATTGAGTAGAAAAGGGCAAATCTTACTCCCTGACAATCTTTTTAAATTACAATTAACTGTATACAGTATATCAACCCATGCACAGCAATTCCCAACACTCCCAGCTGTAATCAGGGGACACATGTCATCGTTACACAAGTGTCATAACCTGGGGGGGGGGGGGGGAGCGCTATAGGAGCAGTAAAAAAAAAAAGGGGGGGGGGGGGGAAACAAGGTTTTACTGTGTCATATCAGTAATTCTGCATCATCTGGAGGTCATGCTATTTTTCAGATTTATTTTTTTTTTAGGATTTGAGTATACACAGTTACTCATCTTGTGGATGTGTAAGCACAACACATCACTAGATGTAGCTTTAGCCATTGTTTGTCAAGGGAACACACCTGCTGCTGTGAAATGCTTTGCTGCCATTCTGCGCAGCATGTGTTTCTGGCGAATTGTATAGAAGCTGTGCCTGCTTGCTGCTTGTATTGAAGTGGATCCGCTGGACTGCCTGTGCCCATACAGCCATATCACCAGGTGGGGGAGTGGCAGTGCCTCGGGATCTAGTTGGATTACAAGGGTCACTGAAGCAGTTTGGAGGGAGGAATATAACACAACCAAAACTTAATGCAGAGCTGGACTGCCATCTGGAGCCTAGTCTAGAGTCTGCTGTGACCCTGATCGGTGTGATCTGTTAAACATAGGGATAGTATAAGGCTAGAGCTGTGTCATTATAATTAACAAATGGTCAATAAAAGCTAAATTTTATACTGCCTAAATAGTTAAAAACAATCAAATCCTCAGCGTTGCATCAGAGTATAAAGATATCCTGCAGCCACCAGTACACACAATTGTGGCCGCCACCATAGAGATAACATATGCAATTGGCTAATGTCTTGGGTTTAAAGCATTTAATTTCCATTGCTAAAAACATCAGATAAAAACAACTTACATTTAAGGTCCTTGCACACAGGACCCTAATGCATGAATGCGCACATCAGCACATAAAAGTGATCAGTAAAGTTGCACATCAATTGCCTGTTTTTCACACCCATTCTGGTTTCGGCCTTCTGTCATCAAGGGTTAACCCTCTCTGTGGCGGTGGCCACTATTGCATGTATTGTTTTAGCACTGGTGGCTGCAGGAAACCTCTTAAAGAGACTCTGAAGCCAAATAAAATCTATGCTTTTAACTTTTATTAATGTTAAGCACTATAGCTAGTGCTAAAACGCCGCGTCCTCACGGCAAAACGAGGGGTTTATACCCCCCGAATCCCCTGTGCTAACTGCGGGTAGAGCTTCCTGATTGAGGCAGAGCTTAGGGCTGTAGCTCTGCCTCTTCGCTCGTCAATCCCTGCTGATCACCGCCTCTCCCTGCTGTCTGTAGTATTTGATTGGGTTATGTCACCACAAAAGATGTGGCAAGGTAGGTGGTTACGGTGCTTAGCGCTGAAACTAGGCGCCCCATGGCAGGGGGGACTTAAATCTCCTTCCGAATTGTGACGACTCGGAGGGGCAATAGTATTTTACACTGCCGGGGCTTTAAACGGCAGCAGGGTGAGTCGTCATTCGTCTCACCCTGCACCCAGCAAACAAGCGGCATACATATACGTATGCAGATGAAGACCCTTCGAGGTGTGGGGGTGTACAGCATTGGATTATAAGGATAGTAGTTTGGGGAAAAAATATGGAATCCCTTAGAAGGCTTTCAGAACAAGATGATGCTACTTTTTCCTACTAAACATTGTAAAACCACTCACATGGCTGCAGCATTCTGAATCTCAATCGGCACAGTTCATCAACTTGTTTATACCTGAATGGTTTTCATGAGCATTGATTAATTTCCATATAATTTTCAGTTTTGCACAAGAATCAAATGTAATTTCATGATCACCTACCTGAGTGTGCAACATTGACCAGTTGCCGACCGCCCACAGCCGATGGGCGGCGGCAAAGGGCGTTGCGTCCTTTCGGCATGCCGGGGGAGCGATCGTGTCATTGATGACGCGCGCTTCCCCCGGCAACTGGCTCAGCCCACCCGCGACGACAACTCGCCGGCCGTTCGGAAGCGCAGGCGGGTTGTTAACCCCGTGAACGCCGCTACAAAGTGTATAATACACTTTGTAATGTATACAAAGTGTATTATACAGGCTGCCTCCTGCCCTGGTGGTCCCAGTGTCCGAGGGACCACCAGGGCAGGCTGCAGCCACCCTAGTCTGCACCTAAACATACTGATCTGCCCCCCCCCCGCCCCCTGATCGCCCACCCTTCAGACTTCCCCCCCCCCCCCCCCAGAACACTGTTTGCACCCAATCACCCCCCCTAATAACCCATCAATCACTCCCTGTCACTATCTGTCAACGCTATTTTTTTTGAAATTCCCTAAACTGCCCCCTGGGGACTCCTGATCCCCCCCCCCCCCACCCCTCAGATTCTCCCCAGACCCCCCCCCCCCATGTACTGTATGCATCTATCCCCCCTGATCACCTGTCAATCACCCCCTGTCGCTGCCACCCATCAATCAGCCCCTAGCCTGCCCCTTGCGGGCAATCTGATCACCCACCCACACCATTAGATCGCCCGCAAACCCGCCGTCAAATCACCTCCCAAGTGTATTGTTTACATCTGTTCTCTTCTCTAAACACCAACTAATTACCCGTCAATCACCCATCAATAACCCACTATCACCACCTGTCACTGTTACCCATCAGATCAGACCCTAATCTGCCCCTTGCGGGCACCCAACCACCCGCCCACACGCTCAGATTGCCCTCAGACCCCCCCCCCCCCCTTATCAATTCGCCAGTGCATTAATTACATCTGTTCTTCCCTGTAATAACCCACTGATCACCTGTCAATCACCTGCCAATCACCTATCACCCATCAATCACCCCCTGTCACTGCCACCCATTAAATCAGCACCTAACCTGCCCCTTGCGGGCAATCTGATCACCCACCCACACCATTAGATCGCCCGCAAAACCCCGCCGTCAAATCACCTCTCAAGTGTATTGTTTACATCTGTTCTCTTCTCTAAACACCCACTAATTACCCATCAATGACCCCCTATCACCACCTGTCACTGTTACCTATCCGATCAGAATCAAGTTTAATGGCCAAGTACAGGGGTTTGTACATGGAATTATTTTTAGCACAGACAGCTCAAGTAGTACACAAGACAAGATATATAGTAATGTAGACTAACAGATATGCAACAGTAGCACAGGAAGACAATAGAATACTTAGTAGGTCGAGACCCCTTAAGGAGATGTGACGTCGGCGGACGTCTACCCAGGTGTGAACGCTGGAGCAAGGGAGTGTGATTCGGAGGGAAGGTTGAGATCATCAATGGCCTGAGGGAAGAAGGTGTTTCTGTGTCTAGTGGTCCTGGTGGGTAAGGACCTGTAGCGGCGGCCTAAGGGGAGAAGTTTGAAGTAGCAGTTGCTAGGGTGAGTGGGGTCTCTTGCTATCCTAGCGGCCATAGAGCGCAGCCTAGAGAAGTAGAGGGGGTTGAGTGGTGGAAGGGGCGTACCGATGATCCTTTCCGCAGACTTAATAACCCTTTGTAATCTGGACCTGACATTCGCAGAGGCCCCTGCATACCATACGATGATGGAAGAGCAAAGTATTGACTCAATGGCAACAGAGTAGAAGCAGGTCATAATATCTTGCGACATTCCAAACTTTTTCAGCTGACGTAGGAAAAACAGTCTTTGTTGGGCCTTCTTCTGGATCATTGTGGCATTTGCCTCCCACCTTAGGTCACCGGATATGGTGGTGCCTAGGAAACGTGCGTGCGGGACCCTGGCAACCTCAGTGCCTTCGATGAGGACCGGGGGGAGTACGGGGTGGCCTTTTCTGAAATCGATGATCAGTTCTGCGGTTTTAGCTGTGTTCAGAACCAGCTTGTTTTCCCTGCACCAGTTGCAGATGTTCTCAATCTGTTGGCGGTAGGCTCGTTCGTCACTCCCATCTATAAGGCCAAGGATGGTGGTGTCATCCGCAAACTTTATGACCTGGACGGAGTTGTTTGTTGAGGTGCAGAGGTTCCCCCGCAAGGGGCAGACCCTAATCTGCCCCTTGCGGGCACCCAATCACCCGCCCACATGCTCAGATTGCCCTCAGACCCCCCCTTATCAATTCGCCAGTGCATTAATTACATCTGTTCTTCCCTGTAATAACCCACTGATCACCTGTCAATCACCTATCAATCACCCTTCAATCACCCCCTGTCTCTGCCACCCATCAATCACCCCCTGTCACTGCCACCCATCAATCAGCCCCTAACCTGCCCCTTGCAGGCAATCTGATCACCCACCCACACCATCCGATCGCCTGCAGACCCACCGTCAGATCACCTCCCAAGTGCATTGCATCTGTTCTCTCCTCTAAACGCCCACTAATTACCCATCAATCACCCCCTGTCACTGCTACCCATCAGATTAGACCCCTATGTGCCCCTAGGGCACCCAATCACCCGCCCACACCCTCAGACCCCAGCCCTGATCACCTCGCCAGTGCATTGCTTGCATCTATTCCCCCCACTAATCACACCTTGAGACACCCATCAATCACCTCCTGTCACCCCCTAGCACACCTACCCATCAGATCAGGCCCTAATTTGCCCCGTGTGGGCTCCTGATCACTCGGCCAAACCCTCAGATCCCCCTCAGACCCCCTTCCGATCACCTCCCCAGTGCATTGATTGCATCTATTTTCCCCTCTAACCACCCCCTGAGACACCCATCAATCACCTCCTGTCACCCCCCTAGCACTCCTATCCATCAGATCAGGCCCAATACAACCTGTCATCTAAAAGGCCACCCTGCTTATGACCGGTTCCACAAAATTCGCCCCCTCATAGACCACCTGTCATCAAAATTTGCAGATGCTTATACCCCTGAACAGTCATTTTGAGACATTTGGTTTCCAGACTACACAGTTTTGGGCCCGTAAAATGCCAGGGCAGTATAGGAACCCCACAAGTGACCCCTTTTTAGAAAAAAAAGACACCCCAAGGTATTCTGTTAGATGTATGACGAGTTAATAGATTTTATTGTTTGTCAAAAGTTAGCGGAAATTGATTTTTATAGTTTTTTTCACAAAGTGTCATTTTTCACTAACTTGTGACATAAAATAAATTCTTCTATGAACTCACCATACACCTAACGGAATACCTTGGGGTGTCTTTCTAAAATGGGGTCACTTGTGGGGCTCCTATACTGCCCTGGCATTTTAGGGGCTATAAACCGTGAGAAGTAGTCTAGAAAACAAATGCCTCAAAATGACCTGTGAATAGGATGTTGGGCTCCTTAGCGCACCTAGGCTGCAAAAGTGTCACACGTCATATCGCCATACTCAGGAGAAGTAGTATAATGTGTTTTGGGGTGTATTTTTACACATACCCATGCTGGTTGGGTGAAATCTCTCTGTAAATGGACAATTGTGTGTAAAAAAAAAAAAAATCAAATTGTCATTTACAGAGATATTTCTCCCACCCAGCATGGGTATGTGTAAAAATACACCACAAAACACATTATACTACTCCTCCCGAGTACAGCGGTACCACATGTGTGGCACTTTTTTGCACCCTAAGCGCGCTAAGGGGCCCAAAGTCCAATTAGGATTTCACAGGTCATTTTGCGACATTTGGTTTCAAGACTACTCATGGTTTAGGGCCCCTAAAATGCCAGGGCAGTATAGGAACCCCACAAATTACCCCATTTTAGAAAGAAGACACCCAAAGGTATGGTGTATGGTGAGTTCATAGAAGATTTTATTTTTTTGTCAGCACAGAAAGTTAAAAAAGTCTTTTTTTTTTTTTTGACAAAATTCATGTCAATAAACCGTGAAAGCTGCAGTGGTCTGAATGGAGAAAAAGGCTCTGGTCCTTAAAGGGACTCTGAAGCGAGAATAAATCTCGCTTCAGAGCTAATGGTTAGCAGGGGCATGTGTGCCCCTGCTAAACCGCCGCTATCCCACGGCTAAACGAGGGTCCCTGAGCCCCCGAAATCCCCTCCGAGCAGCGGGGGATCTCTTCCGGATTGAGGCAGGGCTAACCACCGCAGCCCTGCCCCACGGGCGTCTGTCAGCGCGTATCTCCACCTCTCCCCCTCCCCTCTCAGTCTTCCTTCGCTGAGAGGGACGGGGGAAAGGCGGCGATGCTCCGCTGATAGATGTGACTGGAGGCAGGGCTGCAGCCGTTAGCCCTGCCTCTAGGAGCAGCAAAATCTACGACCAATTTGGTAGTTGATTTTGCGGGGGGGGGGGTGGTTGGTTGGGGGCTGAAGGGACCCCCGTTTAGCCGCGGGATAGCGGCGTTTTAGCAGGGGCACACGTGCCCCTGCTAACTATGAGCTCTGAAGCGAGAATTATTCTCGCTTCAGTGTCTCTTTAAGGGGTAGAAAGACTGTGGTCCTCAAGTGGTTAAATTTAATTTTTTTTTTTTCTCTCCCCTTTGCAATTACCATATGTTATTGTATTGATCGGTTTCAAGCTGCACATTATGTTAAATGTGCTGAATGTGAAAATGATGAGGAATATTTGCAGAGGTCTCTGTAGTAGGTTGGTTACAATTCCAGAATGCATATTTTCCCCTTTTATTATTTTAGAAAAATAATTATGAAAACATGAAATACATTTATTTAGTACAAAATGTAAACTGAGGAGATTTGTGGCCAAATTAAAGGATACCAGAGCTGAAGGGATAAGGAGAAACTGGGGGATCCGTCCTGTATGGGGAGCTTTTCTGATGGCCACTGCTCTCTTCCCCCCCCCCCCCCTTCTCCTGTGTCCCCCTCCTTTGTTACTTAAAGACCCCGGCAGCCTCTTCTGGGTCGCCAGAGGCTTCAGTGTGCAGGAACTAGTGTGCAGGAACTAGCACGGCAGCATGCGTCCTACAGCGCGCGACCACGGGGGAGCGCTCTGCGTATGGTGCCACAATTACATCATGGACAGAGCACTTCCGACCACCGTTTTGCGCTGTAGGACTCGGACTACTTTGAGTTTCAGAACTGCAGTGTAACTAGTGATAGCCGACTTCTTCGACATTTAGCAGATAGACAGAGTTCCAGTTTAGCGACAGAAAGTTAAAATGGTTTGTAATTGTGCACCTGCCAGTGTTGTCACTAGGTAGTCAGTTACAGCTTCAAATGCATTTAGTGTTGCTTGAATAGCTTATAAAATGTGACTCTCTTTTTAGGACATCTCCACAGAAGATGGAGAGCGTCTGTACACGCTGTGTCGCACCATGATTGAGGAAGGACCACTTGTGTTCACACCACTTCCTGAAGATGCCAAAAACAAAAAGTTCCAGGAAGAAGTGCCAATCTATGTACAGAAGTGGATGAAATTTAAAGAACTCATGATCATCCTGCAAGCAAATCTGCAGGAGATAGTTGACAGGTAGATTTCTGAATTCAATAATAGATTGTGGAGCGTTAAAGGACAACTGAAGTGAGAAGAATATGGAGGCTGCCATATTTATTTCCTTTTTAAACAATACCAGGCAGGACTGCCAGGCAATTGATAATGTTTAAAAGATAATAAATATGGCAGCTTTCAATATGACCTCTCACCTCTTTTTAAAGTGTAGAAAAGGTTGTTGCTGTGGGGATACCACGGGCACCTGTATGACAAGGAGATACCAGGAGCCAATTAGTGTAGTATTATGGGGTATTAAATGTTAGATTGCAGTTTAAGAGTATTTATACTCACAAAGGTGGGCTGCAGCCCCTGCAATATAACCAACGGGGAAATAACCGTCCCCGCGCAGTATTCCAGGTCCTACTGGAACTGGATGGTCGCACTCCTGGTTGTCCTTCTTGGTTGTAGATAGCACCAACCTGGAAGGTGAACACCTCCAAAGGAGATGTAATTTGTAGTACTGGGGGGTGGAGGCGCCCAAAGATAGGTAATCTGATGAAACAAAAATTAATAAGGTGGAGGGAGGTATCTGTACCACTCAAGATAGAAGAACCCAACCCACAGGCTTAATGTAAAAAATATTTTTTTTATCCAGCACGTTTAAAAGGACAAGGCGTTTCACGGGTCTCAGCCCGCTTCTTCAGGTCCATACAAGTACCTTTAAAATATGGTAACAAGCATGGACGCCAGAAATTCGCTTCTGGTTGAGGCCTGTGAAACGCGTTGTCCTTTTTAATCATGCTGAATATTTTTTTTTTTTTTTTTTTTTACGTTTACAGTGTGGTTTGGATTCTTCTATCTGGAGTAGTAATGACACCTCCCTCCACCTTTATTATTATTTTTTGCTTCATCACATTACCTATCTTTGGGCGCCTGTGTTAGATTTGCCCTGTCTTATGTATTTACTAAACAATTTTCACACGCTGAAAGCCTAATTTTTCCTAAAAAAAAAAAAAAAATGTAAATTAAAAAAATATGTAGATCATTTAGCTGTGATAAGAAGTAATACAGTTATTGGGGAATCAATGGGAGCAGCGCTGATATGTGAAAATTGTTCTCGTCCTGAAGTGATTAAACCATACCAGTTGCTTGGCAGTCCTGCTGAACTATTTGGCTGCAGTAGTGGATGAATTTACACTAGAAACAAGCATGTAGCTAATCTTGTCAGATCTGAAAATAATCTGCTGCATGCTTGCTCAGGGTCTATGGCTAAAAGGATTAGAGGCAGAGGATCATGCAACTGGTATGACTATATACATTTTAAATTCATATGACAGCCTCCATATCCCTCTTAAGCCCCATCTACACGGTACGATTCTTTGTGTGATTTGATTACAATTCTATTTACGATCCGACATGTCCGATCGGGATTCGATTCAATTTGATTTGCCATTGTATAGCAATATCGAATCGTGATCTGAAATGTTGGATTTAATCGAATCGTAAATAGAATCATAATCAAATCGCACAAAGAATCATATTGTGTAGATGGGGCTTTACAGTTACAGTTGTCCTGTACTTGCCAAGTTTAATCTAGTGTGTGCACATAGCATAACACCTGACTGAATGGGTGGTAAGATTACTCTGTTTGCCCAAATGCAGTGCTCTTTCTTTTATTTGTGTGGAAGTCACTCTCTCTACTTGTATGTTCTATTTTAGCTGTTTGCATGTTACTTTGGAAGCTGCTTGGGACTTATTTGATGTTCTTTCTCAATCCTCAGGTGGGCTGATGGCAAAGGACCTCTTGCTACAGAGTTCTCCACAAATGAAGTGAAGAGCCTGATAAGAGCCCTTTTCCAGAATACAGACAGACGGGCAGCAGCTTTAGCCAGAATTAAGTAACTCTGGTCTCTGTATTGTATATGTTAATAAAATGTACATATTTTTCTGTGAGATTACATTCTTATAAAAAAGAAAAAAAAAAAGACTGGTGCTTCTGATTGTGTTAAAATCTACTGCTGTGCAGTCATCACAACCTTAACCCTCCTGGCGGTTTGCTAAAAAATCGCCAGGGGGCAGCAAATCTTTTTTTTTTAAATTTTTTTTTTTTCATGTAGCGAGACAAAGTCTCGCTACATGATAGCCGCTGCTCAGCGGCATCCCCCCAGCCCCTCCGATCGCCATCGGCGATCAGGAGATCCCGTTCAAAGAACGGAATCTCCTGGAGGGCTTCCCCCGTCGCCATGGCGACAGGGCGGGATGACGTCAACGACGTCGTGACGTCATAGGGGATTCCGATCCACCCCATAGAGCTGCCTGGCACTGATTGGCCAGGCAGCGCACGGGGTCTGGGGGGGGGGGGGCGGCTGCGGCGCGACGGATAGCGGCGGATCGGCGGGTAGCGGCGGCGATCGGGCACTGCACGCAGCTTGCAAAGTGCTAGCTGCGTGCAGGAAAAAAAAAATTATGCAAATCGGCCCAGCGGGGCCTGAGCGGTGCCTTCCGGCGGCATAGCCCGAGCTCAGCTCGGGCTTACCGCCAGGAAGGTTAAAGAGGAACTCTAGTGAAAATAATGTAATGAACAAAATTACTTCATTTTTACAATAATTGTGTATAAAGGATTTAGTCAGCGTTTGCCCATTGTAAGATCTTTCCTCTCCCTGATTTACATTGACATTTATCAAATTGTGACATTTTTACTGCTGGCAGGTGATGTCAATGGAAGTAGCTGCTGCTTGCTTTTTTTTGGCAGTTGGAAACAGTTATTTCCCACAATGCAGCAAGGTTCCCACAGTGTGATGTCAGCACCATGGTCCTGACATCACACTGTGGGAGGGGTTTCACCACAATATCAGCCATACAGAGCCCCCTGATGATCCGTTTAAGAAAAGGAAAAGGTTTCTCATGGGGGGAGGTACCAGCTACTGATTGAGATGGAGTTCAAAACTTGGTTATGATTTCTCTTGAAGGCAAATGCTCCCTCTTTCTGATGTAATCAGCATATTCTTCGTTTTTTTTTTTAAGATTAATCAGCACCGTCAACTGAAATACGCCAGTGACCACTGCTGGGTAAAGACAATATCCCAAACATCCAGCACATAATGTATGTTTGCTTAAACATTAAACCAATAGTCTCTCTAAACACGTAAACCACTCCGTGCTTTGGATCCAAAGCGGTGACCGTCTCCAATAGCAAGCAAAAGGAAGGCTAACCAGTCTGTAACAACCCACGTTATAAGGTTGGAAAACAGGTAGATGTACATGGAATCGCCAGAATCTTAACTGCAGACCCGAGTTAAAATCATGCCCAATATACAATCCTCACACATAGGATAAAGGTATAGGTGCCGCCCATCCCCTACTCAATTTGGGGGGGGGATTGCTCTGGGTCTTTATGCAATTTACTATACTAAGGATAGTAATAAGCAGTGCTAGTATTAACTAGCCCTGGAAAATGGAAGGGGGGGCTCTACATACACACATTAGATAAAAGTTGGCCGATGGTCATCCACCATTCTAATTTGTGAAGAGCATATGGCCAGTGTCGCTGTTGGATCCTGAATGTCAACCTTCTGGCCCCCCTCCATTCAGGCTAGCAATGAGTCTCTGCAGTATCTGTCCCCAGTTTGTCGCCCAAGGAATCATTTCCTGATTAGTGACAGTAATCACAGGTCTATCAACACAGAAACGAGTTGCTACAACCACCTCACAGACATACAGCTGGGAGCAGGGAACCGGCAAGCCATGAGCATATTAGTTGGTAAAGAAAGAACCCCGCTACACCGGTTGTCAAATAAAAGTCTGATTATTTTATTGCAGCATCTGTGGTCAAACAGCATTACAGCTCATGCGTATCGGAGCAAAGGCATAGCTCCTTAGTCATAGCTAACAAACAGGTGATACACAACAGGTTATAAAGGTAAATGTGCCCGCCCAAATGGGCGTCACCTGTCAAAGTGAACCTTAAGTCAGAAAACAAAATTTAGCTTTACTCATCTGGGGCTTCTTCCAGCCCCCTGCAGCAGTCCTGTGCCCTCGCAGCCACTCACTAATCTTCTGGTCCCCCGCTGCCAGTTAGTTTCGTTTTTGCCGACAGGCCTGTCAAGACTGGCCACGCGTAGCTTTTTCCGCATTCCCGACTAATGATCGCTATTGCGGGCCGCAACGCGTACGAAAATACGCGTTGCCGCATATCTATGCGTGCGTAATGCGGCAACGCGTATTTTGGTACGCATTGCGGCCCACAATAGCACTAATTGCAATGGGGAATGCGGAAAAAGCTACGCGTGGCCAGTCCTGACGGCAAAAACAAAACTAGGTGGCAGCAGGGGACCAGAAGAGCAGTGAGTGGCTGCGAGGGCACAGGACTGCTGCAGGGGGCTGGTAGAAGCCCCAGGTGAGTAAAACTCATTTTTTGTTTCTGGCTTAAGTGTCCCTTTAACCACTTTGTCCTCCTTGACGTATAAAAACGTCGAGGACAGGCGCGCTCTCGCGGCCGATTGCGCGCGTGCACGCGCGCTCCCGGCCGCGGAGTCGGTAGCCACGGAATCAATGTGTCGGGCTATGGAGCCCGATCATTGATTCCTCTCCCCCGCTGAAAAAGCGACAGCTTCTCTCGGAAGCTTCGCTCTTTCTGAAGCTGTGTCCCTCTAAGCGTACATTGTACGCTTAGAGTGACGTCATGTAAAAAAAATCGAGATTGCCATCTTGTGGCCAAAAAGTAAAACTACAAGTAAATACCCAAAAACATTACAATACACCAATATTTCCCCAAATAAAACACTTTTATATCCCACCCTTCCAAAAATGCCCACATAAAATGTTTAATAAAAAAAAAAAAAATTACTATAAAAAAAAACAAACACATAAATATTTACCTAAGGGTCTAAACTTTTTAAATATCTATGTAAAGATGAAATATTTCTCTCTTTTTTTTTTTTTTTATAAGCTTGTAAATAGTGATGTATGCAAAACGGAAAAAATGCTCTTTTATTTCCAAATAAAATATTGTCGCGATACATTGTGATAGGGACATAATTTAAATGGTGAAATAACCGTGACAAATGGGCAATAACAATACGTGGGTTTTAATTATGGAGGCATGTATTATTTTAAAACTATAATGGCCGAAAACTGACAAATAATGAATTTTTTCATTTTTTTTCTTATTCTTCCTGTTAAAATGCATTTACAATAAAGTGGCTCTTAGCAAAATGTACCCCCCAAAGAAAGCCTAATTGGTGGCGGAAAAAACAAGATATAGATCAGTTCATTGTGATAAGTAGTGATAAAGTTATAGGCTAAATGAATGGGAGGTGAACATTGCTCGGATGCATAAGCTGAAAACGACTGAGATGTTAAGTGGTTAAAGAGCGAGTACACATAAATGGATACATACAGTGGGATGCGAAAGTTTGGGCAACCTTGTTAATCGTCCTGATTTTCCAGTATAAATAGTTGGTTGTTACGATAAAAAATGTCAGTTGAATGGAGACGCACAGTAATATTTGAGAAGTGAAATGAAGTTTATTGGATTTACAGAATGTGTGCAATAATTGTTTAAATAAAATTAGGCAGGTGCATACATTTGGGTGCTGTTGTCATTTTATTGATTCCAAAATCTTTAGAACTAATTATTGGAACTCAAATTGGCTTGGTAAGCTCAGTGACCCCTGACCTACATACACAGGTGAATCCATTTATGATTATAACATGAGGGTCTCAAAACAACTCTCAAATGACCTGACGACAAATATTGTTCACCATCATGGTTTAGGGGAAGGATACAGAAAGCTGTCTCAGATTTCAGCTATCTGTTTCCATAGTTAAAGGGGAACTGAAGTAAGAGGTATACAGAGGCTGCCGTATTTATTTCCTTTTAATCAATACTAGTTGCCTGGCAGCCCTGCTGGTCTATTTCTCTGCAGTAGTATCTGAATAAAACCAGAAACAAGCATGCAGCAAGTCTTGTCAGATCTGACTTTAAAGTCTGAAACACCTGATCTGCTGTATGCTTGTTCAGGGGTTATGGCTAATAGTATTAGAGGCAGAGGATCAGCAGAGCTGCCAGGCAACTTGTATTGCTTAAAAGGAAATAAACATGACAGCCTCCATATATCTCTCTCCTTAGTTCCCCTTTAAGAACATATTGAGGAAATGGAAGACCACAGGCTCAGTTAAGGCTCGAGATGGCATACCAAGAAAAATCTTGGATAGACAGAAGCGACAAATGGTGAGAACAGTCAGTCAACCCGCAGACCAGCACCAAAGACCTACAACATCATCTTGCTGCAGATGGAGTCACTGTGCATCGTTCAACCATTCGGCACACTTTACACAAGGAGTTGCTGTATGCGAGAGTGATGCAGAGGAAGCCGACAGCACAAACAGAGCCGCTTGAAGTATGCTAAACCACATTTGGACAAGGCAGCATCATTTTTGAATAAGGTGCTGTGGACTGATGAGTTATTTGGGCATTACAAGAAGCATTGTGCATGGAGGAAAAAGAACACAGCATTCCAAGAATAACACCTGCTACCTACAGTAAAATATGGTGGTGCCATCATGCTGTGGGGCTGTGTGCCAGTACAGGGACTGGGAATCTCAAAGTTGAGGGATGCATGTATTCCAATCAGTATCAGCATATTCTGGAGACCAATGTCCAGGAATCAGTGACAAAGCTGAAGCTGCGCCAGGGCTGGATCTTTCAACAAGACAATGACCCTCAATAGTGCTGAAAATCCACTAAGGCATTCATGCAGAGGAACAAGTACAACATTCTGGAATGGCCATCTCAGTCCTCAGACCTGAATATAATTGAACATCTGTGGTGTGAGTTACAGAGAGCTGTCCATGCTCGGAAGCCATCAAACCTGAATGAACTAGAGATGTTTTATAAAGAGGAATAGTCCAAAATACCTTCAACCAGAATCCAGACTCTCATTCGAACATACAGGAAGCGTTTAGAGGCTGTAATTTCTGCAAAAGGAGGATCTAAATATTGATTCAATTTCTTTTTTGTCGTGCCCAAATTTATGCACCTGCCTAATTTTGTTTAAACAATTATTGCACACTTTCTGTAAATCCAATAATCTTCATTTCACTTTTCAAATATCCCTGTGTGTCTCCTATATGATATACTTAACTGACATTTTTTATTGTAACAGCCAATGATTTATACAGGTAAATTATGACAATTAAAAATGTTATGTCGCCGCGCTGTAATTCAATGTGAAACAGTTCCACTTAATTGGCAGCAAGGTAATTAATTGGGGTTTTACACTCTCATCCCCTTCGAGCAATATATGAGAAAAATATATATAATACCTGCGCCTTTACATATCAATTATGCAATTTGGAGTTAATAAAATGTAAATTTATTCAAAATACACCAGTAGTCTTAAAAGTTAATCTCAATAAATCCCACACATAAATTCATACCTATTCAATAAATGCACTAATCAATACTGGCCAGTATCAAAGAACTTGCTGTGCACTGCAGTGCTAAAATATGAAAAAATGACTAAAAATGACTGAAGTCTCTTCCCTTGCTGACATACAGCTTCTTCTGAGAGTAATCAGTTTGGTATTATATAGTTCGCTGACATGCAACTTCTTCTAAAAATGATCAGTTGTTCCAATGGTAGGGTTAAGGAAGATGAAAGATGAAAAAATGACTAAAAAATACCTAGAAAATGACTAAAAAATGCCTAAAAAATGCCTAGAAAATGACTGAAGTTTCTTCCCTTGCTGACATACAGCTTCTTCTGAGAGTAATCAGTTTGGTATTATATAGTTCGCTGACATGCAACTTCTTCTAAAAATGATCAGTTGTTCCAATGGTAGGGTTAAGGCTTTTGATAGCCCACACACTCACGGTTCCGTTGCTTAGCTTGGATACTTCCTTTAGTATTCGTCCACTCAAGTCTGTAGCAGTTTTCTAGACTGGGGAGGAGTGGGTCAGGCTGCGTTCCCAGCAACTAACGATCGTTGTTACACAGGTCCCGGCCGGAGACCCGCTGCTTGAGGTTCGTGCAGCACACGGGGAGAGCTCCGATATGCGTGTTTGGACTCCAAACACGCATATCGGAGCTCTCCCCGTGTGCTGCACGAACCTCAAGCAGCGGGTCTCCGGCCGGGACCTGTGTAACAACGATCGTTAGTTGCTGGGAACGCAGCCTGACCCACTCCTCCCCAGTCTAGAAAACTGCTACAGACTTGAGTGGACGAATACTAAAGGAAGTATCCAAGCTAAGCAACGGAACCGTGAGTGTGTGGGCTATCAAAAGCCTTAACCCTACCATTGGAACAACTGATCATTTTTAGAAGAAGTTGCATGTCAGCGAACTATATAATACCAAACTGATTACTCTCAGAAGAAGCTGTATGTCAGCAAGGGAAGAAACTTCAGTCATTTTCTAGGCATTTTTTAGGCATTTTTTAGTCATTTTCTAGGTATTTTTTAGTCATTTTTTCATCTTTCATCTTCCTTAACCCTACCATTGGAACAACTGATCATTTTTAGAAGAAGTTGCATGTCAGCGAACTATATAATACCAAACTGATTACTCTCAGAAGAAGCTGTATGTCAGCAAGGGAAGAGACTTCAGTCATTTTTAGTCATTTTTTCATATTTTAGCACTGCAGTGCACAGCAAGTTCTTTGATACTGGCCAGTATTGATTAGTGCATTTATTGAATAGGTATGAATTTATGTGTGGGATTTATTGAGATTAACTTTTAAGACTACTGGTGTATTTTGAATAAATTTACATTTTATTAACTCCAAATTGCATAATTGATATGTAAAGGCGCAGGTATTATATATATTTTTTCTCATAAATTATGACAATTAACCCCACTGGCGTTCCAAAAAAAATCGCCAGGAGGGCGGCGCAGCACTTTTTAAAAACATTTTTTTTTAATCATGTAGCTAGCCTATTGCTAGCTACATGATAGCCGCTGTGCAGCGACATCCCCCCACCCCCTTCGATCGCCTCCGGCGATCAGTGCAAACAGGAAATCCCATTCACAATGGGATTTCCTGTTTGGCTTCCCCCGTCGCCATGGCGACGATCGGGATGACGTCATCCACGTCATGGCACACAGGGGAGTCCTGATCCACCCCTTAGCGCTGCCTGGCACTGATTGGCCAGGCTGCGCAAGGGTCGGGGGGGGGCAGCGGCGATCGGATGTTACACGCAGCTAGCAAAGTGCTAGCTGCGTGTAATAAAAAAAATTATGCAAATCGGCCCACCAGGGCCTGAGAAATCCTCCGACGGCTTACCCCAAACTGAGTTCGGGATAACCGCCAAGGAGGTTAAGGTTGTCCAAACTTTTGCATCCCACTGTAGCAGTAAAATGAGTCATAACAATACATTCATAAAATTTTCTTGATGTAAAAAAAAATCTTTCTTGATGTCCTAAAATCTTTCTTGAGTAACAAAAAAAAAAAAAATACAAAATTTGCAGGTCTGTACGTAGTTTAACCACTCCAGGTTCTGGAGTTTTTACCCTTTAGGACCCCTTCATAGTGGGGCGATTTTTCCGCACCCCACCGTAAGTTAATGAAAGTCTATGGAGACTTTCAGACTGAGGTGGTACGGTATGATGTGATGAAAGTGAAGTTTTCGCCGCATTCCTAACGCTCGGACAGATCTGCGTTGGCGTGCGGTTCTGCGTCGACGTGCGGTGAACCGGAAGTCATGTAAGTCTATGGCGCCGCGTGTCAGTGTGAAAACCCGCCGCAGGTTTTACGCGTCATGCATGTGCAGAAGTGTATTTTTTTGCAATAAGCTTCCAAGCACGTGCTAGCATTGGCCACATGAAGTGAGCGTAGCTTCCTGCTTGGCTGGCTGCCAGATCGGGACGTACTAACACGGTAATCCCCGAAGACCTGTTTTTGGCGGTGCGTTGCAGCCCTTGGCACCGCTGCCACCAATTTGCAGTGAGAAGGCGGGCCTAATGTTCCTGACAATTTTGGCATTTCAGCTGAGTCGCTTTTGAAACGACAATAACTTTGTATTGCCTATGCCATTAAAGTGATATATCTATTGTTTGTTTTTTTTCAGGACATTTTAGGGTTTTTGGGTAATATTTTTCAAGTATTTAATTCCGCAGGCAATTTTATAGAGGAAAATGTAGGCTTACATGCAAAAATTACAAATTGTTTCATGTTTCCCCCTTTCTAACTTTTTACGTGACAAGTGCCACAGTTTTAAAACTCCTCAAAATACATTATTTGGCTTGTCCCAGTTAAAACTATGCCATACATGCCATATTTAATCACTAGTCGGGCGTGTAGCGCGCCATTATCTCCAGCCTGTGCGTCTGTAGCGATTGCATGCGATCGATAGGGCACACAGTTTGGGGGCCCCAGTGGTGCTAGGCAACAACAGTTTGATGCATCTGTACAGCGCTGGGTCCCAGAGCTGTTGCTAAAGTGAACCATTACAGGTGTCCATGAATTTTATGGCCAAGTATAGGTGACACAAGGGTCACCATTAGTAATGTTAAACTGTCACTAATTTACATTCTAATTTACAAGTCTCACATCCAGGAACCTGCACTGTAGCTAATTTAGACGTGAGACTTGCGTCCAAGAACCAAAAGTGGTGTTAAAGGGACTCCGAGCACCTCTCATGGGTATGCCTTTAAGACAGACGACTTCCAACAAAGTCGTACTATGACCCCTCTGGAGGAGCCTCTTGCAATAACCATGCATGTCACTTCCTCTTCCTGCTTCATGCAGTGATGCAATTCTCTAACCGAGCAGACAGGGATGAACCAGAAGTTATTACATAGCCAAGATGACAGCTGCGATTTTTAAATTGAAATCGAAAGAAAACTATTTGGTGTAAAATGGCGATTCGTGCATCAAATGAAAGAGGAGAGCACACGCTACAGAAAGGTATGCATCTTTAAAGGGATACTGTAGGGGTGTCGGGGGGAAAATGAGTTGAACTTACCCGGGGCTTCTAATGGTCCCCCGCAGACATCCTGTGTTGGCGCAGCCACTCACCGATGCTCCGGCCCCGCCTCCGGTTCACTTCTGGAATTTCAGACTTTAAAGTCTGAAAACCACTGCGCCTGCGTTGCAGTGTCCTCGATCCCGCTGATGTCATCAAGAGCGCACAGCGCAGGCCCAGTATGGTCTGTGTCTACGCAGTACACTCCTGGTGACATCAGCGGGAGCGAGGACACGGGTGTGCAGGCGCAGTGGTTTTCTGACTTTAAAGTCTGAAATTCCAGAAGTGAGGCGGGGCCGGAGCATCGGTGAGTGGCTGCGCCAACACAGGATGTCTGCGGGGGACCATTAGAAGCCCCGGGTAAGTTCAGCTCATTTTCCCCCGACCCCCCTACATCATCCCTTTAAGTACTTTGCAGTACTTAAAGGCATGCCCTTGAGAGGTGCTCGGAGTCCCTTTAAGTAACTAAATCCTTGCAAGCAGCTATAAAAATCTCTGCTTATCCTGCAGAATCCCAAGACCTCATATTACATTTCACTTTATTTACAGGGGGTGGGGAGTTTAATATAAAGCAGAATTACTTCTAGTGTTGTAAGCAGCACAGTTTAGAAACAAGTTTAATATTTTCATTAAACTTTTTTTTTTACCTGTAGGTGTTCTGTAACATTTTTATGTAGCAGTGATTCTTGGCTCAATGGACTTGAAATTGTTAGAAAAGTTTTCTCATTCTCTTTGTAGCTGCAGTTAATGGAGGATTAAAATAGCTTTCAGATTGTACAGTCCACTGGCTGCTCGTTTAACATTCTGATTGCCCGCTTGTCCAATAAAACCAAAGTGGTGATGATCTTCATGATTATAAGGAGGTTTTATTGCCAGACTTGGTTTTCTCACTGGAGGCAGCTGCATGTTTACTGACTCACAATTTCCCATCACATTTTACAAAGATAAAACACCCTGCTTCACCGGTAAAGTTTTTCTTCAAGGTTCTTGGTTTTTGAAAATGTATTTTTATTTGTTGGTGACTTGGCCATGTTTTCTTGGCTAGGATAAGGGCCCTTTCATGCTCAGCAAGTTGCTTAGCCATGACCTCGCAGCACAATGTATCTGAAAAGTCGTATCGCACGGTTGTGGTGCATCCATGCGGTGAGGCATGCTGGACAATGAAATATGCCTTACTGTTAATGCACGCCCTACCCGATTGATGCACAGCATGCGAGTACATTTGAAATCGGCGCCAGTAGACTTGGGCACAGAATACAGCCGGTATATGGCTGATCCTGCTTCTGCACAAGTCCGAGCCGTTTTAATTACTATTCCCCCTCCAGGCCGCCATGGATAGTGGGGGAATGAAATAATTTGGCTTCCAGCGATTGCTGGAGGCTGAATTATTGTGTTTTTTAAGCAAGTTTGGCTCCGTCTTCTGACGGAGCTGACGTTACTCACTGAGCGCCGCTATAGACTGATTCCCATTACAGTCTATGGCGGCGCTGGCTGCGCCCAAATCTAGCAGCGCTGAAAAGCACTGCTCCGCAGCATGCTGTGTTACTGTGCAGGGCTGGTTCTAGCTACAATGGGGACCTGGTGCAAAAGTAACCTGGGCGCCCCCCCGAACTCGGACAAGGTGAGTTTGTGCCGGTCCTCACTGCCTCCATAATGCTACAAGGGAAGGAGGGAGCATGCAGGGATAGGGGGGTCTCAGACAAATAATTTAGTGGGGTGATGTGGACACTTTGGGGCCCCCTATTGATGCTGGAGCAATTGCCCCCTTTGCCCCTATAGTAGGGCCGGCCCTGTTACTGTGTCAGAACATGCCACACTGCAATCGAGGTGGTAGTTGTCTTCAGAGTAAGAACTATGCGGATACTACATGGATTAATATACCAGACATCTCGGCTTGTCAGGTTTACATTAATGAGCCTTTCTTCTGTATTAAGTGATTACCTACAGAAATTGCCAGGAAATCAGTGCAACAGCACAGAGCTTCACAAAAGGGATCAATTCTGTGAAAAGAGAAATCAACTGGGAGAGGAAGGGGAGTTTGGGCTGTGTAAGCAGGGATTCGCTCACCTAGGCAACTGCCTCTGTTCCAATGAGATCCCTGCTGTTCTCAATCTTCTGGCAACTCTGCTTTCATTGCTAAAGTATTAGTTTAGAAGGCAGAAGTGTCAGAAGATGAAGAGCGGCATGGATCACATCGGAAGGGAGGTGGCAGCCTGGTTGGGTGAACCCCTGCTTACTCACCCCAAACCCTCCCTCTCTCTGGGTGGCTTTTGCTTTTCACAGAATGGATCTTGCTCATCCTTATTTCTCAACACCATAATAGCATGTACCCATTTAATGATTTAATGACTGTGTTGGCCAAGTTCTCTGTTCTGTTGGTAACATAATCTCAAAATTGCCCTTTGTACAGCTGGATAGCATACTGATAAAGTCAGGCCTTTGATGTAGGATTTGAGCCCTTGACCAAGGTTCAAACCTGGCCCAAGCCGGTACATAAAACAGTAAGGTGTCTTTGGGCAAGGCTCCCTAATGATCCTGTTTTTTTGTGGAGCGCTGCAACCCTAAAGCACTTTGAGACAGCCAGGAGAAAAGAGCAATATAAATGTTCTGTGTCTTGACTTAGTACTCTGTAATTGTGTATAAATGGTTTCCATATATTTCTTAGTCCTTTTAACTACTGTATAAATATATTGTCCGTGGTGTACAAAGCAATAGCATCTTCACATAAATAGGTACGCTTTTCAGGTGCAGCAAAATTTCCTTAGCTCAAACTCCCACAAAGCCAGTGTATAGACACATCTTAACACCCCTCAGTCAGCATGAAGGTCAGTCTCATCAAGGGGTTGCTATGCTAATGGTTGCTGCAATAACATGCTGAACATACAATGAGTGTATCTATAATTGCAGACATCGAATTGGATAAAAAGCCTGAGGCCAGCTTCACACTGCAGATTGGCGGCAGCAGTGTGGCCTGGGGGCCGCACCTCACTGCCAAAAACAGGCCTTCGGGGATTACCGCATTAGTACACTGTAATCTTCATCTAGCAGGTGGCCAATCAGGAAGTGATGTTGACTTCCTGTGGCCGATGCGATCAGGTGCGTGGAAGCATATTGCAAAAAATATGCTTCATCGCATGCGTGACGTGTAAAACCTGCGGCGGGTTTGCATACTGACAAGTGTCGCCATAATGACGTCTGGTCCATCGCACGTCGATGCAGAACCGCACGTTAACGTAGATCTGTATGAGCGTCGGGATGTGGTGAAACCGTCACTTCTGTCACATCATGCTGTACCCCGCCAGTGTGAAAGTCTCCATAGACTTTCATTGCCCTGCGGTGGGGTGCGGTAAAATTACCTGCACCCCACCCGCAGATTAGCTGCATGCTGGTTTCAGGTGTATGATTCGGATTCGACTGATGCCAGAATGATCAGCAGGATGGTATTGTTTAGAAGCAAATAAATATCGCAGCATCCTTAAAGGGAACCTTAACTAAAAAAAAAAAAAAAAGTTTCACTTTTCTGGGGCATCTATTAGCCCCCTGCAGCCATCCTGTGCCCTTGCAGTCATTCATGGTTCCTCTGGTCCCCCACCGCCAGCTAGTTTGGTTTTTGCCGACTCTGAGTCGGCAGGCAGCCACACGTACCTTTGCACGCATTCCCGCTGCTGCAGGAAGCTATCGCGGACATTAACATGTACATTTTTATGCGTAAAAATGTACGTGTTAATGTCTGCGATAGCTTCCTGCAACAGCGGGAATGCATGCAAAGGTACGTGTGGCTGCCTGCCGACTCAGTCGGCAAAAACCAAACTAGCTGGCGGTGGGGGACCGGAGGAGCCATGAGTGACTGCAAGGGCACAGGATGGCTGCAGGGGGCTGGTAGATACCCCAGGTAAGGTTTATTTATTTTTGAGTTAAGGTTCCCTTTAAGGATGCTGCGATATTTATTTGCTTCTAAACAACACCAGCTTTAAGGTTAAGGTTCCCTTTAAAGGGAGTCTGAAGCCTAATAAAAAAAATAAAAATAAATAAGATACTCGCCTAAGGAGAGGAAAGGCTCTGCTCTGGGTCTTATAGAGCCTTTCCACTCCTCTCTCAATTCGCTCATTCCAGGGCTGGCTCCCCCATTTAAATCCCCCACAGCAGGAGGCTTCGGAAGTCTTTGGGAGCCCAAGTGCTACTGAAGATGGGTTACAAGTGCTTGAGAATGGGTGCTTGCACCTGTGCAGTAAGGAACTGGCTTAACAAGCAGGCTCCCAAAGACTTCCGAAGCCTCTCATAGGGGCAGAGAGCCGACACAGTGCTAGAACGAAGGGACTGTAGGAGGAATGGCAAGGCTCTATAGTCTTCCCTCTCCTGAGGTATGTTTTTTTTTTTTAATTTCATTTCAGACTCACTTTAAAGGGACCCTAAGCTCTCTGTAAAATCACAATATGGACTTACCTGGGGCTTCCTACACTTCACCATAGCCCGCAAGGTCCTCCTAAGTCCTCTCCTGGTCCCACTGGCAGCTCTGTTAATCAGCGACTTCGGCCTGAAGGCCCTCATGCGCATCCCCACCACGCAAGCTGCGCGTAGTCATGCTGGCCAGCGTGAGAGTCCTACACGTGCACGATTCTCTAAGACTGAACTGCATGACTCTCAAGCCAGCCAGCGTGATGCTGCGTAGCAGGGACGTGCACGAGCGACTTCAGGCCGAAGTCACTGAATAATGGAGCTGTCAGCGGGACCGGGAGAGGAGCTAGGAGGACGCTGGGGGACCTCGTGGGCTGCAGGAAGTGGCCCCAGGTAAGTCCATATTGTGATTTTGCAGAGAGCTCAGGTGACTTAACATGCTACTTCTGATGCGCTTCCGCGTGTCGCAGGGTAACACACTGCTTGTGCGTTTACTTCTGTGGCACCTGGCGCACTTCCATCACATTCGGTGCACCCCAAGATATGTGGCATGTCTTATAGACTTTAATGGCTACTACAGCGAGGGAGAGTACTGGGACATGATGTGATGTGGTAAATATAAAAGGACAACTGAAGTGAGAAGAATATAGAAATATGAAGGCTGTCATATTTATTACCTTTTAAACAATACCAGTTACCTGGCTATCCTGCTGAACTATTTGGCTGCAGTAGTGTCTAAATCACACCAGAAACAAGCATGCAGCTAATCTTGTTAGATATGTCAGAGACACCTGATTTGCTGCATGCTTGTTCAGGGTCTATGGCTAAAAGAATTACAGTCAAGATCACAGGATGCCAGGCAATTGGTATTGCTTAAAAGGAAATAAATATGACAGCCCTCCCTCTCCTTACAGTTTTCCTTTAAGGATTAGCATTGCTATCCAAGTGGAAGTAGGGCAAATGTTCCCATGGTGTGTTCAGAGAGCTTTCATGGCTTTCAGGTGCATCTTGGGAATTCTAGGAATTGTTGTTACTTTGTTCACTTGTTTCTTTATTGCGGTCCTTCATTTCCTATTCCTAGAATTACCAAGATGCACCTGAAAGCTCTCCAACAGGAACAAGACAGCAACAAACAACAATTTTATGGATCTAAAGCAGTGGTCCTCAAACTAAGGCCCGTGGGCCGAATGCGGCCCCCTGAGTCTTTTTTACCGCCCCCCCACACACAAATTGTATTACTTATAGATGCGGTCAGCTACATCTTTAAATATCGTTGGTCCACATATAGAATAGCAGTGCTGGCACCAGCCTTCCACGTGGAAGCCAAAAAGCAGTAATTTTGCTGGTTTCCAATCAGATTCCACATCAGGTGACACTGCTGTCTAATTGGACTTCAGGTTGTCACCTGGGTATGCTTCACTGTCTGGCCCGCAAAGACATCATTTTATGTATACTCCGGCCCCCCAGCAGTCTGAAGTATGTTGACCTGGCCCTCAACCCAAAACGTTTGGGGACCCATGATCTAAAGTGTTGTTTGTTGCTTTCACTGTACTTGTTGGAGAGCTTTACCTAAATTCTGTGAGGACAGAAAGAAGGTTCTGACTACCTTTCCACTTCCAGAGTTAGAAAAAAAAGTCTTCAATTTTAGGAATCAAACTGATTTCAGGAAACAATGTTGTTACAGATTGTGACCACCAGATGGAGCTATTTACTCACTTTCCAGTTTTAAACAAGTACAAGAATGGAGAAGAATAAGTACAATGTGCTGTACTTTGTTGTTTCAGTCTTCCCTGGTAAACATTCAGGCTGACTCTCAGGGGGGGGGGCTTATTAATAAGTAATTTTGAACATAATGCAAATATTATTAAGCTGAAGAAAAGTTTAGGTAAGTAAGAAATGGTCTCTGGGTTTATGGAAAGGCTTCCGCTATGAGGGTTTAATAATAGCTATGCAATGTTCTTTTCAGTTCTAACCTCCATAATGTTATCCTGTTCACGTTAACTTTAGCTGTATGCATAAAAGAAGGCTAGAATTCAAAATAAGCACAGACCCAAACCTACCCCCCCCCCCCCCCCCTCTTTGCAGAGAGTTTAACTCTTTGGGCAGCACGGTGGCGTAGTGGTTAGCGCTCTCGCCTTGCAGCGCTAGGTCCCTGGTTCGAATACCAGCCAGGGCACTATCTGCAAAGAGTTTGTTTGTTCTCTCCGTGTCTGCGTGGGTTTCCTCCGGGCACTCCGGTTTCCTCCCACATTCCGAAAACATATGGATAAGTTAATTGGCTCCCCCTAAAAAAAAATTGGCCCTAGACTACAGTACTTACACTACATAATATAGACATATGGCAATGGTAGGGATTAGATTGTGAGCTCCTTTGAGGGACAGTTAGTGACAAGATATATATATATATATATATATATATATATATATATACACACTGTACAGCGCTGCGTAATATGTCGGCGCTATATAAATACTAAATAATAATAATTTGTGGCCACTACTACCGGCAGGGTAAGGTACACATGGCCTTTATGAGCAAATAAAGACTGTTGGAAGGGTTAAAAGACACCTGAATTAAGAGGTTTATGGAGGCTGTTATATTTATTTCCTTTTAAACAATACAGGTTGCCTGCCTGTCCTATTGATTCTCTGCCTCTAATACTTTAAGCCATAGACCCTGAACAAGTATGCACATCAGATATTTGACTGAAGTTTAACTAGATTTGCCGCATGCTTGTTTCAGGTGTGTGATTCAGCAGACACTACTGATTCATGAAAGATCAGCATAACTGCCAGTCAACTGGTATTGTTTAAAAGGAATTAAAAATGGCAGCCTTCTTATCCCTCTCACTTCAGGTGTACTTTACATGCGTATTGTACACTGCACATTTAATGAACTATAGCTGCAGTCCTGGCCACAAAGTTATTTTTTTAAGCAGAGGGTGAAGGTGGGTGAGGTCAGTTGATCTGCTCTGCACGATTTAAAGGACATCTGAAGTGGAAAGAACATGGAGGCTGAAATATTTCCTTTTAAGCAATACCAGTTGCCTAGCATCCCTGCTGATCTATTTGGCTGCAGTAGCCAGAAACAAGCTTGCAGCTAAGCTTCTGAGATCTGATAATAATGTCAGAAACGCCTTATCTGCTGCATGCTTGTTCAGGGTCTCTGGTTAAGAGTATTAAATGCAGAGGATCTGCAGGATAGCCAGGTAACTGTTATTGCTTAAAAGGAAATAAATATGGCAGCCTCTAGATCACTCTTGTTACAGTTGTCCTTTAAATACTCTCCCCTCGTGTGGCTAATAACACACACCTACCTACTTTCCTTATTACCTTTACATTCAGCACGCCAAATCTTTAAGGAATATAAATGTAATTGTGCATTTATCAAGAGAGTCTGAGACAAAATATTGGTAGGTTCCTAGAAATCCATGCAGAACTGCCTCAGACATCCTAAAACATCACTAAATAGTGCATATTCCTTCTCAAACTGTTAGGAACAGGAGGAGTTATCAAGGTGTGTCAGACAGTGCAGTGTGTAAGGGGAATTGCTGTTGCTGAGGTAACCAATATATCTGCTTGTATTGCCCAGGAATGGAGAGGTTAACCACTTGAGGACCTAGGGCTTTCTACCCCTTAAGGACCGGCCACTTTTTTTTCCATTCAGACCACTGCAGCTTTCACGGTTTATTGCTCGCTCATACAACCTACCACCTAAATGAATTTTGGCTCCTTTTCTTGTCACTAATACAGCTTTCTTTTGGGGCTATTTGATTGCTCCTGCGATTTTTACTTTTTATTATATTTATCAAAAAAGACATGAATTTTGGCAAAAAAATGATTTTTTTAACTTTCTGTGCTGACATTTTTCAAATAAAGTAAAATTTCTGTATACATGCAGCGCGAAAAATGTGGACAAACATGTTTTTGATTAAAAAAAAAACCATTCAGTGTATATTTATTGGTTTGGGTAAAAGTTATAGCGTTTACAAACTATGGTGCAAAAAGTGAATTTTCCCATTTTCAAGCATCTCTGACTTTTCTGACCCCCTGTCATGTTTCATGAGGGGCTAGAATTCCAGGATAGTATAAATACCCCCCAAATGACCCCATTTTGGAAAGAAGACATCCCAAAGTATTCACTGAGAGGCATAGTGAGTTCATAGAAGATATTATTTTTTGTCACAAGTAAGCGGAAAATGACACTTTGTGAGAAAAAAAAAAAAAAAAAGTTTCCATTTCTTCTAACTTGCGACAAAAAAAAAATGAAATCTGCCACGGACTCACCATGCCCCTCTCTGAATACCTTGAAGGGTCTACTTTCCAAAATGGGATCATTTGTGGGGTGTGTTTACTGTCCTGACATTTTGGGGGGTGCTAAATTGTAAGCACCCCTGTAAAGCCTAAAGGTGCTCATTGGACTTTGGACCCCTTAGCGCAGTTAGGCTGCAAAAAAGTGCCACACATGTGGTATTGCCGTACTCAGGAGAAGTAGTATAATGTGTTTTGGGGTGTATTTTTACACATACCCATGCTGGGTGGGAGAAATATCTCTGTAAATGACAATTTGTTAATTTTTTTTACACACAATTGTCCATTTACAGAGATATTTCTCCAACTCAGCATGGGTATGTGTAAAAATACACCACAAAACACATTATACTACTTCTCCTGAGTACGGCGATACCACATGTGTGGCACTTTTTTGCACCCTAACTGCGCTAAAGGGCCCAAAGTCCAATGAGTACCTTTAGGATTTCACAGGTCATTTTGAGAAATTTCGTTTTAAGACTACTCCTCACGGTTTAGGGCCCCTAAAATGCCAGGGCAGTATAGGAACCCCACAAATGACCCCATTTTAGAAAGAAGACACCCCAAGGTATTCCGTTAGTAGTATGGCGAGTTCATAGAAGATTTTATTTTTTGTCACAAGTTAGCGGAAAATGACACTTTGTGAAAAAACACAATTAAAATCAATTTCCGCTAACTTTTGACAAAAAATAAAATCTTCTATGAACTCACCATACTCCTAACGGAATACCTTGGGGTGTCTTCTTTCTAAAATGGGGTCATTTGTGGGGTTCCTATACTGCCCTGGCATTTTAGGGGCCCTAAACCGTGAGGAGTAGTCTTGAAACGAAATTTCTCAAAATGACCTGTGAAATCCTAAAGGTACTCATTGGACTTTGGGCCCTTTAGCGCAGTTAGGGTGCAAAAAAGTGCCACACATGTGGTATCGCCATACTCGGGAGAAGTAGTACAATGTGTTTTGAGGTGTATTTTTACACATACCCATGCTGGGTGGGAGAAATACCTCTGTAAATGGACAATTGTGTGTAAAAAAATCAAAAGATTGTCATTTACAGAGGTATTTCTCCCACCCAGCATGGGTATGTGTAAAAATACACCCCAAAACACATTGTACTACTTCTCCCGAGTACGGCGATACCACATGTGTGGCACTTTTTTGCACCCTAACTGCACTAAGGGGCATAAAGTCCAATGAGTACCTTTAGGATTTCACAGGTCATTTTTGTTTCAAGACTACTCCTCACGGTTTAGGGCCCCTAAAATGCCAGGGCAGTATAGGAACCCCACTAATGACCCCATTTTAGAAAGAAGACACCCCAAGGTATTCCGTTAGGAGTATGGTGAGTTCATAGAAGTTTTTATTTTTTTGTCACAAGTTAGCGGAAATTGATTTTAATAGTTTTTTTTCACAAAGTGTCATTTTCCGCTAACTTGTGACAAAAAATAAAAACTTCTATGAACTCACCATACTCCTAACGGAATACCTTGGGGTGTCTTCTTTCTAAAATGGGGTCATTTGTGGGGTTCCTATACTGCCCTGGCATTTTAGGGGCCCTAAACCGTGAGGAGTAGTCTTGAAACCAAATGTCGCAAAATGACCTGTGAAATCCTAAAGGTACTCATTGGACTTTGGGCCCCTTAGCGTACTTAGGGTGTAAAAAAGTGCCACACATGTGGTACCGCTGTACTCAGGAGAAGTAGTATAATGCGTTTTGGGGTGTATTTTTACACATACCCATGCTAAGTGGGAGAAATATCTCTGTAAATGACAATTGTTTGATTTTTTTACACACAATTGTCCATTTACATAGAAATTTCTCCCACCCAGCATGGGTATGTGTAAAAATACACCCTAAAACACATTATACTACTTTTCCTGAGTACGGCGGTACCACATGTGTGACACTTTTTTGCAGCCTAGGTGCGCTAAGGGGCCCAACGTCCTATTCACAGGTCATTTTGAAGCATTTGTTTTCTAGACTACTCCTCGCGGTTTAGGGCCCCTAAAATGCCAGGGCAGTATAGGAACCCGACAAGTGACCCCATTTTAGAAAGAAGACACCCCAAGGTATTCCGTTAGGTGTATGGCGAGTTCATAGAAGATTTTATTTTTTGTCACAAGTTAGTGAAAAATGACACTTTGTGAAAAAAAAACAATAAAAATTAATTTCCGCTAACTTTTGACAAAAAATAAAATCTTCTATGAACTCGTCATACACCTAACAGAATACCTTGGGGTGTCTTTTTTTTCTAAAATGGGGTCACTTGTGGGGTTCCTATACCGCCCTGGCATTTTACAGGCCCAAAACCGTGAGTAGTCTGGAAACCAAATGTCTCAAAATGACTGTTCAGGGGTATAAGCATCTGCAAATTTTGATGACAGGTGGTCTATGAGGGGGCGAATTTTGTGGAACCGGTCATAAGCAGGGTGGCCTTTTAGATGACAGGTTGTATTGGGCCTGATCTGATGGATAGGAGTGCTAGGGGGGTGACAGGAGGTGATTGATGGGTGTCTCAGGGGGTGGTTAGAGGGGAAAATAGATGCAATCAATGCACTGGGGAGGTGATCGGAAGGGGGTCTGAGGGTTTGGCCGAGTGATCAGGAGCCCACACGGGGCAAATTGGGGCCTGATCTGATGGGTAGGTGTGCTAGGGGGTGACAGGAGGTGATTGATGGGTGTCTCAAGGTGTGATTAGAGGGGGGAATAGATGCAAGCAATGCACTGGCGAGGTGATCAGGGCTGGGGTCTGAGGGCATTCTGAGGGTGTGGGCGGGTGATTGAGTGCCCTAGGGGCAGATAAGGGTCTAATCTGATAGGTAGCAGTGACAGGGGGTGATTGATGGGTAATTAGTGGGTGTTTAGGGTAGAGAATAGATGGAAACACTGCGCTTGGGTGGTGATCTGATGTCGGATCTGCGGGCGATCTATTGGTGTGGGTGGGTGATCAGTTTGCCCGCAAGGGGCAGGTTAGGGGCTGATGGGTGGCAGTGACAGCGGGTGATTGATGGGTGGCAGTGACAGGAGGTGATTGATGGGTGGCAGTGACAGGGGGTGATTGATGGGTGATTGATAGGTGATTGACAGGTAATCAGTGGGTTATTACAGGGGAGAACAGATGTAAATATTGCACTGGCGAATTGATAAGGGGGGGTCTGAGGGCAATCTGAGCGTGTAGGCGGGCGATTGGGTGCCCGCAAGGGGCAGATTAGGTCATTTATAAAGAAGTTGCCTGTTGCAATACAAGTGCGGAGGTTTTCTGGAGGAAGCTGGCGGTAGCTTGGCGGAAGACATGCGGAAACATAAAAGCTGCTTGCTTCCCTCCGTGCGCTGCTCTGTCTGATGCTGCTTGGGAGGTCCGTCCCATTCATTTACAAGTAATCCGCCCGCCTATCGCTACTGTCGAGCAAGCGGTATTTTCCTTCCGCATACCGCTTGCTCTAATCTTTATGAATGGACGTGTTTGTTACTTTTTCTAGATAAATCTAGAAAAACTCTGCACAAGGCGGAAATGTATCGCTCTGCACGGGAATGTCAGCTTTTCATGCGGAAAGAGCCTTTATGAATGGGGATTTTGCTGAGTGTTCGGTAAAGTCAGCGGTATTAAGCATTTCCGCATGCGGAAATGCTTTATGAATGATAGCCTATATGTAGAATTGCTATTAAGCACTTCTTAATCTGCAGCAGTTTAGGGATGGATTTGCACTTTTCTTAACTGTAGAGCAGCTTTAGAAATCCATGCTAAACTGCCGCTATTATGTAGGATTTAAGACGTTTCTCATTGTCATGCAGAACAGTTCCCCTGCTGGTTAGAACAGTTTAGGAAGAAAAAACTGTCAGTGAGGCCTAGTGCACACCAGAGCGTTTCGGCTGCGGTTTGCGATCCGCTTGCGGGTGCAGATCCGCTTGGGTAATGTATTTCAATGGGCTGGTGCACACCAGAGCGGGAGGCGTTTTGCAGAAACGCATACTCCCGGGCTGCTGCAGATTTTGGATTGCGGATGCGTTTCTGCCTCAGTGTTAAGTATAGTTAAACGCAAACCGCTCTGAAAAACGGCACTTCAGAGCGGTTTTGCCAGGCGTTTTTTGTTACAGTAGCTGTTCAGTAACAGCTTTACTGTAACAATACATGACATCTACTACACCAAAAACGCTTCCCAAAACCCCAAAATGCTAGCTGAAACGCTTCAGAAAAAGAAGAAAAAGCGTTTCAAAATCTGCTAGCATTTTGCGGATCTGCTAGCGTGTTTTGGTGTGCACCAGGCCTATTTCTGTGATAAATCTGGACCTCTGTGTCCCTCGCCGCAGTTACGCTGTCTCCCATTCTTCTGTAGTTTTGTCCGTAGCAGCTGCCAACCCACAAGAGTGTGATGGCGAGTAGGTGCGCGCATGAGCAGAAGCTACTTACCCCGCTGGACTACAGAAGAAAGGAAGACAGTGGAACTGCCGTGAGGGACACAGAAACTGCTAGGGACTGGAGGTAGCCCCAGGTAAGCAAACCTACAGTAGTTTTATTTGCCTCATGTATTCTTGAAGGCTGCTTTCACAGTGGGACGTTACACGCGCACGTTAGAGCAGCCTGTAACGCAGCCCAACTCACAGTAATGAAAAATCAATGGGCTGTTCACAGTGCCCACGTTGCGTTACAGTGTAACGCTGGACGTTCAAAGAAAGTGCAGCATGCTGTGCGTTATATTGGTACTTTGCTGTGTTACACTGCTTGTACATGCTCAGTAAGGGGAGAGTCGCTATTGTTCCTAGCCACATGGCTAATTAATATTCACTGTACTGTAGTGTTGTCCAGATCATGAACTATTCAGATCTTTGATCCGGATCTTTTTTGTGAGTCGAATCATCCGGATCATCACAATGAAGGATTCGGCTCACAGTGGATGTCTGGAAGAAACAGGAACTGCAGCTTCTGTGCACAAGCACAATCTTCCTGCTGCATCTCTCCCTTCCCCATTAGCACCCTCAATGTGCCCTCATTCTCCTGCACCTCTCACTCTGCTGCACCCCTGCTTCCCTAGTAAAATGATTCAAAGATTCGGTTCAAAGATCCGGATCTTTTCAATGATCTGATTCGAATCATCCGAATCATTGAAAAGATCCAGACTTCCCAGGATAGCACCAAGAGCCTCATAACGCGGCTCAATCTGACGTTCAACTTCAACACCACCATGCGTTGCGTTAGGGGCACGTTATGCGACCTTAACCACTTGAGGACCCACCCTTTACCCCCCCCTTAAGGACCAGCGCTGTTCTAGCTGATCTGTGCTGGGTGGGCTGTGCAGCCCCCAGCACAGATCAGGGTGCAGGCAGAGCGACCAGATCGCCCCCCTTTTTTCCCCATTAGGGGGATGATGTGCTGGGGGGGTCTGATCGCTCCTGACTGCCTGGGTGTTGCGGGGGGGGGGGGGCACCTCAGAGCCCCCCTCCGCGGTGAAATTCCTCCCCTCCCTCTCCTACCTGTCCACCCCCGGTGATCCGCGCTGCACAGGACGCTATCCGTCCTGTGCAGCCAGTGACAGGACGTACCCTGTCACATGGCGGCGATCCCCGGCCGCTGATTGGCCGGGGATCGCCGATCTGCCTTACGGCGCTGCTGCGCAGCAGCGCCGTACAATGTAAACAAAGCGGATTATTTCCGCTTGTGTTTACATTTAGCCTGCGAGCCGCGATCGGCGGCCCGCAGGCTATTCACTGAGCCCCCCGCCGTGAATTCACAGGAAGCAGCCGCTCGCGCGAGCGGCTGCTTCCTGATTAATTAGCCTGCAGCCGGCGACGCAGAACTGCGTCGCTGGTCCTGCAGCTGCCACTTTGCCGACGCACGGTATAAGCGTGCGGTCGGCAAGTGGTTAACATCCCCTAAAACGCAACGTCTTGGTGTGAAAGAGGCCTAAAGATCTTCAGGAACAAGCCACCATGCATTTTAAAAATATTTATTGCAAAAACTTCAGATGTTCAATGGGGGAAAAAGTTTGCTCATTGCTAACTTACTATCACATATTTATTTAAAAACTGGAGACAAAACTAGAGCTTTTAAAATGCAACTTCTCTGTCTGTCACATTGCTCTTGATTCAAGGTCACTGTTTTAGAAGGTATTACGAGCAGAGGGAAAGTAGGAGAGCCAAGCAAATAAAATGTTTTAAAGATGATAAACATTGCTGTATCCCTCTCACCAGGTTTTCTTCATAGCGCACCTGAACCCTAAGCTGTAAAGTGCCTCGTCACCACCTCCAGTAAACAGCTGTAACAATCAGGATCCAGCTCTGACAAATACCTTCCTTATTCCAGGTGCAGCCACTCCAGGACTCTGCAAACGTCTGACATGCTGCCAAAACAACCAACTGCTGGGGCCAAAGGTAGTCACGCTGGGTTGGAGGAGTTATATAAACCTTAAGGCATCTGCATGTGCAAAAAAGCATGCATTTGTTTCAACTACTTTTTTTTTTTAAAGGGAATCTGAAGAGAAAATAAACTTATGAGATAATGAATTGTATGTGTAGTACAGCTAAGAAATAGAACATTAGTAGCAAAGATATGAGTCTCATATTGTTTCCAGTACAGGAAGAGTTAAGAAACTTTGTTATCTATGCAGCGTCTCTGAGCTCTCCAACCCAACTTGGGTTGAAGACAGTGCTGTTTTCTGAAGCACTTATACATCAAAAATACAATGAAAGACAACTTCAGATAAGGTTTTACAGCAGGGAACAGGAAAAAATTGGCTGTGCTCCTAATCAGGCTGCAACTGAAATGAAACCAACAGAAGACTTAAAGAGGAACTCCAGTGAAAATAATTTAATAAAAAAAAGTGCTTTGTTTTTACAATAATTATGTATAAATGATTTAGTCAGTGTTTGCCCATTGTAAAATCTTTCCTTTCCCTGATTTACTTTCTAAAATCAAGTGGTGACATTTTTTCTGCTGGCAGGTGATGTCAGTGGAAGGAGATGCTGCTTGCTTTTTTGTCAGATGTAAACAGCTGTTATTTCCCACAATGCAACAAGGCTCCCACAGTGTGATGTCAGAACCATGGTCCTAACATCACACTGTGGGAAGGGTTTCACCACAATATCAGCCATATAGAGCCCCCTGATGATCCGTTTGTGAAAAGGAAAAGATTTCTCATGGGAAAGGGGGTATTAGCTACTGATTGGGATTAGGTTAACTTCTTGGTTACGGTTTCTCTTTAAATACACACCTTGAATTCAAATCAGATGCAAACTATGCACTAAACCCTAATCTAGATACATTTTATGCAACCTGATACACATTGGTGCTGCTAGCCATAAGTAGACTTACATTTTTGTACAACAGGAGATATTGGCAGCGCTTCCAAATGCAGGCTACACCTGAGTTGACCAGCTGCATAGATGTGCAGAGGTAAGTCTACTTATGTCTAGCTGCATCCATGTGTATCAGTTTGCATTCAGTTTATCTAGATTAGGGTTTAGTGGATAGTTTGCATCTGATTTGTATTCAAGGTGTGCATTTAATTCCCTGTGGGCACTGCACACCTCTGTTGGTTTGATTTCAGTTGCAGCCTGATTAGAGGTGCTGCCAATTTTTTCCTGTTCTTTAAAAATGTGTAGACCATTTATGGCTAGCAGCCTCCGGTTTACACTATGGGGTCGATTCTCGATTCATAAAGCAATACCAACAGCTGGCTTTACCGAGCACTTAGGAAAATGTCAATTCATAAGGGCTGTTACTGCATAAAAGGCTGAAATTACAGAGCAGTGAGGTAAATTACCGACTTGTGCAGTAAATAAGTAAACAAATGTCAGTAAATGTCAATTCATAAAGCCTAGAACATGCAGTAAAGCCACAAAACATTACCGTCTGCTTTGAAGTGGTGAAAAGAGTGCAGTCTGTGTGAGGAGACTGTGCTGGGAGCTGTGACTCATAAGCAGAAGCAGTGAGAGCTTTGACTGACAGGAGCAGGGAGACAATAGAAACAGCCCCTGTCTTCTGCAAGTCTGGATGATGGAATCTAATCGAACCAGCAGCTTTCTCAGATGGGACAAGCTTTTAACCTGCTGTGCGGTATGGACGAGCTCAGCTCGTCCATTACCGCCGGAGGCTGCCGCTCAGGCCCTGCTGGACCGATTCTCATCAAATAAAAAGGAGCACACGCAGCCGGCACTTTGCCAGCCGCGTGTGCTACCTGATCGCCGCCGCAGCGGCGAAAGAGGGTCCTCCCAGCCGCCTGAGCCCAGTGCAGCCGGACCAAACAGTTCCGGCCAGCGCTTAGGGCTGGATCGGAGGCGGCTGACGTCAGGAAAGCAAAAGAAAATTAGGAGCGCCCTCTAGTGGGCTTTCATGCAGCCAACTTTCAGTTGGCTGCATGCAATAGTTTTTTTTTAATTAAAAAAAAAACGTCTGGTCGGCAGTAGTGTTGGGCGAACACCTGGATGTTCAGGTTCGCGAACGTTCGCCGAACATGGCCTACGAACATAATGGAAGTCAACGGGGACCCGAACTTTCGTGCTTTGTAAAGCTTCCTTACATGCTACATACCCCAAATTTGCAGGGTATGTGCACCTTGGGAGTGGGTACAAGAGGAACAAAAAATATTTGAAAAAGAGCTTATAGTTTTTGAGAAAATTGATTGTAAAATTTCAAAGGAAAAAATGTCTTTTAAATGCGGAAAATGTCATTTTTCTTTGCACAGGTAACATGCTTTTTGTCGCCATGCAGTCATAAATGTAATACAGATAAGAGGTTCCAGGAAAAGGGACCGGTAACGCTAACCCAGCAGCAGCACACATGATGGAACAGGAGGAGGGCGGCGCAGGGAATCGCTGCCAGGCTCCACAAGGTTCACCCAGTGCGCGGTAAGGGAGATGTATCGACCCTGGCCGAACGCACTCGTCCAGGTGTCAGTGGTGAGGTGAACCTTGCAGGCAACGGCATTCTTCAAGCTTCGGGTTATTTTGCTGACCACGTGCTCATGCAACTCAGGCACTGCAGAGCGCGCAAAGTGGTAGCGGCTGGAAAACCACGTAACGTGGGATGGCCACTGACATCATGCCCTTGAAGCTGTTTGTCTCCACCACTCGATATGGCAGCATTTCACAGGCCAGAAGCTTGGCTATGCTGGCTGTTAGTGCCACGGCCCGGGGGTCATTTGCTGGCAATTTCCTCTTGCGCTCAAACATCTCCGAGACAGACAACTGAACCGTAGGGCTGCACACTGAAGGGCTGTTGGTTGTTGTGTTTGATGAAGACTGGGAGACCTCAAGAGCACTATTCCGGAAAGTGACAGTGTCAGCGTCGTCTGATGTTTGTGAATGTTGTTGTGAACCACGCAATGGCTGGGCTACTGCTGCTGCTGAGGAGGGTCTGGTGGTGAGTCTGGTGACCCCAAGGGAGGCAGTGTTGCTGGTACCCTGTCCTGCCGCGTTTGCCCACAGAGTGGGATGTTTGGATACCATGTGGCGGGTCATGCTGGTGGTGGAGAGGTTGTTAATATTTTTCCCCCTGCTCAGGCGGGTCTTGCACACCTTGCAAATCACCATGGTACCATCCTCACTGCAGTCTTCAAAGAAAGGCCAGACTTTGGAGCACCTGCCTTGCTGGCGATTTCTGTTTGCGACTCTTTTGCGTCTCACTTGAACTTCCACGCTTGTGGTGCCTGAAATTTCGCGCCGCCTACCTTGTGGCACAAGGCGAACTCGTGCAGCAGTGGGTTCTTCAACAGACTCATCTGTGCTGCTACGACGGCGATGTTCTCCTTCACATACAAAATCTGGGTCTGTGTCCACATTGTCCAAACCCTCCTCTTCCATCTCCTCAAACTCGTCATATGTGATTGTGGGCCGCCGCCGTGGAGTAGAGCTCCCCAGAACAACCTCTGCGCAGCTCACTCCAACGTCGTCTTCCAGATCTTCTCGGCCGACCTCCTGCAATTGAAACCCCTCCTGCCCAACTTGCTCTGGGATTTGGGTTTCAAAGTCCTCGGACTCGGCTTGCATTTCAGTGCGCGGTGCATTTCCCACAGTAAATGGTTGTGAATCCGGGCTCAACATTTCTGGCTGTTCCATTGACCTTTGAAAGGTGGAAGTTTGTTGGGCTGGGAATAGCTCCTGCGAATACCCCATTGTGTCCTGAGGAAATTCTTCGGACTGTTTATTTGGCAGTTGTGTGCGTGGTGTCGCTGCCGGTTGTGTCAGCTTTGTGCCCACTGGCTCCTTGTAACTGGCTGAGGACTCGGACCTCGTGCGTGATGTGCTGGTGCTGCTTAACCCACTGCTGGACGCTTGAGAGGTCATCCAATTAATTATCTGGTCCAGTTCTTTTGGATTTGTGAGGGTTGATTTCCTGGACAACATGGGCGGTATTGAGTGGGTTTTCTTCGGTGCTCCACTGTGGCCTGTACGTGAACCGTCAGGGGAAACACCTCTTCCCTTGCCCCTCCCTCTTTCACAGGATTTCTTCTTCATTTCACTTATCCTTAAAGTACACGCTGACTGGCAGCAGTACAGTGGCAGTACAGAAATGCTATATAGTGGTGGGTGAGCGGTGTACTACTATTCCCAGCAGCGACACAGAGCACAATGCTATACAGTGGTGGGTGAGCGGTGTACTACTATTCCCAGCAGCGACACAGAGCACAATGCTATACAGTGGTGGGTGAGCGGTGTACTACTGTTCCCAGCAGCGACACTGAGCACAATGCTATACAGTGGTGGGTGAGCGGTGTACTACTATTCCCAGCAGCGACACAGAGCACAATGCTATACAGTGGTGGGTGAGCGGTGTACTACTGTTCCCAGCAGCGACACAGAGCACAATGCTATACAGTGGTGGGTGAGCGGTGTACTACTATTCCCAGCAGCGACACAGAGCACAATGCTATACAGTGGTGGGTGAGCGGTGTACTACTATTCCCAGCAGCGACACAGAGCACAATGCTATACAGTGGTGGGTGAGCGGTGTACTACTATTCCCAGCAGCGACACAGAGCACAATGCTATACAGTGGTGGGTGAGCGGTGTACTACTATTCCCAGCAGCGACACAGAGCACAATGCTATACAGTGGTGGGTGAGCGGTGTACTACTATTCCCAGCAGCGACACAGAGCACAATGCTATACAGTGGTGGGTGAACGGTGTACTACTATTCCCAGCAGCGACACAGAGCACAATGCTGTACAGTGGTGGGTGAGCGGTGTACTACTGTTCCCAGCAGCGACACAGAGCACAATGCTATACAGTGGTGGGTGAGCGGTGTACTACTATTCCCAGCAGCGACACAGAGCACAATGCTATACAGTGGTGGGTGAGCGGTGTACTACTGTTCCCAGCAGCGACACAGAGCACAATGCTATACAGTGGTGGGTGAGCGGTGTACTACTATTCCCAGCAGCGACACAGAGCACAATGCTATACAGTGGCGAGTGAGCGGTGTACTACTGTTCCCAGCAGAGACACAGAGTGGCAGTAAACACAATGCTATACAGTGGTGGGTGAGCGGTGTACACAGAGTGGCAGTAAACACAATGCTATATAGTGTGGGTGAGCGGTGTACTACTGTTCCCAGCAGCGACACAAAGACTGTTGGGACCCTGGCTAGCCTGGCTGGAGAGAGAACTACCCTGCCTGCCTACCCAAAGCTAAACCCACAGATAAATGGCAGAGAAATGACATGGATCGGGTATTTATTTACCCGAACCACGTGACCCGTTCGGCCAATCAGAGCGCGTTCGGGTCCGAACCACATGACCCGTTCGGCCAATCACAGCGCTAGCCGAACGTTCGGGGAACGTTCGGCCATGCGCTCTTAGTTCGGCCATATGGCTGAACGGTTTGGCCGAACACCGTCAGGTGTTCGGTCAAACTCGAACATCACCCGAACAGGGTGATGTTCTGCAGAACCCGAACAGTGGCGAACACTGTTCGCCTAACACTAGTCGCCAGCCTGGCGATCCTAATAGAACGCCAGGCTGGTTAAGCCCCCAAGGCAGCAGCAAAGTGGAACAAAACAGGCTTTCCCTGAATACCTTACGCTGTTTGGCTGTTTATCCTCTTGGGCTCCTGTTTGCAGATGTGTAGGAGCTAGTGGGGAAAATCACCTAAGAATGGCATGTGTTAAGTTTTTTGGAAGTGAATCTAAGCTGTGGGAATTAACTAGAATGATAAGAAAGACTAAGGGGTGGTTCACACTTAAGTTTTTGACAAAGCCGGAATGGATTTCCGGATCCATTCCGGCAGATCTGTTCCGGCTGCATACGTTGGCACTCCGGTTGCACTCCGGATCCAGTCAGGATCCGCTCCGTTAGCATCCGGATTTTCATCCGTTACGTATCCGGTTGCTATCCGGATCCGTTTTTAAAGAGATAACAGCCTATATAAATTCCTGCGGTCTGGGAGGTCTGCAGAAGCTAGGCTAGGTTGCACACAGCACCAGCAAAAGTGGAATACATCACAATCAATCAAAACCCAAATGAAAAGACACAAGCCCCCCCACAAACAACACTTGTAATCAACATACCATGTGTTGTTTTTTCTTTGCGGGGCAGCTTGTCGTACCCCTCGACATAGGAGCGGGCGATCTGCTCCCACAGCCTCTTGCACAGCCTGGCATTGCTGTGGTCTGGGTGCCCCTTGTCCCACAGGGCAGGTAGCTGCTGCACCTGCAGAATCAAGTCCTCCGAGGTGTAGGTGCGCACCTCTTCTTTCTCGTCCGACATGGTCCCAAGCAGCTCCAGCACAAAATCCCTGCCGCTCCACGCTTCCAAGCCTGGGGCCATGTGGCACAAGATGGCCCCCAATACTATAGAAAACGCACAGGAAGTGAGGGAGAACGTCCGGACTTTATAGCAAGTGTACAGTACACACAAGACAGTCCGTGCACTGCTTCCTTAAGACAAGTTTATTATCCCATTGATTTTCATCAGCAGGTAGATTGACACATTGCAGTAACAGCTTAGGTTCATGTAGACATATTTTGGAACGTGCTGACCTGTGCCAAGGACGGGTGCGGGAGGGTGACCAGGGGGTGATAGGACTGCGCGACAGCCGTTTCGCGCCCGTGTGGCGCTTGTTCACGTGCAGAAGTCCTGGGGCAAATGGCGGCGTGCACGGGCTTCCGTATGTTACTCGGAGGCCCCGCCCACCACGCGCGCCATTGGCCCGTAGGTGCTGGATAGTGATTGTGCAAAATGTTAAGGGGGAGGAGACCGGCCTGTGACGCTACTTCACTCCAGTGGTTGCTATGTCATCAAAGCACACGTGTACCTAACAACGGATCGCCCATAATATGCCGAATAGGAACTGGTGCGCTTGTTCAAACATAAAACATGTGGGTGCTCATACTCATTCTCATAACGTTATTCGTGCATGTCTTATACATTACAAAACTTCAAAAACCAGTGTGTTCATTGTGCCTTATGTGTAATCCGACATCCCACTGAGTCTCATTGCCTGTCTGTGCTGTGCCTCAATCTCCACCTGCTTTCTATATAAAAAGACCTTTATTTAGATACTAATCTAAAAACACCCTAATATTAAAATCACTATGAGGTTGGGAGGGGGGATGTAGAGTAAAGGAGCGCATGCCGCTGGACCAGTACCTTGTATGGTACACTATGTAGTCCCCACCCTTACCTCCTTTACCACTGTTCCCACCCACATTGGGATGGGACATTCCCACTAGTACTCTCCCATTCATGGGGAACCAATTTAGGGGGTGGGGAGGGGGGGGGGGGGGAGAAAAAGAGGGGAGATGGGGAGAAAAAAAACCCCACCTCCACCCACCCAGAGGGGCATGTACACTCCGTTGTTCAGTTTCACAAGGGGATCCTCAGGTTCTAACCAGAGGACAAGTTTCCAAGCACACGGGAGAGGAGAAAGGAAGAAAAGGGGATGGGAGGGCCCCGGGTGCACCTCCAGGAGCGAGAACTTGTCCAAATTGAGGGGGAGCAGTGTGTGATGAGGCAGTGCATATGTGGGGCAGTTCATGCCCGGGGGGGGGAAGGAACACCACTGGGGCACACAACTCACCCCCGTGCGGTGTTCACCCACCTCCCCCGGGACAAAAAACGGGGGCATGGCCTCCCCCACTCTTGTGGCCTCCTAGGCCACATTGCCATCCACAATACAATAGCACCTGCCTCACCCCAGTGCGTCCCCAAAGACGAGTGCTCCTGGATTATGGTGCATTTCCATCAGAACCCACCATTTCCCGGGAAGGGACAGAGAGGGGGGAGAGAAGAGGGAAGACAGGGAGAGAGGGATAAGGAGGGGAAAGAGCCAAACTTGGCTCCTATTCTTGGAGGGACATGGAGATAAAGGTTCCTCGATTCCCAATATCATAGTGTGTCTTAGACAAGCTGGTCCTAGAACCAGGGGGGAAAAGGGAATGTGGGGGAGGGGAGGAGATTCTCCCCAGAGGGGATTGGATGAAGAAAAAGGGGGGCGAGCAGGTCAGGGTATAGGTGGGGAGGGGAACACGGGAAGGAGAAAAGGGGGAGAGTTTCGGGTACCAGAGGGAGTAGGGGCACCTCAACCTTATGGATCGAGGAAGCAGGATAGCTCAAGCCTATCATTGAGGCCCACAGGCCCCAATGCCTCTGTGCGTAAGATTACACGGCACTCACGTCGGGTCAACTCCTGGTCTCTGTTGCCTCCTCTTCTGGAGTTCGCAACATGTAGGAGTCCTGCAAATTTCGATTCCCTAACGTGCTCAATGAGGCGTGGGCACCCCTTCCCCGACTTGATGGACTTGAAGTGCTCCCCCACCCTCTCTTTTAATGGCCTGGTTGTTTTACCTACATAAAAGAAAAGGCAAGGGCAAAAAATGACGTAGGAGACGAACTTGGTCTGGCAGGTGATAAAAGCTCTCACCTCCCACTGCGTTCCCCCCAATCTAAGGTTTGTGCCTTCTAACATCTGTGGACAATATTTGCATCTGCCACATCTGTGGTTTCCTTTTGGACATTCATTGGTCAACCAATTAGTTGGTGCAACGGAGCGGTACTCGCTCCGAGTCAGGATATCTCCTAGGGTCGGGGCCCTCCTGTACACCACTCGTGGGGGATCGGGGAAGATCTTCAAAGGCCACACCGGCGCGAAACGGCTGTCGCGCAGTCCTATCACCCCCTGGTCACCCTCCTGCACCCGTCCTTGGCACAGGTCAGCACGTTCCAAAATATGTCTACATGAACCTAAGCTGTTACTGCAATGTGTCAATCTACCTGCTGATGAAAATCAATGGGATAATAAACTTGTCTTAAAGGATACCACAACTGACATGTGACATGTTGAGATAGACATGTGTATGTACAGTGCCTAGCACACAAATACCTATGCTGTGTTCCTTTTTTTCTTTCTGTGCCTGAAAGAGTTAAATATCAGGTATGTAAGTGGCTGACTCAGTCCTGACTCAGACAGGAAGTGACTACAGTGTGACCCTCCCTGATAAGAAATTCCACCTATAAAATACTTTCCTAGCAGAAAATGGCTTCTGAGACCAAGAAAGAGATAAAAAGAGGAATTTCTTATCAGTGAGGGTCACACTGTAGTCACTTCCTGTCTGAGTCAGGACTGAGTCAGCCACTTATATACCTGATATTTAACTCTTTCAGAGAGAGAAAGAAAAAAAAGGAACACAGCAGAGTTATTTGTGTGCTAGGCACTATACATACACATGTCTATCTCATTATGTCACATTTCAGTTGTGGTATCCTTTAAGGAAGCAGTGCACGGACTGTCTTGTGTGTACTATAGGTGAATTGATGATTTTTATAGCCTGTTTGCACGCTTCCATGTATCAAGAACCAGGTTGTAGCAAGGAACAGGATGGGATTGTATATTAATATATGGTGCAGCGGACCTATTTGCCCCCCCCCATTACTGAGTGCCGGGCAACCAGCATCTTCTGTGTACTTTATAGCAAGTGTGTTGTGTCATTTCCGTTTCTCATTGGTTTCTGTGTGCGGATGCCGGATGGTGCGTTCAGGAAATTTGGAGCAGGGTGGAAAAATCCTGACCAGAGGCCGGAGTCAGGATGCGGTCAGGATCCGGTCAGTATGGAACGGACAAGTGTGTACGGATCCATAGATTTTCATTGGATCGCCAAACGTACGTTCCGTTTGTACAGTATATGGTCCTGATCCGGTCCGGGAAATACTGACGGCGAACGCAAGTGTGAACCGGCCCTAAGGGCTGCTGCACACCCGAGCGGTTCTGGGGCGTTTTAAAAAATGCTAGCTGTTTGATAACTGCTTGGGTAATGTATTTCAATGTGCTGGTGCACACCAGAGCGGTTTGTGTTTTCCACAAACGCAAACTAGGAGGCTGCAGCATTTTTTAGATTACTGAGGCGTTTCTGCCTCAATGTTAAAGTATAGGAAAATTGAAAAATGCTCTGAAAACCACTAGATCAGAGCGGTTTTCCAAGCGTTTTTGTTACAGAAGCTGTTCAGTAACAGTTTTACTCTAACAATATATGAAAACTGCTACACAAAAATGCTCCAAAACACGCTAGGCATGTTTAGAAAATCTTTCTAAATATGCCTCGAATCGCTCTGAAAATCTGTTTCAAAAACCTCTATCGTTTAGCGCCTAGGTTCTCAACGTGTGGTACGCGTACCCCAGGGGGTACTTCTGATGGTTCCAGGGGGTACTCTGGCTTTATATACTTAACCAAGAATAACAAATTTTAAAGTTGTAGAAAATGATAAATCCTATTTAAACAACACCAAATTAGTGTTTTAGCTATTTAAAAGCAATAGTAAAGGCTTGGAAATAGTTTAGAACCAATTATCATGTACTAGCTTTAAATATATATTTGTCAAGGGGTACTTGTGATAATGTTGTGATAATGTTTACTATGCTGGGGGGTACTTGGTAAGTACAGGGTTTTAAAAGGGGTACATACCAATAAAATGTTGAGAAACACTGGTTTAGCGGATCTGCTAGAGGTTTTTGGTGTGCACTGGCCTTTATATACAGATTCAGAGCAAGCAAAGGCAGTATAACAAAACTTGTACATCTAAAGGGATGTCTGGGATACCTCTTACTATTGTAATGCCTTCACTGCACGGAACAGCATGTAACAACACAGAGACACTCTACTCTCTTCTGCTGTTACCGAACAGGTCTTTGTCAATGAGCTTCGATAATTTACCGAACTTCTACCACACCTGTGAAGATGTTTATGAATTAGCATACAAAAGTCTAAAATACCAAATGCGGTATTTTCCGGACCAGAATTTTTTTTCTGCACAGCCTTTTATGAATCGACCCTTATGTTTTAATTGTTAGTGGTTAGGTCTCTTCCGTGAGGGCAGTCAACGCTGTGGAAGAGTCTAGTACTGAACAATCTGCGTGCAAACTGTTTTTGGAAGTTAACATCCTCCATTTGCTGCATCTGTTTTGAATGCAAGTTGTGTAACCTGCCTGTGTTTTGGGCTCTGGACATCTATGCAGCTGGTCAATCGGGTGCAGCCTGCATTTGGAAGCGCTGCCAATATCTCCTGTTTTACTGCAGGGAAGTTCAAAGGGTCATTAGCTCTGCTCTGTTTCATAGTTTAAAGGACCTACAAGGTGAAAAAGAGAAGCAATTGCTACTTGCCTGGGCTTCTTCCAGCCCCTAGAACTCTTCTGGGTCCCTTGCCGCAGCTCTGGTGCTCCCTGCTGTCCCACTGGATGTCTGCTCTTGTGTGTGTACCAGGTTTAACTCTCACCAATAACTAAACAGAGTAGTGAAACTCTGTATGGCTGAGAAAAACACATCTAAGTGCAGAGAACAGATAACATGTTTAATAGTTTACTAATGATCAGCGTCGGACTGGGCCAGTGAATCAGCGAGCATATGTTCGGTAGACCCTTTAAGAATTGTGTGACGTCACTGTCACATGACCCGAGAGGCCTCTCTCCTGCCTCTCTCACATCGGGCCAGGCCAGCGGCAGAGGCACCAAACGAGATGACTGCAGGCACAGCGATGTCATCTTGCAAGCGGAGGCCTATAGAAGATCAACAGTGAGGCACACCGCTCACATCATTCACAGACGTCACGTCACGGCGCCATGCACTGCAGGGAAGGTGACAGACACAGGGCCAACAAGCAAACCTCGTGACTCCTCGTGTATGACCAGTCTCTCAACTTATTCAGAAAGTGTGTGTGTGTGTGTGTGTGTGTGTGTGTGTGTGTGTGTGTGTGTGTGTGTGTGTGTGTGTGTATATATGTATGTATATATATATGTATATATGTATATATATGTGTGTGTGTGTGTGTGTGTGTGTGTGTGTGTGTGTGTGTATTGTGTGGCTGTGTGTGGTGGTGTGCACTGAGGCCGATAGGGGAGGAGAGGGAGCAGGAGCCAGGAGAGACGGAGGGACGCCTGGTCTAGAGCCTGGGAAAGGGGCAGACAGTGAGTTCTAACAATATGCTATCTTATGAAACATACACTATCTATACATTATTATACAGTGAGTTCTCAGTATATACTCATGCAGTTCACTTTCTATACATTAATATGCTGCAAGTGCTCAGTGTACTATAGAATGCAGTACTTAAAGGAGTCATCAGGGAAAAGAAAGTAAAATGAGTGGTACTTACCGGGGGTTTCTTCCAGCCCCAAGCTCCTAGGACCTCGCTCGCCGCAGCTCTGCCCGCAGCCGTTCGCCGGAGCTCCGACCCGGTCCCCGGCGATGACGTCAGAGCAACCTGGAGGTCGCTCTGTACTGCGCCTGCACGATCGGCGCTGTAAATCACCACCACGTTGGCGGAGCAGACTGCGCTCCGGCCCAGTTGCAGCCTGATTTTTTTCGGTTCTTTAAAAATGAGTAGACCATTTATGGCTAGCAGCCTCAGGTTTACACTATGGGGTCGATTCATAAAGCATTACCAACAGCTGGCTTTACCGAGAACTTAGGAAAATGTCAACTCATAAGGGCTGATACTGCATAAAAGGCTGAAATTACAGAGCAGTGAGGTAAATTACCGACTTGTGCAGTAAATAAGTCGACAAATGTCAGTAAATGTCAATTCATAGGGGCTGTTACTGCATAAAAGGCTGAAATTACCGAGCAGTGAGGTAAATTTCCGACTTGTGCAGTAAATAAGTCGACAAATGTCAGTATATGTCAATTCATAAAGCCTACAACGTGATAAAGCCACAAAACATTACCGTCTGCTTTGAAGTGGTGAAAAGAGTGCAGGGTCAGTGCAAGGAGACTGTGCTGGGAGCTGTGACTTATAAGCAGAAGCAGTGAGAGCTTTGACTGACAGGAGCAGGGAGACAATAGAAACAGCCCCTGTCTTCTGCAAGTCTGGATGATGGAATCTAATCGAACCAGCAGCTTTCTCAGATGGGACAAGCTTTTAAGCCCCCAAGGCAGCAGCAAAGCGGAACAAAACAGGCTTTCCCTGAATACCTTAGGCTGTTTGGCTGTTTAATCTCTTGGGCTCCTGTTTGAAGATGTGTAGGAGCTAGTGGGGAAAATCACCTAAGCATGGCATGTGTTAAGTTTTTTTAGGAAGTGAATTTAAGCTGTGGGAATTAAATAGAATGTTAAGAAAGACTAAGGGCTGGTGCACACCAGAGCAGTTCTGGGGCATTTTAAAAAATGCTAGCTGTTTGAAAACTGCTTGGGTAATGTATTTCAATGGGCTGGTGCACACCAGAGCGGTTTGTTTTTTCTGCAAAAGCAAACTAGGGGGCTGCAGCATTTTTTAGATTACTGAGGCGTTTCTGCCTCAATGTTAAAGTATAGGAAAATTGAAAAACGCTCTGAAAACCACTAGATCAGAGCGGTTTTCCAAGCGTTTTTGTTACAGAAGCTGTTCAGTAACAGCTTTACTCTAACAATATATGAAATCTGCTACACAAAAACGCTCAAAAAAACGCTAGGCAAAACATGCCTAGAATCGCTCTGAAAATCTGTTTCAGAAACCTCTATCGTTTTACGGATCTGCTAGAGGTTTTTGGTGTGCACTGGCCCTTATAGACAGATTCAGAGCAAGCAGAGGCTATACTGCCTCTGCAAAACATGTACATCTAAAGGGATGTCTGGGATACCTCTTACTATTGTAATGCCTTCACTGCACAGAACAGCATGTAACAACACAGAGACACTCTGCTCTCTTCTGCTGTTACCAAACAGGTCTTTGTCAATGAGCTTCGATAATTTACCGAACTTCTACCGCACCTGTGAAAATGTTTATGAATTAGCATACAAAAGTCTACAATACCGAATGAGGTATTTTCCCGACCAGAACTTTTTTTTTTGCACAGCCTTTTATAAATCGACCCTTATGTTTTTATTGTTAGTTCGTGGTCAGGTCTCTTCCGTGAGGGCACGACAATGCTGTGGAAGAGTCTAGTACTGAACAATCTGTGTGCAAACTGTTTTTGGAAGTTAACATCCTCCTTTTGCTGCATCTGTTTTGAATGCAACTTGTGTAATCTGCCCGTGTTTTGGGCTTTGCACATCTATGCAGCTGGTCAATCGGGTGCACCTGCATTTGGAAGCGCTGTCAATATCTCCTGTTTTACTGCAGGGAAGTTCAAAGGTTATTAGCTCTGCTCTGTTTCATAGTTTAAAGGACCTACAGGGTGAAAAAGAGAAGCCATTGTTACTTGCCTGGGCTTTTTCCAGCCCCTAGAACTCTTCTGGGAAAGGGGCAGACAGTAAGTTGTAACAATATGCTATCTTATGAAACATACACTATCTATACATTAATATACAGTGAGTGCTCAGTATATACTCATGCAGTTCACTATTTATACATTAATATGCTGCAAGTGCTCAGTATATGTTGTAATATGCAAAATATATGCCATCTATGCATTAATATACAATTAGTTCTTAATATTTGCTATAATAGGCATTATATGCACTATCTATGCATTATTGTAGAGTAGGTGGCTGGTATATACTAAAGAATGCAGTACACTATACATTAATATGCAGGGAGTGTGCATTATATAGAATGCTGTGCAGAATGTGTTGGGGTTCTGATGGTAGCAGTGTGCTCCTCTGTACGTTCTGCTCAGTCTCTGCATGTCAGACTGTCTTTCTGTCAGTCTCTCTCTCTCTCTCTCTCTCTCTCTCTCTCTCTCTCTCTCTCTCTCTCTCTCTCTCTCTCTCTCTCTCTCTCTGTGAGACTGTCCCTCTCTCTCTCTGTCAGGCTGTCGCTCTCTGTCAGGCTGTCTCTCTCTCTCTCTCTCTCTCTGTCAGACTGTCTCTTTTTCTCTTTCAGGCTGTCTCTCTCTGTCACTCTCTCTCGCTCTGTCAGACTGTCTCTCTCTCTCTGTCAAACTGTCTTTCTCTCTCTCTCTGTCAGACTGTCTCTTTCTCTGTCAGACTGCCCTTTTCTCTGTCAGGCTGTCTCTCCTTGTCAGGCTGTCTTTCTCTCTCTCTCTCTCTCTCTCTCTCTCTCTCTCTCTCTCTCTCTCTGTCAGGCTGTCTCTCTCTGTAAGGCTGTCTTTCTCTCTCTCTGTCAGACTGTCTCTTTCTCTGTCAGGCTGTCTCTCTCTGTCAGTCTATCTCTCTCTGTCAGTCTATCTCTCTCTCCCTACAGTATATGTTGTAATATGAAAAATATATGCCATCTATGCATTAATATACAATTAGTTCTTAATATTTGCTATAATAGGCATTATATGCACTATCTATGCATTATTGTAGAGTAGGTGGCTGGTATATACTATAGAATGCAGTACACTATACATTAATATGCAGGGAGTGTGCATTATATAGAATGCTTTGCAGAATGTGTTGGGGTTCTGATGGTAGCAGTGTGCTCCTCTGTACGTTCTGCTCAGTCTCTGCATGTCAGACTGTCTTTCTGTCAGTCTCTCTCTCTCTCTCTCTCTCTCTCTCTCTCTCTCTCTCTCTCTGTGAGACTGTCCCTCTCTCTCTGTCAGACTGTCTCTCTCTGTCAGGCTGTCGCTCTCTGTCAGGCTCTCTCTCTCTGTCAGACTGTCTCTTTTTCTCTTTCAGGCTGTCTCTCTGTCACTCTCTCTCGCTCTGTCAGACTGTCTCTCTCTCTCTGTCAAACTGTCTTTCTCTCTCTCTCTGTCAGACTGTCTCTTTCTCTGTCAGACTGCCCTTTTCTCTGTCAGGCTGTCTCTCCTTGTCAGGCTGTCTTTCTCTCTCTCTCTCTCTCTCTCTCTCTCTCTCTCTCTCTCTGTCAGGCTGTCTCTCTCTGTAAGGCTGTCTTTCTCTCTCTCTGTCAGACTGTCTCTTTCTCTGTCAGGCTGTCTCTCTCTGTCAGTCTATCTCTCTCTCCCTACTGGCACAAGGCCTGCCTGCAGTGCGATTGTGATGCATGCACAGTCACAGTGATGTAATCACATTGGTGATGGTGAAATAAAAAGTGAACAGAGGCAGTGCTGTGGCTGAGTGTCACATTACAGGCAGCAGCACAGTGACACAAGCATTGAGCTGTCATCCCTTGTCCCATTATTTCACAGTCATCTGGAGGGCTTGCTTTCTTTGCTAATGGGTGGGTGGGTGTGCTGCCTGCTTATGGTCATCATGGTGGACAATGTGTTGGTGGGGGATTGGTGGCTCAATAGTGCTGACAGAGGCAGAGCAGAGGAAAAAAAGATAAGAAATGGCAGTGACACTGGAGCAGAGAAAGTGTATGGAGGCAGAGGACAGCTTTCGATTGCAGATAAGTGAGGATATGTTACGCAGGAGACAGACAGAAAAGGTAAACAGTAAAAGCTGGGAAAAGAATGTAAAAAAATAAATTACCATAAAGAGATTGTATATGTAGAATGGTAATTAAATTACCATTAAGAGAAGGGACAAATATTAATTTGACAGCAGGGCAGCCACAGCAGGAAGAGAATACAGTACATATTCATATCACTGACTGTCCTCAGAGGAGCTCACAATCTAATCCTACCATAGTCATAGTCTAATGTCCTACCATATTATTATTATTATGTATTTATATAGCACTGACATCTTCTGCAGCACATTACATAGTACATAGTCATGTCACTGACTGTCCTCAGAGGAGCTCACAATCTAATCCTACCATAATCATAGTCTGTCCTACAATATTATTATGTATTTATATAGCACTGACATGTTCTGCAGCACTTTACAGAGTCCTGTCACTGACTGTCCTCAGAGAAGCTCACAATCGAACCCTACCATAGTCCTAGTGTAATGCCATACTAAAGAGTACGTGGTCATGTCACTGACAATCCTGCAGAGGAGCTCATGATATAATTCTACCATAGTCTAATGTCCTACCGTAATATTATTATTATTATTATTATTATGTATTTATACAGCATTGTCCTCTTCTGAAGCACTTTACAGAGTACATAGTCATGTCACTGACTGTCTTCAGAGAAGCTCACAATCTAATCCTACCATAGTCATAGTCTAATGTCCTACCATATTATTATTATTATTATTATTATGTATTTATATAGCACTGACATCTTCTGCAGTATTTTACAGTGTACATAGTCATGTCACTGACTGTCCTCAGAGAAGCTCACAATCGTACCCCCTACCATTGTCACAGTCTAATGTCCTACAATATTATTGTTTTGGATTTATATAGCACTGGCACCTTAGGCAGCACTTTACAGAGTACATAGTCATGTCACGGAGTGTCCTCACATGAGCTCACAATCTAATCATACCATAGTAAAAATCAGAATCTGCTCTAATGTCCTGCCATATTATTATTATTAGTATTATTTATTTATAGAGCATTGACATATTCTGCAGCACTTCACAGAGTACAGGTAAGAGAGGGGGACCATTATACCATCATGTAATGCTGTTATGGGGACCACTAGGGTATTGTACGCGAGTTCCAAATCATGGGGCATGTGGGCCCCAGGCTTAAATTTCTCTGGTGAGCCTCCCCTGTCCCAGTCCGACCCTGCTAATGATTGGAAAACTGTTGCCAGGAAGTTCAAATTTAATACCTTTGTAACCACAGGAAGTTTGTACAGAGTACACCCCTACCACTGTACCGATAATGCTCAATTCTTAAATAATTTGTTGGACAAAGCAGAAATTATAGTTTTCTCATCTCCATTTCACAACATCAATCTGGCTTCAGGGGGAGGGGACAGGGCCATCACCAGCTCCCGTGATGTAGCTTCGCCCTCTTGCATAAGCTTCAACGTAATACTTTTATTATGCGGTGCAGAATGATGCTAGAGGGGATCAAAGTTCCGGACTTTGTCCAAGACTTTGATCAATATAGGATGATGCTGAGGGTGTGACCAGCAGCAATCAACATGTTCGAGTTAGTTGACACTTTGATCTGACGGGGCTGCCTCTGTGCCAGACTTTATCTGGCAGCAGTGCCACCTATTGGCGGCCATTTTTCCTATGTCAAATTATGTCTGATGTTGAGCCTGTACCGAGGAAGGCCAATGCCAGACATAGTTAGACATAGAATTGGACAAATTGGAAAGGGTTAAGCCTAAGTGCAATCAGTGTGAAGTAGACTCTACTGTGGCCGACTTGTAGATCAGCAGCATTCCTAATATGTATACACCACATTGATTTCTGCTGCTCTATGCACATATAGTATGGCAAGAATGTGTGTGCCCTTCAGTGTGTTCTGCCCTCTTAGTTAAGGTGTGTGCCCTCTGATATGTGTCTTCTGTTGTGTTCTTCCCTTTCTGCTAAGGTGTGTGCCCTCTGGCATGTTCTTCCCTCTCTGCTAAGATGTGTGCCCTCTGGTGTGTTCTGCCTTCTCTAATATGTGTGCCCTCTGGTGTATTCTGCCTTCTCTAATATGTGTGCCCTCTGGTGTATTCTGCCTTCTCTAATATGTGTGCCCTCTGGTGTATTCTGCCTTCTCTAATATGTGTGCCCTCTTGTGTATTCTGCCTTCTCTAATATGTGTGCCCTCTGGTGTATTCTGCCTTCTCTAATATGTGTGCCCTCTGGTGTATTCTGCCTTCTCTAATATGTGTGCCCTCTGGTGTATTCTGCCTTCTCTAATATGTGTGCCCTCTGGTGTATTCTGCCTTTTCTAATATGTGTGCCCTCTGGTGTATTCTGCCTTCTCTAATATGTGTGCCCTCTGGTGTATTCTGCCTTTTCTAATATGTGTGCCCTCTGGAATGTTCTGTCATCTCTGTTAAGATGTGTGCCCTCTGGTGTATTCTGCCTTCTCTAATGTGTGTGCCCTCTGGAATGTTCTGCCATCTCTGCTAAGATGTGTGCCCTTTGGTGTATTCTGCCTTCTCTAATGTGTGTGCCCTCTGGAATGTTCTGCCATCTCTGCTAAGATGTGTGCCCTTTGGTGTATTCTGCCTTTTCTAATATGTGTGCCCTCTGGAATGTTCTGTCATCTCTGTTAAGATGTGTTCCCTCTGGTGTGCTATGTCCTCTCTGTTAAGGGGTGTGCCCTCTGGAATGTTCTGCCATCTTTGCTAAGGTGTGTGCCCTCTGGTGTGTTCTGCCCTCTATGCTAAGGTGTGTGCCCTCTGGTGTATTCTGCCCTCTCTGCTAAGGTGTGTGCCCTCTGGTGTGCTATGTCCTCTCTGTTAAGATGTGTGCCCTCTGGAATGTTCTGCCATCTTTGCTAAGGTGTGTGCCCTCTGGTGTGTACTGCCCTCTCTGTTAAAGTGTGTGCCCTCTGGTGTGTTCTGCTCTCCCTGTTAAGCTGTGTGCCATCTAGTGTGTTCTTCCCTCTTTGCTAAGGTGTGTGCCCTCTGGTGTATTCTGCCTTCTCTAAATGTGTGCCCTCTTCAATGTTCTGCCATCTCTGCTAAGATGTGTGACCTCCGGTGTGTTCTGCCCTCTCTGTTAAGGTGTGTGCCCTCTGGTGTGTTCTGGCCTCTCTGTTAAGGTGTATTCCTTCTGGTGTATTCTGCCCACTCTGTTAAGCTGTGTGCCATCTGGTGTGTTCTGCCCTCTCTGCTAAGGTGTGTGCCCTCTGGTGTGTTCTGCACTCTCTGTTAAGGTGTATGCCTTCTGGTGTATTCTGCCCACTCTGTTAAGCTGTGTGCCATCTGGTGTGTTCTGCCCTCTCTGCTAAGGTGTGTGCCCTCTGATGTATCCTGCCTTCTCTAATATGTGTGCCCTCTGGAATGTTCTGCCATCTCTGCTAAGGTGTGTGCCCTCTGGTGTATTATTCCCTCTCTGTTTAGGTGTGTGCCTTCAGGTGTATTCTGCCATCTCTGTTAAGGTGTGTTCTCTCTGGTGTGTCACAGCCAGGGTCCACAGTGATCGCCTGTCACTTCTAGAGCAGATTACTACAGTGACAAGATAACTTCTCTGTCACTCTCTTTCTCTTCCTGTTCCACGCCTTGCTGAGCTTTCCGCTGCTTCCTCCACCTTTTAGCGCTGTACAAATGACCAGAGCTTCCTTTAAAGGTGTTGGATCAGCAAAAATCAAAACACTCTCAGCTGACTACTAAGGATTGATAATGTACCTAGAGATGTGTTTTTCCCATTAGTGTTTCTAAATATGTTTTTACAAAGTTCCACACCTGTCAATTACTAACTCCTAACCTGCTGACTCAGCCTCCTCATACAATGCTAAAATAACAAACAGAAAACAAAAAGGCTATAAAGCAAGCCGATAACAGGAGGCAGTAAGTCTGCTGTATACTTTCCACTCACTCCCTGCTTATACTGACGCTCACTCACTGTAGGATAACAGAGGTTATAATAGTATTTTCTGCCTTCCGCCAACATTATCATTTTATTGCCATTTACAATTCACTAAATATCTGATTCAGACTGAAATATAAAATCCATTCTATGCCTTCTTAATTGGCAATTTAACAACCACAGTTATTGTGCAGTGCTGCATGATATTTTGGCGGTTTATAAATAAATGCTAATAATTATAATAATAATGATGTTGCATGGCCTTTAGAAATCGGAGCTCTTGGTGGGGGCAATTTCATTAGATGCGTAAACTGAATTTCCATTCAGATTTTATGGTTCAGTATAAACTTCCACTGAGTGTGCTCTTGAGAATGACCCAATGTTGCCATCTTATATACAGTACATAGAGCACACATGGGTGAATTTATTTCTTTACAAGCCAGTTACCATATATTCTCACGTAAAAACTGAAGTACCCACTTTTTCCTCAGAAACCAGGAAAAAGTGACTGAATAGCGTATAAGCCCTCTCCTCAGTATAGCCCTTTCCACAGTAGCCAGATGTGCCCCCAGTACAAGTCACCCTTCCTCCCAACAGTCAGATGTGCCCCAAGGATGATACAGCTGTGTCTAAAGACACCACTAGATGGCATCAAAGATATGAGACACAGGAAGAATACCCGATCTTTGCACCGCTGACACATTACTTGCTCCACAAGCCAGGGGACACAGATAGTCTTGAGCAGTGCAGTCTGCACACCATATTGCAGGGGATGGGGGGCGCTGACACAGCGGGGAGCCAGCTGACAAGATTAGGATCACTAATGCATACCTCCCAACTTTTTGAGATGAGAAAGAGGGACAGTTAAGCCATGCCCCTGACACACCGCTGATCACACCCTGTCACACCCGTAGTCAAGCATACCGTAAAGATTTCATAGGAAAAATACCACACTGGTCCTTTCTATCCTGGTTCATTTTCATTTATATTAACATTTTAAAATGAGTAATATATCAATTTAAAGGATGGGAATAAAGTTTCGAGTTAATCAAACACATTTTTAGTAGAGAAATATATATATTTACATAGAAAGAGGGACTTAGTCCTGAAAGTGAAGTGAGGAGGAATGAGGAACAGGGCTCCCAAAGAGGGACTATCCCTCCAAAAGAGAGGGGAGCTATGATAATGTACAGGGATTGGTCAGAAGGATGAAAAAAACAAAAACAAAAAAAAACAGAGGGGGTCAATGAAAATGCCAAAATGGTGCTAATGTGTAAAAATTAGAATAACAAAAGAGTGAAAAGACAAGAGGTGTGCAGGATAAGACCCCCAGGAGTTCAGGACAACACAAAAGAAAGAAGCAAACTACTGATAAGAGTAATGAGCCATAAATTACCCAGTGAGAGGAAGGATCAGCGGGCACAGTGAGCTAACTGCAAGGAACACCCCAACCACCAGTGTCATATGAGAAGAGACAGACGCAGGCTGGAGAGAGTGAAAGCAGAAACAGCAGCTGACTGAGGAGAGAAGTTACTGAGAGAAGAAGAGCCGCTGATCAGTGCAGGGTAAAGGGGACGCACATGTCAGCTGACAGGTCAGACACCAGCAGCCTGCAGAAAGAGTACACACTGCGCACAGTGAGCAGAATAATGCAGTTCAGCGGGGTATTCAGTCTCCTCCTAATGGGGTGCCAGCCAAATCCCGGGATTCTGCGTGCAGTGGGCGGGACTCGGGATAGAACGTCCAGAACAGAAGAATCCTGCAAAAATCGGGACAATTGTGGACTATGCTAATGCATGATCCTTACGCTCCCTTGCCAGTAACAAAACCTGCTCCACCATCTGTTCTGCTCCACGAGGGGGTAACATTTCTGCAAATTTTTTGTGCTGAAAAATTAGGCTTACACGCAGGTATATAAGGTAGCTTCATCCAGTATGAGGAAGTTGAGGATAGGAAATAATTAATTACAATAACTGTTGAATCAGCTGCTAGAAGCTTTAATTTGCTGTTCCGGGGTTCTTTTTTTTTAACATCACCAGTAAAGACACAGTGGTGTGGTTAGCCTTATTGTATAATGTATACATTTATTTTAGGTCATACTAGCTGATTGCCCGGCGTTGCCCGAGAATGCATTTGGCTGGTGTTGGCTCCGCCCAAGTTTCTAACCCTAACACACAATGACTCAATGACCTAGTTTGTGAGCTTTTCATTGTTTGGCATCAATAATTTTCATTGAAATTAAACAAAATCTGATTGGCTGTGGCTCCACCCTCTTTTCTGATTTTGAACCCCAGTCACCCAATGACCAACTGCACCAGGTTTTAAGCTTGCGTCCTTAACAGTGCAAGAATGGCAGCAATTGAATATTCCCCTTGAAAAGCAATACATGAATTGGATTGGCTTTTGTAGGCTCCACCCTGTTTTATGAATATTAATCCCAGTCACCCAGTGACCAAGTGTGCAAAGTTTGAGAACCCTACCGTTAACAGTGTAAGAATGGCTGCAGTTTACATTTTCCCAGTGAAATTTGTTTTTGTCTCCGCCCACTAATGACCCAGCATTGCCCGGGAATGTATTTGGCTGATGTCGGCTCCACCCACTTTTTCTAACCCTAACAATTACTCAATGACCAAGTTTATGAGCTTTGTGGTCTTTGGCATCAATAATTTGCATTGAAATGAAAAAATCTGATAGGTTGTTTGTGGCTCCACCCCCTTTTCTGAATTTGAACCCCAGTCCCCCAATGACCAACTGTACCAGATTTGAGGCCTGTGCCATTAACAGGGCAAGAATGGTAGCAATTAAATATTCCCTTGAAAAGCAATAGGTGAAGCTTTATACACTTTTGTAGGCTCCACCCACTTTTCTGAATATTAATCCCATTCACTGAGTAAGCAACTGCAAAGTTTAAGAACCCTCCCATTAACAGTGTAAGAATGGCTGCAGTTTACATTTTCCCAGTGAAATTTTTATTTGTCTCCACCCACTGATGACCCGGCATTGCCCGGGTATGTATTTGACTGGTGTTGGTTCCGCACACTTCTTCTAACCCTAACGCACAAACACTCAATGACCAAGTTTGTGAGCTTTGAGGTCTATAGCATCAATAATTTGTATATTCCCATAGAAATTAAACAAATCAGATTGGCTGTTTGTGGCTCTGCCCCTCTCCAGCATTTGAACCCCAGTCACCCAATGACCAACTGTAGCATGTTTGAGGCATCTGCTATTACCAGTGTAAAAATGGCAGCAATTTAAATATTCCCCCCTTGAAAATCGACAGGTGAATTTTGATTGGCTATTATATGCTCCACCCACTTCCCTGAATATTAATCTCAGTCACCCAGTGACCATCTGTGCAAAGTTTTGGGAACCCTGCCATAAACAGTGTAAGAAGGCCTGCAGGCTACATTTTTGCAGTGAAATTTGGTTTTGGCTCTGCCTACTTTTTATAACCTGGACATACAGTCACTCAATTACCAAGTTTGTGAGCTTTGGGGTCCTTGGCATCAATCATTTGTATTTTCTCAAGAAATGAAACTGTTTGTGGCTCTGTCCCCTTTGCTGAATTTGAACCCCAATGACTAACTGTACCAGGTTTAAGGCTTGTGCCATTAACAGTGCAAGAATGGCAGCAATTTTAATATTCCCCTTGAAAATCAACAGGTGATTTTTATTGGCTTTTTATGAATATTAATCCCATTCACCCAGTAACCAATTGTGCAAAGTTTGAGAACCCTGCCATTAACAATGAAGAAGGGCTGCAGTTTACAATTTCCCAGAAAAATCTGTTTATGACTCCACCCACTTTTTGTAACCTTGACACACAGTCACTACTTAATGACCAAGTTTGTTAGCTTTTGGGCTCCTGGCATCAAAATTGTGTGAATGGAAGCAGTTTATCCAAAAAAGGCAAATCTGATTGGATGTTTGTGGCTCCACCCCTTTAGTGAATTTGAACCACAGTCACTTGATGACCGACTGTAGCAGGTTTGAGGCCTCTGCCATTAACAGTGTAAGAATGACAGCAGTTTCAATATCCCCCTTGAAAATTAATAGGTGAATTTTGATTGGCTCTTGTAGGCTCCACCTACGTTTCCGTATATTAATCCTAGTCCCCCAGTGGCCAATTGTGTCAAGTTTGGGAACCCTGCCATGTAAAAAATTAAGTTGTTGGTGCCGCACACTTTTTCTAACCTTGACATACAGTCACTTAATTATCAAGTTTATCAGCTTTGGGGTCCTTGGTATCAATACTTTGTATATTCCCATTGAAAAATAAACAAATCTGATTGGCTGTGTGCGGCTCCGCCCCCTTTCTGATTTTGAACCCTAATCACCCAGTGACCAACTGTACCAGGTTTGAGGCCTCTTCTATTAACCATATAAGAATGGTAGCAGCTTAAATATTCCCTTTGAAAATTGAAAGGTGAATTTTTATTGGCTGTTGTAGGCTCCACCTACCTTCCAAATTTTTAATCTCATTCACCCAGTGACCAACTGTGCAAAGTTTGAGAACCCTGCCATTAACGGTATCATGCTGGGTATAGACGGGTCGATCCGGTGGCCGTTTAGCCGCCGGATCGACTCCAGCCGCGTCCCTGCCATGTCGATTTGCGCTTGTCTCCGTTGGCGGTCCTTATCTGCCGCTTGATTCCCTGACATTGTCCGCCGGCGGGAATCGAGAGGTCGCGGGTCGAGCGGCTTGATCTGGCCAGCTGAATATTATCAGCTGGCCGGATCAGCTGGTCGATACACGGTACAGAAACGTATGGTATATCCCCAGCATTAGAATGGCTACAGTTTATATTTTCCTAGTCAAATTTGGTTTTGGCTCCGCCCACTTTTTGTAACCTGGACACACAGTCACTCAATGACCAAGTTTGTGAGCTTTCAGGTTCCTGGCATAAAAAATGTGTGAATGTAAGAAGTTTATCCACCAAGGAAATCTGATTGGCTGTTTGTGGCCCCACCCCTTTAGTGAATTTGGGCCCCAGTTACCCAAAGACCAACTGTAGCAAGTTTGAAGCCTCTGCCATTAACAGTGTAAGAATGGCAGCAGTTTAAATATTCCCCTTGAAAATCAATAGGTGAATTTTGATTGGCTCTTGTAGGCTCCATCCACTTTCTTGAATCTTCATCGGATTCACCCAGTGACCAACTGTGACAAGTTTGAGAACCCTGCGATTAACAGTCTAAGAATGGCTGCAGTTTACATTTTCCTATTTAAAATGAATGGCTGAAATTTGATTGTCAGTTTTATGCTCCGCCCACTTTTCCTGGATTTGTAACCTCGGTCACCAAGTGACCAACTGTGCCAAGTGTGGGGACTCTGGCTTGATTACTGTGAGAATGGCAGCCTTTTACATTTTTTCCATTGACTTGAATGGGTGGAATCTGATTGGCTGTTTGTAGCTCCGCCCACGTGTGCAGGGGGGCCGCGAGACCCCCAGAACATATCATCCCAGGTAGTATGGGATCTGTATACCAAGTTTCGTTCAAATCGGTTAAGGCGTTTTCGCGTGATTGACACACACACACACACACACGCACGCACGCATGCACGCACACACACATACACACACATTTTTATATATATAGATTGCTCTTAAAGGGGAACTTTAGTGAAAAGGGGCAAAATAAATGAATACATTGCAAAGTGAGAAGTTAAAAAATAAAAGAGAGATCAAGAAATTATTTATATTTGCCATATAATTTGTTCATATTGTTTGAGCCATAATCATCTTTACTACTGGCTGACATGAAAAACAACAGACAGCCCCGACTACCATTATCTATAACCACACCCCTTAACAATGCGATAGGCTAAACATTTTTTTGTTTGTTTGTTTTTATAGATAGTCATATGCATAGGAGGGAGATACTGGTTGCTTGGCAGTTGGAAAAAGCTGTTATTTCCCATAACAAGGTTCCCACAGTGTGATGTCAGAACCTAGGTCCTGCCATCATATCGTGGGAGGGGTTTCAACACAACATCAGCCATACAGATGTCCCTGATGATCTATTCGAGAAAAGGTTAGGATTTCTCATGGGAAAAGGGGTATCAGCTACCGACTGGGATGAAGTTAAATCTTTTTACAGTTCCTCTTTAAATATTGTAAAATACATAAAATCATAATATAGGTTGGCATAATACTTGCACATGATGCATGTACTTATTATGGGTAAATACTGCCCACACTTGTCACGAGGAACGAAGTGACTCTTAAGCTTCATTATGACACTCAGGCTGTCATTGTTTTTTGCCTATTAGCAGAAACTGGAATTAAAATCTGCCTGTCAGTGGTGTAGGGTGCAAATAATGCGTTTGAAATGTAAAGTAGGTTAATTTAATAGGCTTACAAATGGCCTCTAATGAGAGGAAGCAGGTTGTTAAGAAATAAACCTGTCTGACCCTACCCTATAACAACAGTGTTCTCCCCAGGCTCTTTCAGCCAGATTGTCCACCCGGCTAGTTTTGATGAGCACCCGGCTGTCATCGGCTCAGCTCCTCCTCTGCTGTAAGCCAAGTTATGCAGAAAAGCGCCGGAGCTGCATTCTCTCATCTCGCCCCACCCGGCTACTGTTTCCTGCCACCCGGCTTCTTTTTCAAGCCACCCGGCTGAAAAAAAACTCTGGGGAGAACACTGAACAACACCCAGAAGATGGCAAAGTTTTTGATGGCATTACTTTTGTCTATACAAGCTTTTCCATGCTATGCTTGATATATTTGGTGGCATCACCACGGAAACTATTTTTCTGTTTTTGACTTTAATTCACAAATCATTTCTACATGTGTTAAAGCGAAAAACAACAGATTTGATCAAAAACCAGTGGAAGGCCCGGCGTTGCCTTGGTATGTATTTGGCTGTTGCTGGCTCTGTCCATTTTTTCTAAGCTTGAAACACAAACACTCAATGACCAAGTTTGTGAGCTTTGAGGTTTATCGGCATCAATAATAAAAATGTTCCCATAGAAATGAAACAAATGTAACTGCCTGTTTGTGGCTCCCTTTTCTGAATTTGAACCCCACTCACCTAATGACCGACTGTACCAGGTTTGAGGCCTATGCTATTAACAGTGTAAGAATGACAACAATTTAAATATTCCCCATGAAGATCAATAGATCAATGTTGATTGGCTGTTGTAGGCTCCAGCCATTTTCTGAATATTAATCCCAGTGGCCAACTGCGCGGAGTTTAAGAGCCCTGCCATTAACAGAGCAAGAATGGATGTAGTTTACATTTTCCACATTAAATGTTTTTTGGCTCTGCTCACTTTTTTGTACGGTTGACACACTGTCACTCAATGACCAAGTTTGTGAGCTTTCAGATTCCTGGCATCAAAAATGTGTACATTTAAACAATATATCCAGCAAAGAAACTGATTGGCTGTTTGTGGCTCTGCCCCTTTTGAACCCCAGTCACCTGATGACCGACTGTACCAGTTTGAGGCCCCTGGCATTAACGGTGTAAGAATGGCACCAGTTTAAAAATTCCCCTTGAAAATCAATAGGTGAATTTTGGCACTATGCTCCACCCACTTTTCTGAATATTAATCCCAGTCACCCAGTGACCAAGTGTGCCAAGTTTGAAAACCCTGCAATAAACAATCTAAGAATGGCAGCGATTTACATTTTCCCACTGAAAATTAATTGCTGAAATTTGATTGCTGTTTTATGTTCTGCCTACTTCCCCCCCCAAATGTTTCACATCTGTCACCAAGTGGCCAACTATGCCAAGTTTGGGGACTCTGGCTTTATTGCTGTGAGAACGGCAGCCTTTTACATTTTTTTCCATTGACATGAACGGGTGAAATCTTATTAGCTGTTTGTAGTTCTGCCGAGAGGGAAGGGGAGGGGGGGGGGGGGGGACATATCATCCCAGGTAGTAAGGGAACTGTATACCAAGTCTTCTTGAAATCGGTCAAGGCGTTTTCGAGTGACTGTGACACATATGCACACATATACAAACACACACATCAATATATATATATATATATATATATATATATATATATATATATATATATGTAAATTAACAGAGGCTGTTAGCGAATGGAAGACTAAAAATACCGAGTAGTGAGGTAAATTACTGACTAGTGAGGTATATTAATGACTAGTGAGGTAAATTACCGACTTATGAGGTAAATAATTCATAGATGGGTGGAGGGGGGTGTGTGCTGCAAATTCTTAAAAATAATTGGGGGATCACTGGTTGAGATCTAATGTACAGTGAGTGAGGTGAGAAAACCTAGCTGCAGCCATGACATTGCAATATCGCGTCCCACTGTGTTTCATATTACCTTGCCTTTTCATCTCTGCAGTTTTGTGACAGTTTGCAGACACGGGCTTTCCTCAGCCTTACCTTCAGTTGTGGCCAGTGTGATTAATGACCATGATGGGGCATCTATACTGTGGCCTTCTGTTGGTTCTCACATTCAGAAGACTCTATTCATCTGCTTGCAGGACTTCGGAATTCCCCTTCCCACCTATAGGAGATGCAGTCACCATCGCACACAAACAGACATGCTAAGCACAGCCACTATTTACCCCCAGTAATGTATGAGGGCATCCTACACCCCCACCCCTCATAACAAGTGTAACTGCTCCTCTTCCCTTTCCCCCTCCCCAATACTGTGCTTCTCTGCATTAGAGAGGTAGATGGCGTGTGCAGGGTAGGTTGTAACTACTAATCTTGGGCCCCCCCAGCAAAACTTTGATGGGGCCCTCTTAATGTACAACAATCTTTCCCTCGCCTCCCCGTGGTGACTCTCACAACCTGAGGGCCCGTCTTGCAAGGGTCATAAAACAAGTGTGACCATCAGGATCGTCACACCCGTCACAGGTAGCTACAAAAACACCTGACCTGTAGTAATTGAGGGAGGGAAGATTAGTAGTCCGGGCCCCCCACACCTTTGAGCCCCCGTGCAGTTGCAGGGACTGCGGCTCAGCAGTTACGCCCCTGGTACAGAGGCAGCACCGCAGGAAGATAAAATTAGCTTATTTTTCTTTGAATATACTCCCTCCTGTGTTATAAAAAAGAATGATAACTGGGATCTTTATGTGAACCACATTCTTATTCTTTACTGTACCCTCAATAGAGAAGATGGGGGAGGTTGGTCCTCCAGCTGGGCAATGAGAAGGCATTACTATCACTGTTGACTGTTCAAAATATAACTGTAGAAAGCTTTGCTGAGACTCAGCAAGCTGAGATAGAAAATTCCAGGAACTGTAACCTGTGAGGATTATTACCAATACCGGTTATATCTTGGGCACCATACGAGAAAAAAACCAGCATGTGGGTATATTCTAAGAAAGCAGAAAATCCTTACTATAAGATATGTTTTGTTCAGTGCTTTTTGTACATTGTACTACACAATTCATCTGCAGAGTCGCTAGTTTCCACTTCCAGCTATGAAGCATCTATCTGCAAAGGAAAAAAAATCCCCACAGGACACGCAACTGTCAAAACTAGTTAAATAAGATTTATTATATCACTTCCATAAGAATGGAGCAAAGACACTAGCGCAGGGCAGAGTAATTACTGGAGCAATCAATTATAATAATTACTGGAAAACTCATCACACATATCTTTTTATAAATGGATATGAAATGAAATTCACTTTATCTGTGCCTACAGAACGAAAGGCTAAGCTGCCATGGACCAATATTGTACACTGCAGCTCTGAAATTTGCTTAAGGTAGCAAAAGATTGGAATCCACTGCGGTATTCGCACCTGCTACAGCTGTGATGTTCCGATTCCGAATGCAGCAGATGTGACTTTGCCCTGCATTGTGCACCAGGGATGGGGTCTAGGAAACATTCCGATATTTGCATTTGCCGAAAAACTCATGCTGATCAATGTTTTTATTAGCAGTTTTTTTTTAACGCTTTCAATTTTTTTTTTTAAATCATCCACATCCTTCCCCAACTGTTATTTTATCATCCGCTGTGCATGTGTGTGTGTATAGTAGATGCGGGTGACTACTACGGACATAGCTGCAGGGGACCAGTGGGGTTGCCACCTTCTCGTTCTAGTATGAGGAGGAAGTGCCCATCAATATGAGAAGACGGGATCAGTGCACACTCTCTAGCCCTGCTCTCCAATGCTTAGACTTAATCCAACACTTAGATCAGAAGGACTTTACGCTGTGCCAGACGTATATTTATATTACGTGGCGCAGCAGTGCAACACCTGAATCCAAGGGGACTGACACTGGGCCAGTCTAGATCTGGTAGAGGCGCGGCCAGTGGCAACTTAAAAGCTTTGAGTAGTTGATCACAATAAGATTAGGCTTAAATAAGGAATACAACCTTAGCTTTAACTGGTAGACCTGTCGTCTCTTTGTAGTGTATAGGTTAATGTCCCTTTGTAATTACTTTTGTTTATTGATGGTTTTTTTCCATTATTTTACACTAGAAATGTGGTGTCCTCTGTGGAGAGTGAGGACCAATTGCCTGCTTGAGGCTGCATGGCTACTTTACTGTGTCCTAGGCGAGTAGCTTACTTGCTATCACTTCCCTGCTCAAAGTATGCATCTCCATGGAGGTGATGGCAGAGTTTAGGGCTCATGTAAGTAGGTGGAGGCCAACACCTTAAATGGGATTGGAGGTGGATGCATGATGTCTGAAAGGGGAGGAGCTAGCTTAGTCCATTTTAGCTGGTTGTGTTCATCTTTGCTGGTGGAGGTGATCGCTCTCTCTCTAGTTATGATGCAGTTATGGTGTATGAGGCGAGCCACTTTTTAGGAAAGTACCCTATTGTATATCTGCTTTTTGCTTAGGACAGAGTACAATGAGTATATTTGCTCTTGTTTTTGAATAGAGCACGATCAGTATTTTTGTTATTTTGAAGAGTGCCAACCAATAAGATCATAGTGGGATGGACAATGGGTGGTAACTGTTTATATAATTACCAGTTCCCCATCAGGTCCATTTAGTTGCATGTGCAACCTGATTGGATGGAGTTGTATTTACAAGGCTGTGTTGGTAGCAGATCACAGCCCTATGTGCATTACTATGACGAAACTCACCACACTGCATCTGATGTGAATGTGCTATAGAAATATAGTTGCATCGGGAACGAAACAGACACAGTGTGAAAGGAACTAAGCTTCTCAGAAGATAACTGGATGAGTCCACACAGGGTCAGCCTAGGGGTGAAAAACATAAATTCTGCATCTCTGGATTTTCCTTACACATGGGCCTCAATTCACCAGAGGAGAGTTAGTAAGAGATAAAAGGTCGGTATCTTATCTCATGAGGTATTTTAACACTTTGTTTGCAATTCACCACTGTGAGAGGATAGAGAGAGAAGTGTTCGGTAGAAGGCGATAATGGTGCGATAATAGAGTGATATGGATGCGAAAACCGAGCAATAAACGGTCAATAGTTATGCGGTGTTAATGATTTGCATGCAATACTTTGCCTCTCTGGATGCTGGAAGTAAAGGATTGTGGGTAGTAGGAGGAGGTTATTACCAGCACATGACCGCAGAGGGTTTCCCTCCCCGTCTTTTGACCCTCTGCTTCCATTACAAATCCCTCCCTCCGATCTGCATATTAAGCAAATTAAGCAATATTAAGCATTTACAATATTAAGTGGATGGATGAAACGGAGGATGTATTTGGATACATTTTCACACTCCCTACCGATGAAAAATGTATCCAAATTCCTCCTTCGTTTTGCCTATCCACTTAATATTGTAAATGCTTAATATTGTAAATGGGCTGCTCTCTGGTGCCTGAAATATGTACAGAATAAGCTGTTACTGTGTGCTGCTAGTAAACTAGCTGCAGAGTGAGCTGCAGCAGCTGTGAGAAAAAACAGATATCTCCAGGTACATTCAGGGGATAAATAGATGAAAAAATAATGAATGGCCACACCCCCTTTTTTCCCTGGTGAATTGTGATTTTGAGAAAAAATAACGACTGACTATCTCCTATTTATCGCACATTTATCGCATGGATTTCTCTCTGTCGATATTTCACCCTATACTTCTGGAGAATTGCTATTTGGAGATATCACAGGAGGTAAATTACCTCCCATGAGATAAATAGGTCGGTAACCTCTGGTGAATTGAGGCCATGGACACACTCTACACTTCTAAAGGAAATATTTCCTACCATTGCTATTGGCTTTGCTTTTGCCTCACTTCCACTTTCCCTACTTACCGTCCGCTAGATCATTAAATTGACTGGATGCAGACTCCACAGGTGTCAATAGCCAAGAGATTAGTGACATCAGCATAAAGTGCCAAAATTGAAAAAGTGTGTGAGTAACATACCCAATAGCTGCAGAAGACCCAGGCAGGGAGCACAGAAATCCAATGACACCCTTTTCTTTAGTTAGAATGGTATTCATACTCACATTCACTTCGACCCATACTGGTACTGGCTGGAGATCTCCTTTAATAGTGATACATGGGATATATGGCCTCATTCATCAACACTTAGCAAATTTGTTAACAACAGTTTGGTAAAATACCGAATTTGTTAACTTCATTTCAGGATTCATCAAAGTTATCTACAGCTGTTAGCGAACATTCGTTAACGATTCGGTAACGATTCGCTAAAACGGAAGAAAGTGCAATTCATGAAAAAGAAAGTGGGCGTGGTTTAGCGTTACATTTAGGATTAGTTATCTCCTTCACTGCTCTGTCGTTATTCCTGTCAGATCATTGCTGACAGAGAAGATGGAGCCATTTGAAGTGGTTATGTATCAGCTGAGAGTGATTCAAAGGCGCAGAAGGGCAAGAATAAGGTCTGCAACCATATAAATTTGTAAGAGAATAGATGTATTTGCTATAACACGACATCTGCATTTCTCTTGAATCATCTTGTAAGAGAACACAGGCAGTGCCAGGGTTAACTAATTTTGCTAGCTGCACTATAATTTTTTTAGAAAAGGCTCCTATCAAATTATGGGATTGTCCCAAGCCACGCCAGAATCCTGGTCCAGGTGTAAAGCCCTATTCAGAATGTTGCTACGTAGAGCTCAAAGGACTGCCTTTTACCCACAATTCCATGGGAATCTTATGGCCTTGTGTTAAATTACCGCTGTAAAATGGAAATATCGACACGTTACCGAATGTTTACCGAATTGTTATCGAATTCACACCGAATGCCGAAAAACCTTGATGAATACAACTAGAAATCGCTAAACTTCGAATTCGGTAATTTAACAAACTGGAAAAAGTTATCTCAAAGACAATGATGAATCGAGGCCTAATGTTTTAAATCATGTGAAGCTGTTCTAACAGCTGTAGTTCTCACAATCTCATCCTGTAAGATGATCCTCATAAAAGGGGCATATGTCAACCTCTGTCTGTGCTACGCAAATGAGATGAACATAATTCTTCTTATTAAGACAATCCATAGTTTGCAGCCTGTGTAATGTTTGCACCCTGCATTTTGTCTTTGTAAGAAAAAAATTACACAAATAGTTATATACAGTATTTGTAAGGAAAGAAAAACACAAATAGTTAAAAAATAACATAAAATGAAAATGTACAAGCAGCAAACTTAAAATGCACCAAAAAAGCAATACAGCTTCCCTTTAAATAAGGAAATCAGAGGCAGAGATTGGCAGCTGGGTGGCCGCTGTAGAAACTCCTTATGTGCTACCCATAGTGCTGAATGCTGGAATTCTATGCTAAGGCAAATCTAGGGTGCTTTAGTTAACCTAGAATCCTCCTAACAGAGTATTTTAATCATTGAATGATTTGTTATGTATAGCATAAAGATTAGTCATCGTTTTTTTGACTTTGTGCCTGTAAGGGGGATTTTCTCTTACTTCCAGTCCATGTAACAGTTGACATCAAGACAGATTATGAGGTGACAATGAGATAAGGTGACTTCCAAACATTCTATAGACATTACTGGAGTTCCTTAGAGTGACAAACCTTAGCTGGAGATTCCATACACATTTCCCGTTGTGATTCACGATGTGTTAGAATCAGCATGACCACAAGATGGGGATGGATGTGACAGATGGTGAAGCCTGCAAGGGCATGTAGCTATACAAATTCCACTTCCCTGCTTGCTGCATTACTCCGCATGTTAGTAGTAGTAGGGTGCTTTCACACCAAATTAGTTGTCCGTTTTAACTGAACGGACATCTGATGTGCGGTACACGTGAAGGCAATGCTCATTGTTTCCCTAGGTGTTAGTTCACAATATGTGCATTTTAACTGAAATATTTTTCCCAATGAACTACTATGGAACAATTGATCACATAAGGGCCCTTTTCCACTAGCAATCGCTAGCGCTTGCGCTAAACACTAGCCATTGCGATTCAGCAAGTCCCTAATTTTTTCCAATTGCGATTTTGCTTTGCAATGCATTGCATAGCAAAATCGTGTTAAAAAACGCTCCGAGACGTGATATCGATTTGGTAAAAATCAAATTGCAGTGGTGGAAAATACCTACTGCGATTCCTATGTTATTCAGCAAACCCTAGCGTTTTAAAAATCGATAGCGATTTACGATTTTGCAATTTAGCATCGCATACGCTCACAGTGGAAAAGGGCCCTAAAATGCATCGTTTTTTCTGCATACAGTGTGAAAGAAGCTCATCAGAGGCTGAAACCCTCTCTATCTAAATTTAAATGAAATACTTTCTAAAGTATGCTAGTCCTATACCTGAGCTATATGTATGTAGTCCTATACCTGAGCTATATGTATGTAGTCCTATACCTGAGCAGCTTACTACAGTCCAGAAAATAACCAAAAAGAAAACATTGCAGTGATGTAAAACGTATTCCCCCATTCCTGTTTTCATCAGTTATTGCGTGTTTTTCACACTAAATGCTTTTCTGACCTTCAAATAAAATGTAATGTTAGACATATTACTCGAAAACACACAGCACCATCTTTTTATTATTTATGGAAAGTTATTTAGTACCCGTATTATCCATCTGAAAAATGTAAGTAACTGTCCTCTAAAAGTAAAAAAAAAGAATCACTGTGTTTAATATTAATGTCATGCATTCCTTGTGGCATAAAATATATTGCATTAAGGGTAATTTTAGTTTGGAAGCTGAAAGACCCAAAGCTACACACACACTTAAAGGACGACTGTAGGTGAGTAGGGGGAAAAAGAGTTGAACTTACCTGGGGCTTCTAATGGTCCTCCGCAGGCGTCCTGTGCCCGCGCAGCCACTCACCGATGCTCCGGTCTCCGCCTCCGGTTCACTTCTGGAATGTCCGACTTTAAAGTCGGAAAACTACTGCGCCTGCATCAGGAGTGTACTGAGCAGGCGCAGACCGTACTGGGCCTGCAAAATACACTCCTGGTGATGTCAGCAGGAACGACGGTGTGGCCGTGCAGGCGCAGTGGTTTCCTTTAAAGGTGGAAATTCAAGAAGTGAACCGGAGGCTGGGACTGGAGCATCGGTGAAAGCTGCATGGGCACAGGACACCTGCGGGGGACCATTAGAAGCCCCAGGTAAGTTCAACTCTTTTTCCCCTTACCCCCCTACAGTCGTCCTTTAATTCTAGATCATTTTGGGACAACAACCTAGAGTGTGTAAAGCTGTCCCCGGATGTCACAGCCAGCCCTCCTCTCATGCAATTGGTTGGATTGGTTTGTTCTCTGCAATTGTAGTGGTGAGAACATTAGGGATGCTCACCGAATTCCGCGGAATTGAGATTTCTGCGATTCCGATCGGATATTCGCAATTCCATTCCAACAGGATTTCTGCATGAACATTGGAATTTCAGCACCAATTAGAGTCTTAACAAAAACCAACCAATCCTGTGTTAGCAATTAGCTCCCTAGCTACCTATCATCAGCTATCCCACCCATTTTGTATATAAGAGAGGTGTGACAGTCACAAAGCTTGTGGGTTTCAGTCTGCTGTTGGAGAGAGGAGAGACAGACCCATATTAGTTATTTCAGCATAAAACAATAGTATTTTTAAAGACTGTATATAAAACAAAAGTCTTTTTAAAGACTGTGAGAGAGAATTAGATTGAGTGTGAGCTATTAGTAGTAGTAGCTAGGTGTATTTGTGAGAGAGTGACAGTAAATTGTTAGTTTGAGTGATAGATTGTAGTATAGTGTATATTATACCACCACTAGAAAAGGAAAGTCATGAATCGGAATATTCAACTACAAGTAATACCAACTTAGTATACCTAACATCAATATTAATGTTTAAAGTATGCACCATGCCAACAATTTAGAACAATTATGTAGACAAAAGGAAAATTGGCTCTTGGGTGCATACCAAAAACTTTTATTATAATATCAAAACATGAGCAACACAACATAAATAACACTACACATATAAGTCATATAAAAAAGACCTAAAACTAGAGCCACCCTACACACAAAAAGATACCCCAGGGAGGCTGCAGTCCTCCTTATTAACAAAAGAAATGGGAATCAGCACAAAAAAGCTGAAGTCCTGGTATTGAAGTGCACTCATAGGATCTTCGAAGCAAGCAGAAAGCAAACATCTTGCTTGAAAACAAATGGTAAACTATAAAATTCCGGCATATGTTGGCAAGGTTGATAAAGATGGTTATAGAAGCTTATGGGTTAGTAGATATGTCAGGAAAAAGACTCCCCTTCGCATGCTTTATAATCTCACTCGCAGATTGACAGCATCAGAGGATAGCATGTGCATGCAGATGATTAACCACTTCCCGACCGCCCACTACACAGGGGCGGCGGGGAAGTGGAGCCCTTCAGGACGGCCTCACCCACAGAGGCGGCGGTCCATTTAAGGGCATGGGCGGAGCGATCGCGTCATCCGTGACGCGATCCTCCGCCGGCGCCTGTCACCGCTCGCTCGCCGCAACATCCCGCCGGCTATACGGAAGCGCCGGCGGGATGTTAACCCCGCGATCGCCGCATACAAAGTGTATAATACACTTTGTAATGTTTACAAAGTGTATTATACAGGCTGCCTCCTGCCCTGGTGGTCCCAGTGTCCGAGGGACCACCAGGGCAGGCTGCAGCCACCCTAGTCTGCACCCAAGCACACTGATTTCTCCCCCCCCTGCCCCAGATCGCCCACAGCACCCATCAGACCCCCCCCCCTGCCCACCCCCCAGACCCCTGTTTGCACCCAATCACCCCCCTAATCACCCATCAATCACTCCCTGTCACTATCTGTCAACGCTATTTTTTTTTTTTATCCCCCCCCTGCTCCCTGCCCCCTCCTGATCACCCCCCACCCCTCAGATTCTCCCCAGACCCCCCCCCCCCAGACCACCCCCCCCTGTTTACTGTATGCATCTATCCCCCTGATCACCTGTCAATCACCTGTCAATCACCTGTCAATCACCTGTCAATCACCCGTCAATCACCCATCAATCACCCGTCAATCACCCCCTGTCACTGCCACCCATCAATCAGCCCCTAACCTGCCCCTTGCGGGCAATCTGATCACCCCCCCACACCAATAGATCGCCCACAGATCCGACATCAGATCACCTCCCAAATCCATTGTTTACATCTATTCTCTCCTCTAAACACCCACTAATTACCCATCAATCACCCATCAATCACCCCCTATCACCACCTGTCACTTTTACCTATCAGATCAGACCCTAATCTGCCCCTTGCGGGCACCCAATCACCCGCCCACACGCTCAGATTGCCCTCTGACCCCCCCCTTATCAATTCACCAGTGCATTAATTACATCTGTTCTTCCCTGTAATAACCCACTGATCACCTGTCAATCACCTGCCAATCACCTATCACCCATCAATCACCCCCTGTCACCCCCTGTCACTGCCACCCATCAATCAGCCCCTAACCTGCCCCTTGCGGGCAATCTGATCACCCACCCACACCATTAGATCGCCCGCAAACCCGCCGTCAGATTACCTCCCAAATGTATCGTTTACATCTGTTATCTTCTCTAAACACCCACTAATTACCCATCAATCACCCATCAATCACCCCCTATCACCACCTGTCACTGTTACCTATCAGATCAGACCCTAATCTGCCCCTTGCGGGCACCCAATCACCCGCCCACACGCTCAGATTGCCCTCAGACCCCCCCCCCCTTATCAATTCGCCAGTGCATTAATTACATCTGTCCTTCCCTGTAATAACCCACTGATCACCTGTCAATCACCTGCCAATCACCTATCACCCATCAATCACCCCCTGTCACCCCCTGTCACTGCCACCCATCAATCAGCCCCTAACCTGCCCCTTGCGGGCAATCTGATCACCCACCCACACCATTAGATCGCCCGCAAACCCGCCGTCAGATTACCTCCCAAATGTATCGTTTACATCTGTTATCTTCTCTAAACACCCACTAATTACCCATCAATCACCCATCAATCACCCATCAATCACCCCCTATCACCACCTGTCACTGTTACCTATCAGATCAGACCCTAATCTGCCCCTTGCGGGCACCCAATCACCCGCCCACACGCTCAGATTGCCCTCAGACCCCCCCCCCCCCCCTTATCAATTCGCCAGTGCATTAATTACATCTGTCCTTCCCTGTAATAACCCACTGATCACCTGTCAATCACCTGCCAATCACCTATCACCCATCAATCACCCCCTGTCACCCCCTGTCACTGCCACCCATCAATCAGCCCCTAACCTGCCCCTTGCGGGCAATCTGATCACCCACCCACACCAATAGATCGCCCGCAGATCCGACATCAGATCACCACCCAAGCGCAGTGTTTCCATCTATTCTCTCCTCTAAACACCCACTAATTACCCATCAATCACCCATTAATCACTCCCTATCACCACCTGTCACTGTTACCTATCAGATCAGACCCTAATCTGCCCCTTGCGGGCACCCAATCGCCCGCCTACACGCTCAGATTGCCCTCAGACCCCCCCTTATCAATTCGCCAGTGCAATATTTACATCTGTTCTCCCCTGTAATAACCCACTGATTACCTGTCAATCACCTATCAATCACCCATCAATCACCCCCTGTCACTGCCACCCATCAATCACCCCCTGTCACTGCCACCCATCAATCACCCGCTGTCACTGCCACCCATCAATCAGCCCCTAACCTGCCCCTTGCGGGCAAACTGATCACCCACCCACACCAATAGATCGCCCGCAGATCCGACATCAGATCACCACCCAAGCGCAGTGTTTCCATCTATTCTCTACCCTAAACACCCACTAATTACCCATCAATCACCCCCTGTCACTGCTACCTATCAGATTAGACCCCTATCTGCCCCTAGGGCACTCAATCACCCGCCCACACCCTCAGAATGCCCTCAGACCCCAGCCCTGATCACCTCGCCAGTGCATTGCTTGCATCTATTCCCCCCTCTAATCACACCTTGAGACACCCATCAATCACCTCCTGTCACCCCCTAGCACACCTACCCATCAGATCAGGCCCCAATTTGCCCCGTGTGGGCTCCTGATCACTCGGCCAAACCCTCAGACCCCCTTCCGATCACCTCCCCAGTGCATGGATTGCATCTATTTTCCCCTCTAACCACCCCCTGAGACACCCATCAATCACCTCCTGTCACCCCCCTAGCACTCCTATCCATCAGATCAGGCCCAATACAACCTGTCATCTAAAAGGCCACCCTGCTTATGACCGGTTCCACAAAATTCGCCCCCTCATAGACCACCTGTCATCAAAATTTGCAGATGCTTATACCCCTGAACAGTCATTTTGAGACATTTGGTTTCCAGACTACTCACGGTTTTGGGCCTGTAAAATGCCAGGGCGGTATAGGAACCCCACAAGTGACCCCATTTTAGAAAAAAAAGACACCCCAAGGTATTATGTTAGGTGTATGACGAGTTCATAGAAGATTTTATTTTTTGTCAAAAGTTAGCGGAAATTAATTTTTATTGTTTTTTTTTCACAAAGTGTCATTTTTCACTAACTTGTGACAAAAAATAAAATCTTCTATGAACTCGCCATACACCTAACGGAATACCTTGGGGTGTCTTCTTTCTAAAATGGGGTCACTTGTGGGGTTCCTATACTGCCCTGGCATTTTAGGGGCCCTAAACCGCGAGGAGTAGTCTAGAAAACAAATGCTTCAAAATGACCTGTGAATAGGACGTTGGGCCCCTTAGCGCACCTAGGCTGCAAAAAAGTGTCACACATGTGGTACCGCCGTACTCAGGAAAAGTAGTATAATGTGTTTTGGGGTGTATTTTTACACATACCCATGCTGGGTGGGAGAAATTTCTATGTAAATGGACAATTGTGTGTAAAAAAATCAAACAATTGTCATTTACAGAGATATTTCTCCCACTTAGCATGGGTATGTGTAAAAATACACCCCAAAACGCATTATACTACTTCTCCTGAGTACAGCGGTACCACATGTGTGGCACTTTTTTACACCCTAAGTACGCTAAGGGGCCCAAAGTCCAATGAGTACCTTTAGGATTTCACAGGTCATTTTGCGACATTTGGTTTCAAGACTACTCCTCACGGTTTAGGGCCCCTAAAATGCCAGGGCAGTATAGGAACCCCACAAATGACCCCATTCTAGAAAGAAGACACCCAAAGGTATTCCGTACGGAGTATGGTGAGTTCATAGAAGATTTTATTTTTTGTCACAAGTTAGCGGAAAATGACACTTTGTGAAAAAAAACTATTAAAATCAATTTCCGCTAACTTGTGACAAAAAAATAAAAACTTCTATGAACTCACCATACTCCTAACGGAATACCTTGGGGTGTCTTCTTTCTAAAATGGGGTCATTAGTGGGGTTCCTATACTGCCCTGGCATTTTAGGGGCCCTAAACCGTGAGGAGTAGTCTTGAAACAAAAATGACCTGTGAAATCCTAAAGGTACTCATTGGACTTTGGGCCCCTTAGTGCAGTTAGGGTGCAAAAAAGTGCCACACATGTGGTATCGCCGTACTCGGGAGAAGTAGTACAATGTGTTTTGGGGTGTATTTTTACACATACCCATGCTGGGTGGGAGAAATACCTCTGTAAATGACAATCTTTTGATTTTTTTACACACAATTGTCCATTTACAGAGGTATTTCTCCCACCCAGCATGGGTATGTGTAAAAATACACCCCAAAACACATTGTACTACTTCTCCCGAGTATGGCGATACCACATGTGTGGCACTTTTTTGCACCCTAACTGCGCTAAAGGGCCCAAAGTCCAATGAGTACCTTTAGGATTTCACAGGTCATTTTGCGACATTTGGTTTCAAGACTACTCCTCACGGTTTAGGGCCCCTAAAATGCCAGGGCAGTATAGGAACCCCACAAATGACCCCATTTTAGAAAGAAGACACCCCAAGGTATTCCGTTAGGAGTATGGTGAGTTCATAGAAGATTTTATTTTTTGTCAAAAGTTAGCGGAAATTGATTTTAATTGTGTTTTTTCACAAAGTGTCATTTTCCGCTAACTTGTGACAAAAAATAAAATCTTCTATGAACTCGCCATACTCCTAACGGAATACCTTGGGGTGTCTTCTTTCTAAAATGGGGTCATTTGTGGGGTTCCTATACTGCCCTGGCATTTTAGGGGCCCTAAACCGTGAGGAGTAGTCTTGAAACGAAATTTCTCAAAATGACCTGTGAAATCCTAAAGGTACTCATTGGACTTTGGGCCCTTTAGCGCAGTTAGGGTGCAAAAAAGGGCCACACATGTGGTATCGCCGTACTCAGGAGAAGTAGTATAATGTGTTTTGTGGTGTATTTTTACACATACCCATGCTGAGTGGGAGAAATATCTCTGTAAATGGACAATTGTGTGTAAAAAAAAATAACAAATTGTCATTTACAGAGATATTTCTCCCACCTAGCATGGGTATGTGTAAAAATACACCCCAAAACACATTATACTACTTCTCCTGAGTACGGCAATACCACATGTGTGGCACTTTTTTGCAGCCTAACTGCGCTAAGGGGTCCAAAGTCCAATGAGCACCTTTAGGCTTTACAGGGGTGCTTACAATTTAGCACCCCCCAAAATGTCAGGACAGTAAACACACCCCACAAATGATCCCATTTTGGAAAGTAGACCCTTCAAGGTATTCAGAGAGGGGCATGGTGAGTCCGTGGCAGATTTCATTTTTTTTTGTCGCAAGTTAGAAGAAATGGAAACTTTTTTTTTTTTTTTTTTTTCTCACAAAGTGTCATTTTCCGCTTACTTGTGACAAAAAATAATATCTTCTATGAACTCACTATGCCTCTCAGTGAATACTTTGGGATGTCTTCTTTCCAAAATGGGGTCATTTGGGGGGTATTTATACTATCCTGGAATTCTAGCCCCTCATGAAACATGACAGGGGGTCAGAAAAGTCAGAGATGCTTGAAAATGGGAAAATTCACTTTTTGCACCATAGTTTGTAAACGCTATAACTTTTACCCAAACCAATAAATATACACTGAATGGTTTTTTTTTATCAAAAACATGTTTGTCCACATTTTTCGCGCTGCATGTATACAGAAATTTTACTTTATTTGAAAACTGTCAGCACAGAAAGTTAAAAAAATCATTTTTTTGCCAAAATTCATGTCTTTTTTGCTGAATATAATAAAAAGTAAAAATCGCAGGAGCAATCAAATAGCACCAAAAGAAAGCTTTATTAGTGACAAGAAAAGGAGCCAAAATTCATTTAGGTGGTAGGTTGTATGAGCGAGCAATAAACCGTGAAAGCTGCAGTGGTCTGAATGGAAAAAAAGTGGCCGGTCCTTAAGGGGTAGAAAGCCCTAGGTCCTCAAGTGGTTAAAGGTTCTTATATCAAAGCAGAGGGTTAGCACATGCAAAGCGTAATGATCATCTTCAAAGGACCCACTCGCAGTCCAAGCAGCATAATTTCAAGGGGAGATATCTTCCCATGAGGTATATCCATACAATTTTCCATCAGTATTGCAGCATAAGATAGATGAACCATTTATAGTTACCAGTCCCATTTCGTTTGACAAGTTAGTCCAGATGAGGGGTTTTCCAATTGGGGTGGGTGGTTCAAGAGCGCTGAAACCATAACATGTTTCGCTGACTATCCATGTCAGCCTCTTCAGATGGACAGCGCTGGGTAAAGTGTCCCAAGCAGAGACGCTGGGGCCGCCATTACGAGTAAGGATGCTGTCCTTCCCTTATCCTCACCAAGACGTCACACCGGCCAATTAGAACCCACGCCCGCAAGTCCCGCCCTGCCGCAGTAGCGGCAGATGGGTCGAGCGGCGTCATGCGGGTCGCCGTGAAGCGCAAGGAAGTGTGCTGCCGGCGAGAACTGGGTCAAAGATGGAGCCTTTGGCCTCACGTGTCTTCGAGAAGGAGTCCGCCCACCAGGGCGGAGTCCAAGGCACATAGTGCTGGGCGCATGCCAAAATAGGCATGCGTCCAAAGACAACTGGAGACATCAGTGGGGACAAAAGAGAGGAAAGGAGGGCATTTAGACAGAATATATAAACAAAAATAATAATAATACTAATTATGTATAAATTTAAATGCGAAAAAATTGTGGACAAAGGACGCCGCCACTGCGCCTGCACGCCCCCACACAATGGCTATGAGGACACGCAGGCGCAGCCAGCAGACAGCCACCCCACAACACAAAATAATAATGTGAAAAATACGTCACATGGGCACTCTGGTGCAATCTGGTTTTCCCCCCATCATCAGTGTGTATATAAGATTCAGTTGTAAATAAAGATTTCAGATGCTGTTCCACCAACTTAAGTGTTCGTGGTCCGTGTCTCCCAGCTGGAGAGAGGGTATTCACTTAGAAGGGGGGAATTTTACCTGGGTTGAAGATCTGGGATCTGCTAAATCATCTTGTAGCTGCCTCCAAGGAAATTGAGCTAACAGTTTGGTGTCGAGAAGTTGGATCCGCCATATACAGTATCGGGTGAGTAATTCTATTTTTTGATTACCACCCTATACTGTCAGAGCGGATTAATAGAACCCGGAAGGAAAGCGCTTCTGTAGCGCCTCTCCCAGGAATCTGATATTCCTAAAGTAAATAGCGGGTCTGATGCCCCAATTAAGAAAGCAGTACTGTGTGTCTAAGTGAATATTCTCTCTAAACATTGTATATTGCTGTATAGTTGCTTAAGTGAATTTTAGTTGTTATATAAGATTGCATGTTACTGTATAGATTTGTGTAGATTGTATGTGAGGTTAAGCAGAGATTGAAGGTATAAACTTGTCCACAGAGGATAGTTAAAATTCAAACCATAAATTGGGTGTGGATAAACCTGATTAGAAACTATAGAAGAATCACATAAGCTGGAGACCAGGTTTGCCAGTAAAGTCTAATACTGACGTCACCATCCCTAGATAAACCTTCAAACTCAGCTAATCTCACTCTATTTCTTTTTATTTTAGCTTAGCATGATGGGAAAGTCTCAAGGTAAGGAGACTCCAAGGGTTATTTTTGATTTATGATGTATCATATTCTGTGATGCTGTTTAAAGCGGATATATAGATGTGTAAGTTTTAGAAAGAATCATGTTCCACAATTTGCTTTGAATCTTATTTCTGAATACCTCTATTTAGGGGTTTTATTTTTTTTCCTCGGAGACACTCAGCAGTTGCAGGTGTCTCTCTGGACCAGGACATTTTGAATGGGCATTGCGGCCGCAGGATAACTTTTTTTTTATCAGTCCCTCCAAAATGTTCTGGCCTGGCTACTAGATGTTTCTGAGCCTTTTCTTCTGATTTCTGTAAATGTGTTTGTCTATCTCCTCTCACTGTAGTTTCTGTGGAACTGTGATATAAATTGCTTGTGTATGACTGGTTGCACTTTTTTAGCTAGGTTGTACTTTACATATGCATCTCTGGACATCTGCTCAGAGTTGTTGCAGGTTTCTACCCCCTCCCTCCATGTATTGGGAGATACTTGTGTTAATGCTTTTGTTTTTTTCTCTTTCCTCTTCCCTGAAAAGACTGGGGGCAATGAGGAGAGTGTCAGGAAACAGAAACAAAAGAAGATCCCAGCTATTTGTTGTTTGTCTGTTTGTGTATGTGTCTGTGCACAGAGAGTATCCAAACATTTTTTTTAGAGTTAGGAATAAACCTCTTAATTTAATAGATCTTTTTTTTTCTACAGTCAGAAAAGTCAAAAGCTAAATTATTGTTGGAGTCTAAGGTATGTTGACTGTGGTTATGTAAATTTGCACGTGTTGTCTTTCTTTGTTTACTATAGGAGAGGGTTTGTAAATTGTCTTGAGGCAAGGCAGGTGAGATTGAATGTGTAATTGGTTTTTACCTCATAATTAATTACCCATGCACAAAGTTGCTGGCCATTACAATGATTTTTAATTTTAATCTTTGAAAAAGGCAACAATTTATTTAAGGGAAACCAGATTTAAAATGCCTTGACATTTGCAATGTAAGGTCAGTAATGTCACATTAACGGATGATAAGGCATGTTCAATCTGGAGTTTGTGTTTTGGTTGCTAGGTATTTTGCATATACCTGAGAATTCAAAGCACACAACAGTTTTGCTGTCAATGGGTTAATTAGGTTTGTAAATATTCAAGTAGGAATTAAGTTGCTGTGAATGAAATGTAATCATTTTAGCTTGAGCTTGCACTCATGCCGATATGAATGTAATAGAGAGAGATTGTGTCCAAAATCATCTTGCTCAAATTACTAGAAGTTATGCTCATTCCAGGTTTTCCGTTCATATTGCCAAGAATAATGCAAACAATTGTGTGAATGTTCGGGTACTTGTATGAAATTAGTGGTAATGAGTCCCTTAAGCAAAGTGACATACTTAGAATTTTACACAATTACAAGTGAAAAAATATAACAAATGCTTTTACAGCAATTTCTTTGTTGGTTTCTGGTCTGTATCTGGGTACAATCTGAGGGGTGTGGGAAACAAACCCTGGTGTTGGTGCATTTGGGGAGGTTTTTGAACAGCAGACGTTGACTCCCTGTACCACCCACTGTGCACAGGGTGAGATGAGGGGCCAACTAAACCTGCAAGTGGCTGAATCACACAGCCTCGTAACCCGGCCCACATCAGTGTTCTAACATGCCTGGAGAGGGTGGAGACAAATATGTCATGTAAAATACTTATTGGTTGATTTGATTGTAATTGTCTCCATATGTCTGTTTGTATTAATACTGTGCTGTATAAAGCAAGGTCAGAGAAATGTGTTGTAAGTGTCAGAACTCTATAGTACTAGGATTTACAGACAGTATGATGTTAGTAGAAGAAATTTGAATAGAGACGAGAATAGAGAGAGTAACCTTTGTCCAAAATATTGTTACATAGTTACGCATGTGGTAAATAGGTTGCACACACCCACTAAGCTGTTTAACTTTTTATTACCATTGAGGACCTCTACATAACTGCTTTGATTGAGACTGAGCTATCAATTACTTGGCTCATGCAGTTTGACAAACCTTGAACTCTTGTCTGACTCATCTTTACTAATTTGCCTGCACAAGTGTTCTTTATTACCTGTTCACTTGGAGACCTACCTGTGATATCACCTGATTATGGAAGACTTTGGAGATCATCTGATCTGATTCTCCTGCACTGATGCAACCCTAGAAGGATGACCCTCTGCTGTAAGGATGAGCCCTTCCTGCACCTGCCCTCCTCCTGTGTTGGTAATGGCTGCTTCAAGCCTTTCTTTTGTGTCATCCTTTGGGAAGAACTCCGCCTCTGCTGTTGCAACTGTGATGTGAGGTTTCTCAACTGGGATGAGAAGTTGAGTCTGCCCTTCACTGCCTTCTACAACCTGGCTGCAATTGCTACATCCTTGTTATAAATCTGTTTCCATTTATTTTGTGGGTGCCCAATGCCATACAATGAAACTGCTAACAAAAAGGCACTGGGTGTAGCCACGGTGATTACACGGCCAGCTCTCAACCGCCACTGTCTGTTTGCCCCGAGACAGCGAGAGCTTGGCAGAAAAACATCTGCATTCATCATGAGGGCTTGTGGTGATGAATTCACCGTCCTCCTTCACCCTTCAGATGAACAATATTCTACTCTGCAATAATGAACTGACATTTCCTGGACCCACTCGAGGATCATTTTTTTTTCAAAATGCATTAAGAAGTTCTAACCTTATGGGTGAGGTCTGGCTTTAGGCAACCTGTTAAAGTTTACCACATTCAGTTTTCCATTAAGTTATGCAGGGCTAGATTAGGATGATATACTAGCAAAGCTAACTACTGCTAATTCATCTTGTAGTTGTGTAACCCTTTAAACTGTATATTGTATTTGTGTACCAATGACAACACTAACTCCTTGATCTCTAACATACATAGAGCTGTGCATAGTATCTAAGTGATCCCGCCCTTTCCTTTAGAAAAGGTTGGGATCAAAGGTTGGGTTGAAAGGTTGTAATAATGTGCTGCTTGAACCACCCTGATATTAAAAGATGTACAGCACATCAAATTTTCATTTTGTCTTCTGTCTGGCCATAACCACATTAGTGTGCCATACAGGAGACAAACCTGTATTTGAATACCCACTTGGTATATTACCATACAAGCCACTGTGACAGAGATCTGAAGACTCAGACCTATTCATGCATTGTTGTTAAGAACCTGGTCTATTGAAAATTAACACATGTAACAACTCCTACCTCTGCCAATGCGTACAGAAAAACAAACCCTATTGTCTAAGCTGTCTGTACTATTATCCTTGCCGTCTGTACTATTGTCTGAAATACGTCACATGGGCACTCTGGTGCAATCTGGTTTTCCCCCCATCATCAGTGTGTATATAAGATTCAGTTGTAAATAAAGATTTCAGATGCTGTTCCACCAACTTAAGTGTTCGTGGTCCGTGTCTCCCAGCTGGAGAGAGGGTATTCACTTAGAAGGGGGGAATTTTACCTGGGTTGCAGATCTGGGATCTGCTAAATCATCTTGTAGCTGCCTCCAAGGAAATTGAGCTAACACCAACATATGCCGGAATTTTATACCATTTGTTTTCAAGCAAGATGTTTGCTTTCTGCTTGCTTCGAAGATCCAATGAGTGCACTTCAATACCAGGACTTCAGCTTTTTTGTGCTGATTCCCATTTCTTTTGTTAATAAGGAGGACTGCAGCCTCCCTGGGGTATCTTTTTGTGTGTAGGGTGGCTCTAGTTTTAGGTATTTTTTATATGACTTATATGTGTAGTGTTATTTATGTTGTGTTGCTCATGTTTTGATATTATAATAAAAGTTTTTGGTATGCACCCAAGAGCCAATTTTCCTTTTGTCTACATAATTGTAGTATAGTGTACTAGTAGTTGCTGTGTGGAGAGGGTTAGACAGAGCTAGCCAGGCCGCAGGCTTAGTGTTTGACAGAGTGAGAAAGTTAGGTGACTGATTAGTTGAGTGTAGTGCAAGGGTTTTTATTTGTTTTGTTTTCTTTATTTTGTTTTTGATTTATTTTCTTTGTTTATTTTACTTTGGTTCTGTCACTCATACCCCTTCCCCAATAAAGTTTGTAGCAACAAAACAATGGAGCGAGAGCAGTAGCAATTTCCTGCCACTCCTAAAAGAAAATGGAGTGATGGTGGTGTTGGTGGATCACGTCAAGTACGTGTTCAGGTTGAGGGTGGCGGCAGCAGCAGGAAGCATTCCCCCTTGGTCAGAGATGTCTTCCCTCTGTTCGTAGTCGCAGTCGTGTGGATTATTTAGATCAGGAACCCTCTACCCAGTCTGAGGAACTTGAAGCTAGTTGCAGCAGCACCAGTAGTGGCCAGGTTTCTCATGACCAGAACCCGACTGCAGCTGCTTCTCTTGACGAGGTTGCTTCCTCCCAGTACTCTCCTCCAGAAGTAAAGCACACCTACATCGATGAGAGAGATGTGGAGAAGGATTGGGAGGAGGCATCGGAGAAGACCATGGGACCAAGCTCCCAAGAAGTGGTGGGTTCTGTGGTGACAGAAATGGCCCCTTTGTTTTCTTCATCCAGTAATCCATCACAACTGGGAGCTTATGTCACCAGTCAACATCACCACCAGTCAACTACAGAGGTGTTTCGTGGCCAGGTGGAGGGTCCAGAAGAGTCACTTATGGGTTCCAGTGCTTTGGCTGAACTGGATGATGTGTTGGATGATGAGGCGGCTGATCCAACGTGGTTGCCATCTGGTGGGTTAGGCACTAGCAGGCGTGAGCAGCATGGAGAAACAGAGCAGACGGTTGGCCAGCAGTCTGCAAGTGCTTTCCCGTCTTTCAGTACCCACCAGTCCAATGCTGAGCATCGACATGCTAGAACAGGTCGCACCACTGTTCCACGTGCACGCACGTCCCCTGCATGGAATTATTTTACTGGTCCTGCAGAGGGTGATTCCAGGGCAGTCTGTTCTGTGTGCCGTAAATCGGTGAGCAGAGGCAAATCGGGCAGCGGGTTTGGCACTTCAGGGCTGATGAGCCATCTGCACAACCACCACAGACTGGAGTTTGAATATGTAAAGAATTACAATAAGATGGGTGGAGGAAAAGCAGCAGCAACAGGCCCCTCCTCTTCTTTTTCTAGTCATCCTGTCCCTATCCAACCTGCTTCCTATTCTACTTCAAATCCCTCTGCATGCCAAGCTGGAAGAGGGCTCCAGACCTCGGAAAGCACCTCATCATCACCCTTGTTGATTTCCTCTGAATCACCAGTGTTCCAGTGTCAGTGTCAATGTTGCAGAGGAAGCGGATGCTCCCTGGCCTGCAAGTGATCCGTTTGTTGTGAAAAATAATGCGCTCCTGGCAAGGCTGTTGGGCCAACAGCTGCTTTCCTACCAGTTTGTGGACTGTGCCCCCTTCCGCAGACTGATGAACAGTGTTGGTCCACAATGGCGGATCCCCAGCCGCCATTATTTTGCAAGAAATGCTATCCCTGCCCTTCACCAGCACATTGTGGAGTGTGTCGGCTAGTCTATAGATCACGCTGTCGGCGGCAAGGTGCACTTCACTATGGATGGCTGGAGCAGCAGGCATGGGCAGGGAAAGTATCTAACTTTTACCACCCATTGGGTCACCCTCCATGATGCTGAGGAGGGTGCAAGATCTGGGGCATCTCAGCTGGTGGTGCCGCCACGTGGGTTGAAGGGGAGGCCCGCTCTATTAAAACTCTAAAATCAAGGCTCGACATGCGGGTAGCCACCATCTTAGATCCCCAGTGCAAGGGGAAAATGCGGCAGTTCAAACCCCCCTCCCAAGCAGACGCCAGGATGAGCCACATCCGGGATGCCCTTCTTCTTTGGGTAGAAGATGCGTTTCCTGCACCTGTATCCCGGGCCCAAGCTACCAAGCCTCATCATACTCAGCAAAGGTCTGGTGGTCCCACTCCCAGCAGCAGCACCAATAGCCAATCTGTGAACCTGCTGAGTATGTTGAAGGAATTTTATCAGCCAATGCCAGATACTCCTTCTAGCAGCAGCACCACCAGCGGGCAAAGTGGTCACCGCCAGCGGCTGGCCCTTATGGTGAATGATTACTTGGCGTCGGCCAGTGCTCCAGACAATATGGAGAGTAATGATGACCCCATGGAGTATTGGACAAAACAACTGAATGCCTGGCCTGAGCTCGCTCAGTATGCACTGGAGGTTCTTGCATGCCCCGCCGCCAGTGTTCTTTCAGAGCGAGTATTTAGTGCTGCAGGTGGGGTGGTCACCGACCACCGGACCCGTCTGTCCACAGACAATGTGGACATACTAACGTTCATAAAAATGAATGAGTCATGGATCAGTGATAATTACAAGGCCCCTCTCACTGATTCATGATAAAGATTAGACAGACTAAATTAAAATGTTGCTGTTTTTCCAGCCTCAAATGGTCTCCCTCTCAAACTCTGCTGCATATTTTTGCATTTTAAGATAAAAAATGCAGCTTTTGCAGCTGTTCGATGTTATATTCTATCCTAACCCTATGCTTTTGGCCTACAACCTCTCCTGCTGCTCCAAACAAAATGACTGCCGTGGAACCACCTCTAGGTCCCATGGCCTACGACAACTCCTGCTGCTCCCAAAAAAATTGTAATGACTGCCGTGAAACCACCTCTAGGTCCCATGGCCTATGACAACTCCTGCTGCTCCAAACAAAAATTGTAATGACTGCTGTGAAACCACCTCTATGTCCCATGGCCTACGACAACTCCTGCTGCTCCAAACAAAAATTGTAATGACTACTGTGAAACCACCTCTAGGTCCCATAGCCTACAACAACTCCTGCTGCTCCAAACACAAATTGTAATTACTGCCGTGGAACCACATCTAGGTCCCATGGCCTACGACAACTCCTGCTGCTCCAACCAAAAATTGTAATGACTGCCGTGGAACCACCTCTAGGTCCCATGGCCTACGACAACTCCTGCTGCTCCAAACAAAAATTGTAATGACCGCCATGGAACGACCTCTAGGTCCCATGGCCTACGACAACTCCTGCTGCTCCAAACAAAAATTGTAATGACCGCCGTGGAACCACCTCTAGGTCCCATGGCCTACGACAACTCCTGCTGCTCCAAACAAAAATTGTAATGACTGCCATGGAACCACCTCTAGGTCCCATGGCTTACGACAACTCTTGCTGCTCCCCTCAAAAAATTGTAATGACTGCCGTGGAACAACCTCTAGGTCCCATGGCTTACGATGTTTCAAAAACGAGGTTTTAAATGAAATTACTGAAATTGTACCACCGGAATGCGGAATACAGCGGAATACCATCGGAATGTAGCGGTTACGGAATTTCGTTCTGATAGAATTCGGAAATTCCGCGATGATCGGAAACCACCCTTTCCGATCATCCCTAGAGAACATCCTTTCAAGTTCCCACAGCTCACTTGTCTTCTTCTCAGCACCCTCCTGCATGGAACACACACTTCACGTTGCAGCATATCTATTCATTGCTCATTCTGAACTGCCACCCAAATGGTCACTGATGATCATGTTGGGGAACAAGTCTGTATGTAGCTTTACTTTAGTCTTTCCTGAGCTGTATTCACATGATTATGCCTACAGGAAGGTGTGGCCTCCACTACATGTTGGGAAAGAACGTTTGTTATTAATGGATTTCTCTCCCACCATGCATTTGAGTCAGTAGCAAATTAAAAGTGTTTGTTTTTTCTACACAAACATGTACATGTAGACTTAGTTTTGGATCATTGGACCTCATTTATTGAGGTTGACCAAGGCTGTAAAATGCTGGATTATGGCAGAGCTGGCCTAAAGTTTATTTTTAGAAAATGAAGGCATAATGTTTTGGAATTTATCATTTATTTAGTTTTAGAACTTGCTTGACAAACTGATCATATTCAGGTCAAATTATGCTGAAATAATGAAGATTCTAAAAGATGAACGCTGTCGCAAGCATTGGACTGGAGGTTTCAAACTGATTTTTTCACTTCAGTTAATCAAGATGTTTATACACAAAAGACAACAAATTCAGCTAGTGAGTATTCACACAGTACTAGAATAAAAAAAATATGCTTGGATGTAGGCCTCAAGAACTCTTTGATACAATGTAAAATTTGTGGTTTCATTAAAAAAATAACGATTGCTCCAGGTTCTGTGGCAGCAAAGCATATAGAAACCATCAAACTAACTACTACCAAAATGTTCTTCCTGTTGTTGAATGTTGAAAGTTGTTCATGCTTCATGTCAGATAGAATGGGAACTGCGTTGTCCAAAGAGTTTCCTTTTAACTAAAAATAAATAATCCAAAAAGGTTTGGAGATCCATTTTTGAAATGTGGTATGTGCATTGCTATTAATCCTGAAAAATGGGGGTTTATCTTTGCTATAAATTCAATTTCTTTCCTTTACTATGGAATCATGTAAACTGCTCTAAGCTGCGGTTACAGAACCCTGAAGTTCTTTGGATGTCCTTCTTGGATATTTTGTTTTGTCTAGGGCAAGGTATGCTGTAGTTTGGCAGGCTGGTCATTCACCACACTTCCAAGATATCTTCAGTAAGGGCCCAAGCCTACTAACGCAGTTGAGTGCAGTTGTACGCAGTTGTGTCCACTTTTCAGCATCTGTAAAATTGATGAGTTTCTGAAAAGCGGACACAACTGCGCACAACTGCGTTAGTGGGCTCAGGCCCTTAGAGTTAATGACTCTCTCTGGGTATTGTTCTTTTTCAACAATTAGGGGGTTTACTTTGATTGTCACATGACATTCTTGTAAAAACTTTCTGATGACCTTATTCTTTCTTTCAGCAAGATGGCTTGTTACAATCAAGCCAGCCAATGTTGAGTTTATTTATCAACGAGTTTGGTCAATTTGTTGAGTGAATAAGGGAGCAGGTATATATTTCCAAAAAGAACTCGTATGACTGTAAACTAAATCAAACTGTTACACATAGACAATAACATATAATATTTTATTCAGTATTACTCTTAATAGCTCATCTATCAACACAATTCTTAAATAAGAGATTATATTGTTCTGGGATCAGGAAACCAAACTGTCAAATCATTGGGGAACAGCTCCTTTGTTACATGGAAGTTAAACGTACCGTATTTCAAAACTTTGTTCCTTGAATAAGTTAATTAAATCTAGAAAAAAATGATGTTATGTATTTATTCATGTCACTTCTATTTAACATTATATTTTTTTAAAGATCAGAAAGCAGCACGGGAAATCAAGGAGGAACAAATCATTTTTCTACAATAGTAGGTGATCTTATCAAGTGTGGTGAATATAGCAGATTCACATCTATTTATTTCACATCCTGAATAACATAGGTATCTCTGCTGGAAGATGCAAAATGTCAAGTCCTTATAGGGACCACCTATAAAGATCGAAGATGTGATTCGAGAAACAGTCATCTCATTTAGTCATCCTGCAAGGTAAAACAGAATGTTCTCATAAGTATTGTGATAGATTATTTATTTAAAAACTGTTCTCGACACAGGAAGAGAAAGACACCTACCTCAATGATATTATGGATCCAGTCCAAAAATGATGAAATCTTGGTATACACACCAGGGCGATTTGGCTCAGCACATCCCATACCCCAACTCACTACTCCAACAAGGCGCCAAGTGTAGTCAGTCTGACATACTAAGGGTCCACCACTGTCCCCCTGGGAATCAATCACAAGGAATGTCAATTCACTTCTGACAGGACTTGAAAAATCTACCAGTGAAAATTTCAAATGGGCAAAATGAGTTGTACACTATAAACATTTATATACTTTGTTTTAAACATACCTATCACTATTTCATTTAAATTAGTCACAGTCTTGGTCTTTGTGCGACTCGGGTAATCTTTCATGTTGTGAATCAAAATGTATTAAAGGACCGCTATCGCAAAAAAAAAAAAAAACATTAAAACGCATAAATGAAAAGTACATTTCTCTCAAAATTAAATATGATTTAAATTACTTTCTCCTAAGCTGTTATCACTTACAGTAGGAAGTAGAAATCTGGTAGAGCTGACAGTTTGTGGACTAGCCCATCTTCTCATGGGGTATTCTTAGGGTTTTTTTCAAAAGCAATTGGTGATCGACAGTTGTTCCTTCCATTTGCCAGAATAGTGTGCAAACAGGTGGGGGGGGGGGGGGGGGAAGGGCTTCCTGCATCTTTGTATAGCAGTAAGAGAACAGAGGCGCCAGCAGGATAAAAGTAAACCTTTAAAATTTGCTAGGAGGAAGTGGTGGACTTACCTCCATTAAGCAGACACGAAAAACTGTCTGAAGTTAAACACATAACCCTCTTGCATCTTTGTATAGTTCCTTTACAGGGAGTGCTTTTGTTAAGAATACATTAAATACTGAGAATCCCCATGAAAAGACGGACTGGTGAAAAACCTGCCAGTACCATCAGATTTCAACTAACTACTGTAAAGCTGCATACTCACCACCCCACGGCTGCTGCTAAGGCGCCTTGACGACGGTCACCAACGATGCCTCTTCCTGTGGGCGGGTTAAGCACGAGGTCATGCGATGGATATGGCGGTGCAAGCGAGACTTCCAGCAACCGCGGTCCTTTTGCACGGTGTCGTCGGGGATCTTAAAGATCCGATCCACCGTGTCAGTCTGTAGTCATCGCCGTAACGCTAAGCGACGTTCGCATCGTGGTTCTGTACTCACCTGGCAACGTTTTGTAGAAATCGCCGGTCGTTAGGAAAATCGTCAGGTGGGTACGCAGCTTAAAGAGGAACTTCAGCCTAAACAAACATACTGTCATTAAGTTACATTAGTTATGTGAATTAAAATAAATAGGTAATATAATCTCTTACACACCCTGTTTTAAAAGAACAGGCAAATGTTTGTGATTTCATGGGGAAGGCATCTTTTTGGTTTAAAGGAGGTGACATGGAGCATGAGACTCAATTCCAACTATCCTGTGTTCTGATCACCCCTCCCAGCTGCGCTCGCTAGGCTTCAAATCTCAAATTAAAAATTAAAAAAACAAAAACAAATTTGTGCCAAAACAGCAGAACAAGAACAACAACATCAGAAATTCCATCATACTTTGCACAGCATCAGGGGTAAAATGCCCGGGTAGATTTCTTGGATGGGGCGGAGCTTAGATTCTGTGCAGCTAAACATGAGGCTTGGGTAAGAAAAACAAAGTTCCGATGCTGTGAAACTGTTAAACAAACACCAAGCCTTTTCCGTGCTGCTGAGTAGATTTTTATTCTGGAGGTTCACTTTAAGTGACTGCAACATAGGGGAAAAGTAATGTATAGCTCCATTTTACTCTGGAAGAAACCTACTTCTTATTTGCATATTGTTCACAATAGTGGTCCTTTAATACATAAATGTAAACTGAGATTTGTTCATCCCAAAATAAAATAAAAATGAAATCTCAGTTAATTCTGTGGTCATAAGAGCAGTGCTTGAGCCACTCCCCCACAGGGTGTGTATATGGAGCAAGCCGCCCGCAAGTGATTGCATTAGTACTTTTCAACACTATAGCTGCCAAGGCAACTCTTTATTCATATAGGGTTTTTTCTTTGGTGATTCTTGTAAGGGCCAAGAATACCTAGGTGAGAAGTAGGGAGAGAACGGGAGCCCAATGGTGCAGTATCATCAGGTATAAGGAGGATAAACTCATATATAAATATATACTCACAAAGGTGAGTTGCAGTTCCTGCAACCACCGTATAGGCCTGCAGGGAATTAACCATCTCTGCTCAGTACTCCAGGTCCTGCTGGATACTGGATGGTCGCTCTCCTGTAGTCCGATAGACTTTCCAGAAAAACTGCAAAGCTATTACCTCCAAAGGAGGTCTGACTGGTATGGGTAGGATGGAGGTGCCCAATGTATGTTCTATTTTGGTATTTTTAAATACAAATAAAAAATGATATAATAAAAAGAGAGTTAATTGCTTACCTCTCCAGAAGATATAGACACCAGTTCAACTGGAAAAGTTTTTATTAAAAAAGCAATCTGACGTGTTTCATGGGTCATGGCCCGCTTCCTCAGGTCAATATAAAATGTCTTGATAGCATAGGGGATAGAGTGTAGGCGCCTCTAACACCTCTAATGCCTTAATAGCATAGGGGATAGAGTCTAGGTGCCTCTAATTTTTTATTTGTATTTAAAAATACCAAAATAGAACACACATTGGGCGGCTCCATCCTACCCATTACAACTCTTTATTCAGCCTCTGCTCATGGCACTGTGACCCCCACTGTTCAGTGTTGTGGAGGTCATATGACATCTAACGGGGTTGGGGGAAATAATGCGGTGGGAGCCTCAACACTGTAATGAAAGCATTATAAAGGGAAGTAGTGTACTTGAGGGGGCGCAATACTCTAAAAAATAAAGGGGTCTGTCAAATAAAAAAAATGCATTGATTTATACTTGGAGAGGTTTATATTTGAGTGTATATTTTATGTTGTTGTGTTAGGGCTGGTTAAGACTGACGTATGCATGGCGTCGCGTCTGGGGGCGTTGCGGCGGCTGCGCGGTCAGGCTTTCAGTAGCCTTCGGTCGCATCCGATGCGGTTGCGTTTTTTATTTCCCCTAGGGGAACATTAGCCGTCGTGGTTGGCCGCTCCCTGGAAGCAACATGTCGCTTCCAGGGGGCAGCTCGAACGCTAACGAAAATCGGGACCCGAACGCCGCGTTTGGATAAAAGCGCGCAAAAGCTCGGTGTAAATGCTCCCATTCACTTGAATGGGAGCGTTTACTGCGACGTTCCGAACGCTTGCGGTAAACGCTCCGCAAGCATCCGTCTGAACCAGCCCTTAATCTGCTGTCTGTGAGTTAAGCAGAGGTCTCTTTAAGTTCTGTCCTATATTTGAGTATACAGACCAACCAGCAAGGTCATGGTGAACCAGAACTCATTGGAGTGTATGAGGGGCTACAATGGTCCTAAAAGCCCCCTTGCTAAAATGCTAAGAAAAACAAAAGTTTGCTTTCTTTAAAACAGAAAGAATTTGCGATAATTCAGGTTGGAGTGAGCTTGAGATGTCTCCCAGTGCATCACTGCTGAATATATGCAAATTAACCATTGTTACCATTGGAAGCTAAACACACCTCCTGAACCTCCAGAACCGCTGGAATGCAATGATGTGTCAGCTTGTTAAGTTGTACATGTGGGGGGCGGGGGAGGTGACCTTCCAACACCCCCCCCCCCACCCCAGGGAGAGAAATGTGGCCTCCGTCACCTGGAGACAGTATTTGAGTATGTATGGTAAGTCAAAGATGAAGGGACTTTAAAGTGGGCACATGTCACCTCATAGTTCCAGCTGTACTTACATACAGTCACTTTTTTTAAGAGGAATTTTAGTGAAAAAGGGAAAAAATAAACCAATACAATGCAAGTGAGAAGTTAAAAAATAGATATTCACCATGCGTTTTGTTCATGTTGTTTGATCCACAATGAGCGTGCATGTAATCATTTTTACTAAAGGCAGACATGAAAAAACTAGACAGCACTAAGGGCCCTTTTCCACTAGCAATCGCTAGCGTTCACGCTGAACGCTAGCGATTGCTGAATCGCAATTACCGCCGATTCCCCGACGTTCGCGGGCCGCGATTTTGCTATGCTATGCACTGCATAGCAAAATCGCGTCATAAGTCGCTCCGCGGCGCGATCGCGATCAAGTAAAAAACGAATCGCGGTAGTGGAAATTACCTACCGCGATTCCTATGTTAAAAAGCAAACCGTAGCGATTGTAAAATCACTAGCGGTTTGCGTTTTTGCGATTCAGCCAGCGCAAACGCGCTGGTGGAAAAGGGCCCTAACTGCCATTATTTATAATCACACCCACTAACATTGCGGCAGACTAAAAGGTGTTTTTTTATAGCTATACATATGCACAGAGGGAGATACTGGTTGCTTGGCAGGTGGAAACAGCTGTTATTTCCCACAATGCAACATGGTTCACTAACAGCAAACTGTCAGAACCATGGTCATGACATCACACTGGGGAGGGGGGGGGGGGGAGTGAGTATCATGGGAAAGTGGGTATCAGCTACTGATTGGGATGATGTTCAATCCTTGGTTACAGTTCCTCTTTAAGCTTAGGTTCACTTTAAAATTCATTTAAATATTTTTTTTTAATTAACAATGATGAAGTGCAGTTCAGCTGCTATACTTGTTCATCCAGCCAGTAAAACGCAAGCTGTAGATTTGTTCAGGCTCATGAGTATAACTATACGAGGTTCCCAAGGTCCCGTGCACTAATGACGATCTAAACAGTCTAAAACAGATGTCTGCAAATTGGATTAATTGTCTCTGTATAATTAAAAAGAGTGCCAGTTTATGGGCTGTGTACAAGTATTATTCATACCTACGGTACTTACCCAATCATTATTGAATGACATTAAAATGAAGGTGACAATCCTTCAGTTGTTAAGTGCGTCAATCGACACAACTTTGTTCTTCACACAATACCGCATTTGTCTCAGTAATAACATGTACTCCAACTAATCTACCATTGTACTTTACAATGCACCGTAGGACTATTAACAGAAAAAGGCTGCATAAAAGAAATAATACTTATCTATTAGACTGAAGGGGCTGTAGATAAAAGGTAAAGAACACCCCTTTTATGTACTTATAATAGGAGCTTTAATTAAGTTATGGCAGATGATGAATTGCTCGCTAACAATGCCAAGCAGATCTTCAAAAGCATCTTCAAGACATTTAATATTGCCGAAGTCTCAGGGCTGTCTCAGCCGAGCTTCATGAATATCAATCCCATTAATACGCAGTTCATACTGAATATTCACCCAGGTTTAGGTGAGACTATGGCATGTGTGGTCTGTAATGCAAAATTACATTAAATATTTGATGGAAGATGTGGTAGTAAAGGGAATTATATTCATTTAGGAAAACTAGATTTAAAAAAAATATCACATGAAAAAGTATTCTTTCGATGTGTGATTAAATGAGGACTCCCTGTCATTTTTTGCATTGTGATCATTGTGTTCATGAAGTGGAAATCTAATATAAGACACACTCAGTCTCTGCTGTGCTTTTGTGGAATGCTGGCTCTATGCTCAGAGTTCCTGCTTTATGCAGAGATATGTATAAACCGCTGCCTTGTGTACAGACATTGCTAAGCAACGCAGCTATGAAGTGATGTACAATGGTCCAATAAACTTTTCTCCTGAGTTTACTCTCAGAAGATATCTTGTCATCGCTTCTATAAAACACATTTTAAGCACCTAGCAAGTGTAATAAAATGTATTGTAAAATGGATTGCAAGGGTGTGACATTGGCCCATATGCAATTAGCTTTTTCACCTGAGTTTTCTCCTAGGAGATAATTTTTAAACTTTTTTAAAATAACTTTTCAGTACTTTGCAATTGAAAAAGTACCAAGAAGGAAGTGAAAAGGTAACATCAAAATCGTTTTGAGTATTTTCTCACTTGTTGGTGTCAAGCCTGTAGGAATATCCACTCACATCAGCTCTACCTCAACACGCTTCACCCTATGTGGCGCGGCCCGGCTTGAACGAGAGGTGAGATGACAACACCTACCCGACTTCGGTTACACCCAGGCCTTTAGTGTGCAAGGTATTGGAGCTGAATGCAGGGTGAGCAAATAAACTTCCAGGCCTAAACAGGAACACAGGGTAGCAAAGTCCAGCAACAGTCCAGGGTCATACACGGGTAAACAGAGGTATTGCAGTACAGGAGGGCTAGGCAGAAGAGAGGTCAAAGAACGTAAGAACGTATCCAAGGTCAAACCAGACAGCAAACAGTCTTAACGATAATCCAGGCAATAGATTGGTTCAGGCAGCTGACAAGGGAGGTCCAGTAAACAAGTAGAGGTCCAAATCCAGATAATCCAATATAACAAGAGCAGGTATACAGAGCACCCAGCAACCAGCAAGCTAGAGCTATCACGTGCAACATGAAACTGTTACAGCAAGATTTAAATACTGACAGCATCCAATCAGTGGCCGGCCACATGCACACAACAGCCAAACACACACAGGCATTAATCCTGTTTAAGTGTCAGCTGACAGAGAGATCAGCTGACACAGGTGGCAATACATGTCAGCTGACTATCCAGTACTGACCAGCAAAGCATCCTGACTGTGTGTCAGCTATAGAATACTGGTTAAGGACATCGCTTCCAACGTGAGAGACCAGGGCTCAATCCCAGCCAGGGTCAGCATCCATTATATTTATTAAATAAACCCCTGCCTAAGTGTCACCTGACTATCCTGTCAGCTGACACTGCAAGACATCCGCCCACGAGTATGTGATCCCCAGTGCATACGTCACCAGCGGAGGACGGCTGCCGACATGGCAGAGATGGCCACATCGCTGGATCCCGGAGGTAAGTTGGTGGTTTAAAGGCATTTTATTGACACGGGACCATATGCAATTAACTTTTTCTCCTGAGTTTACTCCTAGGAGATAATTTTTCATCTTCTATTCAGAATACATTTTCAGCATTGTATAATTGAAAAAGTACCAAAACGTGCTATCAAACTTATTTTAAGTATTTTCTTGCCTGCTTGAGAAGTTCGAAAATTTACATTAAATATTATTTGTTTTCAAAATGATATGGGCCAATAGCCCGTATGCACGTATGCAATTAGCTTTTTTTCCTGCGTTTTTTTCCTAAAAGATAGTTTTTCATCTTCTTTTTAATTTAACTTTACACTACTCTGCAATTAAAAAAGTACCCAAAAGTAGGCAGAAAAAGTACTAACAAAACTATTTTGAGTATTTTATTTATTTATTTATTTCATTTTATTTTTTTGCATTCTGAGGGTTTAAAAGTAATTTTATTGATAAGATGTGAAAATATTACCTAGAATAAAACTCAGGAGGAAAAAGTTAATTACATATTGGCTATTATGTTAAATACCTCCTGTGGGATAACAAAGGAGAAATGTTTACTGAATCACAGCCATAGTGTGAGATGGAGAGAATACATTCACTATGTATCTGTGCAACTTGGAGTTGTATCAGTCAAAATGAACAGCTACATCATTTAATTGGTCCATTTCCAAGACCCCCCCCCCCCCCAAAAAAAAAAGAAAAGAAAAAGAAATCAACAACATTTGCACCATCCCAAAATTATTAATATCTTATTGACCCACTCTAGTAAGGACATTAAAATCTGATTATGTCTGGAATTAGATTGTGAGAAGTGCTGCAGAAAATGTCAGAACTATATACAGTATCTACACAAACAAAGAGCAAAAAAACTCATAATGGGGTAGTTTCCATGAATATCAGCTAACACAAATAACAAAATGAGAAAGTATCCATATAGGCAATAATACAAGGAAAAGACCTCTTGCGATCCAAGCAGTAATAAAGTTTAACCCTCCTGGCGGTTTGTCAAAATCCGCCAGGGGGCAGCAAATACGTTTAAAAAAAAGGTCTCACTACATGATAGCCGCTGCTGAGCGGCATCCCCCCAGCCCCTCCGATCGCCGGTGGCGGTCGGAGATCAGGAGATCCCGTTCAAAGAACGGGATCTCCTGGAGGGCTTCCCCCGTCGCCATGGCGACGGGGCGGGATGACGTCACCGACGTCATCGACGTCGTGACGTCAAAGGGGACTCCGATCCACCCCACGGCGCTGCCTGGCACTGATTGGCCAGGCAGCGCACGGGGTCTAGGGGGGGGGGGGCGGCTGCGGCGACGCGTATAGCGGCGGATCGGCGGGTAGCGGCGGCAATCGGGCACTGCACGCAGCTAGCAAAGTGCTAGCTGCGTGCAGCAAAAAAAAAAAATTATGCAAATCGGCCCAGCGGGGCCTGAGCGGTGCCTCCCGGCGGCATAGCCCGTGCTCTGCACGGGCTTACCGCCAGGGAGGTTAATAAGTGAATGTGTGGCACGTTCCCCTAATAAACGTTATTACTGTTTGGATCGCAGGAGGTCTTTACCTTGTATTATAGCCTATATGGATACTTTCTCGTTTTTTTTTATTAGCACTATATACCGTATCTCATGAAAGTGAGTACACCGCTTACATTTTTGTAACAGCACAATGTTACTTAGCCATCTTACAAAACCACCAGATTTTTTTCCCCATTGTCTTCAATGTTAGTTAGATTTGGCGGCTTCAACATCAAAAACATTTTGACGTGATGTTAACCAAACTGACATTAAATAAAACAGAAGTGTATTTAAGCAAAAGAGAAAAAAATGTTTGCTAATTTTATGTAATGGACTAAGTGCTTGGTAATGGACTAATTAAATGCAGTATATATTACCATTACTCTTAAATGCAAGAAATATGTAAAACCAGTAAAACCCCAATTCTGAAAAGAATTGCAAATCACTGCCTTCTACAATGCGAACACCACTGCCACCCAATGCCTGCATACCCACACCACAACCGCCACAGAGTTGGTGTTGTGACCTTCGCATTGTAAATGGCAGGTTAGTGTGAGCGGCGTGGTGATATTTGCATTAGCATGGATGGCTTCTTAGTGTGGGCAGCACAGCTGTGGGGGGCAGCTTCCTGCATCTGTACAAACGTACAGTTTTTTGTTTAATATATAGGATAAATTATTTTAAATATTTAGTATTTTTATTTTTTCTTGCTTACCTGGCAAGCATCAACTTTTCCATCGAGGTATCCAGCGCACAGCATTCTGGGAGTGATGTCACCATCATATATGCAGGAACTGTTGCATTTCTTAGTGCTAATTAGAGGCACCATGGCTTCTTTCAGGCTCCGTGGCATATGTGCTGGCAAAATACATAATGAAGGAGATTAAGCCAGAACATTCTCAGCACCTCTGCGCGTTGTATATTCTGTGCTTTAAATGTGCATCAGAAGCAGTTGTCTGTACACAAGTTAGCAGTACTAAAGTCTGTAGTTAGCCTTGGTCTCCTCTCCTCAGTCTCTCTTTGCTATCTGTGGATGGGCATGTGTCTGTCTGGAAGTTTGCACGGTCTGTAGTGGCTAGTTATCTGCAGAACACTTCATGCTGCAGGCCAGCCCCTGGCATTTGTGTAGTTTGATACCTAATGTAACTGTATTTTATTCCCACCAGGCAGTGCATTTAAAATCAAAACATTTGCACATTTAAACTGTAACTAGACTTTTAGGCAAGAAAAAAAGATGAGATACTGTATATAGATTATAAGGAGTTTATCAAACTTAAATGAATATTGATAACTGTATGTGGTGTTCAAATACTAAAACGTCTTTTTTTATTCCTAACAAAAAGTGCTTTCTTGTTATAATCACACAATCAGTCTTTATGATGGAATAAATATAAAACAGACCCCCATCATCTCCTTAGATGTGTTTTTCCATGTGCCTTAAAGCCATGTACATGTATGTCTGAGAGTTTGTTTTCCTAGTGGCTTAATTATTGAGAAACTTGGAGTACCTGCCTGTCTCTGGGGTAACTATTAATGGTAAGTCTGCTGTCACTTAAATACCTTTCTGTTAGTGGAAATTGTCTTTATTGAAATGTGAATGCCATTCATATCTGCCTGTTATTGGAAATATCTGCACAGCACTGATCGCTGTCTGACATTTGTGTTATGTGCATAGTATCTGTATTTGGAAACTCTTAAAGTAAATGTAAAGTGGCTAAAAAATGGCAGATACAAAACCTATAGACAGGGATTGCTCTGGATCCTAGAGAGCAGAGCTCCCCAACCCTGTCCTCAAGGCCCACCAACAGTACATGTTTTGCAGAAGAGTCTCAGCAGAGCTGATTAACTACCTGTGTTGATTTCCAAAAAACATGTACTGTTGGTGGGCCTTGAGGACAGGGTTGGGGAACACTGCGGAGCTATCCCGGTGTTCTCTTGCTCTTCTCATTCCAGCCTTGTCCCCCCCCCCATTTGTAATCGACCAACTAGTCAAATACATGTCCATGAGCCCTTGGTAGGCTTCAGAAGCACTTGTGTCTCTGAGTGCTTCCGAAGACGGGCAGCTCTGTACTGCACATGCATGAGTGTGCTTGGGCGAGCACTCGCGCATATCCAGTATGGAGCTGGCCATCTTTGGAAGTACTTGTGGACACGAGTGCTTCTGAGGCAGCAGATTTAAATGGGGGTGACGGCACTGGAACAAGGAGAACAGTGGTGCTCGGATGTAGGTCATGATCACAGATTGCCGTGATTTTATGACCATTTTTTCGCTATGCGCCTCCGGTATTTGACTCCGTGGATACATTTTCAATCACTAAAATTCACTTCGGCAGACCGAGAATGCGAAATTCCAATTGCATTCATGCTCATGAAAACGGCACAGAAGCCGTGGTTAGGTCGTGATTAGCGGAAATGAGCGGAACTTACTTCCCTGGATCAATCAGAGGCCCCCAGCCAGGCCCTAGCAACCAATCATAGGAGGGGAGGCTATGCCCTCCCCCCTGTATATAAATTGGCGGCCATGATAAAAAGCTCTGTGCTTGCTAAGACTGTGGCACTGAGAGGATCATCTCCAGGCCATTTGTTGCTAAGCAAGCACATTTTTGGTTGTAAACAAAGCGTTTTTACTCCTAACAGTGTTCTTATACTGTACACTACACTTGTATTCAGCTAGCTAGCCAGTGAGTCATTGCTGAAGTTAGTTGTAGTCAGAGTGTACTGGTGATTAGTGTGTTTAGTGCAGGCAGGCAGGTTCAGACTGATTGTACTGCTCACTGGCTGCTCACTTGTGTTCAGCTCATTAGCCAGTGATACACTTCACTTACCACTGCAGTTGATTCAGTTAGTTTCGTGAGTGACGTTGTACTGCTCACTGGCTGCTCACTTATGTTCAGCTCATTAGCCAGTGATACACTTCAGTTACCACTGCAGTTGATTTAGTTAGTTTTGTGACTGACGTTGTACTGCTCACTGGCTGCTCACTTGTGTTCAGCTCATCAGCCAGTGATACACTTCATTTACCACTGCAGTTAATTCAGTTAGTTTCCTGAGTGATGTTGTACTGCTCACTGTCTGCTCACTTGTGTTCAGCTCATTAGCCAGCGACACACACTTCAGTTACCGCTGCAGTTGATTCAGTTAGTTTCCTGAGTGACGTTGTACTGCTCACTGGCTGCTCACTTGTGTTCAGCTCATTAGCCAGTGATACATTTCAGTTACCACTGCAGTTGATTCAGTTAGTTTCCTAAGTGATGTTGTACTAATCACTGCTTACTTGTATTATTCAGCTCATTAGCCGGTTATTCACTTCAGTTACTACTTACAGACAGTCACACTGCCACTGCAGTTCGTTCACCAAGTTTCATGAGTGACGTTGGACATGATGACAGAACCAGGCCCATCAAGAGTTTCTCATAGTCCTCCTCTGTGAGCAGCACTCCCAGCAGCAGCAACAGCCAAGGCCCCAAGCAAGTTGTGACATCCACCCCAGCAGCCAGTGATCAGCAGCCCTCCCCGGACGAGAGCGTTGTGTCCCTCAGTCCAGCGTCTGGGCGAGTATTGAGGGCAGCTGTTGAGGAGATGATGGGGCCTGATGTGGAGGAGGAGGTTGGGCTCGGGCCAGCATCCCAAGTTTATGTTGAGGATGATGAGGGGTCTGTGTCTGGGGATGTTGGGGCGGATGAGGTGGTGGGGGGTCAAGAGAAGAGTTCTATGATGATGATCGGGACCATCTTTATGTGCCTCAGACCCCGGAAAACATGTTGTATCGTGTGTTTAAGTACTAAAATCTGCGTTCCCACTGCCCGGGTCGAAAGATGCATATTATTTTTTGGGCAGCACTATCAAACTGTGGTACTACCAGTGAGTCGCCATGGTCCTTCTGTGCTACCGCACTGACCGGCCGCTTTGTCCTCCTGACTCAGTCGCTCGCTACTAAAGTGCCAGGTGCCATTTGGACTCACCTTCTCCTCTGTGATAGCTTAAAGTGCATTTCCCTCTTTGAAACCACTTATTACCAATTAATAACCCCATTTAAAGTGTTGATTTCACTTTAAAATCCTTTTTCTCAAAAACAAAAAAATATTTTGGGATTTTTTTTAAGTTGTAGCCCCTTATCACCTTGATAATCCATGCAATTTGGGGGATTGTAACATGTATGGGGGCTTTGCTATTAACGTTAAAAGAAAATCCAGATCCGGTCGTGGATCCGGCTGCGATTGCGTCATTCACGACCAAAAATCCACGTTGAATCGTGGATGCGATTTAAAATCCGGAACCAATCATGCCGGAGGCGGATTTTCTTTTCGCCAACGGCCGTGGTTGCCGAATTCCTGGATCGGGACATCCGAGCATCACTGGAGGGGAGCAAGAGAAGACAGGGAAGGCTCTATAGGATCCAGAGCCTTTCCTGTCCATAGGTAAGAACCTGACTTTTTTTTCAAATTGACCATTGCATAGATCCTAGCACTGCTGCCCCCCTCCCTCACCTGCCAGGCTGGCACAAATCTTTGCCTCCTCCTGTCCAGCATCTTTTTGAATTGCTACTAGGAGTAGCTGTCGCATGTGGTGGTGACACCAGTGCATGTAGTGAACTCAGTACATGTGACAGTATCACAAGTTACAGGCACTCGCAGTGGTAATTCAAAAAGATACTGGGCGCCGGAGGAAGCAAGGATTCGCACCAGCACAAGAAGTGAGCCTGCAACACTCACCATGGGCTGGGAGGGGAGGAGGAGGAAGAAAACATACACCTGGGGGGAGGGTCTGTCAATCATCGAAAAATCGAAAGTGGTTACTGCCGTGTACCTGCTCACCTGCTCAGACCATTGCGACTGACAACTTCCAGCATTTTCGCTGGAAATCTCTTAAAATGATCAATCAGGTAGCCATGTTGTGGTGTTGATTTCTGCAAGATTCTATCATAATGATCGAATCGGCTGGATATGGATGCTGAAAATCGACTAATGTATAGGCACCTTTAGCTGGCTGCTGGTTGAAATGGAAAAATAATTTTCATACAATTCAGTCCTAAAAAAGACTTGTAAGATGCAGATTTATGCTTTACAGCTTCTTCTTTTTTATCTTTTTTACACGAAAGTTGATTTTCCCGTTAAAATGATCTGAAGTTATGGATTGATCTTCAGTGCAGCAGCAGATTTGTAGTTTCCAGTAGATTACAAACACTATTAGCCCAGGACTCCAGCCATGAGACTGCTAGAGAAAAATATGGCTCCTATTAAGGTATTGTTGGGGGAATGGAAAATCTTTCACTCTAGAAATCTCAATGCTCATTTGTAAATCACACTGGCAGGGGCGTAGCAATAGCCATAGCAGCCATAGCAGCTGCTATGGGGCACTGGAGATGAGGGGGGCCAGGTGGTACTTGATGTGTTCACTAATAACTTTGCTTTGTTTCTCCAAAGTATGATTTTGTCTCAGTGCCCATGGACTATACATAGTGTACATTGCATGGAAATATAAATTACCCAGCTAACTCATATCCATAGGGTAGGGGGCAGGGCAATATTTACCATAAGGCACTGTAGGCATGTGCCTGCAGGGGCCTGATGATAGAAAGGTGGCTCACTCTGCTTCTCAGATGCCTTCTTCCCTCCTTCCCTATGCACTTCTGGCTACCTAATAATACTAAGGGGCACCTGTAGCTACCTATGACGGGCAGGGGAAGTAAGGGAGAAGTGACAGCTGGGCCAGACAGCACACTTGCGGGGCGGTTCGGCAGGGATTTGTAGACTCATGGAGGGTCTAGGTTGCCAAGACATCTGTGCGTTTAGGCTCCTGTAACGTAAATCCTGGCCTGGGGTAGGGGCAGGTGGCATTGTTCAAGAGTGCTTAGATCTAAAGGCCCAATGAAAATGTTGCTATGGGGCCCCATAGTCTCTAGCTACGCCACTGCACACTGGGGTTGCAAATCACAGGATGCCTACTTCCTTATTACAGTACATCAAGTTTGAAATCATTACAACTAAATTGCACAAATAAATTATGTGTGTGATTTTAACAAGCAGACTTGTTCTGCAAATAGGACCTTTATGTAGCTTGCAGACTTTAAAGTGTACCTGAGATGACATGTGACATGGGGCCATATGCAATTAACTTTTTCACCTGAGTTTTCTCCTCGGTGATATTTTTAAACTCGTCAATAAAATTCCTTTTAAACCACTAGTAAGCAAACAAATTATCAAAATAATTTTGATAGTACCTTTTCACCTACTTTTTGGTACTTTTTCCATTGCAAAGTTATAAAAAGTTTTTATAAATCAAAGATGAAAAATTATCTCCTAGGAGAAAACTCAGGTGAAAAAGTGAATTGCACATGGCCCATGAGGCTATAGATGTGTTCTGCACAGTGCAGAACATATGTATAACCAGGCTGTTTTACTTGTTTTATTTTTCAGCCTAAAAGTCAAGAGTTAAATTTTAGGCATGGAAGTGACAGCCTCTGTCTTGTCGGTACCTTGTCGAGAATATAGTAATTATCACTGATAAGCAAATAACAGTCATAAAGGTTTTCCTGGCAGAATTCAACTTCTAAGTGCAGGGAGAGATAGGAATGGTCAATAGTACATGTATTCCCACTCAGGGACACTTAATAGGCTACCACTGAGCAGAGACAACAAAACATTCAATCTACTTTGTAAATGTTTAAATATAACATAAAACCATGGGATATCTAAATAAAAGTCATTTTTAGGAATAGTAGGATAAATACAATTGTTTATCTCATCAGTTTATTTTCACCTCATGTTCACTTGCAGAGCTCATGTTTCAAAGCAAACCATCTTTATTGATTACAAGATAAGTAGTAATTACTACTACCTCTTACTTGAAAAGCACCATCGTACTAAACAGTAAATAATGGGGTGGGGCTAGAATTATTAGCTTTTTTTCAATAGACATTTATTCAAAGGCCTCTTGCACCACTTCAAGCACTTTATTCAGTGCTCATGCAATGTGGTACTATAAAGACTTGGATCCATGTTAAGTTGGTTTTCTGTAATTGAATTGCACGAATGTTGCAGGACTTTATTTTTGGTTTCCTCGATGCCAATTTTGACCTCACATCTGTAAAGGCACTGATTAAATTGATTAGATCAGCCAAAATACAAGAAATCATCTGGAATGATCTGAAAAATGTAATGAAAGTATATCAATTACTATCCTACCGTTCACATCTACTGCGCTGTGCAGCCGTACGATGCGCTGGGAAGCACTTGTGTACTGCTGCCTGCATTTTGCCCGGGAGGGCAGAGCTGATCCCATCACTGTCAATGGATGGGATCAGCAGCGCAGCAGGCAGCGGCGTAGATGGCGTGCGATCGGATGCTCTGCGTTCGCTTCGCACGGCCATCTGCGCTCCTAGATGTGAACGAGTCCTGATGCAAATGTGGCCCTCTGGGGAATTTAAAAAGTTTGCCCCTAACTAGAAAGATCTGAATTTGCTTTAAAAGGTAAAGCAAACAAAATAAAAATTGTAAAGTTCACTTGGTGGCTGGTATGAGGTGAGAATCTATCTACCTCTATCACTATCTTAGAGGCGCTCATTCTCCTCTTATACTAGCCACCTGGCACAATTTGTTACTGACCTGAAGAAGCAGGGTCACCCTGCAAAATGCTTATTCTCCCTTTTATGGAATAAAAGTAAAAAAAAAAACAAAAAAAAAAAACTTTTTCCAGTAGTCATTGTACAACTACCTCATTGATCTAGAGAGGCCTTTAGAGAGGCAATACTCTACAATGCTTGAAGATACCACAATGTAGTGGTTGCAGTTTCCTAGAACTGAAAAAAGACTTGAACAATACTCTACTACTACTATGCCAGAGAGGTAGACCAACCTATTCCTCTCTATTTTAATCTTATAATCCATTTTATTGCTCTAGGCACCTCCTCCCCATTAGATGCTGCGTGGTGAGAACTACAAAGGATGCACTATATGGGGGAGCACTTTATGGGAGAGTTAAAATAGGAGGAGCAAACAACAAGGGAATTAAGGGAGTACTAGCAATACACACAAAAGTGCTCCATAAGGAGGAGCACTATGGCGGAGGGCACCATAAGGAGGGAGCACTATAGATGAGGGGGTAGGAGTTTTTAATTACATTACAAGTTGCATTATTACAGGGCAGACATCAAAAACACACAAATTTGAGAGCTATAATAGTGCAGAGTTTTAACTGGGGCATTTCTATTGAGGGGGACTATTTAAAAGCTGCACATATTATTAGTTGTTTTTGTTTATTAACGAAGAACAGAGTAACCAAGCTGCTCGGGGTGACCCAAACCACTAGGAATGATAAAAGAGACCGAGAAGCCCTCCTACTAATAAGCAATGCTTGGTGAAATGTGCCTTCTTAAAACAGAAGGAAACTTGCAATAATTCCGCTATAAGTGAGCATTTGTGGTTACCCACAATGCACCACTATTGAATATGCAAATTATCTCCTTTTGTCCCTGTAAGCCAGGCAAGCATCCAGAAGCGCTGGTGTATAGCAAGCCTAAAGCTTTAAATATTACACAACCACATCCACCCCACACACGAGATAATTTACATATTTAGTAGTGGTGCATTGTGGGTAACCACAAATGTTCGCTTATAGCTGAATTATTGCAAATTTCCTTCTGTTTTAAGAAGGCAAATTTCCCCAAGCTTTGTTTATTATTGTTATTTCTTTTCTTAGGTGCATGTGTGACACTGTGGCATGAGATGCAGTGATTCTTACCTGCTGTCCTGTAGTGCACGACACGTATTGTATTGTGAAGTATCACATTAATATGATGATTACAACTCATAACCTTAGTTTGTGCACTTCTGTTCATTTTTATGTCATGCCCATTATTTTGTGCCATCTAGTAACTGTTGTCACCATATTTTCTTTTTGCCATGGCACACTATGCATGTCCTATATTTACATATTTTACTATACTGCATATTTTCTCTCTATGGCCTCAACCACATTAGTTCACAAGCGAATGAGGTGAGATGTTTTTTTTTATTCTAGACTAGTTATTTGGCTTGAGGTTGCCCAGGTACAGTGGTTGCTGAGTTGCAAATCAATGTATTATGAATGCCTGTTTGTTACTGACAGGTTAATGTTATTAGCGGACCATTCACAAAATCTTTGGAAACGTACTATTGTCAGGATGAGTATGTCCCCAGCCTGAGACCCAGCATTCCGAACCAGCAGGGATATCTTGCTCATACTGTGGTAGACACACTGGACGGATGTTATCTGCATAAAATCATAGCAATGAAATATGAAATCACCAAACTGCAAGTTTGGAACCAGTACGAGTACCACAAAACAATAACAAATGTAAAGCAGCTTTAGCTTTCTGTTTTAAGTGAAGTTAGGGGAGTGAGTTACAACCCTTAGGCCAGGGTCACATATAGCAGAATCGCATACGTTTTCCCCATAGAACACAGGTGTCGAACTCCAGACGTGGAGGGCCAGATCCATGCCAGTGTTTAGGATGGACTAAGAAATGGAGAAAAGTGTTCTACCTGATGGACCACACCTTTCCTGATTTGGATCCATCAATTAATTTGAGCTGTGTCAAAAATGTGTGAGGACTTCAGCCCTCGAAGGACCGGTTTGACGTTCCTGCCATAGAACATATTGAATGGAAAACTCATACGATTCTGCTAAGTGTGGTCCTGGCCTGAATCAGCTTTTTATTGCTGGCAAGTACAGATGGTTAAGATCCTAATAATTCTGGCTTATATACAAATTTCGTGCAAAATACATATGACTTGAAATTGGGCAAATCAGAATTAGCAGGAAGTGTGTTTGATTGGGCCAATTTTAAGTTGCATCAATTTCCATTCAATCTGCATGCATGGTGGATTTATCATCTCATTGACCATGTCTATCCTCTACTGACAAAGGATCACAAGGAGTAAAACAATGGAATTAATCATATTAGCTTATTAAATATACACACTTTGAATTCTATTTTGCAGTGCTTCCCAGAGGTTGTGCATCAATGCTCTCCTACATCACCTTATACAGGTGACAGGTGATTACGTTTCCTTCTATTGTCACTGCGATCCAATCGTGATCTGTCTGCTACATGGCGCAGTTGTGGTGCATTTGCGATTTCCCACAGACACAGTAGGAGAAAAAACTTCAGCAGTAAAGTTAGTTTGAATTGCCAACCTGCAGGGAAAATTGCATAGAGGCAAGATTTCTATGTGATTTTCCTGTGCTCCTAGAAAAGCGCAAATGCAGCAAAAATGAAGCAGGCTGACGATTGTGATTCAGGGAAATAAATCACACCATTGGAAAAACAGCACTACGATTGCCTTGTTAATTGTGGAGCTGTTCCAATCCGCAAAAAAGGAAGCAATTTGATATTTGGATTGAATTGGGGCTAGTGGAAAAGGGCCCTTAACCACTTACCGACCGCTTAATGCTGAATGGCGGTAGGTCCGCAGCTCTCTCACATATATGTGTCATCTCACGAGGAATGAGATTTGACGGGAGCTTGCATGAGTGCGCTCTCCTGTCACTGCTGGCAGGGGACCCCAGCCATCAGCCTGCCAGCCAGCGATCGGTGGTGGCAGGCTGTTCATTTTATTAACTAACTATTGACTATTAAGTGTGTGAAGATGGCCGCTGTTTTTAGCATTGGTATCCCTGGCTCAGGTTTTGGTCCTGGCCAAAAAACTGAGCCACGGATACGTTTTTAAACAAGTATGAACTGACCCTAACTCATGTAATTAGGGTGAGTACATTCTGAAATTCTCCTTTATGCTAGTGACAAGTAATCTAATGCATTTTGCTTAACAAGCCAGAAAACAATGCACTAACTGCTGGACAGAGAAGACTGTAACCATTATGAATCTACCCAAAGTGACATGTCTTTAACAACAAGGTATTTTTCTTATAGAACTTCCGCTATCTTGTACAGGTTATCTAGAATGGGAGTTTTGACCTGAATAGTTCAAGGGCTTTTCCAGCTTCATCAGAGCAATATCATAGTCGTGACTTCTGTCATCATACTTCTGGTGATAAATGATTTTCTCCACTGCCGATACAGCGGCCTTCTGTCTCAGTGAGGGGTGGCTAATAACACCAGCAACCACGGTCCAGCTGGAAACTTGAGGAGATCTGTAACTTAAAATGGGGATTGGCTGTAAAAATACATAGAAAATAGATGCACATGATGAATACTGCTGTAACATCTGGACATAGCATAGAATGGAGGAAATGTTGCTGAACATATGTAACAATTGACACTAACAGCTGCTACACCTATTAGACATATTATTCAAAATGAATAATTAATAGAGATGATTTGGCTGCTCACATTAAGTATGCCCAAGAACATAAATAATTGATGCTGAAGTAGACACATACTAAATCTTGGCTGCTAGTATCTAATTGAACTCTCCACCTTCTTGAACAATAAGCTCAGTCTTGTGGAAGAGGATGGATATAAGCTCTTTAGTTGCTGCCTGTTTCCACAGTTTTATATGATGGCCTTCAGCAGTAAATCCTGCTAATGTTTGATTGCTTTGACTTGGCTTAGTATTCATTTCATTCATTAGTAGAGATTATCAATGTAATTTGTCTTTAAATAGGAATGGCAATGACCTATAGTATAACATAATAAATTGTGCAGGATACCCATTTTTCTTTAATTATCGTGGTTTCAGCAGCTGAAGCACTCCTGACTTTATATCTTGCCCTCGCATTGATTTTTGTCCTAGGCTACAATGTCACGCAGCTATCTCCACCCAGAGCACTCTGGGAAATCAGATGGTGCTCCTGCTCACTTAACAGAGAGCAAAACATTTTTTTTTAAATCCACAGGAATTGACTTAGCCAGCAGTAAATATACTGACATCAACACCTGTTCAAAGAAGCTTATAATTTGCTATAGCTACAATGTATAGCTTACTGCCTCATCTGCTAATCTCTTCTACTCCCCAGCGTCTCCACCATACTACCCTCTACCCTCTAGATTGTAAGCTTGCAAGAGAAGGGACCTCTCCCTCCCTTGTGTTTCCTGTTTCTGTGCATTTTATCAAATAAACATCTATCAGAATTAGTTATGTTTTTCAAACTACATATCAGTTTTATGTATCTCTGGTTGTCCTCATTGAATAGTATGTTGAACTATTCATGTATCTATGCTCTTCTTTATTGTATGTTTGTGTATGTTGTACAGCACTATGGAAGATTTTGGATTATATAAATAATAATTATAATAAACACGGATACATTTAAGAAGTAAATCAGCGTAAGGTAAGCTTTTGCAATTTTGCAATGGTCCAACATTGACTAAATGTATAAATGTATATTGTAAAATATATATGTAATGAATATTGTTAAAAGAAAGCAATTTTATTGTATTTATGATTATAATTTTCTTCTTTGAGAACCTATGGAAAGTCATAAGCTGATTTGCAAGTTTGAATGAAACGACATACAGTATAAGTCTTTAACTTGCTGTTTATCATCATGTGGCCATGTCTCAATTTTTGCTTCCTGAGTAGGCTAAAACAGGAAAGATACCGGTAAGTAAAATATTATCAAAAGTAAGACATGATCCCAACCAGCCATTCAGAGACTTACAAATTAGTTATCTGTCCATCTTGGCTCTGACTTGTGGTGCCCATACACGATACAATAAAAACGTTTGATTTTCCTGTTTATTCGATCTAAATGATCAAATCGAATGAAAGTTGAAAATCTTTTTTTTCCGATAAAGAAATTTGAACGATTATCCCGTTTTTTGGACAAAAAAACTGATCGACATGCTGGAAAAATCTTTATATTCGATCTAACAGAATAATCGAACTAAATTATCTAATCAAAGAAAAAAAAAAAAGTGTACCATGTATGGCCACCTTTGGGCTGTACACTATGTCACTGTTATGATGCACTATTGAGCACTACACCTTTTTTATTTTCCTGACGAAGACTAAAAATTATATTAAAGTCGAAACATGTTGTAACGATTGCGGAATTATTTCCGTGGTCAGCGCACAAGATGCACGCTGACACTGCGGAAATCCTGTACAAGCGTGTAATTTAACAGAACCCAGCTATGGTGCTATGCACCTGTAGAGGGAAATTCCCACCGGCAGATGGAGCTGTGGAGTGCAGAGGAACACAGCCTCTGCACTGCCACAGATGCCAGATGGTGTTGAAGCAATGCAGGGCAAGATAGCCCTTGGAGAGAGAGAGAGAGAGAGAGAGAGAGAGAGCACAGAGACAAAATGTATGTATGTCCACCAATCTAGTCGCCACCCAGCGACGGTGAACACACAACAACGGAAACGAAGTGGGAACGCAATTGCAAGAGTGGCGATTGCCAATAGTGACACAAGACCGATTTAGACAGAGCACAAGTGTAGCAAGAAAGACATAGCAAATAACAATGATCAGAACGCCAAGGAAAACAACAAACGCTAGCTAAACGCGAACTCTGCACTCATTCGCAACAGCGAACGCGTTAAGGACACAATCACCGCGCGTTAGGCGCCCAGTGATAAGCGTGCCACCCTAACTAACCAATGTAACACAAACACGAAATAGAGAACGCGAACGCTTGCTAAATGGTTACCTCACCAAGCCTACAGCAAGCGTTCGTACCAGACAAGACAGACAGAAGGAGCAGCCAGCAGCAACCGCAGCTCTGGCATACACTCCCAAACAGAGGACAGAAGGAACCACCACCACTACCGCTAGAGCGGACGCGATCCAGACAGACAAACAGATGGAGCAACCAGTAGCAACCGCTGCTCTGGCTTGCACCCCTACAGACAGAACGATTTCCTGTCGACCACCGCCGGCGACAAGACAATCGCAACAGATAGACAGTTACAAGGCAAAACAGATTATACAACCTGACTACGCTAGAAGGGATGCCTAGTGCAGTCCCAAGGAATTACTCTAAGATAATCTTAGCAAACAATAGCAAAGGCTGATACTCCAGGAGAGTTAGCAGAAACAAACCATCATGACCAGCAAGGAATTCTGGGAAGAAATGTTTTTTATACTGCAAGCCATCAGAGGAAGCAGCTAAGCAATTTGCATGACAAGCGTATGCAAATTCCTCACCAGCAGAGCAACTCTGAAACTTGCAAAGCGAAGACAGGTCTCTTTTACGGAGACCTGCAGCCCTCAGACCTAAAGAATGGACAAACAGCTGTCTGCCCGTGCAGACAGCTGAGCAGATCATTACACATGTTGATTTTAAAGGGGTGATGTGTATGCTAGTGGGGTGAATGTATGTGCATTTGAATTGATGCTTATGCCTCTTGGTGTTACTATTACAGACTCCATTACCTTGGATTGTACACCTGAATGGGGGTTTAAGATCAGTTCATGCACCTTATTCATATGGACTATAAAAAATTTCTGTTGCGCTGAGGTTATTTGGATGCTTCATGAATGGGTTGACTTTTTGACATCCCTACCATGTATATACATCTGGCATTCTGATATATATTTGTCAAGGTGTCAATTTGTGTTCCATTTGAACTGTTTATTTATCTACCCCCATCATCACGTTGTATGTTTGGTGGTGGTTGTGTAGCCAATACATTTTTAATTAAACTTATTAAAACTATATTTTAGGTATTACGTATACCGTGGGGAGGGGCTTTTTTAGGGTCTGTGTTCCAGTCCCAGTATTGTCCATGCATTTACCCAATCCTAGTTACTCTCAGCATAAGTGTTTTCTGTCCATCCAGTTACAGGCCTTTCTATGGCCCCTATTTAATTAACCTTTCTCTGGGGTTTTCTTACGGGAGGTATTTTTATACCTTGGCCCATATGCAATTAACTTTTTCTTCCGAGTTATCTCCTAGGAGATAATTTTCATGTTCGCTTTAAAATAACTTTTAAGCATTTTACAATTAAAAAAGTACCAAAAGTTGGTGAAAAAGTGCTATCAAAGTTATTTGCTTGCTTGTTGGTGGTTTAAAGAACATTTTGATGTCAAAGTGTGAATATATCACCTAGGAGAAAACTGAGGAGATAAAGCAAATTGTACATGGACCCTTATCAATAAAACATCTTTTAAGCCACAACTAAGCAAGTCAATTTGATATTACTTCTTTATCTACTTTATATAACTTTTTCAGTTCCTACAAGCGGAAAACATATTTTGTAGATAAGATGAAAAATTATTCCCTACCAGAAAACTCACGAGAAATGAAATTTAATAAGGGCCTATGGATTTTCCATAAAAAAATAATCATCATAACAAAACACACCTGTAGTGTGAGGAATATGGAAGCTGCCATATATACTTCCTTTTAAACAATGCACATTGCCTGGCTGTCCTGCTGATCTTCTGCCTATTTTTAGCCACACCCTTAACAAGCATGCAGATCAGAGGTTGAAGTGAAGTTTTATTGGATTTGCCGCATGCTTGTTTCAGGTTTGTGATTCAGACACTACTGATGCAAGAAAGATCAGCAGGATGTCAGGCAACTGGTATTGTTTAAAAGGCAATAAATATTGCAGCTTCAATAACTTTCTTACTTCAGGTGTCCTTAAACCATTTCTGCTGCCCGGACGTGAAGCTCACGTCCGAGCCGCAGCTCTGCAGCGCTCCCGCGCCTGGGTGAGCCCCCGGTTCCCCGTTGTGTCCCCCGGTAGCCCTGGGATCAGTGAAAGGGAACATGCCTTTCCCCCGCAGAAAAAACGAAGCGCTCACTCTGAGATTTTCTGAGTCATTTAGTGGTCAGAAATACGTAAATCAGTTGGGACACCACAGATATCATGTTAGAATACTAAATCATTTTCTAAAATTCAGATGCATGTACTTACAGTTATCCCAGATTTTGTGTATACATTTTTTAAGTATAATTGGTTAACCAAATTAACCACAAACACCTCATAGAGCAAAAACTGCATTTGGCAAAATTGTTTTCAGCACTTCTGCTGGAGAGGAGCCATGTGATGCTTTAAGTTTGATGTTTATCTAATGTTTAATCTATGTACCTTTACTCCCTGGTCCTGTGTGTCCTCAGACTCCCCGGTAGTATGATCTTTGTCATGCTGAATTTTTAGAGAATCCATCTGTGGTTTTGATGTTAGATTTTGCACACAATGTCAGAAGCAGTTTTGAGGCATTTTACATACCTCCATCAATTCAATTCAATTCAAGCACTTTATTGTCATTGTGTAACACAACGAAATTACTTTTCATGACAACCCCACGGTGCATATAGAGAACACAGTGACAAATAACAAAGGTAGGAAGAGAAGAAATTATACAAGTATGCCAGGTATTACAGATATTTAAACAATTAGTACACAGTGTTAATTATTTCAGAGAGGATTAAGAGTTCATCAAGTTTATGGCGGATGGGAAAAAGCTGTTTTTCAGTCTGTTTGTGTGTGTGCGGATTGATCTAAAACATTTACCTGATGGAAGGAGCTTAAACAAGGCATTTCCAGGGTGAGCTTTGTCCTTGATAAGGTTTTTGGCCCTTCTCACGCAGCGAGTATTATACAAAAGTTCCAGTGATGGTGTCATGATCGCTGCTGCAGCAGGTATTGCTGGAAGTAGTAGTGCTGCAGCTCAGGCAGTTATGATCTCTTTCCATGCAAGCTGCATAGCTTTGTCTGCCTTTCCCTGCTGTCAGCTTGTGACTGATTATCATTCACCTGTGTGGGAATCTGCATGTCTGCTCCCATTGGATGACCTCAGTATAAAGATCTGCTTCCTGCAGGACTCCTCGGGTTATCATAGCTTCAGTTTAAGCCTGTCTTGCTGTTGCTTCAGCCCCCGATCGTGTTTCTTGTTCTAAAGATACTTTGCTGGTCTTGCATCATATATTGGTTCATTGCCAATATATACGCATACCAGCACGTTTATTATTTTCCTTGTATTCGTGTTACGTTGATACATCAGTGTCGCTGATGTATACGTACATGAACTGTTTATATCCTGTGTTCAGTTAGTCAGCTTTCCAGCACGTTTTGGTAGGTTGCGCGTATCGTGATCACCCGCGCTGAGTTAGGTTTCCTGCTCCTGGTTCTGTTTGTGGATTGCGTTCATCTCTGCAAAGAGATAACGAATCCTTCTGAATCCTGTTCTGTTACCGTTTGTGGATTGCGTTCATCTCTGCGAAGAGATAGCGAATCCTTCTGAGTCCTGTTCCCTGTATTACTCCAGTCCTAGTCAGTGTTCCTGCTTATGTCATATATCGGTTCATTGCCGATATATACATATGTTAGTCAGACGTTACAAATAGTTTCATTGATAGCTGTAATTGTAATACGCTAGGAAAACATACTTATTGTATATTTGTCTGTGTTACGTTCATCTATCTTGATCCTGCTATTTCCTGACTATCCTGTCCTGTCTTTGTGAGGCACGCCATCGCTGCTACGCATTGCTGCCTCATTCCAGTCTGTCTTGTTGTGGACGCTTGCTGTCACTAAGTAGCGGCTAGCTAGCAAGCGTTCATTCTGTCTACCTGTCCTGATCTCCTCAGTTCTGGTTTATGCGCTCAGCGCTACTTTGCGCTGAGACGTTATCGCAAAAGTATTGTTTGTGGCTGTCGATCTGCACCGGCTCTGTGCGCCACAATCTCGTATTGGAGTCAGTCCTCCCCTCCACTATACTAGGGATAGCCTGTTTCCTTGTGCTAGTGTGTGTACCTCCTTCACGTCAGCTCATGCGTTGCATGCTGACTGTGGAGAATACACCACCAAGCCTTACATTATGATAACCCCATTACCAATCCCCATTGTGGGGGGGGGATTCCCAGAAAGTATGACACTGTTAATTATGGTTCATGTTCCTTTAAGAAATTTGAAGAACTTAACTCTGAAACAGAAAATGAGTTTTTCTCTGAATGTGCCAGGTTCCTGGCCAATCCCGATCTCCAAGCGACTCCTGTTTCAACCTGGGCACTCCAGCTAAGTTATATTTTGTTTAAAGGGGAATTGTTCCAGTGGGCATTTGATGTCCTCGATCATACCAATTTGAAAGAGAGACCGCTGGAATTTCTAGCGTTTGTGATCCATAACTGGCTGCGCAAAACTAATTTGCCTTACCCTTTTAATGAACTCCTGGCAGCAGGCCAATCAGCTGCTCCTTCAATTGCTTGCAAAAATGATCAGCAAGCAGAGAGTATTGCTGATACTTTTCCTGCAGCTTTGAATAAATCACCAAAGGCAGCAGGGTCTAAGGCCAAACGCAAACGTTATAAGAAACGTGTCCGATCTGCAGAATCGTTACCTTTAGCGACTGCGCATCAGACCTGTAATGAGATTCTGCCATTAACGGATAATGAAATGCAATTGTCTTTCAGGGGAGTTAAATGGACTTATGAAACTACTAATGAACTTTCATCCCTGGCTAGGGAAAATAAAGATTTCTGTTTAAAAGAATTATCTGAGTATGATTATGAGGAGATATTACAGAGTATTGAACAAATCAACTTATTTGTGAAGCAAGGGAAGTTTGCATACACTACAGTTCAACACTTGCTACAGGTATTGGAGATTCTTAAGAATAAGGAATCTGCCAATCACCTGCTAATTAACCCAATACATGTCCCTGCCACAATCATATCTGCAAACTGTGATCAGCCTGAATGTTCAGCTAAGTATGCATGGGATCCCCCATTCAAGAAGGGAGAGATGGAAGCCCTGGTCTGTGAATGGAAGAATGATTCAAGTTCATTTTGTCCATTTTACAGTGCAAAAAGTGAAATGGTATTGAATGCATGCATTAAGTCAGCCTATAACCTAATAGAGACTGATGTGTGTAGGTATGACTGTGTGGCTCCATTGATTGATGTGTGGGAACTGATTTTGGATGATTTTTATGTGACTCCGAATTCGCAAATTTGGCGTTCTGACCCGCCTGCTTCAGCACCTTTGGCTGATTCAGCAGGTGATTCGGAGCTCTTTTTGTGTGAAATTGAAGTTCCTGCAATTCCACCCTGTACCATGGATAACTCAGTGTTACTTCCCAGTAAAACAGAAGCCACTGATACTTTCTTAACCTTGCCCTGCACAAATTTCTCAGCAGAGAATCCAGAGGTCCTGCTGACTTCTGAGTCCAGCCTAGCCAGTACTCATGACTCTTTGTTCAGTGAAACAGACATCAGAAAAATCTTGCCTGCTTCTGCAAACACTTCTGCAGAAATTACCTGTGTTAATAAAGTTCAACTCCTGTCTGATCCAGCAGATGCCAATAGATGCATTACATTATCTTCTGAGTCCCAGCAATGCTGCTTAGAAACCTCAGAACCCCAGCATCTGAATTTCCCAATTTTACAAATGAATGGTGATTCAGATGCGCAAACATTGTGTCTTGATCTTCCTGTTTCTACACCTCGCTCTAGTTTCGTGAATAGCTCAGAGCATCTGCTATGTGAACCTGAAATCGCAGAATTATTACCTTGTTCAGAAAATGTTCCAGTAAATTTGCCCTGTATCGTGAATAGCTCAGAGCATCTGCTATGTGAACCTGAAATCGCAGAATTATTACCTTGTTCAGAAAATGTTCCAGTAAATTTGCCCTGTACCATGAATTGTGCAGTTGATCTCTCCTATGAAGCTCAGGTCACAGAATCCTTATGCTGTCCAGCAGGTACTTCCATGGTTTTGCCCTGCAATATGGACTGTTCAGTGATCCTGTCCAGTGAAGCTGGAGTCGCAGAGTCCTATGCTTCACCCAGTACTTTGGATACTTCAAACCCTCTAGCAGAAGACTCTGAGGCACTGCTTACCTCAGTGGGTGTTGCAGCAATATTCACTTGTTTAGCAGCTGTCTTAGAATTAAAGTCCATTTTAACCACTTTACCCCCGCGCGTACGTATTTCTCCGCCCCTTTTTCCATCCTTTAAAAACCAGGGACGGAGAAACACGTACTTTCCGCGTTCCCGACGCTGCCCGCGCTCCCGCTCGTAAACACGCCGCCCGCCGCTAGTAAACACGCCGCCGCCCGCTCGCCCAGAGATCAATGAACGGGAAAATCCATTCCCGTTCGTTGATCTAAGCCCCGCAATGATCAGCTGCTCTCCTATGGGCAGCGCGATCATTGTGAGAAAAAACTCACGTGTCCAGCCTCCTTATTCTTCCTCCAAGCTTCCGGAAGGAAGCTTGGAGGTCGCATTAAAACAAAAAGTTACTGTGGCCATCTTGTGGCCAAATAGTAAACTACACCCTACACATTTTTTCACATACAAATAAATGACTTTTACACATAAAATTAACTCATTACCTCCCACACTCCCCATTTTTTTTTTTTGTAATTAAAAAAAAATTAAAAAATTTACAATTAAAAAAAATACATAAATAGTTACCTTAGGGACTGAACTTTTTAAATATTTATGTCAAGAGGGTATAACACTGTTACTTTATAAACTATGGGCTTGTAATTAGGGATGGACGCAAAACTGAAAAAAATGCACCTTTATTTCCAAATAAAATATTGGCGCCAAACATTGTGATAGGGACATAATTTAAATGGTTTTATAACCGGGACAAAAGGGCAAATACGTTTCATGGGTTTTAATTACAGTAGCATGCATTATTTAAAAACTATAATGGCCGAAAACTGAAAAATAATTATTGTTTCCCCCACATTTTTCCTATTTTCCCATTAAAACACATTTAGAAAAAAATAATTCTTGGCATAATGTCCCACCTAAAGAAAGCCTAATTGGTGGCGAAAAAAACAAGATATAGTTCATTTCATTGCGATAAGTAATAATAAAGTTATAGACGAATGAATGGAAGGAGCGCTGAAAGGTGAAAATTGCTCTGGTGCTCAGGGGGTAAAACCCCTCAGTGGTGAAGTGGTTAAATAAACTTGATGAATCTTTGTCTAATGAAGCAGAAGTCATTGAAATATTGTCCTCGTCAGCAAGTGTTTTAGATACCTTGCCCTGTACACAGTCTGATTTAACCAATGTTGTTGAGTCCCTCTCCAGTGTTGTAACAGCCGAGGAACTCCAGCCCTGTCCTCTGAATGTTTCAGAAGTCTTGCCCTGTAACATGGATAATTCTGATTCTCTGGTCAAAATAACAGAAGTCTCAGAATTTCAGTCTGATTTAGTAAGTGTTCCTGAAAACCCGCCTGGTATCTTGGAAAATTCTGATTCTCTAGCCGGTGTGGCAGAGATTCCGGAGTTCCCTTCCTGTCCAGGGAATTCCTCAGATTTGCCTAGTCCAGTGGGGGTTTCTGCAATACTGACTTGTTCTGCAGCCCCTCATGAGCTCCAATCCAGTGTATTAGATGAGTCTCTGTCCAGTCCAGAGGAAGTTGTGGAGTCCCTATCTAGTTCAGTGCGTACATCAGAAGAGTTGTCCTGTCTTATTAGTGCCCCTGAACCTGATTTGTTAATAACCTTGCTGGAATCAGCGACATCTAAGTCTGATCCTGCATTCTTTTGTGAGAGTCCAGTAGTTGCGAAGTCTAGTCATGATGGATTTTTTTTGGCCAGTCCTGGTTTTGGTCCTATCTTGGCTGACCCTGAGGCTCACAGTTCCTTGACATGCCCAGAGGTTTCTCTTGTGCCAGTGTGCCCAGATGTGCTTTGTGTGCAAGAATGCCCAAGTGTGTCTAAGGTGTTAGCATACTCGGATGCTTCCTTAGGGGAGACATGTTCTGATGTTGCCAGTCTGCCTGCATGCCCAGAGATGGTTCTGGTCCCTGAAAGCCCTGATCTTGATGTTGGTCCTTGTAACCCTGACTCGGGAATTGCCATAGGTTCCATGGGGGTTCTTGATAGTTCTCCATGTGAGCCTAAAGGGCGTTCTGACCTTTTGGGATCTCTTTGGAGCTTTAAAGTGTTCTGGGAGATCTCTGAGGAAGCTTGTCCTGGTACCTTGGACTGGTTCAACAGTGGGTTTTGTGTTGGTAAAGACAGTTCCGGTGGGCATTGCAAAGGCTTTGGCTTTTTTGGACGGTCCCTGGAAGGCAGTGGGTATCGCTCAGAGAGCTTCGGGGGGCTTTCTTCTGGAAATCATGGTTCTGATGGGTGTCACACTGAGACTTGTAGTACTGATGGGCATGGTTCTGTAGGTTCTGGTTCTGATGGGTCCAGTCTTGTGATGACTGATTCTGGAATTTGGTATTGCTGGGCTGTCCCGGTCATCATGAATTATCAGTTAGGTTGTCTCCTTGGGAATGTCAGTTTTGAGAGGCGTCTGGTATCCGCCTTTAAGGGCGGGGGTACTGTCATGATCGCTGCTGCAGCAGGTATTGCTGGAAGTAGTAGTGCTGCAGCTCAGGCAGTTCTGATCTCTTTCCATGCAAGCTGCATAGCTTTGTCTGCCTTTCCCTGCTGTCAGCTTGTGACTGATTATCATTCATCTGTGTGGGAATCTGCATGTCTGCTCCCATTGGATGACCTCAGTATAAAGATCTGCTTCCTGCAGGACTCCTCGGGTTATCATAGCTTCAGTTTAAGCCTGTCTTGCTGTTGCTTCAGCCCCCGATCGTGTTTCTTGTTCTAAAGATACTTTGCTGGTCTTGCATCATATATTGGTTCATTGCCAATATATACGCATACCAGCACGTTTATTATTTTCCTTGTATTCGTGTTACGTTGATACATCAGTGTCGCTGATGTATACGTACACGAACTGTTTATATCCTGTGTTCAGTTAGTCAGCTTTCCAGCACGTTTTGGTAGGTTGCGCGTATCGTGATCACCCGTGCTGAGTTAGGTTTCCTGCTCCTGGTTCTGTTTGTGGATTGCGTTCATCTCTGCAAAGAGATAACGAATCCTTCTGAATCCTGTTCTGTTACCGTTTGTGGATTGCGTTCATCTCTGCGAAGAGATAGCGAATCCTTCTGAGTCCTGTTCCCTGTATTACTCCAGTCCTAGTCAGTGTTCCTGCTTATGTCATATATCGGTTCATTGCCGATATATACATATGTTAGTCAGACGTTACAAATAGTTTCATTGATAGCTGTAATTGTAATACGCTAGGAAAACATACTTATTGTATATTTGTCTGTGTTACGTTCATCTATCTTGATCCTGCTATCTCCTGACTATCCTGTCCTGTCTTTGTGAGGCACGCCATCGCTGCTATGCATTGCTGCCTCATTCCAGTCTGTCTTGTTGTGGACGCTTGCTGTCACTAAGTAGCGGCTAGCTAGCAAGCATTCATTCTGTCTACCTGTCCTGATCTCCTCAGTTCTGGTTTATGCGCTCAGCGCTACCTTGCGCTGAGACGTTATCGCAAAAGTATTGTTTGTGGCTGTCGATCTGCACCGGCTCTGTGCGCCACAATCTCGTATTGGAGTCAGTCCTCCCCTCCACTATACTAGGGATAGCCTGTTTCCTTGTGCTAGTGTGTGTACCTCCTTCACGTCAGCTCATGCGTTGCATGCTGACTGTGGAGAATACACCACCAAGCCTTACAGATGGTAGTTCAGTGCCGATAATGGGTTCGGGTGTTTTAACAACTCGCTGCAGGGCCTCTCTAGTAGCCTTGGTGCAGCTGTTGTACCAGGCCATCATGCAATTGGTCAGAACGCTTTCTATAGTGCATCTGTAGAAATTAACCAACAGCTTCTGTGGGAGGTTAGCGCTCCTTAGTTTTCTCAAAAAGTAGAGGCGTTGTTGTGCTTTGCTAGTTACAGCTAAAAAATTGTAAGCCTAGGACAGGTTCTCTGCGATGGTGACTCTCAAAAATTTGAAGCTGAAAATGCTCTCCACAGCCTCTGCATTGATCATTAGTGATAGGTGAGTGGTCTTTTTGGTGGTCCTAAAGTCCAGAATAATTTCTTTGGTCTTCTTTGTATTTAATAACAGGTTGTTAATGTTGCACCATGCAGTCAGGTTCCTAACTTCTTCTCTGTATGCAGCTTCCTCATTGTCTGATATAAGCCCAATGACAGTCGTATCATCTGCAAACTTAACAATTATGTTTGAGGTATGGATATGCTGACAGTCATGGGTGAAAAGTGCATAGAGGAGAGGGCTTAATACACAGCCCTGTGGCACGCCAGTGCTCAGGGTAAGGGTGGAGGATGTCTGTTTTCCTAGTCTGATCGTTTGAGAGTGATTAGTAAGGAAGTCCAATAACCAGGTACATATGGAAGGAGCAAGACCTAGTGCATGGAGTTTGTTGGTCAGCTGGCTAGGTACGATGGTGTTAAATGCTGAGCTGTAGTAAAAAAAGAGCATCCTAACATAGGAGTTGGGCTTTTCTAGGTGTGAGAGGGCAGCATGGAGAGCTACACAGATGGCGTCCTCAGTCGATCTACAGTGGTGTGAAAAACTATTTGCCCCCTTCCTGATTTCTTATTCTTTTGCATGTTTGTCACACTTAAATGTTTCTGTTCATCAAAAACCGTTAACTATTAGTTAAAGATAACATAATTGAACACAAAATGCAGTTTTAAATGATGGTTTTTATTATTTAGTGAGAAAAAAAACTCAAAACCTACATGGCCCTGTGTGAAAAAGAAATTGCCCCCTGAACCTAATAACTGGTTGGGCCACCCTTAGCAGCAATAACTGCAATGAAGCGTTTCCGATAACTTGCAACGAGTCTTTTACAGCGCTCTGGAGGAATTTTGGCCCACTCATCTTTCCAGAATTGTTGTAATTCAGCTTTATTTGAGGGTTTTCTAGCATGAACTGCCTTTTTAAGGTCATGCCACAACATCTCAATAGGATTCAGGTCAGGGCTTTGACTAGGCCACTCCAAAGTCTTCATTTTGTTTTTCTTTAGCCATTCAGAGGTGGATTTGCTGGTGTCTTTTGGGTCATTGTCCTGCTGCAGCACACAAGATCGCTTCAGCTTGAGTTGACGAACAGATGGCCGGACATTCTCCTTCAGGATTTTTTGGTAGACATTAGAATTCATGGTTCCATCTATCACAGCAAGCCTTCCAGGTCCTGAAGCAGCAAAACAACCCCAGATCATCACACTACCACCACCATATTTTACTGTTGGTATGATGTTCTTTTGCTGAAATGATGTGTTACTTCTACGACAGATTTAACAGGACACGCACCTTCCAAAAAGTTCAACTTTTGTCTCGGCAGTCCACAAGGTATTTTCCCACAAGTCTTGGCAATCATTGAGATGTTTTTTTAGCAAAATTGAGACGAGCCTTAATGTTCTTTTTGCTTAAAGTGAACCTACAGTCACTTAAAAAAAAACGAGATTAACTCACCTGTGGCTTCCCTCAGCCCCCTGCAGACGATCGGTGCCCTCGCAGCTCCGCTCCGATGTCCCAGGACCCGCCGGCGAGCACTTCCGGTTTGGCCGTCACCGGCCGACAGGGATGGGAACGCGAGTGATTGTTCGCGTTCCCAGCCTGTATATCGCCCCCTATGCTGCTATTGCGACCTCCTGGCCGCAATAGCAGCATAGGGGGCGATATACAGGCTGGGAACGCGAACAATCACTCGCGTTCCCATCCCTGTCGGCCGGTGACAGCCAAACCGGAAGTGCTCGCCGGCGGGTCCTGGGACATCGGAGTGGAGCTGCGAGGGCACCGATCGTCTGCAGGGGGCTGAGGGAAGCCCCAGGTGAGTTAATCTCGTTTTTTTTAAGTGACTTAAGGTTCACTTTAAAAGTGGTTTGCGCCTTGGATATCTGCCATGCATGCCGTTTTTGCCCAGTCTCATTCTTATGGTGGAGTTGTGATCACTGACCTTAATTGAGGCAAGTGAGGCCTGCAGTTCTTTAAATGTTGTCCTGGGGTCTTTTGTGGCCTCTCGGATGAGTTTTTTCTGCGCTCTTGGGGTAATTTTGGTCGGCCAGCCACTCCTGGGAAGGTTCATCACTGTTCCATGTTTTTGCCATTTGTGGATAATGGCTCTCACTGTGGTTCGCTGGAGTCCCAAAGCTTTAGAAATGGCTTTATAACCTTTACCAGACTGATAGATCTCAATTACAGTACTTTTGTTCTCATTTGTTCCTGAATTTCTTTGGATCTTGGCATGATGTCTTACTTTTGAGGTGCTTTTGGTCTACTTCTCTGTGTCAGATAGCTCCTATTTAAGTGATTTCTTGATTGAAACAGGTGTGGCAGTAGTCAGGCCTGGGGGTGACTACAGAAATTGAACTCAGGTGTGATAAACCACAGTTAAGTTATTTTTTAACAAGGGAGGGCAATCACTTTTTCACACAGGGCCATGTAGGTTTTGAGTTTTTTTTCCTCACTAAATAATAAAAACCATAATTTAAAACTGCATTTTGTGTTCAATTATGTTATCTTTGACTAATAGTTAACGGTTTTTGATGAGCAGAAACATTTAAGTGTGACAAACATGCAAAAGAATAAGAAATCAGGAAGGGGGCAAATAGTTTTTCACACCACTGTATTTGTTCGGTATGCAAACTGGTGTTGATCTAAATTTGCTGGGATGGAGGCCTTGATGTGTGTGGCTACTGGTCGGTAATCATTAAGACAGGTTATCCTAGGATTTTTTGGAACTGGCACAATGGTTGTGGATTTAAGGCATGATGGGACTACACCCAAGAACAGAGAGAGGTTGAATATTTGTGTAAAAACTTTCGCTAGTTGGCCAGCACAGGCCTGGAGCACGCGTCCTTGCATACCATCAGGACCTGCAGCTTTCCTGGTGTTGATATTTGTGAGTGCTTGCTGCACTTCATGTATGTGAAGGATTAAAGGCTGTGAGTCTGTAGTGGGCCCAAAGTTGACTGGAGGGTGTTGTCTTTTTCAAATCTAGCAAAGAAGTTGTTAAATTCCTCTGCTAGGCTGGGGTTGTTATTGTCCAGTGTACATTGAGTGCCAGCCTTCTTTTTGTAATCTGTGAATAGTTGAATGCTTTGCCACATCCTCTTTGGGTTTGAGTCATTTTCAAAGTTTTCCTCAATCCTTTGTACTTAAAGGGGCACTATAGCGAAAAATTGTAAAATTTAAAATATGTGCAAACCTAGACAAATAAGAAGTACGTTTTTATCCAGAGTAAAATGAGCCATGAATTACTTTTCTCCTATGTTGCTGTCACTTACAGTAGGTAGTAGAAATCTGACAGAAGTGACAGGTTCTGGACTAGTCCATCTCTTCAAAGGGGATTCTCAGCAAGGCTTTTATTCTTTATAAAGATAATACCTAAAAATGATTTAAACAATGATGCTGGCCAGCCTCCCTGCTCGCTACACAGTTTTCAGGCAGTTGAACAGAGCAACTGCCATTCACTAAGTGCTTTTGAAAATAAATAAATTCCTTAGAATCCCCTATGAAGAGATGAACTAGTCCAAAACCTGTCACTTCTGTCAGAATTCTACTACCTACTGTAAGTGACAGCAACATAGGAGAAAAGTAATTTATGGCTCATTTTACTCTGGAAAAAACATACTTCTTATTTGTATAGGTTTGCACATATTTTAAATTTTAAAATTTTTCGCCATAGTGCCCCTTTAAAGAGAATCTGTATTGTTAAAATCGCTCAAAAGTAAACATACCAGTGCGTTAGGGGACATCTCCTATTACCCTCTGTCACAATTTCGCCGCTCCTCGCCGCATTAAAAGTGGTTAAAACAGTTTTAAAACGTTTGTTTGTAAACAAACAAAATGGCCACCAAAACAGGAAGTAGGTTGATGTACAGTATGTCCACACATAGAAAATACATCCATACATAAGCAGGCTGTATACAGCATTCCTTTTGAATCTCAAGAGATCATTTGTGTGTTTCTTTCCCCCATGCACTGAAGTTTCAGGCTGCTCTTTTCTTCCTGCAAACAGCTTTGCCCTTGTTTGTAATTCCTCAGTATGTGAAAGCCCAGCCAGCTCAGAGGACGATTTATCCAGCTGATTAGAGCAGCTTCTCTCTTCTCTCTTATCTAAATAACACACAGGCAGTGTGCATAGAGGGGCCAGAAAGGGTGAGTTCATAGCAGAACCACAACACTGAAGAACTTGGCAGCCTTCCAGACACAGGCCGACAAGTCTGACAGGGGAAAGATACATTGATTTATTACAGAGACTGTCATAGTAGAAAGTGCTGCAGTTAGCCAGAACACATTAGAATAGCTTTTGGAACATGTAGGATGATAAAAAACAGGATGCAATTTTTGTTACGGAGTCTCTTTAAGTTTTGCATTTCGTATGCCTTTCTTCAGACTTGCTCTGGCTGAAGAATATGCTTCTTTGTCTTGTATTTTAAAAGTTTTGTTCCTATTCCTTATGAAATCCTTAAATTATTTTGTTATCCATGGTTTATGATTTGGGTAAACCGTAATTCTTTTGTTGACGGTGATGGTGTCCACAAAGAAATTAATATATGACAATACAGAGAAAATACAAGTCTTCAGGTCTGTTTAATGAAACAATATGTTCCAATCTGTATGTTCAATGCAATCTTGGAGCTGAGAGACAGCAGTCTCAGGCCAGACTTTAACACACTTGCTAATTGGTTTAGCAGTGTTGATAATGGCTTTGTATGCCGGAATAAGAAACAAAGATAGATGGTCAGACTGTCCCAGTGGGGGGCGTGGGGTGATCTTATAGGCACCTTTTATGTTTGTATAGAGATGGTCTAAGGTGTTTTCTCCTCTGGTTTTACAGCCCACGTGCTGATAAAATCTGGGAAATACATTCTTAAGATTTGTCTGTTAAAATCTCCAGCAATAATGAAAATTGCCTCAGGATGTGAGTTCTGTTGCTTACTAATGACATCAAACAGTTGTTCATTTGCTGACTTAATATTGGCATGAGGTGGAATGTACACTGCCATAATTATAATAACTGTATGTTCCCTGGGTAAGTAAAATGGTCAACATCTCAGCATTAGATATTCCACATCAGGAGAACAAGTCTTGTTGATTATGGTTACGTTAGTGCACCAAGCATTTTTTATATAAACACATAGTTCTCCACCTGCTTTCTTGCCAGAATCATGCGTTCGATCAGCACCGTGAAGCGTGTGACCTGCAAGCTCAACTGCAGCGTCTGGTATGGAGGGGTCTAGCCATGTTTCCGAAAAAATCAAAAGGCAACAGTCTCTCATAGATTTTATACGTGGAGATATCCAGTCGGAGCTCATCCATTTTATTTGCGAGGGATCTCACATTTGCAAGAAGTGAGCTAGGAAGAGGGGTTTTATGTGGAGTAGCTCTCAGTCTAGTTAGCAGTCCTCATCGCTTATCTCTCTTTTGTTTCCTCTTGCTTCGCTTTCTGCCTCGTCTATTTCCGAGGATAGCAGTGGTTAACGAAAGTCCCGGTGATCTGAGAATCTCCTGCGGTATTGATTCCGTGTTAAAGTAATATCGTGTGCTGCTTGATCCGATCTGTAGAAACTCCAGGCGATTGTAGTGGATGCTTGCCTTTGCTTGTGAGGAGGTGAAGGTCAGTAGGAAGAAAATTAATAGGAGAGAGCACGTATATGGGTAGCATGAAGCATGAAGCCACTGTGTCTGTGCACGCCGCCATTGTACTTGGTCTCTGCAGATGATGGTTTGTGCTGCAGAAGATGCTGATCTCCAGAAGGGAGAGAGAGCAGAGAATGTTACCTGCTTCACAGCCAGACTCCAAGATAAAAAAAAAAACCCATTGGAAACAAAGTAGGGTTTAGTCTCAACATACCCTTGTTGAAATGTGGGGTCTCTTTTTCCATGTGGCCAAAGACCAGTGGGCATAAAGTTATACCTTATTTAATCTAAACTAATGCCACGAAACAATAAGCTACACAATATTGTATGAATTAACGTATAAAATAAAGTCCAATGGCTGGATAGTGTACTTGTTATGGGCTCTGCCTCTGCCACAGGAGACCAGGGTTCAAATCTCGCCACTTCCTGTGCAGTAAGCCTGCACCCATTCAGTGAGGAGACCTTGGGCAAAACTCCCTAACACTGCTACTGCCTATAGAGTACGCCTGTGTGACTGCAGCTCTGGCCCTTTGAGTCCGTCAGGAAAAAGTAACAAACCTTTTGAGATAGGATATGGGGGGGGGGGGGGGGGGTGGCGTGGGGGGTATGACCCGATTGAGTACAAATTCAAGGAATATATAAAAATACAAAACTTCATTTAACACTTGCGAAGAGGCATAAATATAAAAATCACATTTCAGCAATCCGCCAACCCTTCCCCCCACTAAACCCAGAGATCCCATTAAAATCACCAGGTGGACCCTAAACAAGCTCAAGTGCACATGAATGTCTCTAAGGCTGCGCAGCCAAACGTTTTCAGCAAAAAAAAATGTAAAAAATGAAGTTTCATTCAATATTGCACCAAACTGCATATCCAAAAATTAGTTGCAGAGATATTAAAGATGTTAGGCATTGTGTGGCCTCAACCCCCAGCCACAGGTAAACTCCTCAGTGTGTCAGTACTAGTGTTGGGCGAACATCTAGATGTTCGGGTTCGGGCCGAACAGGCCGAACATGGCCGCGCTGTTCGGGTGTTCGACCCGAACTACGAACATAATGGAAGTCAATGGGGACCCAAACTTTTGTGCTTTGTAAAGCCTCCTTACATGCTACATACCCCAAATTTACAGGGTATGTGCACCTTGGGAGTGGGTACAAGAGGAAACTTTTTTTTAGCAAAAAGAGCTTATAGTTTTTGAGAAAATCGATTTTAAAGTTTCAAAGGGAAAACTGTCTTTTAAATGCGGGAAATGTCTGTTTTCTTTGCACAGGTAACATGCTTTTTGTCGGCATGCAGTCATAAATGTAATACATATAAGAGGTTCCAGGAAAAGGGACCGGTAACGCTAACCCAGCAGCAGCACGCGTGATGGAACAGGAGGAGGGTGGCGCAGGAGGAGAAGGCCACGCTTTGAGACACAACAACCCAGGCCTTGCATGAGGACAAGAAGCGTGCGGATAGCAATTTGCATTTCGTCGCCATGCAGTCATAAATGTAATACAGATGAGAGGTTCAATAAACAGGGACCGGAAACGCTAACCCATCACAGATGTTCATTGTTCATGTTACTTGGTTGGGGTCCGGGAGTGTTGCGTAGTCGTTTCCAATCCAGGATTGATTCATTTTAATTTGAGTCAGACGGTCTGCATTTTCTGTGGAGAGGCGGATACGCCGCCGATCTGTGACGATGCCTCCGGCAGCACTGAAACAGCGTTCCGACATAACGCTGGCTGCCGGGCAAGCCAGCACCTCTATTGCGTACATTGCCAGTTTGTGCCAGGTGTCTAGCTTCGATACCCAATAGTTGAAGGGTGCAGATGGATTGTTCAACACAGCTACGCCATCTGACATGTAGTCCTTGACCATCTTCTCCAGGCGATCGGTGTTGGAGGTGGATCTGCACGCTTGCTGTTCTGTGTGCTGCTGCATGGGTGTCAGAAAATGTTCCCACTCCAAGGACACTGCCGATACCATTCCCTTTTGGGCACTAGCTGCGGCTTGTGTTGTTTGCTGCCCTCCTGGTCGTCCTGGGTTTGCGGAAGTCAGTCTGTCGGCGTACAACTGGCTAGAGGAGGGGGAGGATGTCAATCTCCTCTCTAAAGTCTCCACAAGGGCCTGCTGGTATTCTTCCATTTTGACCTGTCTGGCTCTTTCTTCAAGCAGTTTTGGAACATTGTGTTTGTACCATGGATCCAGAAGGGTATAAACCCAGTAATTGGTGTTGTCCAGAATGCGCACAATGCGTAGGTCACGTTCAATGCAGTCCTAGGCCGAAGAGGTCATAGCCTAGGGTCACAAAACCTGTTTATTTGGGCAATTTCAATGGTGGCGAGTCTGACGTACATAAATCGCAGCAATGGCCGTTAGCAACGTCTGAATCTCACGAAATGTCTCATGCAGGTAGAAGACATATTGTTAGACTTGGGCTCCAAAGATGGGTTCCCTACATCTCTGCAAACCAGAGTTACAGGGCTCCAAATTTGGTAAAATCCCCCATAGGCTTTCATTGGGCCTCCTATTTACAGTTCCAAAATCTCACATCTTTTCAAAGGGCAATTACTCAGCAGTGGCAAATTTTCTAGCATTGTAGGGACCCTTAGGGGGAACATGACTGGTGAGTTTCGGGCCCCTAGGCCAAAGAGGTCATAGCCTAGGGTCACAAAAACCTGTTTATTTGGGCTATTTCAATGGTAGTGATGGTGACGTACATAAATCGCAGCAATGGCCGTTAGCAAAGTCTGAATCTCACGAAATGTCTCATGCAGGTAGAAGACATATTGTTAGACTTGGATTCCAAAGATGGGGTCCCTACATCTCTGCAAACCAGAGTTACAGGGGTCCAAAATTGGTAAAATCCCCCATAGGATTTAATTGCCTCCCTATTTCACTTTCCAAAATCTCACATCTTTTCAAAGGGCAATGGCTCAGCAGTACCAAATTTTCTAGCATTGTAGGGACCCTTAGGGGGAACATGACTGGTGAGTTTCGGGCCCCTAGGCCGAAGAGGTCATAGCCTAGGGTCACAAAAACCTGTTTATTTGGGCTATTTCAATGGTAGTGATGGTGACGTACATAAATCGCAGCAATGGCCGTTAGCAAAGTCTGAATCTCACGAAATGTCTCATGCAGGTAGAAGACATATTGTTAGACTTGGATTCCAAAGATGGGGTCCCTACATCTCTGCAAACCAGAGTTACAGGGGTCCAAAATTGGTAAAATCCCCCATAGGATTTCATTGCCTCCCTATTTCACTTTCCAAAATCTCACATCTTTTCAAAGGGCAATGGCTCAGCAGTACCAAATTTTCTAGCATTGTAGGGACCCTTAGGGGGAACATGACTGGTGAGTTTCGGGCCCCTAGGCCGAAGAGGTCACAGCCTAGGGTCACAAAAACCTGTTTATTTGGGCTATTTCAATGGTAGTGATGGTGACGTACATAAATCGCAGCAATGGCCGTTAGCAAAGTCTGAATCTCACGAAATGTCTCATGCAGGTAGAAGACATATTGTTAGACTTGGATTCCAAAGATGGGGTCCCTACATCTCTGCAAACCAGAGTTACAGGGGTCCAAAATTGGTAAAATCCCCCATAGGATTTCATTGCCTCCCTATTTCACTTTCCAAAATCTCACATCTTTTCAAAGGGCAATGGCTCAGCAGTACCAAATTTTCTAGCATTGTAGGGACCCTTAGGGGAAACATGACTGGTGAGTTTCGGGCCCCTAGGCCGTAGAGGTCATAGCCTAGGGTCACAAAAACTTGTTTATTTGGGCTATTTCAATGGTAGTGATGGTGACGTACATAAATCGCAGCAATGGCCGTTAGCAAAGTCTGAATCTCACGAAATGTCTCATGCAGGTAGAAGACATATTGTTAGACTTGGATTCCAAAGATGGGGTCCCTACATCTCTGCAAACCAGAGTTACAGGGGTCCAAAATGGGTAAAATCCCCCATAGGATTTCATTGCCTCCCTTCACTTTCCAAAATCTCACATCTTTTCAAAGGGCAATGGCTCAGCAGTACCAAATTTTCTAGCATTGTAGGGACCCTTAGGGGGATCATGACTGGTGAGTTTTGCCACTGCTGATCCATTGCCCTTTGAAATGGTGTGAGATTTTGGAACGGTAAATAGGAGGCCCAATGAAAGCCTATGGGGGATTTTACCAATTTTGGACCCCTGTAACTCTGGTTTGCAGAGATGTAGGGACCCCATCTTTGGAATCCAAGTCTAACAATATGTCTTCTACCTGCATGAGACATTTCGTGAGATTCAGACTTTGCTAACGGCCATTGCTGCGATTTATGTACGTCACCATCACTACCATTGAAATAGCCCAAATAAACAGGTTTTTGTGACCCTAGGCTATGACCTCTTTGGCCTAGGGGCCCGAAACTCACCAGTCATGTTCCCCCTAAGGGTCCCTACAATGCTAGAAAATTTGCCACTGCTGAGTAATTGCCCTTTGAAAAGATGTGAGATTTTGGAACTGTAAATAGGAGGCCCAATGAAAGCCTATGGGTGATTTTACCAAATTTGGAGCCCTGTAACTCTGGTTTGCAGAGATGTAGGGAACCCATCTTTGGAGCCCAAGTCTAACAATATGTCTTCTACCTGCATGAGACATTTCGTGAGATTCAGACGTTGCTAACGGCCATTGCTGCGATTTATGTACGTCAGACTCGCCACCATTGAAATTGCCCAAATAAACAGGTTTTGTGACCCTAGGCTATGACCTCTTCGGCCTAGGACTGCATTGAACGCGACCCACGCATTGTGCGCATTCTGGACAACACCAATTACTGGGTTTATACCCTTCTGGATCCACGGTACAAACACAATGTTCCAAAACTGCTTGAAGAAAGAGCCAGACAGGTCAAAATGGAAGAATACCAGCAGGCCCTTGTGGAGACTTTAGAGAGGAGATTGACATCCTCCCCCTCCTCTAGCCAGTTGTACGCCGACAGACTGACTTCCGCAAACCCAGGACGACCAGGAGGGCAGCAAACAACACAAGCCGCAGCTAGTGCCCAAAAGGGAATGGTATCGGCAGTGTCCTTGGAGTGGGAAAATTTTCTGACACCCATGCAGCAGCACACAGAACAGCAAGCGTGCAGATCCACCTCCAACACCGATCGCCTGGAGAAGATGGTCAAGGACTACATGTCAGATGGCGTAGCTGTGTTGAACAATCCATCTGCACCCTTCAACTATTGGGTATCGAAGCTAGACACCTGGCACAAACTGGCAATGTACGCAATAGAGGTGCTGGCTTGCCCGGCAGCCAGCGTTATGTCGGAACGCTGTTTCAGTGCTGCCGGAGGCATCGTCACAGATCGGCGGCGTATCCGCCTCTCCACAGAAAATGCAGACCGTCTGACTCAAATTAAAATGAATCAATCCTGGATTGGAAACGACTACGCAACACTCCCGGACCCCAACCAAGTAACATGAACAATGAACATCTGTGATGGGTTAGCGTTTCCGGTCCCTGTTTATTGATCCTCTCATCTGTATTACATTTATGACTGCATGGCGACGAAATGCAAATTGCTATCCGCACGCTTCTTGTCCTCATGCAAGGCCTGGGTTGTTGTGTCTCAAAGCGTGGCCTTCTCCTCCTGCGCCACCCTCCTCCTGTTCCATCACGTGTGCTGCTGCTGGGTTAACGTTACCGGTCCCTTTTCCTGGAACCTCTTATATGTATTACATTTATGACTGCATGCCAACAAAAAGCATGTTACCTGTGCAAAGAAAACAGACATTTCCCGCATTTAAAAGACAGTTTTCCCTTTGAAACTTTAAAATCGATTTTCTCAAAAACTATAAGCTCTTTTTGCTAAAAATTTTTTCCTCTTGTACCCACTCCCAAGGTGCACATACCCTGTAAATTTGGGGTATGTAGCATATAAGGAGGCTTTACAAAGCACGAAAGTTCGGGTCCCCATTGACTTCCATTATGTTCGGAGTTCGGCCATGTTCGGCCCGAACCCGAACATCTAGATGTTCGCCCAACACTACACGTGACCCGTTCGGCCAATCACAGCGCTAGCCGAACGTTCGGGTAACGTTCGGCCATGCGCTCTTAGTTCGGCCATATGGCCGAACAGTTTGGCCGAACACCATCAGGTGTTCGGCCGAACCCGAACATCACCCGAACAGGGTGATGTTCTGCAGAACCCGAACAGTGGCGAACACTGTTCGCCCAACACTAGTCAGTACACAATATTCAAAACCAGGTTCCAGTAAGTGATGAGGAAAAGCACAGATAGAATTAATGCATTGAGGCAGTGATATGATTTGACACAGGTCTTGCAAGGAAAAGCAAACAAATCACCGCCTAGGTAGGCGTACTCAGCAGAAACTCATTGTGTCAATCATTTTGGCAATAGGCAGTGCTTTATAGTAATGACTTCAGTCCAATATTTTTTGTGGAATAAATGGAATACAACTTGTATGCCCAAAGAGCAAGAATAGCAGGGTTGTCACCACTATGTCAGCCAAGCAGTCAACATGCACAAGGCAGAAGCATAAGCAAGTTCAGCAAGATCTGTATGGTAGACATCAGATTGAGAAGCACATATATGCAGTGCTGGCAGTTGCCAGTGATAAAAAGAGTTTATGCACAGACAAGCAGCTTGATTGCCAATGTTGTTGCCCAATTAGGCTCTTAATGTCTCCAAGTGGCAGGTAGAGAGTCCTCAGATGGCTGGGGCGAGTGGGTGCTGCCATGAAAGAGGACGCGTCCTCAATCAATTTTGCCGGTTCTACCGGCTTCTTCAGGAGGCGTGTCTTCTCGTTTGTGACACGCCGCCTATGTGCCCGCCTCTACCCAATCAGGCCGCGCCACAAGGGAGGGGGGCGGGGCCGGCATACACGACGGGTGCGCCAACCAATAGCGCGCCTGGCATCCAACAATCCCCCCCCCATGCGCCGGCCTGAGGGAGGGGGCGGGAGAGGCCCAATATACTCAGAGCAGCAGGATCTGATGACGGGGAGCACCAGGCAGGTGTAATAACCTATAATATACAATCTGTGTAAATATATCAATGCAATTCACCGAAATGAAGAATGAAAGAAACATTGCATAGAATTCATGAAGCAGCATAAGTAACAAAGTAACAAATTAATGTTAATTTCCCCTAATAACCAAAAGTGACAACAGGCCAGATCCAGAGGTCAGTTCCCTAGGGAAAGTCCATAAAAATGGAAACAATCATTTGCAATAGATGCAATTAAATCTATATATATATAAAATCGTATGTATGTATATATGTATGTGTGTGTGTATATATGTATGTTCCACGATCACGTGAAAACGCCGTGACCGATTTGAACAAAACTTGGTATACAGATCCCTTACTACCTAGGATGATATGTTCTGGGGGTTTCGTGTCCCCCCTGCACACCTGGGCGGAGCTAAAAACAGCCAATCAGATTCCACCCATTCAAGTCGATGGAAACAATGGAAAAGGCTGCCATTCTCACAGTAATTGAGCCAGAGTCCCCACACTTGGCACAGTTGGTCACTTGGTGACCGAGGTTACAAATCCAGGAAAAGTGAGCGGAGCATAAAACAGCCAATGAAATTTCAGACATTCATTTTAAATGGAAAAATGTAAACTGCAGCCATTCTTACAGGGTTTTCAAACTTGGCACACTTGGTCACTGGGTGAATGAGATTAACCTTTTTACCCCCCGTGGTATGGATCTCTCCGTCCCTTTTTGCACCCTTAAAAAACCAAGGGACGGAGAAATCCGTACCTCCCGCACTACCGCTGCTGTCCGCGCTCCCGCCGCTCATGCACGCCGTCGCCCGCTCGCCCGGAGATCAATGAACAGGAAAATCCATTCCTATTCGTTGATCTAAGCCTCCGCAATGATCTGCTGCTTCTATGAGAAACAGCGCGATCATTGTGATTTTCCCATCCTCATACTGCTTCCTGTAAGTGTCCTTCCGGACGCTTACAGGTCGCATGAATACCAACTCACTTGTGGCCATATAGTAAAACTACACTCTAAAGCATTTTACATATACAAATACATTAGTTTTACACAATAAATTAACTCATTACCTCCCACATTCCCAAATTCCCCCCAAAAAATACAATAAAAAAAAAACATAAATAGTTACCTTAGGGACTGAACTTTTTAAATTTTTATGTCAAGAGGGTATAACACTGTTACTTTATAAACTACAGGCTTGTAATTAGGGATGGATGCAAAACTGAAAAAAATGCACCTTTGTTTCCAAATAAAATATTGGCGCCAAACATTGTGATAGGGACATAATTTAAACGGTTTTATAACCGGGACAAATGGGCAAATACATTTCATGGGTTTTAATTACAGTAGCATGCATTATTTAAAAACTATAATGGCGAAAACTGAAAAATAATAATTTTTCCCAAATTTTTTCCTATTTTCCCATTAAAACACATTTAGAATAAAATAATTCTTGGCATAATGTCCCACCTAAAGAAAGCCTAATTGGTGGCAAAAAAACAAGATATAGTTCATTTCATTGCGATAAGTAATAATAAAGTTATAGACGAATGAATGGAAGGAGCGCTGAAAGGTGAAAATTGCTCTGGTGTTCAAGGGGTAAAACCCCTCAGTGGTGCAGTGGTTAATATTCAGGAAAGTGGGTGGAGCCTACAACAACCAATCAAAAGTCACCTATTGATTTTCAAGGGGAATATTAAAACTGCTGCCATTCTTACACTGTTAATGGCAGAGGCTTCAAACTTGCTACAGTCGGTCATTGGGTGACTGGGGTACAAATTCACTCAAGGGGTGGAGCCACAAACAGCCAATTAGACTTTCTTGGTGGATAAACTGCTTCCATTCACACATTTTTGATGCCAGAAACCTGTAAGCTCACAAACTTGGTCATTGAGTTACTGTGTGTCAAGGTTACAAAAAGTGGGCGGAGCCAAAAATAAAGTTCACTAGGAAAATATTAACTGCAGCCATTCTTACACTGTTACTGGCAGGGTTCTCAAACTTTGCACAGTTGGTCACTGGTTGAATGGGATGAATATTCAAGAGAGTGGGTGGAGCCTACAACAGCCAATTAAAATTCACCTGTTGATTTTCAAGGGGAATATTTAACCTTTTCACCTCCCCCAGCACGAGTATCTACGTCCCTGTATTTACACAAATACAAACAAATACAAACACTTGGTTCTGTTTCTATTTTTAGAACACACTAACTCTGTATCTCCATCTTGTGGCCAAAAAGTAAAACCACATCCAAATACCCTATTATACACCTTCCCATAGTAAAATGAAATACATTTTCATTATTTTTAAAAACCCTTTGAGGTGAAATGGTTAAATTGCTTCCTTTCTTGCACTGTTAATGGCACAAGCCTCAAACCTGGTACAGTTGGTCATTGGGTCACTAGGGTTCAAATTCAGAAAAGGGGTGGAGCTACAAACAGCCAATCAGATTTGTTTCATCTCACTGGTAAATTACAAATTATTGATGCCAAGGACCCCAAAGCTCACAAACTTGTGTGTCAAGGTTACAAAAAGTGGGCGGAGCCAAAAACAAATTTCACTAGGAAAATATAAACTGCAGCCATTCTTACACTGCTAATGGCAGGGGTTCTCAAACTTTGCCCAGATGGTCACTGGGTGACTGAGATTAATATTATGGAAAGTGGGTGGAGCCTATAATAGCCAATCACAATTCACCTGTTAATTTTCAAGGGGAATATTTAAATTGCTTCCATTTTTGCTCTGTTAATAACAGATGCCTCAAACCTGCTACAGTTGATCATTGGGTGACTGCGGTTCAAATGCTGGAGAGGGGCGGAGCCACAAACAGCCAATCTGATTTGTTTAATTTCTATGGAAATATACACATTATTGATGACAAAGACCCCAAAGCTCACAAACTTGGTCATTGAGTATTTGTGTGTTAGGGTTAGAAAAAGTGGCCGGAGCTAACACCAGCCAAATACATACCCGGGCAACGCCGATTCATCAGCTATTATTCATAAAAGTGGATGGAGCCTACAAAAGCCAATCAATATTCATCTATTGATTTTCAAGGGGAATATTTCATTACTGCCATTCTTGCACTGGTAATGGCACAAGCCCCAAACTAGGTACAGTTATTTATTGGGTGACTGGGGTTCAAATTCAGAAAAGGGGTGGAGACACAAACAGCCCATCAGATTTGTTTCATTTCAATGCAAATTATTGATGCCAAAGACTGCAAAGCTCACAAATTTGGTCATTGAGTAATTAAGTAATTGTCTGTTACTGTTAGAAAAAGTGGGCATAGCCAACACCAGCCAAATACATACCCAGGCAATGCTGGGTCAGCAGTGGGCGGAGACAAATACAAATTTCACTGGGAAAATAAACTGCAGCCATTCTTACACTGTTAACGGTAGGGTTCTCAAACTTTGCACAGTTGGTCATTAGGTGACTGGGATTAATATTCAGAAAAGAGCGTGGAGCCTACAAAAGTCAATCCAAATTCATTTATTGCTTTTCAAGGGGAATATTCAATTGCTGCCATTCTTGCACTGTTAAGGACACAAGCTTAAAACCTGGTACAGTTGGTCATTTGGTGACTGGGGTTCACATTCAGAAAAGAGGGTGGAGCCACAGCCAATCAGATGTGTTTCATTTGAATGCAAATTATTGATGCCAAACACTGCAAAGCTCACAAACTAGGTCATTGAGTCATTGTGTGTTAGGGTTAGAAAAGTGGGCAGAGCCAACACCAGCCAAATACATACCCGGGCAATGCCAGGCAATCAGCTAGTATATGATAATAAATGCCTTTTGTGGTGCACTGGATGCTACAGTGGGACAAACACCACCCCTTGGCATAGGCCAAACAAGCAAGGCAGCAACAAAAGGGGGGCAGAGAGCAAGAGATGCACATACTAAAGTGGCAAAAAAGGGACATAGCTAGTATTTTCATTTAGACCAGGATATCTGGTTGCATTTAAGTCAAAGATCCATCTGGCCTCTCTCTGCAAAAGTAAGCTATCCATATTGCCTCCTTGCAAGGGGCCATGGATTCTGTCTAGCCCAACAAAATGTAAAATATTGAATTTACCACCATGAGAGGTTTTAAAATGTCTACCCCCCGGGGTAAGATTGGTCAAATTAGAACTCTTAATGCTGGTGACATGTTGTGAGATTCTAGAACGAAACTCATTTTTGGTTTTGCCCACATAGAACGCACCATATGGGCATAGAAGTAAATAGACCACCAGCGATATGTTACAATTCACATAATGTGGTAAAGACCAATTCCTACCATCCAGTAGCAAGACCGAGCTGCCTTCCTGAATATAGTGGCACATCGAGCAGCCACCACAAGTATCAGTACCCGTGGTTCTTCAATGTTTAATGGCAGTTTTGGAGTCGACCAGTAGATCATGCAAAGAAGGTGCCCTTCGAAATGAAAAAGGGGGACCCTTGGAACTATGGTGCCAATTCTAGCCTCATTCACAAGAATATGCCAATGTTTTTGTATGATATGTGAAATCTCTTGGGATTGTGCCGAGAATTTTGTGCAGAATCTCAACGCTTGATCCTTATCATCACCAACTTGTCTTTTACTGGAAAGAAGAGAGGTCCTCACACTTTTCTCTGCTCTCTTATAAGCTTTAGTCAGAGTTTTATCACTGTATCCTCTCTCCGTCAGGAGAAAAGCGCAATATGAATGTTCTGTGTCTTGTCTCTTGTCTTTTATATGGCTATTCATGTCAGTAAGCACAGATGAGAGTTGTAAGCAGTTACTAGCAGATATTGGCACCCCATAATCGCTCTGTGTACAAAACACATATTGTTCTCCTGCAAAGAGCTGCTTCCTTACAGACATAATAAGCACACATTGGGGTTGATTCAGTAAATCGTGCTAGCATTTTGCACGTGTTATAACGCATGCAACCACAAATTTTTGCATGCAAATCTGGCGTTTTGTGGGCAAAAATTTGCATTTACACGCGTAAACCTTTGCACATGTTATAACACGTGAAAAACGCTAGCACGGCAGTGCTATGAGTTGGCACGGTTTAGTGACTCAACCCCCTTCTGTGGGTAAAAAACTGTTCCTGTAAAACACTTTGGTCCTTATTCAGTTAACCTTTTCTTCTACGTTTTCTCCTGGGTGATACAAGGTCTACTTACTTAGGGCTTCCTTCAGCCTCTGGCAGCCGATATGTTCCTAGCCGCAGCTGCGCTCACAGCCGTTGGCCCGTGGTCCCCTCCATTGCAGATGCTGACCTCGCCAGCATCTTCTGTGCAAGCGTGTAGCTGCACTGCTCATGATCGCACTCACGTGGTCTGGAGCGTTCTGCACAGGCGCAGTACTTCACTGCCTGCGCAGACCGCTCCAGGCTACGTGACCACAGTCGTGGGTTGTGCGCTCGCACAGGCGCAGTAGATGCTGGTCGGCATTGGCAACAGAGGGACTGAGCCAAGGGCTGGAGAAAGCCCCAGGTAAGTAGATCTTGTTTTTTCTTTTCAGCTCGGATGTTTCCTTTAAAGGGGAACGGAAGAGAGAGGTATATGGAGGCTGTCATGTTTATTTCCTTTTAATCAATACCAGTTGCCTGGCAGCCCTGCTGGTCTATTTCTCGGCAGTAGTATCTGATTAAAACCAGAAACAAGCATGCAGCTAGTCTTGTCAGATCAGACTTATAAGTCTGAACCACTGAAACACCTGGTCTGCTGCATGCTTGTTCAGGGGCTATGGCTAATAGTATTAGAGGCAGAGGATCAGCAGGGCTGCCAGGCAACTGGTATTGTCTAAAAGGAAATAAACATGACAGCCTCCATATACCTCTCTCTTCAGTTCCCCTTTAAGCCACCAGCAAGCAAGAAAATACTCTAAATAATTTTGTTAGAATTTTTTCTCCTATTTTTGGGGGTATTTTTTCAATTGCAGAGTGCTTTAAAATTATTTTAAAGGGAAGATGAAAAATTATCACCTAGGTCTAGGAAAAAAAATAAGAGTAGAAGTTAATTAAATAACCTTTATGGGCTTGATTCACAAAGCGGTGCTAACTGTTAGCACGCCTGTGAAAACCCCCTTAGCACGTCTAAACAAGCTTTTCGCGCATAAAACTTTACGCGCGCAAAACTTTACGCGCGTAAAACTTTACGCGCGTACTGCACAGAGCGCAGGGCGCACCGCGCGAAGTGCCCATTAAAGCCTATGGGACTTAGCGCGCGTAAAACTTTGCGCGCATAAAACTTTACGCGCACAAAGTTAGCGCACGATCTGATTGAGAAATCTGTTGCTAACCTACTTAGCACCCTGGTTAGCGTGTCTAAAGACTTTAGACGTGCTAAGTAGGTTAGCACCGCTTTGTGAATCAAGCCCTATGTTTGCTAGTACTTTAACATTTTTCATTTGCTTTTGTTTTTTAATAAGTTTTTGAATATCTTTCCACCATTTCATTGGATTTCAAGGCTTTTTTGTCCTTTTTGTACTTTGCAATTGTTTCATTGTAATAAACAACACCTCAAGTTATATAAATTGATATTTAATATAACTTCTCCTTGCTCTAAATATTATCTGAAGGATTGTTCGAAAATAAGATTTTCTATCTCTTTAAAAATAATTCAAAGGCAGTTTAGAATAAGCTTTTATGGTTTTTTATATGCCCTACAGGTGAGACATTAATAAAAGGGAATTTCTGCCCGATAGACTCTTGCCATTTTGTCATCTACAAAGCTTCAAGCCTAGCATGAATCTGTCCATTTTATTATGTCTGAAGCTGCCAATCAGGTATTCCAGGAGATCTAAATTACCTCCTGGAAAAAGACACACTCTGGAGAATATTATACACTTTTGCAGCTAATAACCTTTAATGGACAAATATTTTAAAAGATATACATTGAAAAAAAAATTCTGATGCACAAGCTCCTTATGATTCGATTAACCTTATGTGTGAAAGGTCAAAAGTGCATTGGATCATTTGATCCTACTGCTCATTATCCTCGGAGTATAGTAGGTGCTGAAGTAGGTAATGAAGATTTATAACAGCTAGCCATCCATGAAAGCAAAAAGAGAAAAAAGGGGTATAAGCAGAAAAAAAATAAACGTAATGAAACCACAAAACACATATATGTACTGACAAACAATTAGGCTGGTCAAATTATAAGAATACTACTTGTTCATAACTAACCGCTGTGGAACTCATCCTTGCTATCATCTGGTTCTCAAGGGGTAGCACAAACTTGTGGACAATGATTTATCAGGAACTTGTGTTATCAGGAACTCTTTACCTTTCATTGACATAATTTGCCACATGGACTGAGCCTATATTTTATTGTGATGTACTGCAGATATTGTGAGTTTATTACTATTTAATGTCAAATCCAATAAAATGTTGTTCTAGTTCTTCTTTAATTAAAACTTTCACTAAGAGATATACTGGAAGTTATTACTCTCCTCCTGATGAAAATGCTATTAGCTTGCATGTATCTGACTTCAATATTTTCTAGGTTGCTAATCTGTTATAAACAAGCAGTCCATAAAGTTTGAGCACTTCTTTTAATATCAGATCATTTTAATTAAGCCCCCAGATCACCATATTTAAAAAAGATTAGCAGTGGCAGTCTACATGGTCCTTTCTTTACAGGTGTCCTTTAAATGCCTTTACACTGTTGGAATATGCTGAAAAAAACTTAGAACCTATCATGAACTCTTACTAATGCCCTGCTAGTCTGTAAAGATGGCTAGTCTGTAAAGAGGAACTCCAGTGAAAATACTGTAATAAAAAAGTGCTTCATTCTTTCAATAGTTATGTATAAATGGTTTAGTCAGTGTTTGCCCGTTGTAAAATCTCTCCTCTCCCTGATTCAAATTCTGACATTTACCACTTGGTGTCATTTTTACTGCTGGCAGGTGATATCAGTGGAAAGAGATGCTGCTTGCTTTTTGGCTGTGGGAAACAGCTGTAAACAGCTGTTATTTCCCACAATGCAACAAGGCTCCCACAGTGTGATGTCAGAACCATTGTCCTGACATCATACTGTGGGAGGGGTTTCACCACAATATCAGACATGATGATCTGTTTGTGAAAAGGAAAATATTACTTATGGGAAAAGAGGGTATCAGCTACTGATTGGGATGAAGTTCAATTCTTGGTTATGGTTTCTCTTTAAAGAGGAACTCCAGACTATAAAAAACCCCTGGATATACTCACTTGACTAAGGATAAGCTTCCAAATGCAAAACTCTGTTCTGCCTCATTTGGAACGCAGAGTATTTGTACATACAGCCATAGCAAAGGAGGTTAACTTGCCCTTGTTACTGTCTCTGGTCGTAGAGCTCCATGCCATATTCCATCACTCTGATACATGCTCCTTCTGGCTGTGAAGAAGAAAGTATCAGAGTGATGGAACGTGGTGTGGAGCGCAGCAGCCAGAAGTGACAGCGAATGTAGTCTGCATGAATGATCGCTCTGTTTCTCTTCTGGAACAGTTTTGCATTTGGAAACTCATCCCTACTATTGAACCTTTAACCATTTCAGCCCACAGGTATTTTTCACCTTATGGACGAGAGGAATTTTCACATTTCAGTGCTCCTCCCTTTCATTCCCCAATAACTTTATCACTACTTATCACAAAGAAATGATCTATACCTAGTTTTTTTCTACCACCAATTAGGCTTTCTTTGAGTGGTGCATTATGTTAAGAATTATTTTATTCCAAATGAATTTTAACAGGAATAATAAGAAAAAAATTGAAACATTATTATTTCTCAGATTACGGGCATTATCGTTTTAAAATAATACATGTTACCGTAATTAAAATCCACACATTTTATTTGCCCATTTGTCCAGGGTATTGCAACGTTAAAATTACATCCCTAGTATAATGTATGATGACAATATTTTATCTGGAAATAAAGGTGCATATTTTCAGTTTTACATCCATCACTAATTTTTAACCCATAAATTAATAATAATATGCCCTCTTGACATACGTATTAAAAAATGTTATTCCCTAAACACAGTAGGTGTAATTTTACTATTTGGCAAATAAATTTTAGTGGTTAACCTGTCTATCTCACTCACCCGTTGGTGCAGTCCAATAACTATAATAAACAGGAGCAGCTGCTCATATAAAACAAGACCATTTGTATATTCAAAAACTTGCTGCCGCTCACCGGACTCCAATATATAAAGCCTTTATTGAGATAAAGAGACTAAACAAAACACCAACCCTATCGTAAAATCACTTAAAATGATGCGGAGCGCTCCCACTCACCATTCAGCACAGCACAGCACACTCACGATCATCTCATTCACTCTGGTACCGGTACCCAACCTCTAATAACTGCAGAGTGCTAGTGCGGGTGGCCGCTGGCTGGATGGCTGAGGATGACAGTAAGCCGTGACCGGACTCGGGCTACACAGGTTGCAACCAACTTCAGGGGATACAGATTGCGGGGCAGCTGGATCTTACCACCACACCGACAGGTCGACTCTTCCAGTCATACACTTCCGCTGTGTTCCCTCCTGGTGCAGGTTTCTAGTCTTCGGCTCTACCCTGCCCACAGCGCAGCGGGGAGCCTTAAGCTGTTAGCTCAACCCTGGGTCGCGGATTCTTGCGGGGAGCCAGGAGACACAGAGATTCCTGTTTCCTGTAGCGCGGCCGGCCGGCTAGTTTGGGCGCTCAAACGCATGTCGTGAAGCCACGCCCATCGACGCGTTGCGCCCGCCCACTGCGAGCTTCGTCAGGATGTGTGACGCGGCGGGCAGGGCGGTGATTTATGCGTTCTTCCGTTCGCGTCTACAAGGCGTTCCCATAGCCGTCACTAGTAACCATAGTTACAGCGTTCTACTCTGGAAGTTTTTTTCTACCACCAATTAGGCTTTCTTTGAGTGGTGCATTATGTTAAGAATTATTTTATTCCAAATGAATTTTAACAGGAATAATAAGAAAAAAATTGAAAAATTATTATTTCTCAGATTACGGGCATTATCGTTTTAAAATAATACATGTTACCGTAATTAAAATCCACACATTTTATTTGCCCATTTGTCCAGGGTATTGCAACGTTAAAATTACATCCCTAGTATAATGTATGATGACAATATTTTATCTGGAAATAAAGGTGCATATTTTCAGTTTTACATCCATCACTAATTTTTAACCCATAAATTAATAATAATATGCCCTCTTGACATACGTATTAAAAAATGTTATTCCCTAAACACAGTAGGTGTAATTTTACTATTTGGCCACACGATGTCCCCATTGAGTGCTTCCTATTCACATACAATATGTACACTATAGGAAGCAATGAGTTGCTACATTGTAACTAAGGAAATGATGCAGGCATCAATGGATGCCTGCGACCACTGTGGCCTGTGGGGAGATTAATGACTGGGAACTCATGTCTATGTATGTATTGTTTAGTGCATGTATCATAGCCTAGGGATAATTTAGGGGGAAGCCAATTAACTTATCTGTATGCTTTTGGGATGTGGGAAGAAACCGGAGTGCCCGGAGGAAACCCAGACACACAGAGGAATGCAGACACAGGGAGAACATAAAAACTCCTTGCAGTTGTTGACCTGACTACGACACCACTTTGAAGTGGACCTGAACTCTTGCACGGTACAGACGGAAAACATAGAGAAATTTACCCTGTATGTATTTAGAGTATAGCATGTCTAATTCCAACTCATCTGTGACTAAGCACAAGTTGTAATTTGATCTCTTCAGCTGTATCAGCTCCTGCCATGGCAAACACAGGATGTTAAAACAATATGTCTGCTTCTATGAAAGCAGGAAGTAGACAAACGGCAGAGTTATTGCAGGATTTGTTTCAGCTGTAACAAAGAAAAGGTTATTATGTTTTTGTGTATGTATTAGAGTAGAGAGGAAGTTCTGAGTTCAGGTTCACGTTAAAGGTCATCTCTCCAGGACTTAACCCCAAGTTGCATTCTAGGCTGTGGGAGGTATGGCTAGAAGTTATCGAAAGGGTAACACTAGAATAGAAATGGAGCAGTTAAGGGTCAGGCATAGAGCAGGGGTTGATGTTAGAAATAAGCTAGGTAAAGCAGTTGGGTCAGGTCAGGAGATCTGGGGATCCAAAAGCTATACAGTATGTCACAGACTTTTCTTGGTTTTGATACCTGCCAATGAATTAAATTAGCACTAAGATAACTGTTACCATGGACTGCTAAAATTACCTCTTGATAGTTTAAACTTCTAAAATTGTTGTATTAAAACTTACTTGTGCACACAGTGTGCAGCCGTTATAATCCACTTAGGTGCCACAATGGAACCGCCGCAGACATGCTTGTTATTAAGGTATAAGCTGACTTGCCATGGCCAGCGACCAAGAGCAACATCACTGCCTCCAATGATCCTCGAAGATCTGGCACGGGAACCACATTCTGCAAAGATGACAAGAATGAGTTGAGTTGATACTGTGTGTAGACTGCAGAGAGTAAAGATAAAGAAATCATTTTACCTGTAGTGAAACACTGACACGCTCCTAAGTGGTATTTGACACTAATTTTGTAGTCCTGGATAACTCCAGGATTTTCCTTAGATTTGAACTATGAGTGGGAACTCAGTTATAACTTAATTTGTTTTGTAGCCTATGAGCATTATCAATTATGAAAATGTCAAATGACAAAATGTATTCCTTCATGTATGAATCAGAAAATCTCCAAGCAAACTGTTGTATAGTAAAGAGTGGCTTTCTGTTCTGGGCTTGAAGTCCAGGTGAAATGCAATGACTAAACTAGGCTTAAAGCCAGGGGCTGTTTTTATGTAAAATGGAGTCATGGCAGAAGCATAACCATTAATCATGGTGCTCCCCAGCAAAATTTTGACGGGGCCTCCCGTATGTTTATACCGTTTCCCTTGCCAACCGTTTATGACCCTCACAGCTTGGGGTTCCATCTTGCAAGGGTCATATAAGAAGTGTGGACACTGTAATTTTCACATTTATAACAAGCGTAGCCACAAAAACACTTGATCTGAAGGTTGGCCCTGTTTTTCAGAGGCCGTGAAGCAGTAGGTGGGGCCCCCTCACAGCTCTGGCCCCCCCTGCACTTGGTGCTCCCCTGTAGTTACACCCCTAAGTTGTGGGCAACAAAGGATGTGGGGTCCCTTACATTTTCATACTGTACTAACTATAAATGTGTGACTTCTATAGACCCTATAAAAAAACACAAATTCCAGGCTCCTCACCTCGATCTAGGACACTTAAACACTTGCAGATGTAATGGGGAGGTGCTGGAAGGGGTGTGGCAAGCAAAACCGCAAAAAAATCCAAATGAACTTCCGCACACTCATGCAAATCCTCATGCGAATCCATTCACAAAAATCATGCAGCAATCAATGCTGTCCCTACAGCTAAGTTAAAAGCTGGGATCTTTGTTGCAAGAATAAAGTTTCTTGCATAGTCACATACACGGCATAGAGGTAGCCCAGTGTCATATGTGTCCTAACTCCCTGCCCTGTAACATGCATAGCACAAACATGGGCGCATTCAGCACATCACACGTAGAGGTAGCCCAGTGTCGTATGTGTCCACACAGCTTGCTGGTGTGTGCGCATGGTACATATGTAGGTACTAGCAGCTCCCTTGCAGGTTTGGTCAGATGCACTATCTGTTGCAAGAAGGACGGTAAAGATATTTGCTCCTACTCCTTAGATAGGTTTTGATGCACTGAATGTGCCCATGTTTGTGCTATGCAAGTTATAGGGCCAGAGTTGGGATACATACGACACTGGGCTACCTCTACCCGGTGTATGTGACTTCGCAAGAGACTTTATTCTTGTAACAAAGATCCCAGCTTTTAACTTAGCTGTAGGGACATCATTGATTGCTGCATGATTTTTGTGAATGGATTCGCATGAGGATTTGCATGAGTGAGCAGAAGTTCATTTGGATTTTTTTTTACTTCTATAGACCCGTCACAAGGCCTATTCCTGATCAATTTCAGCATGATATTGATCAGGAATCCGCCTGTGATGTATGAGCAGCCAACAGATCTCTCTCTAATCTGATTCAATCAGAGCCGGGATGAGCAGAAAGTACGGTAGTGCGAATTTACGCATCATAGTTCGCATCTACACATTGTAGTTTGTAGGTGAAGTTTCAAAACTACGCTTACGAATTTACGCGTAGCGAAGTACCGCTACGCATAGCTTACGCCCACTATGCGTAGTTAACACGTGTATTGCGTAGTGAACTACAAATGCGTTACTCACGCCTAATTTTCCGCGTGCAATTGTATGCTTACAAATTTACGCATTACGCAGAGTTCCCATTATAAGCATTTAAAGAGGAATTCATGCGTTAAATTTTCTGCATACGGGCATAATCATCCGCATGCACTACGTTTCGCACTACGCGTAATTGTGTATTTTAACGCATATTCTACGAAATGCATACGAAGCGAATATTTAATTTCGAAGCTGTAGTTTGGCGAAGCGTAATTGCGTAAAACTACACGTAGTTCCAGCGTAGTGAATTTGGCTGACTACGACCATCCCTGAATCAGAGAGAGATTTGTCTCTTGGTTGAATCTGCCCATCATTGCTAGATGTATGGCTACCTTAACACTCTTGTATTTTCAACCTGCATATACTGTAATGGGGCATGTTTTACATAATAGGTAGCTCAGATCTCTTCAAGAGAGCAAAATCAGTAATAGAATATAAATACATTATTGAATAAGAGGTAATTTGGGGGTAGTTAGGCAACTGTATGTTATGATTTCACTCATACTCTTGAAGATGGTGCATATTGGTAATATGTGATTAGTGATACTACAAACAGTGATAAGCAATCAGCATACAATGCAGCAAAAACAATATATTATAACTAATAGATGAATAATGAAGGCTAATTACAAGCAATAACAAGGTGTACACATTTAGAAACATATCAGGTGTGATCAGGAGAGCTAGCAGGGGCAGACCAAAAGCAATGTTACAGGGATAAGGGAACAAATGGTGAGGAGGAAGGGGCAAAAGTTTGATCAAAGGTTGAATGCTATGGCAGTTCTGAGATGGTTTTAACTAAAATACAGTATAAGACCTCCCAGAGATGAGACACGGGTGTTGGTTAAAGCATACCTGAAATTATTTTTAATGCCTATGTTAATTATGTTTTAGAGAGCTTGTGGAAAGCTCTCTTAAAACACCAAATTTGTATCTTCAAATTCAGTCCCAATTTTGCCAGGAGCCTACTGTGAAAATCTGCATTCTACCCAACTAGTTCAGGTGTGTTAGCTTCAGGAGTCTGCACATGAACAGTGGACACTGACAATGACTCCTGACCACACATTACCCACATAACTGACCTTTGCTTATACCTGACTACTGCCTTCTGATTGCCACCAGCCCTGACCTTGAATTGAAATTTGACTAAACTTTCTGATTACTGCCTGCCTCAACCTATTGCCTGTCTACCAATTACATCTGCCTGCCACCAATCATGACCTTTGCATTCTTTTGAGACTATTGAGGAGATGTAAAGGTAGCCCCTAACGATACAATTAGACAAACGATCGTTCATTTATGATAATGTATATGATCAAATAGAAACATTAATTCAGTACTACTAACAGACAAAACTCTCCTAACCAATATGATCAGATTGATGGGATCAGTCAATTTTATTAATCCAATCAGATTGGTTTCCGGTTAATGACCTAAACCCTCAATTGGCTGATGTTATGGTGGCAAGAAATAAAGTGTTGTGCAACAGCCTGATCACTGGTACCTGATCTGATTGCAGACTTATGCAATGAATTCCTATCTTTTCACATTTGCGTAATTTTACCGACATATACAAGTTCGCATGAACAATGAATCTCATAAACAACATATGGAAAATCACACGTATAAAAGCCATTAATTGCAATCTTTTCACCAGTAGATGGATGGTGCAAAAATTGCCCTTTAATAATACTGTTGCAAATATGACATGCAAGACAGGGGAATACCGCTTTTCTTGCAATAGTCTGTCACTTTGACCTGGATCCCAGGTCAGCATTTACCAATTTATCACAAATTGTAGGTGCATATCTATAAGCCATAATTGGAAAATTTTGGAACTCCCTAATCTTAGAAAAGCCCTGGCTGAGTTAAGGCCAATGTTTTTTTTAATAATCCCCACAACAGACTTTGACATAGTTGTAAAGGTAGTGACAAAAGGAATGCTATGGGTTTGTCTGGAATGGCAAAAAGCCAAGGAGGCATCCACATTAGATCCAGAGGGAACACATAAACTCAAGGGATAACCCTCTTGGAGAACTTCTGTCCCATTTATTTCCTTGACATGGGATGACTATGGGGTCCAACGTGGCCTGGTCCTATGCTAATCTTCATGTGGGCCTCTACGAGGAATTATTTGTTTACAATAATCAGTTGTATCTCTGCTATTCAAAAGGATGGTGGCGATTATATTTATGGCATTTTTTGGTGTAGGCAGCAGGGCCATGTTCAATGCTTGAGACCTTTGGGTCTCAGCTTCATGGTAGCTGTCCTTGTATTTCTCTGACGTATCATTGTGATCTCCAGTCTGTCCCTCATCTTGACACAGTTGTTATTAAATCTGGCTGTGGTGTGAATACTGACCTGTTTAGAAAGGTGATTGATAAAAATTCAATACTATACACTATGGGAGTTTTCAATTTAATTTCAAAAAAAGTAGAGTGAATAGAATTGTTAATAATCCAGAAAAGAAGACTGTGTGAGAATGGAAGAAATGAGACAGAAGTTCTTCAAGAGGTGTTATCCCTTGAGTTTTTGAGTTCCCTCTGGATCTAATGAGAAACCCTCCTTGGCTCCTTGCCATTCCAGACAAACCCATAGAATTCCTTTTTGTCACTACCTTTTCACCTATAAAGAAAACATTGGTCTCTACTCAGCCAGGGCTTTCTTAAGATTAGGGAGTTGGAAAATTTTCCAATTATGGTTTATAGACGGGAACCTACAATTGGTGATACATTGGTAAGAGCCAGCCAGGGGTCCAGGTCAAAGCAACAGACTATTGCAAGAAAAGGGATACACCCCTGTCTTGCATGTCATATGTGTAACAGCATTATTAAAGGACAATTTTTGCACCATCCATCTACTGGTGAAAAGATTGCACTTAATGGTTATTATATGTGTGATTCTACATACTGTTATTATTATTATTATTATTTAGTATTTACTGTATATAGCACCGACATATTACGCAGCGCTGTACAGTATATATATTGTCTTGTCACTAACTGTCCCTCAAAGGGGCTCACAATCTAATCCCTACTATTATAATATGTTTATGTTTGTATTATGTAGTGTAAGTACTGTAGTCTAGGGCCAATTTAGGGATGAGCCAATTAACTTATCTGTATGTTTTTGGGATGTGGGAGGAAACCGGAGTACCCGGAGGAAACCCATGCAGACACAGGGAGAACATACAAACTCCTTGCAGATGGTGCCCTGGCTGGGATTCAAACCGGGGACCCAGCGCTGCAAGGTAAGAGCGCTAACCACTACGCCACCGTGCTACTGTATGTTATTTATGTGATGTGTTGTCCATATGGACTTGTATATGTTGGTTAAACAATGGAAATGTTAAAAGATAGGATTTTGTCATTTGAGTCTGTGATCAGATTTGGTACCAGTGATCAGGCTGTTGCAAAACACTTTATCTCTTGCCGCTATAACATTAGCCAATAGGAGGTCATTAGCCACTTTGGTAAGAGTTATTTCAGTGCTGTATTACTGGGAGGGAGAAGGCACCCCAAGGTGCATCACATCTTGGGGCGCCTCCTCCCTCCCAGTAATATCCCACTCCAACCCCCTCAGCTCAGGGTGTTGGCCATGTATATTGGCCGTTACACTGTGGTTGCCGGTATTGTAACCTGTTCTTATGTGTATTCTGCACATACTGTTGTTGAGTGTTCCATATCCTCAACATGCTACACTATCAGGGGCTACTGGCGTCCTTGCCCCATTTTTTGTCTCCATTGGAAGGTCCTCGGACTCCATTGGTACCACACCCTCTATTTCCGTGCAGTACTTGGAGCAGAAACCAGATTTGAGTTGATTGAGCTATGAGTTACAGGAAAAGTAATTAGTTAATTATGCATGGACATGGTATTGTAATGCTGGGCATACACGGCTGCTGGGAGGATTATAAATCGAGCCTGATCGCTCAATTGATAACATCCGACGTGTCCGATACCCTGCCGGATCGATAGTGTGCTCGATACTGGCGGGGAGAACAATAGAAGAAACGAGCAGCCGATTAGCAGCCGCCCGCGGGGACGAGCAGAGATCGATCCGTGCGCACGCACGGACGAGCGGGGATGCACAGACATCGAGCCAGCGGCTCAATTCAGCGCATAATCGCAGCCATGTATGCCCGGCATATTTGTATAGAGGCGGGGGGGGGGGGGATGAGAGACTGGGCAATAGTTGGGAAGGGCTGTGGGATCCAGGGATGCCACAGAGAGAAAAAGGGATAGGTTCAAAAGAGATGTTAGAGCAAGGATAAAGGAGGAGGAGAGTTGTGAAATGAGGTGGGAGGGAGTAGGATCCAGAGAACAAGTAGTAAGATTATGAAGCATTGAGGAGACAGTGCCTACACTAGTGAGAGTCAGCAGAGCTAACAGACTGTGTACACTAGAACTAAATTGTTGCATCTTCTTTCTCTTCCTTGTGATACAGCTTTCTACTTCCCTTCCCTTTGTTTTTCAGGGAAGGTGGCCTCTGAAGCACTGATAGTAGCAATGTTCAGCTTGCGCAGCACAGCTGACCTTCCTAACTTCAGTTGGGTTAGATGCTGATCTTCATGGTGGGATCCTGGCAACATGGGGCTGTGTTCACAGGTAAAAGGAACCTGATTCAGGAGAGCTTTTCATAAGTTCTCTACACCATATATTTTATTTGGTATTTGAAACTATCTTCTGGTTTGCTTTAATTGAGACTCATATCTGCAGTGAGAAAAACATTCATGAATTCATGAAGTAAAAGAGGAGACAATAGGTTTCCGGATTTTGAAATATTATTTTTAATGAAGGATAAATCTTTTCTAAAAGATGTTTTTTGTTCAGTGCCCTCTTCAGTGACGTTTCGTGAATTCATGAAGTAAAACTGGAGACAACAGGTTTCCTGGTTTTAAAATGTTATTTTTAATGAAGGACAAATCTTTTCTAAAAGATGTGCAGTACACGTATTATTTTTTGTTCAATGCCCTCTTCAGTGACGTTTCATGAAACTCTCTTTTGTACTCTATTTACAGCAGTTGCACTATCTGACTTGAGTCAGACTACATTGTCTCTAATGGATCCTTTTCAGAAATAGAAAGCTTGGTGTTCTAGGCTTGTCTTTTGCTAAGCCAACAACTGATGTGTGACATTATATGCATATATATATATTCTACAAAGAGTACAGAAAAAAATAGTTTACCTGAACACTTCAATGCAACAATACGTCCAGAAAGACATCTTTGCCTACAAAGCAACACAAAGAGGTTAAGTATTAGACCATTTGCATGGAGAAACATAACAATGCCCACAAGGTCAACTATGTGCATTGTATAATTCAACAGCCTTCCTTTGTGTTGTTTCTTTCTGTATGAGCGGTTAAGTCCGGGCTGCCATCATAGAGTTATAATCAACAAAGCTATACTGAGCATGATCACGATATTAGACATGTGGTAATCAGTTGCAGTCACCACAAACTAAAATCTCTTTATTGTCTATTGTTTTACAGCCGCAGAAGCCTTTCCAGTGCTGCAGTGCTGTCTCCATTTCTCCCACCCTGAGTACTGTGCACTGTATGATCCTAACTATGGAAGTCTCCTGACTCCAGGAAAACTTGTACCCGCCTCCAATGTTGTGAGAATCCAACTGGAAGAAGATTTACTGTTGCTAATAGCTATAATTACCTGATGCGTAATCATGCAATACCTCCCCTTTCTGCTTCCTACACATAGCCACCTTGTGTTTTACTGCTCTGTGGAGGGAGAGGCACAGAAATGTGCAAGCAGCCTGTCATCTGCAGACAGCACTGTAATGATTGTAGAAAGGTGAGTTACTAAAAATGCACTGTTCAAGCATGGTTATTTTGCTGGGTACTTTGGTGGCACCAAGAAAGATGACAAGGGTAAAGGGTGTCATTGACCAGCAGAGATTGGGAAAAGAAACAGCATGTCATTAACCAACAGGGACACCAGAAGAAAGGCAGAGCAGGAAATTCTGCACTGGGATCAGAGCCAGTGTGGGATGTGCAGCAGCCCAGGGGGCCATTGTAGCAGCCAGGTAAGAAGGTGGGAGCTGCTGCGTGCCACTATTATCCTACCCCTTTGCAGCATGCACTACCCTGAAATGTGTAGCTGCTGCTACCTTCACATCTTTCCTGTGCCCCACTTATCAGCCAAGAAGCCAACATGCACAGAAAAGATTCCAGATCAAACAGGCATCCTCTGAGAAGTCAAATGATACACAGGGACAGCAGGAGCTTAATATAGTGTAGTATGTATATTATGGTGGGGTAAGTAACGGCAATATAAAATAGGGGTATTCACAACCAAGGTTGCAAGAATAGTAACCACTATTATCTTAAAAATACCTAGTTGTTTCGCATAAATTTCGCATAAATTTGTACTCGCATTTTTTTATATTTTATATTTTTGAGCTAATGGTCCATATCTATGGTTTATTCATATGCATGCTTGTAGATGCATGCAATATCCACAACACAGAGTTTTTTTTATCTTAAAAATACCTAGTTGTTTTGCATAAATGTGTACTCGCATTTTTTATATTTTATATTTTTGAGCTAATGGTCCATATCTGTGGTATATTGATATGCATGCTTGAATCTGTTACAGTTTTTTATGCTCCTATACTGCCTGATGAAGCGGGACTGTTGACCGCGAAACGCGTTGTGATTTTATGGAGTGGTGAATAAATTGTATATATATTTTTACTCTGCATTTGAGTATATGTCCACTACCAGAGGGAGGTAAGTCCACCTCGACTTCCCTCTTTTTATCGTTTTTAGAACATTGTTTTACTCTGCTTGGCGCCTCTGTTCGTACATATTACAGCAGTAACCACTATAAGCAGTGTGGAGAGGTCCCAACTCAACTCAGGTACATAAGGGAGCCCTCGTGATGTTCCATTCAGTCACATTAATAGATTATGGGGGTCATAAAATATCACCTAACAGATGTATAACACTAATACAAGAGGGAGAAAAAAAAACATAAACTAATTAACAACAGTTTAAAAAGGAAGGTAAGTGTTGGCTTACCTTTAATGAAAGACAGCGGTCAGTAAGACACACAGTGTATTGCACTACACTCAATACATTTTGCAAGTGTCACTCCACTTCCTGAGGTTAATAGCATACTTTTAGCTGTCTTTGGCTAGATGTACACTATGCCAGATGCACAAAGGTGTGTTAACAGCACATTCTGTGTAGATATGCTGTGTCCACTTGCAGTTTCCTTTGACCTATTCACACTACTCACCATTGTGCATCTGGTCCTCCACAGCAGCCATTCTGGTCCACCATCGCCATTCAGGGCCTCTGATGCAGGTCCACTGCACAGGACCGTTATATAGATCAGAACCCTGGCAGAAGCATCAGTCTTCCAATAACTTACAAAAGACCACCACCACTTAGTGAACCACCACCTCCACCACTCAGTGAACCAATGACAATCCCCCCCCTGGTGCTTCTGCCAGCAGGGGCAGAGGACTGGAGATGACCGAAGACCGAGAAGACAGAGCAATCCCTCTTTCATGTTCAGGTGCCTCCTTGGGCTGCAGCCACCCAAGGCCCGGGCCTTTGTGGCCTGGCCTTCCCAGAAATCCGGCCAGTATACTGTGAGGAACCTAGCTCACCAAGTCACCATACTCAAACTACAAGTCTTCTGTCCAGAATGTACAGGAATACGAGGCACATTGCCAGTGACTCGTTACATTTCTACTATGAAAACACTGACGCCCTTTACAAACCTAGACTCCAATAATATAATTATACCTGCTAATCAAAGGTTTTTGCGTTGCCTAAAAACAGCAGGAATGCTGCAAATGCAAGATGAAAGAATAAAGTATATTCTTCAAACTGGAGTACAAATAGATTGGCTATTGCACCAGCAGCAAGCCTTGACTTCCACATGCTGCGTTACTGCAGTGAGGTTACCGTGGCCACAGCTTCATAGAGAACTCCATCACTTTGTGTAATGAAAAGTGAGCACAAAGTGCATGAAAAGCAGACAGCGGGGTTGGCCTTTGCATTGGTCTTTTCATCTCTGGTCAAGCTGACGCTGGGTAGGATCAGTTTTAGAAAACAAGAATTTAATGTGAATATTATAGAAAAAATAGGATGAACAATAGTTAATGGACTTTACAATATTTTTTCAATATATTACTATTAGGATTTTCAGGCCATGATTTGAACTTGGGACCTTATTGCCACAAGGCAAGAGTGTCAGAATACATTCTCATTTTAGTTTTTTTTTGTGCTGTGTCTTCTAGCTGGAATAAATGATCAAGGTATTTGGATGTGTATATTTATATATTGAAAAAGGCTAGGTTTGCTATGCATATTGTTAAACAGGAAGTGCGATGGCAAAAGATACTCCAATTTAAATAATAGCAATAAGTGATGAAGGATAGCTATACTTTTGTGAAGAAAAACAAAGTAGTCCGGTGCTGGGGACAAGGCAGTGCTGAGATATTTCAGTGCTGGGACCATCTCTGGACCAGAGCTGGGATAAGGTCCTCCAACACCCAAGGCTAAGACACCAAAGTACGCCCCCCCCATCCCTCCCACCCCAGCTGTCACACACTGATTGCTATTAGACTAAAAGATGCCCCAGGGCCCCCAACACCTCAATCTCTAGTTATCTGGCTTGCAGTCACTGCCATGTAATCCTTTTCTTATTTCTCTTTGCACAATAGGGGAATGATAGCTGAGTGAGCTGTGCGCCCCCTCCTACACTGCTCTCTGAGGCTGGGGCCACTGTCGCCTCTGCCTCGGCCCAGCCCTGCTCTGGACACCAGTGTTTTAGTTATTTAAAAGATGGACACAACACAGTACTGATGGGCCAATTGCACTTGGACGGGGGCATTCCGGAGGGGGTTCCATGGCAAAAGTCCCACCAAAAATTACGTAGTTGACATAGAGTTGTGCTTTAAAGGACCACTGTCACGAAAATCTTAAAATGTAAAATACATGTAAACACATACAAATAAAAAGTATGTTTCTTCCAGAGCAAAATGAGCCATAAATTACTTTTCTCCTATGATGCTGTCACTTACAGTAAGTAGTAGAAATCTGACAGAACCGACAGGTTTTTGACTAGCCCATCACCTCATGGAGGGGCTCTCATGGTTTTTCTTCATTTTCAAAAGCAATTCGTAAATGGCAGTTGCTCCGTCCAACTGCCAAAAAAGTGTACATAAGCAGGGAGGCTGGCCAGCATCTTTGTACAAATCTTTTTCAGGGAGTGTCTTTATAAAGAATAAAGGCCATGCTGAGAATCCCCCATGAAGAGACGGACTAGCCCAAAACCTGTCAGTAATGTCAGATTTCTACGAACTACGGTAAGTGACAGCAACATAGGAGAAAAGTAATTTATGTCTCATTTTAATCTGGAAGAAACATGCTTCTTAGTTGTACATGTTTACATGCATTTTAAATTTTAAGATTCCTTTAATCGCTAAATGGCAGAAATCACATTACATTCCTAAATTGGTGGAATAAAGTGCTTTAAACATCTGCTGTGTGTACACGTCCATCGGGTAGTGTAAGAGTTACGCCCACTTCACACTGACAGACGAAACACAGCATTTAACGCACCGCAGTCCGCAAACAACCGCAAGGACCTTCAGTGATTAAGTCAGGTGAGCATATCTTTGTTTTTACTAGTTGACAGACACCTCCAGGACATAAATGTTAGTCCTCTTAGTGGCAATCTTTGTGTGGTGGTATGTAGTGGCTGCCATGCTTGTGCGCACAATCGTGGGAGTGCAGGCGATTGCGGTTTTCCAGCCCCTATGGTCAGGCTGAGGTAGTTCAATGACAGTTAAGTGACCAAAAAAAAACACTGATTCTGCACAGAGGCCTTATACAGGGGGCAGTAGTGGATACTAGATGCCAGTAGTGGTGTGAAGGTGGGTTATGGTCGGTGCACTACTAGGACCAGCAGATCTGTCTCCTGTAGCACTGAGGTTTTACACAAGGGCCAGTGGATATGAGATGCCAGTAGTGGTGTGAAGGTGGGTTATGGTTGGTGCACTACTAGGACCAGCATACCTGTCTCTAACAGCTAACTTGCGCACTGGCCACAGAAGAGCAATACAGTAGCAACAAAAACAATGTATTAGCCCCAAGAAGGGCTTAGCTGTTCAGGACAATGCGGCAGCAGCAATAATCTGCATTGAGAGGACACAGAACACAGGCCTACCTAACTCTCTCCCTGTCAGCAACACACTGTGCCTGCTCTCACGAAGACAGCAGCCACAGAATGAGTCTATCAAGGCTGCGGTCCTGGCTTTTTTTTTAGGGGGTTGGGGGTCCAGGAGGGGGTGCTAGCTGATTGCTGCCATGTGTCTGCTGACTGTGAGGTAAGGGGTCAAAGTGTAGCTCAATGATGATGTATAGGGGGCGAATCAAATCCACCAAGTATTTGCCTGAAAGATACAAAATGAAGGATGCTATGCAAGTATTCCTTCACTTCACGGTGAATTATCCGCCTGGCGAATACATCGGCCCATCTCTACAACACAGTTGCAGAACACTGCGCCAGACCATGTGCTGCAGTTATATTGGAGATGTTGCTTTCTCTTCCTCATGTCTCCTCTTAGCAAAGAACATGTTCTCTTATTTGTGCCAAGTGTTAACAGTTAACCTCCTTGGCGGTAACCCTGAGTCAGGCTCGGGATGGAAAAAGGAAGCCAGGAGCGGTAATCTCAAGCCTGACTTGATGTAGCAGCCGGGAGGTATGGGCAGACAGCGCAGTGGGGCAATGTTTCTTACTCATCTTCCCCAGGATCCAGCCACTGGCAGCCCTACAGCTTGCACTTTCAACTTTACTTTCGTATAGTTCTGGCACATGCAAGATCCTGCTGCTTCTTTTTAACTTAAGCTGTCTGTGATTGATGAGTGGCTGTGTCCTGGTGTAGTGTGTGGCGGGTGGCCACTCCGCATGGGGTCTTCATTTTAACAATTTTTTTTATAAAATTTTGATTAATAAAGGTAATATTTGTATTTTGGTAAAAGCAAGTAGACACAGCGCAATCTATGAGGACAGTGTGCAGCTGAAAGGTGGGGGCGAATCCCAAGCCCCAAAAGTGGAAATAAATAAACAGTAATACCTCAGCGCACCAGAATCAGCAAATTGGATAAGTTAACCTGCAATTGTGCTGCCGCTCCACAACAGGCCAAACCAGCTGATGCAGTAGAAAAAAGGAGCAATACAGTACCTCTTCCGGCCGTACCGGTTAATACCTCTTTCTGTGCACAAATCTTGCTGTAATCCCGATATCCAGGAGCGCACCTCCGCTCAGCTCTGCGTGGATTCGGTCTGACCATGACGTCCTCTGGTCAGCTGATACCCAGACTTCCTGTTCCTGGCTTCCTTGCGCTCCAACAGTAGCTCCGTCCCAATGCCAGTGAAGGCGGCAGCGACACTTCCTGGCTGGGGGATAAAACGAGCAACAATAGTGTACACTGTGAGCTAAAGGAGCCACGCAGGGGGGTTTCCACTTACTGGATAAAAGCTTGTTTATTGCATATAACTGCAGCCTCTCTTCCCGACTCGAGTTTCGGCAACATGCCTTCGTCAGGGGGTGGGGCTACAATCACAGTGGGTAGGTTAAATACATAACACTCCTCCTCTCAAAAACACTTAACCCTTGCCTAACAGGCAGGGAAAAGGGACATCCAAATTCTTCCAAAATACATTGGATACAATGATCAGAGTGATAATAAGCAATAGTTTACAATAAATGATGATAAAACAATCAGAAAAATGTATAAAAATACACATAAAAATATAAAAATATATATATGAAATACATGAGAATTCATTCATCCTTAATAAAACAGTTTAGGTCAATGTTGGCATTTAATCCATTCGGTGCTAGAGTCTGTAACTGAAAGATCCAGCGGGTTTCCAATTGCGACAAGGTTTTTATCACATTGCCACCACGCCAATGTGGCGTGATGGTATCAATACCATAACATTTAATCCCAGTAGGATCACGGTTATGGTGTTTCAAAAAGTGTTCGGGTACGCTATGCTTCTTCTTTTCAGGGTGCATGATGTTGTATACATGTTCTGAGCACCTTTTCTTTGCCCGCCTACCGGTCCTTCCAACGTATTGCATGCCACACGGGCACTCCAATACATATATAACATTAATTGTATTGCACGTAATAAATTGATCTATTCTAAAACTTCTCCCATTGGCTGTGGAAGTGAAAGTGGTCACCCTCTGTCCCCGATATTCACAGATCCTGCAAATCTTCGGCTTCTTACATGGGTAGAATCCTTTTAGAAACGGGAACATACGTGGTCTTACTTCACGGATACAGTTTTTTACCAATCTATTCCCCAAATTCTTGGGTCTCCTGAAAACAACTTTCGGTTTATCTGGGAGTGTAGGTCCTAATACAGGGTCTTCTTTTAAAATGTCCCAATTTTCTGACAGCAACCTCTTAAATCTCTTGTGATCACAGGAATACGTAGTAACAAAGGCAAACTCTGATCCACCATGACAAGGATCATTTTTAGTAGTAGGAATGGCTTTCTTAACCACCTTAGCGGTATGGACGAGCTCAGCTCGTCCATTACCGCCAGAGGGTGCCGCTCAGGCCCTGCCGGGCCGATTTTAATGAAATAAAAGGCAGCACACGCAGCCGGCACTTTGCCAGCCGCGTGTGCTGCCTGATCGCTGCCGCTCTGCGGCGATCCGCCGCGAGCAGCGGCGAAAGAGGGTCCCCCCAGCCGCCTGAGCCCTGCGCAGCCGGAACAAATAGTTCCGGCCAGCGCTAAGGGCTGGATCGGAGGTCCATGACGTCACTCCGCTCGTCGCCATGGCGACGAAGTAAGCAAATTGTGGCCTTCCGTGTTACTTCTGGCCGCCGGAGGCGATCAGAAGAACGCCTCCCGAGCGCCCTTTAGTGGGCTTTCATGCAGCCAAATAGTTTTTTTTTATTTAAAAAAAAACCCTCCCGCAGCCGCCCTGGCGATCTTAATAGAACACCAGGGTGGTTAATAAGTCTCACTTCTCTTCCCTCTTTGAGGACTCTCAATCTCTCTTCATATATGAGTGTTTCGTCATAACCCTTTTCCACAAAACGATCCTGTAGGATTTGGGATTGTGACCAATAATCGGAATCCTTCGTGCAATTCCTACGAATTCGACAGAACTGTCCTCGTGGTACATTCTGCAACCAGGGAGCATGATGACAACTATCGGCTTCTATATAGGAATTCCTGTCACTCTCTTTAAAGAAACATTTGGTGTTCAAATTTCCATTTTCCACAAAAATATTAAGGTCAAGGAAATTTACTTCTTTTTTGTTGTAATCCACAGAGAACTCTAGGTTCCAATCATTAGTATTAATGTATGTAATAAATGACACGAGGGAGGATTCATCCCCCTGCCATACAAAGATACTATCGTCGATAAAACGTTTCCAAAAAAGTAGGGATTTTTTCAAAAAGGTGGATAAAAATGTGCTTTCCCATGCTGCCATATAAAGGTTAGCTACACTTGGAGCTTGTTTTGCCCCCATCGCCACACCCTTTCTCTGTAAATAAAAACTCCCATCGAACCAGAAGTAATTAGACACTGTGGAAAAATGGAAAAGTTCACAGATAAAGTCCACCTGGCTGTAAGCCAAGTAGTCTGTGTCCTGTAAAGCCAATTTAATCACTCCTGCTGCTTTCTCAATGGGTATACACGTGTATAGTGACTTCACATATGCCGTGCATAGATAACAGTCATCCCAATTTTTTACAGTATTTTGGAGGTCGTTCAGATTAGTCAAAGTGTCCTTTTTTCTACTGCATCAGCTGGTTTGGCCTGTTGTGGAGCGGCAGCACAATTGCAGGTTAACTTATCCAATTTGCTGATTCTGGTGCGCTGAGGTATTACTGTTTATTTATTTCCACTTTTGGGGCTTGGGACTCGCCCCCACCTTTCAGCTGCACACTGTCCTCATAGATTGCGCTGTGTCTACTTGCTTTTACCTTTCTAATCTTGGGTCCTTGACGACAGCTGCACAATGAGTACTATGGACATATTTGAATTTAGGAGCAATCATGTGGTGGATATTATTGATGTTGTTGATGAACCAACCACTGCTAGCAATGATTTAGAGACCTCTTTTGTACAGTTAGAGAGAATGCTGGTAAAGGAAAATACATTGCAGTGGGATGTAGGTATGTTGGAACAGCATAAAAATGATAGAATTATGCCACCTACTTTAAGGTGGAATTTACAATTACATGAGGATATTAGAAGAGAGGGAGATGACCCTGAGTGGCTCACCTTCCTAGAAAATTGTGCCCTTGGAGCAATGGAGATCATTCTTGCTAGGAGATCCGTTAAATTAAAAGACCTAAGCAAAAACATTGATGCTATAAAAGACCAATTAACACCTTTTAAAGGGATGGAGGAATATAACATACTATCTAAGACTTGTAAAAATGCGGTTATCCAGAACGAGATTGTGGTTAAATCTAAAAAACAGAAGAAATACCACAGGGCCAAATTTGACTGCAAAAACAAGAATATGTATCGATGGCAAAAGAAAAAAACGCCACCTCCTGTGCCAGTAAAACCTGCCCCCCCCCCCACCTCCATCCAGACCTTATTATTCACCTAAGGTACCCTATCAAGGAGCACCAAGAGAAAGGCAACCAAAACAGTTTGGATATCAGAGACCAACTAAACAGTTTTCTACTTACAATCGTTTTGAACCTCTAGCACCAAGAACCCCTTGGGATTTTCGGGACTGGAGACCACCCCGCCCACCTCGGAGAAACCCATATGGGGGTATTCCTCCACAGAAACCCCCGCCTTACAGACCGAGACCACCTCGGGTTTACAACAATACCCCAGGTTTTTACATACCACCACCACATCGAGTGGGCCAATTAAGAGACGAGGAACAGAGGGAAACATTTTGGGACAGAAAGAGACACAGAGAAAACGAGGAAAGCGAGGAGGAAGGAGACTACACTCCAGGAGTAAAAAGAGTGAGGGAGTGAAACCCTCTAGCCACCAGGGACTCTTTGAAGTAGGTAATGTAGAACTACTGGAGTCCCATAAAGAGATACTTGACAAAGGACTTAAATTTATTCCTGATGTGGGTTTGGACAAATTCCACACCTACATAGACATCCATAAGTTCGTCAGGAAACTAAATATTAAAAAGAATTTTATTCTCAACACAGCACCAGCAAGGAATGAGAAGTTAACCACGGATGGCTTCATACATACGGGCAGGGCCGGATTTGTACTTTCCAGTGCCCTAGGCCTGCTGTCACCAAGCGCCCCCCCCCCCCCCAAAAAAAATTGTCCAACACTCTGACTAGCGATCATCAGGGGCGTTTCTAGGGTCCTTGGAGATCGGGGGCACCTGTGGGCACCAGGCGGGGAGGTATATGCGCCGCTGCAAAAAATGGGCGTGGCCATGAGGTGAGTGGGCGTGGCCATGGGTGGGGCCAAATGTACATGAACTTAGCAGCGGTGTAAGCTACAGATAACGGGCCTGCCCATCGAAATATTGGATGGAGCCCCCTGTCCTTTATTTGGATAATTTACAATCAGTATAGGCATAGATCAAAGATGTATACGCACATACAATTTTGATTGGTCAATCACTGACACCCCCCCCCCCATTTTACCACCCCCGTGCAGTAAGTGGGCCAACAGACAATTAATTTTATGAACAGAGCTAAAATTGGCTAATCAAAATTGTATGTGTGTACCAGGCTTTACAGCTAATACTGTACATACTGAAAGTAGCAGGGATCAGCATACAATATAGCTGGTTTACAATCAGTAAAGGCACAGAGTAACACCTTACACTGTACACACTGGAGGTAAATCAGCACACAGTGCAGGCACTAGAGAACAGCGTATACTGTACATACTGAAGGCAGCAGAATTCAGCACACTGCAGCTAGCGTGCCAAAAATATGAGGATCACGTTGTGCGGCGTGCTTATCGCGCCGCACCGAAAAATGGGTGGGCCATGGACCAGAATATAGGTGTGGTAACGGGTGGAGACAAATTTACATGAACCTAGCAATGGTGGGACATTAGATTATGACAGTGGTGGCGAACCTTTTGGAGGCCGAGTGCCCAAACTGCAACCCAAAAGTCACTTATCTATCGCAAAGTGGCAACAGCAATTTAAACTAAATACTGTACAAACGTTTTAACTCATACATGAACATTATGGAAAATCCAAGTTGAAAATAAACTGTGAAGATAAACAATTTCATCCATCCTACTCCTGAAAAATGTGTTCAATTTTTTAGAACCTCCCAGTTTTATTTTCTGTTTTAAAAAGCTAAAAAAGTAGGTTTAATGCTATTGTCTCATATGATAAGGATTCAGCTTTTCCCATAGTCTCGCAGTTAGCAATCATGTGACCCCCAACAAGACAAATTCAGCAATCATGAGGCCCCCAACAAATCATGAGGCCCCCAACAAGACAAATTCAGCAATCATGAGGCCTCCAACAAATCATGAGGCCCCCAACAAGACAAATTCAGCAATCATGAGGCCCCCAACAAGACAAATTCAGCAATCTTGAGGCCCCCAACAAATCATAAGGCTCCCAACAAGACAAATTCAGCAGTCATGAGGCACATAAATAGACAGCATTTCACATAAATAGGCAGAATGGCCCCTTAATATGGTAGCCCCCCAAGTTAGGTAGTGAGTGACAGGGACCCCCAGGTTAGCTAGTGAGTGACAGGCGCCTCCAGTTAGGTAGTGAGTGACAGGGACCCCGATAGTGAGTGCCAGGGAGCCCCTTTAGGTAGTGAGTGAGTGCCAGGGAGCCCCTTCAGGCAGTGAGTGGGTGACAGGGAGCCCCTTTAGGTAGTGAGTGAGTGCCAGGTAGCCCCTTTAGGCAGTGAGTGAGTGCCCGGGAGCCCCTTTAGGCAGTGAGTGAGTGCCAGGGAGCCCCTTTAGGAAGTGAGTGAGTGCCAGGGAGCCCCTTTAGGCAGTGAGTGAGTGCCAGGGAGCCCCTTCAGGCAGTGAGTGAGTGCCAGGGATCCCCTTCAGGCAGTGAGTGAGTGCCAGGGAGCCCCTTCAGGCAGTGAGTGAGTGCCAGGGAGCCCCTTCAGGCAGTGAGTGAGTGACAGGGAGGCCATTTAGGTAGTGAGTGAGTGCCAGAGAGCCCCTTCAGGCAGTGAGTGAGTGACAGGGAGCCCTTTAGGCAGTGAGTGAGTGACAGGGAGCCCCTTTAGGCAGTGAGTGAGTGCCAGGGAGCCCCATCAGGCAGTGAGTGAGTGCCAGGGATCCCCTTCAGGCAGTGAGTGAGTGCCAGGGAGCCCCTTCAGGCAGTGAGTGAGTGCCAGGGAGCCCCTTCAGGCAGTGAGTGAGTGACAGGGAGGCCCTTTAGGTAGTAAATGAGTGCCAGAGAGCCCCTTCAGGCAGTGAGTGAGTGACAGGGAGCCCTTTAGGCAGTGAGTGAGTGACAGGGAGCCCCTTTAGGCAGTGAGTGAGTGACAGGGAGCCCCTTTAGGCAGTGAGTGAGTGACAGGGAGCCCCTTTAGGCAGTGAGTGAGTGACAGGGAGCCCCTTTAGGCAGTGAGTGAGTGCCAGGGAGCCCCTTTAGGTAGTGAGTGAGTGACAGGAAGCCCCTTTAGGCAGTGAGTGAGTGCCAGGGAGACCCTTTAGGCAGTGAGTGAGTGCCAGAGAGCCCCTTTAGGCAGTGAGTGAGTGCCAGGGAGCCCCTTTAGGCAGTGAGTGCGTGCCAGGGAGCCCCTTTAGGGAGTGAGCGACAGGGACCCCCTTTAGGCAGTGAATGACAGGGACCCCCTTTAGGCAGTGATCGACAGGGACCCCCTTTAGGCAGTGAGCGACAGGGACCCCCTTTAGACAGTGAGCGACAGGGACCCCCTTTAGACAGTGAGCGACAGGGACCCCCTTTAGGCAGTGAGCGACAGGGACCCCCTTTAGGCAGTGAGCGACAGGGACCCCCTTTAGGCAGTGAGCTACAGGGACCCCCTTTAGGCAGTGAGCGACAGGGACCCCCTTTAGGCAGTGAGAGACAGGGACCCCTTTAGGCAGTGAGCGACAGGGACCCCCTTTAGGCAGTGAGCGACAGGGACCTCCTTTAGGCAGTGAGAGACAGGGACCCCTTAAGGCAGTGAGAGACAGGGACCCCCTTTAGGCAGTGAGAGACAGGGACCCCCTTTAGGCAGTGAGAGACAGGGACCCCCTTTAGGCAGTGAGAGACAGAGACCCCCTTTAGGCAGTGAGAGACAGGGACCCCTTTAGGCAGTGAGAGACAGGGACCCCCTTTAGGCAGTGAGAGACAGGGACCCCCTTTAGGCATCATGCTTCATGCGGCTGCAGCGTGCAGCAAAAACTTACAGTCAATTCTGGCACAAATCTGGAGCCACGAGCCAGCCAGCCAGGGATGAGCACAGCAGATAATTAGCTAAGGGGCCAGGGGGTCTCGTTCTCTGCAGAGCGCCTGCGCACTGAGGCTTTCATATCCATCAGCCCCAGCGGCACCGCGAGACCTCCCCTAGACTCCTGGCCAGCGCTGTGTAAATCTGTGACGTCACGTCACGTCACTGATTGACAGCGGGGGCGCCCTATTGAAGGATGCGCTCTCCCTCGCTCTCTCACAGCCGCAAGAAGTTTGAGCTGCCTGGCCCTGGCTGGGACTCCAGAGCGAAAGCCTGCCTTGTACTGAGGCAGCAGCAGGCTCGCTCGAGTCCAGGGCAGGGGGCGGGCAGGGCCAGGGTGCACCACCATCGGCACTCGGAGACAGGATCCGATCTGCTCTCAGGCCTCCTCTGGGATCCCGCCTCCCATTCATGTTGCCTGGCAACCGCAGCCGCTTTTACCCGCCTTGCCTCTCTGCTCACATGATCGCACGCAGAGCGGCAAGCGGGGCGGGCGGCTGCGGACACGGGGACACACACTAGCGGGGCAGCAGCGGGCGGCTCAGCTGTGAGTGACAGGTCAGTCAGTTAGTTAACCTGTCACTCGCGGCCGCCCCATGGAATGTAGCAATTTAATCCGCCCTAGTCCTGTGCCTTGGGGGCCTTTCCACAAATCCGGCCCTGCATACGGGCCTTAAGAAGCCATCAGTTTTTAACCCCAATCTAACAAACAATAAATTTATAGATGTTTTTAAGAAATCTATGTGCGAGAAAGTACAGGATATGACCACTAACCCTATTCACCCCTCAAGATCAAATTTCACTGTAGAAGAACATAAAAAATGTGAAAGAGATGGAGAAACAGAAGTCTTGGACTGTAAAACAGGCAGATAAAGGGGGAGGACTTGTGATATGGGAAAAGGAGCGCTACGTGGGAGAAATACATAATCAATTAAAGGATACAGAAACTTATCAGTTACTTAAACAGGACCCAACTACAGCATTTCAGAATGACCTAGAGATGATCCTGAAAAGAGGTTTAGAACGGAATATCTTGGATCAACAGGAATTTGATTACCTAAGTATTAAATATCCAAGGAAACCAGTTCTCTACCTATTACCAAAGGTCCACAAGGACCCTGTGGCCCCACCCGGGAGACCAATAGTGTCAGGGATTCACTCAGTCACCTACCGGGTGGGGGAGTACATTGATTTCTTTCTACAACCCTTGGTACAAAAAACTCCTTCATATTTAAAGGATACCCTTGACACTTTGACTAATCTGAACGACCTCCAAAATACTGTAAAAAATTGGGATGACTGTTATCTTTGCACGGCAGATGTGAAGTCACTATACACGTGTATACCCATTGAGAAAGCAGCCGGAGTGATTAAATTGACTTTACAGGACACAGACTACTTGGCTTACAGCCAGGTGGACTTTATCTGTGAACTTTTCCATTTTTCCACAGTGTCTAATTACTTCTGGTTCGATGGGAGTTTTTATTTACAGAGAAAGGGTGTGGCGATGGGGGCAAAACAAGCTCCAAGTGTAGCTAACCTTTATATGGCAGCATGGGAAAGCACATTTTTATCCACCTTTTTGAAAAAATCCCTACTTTTTTGGAAACGTTTTATCGACGATTGTATCTTTGTATGGCCGGGGGATGAATCCTCCTTCGTGTCATTTATTACATACATTAATACTAATGATTGGAACCTAGAGTTCTCTGTGGATTACAACAAAAAAGAAGTAAATTTCCTTGACCTTAATATTTTTGTGGAAAATGGAAATTTGAACACCAAATGTTTCTTTAAAGAGAGTGACAGGAATTCCTATATAGAAGCCAATAGTTGTCATCATGCTCCCTGGTTGCAGAATGTACCACGAGGACAGTTCTGTCGAATTCGTAGAAATTGCACGAAGGATTACGATTATTGGTCACAATCCCAAATCCTACAGGATCGTTTTGTGGAAAAGGGTTATGACGAAACACTCATATATGGAGAGAGATTGAGAGTCCTCAAAGAGGGAAGAGAAGTGAGACTTATTAAGAAAGCCAGTCCTACTACTAAAAATGATCCTTGTCATGGTGGATCAGAGTTTGCCTTTGTTACTACGTATTCCCGTGATCACAAGAGATTTAAGAGGTTGCTGTCAGAAAATTGGGACATTTTAAAAGAAGACCCTGTATTAGGACCTACACTCCCAGATAAACCGAAAGTTGTTTTCAGGAGACCCAAGAATTTGGGGAATAGATTGGTAAAAAACTGTATCCGTGAAGTAAGACCACGTATGTTCCCGTTTCTAAAAGGATTCTACCCATGTAAGAAGCCGAAGATTTGCAGGATCTGTGAATATCGGGGACAGAGGGTGACCACTTTCACTTCCACAGCCAATGGGAGAAGTTTTAGAATAGATCAATTTATTACGTGCAATACAATTAATGTTATATATGTATTGGAGTGCCCGTGTGGCATGCAATACGTTGGAAGGACCGGTAGGCGGGCAAAGAAAAGGTGCTCGGAACATGTATACAACATCATGCACCCTGAAAAGAAGAAGCATAGCGTACCCGAACACTTTTTGAAACACCATAACCGTGATCCTACTGGGATTAAATGTTATGGTATTGATACCATCACGCCACATTGGCGTGGTGGCAATGTGACAAAAACCTTGTCGCAATTGGAAACCCGCTGGATCTTTCAGTTACAGACTCTAGCACCGAATGGGATAAATGCCAACATTGACCTAAACTGTTTTATTAAGGATGAATGAATTCTCATGTATTTCATATATATATTTTTATATTTTTATGTGTATTTTTATACATTTTTCTGATTGTTTTATCATCATTTATTGTAAACTATTGCTTATTATCACTCTGATCATTGTATCCAATGTATTTTGGAAGAATTTGGATGTCCCTTTTCCCTGCCTGTAAGGCAAGGGTTAAGTGTTTTTGAGAGGAGGAGTTTTATGTATTTAACCTACCCACTGTGATTGTAGCCCCACCCCCTGACGAAGGCATGTTGCCAAAACTCGAGTCGGGAAGTGAGGCTGCAGATTGTTATATGCAATAAACAAGCTTTTATCCAGTAAGTGGAAACCCCCCTGCGTGGCTCCTTTAGCTCACAGTGTACACTATTGTTGCTCGTTTTATCCCCCCAGCCAGGAAGTGTCGCTTCCGCCTTCACTGGCATTGGGACGGAGCTACTGTTGGAGTGCAAGGAAGCCAGGAACAGGAAGTCTGGGTATCAGTTGACCAGAGGACGTCATGGTCAGACCGAATCCATGCTGAGCTGAGCGGAGGTGCGCTCCTGGATATCGGGATTGCAGCAAGATTTGTGCACAGAAAGAGGTATTAACCACCCGTACGGCTGGAAGAGGTACTGTATGGCTCCTTTTTTCTACTGCATCAGCTGGTTTGGCCTGTTGTGGAGCGGCAGCACAATTGCAGGTTAACTTATCCAATTTGCTGATTCTGGTGCGCTGAGGTATTACTGTTTATTTAAATATTTGTATTTTCATAAATTAAGTATTTAGTCTATTTATTGTAGCACACACCTCCTTCCTTATTCCCTTCAATGCTATGCTGGCAGTCATTCTTCTTCCAGTCCTTGGAGGCTCTGGATTCCTCAGGTGAGATCGCAGTTTGTCGTCATGATGACAGACAGCGATGTCACTATAGGGGTACAGTGCCACCCAGAGGACAGAGAGAGAATTGCAGTGCTGGATCCCAGGGAGGTGAGCCTGTGCAGGGGCTGCTGCAGATCTCACTGCGGTGTGTTTTTTTCCTGCTTTCACGATCTAAAAGCATGTGAAAAGATTGCACTGATTTTAGACCCTAAAATCCAGAAATATTCATACCACCAGAGAGGTTAAGTCCCCAACAGGAGCTGACTACAGTGACAGGAGGATGATGTGATTGTGCCTACACACGTGTCCACTCTCTCCCTGTGGGCCATGAGTGATGATGTCATCACTCATGTTCATGGAAAAATACTGGACATGACTGGGGCTCTGGAGAGACTCTTGGAATCGTAATCCAGTAAGAGTGCTTCAGTACAGCCTTGTTGTTACCTAAACCTTTGGAAATTGATTCAAAACCACTATAAATTATAAGGGAATTTACAAACCATTCTTCTGTCACAAATGTTGTACAGTCACCTTCCTGACATTTAATTCAAAAGACATGTAAGGCAGCAGCTGCATTAGTAATCAAGTTCTTGAGGATACGCTGGGAAAGCATAACGGTCTAAACAGTTATTTTTATTACAGAATAGTATTTTTTTACCATTTGTACACCATTCAGACATACCTGGTTTGCCAAATATGTTCAGCTGAAGTGGTCTGAGCAAGAGGGATCTGTGCAAACTCCTGAGAGTGATTTAACTTGACGTTTGTCAGATTTACAGCTTTATGATGCATCAGCCTTCGAGAAGTTATTTGCCAAAATTGGAACAGGAAAAGTAAATTACACAGTGCAAAACACATTGTTCATAAACCAGTAATAAAAAATGCTAATGTCTTTATTTACACTATGACGGTAACCATACACATGATAAATAGCAGCTCGTTATTCAGCTGGAACTGTCAGAAGTTGATTGAGTTACTAATGATTGTTTGACAATGAAAGCATTAATCATTCTGCTGTACACTGATTAAATATGCAATTGATCATTACTAGAGTGTGTATGCCCCATTAAATGATTATTATACTGATCAAACTATTAGATTTCTAATTTGCTATGTGTGTAACCATACTAAAATTGAAAAAAATCTGGAAATGTTTGGATCCCCAAGATAATGTACGAGTAGAGCATTTTTAGCTGTCCCTAGAGATTAACTTGTTCGCGTTCCTCGATTTTTACCCTTTAAAGAGTCCCTGAAAAGAAATTAATATGGCAGCCACCATAGGCCTCCAACTTCAGGTTCCCTTTAAAGAAATGTAGACATTTTAAAATTATTTTTGTTATAAAATGTTAAAAGTATGGGAACTGTCTTTGCTGAATTAATGACAGTCATCCTTTGTTGCTACTGGCTTCAGTTCCCGGTAAGTCATTGATATAGAATAAGTACGCTGGGTGAGAATTCAGATATTTTTGGCTCCACAGTTGTCCCAATCCAGATTGCAACTATTGTAACAAACTAAAATATAATAATTCTTTGCATTCATTAAAAGATGAAAAACTCCACTGTAACAGCAGTATGACACATTCTATACCTTCACATTATTTTGAAGTAGATACTCCTACCTGATGTATCCCAGCCGTCTGCATACGAGGGTTCCCCATGCTGAGTTCCAGCCTTCATGGCAGGTTAGGAGCCATTCTTGCCTATATTCCACCTGCACTTCCAACAAGAAGTTTTCTGTGTTTATTCTGAAAGATACTGTAACCATTTTTTTTAATGAAAAAATGCATTCCTAAGATGAAAGAACCTATAGAAGTGTCATCTCGTTGTATAGTTGCATTCTTTCAAACAAGATCAAACAATAACATCTCACGCATGAGTTGTGTGAACTAACATCAACTCTGCTTTTCATCTAGTGGCATATATAGCCTGAAAAGGTTGCCTGTGCAAATAAACAGCATGTGCGCCTTTATATCTGCTACAACAGATTGTCATCTTTGTATCAGATAGACAACCTTTTTTCTTCTCATTTGAGAGTTCAGACCTGAACAGCTCAGACTTTGTGTGCAGTGCGGGAGTACTGATTGATGGGGAATTAAACTTCAGGAATCAAATTTCAGCTGTTGTGAAACATTCCTTCTTTCACCTAAGGAACATCGAAAAAATGAAGCACCCAATACCATCAGCAGATCTTCTAACCCCAGTGCATGCCTTCATCACATCAAGGCTGGACTACTTCAATGTTCTCTGTATAGGCATTCAAAACCAAAGACCTGTTTATTTGCACAGTGACTTACCAAACAATTTTAATGCATCATTTTAATGCAACTACTTCTACGACAATTGGTTGGCTAGCTGGTAAATTTATAATAAGGAACATTTACATTAGCTGTCTGTTAATTTAAATTCCATGTTAACCACTTCGGGACCACAGTCTTTTCGCCCCTTAAGGACCAGAGCCTTTTTCTCCATTCAGACCACTGCAGCTTTCACGGTTTATTGCTCGGTCATACAACCTACCACCTAAATGAATTTTACCTCCTTTTCTTGTCACTAATACAGCTTTCTTTTGATGCTATTTGATTGCTGCTGCGAGTTTTACTTTTTATTATATTCATCAAAAAAGACATGAATTTTGTCAAAAAAATGACTTTTTTAACTTTCTGTGCTGACATTTTTCAAATAAAGTAAAATTTCCTATACATTTGAGCGCGAAAGTTATTCTGCTACATGTCTTTGATAAAAAAAAAAACATTCAGTGTATATTTATTGGATTGGGTAAAAGTTATAGCGTTTACAAACTATGGTGCCAAAAGTGAATTTTCCCATTTTCAAGCATCTCTGACTTTTCTGCGCACCTGTCATGTTTCATGAGGGGCTAAAATTCCAGGATAGTACAAATACCCCCCAAATGACCCCATTTTGGAAAGAAGACATCCCAAAGTATTCAGTGAGAGGCATGGTGAGTTCATAGAAGATTTTATTTTTTGTCACAAGTTAGCGGAAAATGACAGTTTGTGACAAAAAAAAAAAAAAAAAAAAGTTTCCATTTCTTCTAACTTGCGACAAAAAAAAATGAAATCTGCCACGGACTCACTATGCTCCTCTCTGAATACCTTGAAGTGTCTACTTTCCAGAATGGGGTCATTTGTGGGGTGTGTTTACTGTCCTGGCATTTGGGGGGTGCCTAATTGTAAGCACCCCTGTAAAGCCTAAAGATGCTCATTGGACTTTGGGCCCCTTAGCGCAGTTAGGCCGCAAAAAAGTGCCACACATGTGGTATTGCCGTACTCAGGAAAAGTAGTATAATGTGTTTTGGGGTGTATTTTTACACATACACATGCTGGGTGGGAGAAATATCTCCGTAAATGACAATTTTTTTATTTTTTTTACACACAATTGTCTATTTATAGAGATATTTCTCCCACTCAGCATGGGTATGTGGAAAAATACACCCCAAAACACATTATACTACTTCTCCTGAGTACGGCGATACCACATGTGTGGCACTTTTTTGCACCCTAACTGCGCTAAGGGGCCCAAAGTCCAATGAGTACCTTTAGGATTTCACAGGTCATTTTGAGAAATTTCGTTTCAAGACTACTCCTCACGGTTTAGGGCCCCTAAAATGCCAGGACAGTATAGGAACCCCACAAATTACCCCATTTTAGAAAGAAGACACCCCAAGGTATTCCGTTAGATGTATGGTGAGTTCATAGAAGATTTTTTTTTTTTGTCACAAGTTAGCGGAAATTGATTGTAATTGTTTTTTTTCACAAAGTGTCATTTTCCGCTAACTTGTGACAAAAAATAAAATCTTCTATGAACTCGCCATTCTCCTAACGGAATACCTTGGGGTGTCTTCTTTCTAAAATGGAGTCATTTGTGGGGTTCCTATACTGCCCTGGCATTTTAGGGGCCCTAAACCGTGAGGAGTAGTCTTGAAACCAAATGTGGCAAAATGACCTGTGAAATCCTAAAGGTACTCATTGGACTTTGGGCCCCTTAGCGCACTTAGGGTGCAAAAAAGTGCCACACATGTGGTACCGCCGTACTCAGGAGAAGTAGTATAATGTGTTTTGGGGTGTATTTTTACACATACCCATGCTGGGTGGGAGAAATATCTCTGTAAATGACAATTATTTGATTTTTTTTACACACAATTGTCCATTTACAGAGAGATTTCTCCCACCCAGCATGGGTATGTATAAAAATACACCCCAAAACACATTATACTACTTCTTCTGAGTACGGCGATACCACATGTGTGACACTTTTTTGCAACCTAGGTGCGCTAAGGGGCCTAACGTCCTATTCACAGGTCATTTTGAGGCATTTGGATTCTAGACTACTCCTCACGGTTTAGGGCCCCTAAAATGCCAGGGCAGTATAGGAACCCCACAAGTGACCCCATTTTAGAAAGAAGACACCCCAAGGTATTCTGTTAGGAGTATGGTGAGTTCATAGAAGATTTTTTTTTTGTCACAAGTTAGCGGAAAATGACACTTTGTGAAAAAAAAAACAATACATATCAATTTCCGCTAACTTGTGACAAAAAATAAAATCTTCTATGAACTCATCATACACCTAAAAGAATACCTTGGGGTGTCTTCTTTCTAAAATGGGGTCACTTGTGGGGTTCCTATACTGCCCTGGCATTTTAGGGGCCCTAAACCGTGAGGAGTAGTCTTGAACCCAAATGTCTCAAAATGACCTGTGAAATCCTAAAGGTACTCATTGGACTTTGGGCCCCTTAGCACAGTTAGGCTGCAAAAAAGTGTCACACATGTGGTATCGCCGTACTCAGAAGAAGTAGTATAATGTGTTTTGTGGTGTATTTTTACATATAACCATGCTGGGTGGGAGAAATATCTCTGTAAATGACACATTTTTGATTTTTTTTACACACAATTGTCCATTTACAGAGAGATTTCTCCCACCCAGCATGGGTATGTGTAAAAATACACCACAAAACACATTATACTACTTCTCCTGAGTATGGCGATACCACATGTGTGACACTTTTTTGCAGCCTAGGTGCGCTAAGGGGCCCAACGTCCTATTCACAGGTCATTTTGAGGCATTTGTTTTCTAGACTACTCCTCACGGTTTAGGGCCCCTAAAATGCCAGGGCAGTATAGGAACCCCACAAGTGACCCCATTTTAGAAAGAAGACACCCCAAGGTATTCCGTTAGGGGTATGGTGAGTTCATAGAAGATTTTATTTTTTCTCACAAGTTAGTGAAAAATGACACTTTGTGAAAAAAACAATAACAATCCAATTTCCGCTAACTTTTGACAAAAAATAAAATATTCTATGAACTCATCATACACCTAACAGAATACCTTGGGGTGTCTTCTTTCTAAAATGGGGTCACTTGTGGGGTTCCTATACTGCCCTGGCATTTTACGGGCCCAAAACTGTGAGTAGTCTGGAAACCAAATTTCTCAAAATGACTGTTCAGGGGTATAAGCATCTGCAAATTTTGATGACAGGTCATAAGCAGGGTGGCCTCTTAGATGACAGGATGTATTGGGCCTGATCTGATGGATAGGAGTGCTAGGGGGGTGACAGGAGGTGATTGATGGGTGTCTCAGGGGGCGGTTAGAGGGGAAAATAGATGCAATCAATGCACTGGGGAGGTGATCGGAAGGGGGTCTGAGGGGGATCTGAGGGTTTGGCCGAGTGATCAGGAGCCCACACGGGGCAAATTAGGGCCTGATCTGATGGGTAGGTGTGCTAGGGGGTGACAGGAGGTGATTGATGGGTGTCTCAAGGTGTGATTAGAGGGGGGAAATAGATGCAAGCAATGCACTGGCGAGGTGATCAGGGCTGGGGTCTGAGGGCGTTCTGAGGTGTGGGCGGGTGATTGGGTGCCCGCAAGGGGCAGATTAGGGTCTAATCTGATGGGTAACAGTGACAGGTGGTGATAGGGGGTGATTGATGGGTAATTAGTGGGTGTTTAGAGGAGAGAATAGATGTAAACAATGGATTTGGGAGGTGATCTGATGTCGGATCTGCGGGCGATCTATTGGTGTGGGTGGGTGATCAGATTGCCCGCAAGGGGCAGGTTAGGGGCTGATTGATGGGTGGCAGTGACAGGGGGTGATTGATGGGTGGCAGTGACAGGGGGTGATTGATGGGTGATTGACAGGTAATCAGTGGGTTATTACAGGGGAGAACAGATGTAAATATTGCACGGGCGAATTGATAAGGGGGGGGTCTGAGGGCAATCTGAGCGTGTGGGCAGGTGATTGGGTGCCCGCAAGGGGCAGATTAGGGTCTAATCTGATGGGTAACAGTGACAGGTGGTGATAGGGGGTGATTGATGGGTAATTAGTGGGTGTTTAGAGGAGAGAATAGATGTAAACAATGGATTTGGGAGGTGATCTGATGTCGGATCTGCGGGCGATCTATTGGTGTGGGTGGGTGATCAGATTGCCCGCAAGGGGCAGGTTAGGGGCTGATTGATGGGTGGCAGTGACAGGGGGTGATTGATGGGTGGCAGTGACAGGGGGTGATTGATGGGTGATTGACAGGTAATCAGTGGGTTATTACAGGGGAGAACAGATGTAAATATTGCACGGGCGAATTGATAAGGGGGGGGTCTGAGGGCAATCTGAGCGTGTGGGCAGGTGATTGGGTGCCCGCAAGGGGCAGATTAGGGTCTAATCTGATGGGTAACAGTGACAGGTGGTGATAGGGGGTGATTGATGGGTAATTAGTGGGTGTTTAGAGGAGAGAATAGATGTAAACAATGGATTTGGGAGGTGATCTGATGTCGGATCTGCGGGCGATCTATTGGTGTGGGGGGGTGATCAGATTGCCCGCAAGGGGCAGATCAGGGGCTGATTGATGGGTGGCAGTGACAGGGGGTGATTGACGGGTGATTGACAGGTGATTGACAGGTGATTGACAGGTGATCAGGGGGGATAGATGCATACAGTACACGGGGGGGGGGGGGGGGGTCTGGGGGGGGTCTGGGGAGAATCTGAGGGGTGGGGGGGTGATCAGGAGGGAGTAGGGGGCAGATTAGGGACTTAAAAAAAAAATAGCGTTGACAGATAGTGACAGGGAGTGATTGATGGGTGATTAGGAGGGTGACTGGGTGCAAACAGTGGTCTGGGGGGTGGGCAGGGGGGGGTCTGAGGGGTGCTGTGGGCGATCAGGGGGCAGGGGGGGGGGAAATCAGTGTGCTTGGGTGCAGACTAGGGTGGCTGCAGCCTGCCCTGGTGGTCCCTCGGACACTGGGACCACCAGGGCAGGAGGCAGCCAGTATAATAGGCTTTGTATACATTACAAAGCCTATTATACACTGTTGCAGCGGCGATCCGGATGCCAGTAACCCGCCGGCGCTTCCGAACGGCCGGCGGGTTACGGCGAACGGGGGGCGGAGCCAGTCCCCGGCGGCTGATCGCGTCACGAATGACGCGATCGCCGCATAGCCACTCCCGCAGCCGCCCCCGCCGATGGGCGTATTGCGGTCGTTTGGGCCCAGACTTTGCCGCCGCCCATCGGCTGGGGGCGGTCGTTATGTGGTTAAAGCAGTACTAAAAGCACTACTTTCTTTTTTCCTAGTGTTCGAATGACTGGAAGTGGAATGGACAAGTAGAGAATAAACATCACATGGCTCTGTCATTCACTTGGCAAATACTGTGGCATTTGGGGTGAAGAAGTTAGTCCAGTAATCATCGAGGACTGAAGGTATCTGTATGATTTTTTTCCTCTCTACAGTTTTTAGTTGTTTATGCCTTGAGATTCACTTCAAGCGTTCTTAATAAGTAACATGCACTAGAGCATAGCTAACTTACACAGTTTGATATATAAATGCACTGCTCAGTTATAGCATTTTCCCAAACCTTTTCTGCGTGGTGCGGTGGTCACTTCATTGTCAGTGTCATTGCATCGAGAAGTCACCTCAGCATCTTGCAGTGAAATGGAACCTTGGTAGATAAGAGGCTTCATCAAGTACTGCACTGCAAAATTTGAAAGGAATAAGATGAAGGGTCTCCAAAGTTCTTTTTTCTTTTTTAGAGTACTTATGGATATGTTTGATGAGGGACCCAGTTACAAAAGAGACAATGTGATGACATAAATTTATTCTACTTCAAAGAGACATATCGGTGCCTCCTCCCTTATGACTTCCATGTATTGAGAACGTCCGCTGTAATTAGGGCAGAGATGTACATGCAAATATTTCCTGTGAGATTAATCTCATGACACTAATTTCTCAACAATCACCAGTTTATAACAGTGTATGCAGTGTTTTCTCCAGGAGAGGTAAATAATATCAGAGATTAATATAACCTTTGCCTCCACGTTTCACAAATGTCAGCATGTGATAAATAAGTGAGCCTGGATACCTTTATTAAAGAACTGAGGAACTGCTCATATCAATACAGCATTTGCAGAACAGGGATGGAACAGTCATTTTGCATCGACATTTGCAATTAGGATGCAAAATTACCAATTATTACACAAAATCACAGCACAGATGTACAGGTATTGTTCTTTTAGCTATCGGATCTGATGACCTATATATGAGGAAAGTGGATACTGCCACATGAGGATTATGCTGGGTACACACAGTACGATTTTCCGTGAGATTTTCCGACTCGATCGTTTTTTTTCTCGATTCTGCGCTCGATTCTCTTATCTTCGCTAGTTTTTCTTATCTTTTTCCATTCACTTCTATGAGAAATCAAGTGCAGAATCGATCAGGAGTAATATCGGACATGAGGGATTTTATCAATCAGATGCATCTATCGTATGGAAAATCGTACCGTGTGTACCCAGCATTACATTATAGGAGTAGAGAGAACACAGTAGTCAGTAGGAGAAGCACATACCAGTAGGGATGAACAAGCACAGATTCAGGAGACGTGAAATTGCCAGGGGTAAGAGCCTTCTAAAATAATCCCTCTCAATGGAAGGGTTTGTAGCCATGCAAGTCAGTAGTTGTAATATCTAGCGGCGGTGGCTCAGAGACCACCGTCGGTGTTGGACACTTGGAGCTATCTGCAAAAACTCAGCACATAAAAAGGAGTTGTGGACAAGCAGTTAAGGTACTACTGTCAGCCATTCCTGTGAAAGATCCCTTAGAAATGATGATTTCCTCAAAAGTTTAGCTTTCTGCCAAAGTAAAAAAGATAGCCAGTTGAATTGTATTCTTGGAGGGACTGAAATTCAGTGAAGTGATTGGCAGAGTGGAGCAGCAGATGAGTAGAGACAACTGCCAAAGCATCCTTTTGTGCCATTTTTAGTAATTCATTGAACTTTGAATTGCTCAGTCTACTAGTTTCAAGGTCTAACTTCAGTTCAGTCAAGTTAAGGGCGAGAATCTTCTCTTCTTGAAAAATGCCTCTAGCAAATTGTCATCATCTGGGTTGAAAGTCTGTACAAGCTAATTTTGATCCTTTACACGTATCATATAATAGATAATTAATGGCTTGTTCTTTGTCTATCTGCAGTGCATCATTTGTAAATCAGAGATGTACGCTATTAAAACTATTTTCGTGTCTTTAAGTTAACTGTATGGTTTTTGGCAGGTATCAAATGCTGTATAATGAGCTATCATGAGACCTAATGCTGACAGAATAAAGCAAGCCTATATCCGCTTTTAAACAATTTAAAAGTGGCTCCTATGCAGTGCAGCACAAGAGCACATCACAACATTAGCTGAATAATAAGGGCAACTTTATACTTAGCAGGGGGCACATTTTGCCCTCAGTGCTTGTACATGACTTTCACATGGGTTAAATGCTCATCAACTTAACTTTGTAAAGGTTTGTGTATTGATGTTGTCTTCTTTATTAACATTTTATTCAAAACAAGATGGTTACAGAATGTGCTTACTCCACTCCTTACTAGTATATATTTGATCTATAATATGTCCTAACACATGAGAAACACTGCAAAGTACTTGCGAACCTTGGGAGGATGGTGATACTGCTTAGTGAGTTGTAGAATAGAAGACTCATTACTATAACATAATACTGTATAAATATTAAGGTATTCACATATGTAAGGGCTACATAAATTATTAAATGTGAAAACAGGGACATAACAATAGCCCCCAATACCCCCGTCATTGCGGGGGAAGGGGAGGGCCTGGAGGCTAGGGGGGCCCAGTCGTGTACATAATTAATGCAGAGTGGCAGTGAAGTGCTATACGTTACCTGTTCCCAGAGGGAGGAAAGGTCTTCTTCACTCCAGCTCATCCCTCCCATTGTGCACTCAATAATCTTGCGACTCCAGTCTCTGCATGTTGTATGACATGCATCAAAAGCCCCATGGTGATTGGCTGCATGGCAGGGCGCTGACCTGGAGTGGAGGAGCCCTGTCTCGATGCTGGGAGCAGGTAATGATGTATAACACTCAGCTGCTGCTCTGCATTAATTATGTACAGGGCAGGACCCCAGAGATGTAGCTAAGGTTTTGAGTACTCTGAGAGAGACTGAGATTCGCCATGCAGTCATCCCTACTAGTGAGTCCTCCCTTTGTGAAGGAACAATGCCCGAGGCCAAAGACAGAGTTGCTACACCTTTGCATACAATTCCTCAAACATTTTCATAATTGTTTCATCGGTTTAAAACTTCAACACATTTCACAGAACAGTGTCTGCTTCTTCAGAAAGGGGAATGGTACACTAGCCATGACAGGTTTTTTGCTGGAGGATATACTTATAACAAGAGAAGGCTTCACAAAATAATTTAGTCATAGCTGTATAAGGCAATGTACAGTACCTTATGTATAGTCCAAGGGATGTTTTCAGAGAATATATATATATAAAAAAATTATTTTTATTTATTTGTTTGCATTTATATAAATTGCATTTATATTGTATTATGGCTGTTGTATAAACCTGTACTACTTGGTGAATGATTGTGTAAGCCACATACTGTACATTATATTAGACATTTTATTTAGACAGTTTATTAGACATACTCATATTGGTGGCTAATGCAATTTGAGAAAGGGCTACGCCCGAAACAGCGTCTGTCATTGCTCATGCTATCTGCTTGATGCAATAAAAGAGCTTATATACTACATTCTTTTGTGGTGCCCCGATCCATCGTTGGAGTCTGATTAGACTTACTCTGTCATTCTTACAGTCCTTTAAGGTCCCATTCCACACCTCTTTTTGTTTATCCTACAAATTGGCTTATGTCGCAATCATATACTGTACATGTAAGATCATTAACTATTGCACTAAGTTAATGTACTTGCATTTAGTACATTTTTAGAAAGGAGATATTTATACCTCTGTAGAGTTTTCAGACTGAGCACCACTGTCACTGTCATGTTTTGTAATTTTTTTTGTAAAACTTTTGAAAACTCAATTTTGTTTGATTTTACTAATCTACACTACCGGCCATGACCCAACCATTAATGTTAACCCAACCCACACATTGCAACACGATACCTAATAAGTACGCTCCCACAGCTGTCCCAGTGAGAATTCCAGCAGCAAAGAGAAGGATCATAATCTTCCGGGCACTGAATTGCTGTTTTCTTGATTTCTCTGCAGATGAAATATAAAATGATTATCATTTTTTATAGGACATAGAACATAAGGTAAACTGCAGGTTATCATTCGCCCATTGCTGAAAGGCAAGGTCCAGTACTCTAATGATTATATAATTGAAATAGTTCTGAAGGAAAACACTTTTCAATCTCCATTGTTCAACCACAGAATAAGGTTTATGACAAATATTGTTTACAAATTCGTTAATAAGTACATTTTCGTTTTTGTAAGTATAATGCTTAAATATCATTTTCAAGCTCATTGTATTACAAATATATCGCTTTTGGTATTAACCTTGTTTTTAAAATTATACAGTGGCTTGCAAAAGTATTCAGCCCCCTTGAAGTTTTCCACATTTTGTCACATTACTGCCACAAACATGAATCAATTTTATTGAAATTCCACGTGAAAGACCAATACAAAGTGGTGAACACGTGAGAAGTGGAACGAAAATCATACATGATTCCAAACATTTTTTACAAATATATAACTGCAAAGTGGGGTGTGCGTAATTATTCAGCCCCCTGAGTCAATACTTTGTAGAACCATCTTTTGCTGCAATTACAGCTGCCAGTCTTTTAGGGTATGTCTCTACCAGCTTTGCATATCTAGAGACTGAAATCCTTGCCAATTCTTCTTTGCAAAACAGCTCCAGCTCAGTCAGATTAGATGGACAGCGTTTGTGAACAGCAGTTTTCAGATCTTGCCACAGATTCTCAATTGGATTTAGATCTGGACTTTGATTGGGCCATTCTAACACATGGATATGTTTTGTTTTAAACCATTCCATTGTTGCCCTGGCTTTATGTTTAGGGTCGTTGTCCTGCTGGAAGGTGAACCTCCACCCCAGTCTCAAGTCTTTTGCTGACTCCAAGAGGTTTTCTTCCAAGATTGCGCTGTATTTGGCTCCATCCATCTTCCCATCAACTCTGACCAGCTTCCCTGTCCCTCCTGAAGAGAAGCACCCCCAGAGCATGATGCTGCCACCACCATATTTGACAGTGGAGATGGTGTGTTCTGAGTGATGTGCAGTGTTAGTTTACCGCCACACGTAGCGTTTTGCATTTTGGCCAAAAAGTTCTATTTTGGTCTCATCTGACCAGAGCACCTTCTTCCACATGTTTGCTGTGTCCCCCACATGGCTTGTGGCAAACTGCAAACAGGAGTTCCTATGCTTTTCTGTTCACAATGGCTTTCTTCTTGCCACTCTTCCATAAAGGCCAACTTTGTGCAGTGCATGACTAATAGTTGTCCTATGGACAGATTCCCCCACCTGAGCGGTAGATCTCTGCAGATCATCCAGAGTCACCATGGGCCTCTTGACTGCATTTCTGATCATCGATCTCCTTGTTCGGCCTGTGAGTTTAGGTGGACGGCCTTGTCTTGGTAGGTTTACAGTTGTGCCATACTCCTTCCTTTTCTGAATGATCGCTTGAACAGTGCTCCGTGGGATGTTCAAGGCTTTGGAAATCTTTTTGTAGCCTAAGCCTGCTTTAAATTTCTCAATAACTTTATCCCTGACCTGTCTAGTGTGTTCTTTGGACTTCATGGTGTTGTTGCTCCCAAGATTCTCTTAGACAACCTCTGAGGCTGTCACAGAGCAGCTGTATTTGTACTGACATTAGATTACACACAGGTGTACTCTATTTAGTCATTAGCACTCATCAGGCAATGTCTATGGGCAACTGACTGCACTCAGACCAAAGGGAGCCGAATAATTATGCACACCCCACTTTGCAGTTATTGATTTGTAAAAAATGTTTGGAATAATGTATGCTTTTCGTTCCACTTCTCACGCGTACACCACTTTGTATTGGTCTTTCACGTGGAATTCCAATTAAATTGATTCATGTTTGTGGCAGTAATATGACAAAATGTGGAAAACCTCAAGGGGGCCGAATACTTTTGCAAGCCACTGTAATGCGTAAATTATACTATAGTTTTCAGATTCATTATCTTACCAATATATCGCTTTTAATATTACCATTATTTTAAGATTTTTAATGCGTATGTGATTATAAGGCTATTTATTCTATTATAAACTATTATTTATTATTATTATAAATATATAGTTTTTTTCTATTTATAATATTTTTAATGCGTACGTGATTGTAAGGCTATTTACTCTATTACAAATATATAACTTTTACTATTCATAATATTTTAATATGTACGGTTGGCTTGTAAGGCTTGTAAGGCTATTTATTGTATTAAAAATAAATAAATTATTCTATTCATGTTATTTGTAGTGAAGTATTTTACGGTATCAAATATATTATTGTTTCTATGTGAGTAAGGGTGTTTGTGCAGTGGGGATGGTTAGGATTAGGTACCACCAGGTGGGTGGTTTGGGTTAGGCACCACTGGGGGGTGGTTGGGGTTAGGCACCACCAGGTGGGTGGTTAGGCACCACCAGGAGGGTGGTTAGGGTTAGGCACCACCAAGGGGGGTTTAGGGTTAGGCACCACCAGGGGGTTTTAGGTTTAGGCACCACCAGGGGGTTTTTAGAGTTAGGCACCACCAGGGGGGTCTAGGGGTTAGGGATAGGTACAGGGAGGGTTCTGTGTGAGAGTAGGCTTAGGTATAGTTCCATTACAATATTTGTAACATATACAATTTATGAAACTATGCTTATTAACACCAAGGGGGGAGGGGGGTTAGGGATAGGTATAGAGAGAGTTCTGTGTGAGAGTACAGTTAGGCATAGTTGCAGTAAGATACCTGTAATATCTACAATTGTATTACTATGCTTAATAGGAGTGTAACTATCGTTTTTTTGCTGTAGACTGTGTTTTGCCATTGTATTAGTGTTAATTCAACATATTTAGCACTTAATTTTCATTTATAACATAGAAACAGAAAATATTGTTTTAGATGAAAACTTATAATTTCATCTATATCCCGCACCTTTTTTTCCAGACGCCATTTTTGCATGGACGACTTTGCATCCCCACGCCAAACCCTAGCAATGAAAAATGGGTGTCCGCTAAATATCAGGCACTAGGGCCGCCCACTATATAAACTGCAACTACAAATAGCGGACGCTTCACGCTTCTTTTAACTAATCCATCCTCTTGTACCTGAACATGTATTGAACATGTATTGTACCACTGACCCTGTATGTGCCAAAAATAATTCTGGGCACAACTCCCATTGTATTGCAAAAAGAGTGTGTGCATCAAACACCAAGTGAACCCTTATATACCTGGCTTTGCAGATAAGGCCTAATTAGCTTATTCATCAGACACTGCTCAAGCAAATCTGCATTCGCTTTCGCATGCCAGGATATGCAGGGTTTTGCCAACTAACTCACCACAAAATGAATTAGGCCCTATCTGCAAAACCAGGTATATAAGGGTTCACTTGGTGTTTGATGCACACACCCTTTTTGCAATATGTTTTCAGTTTCTTTGCTCTGGAGGCAGGTTGTGGACGACTCTCTTCACATGGGCTCTCTGCAACCTGTTTCCTCATTGGGGTGTGGAGCTGTAGAGTCACCCCTGAGCTTTACCGGGCTTGGGGTGACCTATGCTTCACTCCCCCCCTGTCGTAGTGCTCCCAAGTTGTGCATCTTTGACCTGGCATAATAATGCACTTGGACCCAATACGAAATAAGGTAGGTCCTATCCTTTGGGAGGTGGGTGCGGGCAGCCCTCCCTGGAGGTGGCAACTCTTGGGGGGGCCGCCCTGCACTTCTTAACCTCCCCCCCCCCCAGGGGGGCGGCTGCAGGGTCTCTGAGCAGTGAGAGTGCTTGGAGTGCCCTGTTGGCCCCCCTTTTCCTGGGATCCTGGGGGGCGGCCTCCACGTGGCGATCCTGTATAAGTGCTAATTGCTGTGCAAACTAATCCCCCGCAGGGCAAAAATTTTGTAGTGAGTTAGTTGGCAAAACCCTGCATATCCTGGCATGTAAAAGCGAATGCAGATTAGCATGATTTTGCTTATCTGCAAAACCAGGTATATAAGGGTTCACTTGGTGTTTGATGCACACACCCTTTTTGCAATACAACTCCCATTGTACTTGGATAAATAAACAAATTCTGATTCTTATTATTTTGCAAGGGTCAGTGGGCAGCTGACTACTTTGCTGCAGACAGAGAGATCCTTTAAACAGCACAGAACTGGAAAAGATATGAAGGTACTGAATAAATCTTTACTGATTGGCACTACATGGTTAAAGTCAATGGGAATCAAAAGTAAAAAAAAAAGGCCAAATACTTATCTAAGGAGAAGGAAAGCTCTGGGTCCTATGGAGCCTTCCCGCTCCTCTCTCAGTGCCCATTCCAGTGCTGGCTCCCCGGTAGCAGTATTCGACCAATTTGGTCAAATGCTGCAGTAATCCCTCGCTGCAGGGGACTTCGGAAGTCTTCGAGAGCTGAGTCCTCCCAAAGACTGGCAGCTCCATACTGCGCATGCATGAGTGTGCGAGAGAGGGCGCTTGCGCATGTGTAGTATGGAGCGGCCCATCTTCGGAAGCACTTGGGCTCCCGAAGACTTCCGAAGCCCCCCACAGCAGGGAATTAGAGCAGTATTTGACCAAATTGGTTGAATACTGCTCCCGGGAGCCAGTGCTGGAATGAGGACCAAGATAGAAGGGGAAAGGTTCTATAGGACCCAGAGCCTACCCTCTCCTTAGGTACGTGTCTTGGCTTTTTTTTAGTTTTTATTCCCACTGACTTTAAAAAAAATCTAAAAACAATGAGGGTAGGGGGTGAATCCAGTGGCAAAAATAATAATAGGCTAGTTCAATTGTGTGCATAAAACAATTAACATGAGAAATGAACTGTCTAGATCAACTCCATCACAAAAGATGAAACAACAGTGGTGATAGAGTTGCGATGGAGTTGATCTAGATAATTCATTTTTCATGTTTTCATATATATTGTATAGCCAAACTCGGGTTATGTATCGCGGTGGTACTGTGGTAATGGGGGGTTCTTTAGGGCATCTGGAATTTGGCTATAGAGGGCATCAAGGATTAGGAAATCATGTTGGAAGCTCAGCTATGGTATAGGCGAATGCTAGAAGGTTATTGTTATTTGTATAGGTAGAGAGTAGAGATGGGCTGAACGGTTCGCCGGCGAACGGTTCCAGGCGAACATCGGGTGGTTCGCCTTCGCCGGCGAAGGCGAACTTTCCCGGAAGTTCGATTCACCCCATAATGCTCTTTGAGGGTCAACTTTGACCCTCTGCATCACAGTCAGCAGGCGCATTGTAGCCAATCCGGGTATACTAAGCCCTGGAGCCCTACCCCCCTCTTATATAAGGCAGGCTCCGGCGGCCATTAGCCTCACTCGTGTACCTGCTAGAGACAGAATAGGGACAGCTGCTGCAGACTTGTTCTCCTAGGGACAGATTAGTCAGGCTCTTGCCTTCTTAGCTTGCTTAGCTGAATCTTATTGCTATAATAGCGCCCCAGAAAAGCTCTTTTCAGAGCTCATCCTGCTCTTGTGATCAATTTTTTTTTCTGTGTTTGAAACTGACACTTGTGTTTTTTAGACAGCATTGCTAATTCATACTGTGTGTCCCACTGCCAGCAGCAGCAGCACATTCAGTGACTACTACCTGTGTGTGTGAGACACTTGTGTTGCTTAGACAGCATTGCTAATTCATAATGTGTGTGTCCCACTGCCAGCAGCCCACCAGCATTCAGCAGCACATTCAGTGACACCTGTGTGTGTGTGACAGGGAGTTGCACATTGTACTACCTACCCAGTACTGCATTTACCTACTACTAGTACCTGTTGTGTTTAGTTAACCCACCTCATCACTGCATACACCTACGTTTGTGTTGAGTGAACCCACCTCGCTGCACATAACTACCTTTTGTGTTGAGTGAACTTGCGTCACTGCATATAACTACCTTTTAAGTTGAGTGAACTCACCTTACTGCATATCTACCTTTTTTAGTAGAGTGAACTCACCTCACTGCATATAACTACCTTTGGGTTGAGTGAACTCACCTCACTGCACATAGCTACCTGTTGTGTTCAGTGAACTCACCTCATTGCATATATAACTACCTTTGGGTTGAGTGAACTCACCTCACTGCATATCTACCTTTTCTGTTGAGTGAACTCACTTCACTGCATATAACTACGTTTGTGTTGAGTGAACTCAGCTGACTGCATCTAACTACCTTTTGTGTTCAGTGAACTCACCCCACTGCATATATAACTACCTTTGGGTTGAGTGAACTCACCTCACTGCATATATAACTACGTTTGGGTTGAGTGAACTCACCTCACTGCACATAGCTACCTTTTGTGTTCAGTGAACTCACCTCACTGCATATATAACTACCTTTGGGTTGAGTGAACTCACCTCACTGTGTATATAACTACCTTTGGGTTGAGTGAACTCACCTCACTGCATATATAACTACCTTTGGGTTGAGTGAACTCACCTCACTGCATATCTACCTTTTCTGTTGAGTGAACTCACCTCACTGCATATACCTAGCTTCCCCCAGAGATGGACAAAATGGACAAACCAGGTAGAGGAAGAGGTAGAGGCAGACCCAGAGGAAGGCCACCTGGCACTGGCAGGTCTGTGCGAGGTGGTGTTGCTGTGATTTCGTGTGGACCTGGACCAAAGTACAGTGCTCAGAAGAAGGCACGTGCCATCACTTCCCAAAATTGTGAGGAAGTGCTTGAGTATTTAACACAGAAGACCTCATCTCCCGCAGCCAGTGCTACCAGCGCTAGTACAAGCACCACATCCGCTGCATTTGACACTTCGCAGGAGATATTTGGTGGTGGTGGTGAAATCACTGATTCACAGCCACTACTGCAACAACAACAAGAAGGTGCAGGTACACCACCTCATATGTCTGAGTTAGGTGGCGATAGTATGGACGTAATGTGTGAGGAGGGGCATGATGAACCACCTGAAGTTGGTGCAGTTGTGGAGTTGTCTGAGGAAAGCAAAGCTGGGCAGGAGGATTATGATGACGATTATACGGATGCCACGTATGTTCCCAATAGAGGAGATGACCAGGGGGACAGTTCAGAGGGGGAGTCAGAGAGGAGTAGGAGGAGATGACTCCATGATAGAAGCAGAGGGAGCTCGTCCTCAGAAACAGCTGGGGGCAGTGTCCGGCATCATGTATCGCCAGCTATGGCCAGCCAGCCAACATGCCCTTCAACGTCAGCTGCTGATGCCACCGTAGCGCCATCACCCCAGGGGGCTCAGCGGTTTGGACATTTTTTAACGTGTGTGTCTCAAATCGGAGCAAAGCCATCTGTTCCTGCTCCTCTGCCCACAGCAGTAGCCAGGTGTCCGTGAAGGAAGTCTTTGAGTGGAAGAAGCCAATTTCGGCCAGTCACCCTCTTGCCCGGCGTCTGACAGCTGGTGTGGCGGAACTATTAGCTCGCCAGCTATTACCATACAAACTGGTGGAGTCAGAGGCGTACCGTAAATTTGTGGCCATTGGGACACCGCAGTGGAAGATACCAGGCCGCACTTATTTTTCACGAAAGGCGATACCCAAACTGTACCGTGCAGTTTCAGAGGCAAGTGGTGTCATTTATTGTGAAGAGCGTTGGATCAAGGGTCCACCTGACCACGGATGCCTGGTCTGCCAAGCACGGGCAGGGCCACTACATTATGTACACAGCCCATTGGGTCAACCTGGTGACCGATGGCAGCAAGCAGGGAGTACGTGGCTGTTCAGCGGACCGACTTGTCACACCTCCACGGCTTGCAGGCAGGCCTCCTGCCACCTCCTCTCCTTCTCCTCCAGCTACATCCTCTTCACTGTCAACCTCCTCCTCCTCCTTGGCTGAGTGTCAGTTGAACTCTAACGGTGCTGCCATCTCCTCTTCCTCTCCAGCAACACAGCCCCATCTCCCTAGAGCCTACGCTGCATGCCAGGTACGACGGTGTCACGCAATTTTAGACATGTCTTGCCTCAAAGCGGAGAGTCACACTGGAGCAGCTCTCCTGGCTGCTCTTAACAAACAGGTGGAGCAATGGCTGACCCCACACCAGCTGGAGATCGGGAACGTGGTGTGTGACAATGGCAGCAATCTCCTTTCCGCTTTGAATTTGGGAAAGCTGACACATGTACCCTGCATGGCACATGTGCTGAATCTGGTCGTGCAAAGATTTGTCTCAAAGTACCCAGGCTTAGAGGACGTCCTGAAGCAGACCAGGAAGTTGTGTGGGCATTTCAGGCGGTCTTATACGACCATGGCACGCTTTGCGGACATTCAGCGGAAAAAAAACTTGCCGGTGAGACGCTTGATATGCGATAGCCGGACTCGCTGGAATTCCACCCTGCTCATGTTCTCTCGCCTGCTAGACCAGGAGAAAGCCGTCACCCAGTACCTGTACAACTACAGTAGAAGGACACAATCTGGGAAGATGGGGATGTTGTGGCCCAACAGCTGGACACTGATGCGAAATGCATGCAGGACCATGCGGCCGTTTGAGGAGGTGACCAACCTGGTGAGTCGCGCTGAAGGCACCATCAGCGACTTGATCCCCTACGCTTACTTCCTGGAGCGTGCCGTGTGTAGGGTGGTGGATGAAGCTGTGGAGGAGCGGGAACAGGAACAGCTACGGCAGGAGGAGTCGTGGGACCAATTTGCAGCCGAACCACAGGTTTCCTCAACACCTGCGGCACCACAGAGGGGGGAGGAGGAGGAAGGAGAGGAGTCGTGTGGGGAAGGAGAGGAGTCAGACTCGGATGATTATGAGGAAGGTGTTTCAGTGGAGGAGGAAGAGGCGGCAGCGGCAGAAGAACAACCGCAGCAGCCGTCACAGGGGGCTTCTGTTGCTCCACGTTCCCGTGGTATTGTTCGTGGCTGGGGGGAGGAAGAGGAGTTGCGTGACGTCACTGTGGAAGAGCAAGAGGAGATGGAGAGTACGTCTGAATCCGACTTTGTGCAGATGGCCTCTTTCATGTTGTTCAGCCTGTTGAGGGACTCTCGTATCAAAAAACTCAAGGGGAATGACCTGTACTGGGTGGCCACGCTACTAGACCCTCGGTACAGGCACAAAGTAGCAGACCTGTTACCAACTCAACACAAGGCGGAAAGGATGCAGCACTTGCAGAACAAGCTGTCAATGATGCTTTACAATGCATTTAAGGGTGATGTGACAGTACAACACAATAAAGGTACCACTGGCAGTATTCCTCCTCCTCCTCACCAGTCCACGCAGGCAAGGACAGGACGCTCCAGCGGTCGGACATGCGGACATTCTTTAGTCCAACGCCTCGCAGTAGCCCTTCGGGATCCACCCTCCACCAACGCCTGGGGTCACAAATGGCAGACTTACCCGCCTCCATATGATTCTCGTGAAAGGAATGTGGTGTCATCTTTGCCCGCCATAACTGGTTCTCGTTAAAGGATTTAAAGTACATTCATTTCAAATACAGCAAGCCCTCGATAGTCCTCCTGTATTGCTATTTTTGGTCACTACCTCGGGCGGGCGTGCATGCCTGCCTGCTGCCCTCCTTGGGTGTGTAGTGGTAGCCGTTGATCAGGCTCCACACCGGATTCCATCCCTCATTCCCCGGCCATTACCCGGGGTCACAAATGGCAGACTTGCAATCTCGCCATGGTGCGCACCAGTCCAGCACGGCGGTCACTACGCAAACAGCTGTTTACGGTGCTTTACACAGTGAGTTTGGTGGTGAGTTTGGTGGGTCAGTGTGAAGCAGTACTCTAATTACACTCAGTGATTGATGTATACACATGCAAGATGTTTGAAAGCATGTTAGGCCTGCAATTTAGCATTCAATGTGATTTCTGCCCTTAAAACGCTGTTTTGCTTCACATCCAGATTTTCCCCGGGACTTTTGGCGTGTATCCCACTCCGCCATGCCCCCCTCCAGGTGTTAGACCCCTTGAAACATCTTTTCCATCACTTTTGGGGCCAGCATAATTTTTTCTATTTTTCAAAGTTCGCCTCCCCATTGAAGTCTATTGCGGTTCGCGAACTTTTCCGCGAACCGAACCTTCCGCGGAAGTTCGCGAACCCGGTTCGCGAACCTAAAATCGGAAGTTCGGCCCATCACTAGTAGAGAGGAGGTAAGTGATAGGCATGGAGGGGGGGGGGGGGCATGTTAGGCATAGGTAGGAGAGGGTTTATGTAAGGATTAGGTTAGGTTATTGAAACTGATAGAATAATATTTGTAACACCACGATATTCTACTTTTGGCAATATATCACGCCAAACAAAACAGGCCCCCCCATTAAATGTGCCTTTGGACAACTTCCTAGCTAAACCATATATTGTCTAAGTAAGCAAAAGGAAGAATAATTGATCTCCTGTAGTTTTTATTCAATCATCAACCGACAATACATCTGACAATTGTTTTGGGGCAATTCAATGCACCTCTTTATCAAGACAAGTCATCAATGTCACTGGTGTGCTGGCCAATCCTTGTACTTTGCTACAAATCGATGCCCCAAAAGATAAGCCACAATCAGTTGGATATATTTGGTTAATCGGTAGTGGGTTGGAAGCACCTAGCAATAGCAAGCAGCGTTTGATTCGACGAGCAACAAAGCTACTCTCACATTAACTGATTCAGGACCACCGCAAGTTAAAACTACACCGCACTTGTTGCTGTCTAAGCCTGATGCGATGTACTGTAGTTTAAATATTGGTAGCTGGCTCCCTTGCATAGGACTTGATCACATGTCCCCGCCGACACAGAAACTGAGTTCCATACATCAGTCAGGACCCATTTTCATTGGCTTCTGATTTCCTGATCGCCAATCACAGTGATCAGGAAACAGTGAGTTGAATAAAAGACTTTGGTCCTTAAAGGGGCCAAAGCCTGTGGTGGTCCCAAATGAGTTAAAGAGGCGTTAGTAGGAACATGTAAGGCGCATAAAATTTTACTTTTTTTCTAGCATTGGTTTCAATGAATCTAAAAATATATAATGTAACCAACACAGCAGCTGAATGCGTTAAGAAAGTTAGTTGACTGTTTTACTTTGTATTGAGCTATGGTGCTTTTTTCCTGGTGTTCCTATGATGTGTACTGAGTCTTTTCATTACTGTTGTTGCTTTGCCTATAATGAGTTGCAGCAGGCTTTGAAAATGACTCTCTTGGCGTTACAGATACAAAGTAAAAATCCCACAACACTTAGATTCCTGGGGATAGCCTTTCTTTTTTATTGACTGAGTACGTATTTTTGACTTCTATACTGAGTAAATTGTTCCTTTTCTAAATTACCTCTCATTCCCTAGCCACCCGAGTAAAAACAGCACTTTAAGGCAATTTTTGACCTAAGAAGGAGATCAATATAAACCAACAGAAATAAATAGGAATTTTTGGAACACAGCATGTTCTTTTGAAGGATACAGAAGTTGCTGCAGCAACTTTATTATAAACTGCATGCTGTTATACACCAGTTGTTCTCTCGTAAGCCTTGAAACTACAGTAAGCTTTCCTAGCTTGACATGTTCTGAAATCTATAAATGGAGGGCAGGGCCGGGCCGAGGCATAGGCTGGAGAGGCTCCAGCCTCAGGGCGCAGTGTAGGAGGGTGAGCACAATTCATTCTGCAGTCATTCCTAATTGTGTATGAATCAGATAGAAATAAGAAAAGGGGATACATAGCAGTGACTCAAGCCAGATAACTAGAGATTAAGGTGTTGGGGAGGTTGTGGGCCCTGTGGCCCTCTTAGTCTAATAGCAATCAGTGTGTGACAGCTGGAGTGGGAGGGATGGAGGGGCGCACTTTGGAGTCTCAGCCTTGGGTGCTGGAGGACCATTGGAGGGCCAATTATTTAATATGGAATATATACTTCAAAAATGCTGTTGCTATGGTTGCATAGAGGTACATTTGTATCTTCCTATTATTTTTTGAAAAAAAAAACCCAGCTGGCTGCAGGTTGAAATTGAATGATATTTGTAATAAAACAAATGCAGTTACTACTTATGTAATAATAATACTATATACTGCAAGTATATAGCAATTCATTTTAACAAGTGTACCTCTATGCAACCATAGCAACAGCATTTTTTAAGTATATATTCCATATTAAATAATTGGGTTTCCACAGCAGTCCTTGCTGCTCTTCTTGTTCACTTTGATCAGTTCAGTTGCAGCAGGCTGTGATATTTCCATCTGGCAATAGCTGTGTTTTGCTGCACATATAAAAGCAAGTTAAGGAAGATGAAATTTGCCATTAACCTTTTAGCAGCCCCATGTTATCTTGTGTGAGATAACACAGGGCAGGGCATCCTCAGGGACCACAGCCCATTTTCTGCGGTTTAACGCAAAGTCGAAACTTTGCGTTAACCTAGGAAAAATTAAAGTCCATAGACTTTCATTTCACTTTTCACACCCGACGCTGCGTTTTGATGCATTGCGGTTTCGACGCAACCGGGAGTTTTTAAACGTCGGGAGCCGGTGTTTTTTCCCATTGAGTTGAATTAATTACTACCGCCGCTGATTGCATCGCACCGCTACATCCCAACGACACGCCGCAGGGTAGATGTGAAAGAGCCCTGATGACATGATATGATCAGAATCCAGAGGATGGTGTCAGTGTTGCAGCGCCGCTCAGCAGTAAAAGAGTCTCTTCAATCACCCCTCTTCCACCACCGGGCAGTGCTGCAAAGCTGACACCATCCTCTGGGTTCCGATCACGAGTCCTATCATGTGATCAGGACTCAGAAGACATGTCAGGGTTGCAGTGCTGCCCCAGGTGGCAGAACACTTCACCAGCAGCAGAAAAAAATGCGACCCTGCAGCACACATATAGTTTTTGTATATGTGGCTGCTAAAGGGTTTTTCTTTGCTAATATAATCTTTGCTAATACTGTATAAACAAAAGGTTTTAAGAGTATATTAACGAAAAGGGAATTTCACTTTAATGCATATACACAGATAAGGATAGCTATACTCACCATACTGGCACTTAAATAAGGTACTGTAAAACCAGGTTCTGACAGATGTGGCTAATTTACATGCAAACAATCATTAACTCTCTGCACTATTTTTCAGCAGCCGCCGTGGTCTCGCCGCAGGCTGTAGTTCTCTTGCCCCTATGCCAGCAAAGCCCATGTATTTAATTTATTTACCCTATTTGTCACTCCACGAAGAAAGAGACTGGTGTATATTCTCTTTGTTTTAAAGTTTAAAGTGAACCTTCGGACTAAAAATCTACTCACCAGTACTAAAAAGGCTTGGTGTTTCTTTAAAAGTTTCACAGCATCAGAACTTTGTTTTTCTTACCAAAGCATCATTTTTAGCTGCATTTTAGCTAAGCTCCACCCATCAAAGAAAACTGCCCGGGCTTTTTTCCCCTGATGCTGTGCAAAGCATGATGGGATTTCCTATGTTGTTATTCACATTGCCTAGCAACTGGGAGGGGTGATCAGCACACAGGACAGTTGGAACTGTGTCTCATGCTCCCTGTCACCTCCTTTCAACCAAAAAGATGGTTGACCTCATGAAATCAAACATTTGCCTGTTCTTTTAAAACAGGGTGGATAAGAGATTATATTACCTATCTATTTTAATTAACACAACTAATATAACTTAATGACAGTATGTTTGTTTAGACTGAAGTACCTCTTTAAGAACCAGAATTGCCTTCAGCTTGATACTCAGGTTCCAGAGCATGAGGTGGTCTACTGTTTGTTAAGGTAGGAGCTAGTTCTACTGAGGGAACCACGAAGGGGTGAACTGCACAAGGTGCACAGTGTGGGTGCGTTCATTCATGGATGGCAGCACAGCCACTCGCTCTGCTCAACAAAACCCTTGTGGCACAGGTGTCTAAGGTCCCAGCACTGGATCGGTGGAGGCAAGGGGGGCAGAGGAAACCTCTGGATAGTCACGAGGCTCCCCTTTACTGAGGGAAATAGTATACCCATTTAGGACATTTTTTCCCCCTTCAGGTACAGTTTAAAATTCTATATGTTATTCTAGCATAAATATATGTTAAAATTTTTTTTAGAATGTGAAGTTTTGGCACTACTAATCACGCTATTCCTGGTTATGCACAGTGTCCATTCTCTCCAGCATAATGTACAATATTCCAGTATTCAATCACGTGGCATGATGCCATAAACCCAGGGTAGCCACAGGCTACAGAATGGGCTATCAGTAAGATGAATATGAATAATTAGTAGAATAGTACACTCGTTTTCAAGCAGCAGAGTAAACTTTCGGAGTTCTTGCGTCAATGGGATATTTGTTATTTTTTAAAAATGTACACAAATTTCTATAACCTTATATTTTCTAATTGCAGTGTATGTACACTGCTGCTAGATCATAGATTTGCAACATGGGAAAAGTAGTGATGTGCAATCTTGCGCTAATCAAACAAGGCGTTTGTGGGTATAAACTGCAACCACTAGCAGCTCCTCAACCCTGGCTGAAGGGGACAACTGTGATAGCAAGAAAAAGAAAAAAGGAGGAGCGCTCCGTAGTGCATTAAAAGTTTTTAATCATAAAACACGCAAGGTTTTAAAAACACTTACTAGAACGTAGTAGACAACAAGCATATCTTTGGTTAAAACCCAATCGAACAACCATGGGTGGCAACCTGCTCCTCCTCTATGGCCAGCAGTGGTGGGTGTTCCTGATGGTGGTGGACAATAGGAGCCTTTCCTCTGGTAACCGTGTGCAGTGACCTCACAACACATTTTGGCGCATCCACGCCTTTGTCAAGTGAGTCACTGCTATGCACACGTGAGGAATATATAGCCCTAAGGGCTGGGCAGGGAAATAATCGAGTGACCTTGTTGCTATGGGAACTGAAGGTAGCACTTCCGGTTCCCAAAGGAAAGATTTGCATAGATTAGTAACCATGGACTCAATGGTACTTACTGAATGGAGCCCCCCCCCCGGGGAAGGGGGGGGGGGTGTCCAGCCGCATGACCCGTCCTGTCTTTTTGTCCTGCTCTTTGCAGGAATGGACTGGATCGCGGCATTTAGATCGTCCGGCCGTGTTGTCAAACAGGTAGGCGGGGTGCAGGATGTCACGTGTGACGTATCGCAGCCCGATTGGGCAGGTTTCGAGTGATGGAAAAGGTCTGGAGGACGGACGCGCTGTGGGCTGTGCCAGAGGAAAATCGTCCCTCTCCTGGCTGTGGGAAATGGGACTGCCCGCGCTGGGCGGAGCAGGGAGTGACGCTACCCTCCTGCGGGGCGGTCTGGCTGGTGATGGCGTGCTGCTGCTGAGCAACAGCCATATAGAAAACACCTGTCATACATCTGGATGTGGAGCCTGTGGTCACTCAAAAGAGGGAACATAATAAAGTTTAAACAATTCTGAAAATACAATAAATAATAACAACAAAAGAATATAGTAAAAATAATGATTTAAATAACATTGGCATTGATGTTAGTTGCTGAAGCGAGGGATAGTAACACTGAGATTCACAAATTGCTATTTGTTATGTGCCTGAAATTGGGAGTTACTTGACCCCCAGGTACCTCACTGTCATGGGAGGAAATAATGATAAAGGAATGTGTGTAGATGTGTCATAACTGGCTGGATAATGTAACGATCGGTGTCAGCACACAGAGAGAATCTGATTATTGGTGATCTGCAGTATCACCAAGAATACAGATATGTACCTGATTATTGATGATCTGCAGAATCACCGATAATCCAAGTATAACTAACCTCTGGGCACCTATATAGTGTGAGTGTTTGGTGCAACAGTAATGACGAGTTGGACCACCCGAGGAGCAGGTGGTTTTTGGCAGTATGGGCGATACCGCCCTCTGGGAAGTGCAAAAACCTTCCAGCAGCCTGACACCTCCAAAGGGGTGGAGCCCCAGGCTGAAAGTAGGAAGGACCTGTGACTGAGTGACACCTGGAAGGTGGATGTCACTAGCAGGTCTGGAGACTATCTCTTAATGGAGAGAGATAACTCTCAAGGTCGGGCAAGCCAGGTCGGCAACACACGGGCAGACAAGGTACAGAGACAGAAGGCTGATTCGGTAACCAAAGGCAGGCAGGGTTGGCAACAGATAATCAGATATGCGTAGGTACCGAATCAGAAAGCAGAGGGATAGTCAGAAATGCAATAGGTCATAACAGATATCAAACAATGCCTAGTCTTGGGTGTGAGGTCTATGGCTGCCATTGCCCAGGATTCATCAATTTCTCCCATTGTGTAGACTGGATCCTTAGCGGGCACCCCCTCTTTTTCTTTTTCTCTCGCTTTCTTGTTTCTTACTTCCACTATTTTCCTGAGGCTTTGAACTGCAAGAGTACGGAATCGGCTGCCATTTTCAGGTATTGAATTTTTCTGGGGCATGTTGTAGCCCCGTGTGTTGAATCTACCACTGCCCGTTGGGTGATGGTCTCTGTATCGATTGGACGACTGTGCCCATCTTGGCGGTCTGGACGAGTGTCGTGCCATCTCTGGCTGATCCATAGCCCTTCTTAGGTTACTATCTTTGTGGCGGTCCTTTCTACTCCTCCTCCGAACGTTCTGCCCCTCTGGGGCACCCTTTCTGTCATAGTTGACTCGACCCTTCTGATTCCCTTGATTGAACATATTCTGTTCTGGGTTTGTTCGGGTGGAAGGCCTATCTTGTCTGCCCTGAGCAAGTGGTAAGGCAACTGTGGAAGAGTGGGGGTGTCGTATTGTATTAGGTGGACCCTTAGGGGATGGTGGTGGATTCTTGTTCTTATCACTGCCCCAATTATACATGTTGCCAAGTGCATAATCTGTTTTGTCTCTCTGGAATTTTTTGATCTTTTTCTCAGTTAAATCCTTTTCAAAGTGGTCAATTGCAACTCTTACTTTTTTCTCCCACTCATCGAATTCTTTCATAGTTTTGTACTCAACTAATTCCCCTTCGATGTCTGGTAACACTAATTGTACTCGTTTTAGGTTGTGTTCCCTTTGTGTGATGGAAATATTCATCCATGTTGTCGAGCATGTGTTGGATGCTACCTGCCAGTCTGCCTCCAGGTCTGTGTCTAGGAAATCACACTCTTTCTTGTTCCTCAGACCCCTAGGGGCAATGTGATGTCTAATGTATTCCTTTAAAAAGAAAGCGTCAAATCATTGTACAGATTCATATTTCTTGGCTTCCTCATACTCCCTAAATAAGCCAATCATAGAAGACAGCTTGGAGCTATAATCCTTGTAAGCCTTGGTATTAGTGATGTCTGGCATTGCATTCCCCCGTAAGGGATCTGTCTCCACCATATTACAAATGTTACTCAATTTAGCAGTAATGTTCTGTTTAAATAAAATCAATTTTTCATCTGTATTAATACATGCCATTCTTATAGAAAAGGCAATCAGTCTTGACAGTCAATAAATCAAATAAAAAAATGGCAAAGATCAAGAACAGTAATAAATAATAATAAAAACAGATTAATGAGAACGATACCCAGCCTTTGTATTGTTGCAATTTTGCGCTAATCAAACAAGGCGTTGTTGGGTATAAACTGCAACCACTAGCAGCTCCTCAACCCTGGCTGAAGGGGATAACTATGATAGCAAGAAAAAGAAAAAAGGAGGAGCGCTCCGTAGTGCATTAAAAGTTTTTAATCATAAAACACTCAAGGTTGTAAAAACACTTACTAGAACGTAAGGGAGTTACATGACCCCCAGGTACCTCACTGTCATGGGAGGAAATAATGATAAAGGAATGTGTGTAGATGTGTCATAACTGGCTGGATAATGTAACGATCGGTGTCAGCACACAGAGAGAATCTGATTATTGGTGATCTGCAGTATCACCAAGAATACAGATATGTACCTGATTATTGATGATCTGCAGAATCACCGATAATCCAAGTATAACTAACCTCTGGGCACCTATATAGTGTGAGTGTTTGGTGCAACAGTAATGACGAGTTGGACCACCCGAGGAGCAGGTGGTTTTTGGCAGTATGGGCGATACCGCCCTCTGGGAAGTGCAAAAACCTTCCAGCAGCCTGACACCTCCAAAGGGGTGGAGCCCCAGGCTGAAAGTAGGAAGGACCTGTGACTGAGTGACACCTGGAAGGTGGATGTCACTAGCAGGTCTGGAGACTATCTCTTAATGGAGAGAGATAACTCTCAAGGTCGGGCAAGCCAGGTCGGCAACACACGGGCAGACAAGGTACAGAGACAGAAGGCTGATTCGGTAACCAAAGGCAGGCAGGGTTGGCAACAGATAATCAGATATGCGTAGGTACCGAATCAGAAAGCAGAGGGATAGTCAGAAATGCAATAGGTCATAACAGATATCAAACAATGCCTAGTCTTGGGTGTGAGGTCCGTGGTCTCAACACCCTGGAACTAGTCTGGAGTATATGATGGTACACAGTATCCCTAGTCTTGGGTGTGAGGTCCATGGTCTCGACACCCTGGAACTACTCTGGAGTGTAACACAAAGATAACACAGAGTCCCTAGTCTTGGGTGTGAGGTCCGTGGTCTCAACACCCTGGAACTAGTCTGAAGTATAACACAATGATAACACAGAAGTAATCTGGCTCAGTGTGAATTCCCAGGTCCTCCTGGTTCTAACACACTGTAGGATCTGACTAAGGTCTGAGTCACTGCTTTCACATAAGTGTTCGCAATGGCAGACAACCTGAGACTGACCAGCAGTAACTATATATAGAGCGGCGCTCTCCGGCGCCACCCATCAGTGATCAACCAATAGTCACTTGCTCTGAGGTCAGCTGACCAACCTGGTCAGCTGATCCCTCCTCGGTTGTCATAAAGGTTCTGCCTCTCAGCGCGCGCGCGCGCGCGTATTCCTCAACCTGTGTGAACTAACAGACCCAGCCACACCAGACGTACGCTGCTGCGTGCAAACCACCGCGCTGGACGCGGAATCAGCCGCCTTGCTGCCAGTACACACGGCGGCTTTTCCGCGTTCTATTACAGATAAGGGATGTGATGTCAGGCAGGGTGTATAGCCCATAGGAAAAGGGGGGGGGGAGATTTGCATAGATTAGTAACCATGGACTCAATGGTACTTACTGAATGGAGCCCCCCCCCCCTTCCTGCAAAGTGGGGGGGGGGGGGGGTTTCCAGCCGCATGACTCATCCTGTCTTTTTGTCCTGCGCTTTGCAGGAATGGACTGGATCGTGGCATGTTAGATCGTCCGGAGGTGTTGTCAAACAGGTGGGCTGGGTACAGGACGTCACGTGTGACGTATCACAGTCCGATTGGGCCGGTATTGAGTGATGGGCAGGTCTGGAGGATGGACGCACTGTGGGCTGTGCCAGAGGGAAATCGTCTCTCTGGCACAGCCCACAGTGAAATTCGGTTGGAATACATTTAGATAAATCTGGCAACTTCTACCTCATTCAACCCGGCTGGAGACAGGGAATTGAGTTCCAGTAGGCCTCCCTTTCGCACAATCTCCTGAATCTTAGTCCGGAAGATCAGATGAAATCATTTCTATCCTCACTATAGAGAGGCGGTCTGTTGACTGACCGTGATAGTTCAGGAAGTGGCGAGGTACACTATGGCCCTCTGATCCTTCCTCTATACCACGTCTGTGCTCACCAAATCCTTCCCTCAGGGGTCTTGTCGTTCTTCCCACATAATATTTGGGGCAGCTGCAGGACAGGAGGTAGACAATGTGTGTTGATGAACAGTTGATGAATTGTTTCAAAACAATCTTGTCACTGTTGACATTGATCTCCTTGCATCTGTGACTCATGTGTTTGCAGCACTTGCAACGTGCCTTACCACATTTGTAGTTGCCTGTTATGCTACATAAAGATGGTTGAGGAAGTGATGACTTGTTGGTTGGGCCGATGTTGCTCTTGGCGATTCTGTTCTTGAGGGATTTTGCCTTTCTGAACCTTGTTTGTGGTTTTGCTATAAGCCTCCGTTCCAATATAGGATCCCTTAAAAGTAGCGGCCAGTTTATTGATTACACACTCGATTTCCCGAGCCCTCGAATTGTAATTAGTGACAAAGCAAGGTCCCTGGATGTTCTCTTTCCTATTGCTGGCGTACTCCTTTTTCCTCTCGAATTCCTTTTTTGCTGTAATCACTGTACTTTTATCGTATCCCTTATCTAAGAATTTTTTCTCCAAGTATTCCCCTTGTTCCTGGTAGTCTGTATCTGTCGTACAAATTCGTCTCAGCCTGCAGAACTGACTTTGTGGTATGTTCTTTATCCACTTTGGATGGTGACAGGCAGCTTGTTTTATGTAAAAAGGAGTTCCCTGCGGTTGGTTTGAAATGTGTACGTGTTTTGACATTACCCTCTTCATCATGTGATAATTCCAGGTCAAGGAAAACTATCGCATCCTCCTCACATGAGTGAATTCAAGGCCATAGGTATTTTGATTGCAGTATTGTGTAAATTGAACAAACTCCTTGACTGCTCCGTCCCAAATGATAAGGATATCGTCTATATATCTTAGATACAGGGCGAGGTTTGCTCCGAATGGGTGGGGGCCCCAGATGTGGTTCTCCTCCCAAAAGGCCATGTACAAATTGGCAAAATTCGGAGCAAACCCCACCCCCATGGCTGTCCCGCAGGTCTGTAAATAGTATTTTCCCCCAAAGCTGAAATAATTGTGTGTTAGAGAGAATTCTAGAAGATCTAGGATGAATTGTGCCTGTAGCAGATTGAAGTTTCCATCCTTCATTAGGAAATACTTGACAGCTCCTATTCCCTTGTGATGAGGAATGCTGGTATATAAGGAACTGACATCCAGTGATGCCCACTTGTATCTGGCTTGCCACCTGAAGTCTTCCAGAATTTCTAGGACGTGGCTTGAATCGCAGGTGTAGGCCTTGGTCCCTGTCAAGTTTGGCTGCAGAAAATAGTCCATGTATTCGGATAATGGAGACAACAAACCATCCATCCCTGCAACTATAGGTCTCCCTGGTGGGTTCTGTTGGCATTTGTGCACCTTGGGGATGTGATAAAAATATGGTATCAGCAGATGGTCATTAATGAGAAACGATCTCTCTTCCTTTGTGAGGACTCCTGAGTCTTGTGCTTTATCAATTATTGTTCTCAATTCCAACTCGAAAGCACCAGTTGGATCTGTTTGTAACTCTTTGTATGCCACTGGGTCGTCGAGTAATCTGTAGCCTTCTTTCATGTACCTGTCATGATCCAATATCACAACTCCATCGCCCTTATCTGCTTGTCTTATTACTATGTTTTTGTTAGTCATCAGAAAGTTTAAGGATTGTTTTTCCTTGTGATTAAGATTAGTTTTCTTCCGTGGTGTTCTGGTATCATTTTTACATAGATTTTTAAGTTGACACCAAGTAGCCTGATAGAAGTTGTTTATGTGTTGTCCTTTGTTTATGTGTTGTCCTTTAGCATAAACAGGATTGAATATCGATTTTGGTTTAAAATGACTGGGCTTAACCTCCAATGGCTCTAGGTAATCTGACCCCCCCTCCCTATTGGATACTTCAAGCTGTTCCTTTAGCAGGTCCTCTAAATCTTGTAGGACTGATAATTCCAAATTCTGTGGTTGGGGGGCCCCAGGTTGTCATAAATTGCTGTTTCTTTGGTGATGGATCCCGAGTTTTCCTTGAGACCATAATATCATTGTAAAGTTAAGTTCCTAATGAATCTGTTCAAATCTTTAAATAGCTGGATTTCATTGGGGGCAACCGTTGGTGCAAAATTCAAACCCTTTATGAGTAATGGCAATTCTTGGTTGAACTTATGGGATGGGAGATTGAAAATTTTAATTGTTTCTTGTAAAACAGAAGTTTCTAATCATTTCTTTTTTTTTGCTTTTTACGGCCTCCTCGAGTTCCTCGTCTCGCTCTAGGGGTCTTTTTACTGGGATTAGTGTCATCTGGAGACTGTGATCTAAGAAACGAGCCACATCCTGTTTATGGCTTCTGAGAAGGAAACTTCTTCCAGGATAGCATTAGTACTTTCTAGATTTCTGGGATAGTGCTCTTGCTCTATGGCTGCCATTGCCCAGGATTCATCAATTTCTCCCATTGTGTAGACTGGATCCTTAGCGGGCACCCCCTCTTTTTCTTTTTCTCTCGCTTTCTTGTTTCTTACTTCCACTATTTTCCTGAGACTTTGAACTGGTTTCAAGGTGCGTTTGCAGTTTCTGGGGGGGCTCAGCGCATCTCTGAGCTGAGGCCATTCAGAGGCGGCCTGGTGATGCGCTGATCCCACTTTTTTTTTTTGCGCAATTCTCAATTTTACTGGTAGCGCGCCCAGGCTATGCATATGCATAGGTAGAATTTAGTTAGTGTTAGGTCCCCTCCCATGGAGGAAAGACTTCTTCGACAGTGGGAGGGACAAGTACCTAACAAATTGCAAATTGTTAGCGGAAACTAACATCCTCCAAGTGGTAGACAGGTCATGTGTATGCTCATTGTGTATTTGAATCCCATGAGTGGGGTGTGCACTTTTTTGCAGGTAAGCACTCATCTGTTTTTAAGTAGCGCTGTTCATTTCTTTGCTATGTTTGATTGATTTATTTCTGGTCAGCTGCTCCCACTTAATAGTTTTCCTTTGGTGTATATGCAGAGCCTCTGTTTGGGTTCAAGGTGCGTTTGCAGTTTCTGGGGGGGCTCAGCGCATCTCTGAGCTGAGGCCATTCAGAGGCGGCCTGGTGATGCGCTGATCCCACTTTTTTTTTTTTTTGTGCATTTCTTTTTTTTTGCTTTTTACGGCCTCCTCGAGTTCCTTGTCTCGCTCTAGGGGTCTTTTTACTGGGATTAGTGTCATCTGGAGACCGTGATCTAAGAAACGAGCCACATCCTGTTTATGGCTTCTGAGAAGGAAACTTCTTCCAGGATAGCATTAGTACTTTCTAGATTTCTGGGATAGTGCTCTTGCTCTATGGCTGCCATTGCCCAGGATTCATCAATTTCTCCCATTGTGTAGACTGGATCCTTAGCGGGCACCCCCTCTTTTTCTTTTTCTCTCGCTTTCTTGTTTCTTACTTCCACTATTTTCCTGAGGCTTTGAACTGCAAGAGTACGGAATCGGCTGCCATTTTCAGGTATTGAATTTTTCTGGGGCATGTTGTAGCCCCGTGTGTTGAATCTACCACTGCCCGTTGGGTGATGGTCTCTGTATCGATTGGACGACTGTGCCCATCTTGGCAGTCTGGACGAGTGTCGTGCCATCTCTGGCTGATCCATAGCCCTTCTTAGGTTACTATCTTTGTGGCGGTCCTTTCTACTCCTCCTCCGAACGTTCTGCCCCTCTGGGGCACCCTTTCTGTCATAGTTGACTCGACCCTTCTGATTCCCTTGATTGAACATATTCTGTTCTGGGTTTGTTCGGGTGGAAGGCCTATCTTGTCTGCCCTGAGCAAGTGGTAAGGCAACTGTGGAAGAGTGGGAGTGTCGTATTGTATTAGGTGGACCCTTAGGGGATGGTGGTGGATTCTTGTTCTTATCACTGCCCCAATTATACATGTTGCCAAGTGCATAATCTGTTTTGTCTCTCTGGAATTTTTTGATCTTTTTCTCAGTTAAATCCTTTTCAAAGTGGTCAATTGCAACTCTTACTTTTTTCTCCCACTCATCGAATTCTTTCATAGTTTTGTACTCAACTAATTCCCCTTCGATGTCTGGTAACACTAATTGTACTCGTTTTAGGTTGTGTTCCCTTTGTGTGATGGAAATATTCATCCATGTTGTCGAGCATGTGTTGGATGCTACCTGCCAGTCTGCCTCCAGGTCTGTGTCTAGGAAATCACACTCTTTCTTGTTCCTCAGACCCCTAGGGGCAATGTGATGTCTAATGTATTCCTTTAAAAAGAAAGCGTCAAATCATTGTACAGATTCATATTTCTTGGCTTCCTCATACTCCCTAAATAAGCCAATCATAGAAGACAGCTTGGAGCTATAATCCTTGTAAGCCTTGGTATTAGTGATGTCTGGCATTGCATTCCCCCGTAAGGGATCTGTCTCCACCATATCACAAATGTTACTCAATTTAGCAGTAATGTTCTGTTTAAATAAAATCAATTTTTCATCTGTATTAATACATGCCATTCTTATAGAAAAGGCAATCAGTCTTGACAGTCAATAAATCAAATAAAAAAATGGCAAAGATCAAGAACAGTAATAAATAATAATAAAAACAGATTAATGAGAACGATACCCAGCCTTTGTATTGTTGCAATTTTGCGCTAATCAAACAAGGCGTTGTTGGGTATAAACTGCAACCACTAGCAGCTCCTCAACCCTGGCTGAAGGGGATAACTATGATAGCAAGAAAAAGAAAAAAGGAGGAGCGCTCCGTAGTGCATTAAAAGTTTTTAATCATAAAACACTCAAGGTTGTAAAAACACTTACTAGAACGTAGTAGACAACAAGCATATCTTTGGTTAAAACCCAATCGAACAACCATGGGTGGCAACCTGCTCCTCCTCTATGGCCAGCAGTGGTGGGTGTTCCTGATGGTGGTGGACAATAGGAGCCTTCCCTCTGGTAACCGTGTGCAGTGACCTCACAACACATTTTGGCGCATCCACGCCTTTGTCAAGTGAGTCACTGCTATGCACACGTGAGGAATATATAGCCCTAAGGGCTGGGCAGGGAAATAATCGAGTGACCTTGTTGCTATGGGAACTGAAGGTAGCACTTCCGGTTCCCAAAGGAAAGATTTGCATAGATTAGTAACCATGGACTCAATGGTACTTACTGAATGGAGCCCCCCCGGGGAAGGGGGGGTGTCCAGCCGCATGACCCATCCTGGCTTTTTGTCGTGTGGTTTGCAGGAATGGACTGGATCGCGGCATGTTACATCGTCCGGCCGTGTTGTCAAACAGGTGGGCGGGGTGCAGGACGTCACGTGTGACGTATCGCAGCCCGATTGGGCCGGTATCGAGTGATGGGAAGGTCTGGAGGACGGACACACTGTGGGCTGTGCCAGAGGGAAATCGTCCCTCTCCCGGCTGTGGGAAATGGGACTGCCCACGCTGGGCGGAGCAGGGAGCGACGCTACCCTCCTGCAGGGCGGTCTGGCTGGTGATAGCGTGCTGCTGCTAAGCAACAGCAATATAAACACCTCTGGTGGCGGCTCTCTTAATGGGATAACTGAGGCTGCTCATGGTGGACGGGGCTAGAGATGGCGGAGCCCTCCAATGGGGCGAGCTAGCTGTTCATGACGTGTTGTTGCTAAGCAGCAACAATGTAAACACCCCGGATAACGGCTCCCTAGGTGAAATGTACTGAAACAAAGGGTGTATGACCAATGTGTTGGTGCATCTGTATTGCCTGTGGCCGGCCGTGTGATCACTCAACAGATTAACCAAACGTGGGGCACTAGGTGGTAAACCTGTCATACATCTGGATGTGGAGTCAAGAAATATGAATCTGTACAACGGTTTGACGCTTTCTTTTTAAAGGAATACATTAGACATCACATTGCCCCTAGGGGTCTGAGGAACAAGAAAGAGTGTGATTTCCTATACACAGACCTAGAGGCAGACTGGCAGGTAGCATCCAACACATGCACGACAACATGGATGAATATTTCCATCACACAAGGGGAACGCAACCTAAAACAAGTACAATTAGTGTTACCAGACATCGAAGGGGAATTAGTTGAGTACAAAACTATGAAAGAATTCGATGAGTTGGAGAAAAAAGTAAGAGTTGCAATTGACCACTTTGAAAAGGATTTAAAGTGGACCCAAATTAAAAATACAAGATTTCAGAAATAACATCTATTTTCTAAATTATAATAATAAATAGCAGCCTTTTTTCAGCTGCATGATGACAAATATAAAATATTTTACATTTATTGGAGGAACCCCTCCCTTCCTTTCATATTGCCGGGACAGAATCCGGCAATCTGGTTTAGTAGATGGTCTCCAGCAAAGGAGGAATTGCTAATGGCTGCCACCTGTATAACCCTAGTAATGAAAAGAGAAGAGTGAAAAGTATGCACTGAAATCCTCATAGGCTTGAAGAAGTGTTTACTTATCTTTGTATGTGTCAGAGTGGTGCAGCTAAATATTTTGAATTAAAAAAATGTTTGGTTTGGGTCCGCTTTAACTGAGAAAAAGATCAAAAAATTCCAGAGAGACAAAACAGATTATGCACTTGGCAACATTTATAATTGGGGCAGTGATAAGAACAAGAATCCACCACCATCCCCTAAGGGTCCACCTAATACAATACGACACCCCCACACTTCCACAGTTGCCTTACCACTTGCTCAGGGCAGACAAGATAGGCCTTCCACCCGAACAAACCCAGAACAGAATATGTTCAATCAAGGGAATCAGAAGGGTCGAGCCAACTATGACAGAAAGGGTGCCCCAGAGGGGCAGAACGTTCGGAGAAGGAGTAGAAAGGACCGTTACAAAGATAGTAACCTAAGAAGGGCTATGGATCAGCCAGAGATGGCACGACACTCGTCCAGACCGCCAAGATGGGCACAGTCGTCCAATCAATACAGAGATGATCACACAACGGGCAGCGGTAGATTCAACACACGGGGCTACAACATGCCCCAGAAAAATTCAGTACCTGAAAATGGCAGCCGATTCAGTACGCTTGAAGTTCAAAGCCTCAAGAAAATAGTGGAAGTTAGAAACGAAAAAGTAAGAGAAAAAGAAAAAGAGGGGGTGCACGCTAAGGATCCAGTCCAAACAATGGGAGAAATTGATGAATCCTGGGCAATGGCGGCCATAGAGCAGGAGCACTATCCCAGAAATCTAGAAAGTACTAATGCTATCATGGAAGAAGCTTCCTTCTCAGAAGCCATAAGAGACCCTAAACAGGATGCGGCTCGTTTTTTAAGATCACGGTTTCCAGATGACACCAATCCCAGGGAAAAGACCCCAAGAGCGAGGCCGTAAAAAGCAAAAAAAGAAATCATTAGAAACTTTTGTTTTACAAGAAACAATTAAAATTTTCAATCTCTCATCCCATAAGCTCAACCAAGGAGAATTGTCATTACTCACAAAGGGTTTGAATTTTGCACCAACGGTTGCCCCCAATGAATTCCAGCTATTTAAAGATTTGAACAGATTCATTAGGGACTTAACTTTACAACGATATTATGGTCTCAAGGAAAACTCGGGATCCAGCACCAAAGAAACAGCAATTTGTGACAACCTGGGGGCCCCCAACCACAGAATTTGGAATTATCAGTCCTACAAGATTTTGAGGACCTGCTAAAGGAACAGCTTGAAGTATCCGATAGGGAGGGGGGCCGGATTACCTAGAGCCATTGGAGATTAAGCCCAGTCATTTTAAATCAAAATCAATATTCAATCCTGTTTATGCTAAAGGACAACACATAAACAACTTCTATCAGGCTACCTGGTGTCAACTTAAAAATCTTTGTAAAAATGATACCAGCACACCACGGAAGAAAACTAATCTTAATCACAAGGAAAAACAATCCTTAAACTCTCTGATGACTATAACAAAAACATAGTAATAAGACAAGCAGATAAGGGGGGTGGAGTTGTGAACATGAAAGAAGGCTACAGATTATTCGACGACCCAGGGACATACAAAGAGTTACAAACAGATCCAACTGGTGCTTTCGAGTTGGAATTGAGAACAATAATTGATAAAGCATGAGACTCAAGAGTCCTCACAAAGGAAGAGAGATCATTTCTCATCAATGACTATCCGCTGATACCATATTTTTATCACATCCCCAAGGTGCACAAATGCAAACAGAACCCACCAGGAAGACCTATAGTTGCAGGGATGGATGGTTTGTTGTCTCCATTATCCGAATACATGGACTATTTTCTGCAGCCAATCGTGACAGGGACCAAGGCCTACACCCGCGATTCAAGCCATGTCCTAGAAATTCTGGAAGACTTCAGGTGGCAACCCGGATACAAGTGGGCATCACTGGATGTCAGTTCCTTATATACTAGCATTCCTCATCACAAGGGAATAGGAGCTGTCAATTATTTCCTAATGAAGGATGGAACTTCAATCTGCTACAGGCACAATTCATCCTAAATCTTCTAGAATTCTCCCTAACACACAATTATTTCAGCTTTGGGAAAAAATACTATTTGCAGACCTGCGGGACAGCCATGGGGGCGAGGTTTGCGCCGGGTTTTGCCAATTTGTACATGGCCTTTTGGGAGGAGAACCACATCTGGGGCCCCCACCCATTCGGAGAAAACCTTGCCCTGTATCTGAGATATATAGACAATATCCTTATCGCTTGGGACGGAGCAGTCGAGGAGTTCGTTCAATTTACACAATACTGCAATTAAAATACCTATGGCCTTGAATTCATCCATGTAATGGAGGAGGATACAATAGTTTTCCTGGACCTGGAATTATCACATGATGAAGAGGGTAACGTCAAAACACGTACACATTTCAAACCAACCGCAGGGAACTCCTTTTTACATAAAACAAGCTGTCACCATCCAAAGTGGATAAAGAACATATCACAAAGTCAGTTCTGCAGGCTGAGACAAAATTGTACGACAGATACAGACTACCAGGAACAAGGGGAATACTTGAAGAAAAAATTCTTAGATAAGGGATAAGATAAAAGTACAGTAATTACTTCAAAATAGGAATTCGAGAGAAAAAGGAGAACGCCAGCAATCGGAAAGAGAACATCCAGGGACCTTGCTTTGTGACTAATTACAATTCGAGGGCTCGGGAAATCGAATGTGTAATCAATACAAACTGGCCGCTACTTTTAAGGGATCCTATATTGGAATGGAGGCTTATAGCAAAACCACAAACAAGGTTCAGAAAGGCAAAATCCCTCAAGAACAGAATCGCCAAGAGCAACATCGGCCCAAACAATAAGTCATCACTCCCTCAACCATCTTATGTAGCATAACAGGCAACTACAAATGTGGTAAGGCACGTTGCAAGTGCTGCAAACACATGAGTTACAGATGCAAAGAGATCAATGTCAACAGTGACAAGATTGTTTTGAAACAATTCATCAACTGTTCATCAACACACATTGTCTACCTCCTGTCCTGCAGCTGCCCCAAATATTATGTGGGAATAACGACTAGGCCCCTGAGGGAAAGATTTGGTGAGCACAGATGTGGTATAGAGGAAGGCTCAGAGGGCCATAGTGTACCTTGCCACTCCCTGAACTATCACTGTCAGTCAACAGACATATTAGTGGGGATAGAAATTATTCCACCTGATCTTCCCGCCGGACTAAAATTCAGGAGGTTGTGCGAAAGGGTGGCCTACTGGATTTTCAAACTCAATTCCCTGTCTCCAGCCGGGTTGAATGAAGAGGTAGAAATTGACAGATTTATCTAAATGTATTCCAACCGAATTCAACCCCTCCCCCCCCCTCCTTTCCCATGGGCTATACACTTTGCCTTTGACCAGTGATGCTCGGATACCCCTTTTTATTATTCGAGTTTGGTCGAATTCGAATAGTAAATTATTCGAATTCGGTCGAATATTCGAGTCGAATATTTTTTACTATTCGATTCGACCTCGGACTTCGAGCTCACTATTCGAGTCGGTATTCGAGCTCATTATTCGAGCTGACTATTCGAATTGGCCTTAAATAGCTTCCAACACTGGTTTTGAGGGTGAATGATGCAAGAAACATCTTTTTTTCCAAGTAACAACAGCAAGTGATTATGTGGGGATGTTCCTTTAAAAAAAAAGGTGGAAAGAGAAGAGAAGTTGTGTCCAAAATTCTGTTCAGTAGTGTATATACTTCTTATTCTTCTTTATCTTCTATATCTTCTTCTTCTTCTTCTTCTTCTTCTTCTTCTATATCTTCCTCTTCTTCTTCTTCTTCTATATCTTCTTCTTCTTCATTTTCTTCTTCTTCTTCTATATCTTCTTCTTCTATATCTTCTTCTTCTTCTTCTTCTTCTTCTACTATATCTTCTTCTTCTTCTTCTTCATCTTCTTCATCTTCTTCTTCTTCTTCTTCTTCTTCTTCTTCATCTTCATCTTCATCTTCTTCATCTTCTTCATCTTCTTCATCATCTTCTTCTTCATCGTCTTCTTCTTCTTCTTCTTCTACATTATCTTCTTCTTTTTCTTCTTCTTCTTCTTCTTCTTCTTCTTCTTCTTCTTCTTCTTCTTCTTCTTCTTCTTCTTCTTCTTCTTCTTCTTCTTCATCTTCATCTTCTTCTTCTTTTTCATCTTCTTTTTCTTCATCTTCTTCTTCATCATCATCATCATCATCATCATCATCATCATCATCATCATCATCATCATCATCATCATCTTCTTCATCATCATCATCATCATCATCATCATCATCATCATCATCATCATCATCATCTTCTTCTTCTTCTTCTTCTTCTTCTTCTTCTTCTTCTTCTTCTTCTTCTTCTTCTTCTTCATCTTCGTCTTCTTCATCATCTTCTTCTTCATCGTCTTCTTCTTCTTCATCTTCTTCATCTTCTTCATCTTTATCTTCTTCATCTTTTTTTCATCTTCTTTTTCTTCATCTTCTTCTTCTTCATCTTCTTCTTCTATATCTTCTTTTTTTATATCTTCTTTTTCTATATCCTCTTCTTATTATTATTTTTCTAATTCGTCTTCTTCTTTTTCTATATCTTCTTCTTCTTCTATATCGTCTTCTTCTTCTTCACTTATTTCTCTTTTATATATATTTTTTTAAAGAAATGCAGCTATTTTTGAGCGTAATAAATAGCTGGTGGCGCACGCATGTTGGAAGCGCCATTGTATGTGCTCCCTGGCAGTGGAAACACACAGACAGCAGGAGGTAAATTCAGCAGCAGCAGCAGGAGGAGGAGGATGATTGTGTGGCAGCAGGCAGTCAATGAGGCAGGCAGCGAGACATAATAGGCTGTGTGGTACCTAGCGGTGGTACCAGGCCATAAATACACAGCATGAGGTTCCAGACAGCGGTCGTGAAGCCCACATCATGTCCAATACACAACTGGGACAACACAGTTTTCAACCCGGACACCTCTAAAAATAATATCACAAAGTATTAATAAAAAGAATATATATTTTGTTTGTTTTTTTAAAGAAATGCAGCTATTTTTGAGCGTAATAAATAGCTGGTGGCGCACGCATGTTGGAAGCGCCATTGTATGTGCTCCCTGGCAGTGGAAACACACAGACAGCAGGAGGTAAATTCAGCAGCAGGAGGAGGAGGATGAGTGTGTGGCAGCAGGCAGTCAGGTAGGTAGGCAGCGTGACATAATAGCCCTGGTACCTAGCATTGATACCAGGGCTGTAAATAAACACAACAGGAGGTCCCAGACAGCGGTCGTGCAGCCCACATCGTGTCCAATACACAACTGGGACAACACAGTTTTCAACCCGGGCACCTCAGAAAAATTAAACCTTTTTTTTTTTTTTTAATGGTTTACTTTTTTTTTTTTTTTTACAGCAAATTACACAGATATAGCTATTGTTGGACGTAATAGCTGGTGGCAGAGTGGCAGCAGAAAGTAATTCTGTGTACCCTGGCAGTGGGAAACACAGACAGACAGCAGCAGCAGCATGAGGAATGGAGGAGTAATGAGAGTAGCTATTGTTGGACGTAATAGCTGGTGGCAGAGTGGCAGCAGAAGGTAAATCTGTGTACCCTTGGCAGTGGGAAACACAGACAGGCAGCAGCAGCAGCAGGAGGAATGGAGGAGTAGTGTGAGTGTGGCAGCAGGTAGGTAGGCAGGGTGACATAATAGCCCTGGTACCTAGCGTTGATACCAGGGCTGTAAATAAACACAACAGAAGGTGCCACACAGCAGTCGTGCAGCCCACATCGTGTCCAATACACAACTGGGACAACACAGTTTTCAACACGGGCACCTCAGAAAAATTAAACCTTTTTTTTTTTTGTAATGGTTTACTTTTTTTTTTTTTTTTTACAGCAAATTACACAGATATAGCTATTGTTTGACGTAATAGCTGGTGGCAGAGTGGCAGCAGAAGGTAAAATCTGTGTACCCTTGGCAGTGGGAAACACAGACAGGCAGCAGCAGGAGGAATGGAGGAGGAGTGTGAGTGTGGCAGCAGGTAGGTAGGCAGCGTGACATAATAGCCCTGGTACCTAGCGTTGATACCAGGGCTGTAAATAAACACAACAGGAGGTCCCAGACAGCGGTCGTGCAGCCCACATCGTGTCCAATACACAACTGGGACAACACAGTTTTCAACCCGGGCACCTCAGAAAAATTAAACCTTTTTTTTTTTTTTTTTTAAAGGTAAATACAGGCAGCAGGGGCAGCTATTGTTTGACGTAATAGCTGGTGGCAGAGCGGCAGCAGAAGGTAAATCTGTGTACCCTGGCAGTGGGAAACACAGACAGACAGCAGAAGGGCAGTACACAGCAGCCCACTGTAGATGTAAAATGTGTGGCTGCAGGCGGCGTAATAGTCAAAGTGAACCAGGCTGGCTTAGTGAGCAGGAGCCAGGAGGTGGTAAAGGGTGGTAAGGCACATTTACGATGGTTCTTCCGGCAGCCAGTTCATGTCCCCCTCTCGCCGACAACAGGGGCCAGGAACTCGCCTTCCACCCACGCCTGGTTCATCTTGAGAAACGTTAGTCTGTCCACAGACTTGTGAGACAGACGTGAGCATTTCTCGGTGACCACGCCACCAGCTGCACTGAAGCAGCGCTCGGACAGCACGCTGGAAGGGGGGCAGGACAGCACTTCCAGGGCGTACTGCGCCAGCTCGCTCCAGATCTCCAGGCGCTTGACCCAATACTCCATGGGATCAACAGGGGCATCGCTGTCAAGCCCGCTGTAGGACCCCATGTAGTCAGCCACCATTCGGGTCATGCGCTGGCTGTGACCGGAGGAGGATGCTGCTGCATGCACCTCCTCTCTAGTCACTGCTGCCGGAGCCTCTACAGTCCTGTAGAGCTCGTTGCTGAGAGACAGCAGGTCTGTGGGGCGCTTGCTGCTGGATGCAGGCACCTGCTGCTGCCTCTGTGCTGGCTGGACAGTGGGGGTGGAAGGCTGGAGGAAGGCTTCCTCCAAGCGCTCAACAAGGGCCTGCTGCAAGCTCCTTATTTGTTGCGCTGGGTCTCCTCCTGCAGGCGGCAGGAACTGGCTCAACTTCCCCTTGAGGCGTGGGTCCAACATCATGCTGATCCAGATGTCCTCCCTCTGCTTCATCTGGATCACCCTGGGGTCCTTGCGCAGGCACGTCAGCATGTGCGCTGCCATTGGGAAGAGGCGGGCCACGTGTGCTGGCACATCGACGGCAGTGCTGTCCTCATCCTCCTCCTCTGCCGCCTCATCCTCTCTCCACCCCCGTACCAACTCAGCTGCACTGTGCTGATCCCCCTCATCAGCAGCAAGGTCAGGGACCTCCACCAAGTCCTCCTCCTCCTCCCCCTCAGAGGTGGACTGTGCAGCTGCTTGCCGCTCCTGCTGGTCCAAGGCTGCCGCTCCCTGTTCCAGCAAAGCATCGAGAGCCCTGTTCAGCAGACAAACCAGGGGCATCCACTCGCAGACCATAGCATGGTCCCTGCTCACCATGTTAGTGGCCTGCAGAAAGGGAGCCAGCACTAAGCACACCTGCTGCATGTGCATCCAGTCATCATCGGGGACGATGGACGGGATGTTGCTGGTCTTGTCCCTTCTCTGAGCGGCGGAAACAGTGGCCAGGGCAAGGTACTGGTTGACAGCGTGCTTCTGTTCAACCAGACGCTCCAACATCGCCAGGGTGGAGTTCCAGCGAGTTGGAACGTCAAGGATCAGCCGATGGCGTGGCAGCTCCAGCTCCTTTTGCACGTCTTCCAGGCTCGCACAGGCTGCAGCCGAACGCCGGAAGTGACGCACAACGTTCCTTGCCGTTTCCAGCAGTTCGCCCATCCCCTGGTAGGTGCGCAAGAACTTCTGCACCACCAGGTTCAGCACGTGGGCAAGACAGGGGATGTGGGTCAGGTTTCCCCTGTCAATTGCGGCAACCAGATTGGCCCCATTGTCGGCCACCACCTCTCCGACTCTGAGGCCTCTGGGGGTCAGCCAACTCCTCTCCTGCCCCTGGAGTTTGGCCAACACATGGGTTGCCGTCAGTTTGGTCTTCCCAAGGCTGACCAACTGCAGCAGCGCTTGGCAGTGGGGGCCTTCACGCTGCTGCTGAGGCGGGGGGTTTGGCCAGGTGTGCCGGAGGATGGCAGAGGATCGGAGGAACCTGCTGCAGTTCCCCTGACCCTGTGGGGTGGCACCACCCACTGTGTTGCTGCTGCTGCTGTGCCCGCTGCTGCTCTCCCATCCTCACCCCCTTCCACCAAGCTGACCCAGTGGACAGTGAAGGACAGGTAGCGGCCTGTCCCGAAGCGGCTGCTCCAGGAGTCCATGGTGACGTGGACCCTTTCACCAACCGCGTGCTCCAGCCCTCACTCCACATTGGCCATCACAAAGCGGTGCAGTGCAGGAATGGCCTTGCGGGCGAAAAAGTGTCTGCTGGGAAGCTGCCAGTCTGGGGCTGCACAAGCAAGCAGCGCACGCATGTCGCTCCCCTTCTGCACGAGCGTGTACGGCAGGAGTTGGGAGCACATGGCCCGTGCCAGCAAGCCGTTCAGCTGACGCATGCGACGGCTGCTGGGAGGCAGAGCCCTAACCACCCCCTGGAAGGACTCGCTCAAAAGTCTCTGGCGTGGCCTTTTGCTGGCACGGGAATCAGCGGACACAGCAGAGGAGGCCACTGAGGACTGGCTGCCAGAACAGGCCTCAGTCTCGGCGGCAGGAGTTGCAGAGGGGGGAGGAGCAGTGCGTTTCCGCACTCCTGCTGGTGCTGCTGGAGGAGCAGGAGGGCGGGTGGCTGCTGTTGCTGCTGCTGAAGGCTGTGCAGTGATGGGTGTGGTGCCACTGCCAGCACCAGAAGCCTTCAGCCTCTGGAACTCCTCATGCTGGTGGAAATGTTTCGCAGCAAGGTGGTTGATGAGCGAGCTGGTGCTGAACTTTAAGGGGTCTGCACCTCTGCTCAACTTCCGCTGACAGTGGTTGCAAGTGGCGTACTTGCTGTACACTGTGGGCATGATGAAAAATCGCCACATTGGTGACAAAAACAACCCCCTACGGCCTGGAGCCGCTGCTGCCTGTCTCCCTGTGGTGGTTGGGGCGGGGGCTTGGGTGCGGCTGGTGGTGGTACTGGCAGATGCTGCTGCTGCTGCTGCTGAGCCTGAGACACCAGCAGGCTGTGGGACCTGCCTACTGCTGCCAATGCTTGCAATGATGCGCCTCCTTGCAAGGCCCACAAGCGCATCCTCCTCCTCCTCCTCAGAGCTGCTGATGACGACATCCCCTGGAGCTGGTGGCACCCAGTCTTTGTCTGTCACCGTGTCATCATCATCATCCCCCTCCTGAAACATGTCCTGCTGGGATGATGACCCCCCAAACTCCTCTCCTGATGCATGGATGGGCTGCTTGACTGTTGCCACAGTCTTGCTGTCCAATCCCTCATCCCCCAAAGTGCCCATCAGCATCTCCTCCTCCAAATCGCCAACAACAGCAGACAATACCCTGATGGTGCCTGGGGTAAAAATACTGCTGAGTGACAGGTCGCCAACTTGTGACGGTGAACTGGCCTCCTCCCCAGGCCCTGCTGGGCGGCTGCTGCGAACAGGGGTGGTGGTGGTGGTGAGGGTGGAGGCCTCGGATGCAGAGCTGATGGCGGGCTGCTCATCCTCCGTCATCAGTTGCACCACAGTGTCTGCATCCTTTTCCTCAATGGGACGTTTCCGACCCGGCTGGAGGAAAATAGGAGCAGGTACTACACGCTGCTGCTGCTGTGTCTCTGCAGCGTGAGTTGCTCCTGCTGGGCGGCGCCCAAGGCGTCCACGGCCAGTGGCTATAGTAGGAATGTTAGCCACTGACGCAGCTGCTGCGGAACTGTGCATGGTGGCGCGGCCGCGGCTTGCCACAATGCTACTCCCTCTCCTCTTGATTCCCTTGCTGCCCTTCCCCTTGCCCAAACCGCGCTGGCTGCCACTTCCAGACATCTTTGATGTTTTGGGCGTAAACAAAAAAGTTTTTTAAAAGGGCGGGTGAAAAAGTGGGGTACTTTAATGGAGTGGGTTGGTGGGTGAGGTGACACTAATCACTAAGTGATTAGATCGCTAAGTGATTACTAGTACAGTACTAATACAAAATACAATAATTCAGTAATCAGTATAAGTGTGAACAGTGAGTGTGTCCCCTAGTACACTAACTAGAAAATACAATAATCAGTAGTAATCAGATTAAGTAGAAGGAAATAGAGTGTGTGTGTGTACTGAGTGCACGCACACACACCCACACGCAGGAGCTAGCCTATGAACAGTGACTGAGTGTCCCTAGTAGTAAGTAGTAAGTAAGTGTACAACTAGAAATTACAATAATCAGTAGTAATCAGAAGGAAATAGAGTGTGTGTACTGACAGTGCACGCACACACACACGCAGCGCAGGAGCTAGCCTATGAACAGTGACTGAGTGTCCCTAGTAGTAAGTAGTTAGTAAGTACAACTAGAAATTACAATAATCAATAGTAATCAGAAGGAAATAGAGTGTGTGTACTGTGCACGCACACACGCAGGAGCTATGAACAAACAGTGACAGTGAGTGTCCTAGTACAGTTACTACAAAATACAATCACTCAGTAGTAAAGGACAGCAGAAACACTGGTATAATAAACTAACAGAGGACAGGAGGACAGCTGCCCACACAGGCAAGGCCCTGAGGCCTAAAGCAGTGTAAGCTTGCCTGCAGCAGCTGTGTCTGTCTCTATGTAACACACAAGCTACTAACTAAAATACAATGTCTATCTATCTAACAACAATATAGGTGTGTATAGGAGGTGTATGTGAGCAAAAACGCTAGGTAGTTGACCACAATAAAGCTCTTGCTAAGCCAAAGCACAAAGGAGCAGATCTCTCTCTGTACAAAGTCAGGCAAGGACGGAAAAACGGAACATGGCGGCCGCTATTTATAGGGTAGGGGCTGGCCAGGGTCCCCCTCTGTGATTGGCTGCCGTCAGAGGGCCTGGGAGCCCTCTGATTGGCTCTAAGGACATCAATCTGGGCTATGACGCTATTCGAGCTCGGTATTCGAGCTCGAATATCGCTGTTTGATCGAATAGCTCGAATAGTGAATGGGCTATTCGAGTTCACTCGAATAGCCCATTCGAATAGCTGCAGCTATTCGAGCTCGGTATTCGAGCTCAAATAGCTGAAAAAAGAGCTCGAATATTCGAGCTACTCGAATATTCGAGCTCTGCTGAGCACCACTGCCTTTGACATCACACCCCTTATCCAGCCGGTTATGACACATCTACAAACATTCCTCTATCATTATTTCCTCCCATGACAGTGAGGTACCTGGGGGTCAAGTAACTCCCAATTTCAGGCACATAACAAATAGCAATTTGTGAATCTCAGTGTTACCATCCCTCGCTTCAGCAACTAACATCAATGCCAATGTTATTTAAATCATTATTTTTACTATATTCTGTTCTTATTATTTATTGTATTTTCAAAATTGTTTAAACTTTATTATGTTCCCTCTTTGGAGTGACCACAGGCTCCACATCCAGATGTATGACAGGTTTACCACCTAGTGCCCCACGTTTGGTTAATCTGTTGAGTGATCGCACGGCAGGCCACAGGCAATACAGACGTACCAACACGTTGGTCATACACCCTTTGTTTCAGTACATTTCACCTAGGGAGCCGTTATCCGAGGTGTTTACATTGTTGCTGCTTAGCAACAACATGTCATGAACAGCTAGATCGCCCCATTGGAGGGCTCCGCCATCTCTAGCCCCGTCCACCATGAGCAGCCTCAGTTATCCCATTAAGGGAGCTGCCACCCGAGGTGTTTATATTGCTGTTGCTTAGCAGCAGCACGCCATCACCAGCCAGACCGCCCCGCAGGAGGGTAGCCTCACTCCCTGTTCCGCCCAGCGCGGGCAGTCCCATTTCCCACAGCTGGGAGAGGGACGATTTCCCTCTGGCACAGCCCACAGTGCGTCCGTCCTCCAGACCTGCCCATCACTTGATACCGGCCCAATCGGGCTGCGATACGTCACACGTGACGTCCTGTACCCAGCCCACCTGTTTGACAACACGGCTGGATGATCTAACATGCTGTGATCCAGTCCATTCCTGCAAAGACAGGACGGGTCATGCGGCTGGACATTCCTCCCCCCTTCCCCGGGGGGCTCCATTCAGTACGTACCATTGTGTCCATGGCTACTAATCTATGCAAATCTTTCCTTTGGGAACCTGAAGTGCTACCTTCGGTTCCCATAGCAACAAGGTCACTCGATTATTTCCCTGCCCAGCCCTTATATATTCCTCACGTGTGCATAGCAGTGACTCACTTGACAAAGACGTGGATGCGCTGAAACGCGTCGTGAGGTCACTGCACACAGTTACCAGAGAGAAGGCTCCTATTGTCCACCACCATCAGGGACACCCACCACTGCTGGCCACAGAGGAGGAGCAGGTTGCCACCCATGGTTGTTCGATTGGGTTTTAACCCAAGAGATGCTTGTTGTCTACTACGTTCTAGTAAGTGTTTTTAAAACCTTGCGTGTTTTATGATTAAAAACTTTTAATGCACTACGGAGCGCTCCTCCTTTTTTCTTTTTCTTGCTAACATGGGAAAAGTGCCCCTTAAAGTGGGATTGTCAGCTACAAAATCAAATTCCATTTACCCACTGCTCTGTGTTTATTATGCAGAGAGCAACCTTACCCTGCATTGCAATTACTCCAATCTAATCAGAAATATTTTTGCTGTAATAAATCTTATATCAGTCAGCATGGCTCTATTTGGACCATTGCTGACTAGAAGAATGTTTGTCATCACCCCTCCCACATTCCTGCTCCTCACTGATTGGCTGAGGGCAGTTTAGTGAGCTATTGAAATATGGTCTATGCTGTGCTCTCATGTGTTTGAAAAGCAAGCTAGATATGACAGTGCAGTTTCTAAGAGGAAAAAAAGTAAGGGAGGAAATGACATCAGGGCTATCTGCAGTCAGAAGAAGCAAAAATGAAAAATGCCAGGAACTGTTTTCTCTTTAAATTACGATATAACATTCACTGAAATCAAAATGTGGACAGTACAAAACATATGTGATAGTATTGTCAAGTACAAGTATTTATCTACTTATATATGTGTTTTTTTTCCCCTGGGATACTATGGCTGTCCCTCCTGCTTTAAACATGGACCATATAAGGCATGGACCATATATGAACCATATATGGCAGCACAGTGGCATAATGGTTAGCTCTCTCGCCTTGAAGCACTGGGTCCTGGTACGTATCCCAGCCAGGGCACATTTTGCACAGAGTTTGTATGTTCTCCCTGTTTCTATGCGGGTTTGCTCCGGACACTCCGGTTTCCTCCCACATCCCAAAAACATACAAATAAGTTAATTGTCTTCCCCCTACATTGGCCCTAGACTATGATACATACACTACACGGTACAGACATAGACATGTGACTTGGCAGAGTATTAGATTGTGAGCCCCTCTGAGGGACAGTAACTGATAAGACAATATACTCTGTACAGCGCTGTGGAATACTTACTGATAATAATAATAATTATAATACTAATGATAGTAATAATAATAATACATATCACATAAAGAGCTAATGCATACATCTATCTATACCTCCAATGGTCTTTGAAAACACATTTCTCTGTTTCAGCAGAAGACATTCTTCCCTTTTATCATGTTCATGAGGAATAGATATGATCAACTTATTGTACAGCAGCTCTCCTCATATATAAATATTGGTGAAGCATGTGATTCATTTGTAACCTTCCAATAGATGTGTTGTGATCTTGTGACCATATTTCACCTCAGAGCATAGACATGATCACATGGTCATACCAAGCCAATCCCATCAATCACCTGATAAAGTCAATCATACACCTCTCTGTTAATTTTCCTCTAGAAGAAATTGTACTCAATAAATAGATCATTAGGAACCAGCTGATGAAAGGAAACTGACTTCTTTGAAATGTTCTTTGTGCTCTAAAAATGTCAAAACCTTCCTTTGAACTCCACACACAACGCTTTACTTCGTTGCAAAATGTAGTATTAATGACTGATAGCCCCATCTGACTTTCTGTCCTACCTGCTTCAAGAGAATTGGTAATTTCAAAGGAATCCCTTTTAATCTTGATTGTAGTTTTGTGACTATCCACACTGTGGTGAGGTAAAGATCCCGAGTCCTGCAGAGAAAAGTCACTATTAGCTTGATTTATTAGGAATTTCTGCATAAAATATATGGAAACACCAACCAGTTATCTTGTAGGATTTGACAAAAAGAGCTGTTTTGGTTTGTAACTGAAGTGATGGATGAAAATTCAGCTTTATACCAGGTTTTTGTCTAACAAGCAACATAAATGTATTACACAGTATGTGTTGTCACAGCAGAACTATGTACAATATTAAACTAGTCATCCCCAGATTAACCATTAAGGGCCCGTTTCCACTATCGCGAATCTGCATGCGTTTCCTGCATGCAGATTCGCACAGCCAATACAAGTGAATGGGACTGTTTCCACTAGTCAGTTTTCCTGAGCGTTTTTCTGTGCAGGATTTTTCTGCACGGCAGAGCCCTCAGAATTCGCCTGCGTGTAGAATGCATGCGAATCGCCGCTAATGTATTTAATAGGGAAATTGCCTGCGGCTTTGGTATGCGAATTTTCATGTGAATTCGCATGCGAATGCGCATGGAAATCAATGGAAAAGCACACCGGCACTGCTATGGTTAAATTCACATACAGCGTCATCCAACCGCACGCGAAATTCGCATCCGCATGCAAATTTTTACTGCTGCGATTCGCACCGCACAAGTGGAAACGGGCCCAAAAACTTCATGAAATGAATTTTGAAAATTGCCCAATTACCTACCACTCCAGAACATTTAAATATGTATTATATATATTTTGAAGCACCTTAGGTCAAAATGAATTAGTTACATTAAGTACCTTAAAGGACAACTGTAGCGAGAGGTATGTGGAGACTGCCATATTTATTTCCTTTTAATCAATACCAGTTTCCTGGCTGTCCTACTGATCCTTTGTCTTTTAATACTTTTAGCCATAGCCCCTGAACAAGCATGCGGCAGATTAGGTGTTTCTGACATTAATGTCAGATCTAATAAGATTAGCTGCATGCTTGTTTCTGGTGTTATTCAGACTCCACTGCAGCCAAATAGATCATCAAGGTGGCCAGGCAACTGGTATTGTTTAAAAGTAAATAAATATGGCAGCCTCCATATTCTTCTCACTACAGTTGTCCTTTAAAGCGGACATGAACTCTTACACAGCGCATAGTGAAAGTCTTTATTCCACATACATTTGCTGAAGAAATTCACTGCTCCGTGCTCTGTGTTTGTTTCACCAGATCAAATTGTTTAATTAGATCCGCAGCTATAAATAGAATACAGGAACACTGCAAAGGAAGCCCTCTCCATACAGTAAACACTTATCCCTTTCAGGTTATTATGCTGTGGCTAATCTTTTAACCCACAGAGGAATTTCTGAGTTTTGATCCACTTTAAATAAATCTCAACAGCAACAATCATGCGACCACTGTTTGCTTAAACAGCTTGTCAATTTCAGCTTTAATTTAGGACTCTCCCAGTCCAGGACACTTCCCCTTCCTTCACACTCTGCATGGTGGTACTAAAATACTAGAATTTGGCTGTGGGGTGGGTTCTATGGTAGTTTTCAGTATTCCTTGAAATGCTTTGGAATCATGCATACAGGGGCAACTGCAGGGGGGCCCAGAGCATTTAGGGGGCCCCAACTACTACTTCACTCCCTCTGATAGAGGGGTCCATCCTCCAGAATTGGTGTTTTTGTGGTTACACTTGTTATGGGTGTGAAGATTATGATGACCACTCGTGTTTTATGACTCTTGCCAGATGGGCCCCCAGGCTGTGAGGGTCACCAAGGGTAAGTGATGGAAAGGGTTTGAACACTGGTAAAGGGGGGGGGGGGAATGATAACTCAGCTACCTGAACTGAAAATTAAAAGTCAAAATAACCATACACAGGTCATACTTACCTCCCATGTAGTCTACTCCTCAACCCCTTTCTCCTTTCCCACGTCCTGTTTGTCCACTGTGATCAAGGGAATTCTCTGTCCTCCATTTTGAAATTGGCCATTACCCCATAACACCTTTCTGGTCAGCACACTGTTAAACTGTCATATCGCCCACTTGAGCCATAGGGAAACATGGACACATCAGTTGTCCTCTCAGCTGTAACTGACAGCAACTGATATATATATATATATATATATATATATATATATATATATATATATATATATATATATATATATATATATATATATATATATATATATATATATATTTCAATTCTGATAGCAAGGTAACTATGTAATGTTCATTTGAAGTTACCTCATGTGTTTATTTTAAATAATTTTACTCAGTACAGGTTCCCTTTAATGACAACTGATTTCTATGTAATGGTCAAGAGCCAGTTTCATTGGCTCCTAACTCTGTGATCACTGTCAACAAATCAGTGATCACAGGGTCAGAATTATAAAAAGTGCTTAGCAGGGCTATGCAGCTGCGTACATCAAAAAAGGGCGTCGGGAAAAAAGGGCGCGTGGTGTAAACGATAAACAGTATTATCGTTTATAGAAATATTGTGTAGAATTTCGTTTACAAATAGTGTTTTAAGAATTTATAAATCACTAAATAATGTGTATGAGATTGGCAATTCTTAAAACGTTAATCTTCCCTGTTTGTAAACTGAAACTTATATTTACGTTTGTTAAAAACCCTCCTTGTACCTATCCCTAACCCCTAGACCCCCCGTTGGTGCCTAAAACTAAGACCCCCCTGTTGGTGCCTAAACCTAAGACCCCCCAGTTGGTGCCTTAACCTAAGACCCCCCTGTTGGTGCCTAAACCTAAGACCCCCCAGTTGGTGCCTAAACCTAAGACCCCCCTGTTGGTGCCTAAACCTAAGACCCCCCAGTTGGTGCCTAAACCTAAGACCCCCCTGTTGGTGCCTAAACCTAAGACCCCCCTGTTGGTGCCTAAACCTAAGACCCCCCAGTTGGTGCCTAAACCTAAGACCCCCCTGTTGGTGCCTAAACCTAAGACCCCCCAGTTGGTGCCTAAACCTAAGACCCCCCTGGTGGTGCCTAAACCTAAGACCCCCCTGTTGGTGTCTAAACCTAAGACCCCCCAGTTGGTGCCTAAACCTAAGACCCCCCTGTTGGTGCCTAAACCTAAGACCCCCCTGGTGGAGCCTAAACCTAAGACCCCCCTGGTAGTGCCTAAACCTAAGACCCCCTATGGATAATAATGTTTTACAAACATTAATAAATAAAAAATGTAAATAAAAAAAATGTAAATAATTTTTTTTGGGTGGATAATAATGTTTTAGAAATGTTTTAATAGTGATTTAGTATCTTTATAAACGTTATTCGTCATGGGCTCATTTTGTAAAGTTAAATCATCACAAACATAGTTATAAGACCTTAAAAATCTCCGGGCACCGTTTGTTAAAACGTTAATAATCTCCGGCGCCTTTTTTTCCCTGTTCGGCGCCCATTAAACGATATTTATAATGGGAGTGAATGGGGCGCCCTTTTTGTCCACTTGTCTCATGCGCCCAAATCTCCTGCTTCCTATGCAGCTTAGTACTTTTGCTTCTCCATGAGACTTTGGAATTGGAATTCTGCAGTACATTAATGATTACTCTCTAGTCTAGACTGGAGGACAGGCAGTAACCAGGTGTGAGACAGAAAGCAATAAAACACAATGTTTGTACAGTGTACAAAGGGCACAGATTTTTACTTCTATTTATATTCCATAAGGAGATTTTATGTTGCTTCCTGTTCTCCACCCTAGAATCAAGTTCTAACTAGCATTACAGTTTGTACAATTCAAGAAAAAAAGGCAGTATTTCAGTTATTTGCTTTACTTGTATTATTTCAGCCTGGGTCTTGTTTTTGTCTGCATATTCGCACATATTAGAAATAATATGTGACTCTGTAAGTCATTACATACTGAATTCCAAAAGACTTTGTGAACGTGTCTTTGCTCAGAAGGTCAATTTTCTTTATTCTAACAGATTCATGCAGTTATTGTGCATTTGTCCAGTGTGTCTGTAAAAAATGAATAGCCATATTCACTCACAAGTGGTTCTGGTGATTTCCATGCTCAGAATGCTGTTGGTATGCTCAATACTCATAAAAAGTCTAAGATGTTTAGCCATTAGGTGGTAAAAGTGCACTAGCAGATCATGGACATACAGTCCATCGTATTCAGGGCCGGATTTCTGGCAAGGCCACAGAGGCCATGGCCTAGGGCGGCAGAAATTAAGCTCTGCTTGGGGCAACTGAGAGGCAGAAAAGTGTGTGCAAGCAGTCAGGGAGTGTTGACAATGGTGGCCGTCCGCTGCTATTTATTTATGCCCGCCCGCGGCACTCCAGGACGCTAGTTTCAGCCTGCTCTCTCTCCCCCTGATTCCTGTCTGCTCCACTGAGTCACCTCTCCCCCTCCCTCCTCATACACGCATTTCGGGCAAAGTCTGTTCCGTCCGCGGCCGCCCTGCATTAAAAGTTTGCATAAGGTATTAGCTAGCAGCGGGCGGCCGCGGGCAGGTATGTGGCCGACTATGCATACACTGCTGCAGCTCTCCTCCGGAATTGCAACTTGCAGAAAAGAGCAGAGCAGCCAATCCGCTGTGCTCAGATGCTGAGAGGTGCCCGGGCAACCAATAGCGTGGCTCGGGGGGAGTGGCTTGGGCAGCACTATTATTTTCATTGGCTGATGGTGGCTAGTGACTTATGGCGGCAAGAGGGAAACTTTGTTGTGTTTGTTTACAAGCATGATGAAAGAAGAAGATCCTGGCGAGATGGGCTGAGGAGGGGGGAGACCACTGTGTGTGCACGGAGAGGCCAGACTCAGACGCTCATTGATGGTAAGCAATTAACATTGATTAGGACCCGGGCGCCCACCCATTGTTAAGAGTCAAGGAGCTGTGTGAGGTTTCACACATTAGGCTGAGACAAGTAAACGAACAGTTGCAATACACAGTACATAGCTAACTTGGAAGCTGCAGCTGAATGCTTTTATCTCAGACTGGTTGATTTATTGCCTATTCCTGGTCACTGTCACCTTTCCTCCTTCACTTTTCTTCAAACTCTCCCTCTTTTCCTATTCTATCTTGTGCTCTCTGTCTCATTTCCTTCCTCTTAATTTGTAATATGTCCTTCTCTTTTGCTCTTCTTCTTTCCTTCCTCTGTCTCTCCTTTCTTCTCATTTTTTTTGTTTGGGGTAGAAGGAAAAATTGAAGCAAAGGCTGGGAAACTGGACTGCTATCTCCTTCTACTCTCTTTTGCCCTCCACCACCTTGTCTCTACCTCTCTCTCCCCCCCCCCCCTCTCTCCTCATTTTCTCTCTCTCTCTCTCTCTCTCCTCATTTTCCCTCTCTTACTCTCCCTTCCCTTTGCTACCATATTTTTCACTATGATTGTCCCCTCCCTTGTACTTTTCCTAATACTCCTTTCTCGGGTTCTCTCATCCCTGTCTTCCCCTGTATTGCCCTTTACCACCTTTTCTCCACTCTTTGGTTCCCCTTTTATCTCTCTTCACTCCTGTCTTACCCGCTTCCTCTCTCTAAAGTATTTAGAGCGAACTTATGTGGCTTGCGTGAGGCACATTTGGATACTTTCATCCTAAAGAGGCTTTCCTTGTCCTCCATTGCCAGGCCACTCCAGCGCTGAGACCGTCGAAGTGCTGCCCCTGTGCGTCTGCGCAGTAGGAAAACCACTCGGGCACCGGCAGAAAAAGCTGAGCCTGACCGTGTTTGTGCTACTGCACAGGTGCAGACAGCTCGCAATGACATGTAATATAGAACAATGCCATTGATTGTCCTCAGAGGAGATCACAATCTAATCCTATCATAGTCTAATGTCCTACCATATTATTATTATTATTATGTATTTATATAGCAGTGACATCTTCTGCTGCACTTTACAGAGTACATAGTTATGTCACTGCCTGTCCTCAGAGGAGCTCACAATCGAATCCCTGCCATAGTCACAGTCTAATGTCCTACCATATTATTATTATGTATTTATATAGCACTGACATTTTCTGCAGCACATTACAGAGTACATAGTCATGTCACTGACTGTCCTCAAAGGAGCTCACAGTCCAATACTTATCGCAGTCTAATGGCTGGTACACAGGATGCAACTCTCTGTCAGATCGATGGGTTGAATCCATTATTTCTGAAACAATCTGCTTCCTATTGATAACTGGATCAATTTTGTGCAGTAATGATCTGAAAATGTGTTGCAATATCAATCTGGAGCAGATCAGATGTGTTGGAAATTATCAGTTTCGACCCATCGATCTGATGGGAAGTTGAATTGCATGTACCAGCCATAATGTCCTACCATATTAGCAGATTGACTTGTCTGGGGTGCCATAAAATCTGAAATGGGCTTGGCAGCAGCCATGCAGTTTGAAGCCCACCCTGCTGTCACTCCAAAAGGTTAACTCTTTCCCCCCATGCTCCATCTATCCTCATGCAGAGTGGGAGGACCTGTCTGAAGGCCAGGAGAGATTCAAAGATGCCAGATTACCATCACAGGCCTGGGTAGCAAGTATGGGGGTATAATATTTTGTGTGCATATATAGGGCGGGGGAAAGGGGGGGGGGGTTTGGGGCGGTTATTGACTGTTGGCCTAGGGCACTAAAAGATACAAATCCGGCCCTGATCGTATTGAAGGGTAAAACGATTTTAGAGACTGGATGCAGGAGTGTAACTAGTGGGGAGAAGTCCCTAAGATGACAGGGAGCCAAGAGCTGTAAGGGGACCCTAAATACTACTTCTCTTTCTTCAACAAAGGGGTCCATCCTTCAGATCAGGTATTATTGTGGCCATACTTGCTAGAGGTGTGAAGATTACGATGTTCCCACATCCTGGTGCCGCGTCCACGGACATCGGCGTGACGCGGTTGCACAGTGGTTAAAGCTTAGGAAGTTATATCAGGTCCACTTACAAGGAAGTATTTTTACATGTAAAATAAATGAACCTTACAAACGTGTAATGATCCAGTGTCTATGTAAGCAATATCTCCGCAACCTTCTATGAACCTTTCACCCCCCCCCCCCCCAAAAAAAAAAGGGTACTTTTCCGTTAGCCGGGCGCAACCACCAGGTGGCGTTAATTACTACTCCCCTCCAGGCCGCCATGGATAGTAGGGAAAGATGTAACTCTGGTGGAGTTTTATCGCCACCTAGTGGAATGCGCCCGGCTAACGGAAAAGAACAAAAAAAAGAAAATTATTTTTTTTTTGTAGTAAGAAATGTTAATAGTGGTTATCAATCCAACTAGTAATTGTATACTGTAGTGTGTAAATCAGTGTTTCTCAAACCCATCCCCGTGACCTATTTTCAGGCAACCTCACCAATGCACAGGTGGAGTAATTAGTGTCTCAACTAGGTGGATTCCATGTAGCTGAGACACTAACTACCCCACCTGTGCAAAGGTGAGGCTGCCTGTGAAACATGCACCGTTGGGAAGTCACGAGGACAGGTTTGAGAAACACTGGTGTAAAGAAAAGAGAAATACATGGAGGATATCTTGCAAAAACTTCAAATTTTAAACATAATTTAATGAAAGTGATCAGCTACCTAGAACTGGCCATTTTAGGCTACTTTCACAGTGGGACGTTGGCGTTTTGATGCGACATTAAACGCAAACTAACAAAGCAACGTCCCAAAAACTCACAACGCAACTTAATGCTCCGTTATCGTCGCATACAGTAGAGCATACAGGCAATGAAAAGTATGCTTCCAAGTCATTACTGAGCATGTGCAAACAGTCTAACACAGCTAATAATGTGTATAACACACAGCATGCAGCACTTTCTAATAATGCTACACGTTACACACAAACGCAACGTGTGCACTGTGAATGTCGCACAGACTTAGCATTCCTGTGCGTTAGTCTGCGTGTTGAGACATTTTCTAACGTGCGACTTTAACATCGCACTGTGAAAGAGGCCTTAAAGGGAACCTGAAGCGAGTAAAATTATTTAAAATAAACACATGATGTAGCTGCAAATAAATATTACATACTAACCTCACCGTCAGTTCCTCTCAGAAGCTCACCATTTTCTTCTTACAGTGATCCCTTCCAGTTCAGACAATATTTTGTCAGAACTGAAACATACCAGTTACTGTCAGTTATATATCAGCAGCTGTCAGTTACAACTGAATGTGTAAAGTAATGTCCATGTTTCCCTATGGCTCAAGTGTGTGATATTACAGTTTAACAGTGTGCTGACCAGGAAGCTGTTATGGGGTAATGGCCATTTTTAAAATGGAGGACGGAGAATTCCATTGATCACAGTGGACAAATGGGACGCAGGAGAGGAGAAAGAGATTGAGAAGTAGACTACACAGGAGGTAAGTATGACCTGTGTATGTTTATTTTGACTTTTCGGTTTTCAGTTCAGGTTCTCTTTAAGGCTAAACTCAAGGCATAGAAATCAGACACTATTGCTCCTGCATTGTGGCCAACCTTAAATAGTCTGCTAAAATTAAAGGGATCCCAAAGTGAGAGGGAAATGGAGGCTGCCATATTTATTTCTTTTCAAACAATGCCAGTTGCTTGGCAGTCCTGCTGATCTTTCTTGCATTAGTAGTGTCTGAATCTTAACCACTTGCCGACCGCACACTCATACCGTGCGGCGGCAAAGTGGTAGCTGGAGGACCAGCGACGCAGATCTGCGTCGCCAGGTGCCTCCATAATTAATCAGGAAAGGCCGCTCGCGCGGGCGGCCGTTTCCTGTTAGATCACGGAGCGGGTCTCTGTGAATAGCCTGCGAGCCGCTGATCGCGGCTCGCAGACTAAATGTAAACGTAGGAGACGTATGACTCCTTTGTTTACATTGTACGGCGCTGCTGCGCAGCAGCGCCGTAATTGTACGGCGCTGCTGCGCAGCAGCGCCATAAGGCAGATCGGCGATCCCCGGCCAATCAGCGGCCGGGGATCGCCGCCATGTGACAGAGGACAGCCTGTCACTGGCTGCACAGGACGGATAGCGTCCTGTGCAGCCCCGATCACCGGGGGGAGCAGGTAGGAGAGGGAGGGGGGAATTTCGCCACGGAGGGGGGCTTTGAGGTGCCCCCCCGCAACATGCCTGCAGACCGGAGCGATCAGACCCCCCCTGCACATCATCCCCATAGGGGGGAAAAAAGGGGGGCGATCTGATTGCTCTGCGTGTAACATGATCTGTGCTGGTGGCTGCAGAGCCCACCCAGCACAGATCATAAAAAGTAGCGCTGGTCCTTAAGGGGGGGTAAAGGCTGGGTCCTCAAGTGGTTAAAGGGAACCTAAACTGAGAAGGATATGGGCAGGGCCGGATTTATCATAAGGCACTGTAGGCACGTGCCTACAGGCGCCTTATCTGATAGAGGCGGAAATTCCCCGACTGTCCCCTTCTCTGAGTAGAGCGAAAGTGTGATGTCACTCACCGCTCTGCTCCTGGCTCGGCTCTCCACTCCTAGCGGCTGCTTTGGAAAGGCTCATGGCAGTGGGGGAGAGATGGGGCTGGGCTCTTGCCGCCTTTGCCGAGACTGCTGCAAACCAATCCGCTCCATAGCAATAACTGCCCGCTTGTCTGTACCCTATACTCAGCGTGCAGACAAGCGGGCAGCTATTGCTATGGAGCGGATTCGTTTGCAGCAGTCCCGGCAAGAGCTGTGTGACAGCATAAGATTTGCAGAGCACCGCCTCCCTGTTTCTTCCTCTGGTATTGGTGACTGCGGAGGCTGCATGTCTTCCGTGTCACACATGGACAGCTATAGCTGTGCCGCAAAATTTAAGAAGAGTGAAGGAGCACTGGAGCGTGTCTGGACTCCAGAGCACTTTGAGCCACATGGAAGGAGGAGGAGGGGGACAGCAGAGAGACGATCAAAAGAGCTTTGTGTTAGCTGTCAGCTAGCACACGGAAGACCAGGAAAAACAGCCAGAGATCAGCCTGCCCTGCCTGCTTCAAAGATGGGGACAGTGGCAGTCAAAGTCAGTGACAGAAGGTAATCTGCTCTGACTGGCTTGTTCACTTTGCTTTTACTCACTCTTTTTACAACCCTTTGTGCCTCTCTGTGCTTCCCCCTCATGCCCAGTCCACCCTTTGTGCGCCCACCCTGTGCATTCTCTGTGTGTACCCTGCTCGTGCCCACCCTCTGTGTGTACCCAGCCCATGCTCACCCTCTCTATGTGCACCCTCTGTCCCTTCCCCTCATGCCCACCCTCTGTGTGTACCCAGCCCATGCTCACCCTTTCTATGCCCACCCTCTGTCCCTTCCCCTCATGCCCACCCTCTGTGTGTACCCAGCCCATGCTCACCCTCTCTATGCCCACCCTCTGTGTGTACCCAGCCCATGCGCACCCTCTCTATGTCCACCCTCTGTCCTTTCCCCTCATGCCCTCCCTCTGTGTGTACCCAGCCCATGCTCACCCTCTCTATGCCCACCCTCTGTGTGTACCCAGCCCATGTGCACCCTCTCTATGCCCACCCTCTGTGTGTACCCAGCCCATGCGCACCCTCTCTATGTCCACCCTCTGTCCTTTCCCCTCATGCCCACCCTCTGTGTGTACTCAGACCGTGCTCACCCTCTCTATGCCCACCCTCTGTCCTTCCCCCTCATGCCCACCTTCTGTGTGTACCAAGGCCATGCACACCCTCTCTATGCCCACCCTATGTGTGTACCCAGCCCATGTGCACCCTCTATTCCCACCCTATGTCCTTTACCCTCATGCCCACCCTCTGTGTACCCAGCCCATGCGCACCCTCTCTATGCTAACCCTCTGTGCTCCCCCCATGCCCACCCTCTGTGTGTACCCCACCAGTGCCCACCTTTTGCCCATTCCCCTTCTGCCCACCCTTTATGCTTCTCCCACCCGTGCCCACCTGTGCTTCCCCCACATGATCACCCTTTGTGCATACCCCACCCATGCCCCCCCTGTGTGCCCCCCTGCACCCACCCTTTGTGCTTCCCCCTCTTACCCATTCTCTAGGCATCTTCTGCCTGTGCCCACTCTCTGTGCAATACCTCCATGCCCGCCCTCTGTGCATTCCTTTTGTGCCCACCCTCTATGTGTCCCCCTGTAATTCCTATCATAGCTAGCATTATATTCTAGCTATATTGATATTAATTATATACTATTTATATAGAAAGGACATCTTCTAATTGGGGATGAGCTTTGGTGTTTTTCCAAAGTATGATTTCAATGTGCGGACCATGGCAGGGAAGCAGTTAACCTATCCTAGCCGCCACCTATAGCCAATGTGCTCCACGTTGCTTTCCATAGCATTCCATCTTTCCAATTCTTCAAACCCAGAGGGTGGAGGTATTGGAGGGACATGAAACACAGTGTCGAGAACATTGGCTATAGGCAGCGACAAGGGTGAGTTAACTGCTGTCCCTGTGTCCTCTACTGTTCCAGTGTCATCCGCTGTCCCCCATGCCTGTGCTGTGCTGTCCCCGTGTCCTCCTGGTGTCCCCCTATGCTGTCCCCGTGTCTTACTCTGTACCCCCTGTGCGCCGATGTCCCAATGTGTCCCCCTCTGTCTTCCTGAATCCTCCGCATTCCCCCAGCTCCATGCCACACTGTGTCCCGAGTGTAGCTTCAGCCAAAGATGATGTACAGTAATTTATGTTATCACTGTAGCCAATGGTCTCATGGACAAGTCCATTGCTCCATCATCAGGCCAATCATTGCACTCGCTGAGTAGCAGTGTAGTGATTGGCCTAATGACTGAACCATAGGCCCGCCCGCGAGACCATATACAACTTTTGTGTTGTTAGTATTATTTCCTTGTGATTTGTATTTGGCTTGTTGCTGGTAATATTGTCCTATATTTTGTAAATTCTGTATATCATTGGTAATATTTGCATATTGTTCTGTATTTTTCTTTGGGAATATCTGCATTTCCTTGTCTGGTTTTATTTTATAAAAATAGGAGGCGTGACTTGGGGTGGGGCCTTTGCTGAGGGGCGGAGTTTAGGGGCGCCACAACTTCTGTGCCTATAGGCTCCTGAGCTGTAAATCCGGCCCTGGATATGGGATTTTTCTTTTCAAATAATACCAGTTGCCTGACTCTCCTGCTGATCCTGTGTCTCCAATACTTTTAGCCACAGCCCCTCAACCAGCATGCAGATCAGGTGCTCTGACTGAAGTCAGACTGGATTAGCTGCATGCTTGTTTCAGGTCTGTGATTCAGCCACTGCTGCAACTAAAGAGATCAGTAGGACTGCCAGGCAACTGGTATTTTTCAAAAGGAAACATCCATATCCTTCTCAGTTTAGGTTCCCTTTAAACAAGCATGTGGGTAATCCAGTCAGAATTCAGATAGAGCACCTGATCTACAAGTTAAAACACCGGGGGGTACACGTTATCACAGCAAATCAGAGTCAATAAAATAAAACACAAACTCACATTGTGGGTCCGTGCAACCTGGTCAGGAAGGAGAAAGGGCTTTCTCTGAACTACAGTCTGGTGACTTTCTCAGCACTTGACACTTTACTGGTTATTGTGCAATAGTGTATTGATGCATTTTAAAGCAAAAGGGTCCAGTGTGCATGGATCCACGATGTGAGTTTGTGTTTTATTTACATGGTACAGTGATGCGATCTACGGCAGAGCTGTACCATGTACCAGCAGCATGATACAGTGCTGCGATCTAGTTTTGCTGTCTGTCTCTTAGCGGTGATCGCCGCTGGGAGGCTGATGACGGAGCTCCGTCATTCAAGTGGGGATGCGCGCGCGTTGGTGCTTCATCCCCTGCAATCTCCACCCCTAGGACTTCACGCCAATTGGCATTGAGTGGTCCTGGGGCTGCCGCCACGTCCATGCCAATTGGCGTGGAGCAGTCGTTAAAAGGTTAAATATTGAGCACAAGGAATCTGCACTCTGCATGCTTCACAGTGTGTGGGAGTGCAATAGAAAGCGCTGGGAAATATTGTTTATCTTAGAGCAGGGCTGTCAAACTCAAATACAAAGTGGGCCGCAATTGAACACTGGGATCTAGTTGTGGGGCCAACCTCAATGTCTATTGGCCAACGTATAAAGTTCCCTGATGTCTAATGGCTCCCCTCAAGCCCCTATACAGTTCCCTGGTGTCTAGTGGTCCTCCCCCCACCTACACAGTTCCATAGTGTTTAGTGCTTTCCCCAACCTCCCCATATGGCTTTCCTGGTTTTCTATTGCTTGACCTCCAATGTAGCTTCCCTGGTAGTGTAGAGTGGGCTAAACATAATGCAAAGTGAGGAAACCACTTAAGGGCCAAATTTAATGGCTCTGAGAGCCAAATTTGCCCCGCGGGCCGGAGTTTGACATGCATGTCTTAGAGTCACAGGATTGGCAGTACAGCCAGGCAATTTGCATTGTTTACAATTTACATAGAAAGAAATATGTCAGCCTCCATATCTCTCTCACTTTTTCTTTTAAAATTATCACTCACTACGTTTCCTTTAAAATTATCCATATGTTTTTATGTATAAATTGCGATATGAATATTCTGTCTCCTTGCTCCTCCTTGCACTTTCTGGGTGGAGTCATAGCAATGCATTTCTACAATGACTGTTGTATCTTGTTGAGGCAATTTTCTCTATTCCTTATTGCCAAAATTGATGCATACTCTGAGTCTGCTTATATGAATCAACTGGGAATAAAAACAGGAATTAAATGGGGTAGAGGAATGGATCATGGAAAACTGGAGACAGCTTAGGACATTTCCATTTTGAGTCAAACTAGGTTTAGCTGAGTTTTGCTTAGAATTTTATAAAAGCAATTTTGCTAAATAATAGTCATGTTCATATATGTTTTTAAGCTCAAATATGCATTTTTGCATGCTGTAGATATAGAACAAGTTGGAGACTGCTAATACTTAACCACTTAAGGACCGCGTTATTTTGCAATGATCTGTACTGCGTGGGCTCTTCACCAGCCCCCAGCACAGATCAGGTTTTAGTCAGGGCGATCAGACTTTCCCCCTTTTTTCCCCACTAGGGGATGTCCTGCTGGGGGGGTCTGATAGCCACCAGCTGCTTGTGGTTAGCGGGGGGCTCCTCAAAGCCCCCCTCTGCAGCGCTATTCCCCCCTCCCTCTCCTTCCCTCCCTCTCTTCCCTACTATGGGCGGCACAGGACGGCGATCCGTCCTGTACCGCCTCTGATAGGCTTCAGCCTATCAGACGGCGGCAATCCCCGGCGGCGATCGACGATCTCCTTTACGGCGCTGCTGTGACAGCAGCGCCGTACGCTGTAACACCGGGGATTTCTTCCCTGGGTGTTTACATTTTGGCTGCGAGCCGCGATTGGAGGCTCACAGGCTGTTCACGGAGCCCCCCCGCCGTGAACTGAGATGACACCGTTTCCATGGAAATCTACAAATGACCAGCCGCCGCCTATAGGTGTTGGCTGGTCGTTAATTAAAGGGAATCTGGAGTGTTTTTAAAAAATAAAAAACAGATGCTCACCTAAGGAGAGGGAAGGCTCTGGGTCTTATAGAGCCTTCCCGTTCTCCTCCCGGTGTCCGCATTCTCCGCAGGCTCCCCCAATTGGTCGTGGACTGCTTTCTTCCGGGTTGGGGAGACTTTAACAGTCTTTGGAAACACAAAGGCTTCCTAAGACGGGCCATGCCTTACTGCGCAAGCGTGAGCGCCCTCTCTAGTGCACTCGCGCGTGCGCAGTACAGAGCGGACGGTCTTCAGAAGCCCGAGCACTTCTGAAGACTACCAAAGTCTCCCGCAGCAGGAGATTTGGCCGGAGGAGCCTGCGGGGGAACAAGGAGACTGGCAGAAGAAAGGGAAGGCTCTGTAGGACCCAGAGCCTTTTTTATTTACGCTACAGATTCACTTTAAGATTTTCCTGGAACTTGTCTTTAGGGCGAATTCACAGTGCTTAGTTACTTTGCAGAATAATTCTGCATGACAGCTCACTGCGCATACAGTTCTATGGAGCTGTTCACAAGACAGCATTGTAACGGATCACATTATTTTAAAGGACCACTATTACGAAAAATGTTGGCAGTTCAAATCTAAAATCTACAGAACCAACAGGTTGTGAGCCAGTCCATCTCCTCATGGGGGATTCTCAGGGTTTTCTTTGTTTTCAACAACATTTCTTGAACAACAGTTGCAAAGTCTAAATGAAAAAATAGTGTGCAAGTGATTAGGGAGGCCGGCTGGTATCTGACTATTTTGACGGTTAAACTGCTGTTCAGGAAATGTTGTTGAAAACAAAGAAAACCCTTGAGGGCTCTTTCAACACTAGAGCCTATTTGCTGCGTTTTAACGCAAAGTTGAAACTCTGCGTTTACCAAGGTAAAATGAAAGTCGATAGACTTTCATTTTACCTCTCACACCCGACGCTGCGTTTCGATGCGTTGTAGTACGACGCACCCGGGAGCTTTTAATCGTTGGGAGCCTGTGTTTTCCTGTCAGGTTAATTACTACCACCGCTGATTGCGTCGCACCGCAGCACCCGACGACACACTGCAGGGCATATAACGCATGCAGGAGAACGGCTCCTGCACGCTTTCTAGATGTGAAAGAGCCCTGAGAACCACCCATGAAGAGATGGAGTGGCACAAAACCTTTTGGTTTTCCGATTTTAACTGCCTATTTTTTTGCGATACTGGTCGTATCATGCATTCAAGCTTTGTATTAAAGGCTGTGTCCAGTCTTTATTGCAGTTCACACTGATAGCGCGTGCGTTATGCAACTGACCACTGACCACTGTGAATCCAGCCTTAATGTACTGCTTACCCTCTTCCCCCCCCCCCTTAAACTTTTAATATTGTTTTATTGCTGGTTCTGTTACTAGCACACAGCACACAGCCTCCCCCCTCTTGTGCCCCATCTAGCCCCCGTTCTGCTCAGTCAACGTTTTCGACTGAGGCAGAACATCAGATATTATCGGGAGGAAGTGACAGTTCTTCCTCCCCACTGTGCGCACATAACTCCAACCCCTCCACCTGCTGCTTTAGTTCCTTATGTGTTACACTGCACACAGCGCGCAGAGGAGCTGCACTGTGTGCAGACTTTTGATAATTGAGATCGGATATTCTTCCGACCTCAATTAACATGAGCCCACACACAGCGCAGCTCCCCTGCGCGCTGTTGTCATTGTAACACATAAGGAACTAAAGCTGCAGGTGGAGGGCGGCAGAGTTATGTGCGCACAGCGGGGAGGAAGAACTGTCACAAGTGTCACTTCCTCCTAGATAATATAGGTTGTTAGAACTGGCCACAGGGGGGCGCTGGAGGGTAGAGAATGGTGCTGTGCACTGTGAAAGTCACACAGCACCAGTAATAAAACCATTTTAAAGTAATTCCCTACAGGTTAGCAGTACTTTAAAGTCACCTCTCAATGAGAATAATTTAATTTAATACTCTCAGAACTGTCCTTTTATCTCTTTTTATGTCTAATTGACTTGACTATTGTTGTTAAACACTAGACTCTGTAGAATATACTGCATATATATATATATATATATATATATATATATATATATATATATATATATATATAATATATAATATATATATATATATATATATATATATATACATATATACACACATACAGTATATATATTAGTAAAAAGGCAGGCCTGTTAAACGGCTGCTAGGCCATGGCCGCGACCCGCAAAGCTCAGATGGACGCAACCCTCGCACACACGGCCACTCGCTCCTGTCTCCCACGGCTGTCCGAAGTCTATGCACACAGAGAGATATTGCTTGCTTGGCAGTTGGAAAAAACTGTTATTTCCCACAACGCAATGAGGTTCACAGACAGCAAACTGTCAGATCTGGAAGCACAGACACAGGTACACAGGAGGACGCAAAGACTGGCAGACTAAGCCCTCACAACACTCCCCTCCCACCCCTGTGACCTCCACCGCATGTCAGCTTGCATGCGCGAGCACACGCCCGTCCGCTCACAGAGCCCGCTTACGCCCACCCCCTGGGCCGGTCCTCCCACTGTCCCAACGGCCACCCGCGTGCCACACATGTGCATCAGGGCAAAAGCATGGACACAGGGTCAGGAGGGGATGCAGAGACACAGGGGTGTTATACTATCGGAGATATATATTGTATATATACCGTATATATATATTATAAAGGGCTCTACAAACTAGCTTGCCTGACATTCTTCATCTTATCTGCTCACTGGAGTGCATTTTTTCATTATCCTGATATTTTAAGCTGAACCCTTTGCAGTGAACTGTTTTCATCACTCCTATGTACAGATCTCCAAGGAGATAAAGCTTGGGTCTTGAGCTGACATTTCCTCTAATATAACTCCAGTACAGGAAAGGTCTCATGAAAGCACAAATCTCATGTACATAGGTGCGAGGTACTTAATGCCACCCAAATTTATAATGCTCTGCAATCATTATGGAAAAGGAGATGAATAAAAAAATTCAGTCTGGAGACAAACTTGGTCTGGTGCTGAATCTTACTGAACCATGATATTATGTGCACTTGGCTCGCTTTTTTAATGTGTAAAAAATAATTACAGTTTCAGAAGAACAAGCACTTCAAATGCATAAGTTTAATAAGTTCTCAGCAGGTGTGCACAAACTTGCAATCACAAGTTTCAGGGACGTTGAGAGGTGTCCCTGCTGGGTTGAATAATAGGTTGTCAAACAACTTTTTTATTCAAAGGAAACTTTCCCCTAATAAAACAATCCTAGAACTATTAAAATGTATTTGCATATTGTAAGGTTTTTTTTTTCCTTATCTCTATTTCCCCTCTCCCATAAGGCAAACATATCTGAGGTAGAAAAATATTTTTTCTTTTTGGTCAAAATTACCCTTTCTTGATCTCACTCATAAACTGCACAAGGAAGGTAACCTCAAATGAACTCAATGGGTACGGGGCAGGGTTGGGGAATTCAGCTCCTTATTTTCTTCTTCCCCATATAATAACATATCAACTGCTATTTGTTTAGAGAAAACATAACAGAATAGAGTGTAGTTAAGCATTCTCTATCCACATGACTCAATCCAATATGAGGCTGGTAGAAACAAAAAACATGTCAGGCAGGTGAAAAGATGACATGCAAATATTTAAGCACCTCAGTTTATGAATCTATTTAAAATAATTCTAATAATAAAAGGCTGAGTTAAATTTGCCCAATTTTTTGACTGGAAACAATAAGGGACTGAAAAATATGGTTGTAACAGAACCTGGCATTTTTTATGCATTTTTGAATGCGTTACATTTTTTTCTCATTTTTCCCCTACTATATGATTATGGCCTCGATTCATAAACAGCAGTGCGATAAAAAAATCTTGTCGGGAAAATACCGCACTCGGTATTTTCCTGGTCTGTGTGCTAATTCATAAAAATTTCCCCAGCTGCCCTTGGAGGTCAGTAAATGACCGCAGCCCATTGAGCGGTAGAGTAGAGCAGTGTCTCGATTCTCTCTTTGCCCTGCAGAAATGAATCACACAGACGGCTCTCTGGCTCTCTCCACTGATGACTCACATGACAGATGAGTCACACAGTCTTTCCCTGCCTGCTCAAATGATTCACACAGAGGGCTCTCTCCACTGATGACTCAGACAGATGAGTCACACAGTCTTTCCCTGCCTGCTCAAATGATTCACACAGAGGGCTCTCTGGCTCTCTCAACTGATGACTCAAACAGACTTCGGCTCTCTGCACTTTTGCATTCATCAGAGCTGTCAGAGCTGTCGGTAACTTGTTATCGCCTCACTAGAGGTGTCAGTAACTACCGCCAGGCTTACCGCTTGTTGAAGGCTTTATGAATTGACATTTGCTGACAATTTACTGACATGTGTTGTCGGTAACTGCAGCCAAGTCGGTAATTTATCTCCCTGGTCGGTAATGTCAGCTTTTCATGCGGTAACAGCCTTTATGAATTGACATTTTGCTAAGTGGTCGGTAAAGTCTGCTGTTTTCAGCATTACCGCATGAGGTAATGCTTTATGAATCGAGGCCTATGTAGGGCAATATCCATCTCTGAGTATTTTTTCCAAAAACACACATTTGAGAAACAGAAACATCTAAGTACATATGTATTTTTCTATGAAATATATTATACGCAAATTACATTCAAAATGTAATTGCATGTGCGAAGTTGCTACATGCTGTCAGGTTTTTTTTTTCACACTTGCAACATTCACATACAATGGAAATTTCCCATATACCTTCATGTACCATGAGTAATGAAAATAACATGGAGTAAAAATGGGCCCTTTGTAATTACTTATCCCACTCAGTACCAGCGGTCGCTAGGCCCTCTGGTCCCTACCAAAAACAGGCGCATACCGACAAATCGCCATACTGAATTGCTGCTACTGCTGTTCACCCCTCAACACCCATTGCCTCAGCCAACCCACTCTGCCATCTCTATGACAGCAGAGCTCTGTGAGCTGGTCTGGAGCTGATTACATTGGCTCCAGACCCTGTGATCAAAGTGAGCTAATGAGACTGGCTCACATTGATGACTGGCAGGAATAACAGCTCCAAAACAGGGCATAGATTTTAATCACGCTGTCCGAAAGTGGTTAAGGACAAAATCTAGAAACTTAGAAAATAGAACTGAAAGTAAAATCTGTTTTAAAATCAATGCCAAAAAAAATAGCATTTTCGGGGAATATTGCCAAAGCAAAGGCCTATATCAACTTCTTACTAATATACAATGCAGGAGTCACATGCTTTGTTAGGTGACAACAACAGCTCCTGCCTACTGGCTCCCTTCTAGGTGACACTGATTGGCTAATCAGTGTTGCTTTATATGATAGAGATAATCTATAAAGTCAACATTTTATAACAGGGCATTTGTTCACAATGTGGCTGCCTAATCTTACTTCTATTGACCTACCCCAGGTAAAAAGCCAGTGTTGATTAGCCAAAAGATAATCTTAATTAGTCTATAGTCTTATTTATTTTATTTAATATTTAAAGGGATACTGTAGGGGTGTGGGGGGAAATGAGTTGAACTTACCCGGGGCTTCTAATGGTCCCCCGCAGACATCCTGTGCCCGCGCAGCCACTCACCGATGCTCAGGCCCCGCCTCCAGTTCACTTCTGGAATTTCCGACTTTAAAGTCTGAAAACCACCGCGCCTGCGCGGCCGTGTCCTCGCTCCAGCTGATGTCACCAGGAGCGCACGGTGCAGGCACAGACTAAACTGGGCCTGCACCGTACACTCCTGGTGACATCAGCAGGAGTGAGGACACGGCAACGCAGGCGCAGTGGTTTTCTGACTTTAAAGTCAGAAATTCCAGAAGTGAACTGGAGGCGGGGCCGGAGCTTCGGTTAATGGCTGCGTGGGCACAGGATGTCTGCGGGGGACCATTAGAAGCCCCGGGTAAGTTCAACTCATTTTCCCCCAACCCCCCTACAGTATCCCTTTAAGTATTTATATAGCGCCAAAATATTACACAGCGCTGTACAGAGTATATTGTCTTGTCACTAACTGTCCCTCAGAAGGGCTCACAATCTAATCCCTACCATAGTCATATCTCTATGTATGTATCGTTTAGTGCATGTATCATAGTCTAGGGCCAATTTAGGGGGAAGCCAATTAACTTATATGTATGTTTGGAATGTGGGAGGAAACCTGAGTGCCCAGAGGAAACCCAAACAGACACGGGAAGAACATACAAATTCCTTACAGATATTGACCTGGCTGGCTTTCAGACCAGGGACCCAGCACTAACCACTATGCCACCATGCTGCTGCTCTTAATTAACCTTACATTTTAGCAACTATCATCTGTATTTAAAATAATCCGAACATTTGTATAGCGCTTTTCTCCTGTCGGACTCAAAGCGCTCAAGAGCAGCAGCCACTGGGACGCGCTCAAGAGGCCACCCTGCAGTGTTAGGGAGTCTTGCCTTGAACTCCTTACTGAATATGACATTGGATTTGGAAAGCAGTTAATTTCCTGGTCAGCAGTAAAGGGATTTGTTATTGACTTGTACAAGAAGGTCTAGTTGGGCCTTGGAGCCTCAAGTACTACTTATGATGCTCCCAAAACAAAAGTTTGAACCAAGTTCAAAGGTGCAGTAAAGTATCCAAAGATGGCCAACACACCACACAACAGGAACTTTTTATTGCTCCATAACCATATACATACAATCATTAAACCGAAATTGTTTCGGGGCCACACAGGGTCCCTTTTGTCGAAGGCTACTTGGTCTTGCACCCACCACCTATGCTGTATGTTGGTGTGCAAACCTTGGGATTACAAAGATGCAAAAACACATAGGTTTGATGCATAAAGCTGCTGTAATATTGCTGTGCGAAAACAGCACTCGGCAATATTACCGTTACTACCGGCAGCAGTTTCTAGCAAATCACGCTATTAGCGCAACCCATGGTATTCGAGTAACGCAAGCATTGATGTGGTCTACCCACAGCAATATTACTGTAGCTTCCCGCATCAACCCCATAGAGCCCATGATGCAATGCCTAATTTCAGGCTGAAAGAGCAGTGCTGGTCGTTATGGAAAAATCTACGCTTACGGATCATTACGCGTAATTTTACGCTATTACGCATTACGCAATTACGGTTACGGCGTAGGAAATTATCTACGGTTCATCACTGTAATTACGCGTTAACTTACGCAGTTACGCGTAAGGGTACTGTAATGTAGGCACTTACGCTACGATGTTACGCGTAGTGCGGTTATACCCATTAATGTGTACTTTTTGACGCATACGGATGATGTGTACGCAATAGCCATCAATGTGACAGCTATTGCGTACACATCATTCGTATGCGTCAAAATGTACGCTTAGGGTGGGAGAAGATACTATTGGTTGCTTAGGATGTTGACTGATTGGCTACTCTTAGAAAAGGGGAGTTTTTACGTTAGTAATTAAAATTACGCGTAAGTCTTCGGAAAATTACGCATACCTAGCAATTACGGTAGACAGCGTAATTACCATACCACTTTACTGCTTACGCGTAAATAATTACGCGTAAGACTGTAAGTTACGCGTAGTGCTTACGCGTAAATTTGCATTGAATTGCGATGCGTAATTACGCTCATGTGTAATTTCGGCCCAGCACTGTGAAAGAGTATAAGTGAGGATTTGCTATATCGCTTGTGGGTTACTTATACTGGTGGAAGTATTAAGAGAATTTGATTTGCTATCTCCTGTGCTTGTTCTTCGAAGAACAATTTTGTCTACAGTAAATTAGTATGCATTTATCCCAATACTAGATTGAAAGACAATCAAACGTTTAGTTTGGATCTCACTGTGCCTGTGATTGTCTCCTTTGAGGTCCAAGGCTAGTATGATAAACCTTGTGTCACATTTTGCTTGGTTGCAGCACACAGCGGGGAATAGAGCTGCTACAATATTATGAAATAACATTATATAACAGTGCACTATGTAGTGAACAAATGTTATCTGGAATGCTGAAGTAGTACTTTTTTAATTTAATGTTGGTGATTTCAATATTTACTATAATTACAGATATGTTTTTAAAATAAAAGCACACACATGTTCCAGTAGTAGGCTATAAGAGAAATAATAGCTATTATAACTAAGTAAAAGGTTTAATAAGACTTACCCAATTCATGGTGTCTGTGTTGATATAATTAGGGCACATTATGTCCCGTAGGAAAACAATAACAAGTAGTACTTATCCACTGTTTAACTATTATCCCCAGTCATAAAACTATAATCCACCATCACAGTAATAGAACACATGCAAGTCTTGGTTATTGTAAATAAGAGGATAGTAGCATCATAATGCATTTTGAAGCAAACAGTTGCTGAGCGATGAAGTGATCTCAATGGTGTCCTCTTGTTAGTCAGCTAGAACAGATTGTTATCTGGTCAAATGAGAGAGCCAAATCAGCAGAGCTCAGCTCAATAGAATTGTTGTTTGAACTCGGGTCAGGGGTGGAAAACCAGTGGCAAATCCTGTTATGTACGGCTGGCCGTGTCCGTGAGCATAAAGGAAACCTGACCTGCAAAATGTATTGGGAATTGATGGTGTTTACAGAGTGACAAAGTGGAAATATTGAAAGCAAACACTAAGGGAAACTGTATAGGTACTTAAAAAGCCTAATCAATACTGGAACAGTTATCTAAACAATCAGTTACAAGTACAACTTCATTTTAAAAAAAGGCTTAGAATGTGTGTACAATGTATTGTAAATAAAAACAGAATACAATGATCTGCAATTAATGTAACCACTTCCGTACCAGCAGTCTCTACCCCCTTAAGGACCAGAGACCGCTGGTACGGTAAAACGCCGCCTCTCGGCGGATCACCGCACATACCTGCCGCTCTCGTCAGTCACAACAATGTCTCATTGCTGCAGGCTCCTCTTCCTGCCGTCTCTATGACAGCAGAGTGCTGTGAGCGAGTCAGGAGCCACTTTCATTGGCTCCTGATGCTGTCTATCAGTGGGAGCCAATGTGATTGTCTCTCTGTGATCACGCGGTCAGGAGCCAATGAAAGCAGCCCCTGACCTGCTTACAGAGCTCTGCCGTCTTATAGATGGCAGAGCGAGCAATTGAGGCAGGTGCTGAGTGGCGAGTTGTTGTATCATGAAGGGCGAAATCTTAGGTGCCAGGACATCAGCGCCTATAGGCACCTGTGAGGTAAATCCAGGCCTGCAAGGAGACCAGCAGGGGCGGGGAAGGAGTGCTGGTGAACATAACAGGTCAGTAGGGCAAGTGCCCATAGTAACAATGTGCTGGAGGAATGCAGTATATTGCATATCTGTACAAAAAAGCTACTCACTGTGATGGATATACATGGTAAGTATATGTTCAGAGGAAGCAGGTTAGGGCGAAATCCTCATTTAAACCCCTGGGGGCTATGGTGTCCAATTCAAAAATCCATTCTGATTCTATCTGCGTTAACTTTCTGTCGAGGTCCCCTCCTCTAATTGCGTTACTCCCAGGGCCGCCCCGCCCATGACACAGAGTGATGCAGTTTCCTTATGCATAAGTTTCCTTATGCGGCAGAAGTGTGGGGGCGGCACCCAGGCAGAACAAGAAAGTGAGGAGTGTGCCTGGCCTGTCGCCGCCCGCCTCACTGCTGCATGCCTGGACATCACGGCCACCTGCCCTGGCCAGACATGACACCCCCTAGGCTAGCCCCTGCTACCCACCCTACCTGCTTCCCCACATTATGGAGTATAAGGACAGTGGGTGCTGCCACACCGGGCGGAGGCAGAATCCGGATGTGACTGAAAGAGTCACGCTGCCTGCCACCCGCCCTGCCAAACACTGACTGACATGCCTCATTTATTTTGATAAAGGTGAGGTACTGAACACTTTTGTGACTTAGGCGACTTCTCTTCTCAGTGACAATGCCTCCAGCTGCGCTGAAGGTCCTTTCTGACAGGAGGCTTGAGGCAGGGCAATATAGAAGTTGGATGGCAAATTGTGACAGCTCTGGCCACAGGTCAAGCCTGCGCACCCAATAGTTCATCGCTGCTCAGAGTGTCTACATCCGCACTTAAGGCCAGGTAGTCGACTACCTAGCGGTTGAGGCATTGGTGGAGGGTGGATCCGGAATGGCTAAGGTAAAGCGTTGGAGTGAAGAATGTCCGCATGTCTGACATCACCATGAGATCGCTAGAGCGTCCTATCCTTGCCTGCGTGGACATGGGAGGAGGAGGAAGATTGGCAGTGGTACCTTTATTCCATTGTGCTGTGACATCACCCTTAAACACACTGTAAAGCATAGTTGCCAGCTTGTTCTGCAAGTGCTGCATCCTTTCTGCCTTCTGGTGATTTGGAGACATCTCCACCACTTAGTGCTTATGCCGAGGGTCTAGTAGTGTTGCCACCCAGTAATGATCATTACCCTTACAGTGGAATATAACCCTGCATTTCATCTTTGCTCTAAAACATTATTTACAACATATTATATGCAACCAGCATTTTTTTACTACAGGGAGTGCAGAATTATTAGACAAATGAGTATTTTGACCACATCATCCTCTTTATGCATGTTGTCTTACTCAAAGCTGTATAGGCTCGAAAGCCTACTATCAAATTAAGCATATTAGGTGATGTGCATCTCTGTAATGAGAAGGGGTGTGGTCTAATGACATCAACACCCTATATCAGGTGTGCATTATTATTATGCAACTTCCTTTCCTTTGGCAAAATGGGTCAAAAGAAGGACTTGACAGGCTTAGAAAAGTAAACAATAGTGAGATATCTTGCAAAGGGAAGCAGCACTCTTAAAATTGCAAAGCTTCTGAAGCGTGATCATCGAACAATCAAGCGTTTCATTCAAAATAGTCAACAGAGTCGCAAGAAGCGTGTGGAAAAACCAAGGCGCAAAATAACTGCCCATGAACTAAGAAAAGTCAAGCGTGCAGCTGCCAAGATGCCACTTGCCACCAGTTTGGCCATATTTCAGAGCTGCAACATCACTGGAGTGTCCAAAAGCACAAGGTGTGCAATACTCAGACACATGGCCAAGGTAAGAAAGGCTGAAAGACGACCACCACTGAACAAGACACACAAGCTGAAACGTCAAGACTGGGCCAAGAAATATCTCAAGAGTGATTTTTCTAAGGTTTTATGGACTGACGAAATGAGAGTGAGTCTTGATGGGCCAGATGGATGGGCCCGTGGCTGGATTGGTAAAGGGCAGAGAGCTCCAGTCTGACTCAGACGCCAGCAAGGTGGAGGTGGAGTACTGGTTTGGGCTGGTATCATCAAAGATGAGCTTGTGGGGCCTTTTCAGGTTGAGAATGGAGTCAAGCTCAACTCCCAGTCCTACTTCCAGTTTCTGGAAGACACCTTCTGCAAGCAGTGGTACAGGAAGAAGTCTGCATCCTTCAAGAAAAACATGATTTTCATGCAGGACAATGCTCCATCACACGCGTCCAAGTACTCCACAGCGTGGCTGGCAAGAAAGGGTATAAAAGAAGAATAACTAATGACATGGCCTCCTTGTTCACCTGATCCTCTGAACCCCATTGAGAACCTGTGGTCCATCATAAAATGTGAGAATTATAAGGAGAGAAAACAGTACACCTCTCTGAACAGTGTCTGGGAGGCTGTGGTTGCTGCTGCATGCAATGTTGATGGTGAACAGATCAAAACACTGACAGAATCCATGGATGGCAGGCTTTTGAATGTCCTTGCAAAGAAAGGTGGCTATATTGGTCACTGATTTGTTTTTGTTTTGTTTTTGAATGTCAAAAATGTATATTTGTGAATGTTGAGATGTTATATTGGTTTCACTGGTAAAAATAAATAATTGAAAAGGGTATTTATTTGTTTTTTGTTAAGTTGCCTAATAATTATGCACAGTAATAGTCACCTGCACACACAGATATCCCCCTAAAATAGCTAAAACTTAAAACAAACTAGAAACTACTTTCAAAAATATTCAGCTTTGATATTAATGAGTTTTTAGGGTTCATTGAGAACATGGTTGTTGTTCAATAATAAAATTATTCCTCAAAAATACCACTTGCCTAATAATTCTGCACTCCCTGTAGACTAGCATTCGAAGGGTTACACACAGAGCTTGAAAGTTGAGTGCAGTGAATTGCAGACGCATCCGAACTTTAGATAATGTTATCTTGTGTTTACTTAAATGTATCAAATGAGGAATGTGACACATTCTCTGACTGTGCAGGAGCTGCTGGAGACAGAGAGACACTGAAAGCATGTCTGCCTGAAAAACGGCAACGACTAAAACCAGTTATTAATAAAATGCAAAGTCAGCTTACAAAGCAAAAAACTGTACTTTTGGAAACCTATAACTTCTAAATGAATAATAATACTTATGCACAAATGCAAATATGATAACCGTATGGCATATAAAAAGTAGGTAAACATGTTTTTATTGAATATTATGTCAGGTTTTTAAACCGCTTTAAGTTTTTTTTATACGGGGGTCCCTCAACAGGCTGGACAGCATTAAAGACGCCATCTGCACAAAGTCGGATGCCGCCGTACTAGCCATCTCGTCTTGCTCTTCCTCAGTGATGTCAGGTAAGTTCTCCCCCCCAGCCACGAACAATACCACGGGAAAGGTGAGCAGCACAAGCCCCCTGCGACGCCTGCTGCGGTTGTTCTTCTGCCTCCTGCATATGGGATCAAGTTGCTGATGGCGCCTAAACTGCGACTCACCAGGTTTGTCACCTCCTCAAACGGACGCATGAGCCTGCAGGCATTACGCATGAGTGTCTAGTAATTCAGCCATAACATCCCCAGCTCCCCAGAGCATGTCCTTTCACTGTAGTTGTACAGATACTGTTTGATGGCTTTCTCCTGTTGTAGCAGACGGTCAAACATCAGGAGCATTGAATTCCAGCGAGTCGGGCTATCGCAAATCAAGCGCCTCACCGGCAGGTTGTTTCTCCGCTGAATATCGGCCAAGCGCGCCATGCCCGTGTAGGACCACCTGAAATGCCCACACACCTTCCTGGACTGCTTCAGGACCTCCTGTAAGCCTGGGTACTTGCGCACACATCTTTGTATTATGAGATTGAGCACATGTGCCATGCAGGGTTCGTGTCAACTTTCCCAAACTCAAAGCCGAAGATTGCTGCCGATGTCACACACCACGTTGCCGATCTCCAGTTGGTGCGGGGTCAGCCACTGATCCACCTGTTTGTTCAGAGTAGCCAGGAGAGCTGCTCCAGTGTGACTCTGAGCTTTCAGGCAAGACATGTTCAAGATGGCATGACACCGTCATACCTGGCATGCAGCATAGGCCCTGGGGAGCTGGGGGTTGGTAGTTGGAGAAGATTTAGCAGGAGGAGTAGGAGGAGGAGAGGAGGTGGCAGCAGGCCAGCCTGCAAGCCGCGGAGGTGTCACAACTAGATCCGCTACACAGCCACTTACTCCCTGCTTGCCAGCGGTCACCAGGTTGACCCAATGCACCGTATAAGTAATGTACCTGTCCTGACCGTGCTTGGCAGACCAGGCATCCATGGTCAGATGGACCCTTGACCCAACGCTGTGTGCCAGAGATGACACCACTAGCCTTTCTACATCACGGTACAGTTTGGGTATCGCCTTTTGAGAAAAGTAATTGCGGCCTGGTATCTTCCACTGCGGTGTCCCAATCGCCACAAAGTTTCGGAAGGCCTCAGAGTCCACCAGCCAGTATGGTAACAGCTGGCGAGATAACAGTTCCGCCAAGCCAGCTGTCAGACGCCAGGCAAGGGGGTGACTGGCAGATATTGGCTTCTTCCGCTCAAAGATTTCCCAAACACCTGGCTGCTGCTCTGGGCAGAGGAGAAGGAAGTGCTCAAGGTGAGAGGCAGAGTGGAGGAGTGTGGCTGTGAAGGTGCAAGGGAGAAAGCGGCTGAAGAAGATGCTACACCTGAAGGAGGAAGAGGAGGCGAAGGGTGGCTTTGCCTTTGTTTGCTGCTTTTCCTCAGGTGGTCTTCCCATTGCTGTTTGTGCTTTTTCTCCATGTCCCTTCGCGTTTCTTGGTCTTTCCACGATCTGTCAGATAAACCCTCCCCGACACAATTGGTCTCCCAGGTGGCGTATCAGCCTGTTTGTGTATTTTGGGGAGGGCAATTTATGTAAGACACATGTTCATTTTGAATTTGAGGTCAGGAACACATTTTAAAAAAAAGAATAAAGAGAAGGTTAAGAAAAGAATAATGATGCAGAATGCTAACGAAACAAAACAAAACAAAACAAAACAAAACAAAAAAAACTGGTGGAATATTTTTACAATTAATAAGGGTAACTAGGCCATTACCATTACCAGGTATAAAAAGAGCATTGATAAAAGATGATTTTTAAGAAAAAGCTAGAGATGTTGCAGAAGGCTAAAAAAACAAACAAACAAAAAAACCTACTGGCAGAACCTTTCACAATTAATTAGGTTAACTGTCAACACACTAGTGCAATAGTGCAACAGCTTAAAGGAAACCTGAGATAGAAAAAAAGCATTTATTTATGGGACTTCCTCCAGACCCCTTCAGGCCGTTGGCTCCTTCATCATCATCCCGAGCCCCCTCAATCCTCTACTGGCCATCCAAGTGTATCTTACAATTGCTGGCAGTCACCACGTACTGCGCATGTGCTGGCCGGCTGCATGCATGCACCCCATCACCCTCCCATTACCGGTGCAATGGGGGTTGCACCGCCCATGCACAGTACGTGGCCAACTAACGGCAACCGGAAAACAGCTAGCAGAGGATCAAGGTGGCCCGCGAGGATGGTGAAGGAGCCAACAGCCTGACGGGAGCTGGAGGAAGCCCCAGGTATGTATACATGCTTTTTTTTGTCTCAGGTACACTTTAAGAATAGCATTCCTCAACATCAACTTGCTAAGAATTAGATGATTTCCTCAAAAGTATGTAATATCATTAACAGATTTAGAAAATCCAGTATAATGTTTGTATGCAAGAGACAGGCCAAAACCTAATACTGAATGGCTTTGATTTTCAGGCCCCCAGCTCTGCATTAAAAACAGATGTAGTTCTGTAGTGGGAATATCCAAACGCTAAGCTGGCTTGTTGCAGTGCAGACCTTTATCCTACTCAATACATGTGGTGCATTGTGAAACAAAAAATTCAACAAAGTAGCCCCTGAACGGTTGCTTAGCTATGATTTTAAGTCTGGCAAGAATGGTACATTTTACTTTCAGGATAACAGCAAATGACCTCCTCAGTTTCCAACTCCAAGCAACATTATCCATCACAAAAGAGAGGTGAAGCAATGCAGCGATAAACATGCCACTGTCCCAACTTTTTTTAATATGTGTTGCTGGCATTAAATTCAAAATAGACATATTTAAAGAAAATAAAATAAAATTTCAGTTTCAACATAGAGTATGATGTGTTGTTTATGTACTTTTTTCAATTAAACATAGGGTGTATAATGTACTGTATACAACATTTCAAAGTATTACCTGTCAGCCTAGCAGGCCAGACTGTGGACCTAACAGGTAAGACTGTGGATTATAGCTGTCCAATTATTTGTTGTGATACCGCATGCCCATGAGGGGAGTCTGATTCTGTTCTGACCTATAACTGACCTGTACTTAAAACTTTTAACCCATTTTTGTTCCTTCAAGAGTTTGTAAAAAAATAAATAAATCAGTATTCCCATTTGATTAAAACACTCAGTAAACGTATCCACTGCTGAAGATCAGGTAAGAAGAATATTCACTATACTTAGACACATTCGTTCATAGAGAGCTTTCAGGGCCTAGCAACAGTCTAAGGATTTTGCAGGCAATAGCAAAGTACACAATGTAGATGATTAAGGAGAGCCATTAACAAACTGAGGTTTAAATGGGGTGGTAACTAATCCTCCAAAATGTAAATACAGAGTCTGCACTATAACCTTTTTTATATTAATGTTGCTCATGTTTCAAAACAGACAATAAAATCAGTACATGCACTCAAGCTCTCTGACAGCGCCAAAGTGTCCCCAAAATGATAAGTCCTACTCAAATCATGCTTTTTATTTTCATTCCTATTTATTAGACTCTTGGGCTTTTGACATTGTCCCCATAAGAAAGCTGTAGAGAGAACTAGCATTTTTCGCATGGTTACAGTAGGACTCACCGTATTGTGGACACTTTGGTGTAGTCAGTGAGCTTAAAGGGAACCAGAGATGAACGATTCACACAAAATAAACATATCAGTCGATAGCTTGTAAAGAATAAATGCTCTACCTGATAATTTTTGCCACTCTGGTGTGCCTTTTTGAGTGTTTTTTATCCATTATTGCTCCAGGAAAAATCCAATATGGCCGTTGGCTCATATCCCTTCTGCTTCCAGGTTATGAGGTTATGAGCTGTTCTGGATGTGCTGTCTAGGTTCCATGAAACTCTAGTCAAGCAGGGCTGCTGCTGCAGGCTTTCACCTGTGTGCTTTCAACTTTATTATTCTGGTATGCAGTGTGGGTGCCTGTAGAAAGTGTCTTTCATTGAAATGAAACTGCATACAATTGATAATAATTATGATTGGTTGCACAGTGCACACAGATCACATAGCCACACTTGTCTGTTTCAGAGCTTCTTTCTGCAGGGCAGCCCCTCCCATGTCATCAGCTCTGAGTATGCAAAGCAGGAAAGCTGAGCCAGGAGGGGGCAGGCTTGGGCTTGCAAAGACTCCACAGAAGACTGACTCAGCTATAATGATTCCAGGACAAACATAGACTGAATGCTCAGCCTGGGATTCTTATCACAGCTGATAACAGACAGATTAAGCAGAGGGGGCCCCTCCACTTTCCTCTCCCCAACCGCGAGGCAGCCACTGTGTGCAGGAGCATGTGTATTTTTTTCCTGTATCCAGAGGCTGCTTCACAGCAGAACACTCTCTGCTGCTATTCACCGGCTCCCAATCCCGTGGGGTTCAGAGAAAAAGAGAAAAATGCTATAATTTTTGCAGGGAAGCCCTATTAAGTCTAGTTATGCCCCTTTCTATAACACCTTAGTGAATTCAAAAATTAGATTTTACTCATGAGATTAATTATCAAACGTTCGACAAAGTGTTTGATAAAGCGTAGTGAATTGAGGCCATTATCTATATTGAGATTTTGCGTTAAATGTCATTGCATTTTTTGTCAATACTGCTTAACCCAACCCTACCCTCACACAGAACCCTCCCCTGGTGGTGCCTAAAACTAACCACTCCACTAGTGGCGCCTAACACTAACCACCCCCCTGGTGGAGCCTAACCCTAACCACCACCCCTGGTGTTGCTTAAAACTAACTGCCGCCTAGGTGGTGCCTAACCCTAAGCACTCCCCCTGGTGTTGCCTAACCCTAACCACTCCCTCTGCAGAAAAAACCCTTTTACATATGTTAACGATAATACCTTTGAAAATGTAAAATCTGTACTTATTATTGAAATAATATGACAAAAACTATAACGTTGTAAACTTCTAAAATGATAACTACCTCAAAAACTATAATGTTCTAATGTTATTGATTAAATTTTTCGTGGCGCACTTTTTTTTTGCTTTTTTCACCATATTAGCTATAATTTCATTAAAGTCTATGGCGGCGCCCTTTTCAACCACCCTCAGCAGGCGCCCTGCTACCGATAAGAATCTTGTGCAAGAATAAAAACATGTTCTGCCACTGAGTTTCACAACACTAAGTTTAAAATGTGTCTCTCAATGTAAGATTTAAGTCCGGTTTTACAGGAATGTATCAGTATCAGAGAATTTAGTATCTTTGAAATGGGAAATTTCTTTGAGAGCAGACATGAGACTAACTTTACACCAATCAACTAGCAAATTGATGCAGCAGAACAAATGTGATAGCAGCAAATAGGCAGTACAGCTGGATGTCCTCTTTCTAACAAAGTTGGCTTTCCAGGAGCATGGATACAGGAAAAAATAATTTATCTTAAACGCCCCCAGTTCTCAGCATGCTAGCTTTTTACCCGCTGAGCCAAAGCTGCTCCGGCCTGTAAGTCATATTCCAGCAGTCAACGCTTTTGAAAGCAAGCCTTCTACCAGTTGGTGCTCACAATAGGGGGCGGAAATAAAACCTTGAAGTGAAACCGTTCAACTGGGCTTGATATAAAAATGTGTAATAACCCATACATCATAGGCAAACACGTGGATAAGTGCATCCACTATAAAAAGTGAAATCATGTAGCTGCAGATTCAAAGCAGTAATTATGATTCTGAAGCATGGATTTACCTGAAAAACTTGAGGCTGATATGTGCAGATAAAATTGTAGTGTAACTCAAAGATATAGCGTATAACAAGGCCCTTTTGTAAACTAATGTAAAATTACCTTTTCCTTTCAAATTACATTTACCGTAGCTATGATTTCTTAAAGGGGCACTATAGCGAAAAATTTTAAAATTTAAAATATGTGCAAACACAGAATTGTCTGCTTTTCTCTCTACCAACTCCTTACTTGACCCCTTTCAATCTGGATTCCGCACACACCACACCACTGAAACTGTCCTCACTAAAGTTGCTAATGACCTACTGGTAGCTAGATCCAAAAGCCAGTTCTCCATTCTAATACTCCTCGACCTTTCCTCTGCCTTTGACGCGGTTGATCATGCTCTGCTTCTCCAGACGCTGTCATTTTTAGGAAGCAAGCGCCCAGTACATTCCTGGATCTCCTCTTATCTCTCTGGACGCTCTTACACTGTCTCCTTCTCTAACACTAATTCCTCCCTACGCCCACTGTCTATTGGTGTACCTCAATGCTCGGTTCTTGGGCCACTTCTTTTCTCAATGTACACTCGTGGCCTGGGACAACTAATTAACTCTTTTGGTTTCCAGCATCACCTCTATGCGGATGATACCCAAATCTATCTTATCAGCCCCTGAACTTTCCTCACTACTATCCAGAGTCCCAGACTGTCTACGTGACGTTTCTGCATTCATGTCCTCCCACTTCCTCAAACTCAACAAAAGAGAACAAAACAGAAATTGTGATTTTTCAACCATCACAATCTACACCCCCACCAATTGCAACCATAACTGTAGACAACACCCCAATAACCTTGACCTCTAAGGCCGCTGCTTGAAGGTTATACTTGACTCAGAGCTCTTCTTTAAACCTCACATTGCCTCATTTACCACCACCTGCTATTTCCGGCTCAAAAATATATTCCGTATCTGTCCCCTCCTCACACAAGAGGCCACCAAAATGCTTGTACACATCTTAATCATCTCCCGTCTAGACTACTGCAACACCCTGCTCTGTGGTCTACCAAAAAACAGGCTAGCCCCTCTCCAATCCCTTCTAAATTCAGCTGCCCACCAAATTCACCTTTCCACACACTCCTCTGATGCAGCCCCACTGTGCCGTTCCCTCCACTGGTTACCCATTACCCAGAGGATCCAGTTCAAACTCCTGACTCTAACATACAAAGCCCTTCATGAGTTGTCCCCTCCATACATCTCCTCACTAATCTCTAGATATTGTCCATCCCGCAACCTTCGCTCCTCCCAAGAAATTCTCCTGGCCTCTAAGCTGATTAAATCCTCTCTTACGCTCGCATCCAGGACTTTACACGAGCATCACCCCTTATTTGGAACTCTCTTCCACAGCCTGTACGTCATGCTCCAAACCTGGACATTTTCAAACACACTCTTAAAACACACCTTTTCAGACAAGCTTATAACATTTTTTAGCCCCTGTTTACTTATCTGTTCACAGTGTAATCAGAGGCAAAGGCTCACTGCCTTATCCATTCCCCCCCCCAAGTCTCCTTACCTAGTGTGTCTCCCACTACCCTTCAGATTGTAAGCTCGCAAGGGCAGGGTCATCCTCCTAATGTTTACTGTTTTTGTTGCAATATTTGTGCTGCTTGAGACTCTGCTGTATATTTTTTGGTTGTACCTATGTCCCCTGTGTTGTCTTACTGTGTTTTGTAAAGCGCTGCAGAATATTTTGGCGCTATATAAATAAATAAATAAATAATAATAATAAACACAGACAAATAAGAAATACGTTTTTTTTTCCAGAGTGAAATGAACCATAAATTACTTTTCTCCTATTGCCATCACTTACGGTAGGTAGTAGAAATCTGACAGAAGTGACAGGTTTTAGACTAGTCCATCTCTTCATAGGGGATTCTCAGCAAGGCTTTTATTCTTTATAAAGATATTCCCTAAAAAGGATTTAAACAATGATGCTGGCCAGCTTCGCTGCTCGCTACAGAGTTTTTTGCCAGTTGCCAAATAAATAAATCCCTGAGAATCCCCTATGAAGAGATGAACTAGTCCAAAACCTGTCGCTTCTGTCAGAATTCTACTATCTACTGTAAGTGACAGCAACATAGGAGAAAAGTAATTTATGGCTCATTTTACTCTGGAAAAAATGTACTTCTTATTTGTATACGTTTGCACATATTTTGCAATTTTTCGCCATAATACCCCTTTAATACTGTGAAAAACTTAAAGGACATCCGAGGTGAAAATAAAGTGATGAGAAAACAATTGTGTCTATCCTCCGTCTCCTAAAATGACTTTTTTTAGATATCCCACAGTTTTATTTTATACTAGCTGGATTGCCCGGCATTGCCCGGCATTGCCCAGGTATGTATTTGGCTGGTGTTGGCTCCGCCCACTTTTCTAACCCTAACACACAATGACTCAATGACCTAGTTTGTGAGCTTTGCATTGTTTGGCATCAATAATTTGCATTGAAATGAAACAAATCTGATTGGCTGTGGCTCCACCCTCTTTTCTGAATTTGAACCCCAGTCACCCAATGACCGGCTGTACCAGGTTTTAAGCTTGTGCCCTTAACAGTGCACGCATGGCAGCAATTGAATATTCCCCTTGAAAAGCAACAAATGAATTTGGATTGGCTTTTGTAGGCTTCACCCCCTTTTATGAATATTAATCCCAGTCACCCAGTGACCAACTGTGCAAAGTTTGAGAACCCTGCCGTTAACAGCGTAAGAATGGCTGCAGTTTACATTTTCCCAGTGAAATTTGTATTTGTCTCCGCCCACTGATGACTCAGCATTGCCTGGGTATGTATTTGGCTGGTGTTGGCTATGCTCACTTTTTCTAACAGTAACAGACAATTACTTAATTACTCAATGACCAAATTTGTAAGCTTTGCAGTCTTTGGCATCAATAATGTGCATTGAAATGAAACAAATCTGATGGGCTGTTTGTGTCTCCACCCCTTTTCTGAATTTGAACCCCAGTCACCCAATAAATGGGGCTTGTGCCATTAACAGTGCAAGAATGGCAGTAATTAAATATTCCCCTTGAAAATCAATATATTAATTTTGATTGGCTTTTTGTAGGCTCCATCCACTTTTATGAATAATAGCTGATGAATCGGCGTTGCCCGGGTATGTATTTGGCTGGTGTTAGCTCCGCCCACTTTTTCTAACCCTAACACACAAATACTCAATGATCAAGTTTGTGAGCTTTGGGGTCTTTGTCATCAATAATTTGTATATTCTGTGATGATTTGCTCAGCTGCCTATGCAGGCAGGCAGCTTTTTGACCATTGTGTAGGTTTGCATGCTGCAGGACTCTGGAAAGAAGAGCTTCTGTCAGTTTTGCAGCTTGTGCTTGCAGAGGAATTTGCATACTTTGTCATGCAAATTGCCTGGCCACATTCATTGGAGGCGTGTACTATAAGTACTATGTCTTTCCCACAATGCTTGGCTGGTCATAAGGATTTCGTCCTATGTAACACTCCTGGTGGGGTGTCAGCCTTACTCTTTGTTTGAAGATCAGCTTAGAGTAATTCCTGAATCTGCGCTAGGCAGGTTTTCCGTAGTGCAGTTAGGATTGTTTATCTGTTTGTTTGTTCTGTTGCCATTGTCCTGTCCCAACGGTGGTCGACAGGAAATGGTTCTGATCTCTGTTCTTGGAGTATAGCTGGTGTAGCGGTTGCTACCAGCTATCTCTTCTGTTCTGTCTCCTGGGATCGCGCTAGCCACTTTTCGCTAGCGCTGTGGATCCTTCTGTTCTGTCTCCTGTGGATCCTTCTGTTCTGCTACTCTGTACCTGGATCATGCTAGCCACTTTTCGCTAGTGCTGTGGATCCTATCTCTCGCTTGTCCCTGTTTTCGTGTGTGTGTCTTGTCTGCTACGACCGCTTGCTGGAGGCTCGGTGAGGTAACCGTTACGCAAGCGTTCGCGTCCTCTGTTTCATGTTTGTCTGTCGATGGTTAGGTGAGCGTGCTTGTCTCTATTGTGCTTATCACGTGGAGACCACGCATAACCGCGTGCACTGTTGTGAATGAGTGCGGTGTTCGCGGTTAGCTAGCGTTTGTTATTTTCCGTATCTCCTCATTGTATTATTTGCTGTGCCTTTGCTAACCTCGTATTCTGTCCTGATCTGCCTTGTGTCACGTCTGGCGATCGCACCTCTCGCGATCGCGTTCCTGTTTCATATCTGCTGTTGTGTGTGCACTGTCGCGGGGTGGCGACTAGGTTGGCGCACACACATACAACCTGTCCCTTTGCTCGTCTCATTCACAATCGCCTCTCTTGCGATTGCGTTCTGCGCTTCGTACAATTCCTGTCTGGCATTTGTGAAGGTACAGAGGATTGGTTCCTCTGCACTCCCCAGCGCCATCTGCCGACAGGAATTTTCCCTCTACAGGTGCGTAGCACCTTTTTGCTGGGTGCCTGCAATTACACGCTTGTGGAGGATTTCCGCCATGTCAGCGCACGCGTTGTGCGCTGATCACGGAGAAAGTTCCACAAGCTTTACAGTATGACCAGCCCAACCCAAAACCCCAGTGTAGACGGAAATTCCGATTTGTACGATTTTGTCGAGTTTGGGTCCTGTGTCTTTAAGAGCTTTAAAAGGCTAAATTCAGAGACCAAGGCGGAATTTCTTTCTGAATGAGTGAGGTTTTGCTTGAATCCCACCTTTCAGATTTCTGATCCGTCCACATCGGCTCTTCTGTTTGCCTATGTGCTTTTAAAAAACGATTTGTTCACCTGGGCATATGATGTGCTAAAAACCAATTCTTGGAATGATAATCTGTGTCAGTTTCTTGCAGTGATATTCTCTCACTGGTTTAAACTGCCTGGCTTACCACCTGCTCTGATTGAGTGTGTAGCTGCTGATAGGTCAGCTGATCTTTCCCTTCCATGCAAAACTTTTCAGTATGACAATCAGTTCAATGTGTCTCTTGCCACTTCAGGTTTTAAACAGCAGACATGCAAAGTGGCTAAAAAGAGAAAAACTAAAAAACGCAAGCATCAGAATAAAACACTCCCTAATGATGTGTATGATGATGTTGCTCAATCTCCAGGTTTTTTGCCCCAATCCAAAGCTTATGTGGATCCTGCTATAGGTAGCATCGCACACTATATTAAAGCAGTTAAAAAATCTGTTCTTGTTCCTGAACTCCACCCATATGGAGATTATCTGGATACTGGCCTGTTTGAACCCCCATTTGCTTCCTGGGATGTTGGGGCCTTGCTGGAAGAATTCGATTTTGATTGGAAAGCCTTTTGCGATTTTTACATCGCAAAAAGCGAAAATGTCTTGAATGCTTGTCTCGATTCAATGTACCTTCTGATTGATTCCGATGAATGTGACAAGGATGGTGTGGATCTGGTGATTTATGTGTGGCAGACGATTTTGGATGAGTTGCACACACACCAACCAATTGATTCCAATAAAGAGACATCGTTGTCGGATGATTGTTCCTGCCTTTCTGGGGTAAAGCATGTGAGTCTTGACTTTGTGCAATCTGAAATGAATGAGTGTGCCACTGTGATTGATTCCTGTGCGAATCCTGAAGGATTCGCTCCTGACAGTGTGCAGTTTGAATCTGTGCGATCTGATGCCTGTTTCTCGGATGTTCCTGCAGATTGTGATCGGCATGAGTCTGCCGGTTTCCTCAAGGATGTGTGGGATCCTTTGTCATTTAGAAACAGATCTTTGAGATCTTCCGTCTGTGACCCTGCTATGGGGAAAATTTCTCGACTATGCAGCATCAAAAGTAAAATTAATATGCCTAATAAAGTTTATCCTGTTGATGTCGCTATTTCTTCTGCTAATGAGTCTCTGTCTCACCCTGTTCACACCTGTAGAGGCCCGTTGCCTGGTGACAGTTGCTCCAGTGTTTCTGTCCTGAACACCTTACAGTCTGCTCCGCAGATTGCGGAGGTTTGCGCTATGGAAGCGTCAGTTTCACAACCTAAAGTGATTTTTGATTCGCAGGTTTTGCGTTCTGACTCCTCGGATTCGACATTGTTGGCCGAATCTAAGAGCGAGACAGCGCTTCGGTTTTGCGAATCTGATGCTGAACCTTCTTTGCCTTGTTCAGAGACGTTTTCTCTGAACCTGCCCTGTACCATGAATGAAAACATGTTTTCCTTTCACACTGACGTTGGTGAGCCCCTTTCTTGGTCTGAGGGAAGTGCTGATTCTGCACCCTGTACCCTGGATGAGTCAATGTGGCCTTGCCTAGAATCCCCTGCAGTGTCCCTAGAGGCTCGTCTAGGTATTGCCACTATACTCACCTGTTTTTCTGCAGTTTTGGAGTTACAAGCTAGTTTGACTGCCACACAGAATTCTGGGTACAGTGAGAATGAAGTTAGGGAGTCAGTGTGTGTTCCAGTAAATATACCTGTACATTCCCCTCATGATGATGAGATCCAGTCTCAGGTTATGGTGGAACCATTCCTGGGACATCTGCCCTGTCCACAAAATAAAGTTCCAGTTTTGCCCTGTAACATGGATAGTTCAGAATCCTTCCTAGAAAACCTGGAAAATGATGTTCCTGAGGTCTTGTTTGATGTTCTGGAGGTCTCCGAGTTCCCCCCAAAGGGTGCAGAACTTGTAGGAGATGTCTCCTGCCCCCCAAGTCCTTCTGAGGTGTTGCCCTCTTCCGTGGGCATTGCTGCCTTGCTGGCTACCTTTTCAGCTCTGGTGGAGCTTCAGTCACGGGTAGTCAATGATGAATTTCTGTCAGATACCATTACAGTCATTGAGATCTCTAAGCCTGAGATTGAGTCTTCTTTTGAAAGTCCAGTACCTGTGACCTCTACTCGTGATGATTTTCTGCCCGGTCCTGGTTTTGGTCTGGTCGTGCCGGACTCTGAGGTTGGCAGTTCCCCGACATGTCCTGAGGTTTCTCCTGTGCTGGTGTACCCCAGTGTGCTCTGTGACCCAGAAATCCCAAGTGTGCCTCGGTTACCAGCGTACTCAGATGCTTCCTTGGTGGAGACATGTTCTGATTTAGCCTGCCTGCTTGCATGCCCAGAAGTGGTCCCTGAAAGTCTTGATCTTGATGGGTGTCCTCGTAATTCTAAATCCGGAATTGTCATTGGTTCCATGGGGGTTCTTGGTAATTCTCCATGTGAGCCTGGTGATTGTTCTGCCCTCTTGGGATCTCTGTGGAGCTTCAAAAGGTTCTGGGAGATTCCGGGAGAAATTTTGCTTGGTACCCTGGATAAGATCAACGGTGGCTTTTGTGTTGTAAGGGACACTTCGAACAGGTATTGTGGCAAGTTTGGTATTTTCGGACGCTCCTTGGAAGGTGGTGGGTATTGTCTGGAGGGTGTCGATGGCTTCTTCTCTGGTATCCACAGTCCTGATGGGTGTTACGCTGAGACTTGTAGTGCTGATGGGCATGTTTCGGTGGCTTCTGTTTCCGATGAGATCGGTTTCGGGTGAACTGACTCTGGAATTGGACCTTGTCGGGCTGTCCGGGCCTTCATGAGTCTTCAGTTTGAGTCTGTTGCTAATAGCACTTCTGAAGGTCGTCTGGAATTCGACCCTGGAGGGGGGGGGGGGGGGGGGTACTGTGATGATTTGCTCAGCTGCCTGTGCAGGCAGGCAGCTTTTTGACCATTGTGTAGGTTTGCATGCTGCAGGACTCTGGAAAGAAGAGCTTCTGTCAGTTTTGCAGCTTGTGCTTGCAGAGGAATTTGCATACGTTGTCATGCAAATTGCCTGGCTACATTCATTGGAGGCGTATACTATAAGTACTATGTCTTTCCCACAATGCTTGGCTGGTCATAAGGATTTCGTCCTATGTAACACTCTTGGTGGGGTGTCAGCCTTACTCTCTGTTTGAAGATCAGCTTAGAGTAATTCCTGAATCTGCGCTAGGCAGGTTTTCCCTAGTGCAGTTAGGATTGTTTATCTGTTTGTTTGTTCTGTTGCCATTGTCCTGTCCCAACGGTGGTCGACAGGAAATGGTTCTGATCTCTGTTCTTGGAGTATAGCTGGTGCAGCGGTTGCTACCAGCTATCTCTTCTGTTCTGTCTCCTGGGATCGCGCTAGCCACTTTTCGCTAGTGCTGTGGATCCTTCTGTTCTGTCTCCTGGGATCGCGCTAGCCACTTTCCGCTAGTGCTGTGGATCCTTCTGTTCTGCTACTCTGTACCTGGATCGCGCTAGCTACTTTTCGCTAGTGCTGTGGATCCTATATCTCGCTTGTCCCTGTTTTCGTGTGTCTGTCTTGTCTGCTACGACCGCTTGCTGGAGGCTTGGTGAGGTAACCGTTAAGCAAGCGTTCGCGTCCTCTGTTTCATGTTTGTCTGTCGATGGTTAGTTAGGCGTGCTTGACTCTATTGTGGCTATCACGTGAAGACCGCGCATAACCGCGTGCACTGTTGCGAATGAGTGCAGTGTTCGCGGTTAGCTAGCATTTGTTATTTTCCGTATCTCCTCATTGTATTACTTGCTGTGCCTTTGCTAACCTCGTATTCTGTCCTGATCTGCCTTGTGTCACGTCTGGCGATCGCACCTCCCGCGATCGCGTTCCTGTTTCATATCTGCTGTTGTGTGTGCACTGTCGCGGGGTGGCGACTAGGTTGGCGCACACACATACAACCTGTCCCTTTGCTTGTCTCATTCGCAATCGCCTCTCTTGCGATTGCGTTCTGCGCTTCGTACAATTCCTGTCTGGCATTTGTGGAGGTACAGAGGATTGGTTCCTCTGCACTCCCCAGCGCCATCTGCCGACAGGAATTTTCCCTCTACAGGTGCGTAGCACCTTTTGCTGGGTGCCTGCAAATATACGCTTGTGGAGGATTTCCGCCGTGTCAGCGCACGCGTTGTGCGCTGATCACGGAGAAAGTTCCGCAATCGTTACATATTCCCATAGAAATTAAACAAATCAGATTGGCTGTTTGTGGCTCTGCCCCTCTCCGGCATTTGAACCCCAGTCACCCAATGACCAACTGTAGCAGGTGAATTTTTATTGGCTATTATAGGCTCCACCCACTTCCCATAATATTAATCTCAGTCACCCAGTGACCATCTGGGCAAAGTTTGAGAACCCTTGCCATTACCAGTTTATATTTTCCTAGTGAAATTTGTTTTTGGCTCTGCCCACTTTTTGTAACCTTGACACACAGTCACTCAATGACCAAGTTTGTGAGCTCTGGTGTCCTTGGCATCAACAATTTGTAATTTACCAGTGAGATGAAACAAATCTGAATGACTGTTTGGAGCTCCACCCCTTTTCTGAATTTGAACTGGAGTGACCCATTGACCAACTGTACCAGGTTTGAGGTTTGTGCCATTAACAGTGCAAGAATGGCAGCAATTTAAATATTCCCCTTGAAAATCAACAGGTGAATTTTGATTTTCTTTTTAGGCTCCACCCACTTTTCTGAATATTATTCCCAGTCGCCCAGTGACCAAGTTTTAACCTTTCGGGTTTCTGCCATCAAAATTCTGTGAATGGAAGCAGTTTATCCAGTAAAGTAATCTGATTGGCTGTTTGTGGCTTCACCCCTTTAGTGGATTTGAACCCCAGCCACTTCATGACCGACTGAACCCGGTTTGAGGCTTCTGCCATTATTAGTGTAAGAGTGGCAGCAGTTTCAATATTTCCCTTGAAAATCAATAGGTGAATTTTGATTGGCTGTTGTAGTTTTCACCCACTTGCCTGAATATTAATCCCAGTCATTCATTGACCAACTGTGTCACGTTTGAGAACCCTGTCAATAACAGAATGGCTGAAATCAATCTAACAAATCGGATTGGCTGTTTGTGGCTCCATCCCCTTTAGTGAATTTGGACCCAGTCACCTATCAGGCAAGAGGTCTCTGCCATTAACAGTGTAGGTATGGTAGCAATGTAAATATTCCCCTTGAAAATCAATAGGTGACATTTGATTGGCTGTTGTTGGCTCCACCGACATTTCTGAATATTAATCCCAGTCACCCAGTGGCCCACTGTGTCAAGTTTGGGAACCCTGTCATTAACCATGTAAGAATGGCTGCAGTTTATATTTTCCCCTGGAAAAAATGTAGTTGGCTCCACCCACTTTTTCTAACCTTGACATACAGTCACTCAATGACCAGGTTTATGAGCTTTGGGCTTTTGGTATCAATAATTTGTATATTCCCATGAAATTAAAAAAAAAATCTGATTGGCTGTGTGTGGCTCCGCCCCCTTTCCGAATTTGAACCCCAGTCACCCAGTGACTAACAGTACCAGGTTTGAAGCATCTGCTATTAACTGTGTAAGAATGGCAGCAATGTAAATATTCCCTTTGAAAATCAACAGGTGAATTTTAATTGGCTGTTGTAGGCTCCACCCACTCTCTTGAATATTCATCCCATTCACCCAGTGACCAACTGTGCAAAGTTTGAGAACACTGCCAGTAACAGTGTAAGAATGGCTGCAGTTTATATTTTCCTAGTGAACTTTATTTTTGGCTCCGTCTACTTTTTGAAACCTTGACACACAGTCACTCAATGACCAAGTTTGTGTGCTTTCAGGTTCCTGGCATCAAAAATGTGTGAATGGAAGCAGTTTATCCACCAAGAAAGTCTGATTGGCTGTTTGTGACCCCGCCCCTTTAGTGAATTTGGACCCCAGTCACCCAATGACCGACTGTAGCAAGTTTGAAGCCTTTGCCATTAACAGTGTAAGAATGGCAGCAGTTTTAATATTCCCCTTGAAAATCAATAGGTGACTTTTGATTGGCTGTTGTAGGCTCCATCCACTTTCCTGGATATTAATCTTATTCACCCAGTGACCAAGTGTGCCAAGTTTGAAAACCCTGCGATTAACAGTGTAAGAATGGCTGCAGTTTACATTTTTCCATTTAAAATGAATGTCTGAAATTTCATTGGCTGTTTTATGCTCCGCCCACTTTTCCTGGATTTGTAACCTCAGTCACCAAGTGACCAACTGTGCCAAGTGTGGGGACTCTGGCTCGATTACTGTGAAAATGGCAGCCTTTTCCATTTTTTTCCATTCACTTTAATGGGTGGAATCTGATTTGTTGTTTGTAGTTCCGCCTAGGTAAGCAGGGGGGATGCGAGACCCCCAGAACCTACCATCCCAGGTAGTAAGGGATCTGTATACCAAGTTTCGTTCAAATCGGTCAAGCCGTTTTCGCGTGAGCGCCACACACACACACACGCACACACGCACACACGCACACACGCACACACGCACACACGCACACACGCACACACACACACACACACACACACTTTTATATATATAGATTTAAAGTTTTTAAGTTTTTACTGTTTCATTGTCTCTGCTCAAAGACACCTTTATTAAAGTATGTCAGAGCTCAAATCTATGAATTATTGACCCTTTTTATCTCTTTCCTGCATTCAAAAGACATTTACTCACAGGAAAGTGTTTTATGGCAGTAATTACTTATCAGTGAGCATTGTGCTATAGTCTGACCCAGTCCGACCCGGTCCCGGACAGAAACTGTCACTTACATTCACAGTGGTAAAAATGAAATGTTACATTTCTTAGGCAATATTCTACTGGTCTACTAGTGTCCAATTTTCATCTGTAGGGATGACAAGATAATTTGTCTCTTACAGTATTTCACACCTGGAATTGACCAAGTGAATGTAACACACCAACACTCTAGCAATGTAACGTAATGGATAGCACTCTTGCCTTGTAGTGCTGGGTGTTTGGTTCAAATCCCAGCCAAGGCACTATCTGCAAGGAGTTTGTATGCTCTACCTGTATCTGCAGAGGTTTCCTCAGGGCACATCGGGTTTCCTCCCACGGTCCAAAAATATACAGATATCTTAATTTCCCCTAGACTATGATGGACATGTGACTATGGTAGTGATTCGATTATGAGCCCCTCTACGGCCCAGTTAGTGACATTACTATATACTCTGGTAAATGATGCAGAAGATGTCAGCACTATATAAATATTAAATTATAATAATATATAAAACTAGACACAGAAGATTTATAACAAAATTCTCCTAGCAGACTCAAAGTGCCAGAGCTGCAGCCACTAGTGCACTAAGTAGCAGTGTTAGTTGTTGCCCAATGACTGCTTGCTGAATAGATGTAAAGAGGCGCCAGAAGGATAAAATATGCTAAAAAGTTTAAAATATTCAGGTGGCGGTCCAGGTGGACCAGCCACTCCAAAATAGACACGATGCTGTCGCTTGAGATAAAGATAATTTATTCTCATACTCCAAGATAACACAAGATTTATCTTGGAGTATGTGAATAAAGTAATCTTTATCTCAAGCGACAGCATCTTGTCTATTTTGGAGTGGCTAATCCACCACCACCATCTGAATATTTTAAACTTTTTAGCATATTTTATCCTTCTGGCGCCTCTGTACATCTATATATCAAGTTTTCCACCCTTGGTGGAAGGGTGATACACCCTCCTTTCCTTCTACAGAGAGCTACATCTTATTCCTGAGTGGGGACAGGTCTAATCTCCCCACCTGCCTATACAGTGGTTGCCTAAGTGGTAACCCATGTTTGTAAGTATAATACCTACTTGCCATTTTTCCTCCTTGTTCCGATACATACTACACTATATTGGGCTCTCGGTTTGTCTGTTTTAGCTTACTGAATAGATGCTGGCTTACTGAACAAGAAAAGCTGAAATGTGAACCCTGGTCGCCTGTGTCAGAGGCAAAACCTTAACCAGTACACTATCCAGCTACTACAATAGGAATTCTTTCCTCTTATCTTGTCACTACAGGCAGCTCTTATTATTATATACAGTATATCAGGACAAAGCAAGAATCCAGCGTAATGTTTTGTAAAATGCTGGAACCATGCTGAGCTGACCTAGAGAAGAGCACAACATAGTGGAGTTCCCCTTTTACAGCCTTTCCCCATGAAGAAAAGAAAAATCCATTTTTTTATTGGCACTAGGCAGCAACTTTCAAAGTCTGAAAGATTTTTCCCATCAGCACAAAAACAATGTTCATGTCTTCAACACTATCTCTTCTCTCTCATCTCAGCACTGATGACTGCCATTTAATTTAAATGGGTAACATTAAAATTCATCTTTAGTATTGCTTCCCATAATCTTGGTTGTTTAACGGAAATGTCCCTTTCTAGATGGAGACTAAAAATTTGTAGCGTTGCTCTGAAATATAAAAGCCTGTCAACATTTTATATCCAGGCTCAGCTAAAATAGATATTACCTATAACAGGTGTATTACTTCCCCACACCTCTTACTTATTCATTTTTTTTTTGTGCTGAATATCACTAGCCTCTGTTTTATGTGCAGTAGTATTTTACCTTTCTGTATTTTCTTTGTTTAGACAGGCTAAAGTATTTTGTATTGCATAGTACTATTACAAACTACCTATGAAAAGACATTCCAGATGTGATACAAGCTTTTCTGTACTGAGCAGATGATGGAGGAGCTGACCAGTTTCCACTTGCGAAAATTCTTCCTGTCTGTTTCCTGACCAGAGCCGGATTAAGACTAAATGGGGCCCTAAGCAAAGTAACTGATTTGGGGCCCCCCATCATCCTATATAAGAAAACCGCAGGTGTCCCTGCGTCATCCTGTCCCTGTGCCCGTGTGTTGTGCTACTTCACATGTGCAGGATGGACAGCCATTGGGACAGGAGGACGGGGCCAAGGAGCTGGGTAAACAGGTTTGCACGCGCCATGTGCGCGACGGATGGTTGCACGCGGCAAACAGGGGCGCATTCATGCACACTGACATGCGTCGGTGGCGGTGGTTTGAAGAGACCTAGGTCTACTAGTGTCATAATAGAATGAGAAGATGCAGCTGATATGTGCACAGCAACATGCCACACACCCCAGGGCAGCTGCACTACTGGTTGCTCTGGGCAACAGCCCGCTTTTCTCTGTGGGTGCACAATGCACGGAATAGCAGCAGAAACATGCAGAGTGAGAGATGAATAACCAATAAGTTGTCACTCGGGGCACCCCTGTGAAGAGGGTGCCAGATATCACAGCGGCAGCACTTTCCCCCTGCATCTCCAGCCTGGCAGTAACAGAAAGTTCTGGACACTGCCAACCCAGAAGCCGCTCCCCAGACAGAATTACATAACCACTACCTACCCCCCACCATTGAACAACCAATTTCCTCCCAAACTAGACAGCCACATCCACCATGCAGCCTCCACTCCTGTGAATACGATAGTCCAGCAGAGAAGGCAGCCGCAGCGGGGGAGAATGACAGCACCAGATGACTCACATTCACCTATTGTGATCCAAGCAATAGAGGTCCCGTCATCCGGAGCCCATCTGTCTCCTCTAGAGTGCTGCCGCTCTGTTACTACTACTATTTCCTACTTCCTGTGTGATCTAAGAATCAGAAAATTCAAAGCATACTGTAAAGGAGACAGATGGGTTTCGGATGACGGGACGGGACCTCTATTGCTTGGATCATGGATAGGTGAGTGGGCATTTGTCATCTGCTGCTATCATTCTTGCCCGCTGCAGCTGTGGTTCTCCATGGGAAGGGAGGGAGGAACAGGCAGCTGCAGAGCGCACAGGAAGAGGAGGAGAGCCCAGCTCTAAAGACAATCAGCAGCAGGTGATGTCTTTTGACAGGATGGCGAGAGCTGGATTATGTGCTGATTGGGCCCCTTTCACTCTGAATTGGGGGCCCCAAGCGACTGCTTCTGTTGCCTGGTCAGTAATCCGGCCCTGTTTCCAACCATATCTGATTAAGTAGCATGACAATCATGGCATGGCTGATGATAGATTACATTCAATCAATTAAAAACACAGCACTTTATGTGAGTCCTCTCTCCTAATATTTCCTTAATTGGAGAAGAAATGACTTAGCTCAGTTAGTATGCATGACTAGAAAAACTTAAGGTAGCCGTCTAACTAATTAACCAGGTTCAAATATTTCAGATTCATGCATGACTAAAATCATTGAAAATGTAAGAAAAGCCTTATTACGATGATGCATGGTACGGTACTTCAAAATGAGAGTAAGTTGAATTTCATTATACAGTAGACTGTTGGCATTAGTGGATTTGAATATGAACATGGGTTATTAGAGGTCTCAAAGGACCCATGAAGGAGTCCAAGGTGTACCAGATCCTTCCACACAATTATTCTCCATGTCGACTGATATGTTCAGAATGTTAGAGTTTATCTTTCTTTTGATGATGGAAATGTAATAGGTGCAAAGGTGTAAAAGATTTGCACTGATCATACTATGGCAATTACCAAGAAAGGAACATTGGAATGCAAATTCCCATAGACAACATTACATTTCTGAAAAAAATCCTATTTATAACATACTAGCCACCTTAGCCTGTTTAAAAATGGGCTCTAGTGTAATACCGCCGGCCGCCGCATGCACACGCACTTGCCACACGTGCGCATCTGCCGCACATGCACGCATGCACCCATCCACCTGCGCACACACCCGCCCGGCTGGCTGGCCCCGTTCTCCTGTCTCAACGGTCCATGCTGCGCACATGCGCAGTAACAAAAAGCATGGACCCAGGGACACAGAGACAGTGTACGGAGGGACACTTGTCTCTTATTAGGTAGGATTCAAAAACAATACCATACAAAGTAATTCCTTTAGCAACACTAATTGACAATCAATTTCACATGCTGTTGTGAAAATGTTTCTGTACCGTGTTAGCCAAACAAATTATATAGGTAGAAAAAAACAAAGTCTTGTCAAAGTAATACCTTTTAATGGCTAACTGATAAAGTTAAATAATGCAAGCTTTCTGGGATCTAGTCCCCTTCTTCAGGCATATTTCCAGATGTAAGCTGAAGTAAAACACAGGTAAATAGTAAACACAAAGATGGCAGTTGTGCTGGTTACTGTTTAGCAGTTAGATGTCAGGTGATCAGCAGGCTGGAGCCAGTGAGCTCATGCAAGCAAACATGAAATCTAGCAGGTTTCTGAAGATCATGAAGCCAAGTAAATCATGTTGCATAAGGAGTCATGAATCCCATTCCACAATTTAAACCCTCTGTTAATGTCTTAAACATCTTCATAAATTTGTACTCAGAAATCTTTCTTGCTTGTTCATTTTTGAAGTTGCCCTTAAGAATAAGTACTTTGAGATCTTGCATGCTGTGTCCTGGTTCACAGAAGTGTTGGCCCACTGGTGTGTCCATTTTACCCTCATTAATTTTAAAGCGGTGATGGTTCATTCTTGTGCGCAGTTTTTGTCCTGTTTCTCCTATATAGATTCCTTTTGAGGGGCATTTCATGCAGCGTATCATGTATACAACATTGGATGACTCACAGGAAAATTGGTCTTGCATTTGATGATATTTCTGTGAATTTGGTATTTGTATTTGGCTTGTGCATAAAATATAAGGGCATGTCTCACACCTTGTGTTATTGCAGGGTAATGTGCCTGGAGTTTATGGTGTAGATAATGCACTTCTGATAATCATTTGTCTCAAATTGGGAGGTTGTCTGAAAGCAAGCAGTGGTAAATCAGGAAAAACTTCTTTCAGGCGTTTGTCTTTGTGAAGTATTGGTTGCAGGGCTATCGATATCTTCCTTAGAGATGGGCCGAACCTCTGATTTTAGGTCCGCGAACCGGGTCCGCGAACTTCCACGGAAGGTTCGGTTCGCGGAAAAGTTCGCGAACCGCAATAGACTTCAATGGGGAGGCGAACTTTGAAAAATAGAAAAAATTATGCTGGCCACAAAAGTGATGGAAAAGATGTTTCAAGGGGTCTAACACCTGGAGGGGGCATGGCGGAGTGGGATACATGCCAAAAGTCCCCTGCAAAAATCTTGATGTGACGCAAAGCAGCGTTTTAAGGGCAGAAATCACATTGAATGCTAAATTGCAGGCCTAACGTGCTTTAAAACATCTTGCATGTGTATACATCAATCAGGGAGTGTAATTAGAGTACTGCTTCACACTGACACACCAAACTCACTGTGTAACGCACCGCAAATAGCTGTTTGTTGTGTGTTGTGACGGCCGTGCTGGACTACTGTGCAACATGGCGAGATTGCTCTTCCTCACTCTGTGATGTCAGGTAATGTATGACTTCCTTCTCAACTTTCCATGGCACTGTTAAAAAGCTTACGTTTTTTTTTAAAAATTACATTTTCTACTTGCTGTGTACTTGTTCAGTACCGCTACAATGAGTATCCTATGGAGGCGGGCAAGTCTGACATTGTGACTCCGGGTAAAGGCCGGGGAATGAGGGATGGAATCCAGTGTGGAGCCTGAGCAGTAACGCTACACATCCAAGGAGGGCAGCAGGCAGGCATGCACGTCCGCCCCGAGGTAGTGACCAAAAATAACAATACAGGAGGAGGACTTTCGAGGCCCTGCTGTGTATTTGAAATGAATGTACTTTAAATCCTTTAACGAGAACCAGTTATGGCGGGCAAAGATGACACCACATTCCTTTCATGAGAATCATATGGAGGCGGGCAAGTCTGCCATTTGTGCTGGCAGTGCCAGTGGGACACACAGTATGAATTAGCAATGCTGTCTAAACAACACAAGTGTATCACACACACAGGTAGTAGTCACTGAATGTGCTGCTGCTGCTGCTGGCAGTGGGATACACAGTATGAATTAGCAATGCTGTCTAAGCAACACAAGTATCAGTTTCGAACACAGAAAAAAAAATTTATCACAGCAGGATGAGCTCTGAAGAGAGCTTTTCTAGGGAGCTATTATAGCAATAAGATTCAGCTAAGCAAGCTAAGAAGGCAAGAGCCTGACTAATCTGTCCCTAGGAGAACAAGTCTGCAGCAGCTGTCCCTATTCTGTCTCTAGCAGGCACACGAGTGAGGCTAATGGCCGCCGGAGCCTGCCTTATATAAGGGGGTTGGGGCTCCAGGGCTTAGTATAGCCGGATTGGCTACAATGCGCCTGCTGACTGTGATGCAGAGGGTCAAATTTGACCCTCATAGAGCATTATGGGGCAAATCGAACTTCCGGGAAAGTTTGCCTTCACCTGCGAAGGCAAACCACCCGAAGTTCGCCTGGAACCGTTCGCCGGCGAACCTCTAATCTTCCTCAGCATCTTTAATCTTGGATTGTAGGTGACCACTATTGGGACTCTGTTGTTTCCAGTCTTTTGGGTGTACTTCAATAGTTCCTCTTTAGATTTTAAAGTCGCTCTGTGTATTTGATCATCAATGATTTGTGGATGATATCCCTGATCTATGAATATATTATGTAGCGACACAAGTTGTCTGTCTCTGTCCTCTGAATTAGAACATATTCGTTTATACCTCAGAGCCTGGCTGTAAACAATAGATTTTTTTGGTGTGTTCCGGGTGGAAACTATTCCACTTCAGGTAAATATGCCGGTCAGTTGGTTTACGGTAGATTGATGTTTGTAAAAATCTATCTTGTATATAAATTGTAGTATCCAGGAAACTGACATGGGGGGATTGAGAGTTGAGCGTTAACTTGATGTTCTTGTGGTGCTCTGAGAAGTGTTTGTGGAATTTGATTAATTCTTCCTGTGATGCTGTCCAGATTAATAGGATATCATCTATAAATCTGAAGTAAGCTAGAGTGACCAGATTTTTGTAGGCTCAACCTGGGACGGGGTGAATTGGGGGGGGGGGGGGGGGGCTGCGTCGAAAATTAGGGGGTGCGGCGTGGTCATGACATTCTATGGGTGGAGCTAACAGAATGATGCAACAGCGAGGCATAAGATAGCAGTGTTTACGCCGTGATGTGGTCAAACGTGGATTCACATCATAGGTGTGCAGAAACTGTGTGATGCTATTTAATAGTATGCCATAACCGCAAAGCAGCAAACACAGCCAACTATGACCATTAAATAATAAATGCAGCAACAGTTACCCCAGACACCACAAAATAAACGCAATGGGCAACATTTCAGCACAAAATAATCGCATTGCGGGCAAACATGTCAGCATAAAATAAACGCAATGGGGGCAAACATGTCAGTACAAAATAAACGCACTGCGGGCAAACATGTCAGTACAAAATAAACGCACTGCGGGCAAACATGTCAGTACAAGATAAACGCACTGCGGGCAAACATGTCAGTACAAGATAAACGCACTGCGGGCAAACATGTCAGTACAAGATAAACGCACTGCGGGCAAACATGTCAGTACAAGATAAACGCACTGCGGGCAAACATGTCAGTACAAGATAAACGCACTGCGGGCAAACATGTCAGTACAAGATAAACGCACTGCGGGCAAACATGTCAGTACAAGATAAACGCACTGCGGGCAAACATGTCAGTACAAGATAAACGCACTGCGGGCAAACATGTCAGTACAAGATAAACGCACTGCGGGCAAACATGTCAGTACAAGATAAACGCACTGCGGGCAAACATGTCAGTACAAAATACACGCAATGCGGCCAAACATGTCAGTACAAGATAAACGCACTGCGGGCAAACATGTCAGTACAAAATACACGCAATGCGGCCAAACATGTCAGTACAAGATAAACGCACTGCGGGCAAACATGTCAGTACAAAATACATGCAATGCGGGCAAACATGTCAGTACAAGATAAACGCACTGCGGGCAAACATGTCAGTACAAAATACACGCAATGCGGGCAAACATGTCAGTACAAAATAAACGCACTGCGGGAAAACATGTCAGTACAAGATAAACGCACTGCGGGCAAACATGTCAGTACAAGATAAACGCACTGCGGGCAAACATGTCAGTACAAGATAAACGCACTGCGGGCAAACATGTCAGTACAAGATAAACGCACTGCGGGCAAACATGTCAGTACAAGATAAACGCACTGCGGGCAAACATGTCAGTACAAGATAAACGCACTGCGGGCAAACATGTCAGTACAAGATAAACGCACTGCGGCCAAACATGTCAGTACAAGATAAACGCACTGCGGGCAAACATGTCAGTACAAGATAAACGCACTGCGGGCAAACATGTCAGTACAAGATAAACGCACTGCGGACAAACATGTCAGTACAAGATAAACGCACTGCGGGCAAACATGTCAGTACAAGATAAATGCACTGCGGGCAAACATGTCAGTACAAGATAAACGCACTGCGGGCAAACATGTCAGTACAAGATAAACGCACTGCGGGCAAACATGTCAGTACAAAATACACGCAATGCGGCCAAACATGTCAGTACAAGATAAACGCACTGCGGGCAAACATGTCAGTACAAAATACACGCAATGCGGCCAAACATGTCAGTACAAGATAAACGCACTGCGGGCAAACATGTCAGTACAAAATACATGCAATGCGGGCAAACATGTCAGTACAAGATAAACGCACTGCGGGCAAACATGTCAGTACAAAATACATGCAATGCGGGCAAACATGTCAGTACAAAATAAACGCACTGCGGGCAAACATGTCAGTACAAGATAAACGCACTGCGGGCAAACATGTCAGTACAAGATAAACGCACTGCGGGCAAACATGTCAGTACAAGATAAACGCACTGCGGGCAAACATGTCAGTACAAGATAAACGCACTGCGGGCAAACATGTCAGTACAAGATAAACGCACTGCGGGCAAACATGTCAGTACAAGATAAATGCACTGCGGGCAAACATGTCAGTACAAGATAAACGCACTGCGGGCAAACATGTCAGTACAAGATAAACGCACTGCGGGCAAACATGTCAGTACAAGATAAACGCACTGCGGGCAAACATGTCAGTACAAGATAAACGCACTGCGGACAAACATGTCAGTACAAGATAAACGCACTGCGGGCAAACATGTCAGTACAAGATAAACGCACTGCGGGCAAACATGTCAGTACAAGATAAACGCACTGCGGGCAAACATGTCAGTACAAAATACACGCAATGCGGCCAAACATGTCAGTACAAGATAAACGCACTGCGGGCAAACATGTCAGTACAAAATACACGCAATGCGGCCAAACATGTCAGTACAAGATAAACGCACTGCGGGCAAACATGTCAGTACAAAATACATGCAATGCGGGCAAACATGTCAGTACAAGATAAACGCACTGCGGGCAAACATGTCAGTACAAAATACACGCAATGCGGCCAAACACTTCACCTGCAAGAAAAGGCATTTACTCACCTGGCAGAAGACGTCCCCTCACGCAGCGGGCCTCTGGTGTGTGCAGCTCCCCCTGGCCTGGACGATCTTCAATCTCCCGCTCAGCCTCTCACAGGCAGAGCAGGGCTACGGCAAGATGGCGTCCGGAGGCGGAGCCCTGTACTGGAGACAAATAGTCTCCAATACAGGGCTCCGCCTCTGGACGCCATCTTCCCGTAGCCCTGCTCTGCCTGTGCCTGCCGGAGGAGAACATTGCAGGCTGGAGCGGGGCTGCGGGGAGTCGGGGACTGAACTAGCGCAGCGTCTAGTAGACGCTGCGGCTAGTTCATTGTACGGTGGCCAGAGTCCCGAGGCCGGGACGTCCCGCTGCTAAAAGCGGGACGTTTCCCGGGACCTCATGCAGCCTGGGACAGCGCCCCCCGAAGGCGGGACGCGTCCCGGGTAAAGCGGGACGTATGGTCACCATAAGTAAGCCCATGGTTTAATTTCACAAGTTGAAAGGAAGTTTTCCTCCAATCTGGCCATAAACAAATTTTCATACTGGGGCGACATTCTACTTCCCATAGCACTGCCCATTGTCTGTAGATACATATCATTCCCATATGAAAAATAGTTATGGGTTAGTATATATCTGATAAGTTGTAGTGTGGGCTCTGTTGGTAGATCATTAAGCAGAAGGAAATGTTGGCAAGCTGCAATACCGTCCTCATGTGAAATGTTGGTATAAAGGGATTCAACATCCATTGTAGCCAGGATAGCATCTTCTGGGATTGGACCCATGGCAGTCAATTTGTTAACCACTTGCCGACCGGGGGATTTTTCAGTGATCGGTGCTGCGTGGGCTCTACAGCCCGCAGCACCGATCAGGAGTGCAGCAGGGCGATCAGACTACCCCCCTTTTTTCCCCACTAGGGGGATGTCCTGCTGGGGGGGTCTGATCGCCGCCGGCTGCATTTGCTTAGCGAGGGGGGCTCTTCAAAGCCCCGTTCCGCAGCGTTCTCCGCCATCTCGCCCGCTCCCTCCCTCTCCCTGTGAGCTGCGCAGGACGGATTTCCGTCCTGCGCATTGAAGGATAGGCTTCAGCCTATCATATGCCAATCAGAGGCCGGGGATCGCCGATCTGCCTTACGGCGCTGCTGCGCAGCAGCGCCGTATGATGTAAACAGCAGGGATTTCTTCCCCGCCTGTTTACATTTTGCCGGCGAGCCGCGATCAGCAGCTCTCCGGCTGTTCACGGAGACACCCTCCGTGAACGGACATGGAAAGGCCGCTCGAACGACTGGCCGTTTCCATGGAAACCCTCAGACAACCAGTTTACGCCAATCGGCGTTAGCTGGTCGTCAAGAGGTTAAGAAGGTCAGTGGTGTCCTGGATGTAGCTGGCTGTATTCCTTACCATGGGTTAATGTTTTCTACCCAGCCAGATATATTTTCTGTTAGTGCTCCCAAACCGGAGATGATAGGTCGACCTGGGTTTCCTTCTTTGTGTATTTTTGGTGAGATGAGGAAGGTGCCTATTTTAGGATTATCTGGTATTAATGTAAGTAAATTAGATGATATTGAGGAAAGATCATTAAGCATATTCTTCAATAGAGTTGGGCCGAACCTCCGATTTTAGGTTCGCGAACCTGGTTCGCGAACTTCCGCGGAAGGTTCGGTTCGCGTTAAAAGTCGCGAACCGCAATAGACTTCAATGGGGATGCGAACTTTGAAAAAAAAAAATAATTATGCTGGCCACAAAAGTGATGGAAAAGATGTTTCAAGGGGTCTAACACCTGCAGGGGGGCATGGCGGAGTGGGATACATGCCAAAAGTCCCGGGGAAAAATCTGGATTTGACGCAAAGCAGCGTTTTAAGGGCAGAAATCACATTGAATGCTAAATGACAGGCCTAAAGTGCTTTCAAACATCTTGCATGTGTATACATCAATCAGGTAGTGTAATTAAGGTACTGCTTCACACTGACACACCAAACTCACCGTGTAACGCACCGCAAACAGCTGTTTGTGTAGTGACGGCCGTGCTGGACTGGTGCGCACCATGGCGAGAGTGCAGGTTTTGGTGGCTTTACAGCCCATATGGTCGCCTGGCTGATGTAGCTGAATGACAGAACAGTGACTGTCCAGCTGATCAAATTTGATCTGACCACAATGAGGCAACGACCTTATTATCGTGTGTGTGCCCCCCGAGACACTCATCTAGGCGCCGGTCATTGCTTCATTGTGATACGCAAGCCCCTTCACCACGGCAAGGTAATGATCACGAAGGGGAATGGGCGCATGTACATGCCTTTTCTTTTGTTGTTGCAGCTGCCCGCAGTGCAGCCAGAAAAATTAGGCAGTCATGTACACGCACCAGAAAAATTATTACAGCGGCCGCTGCTAGCAGCGGCCTAAAAAATTCAGCAATCCGCCTGGAGTCCCGGACCCTGTTGGTGGTGGCGGAGAAGGTAGTCAAGCGGCCTGCAGGCAGACATGCTGTGTGGAGGGACTGGGAGCGACTTAGTCTTCTTGGGGCAGGCCAGACAGCCAGTCACACAGCGTGCAGGCAGAGATGCTGTGAGTGCGGGGACTGACTTAGTCTTGGGGCGGGCAGCAGCCCTCCGGGATCCATGCCTCATTCATTTTGATAAAGGTGAGGTACTTAACACTTTTGTGACTTAGGCGACTTCTCTTCTCTGTGACAATGCCTCCAGCTGCGCTGAAGGTCCTTTCTGACAGGACGCTTGCGGCAGGGCAGGAGAGAAGTTGGATGGCAAATTGGGACAGCTCTGGCCACAGGTCAAGCCTGCGCACCCAGTAGTTCAAGGGTTCCTCATCGCTGTTCACAGCAGTGTCTACATCAACACTTAAGGCCAGGTAGTCGGCTACCTGCCGTTCCAGGCGTTGGTGGAGGGTGGATCCGGAAGGGCTACGGCGAGGCGTTGGACTAAAGAACGTCCGCATGTCCGACATCACCATGAGATCGCTGGAGCATCCTGTCTTTGACTGCGTGGACACGGGAGGAGGATTAGTGGCAGTGGTACCTTGCTGGCGTTGTGCCGTCACATCACCCTTAAAGGCATTGTAAAGCATAGTTGACAGCTGGTTCTGCATGTGCTGCATCCTTTCCACCTTCCGGTGAGTTGGTAACAGGTCCGCCACTTTGTGCCTGTACCGAGGGTCTAGTAGTGTGGCCACCCAGTACAGCTCATTCCCCTTGAGGTTTTTTATACGGGGGTCCCTCAACAGGCAGGACAGCATAAAAGACGACATCTGCACAAAGTCGGATCCAGTACCCTCCATCTCCTCTTGCTCTTCCTCAGTGACGTCAGGTAAGTCAACCTCCTCCCCCCAGCCGTGAACAATACCACGGGAAGGTTGAGCAGCACAAGCCCCTTGCGATGCCTGCTGAGGTTGTTCTCCTGCCGCTGTCCCCTCCTCCTCCTCCTCCTCCCCCAAAGAAACACCTTGCTCATCATCCTCTGAGTCTGACTCGTCTTCTGCACACGACTTCTCTTCTTCCTCCTCCTCCCCCCTCTGTGCTGCCGCAGGTGTTGAGGAAACAGCTGGGTCTGATGAAAATTGGTCCCATGCCTGTTCCTGCCGTAACGGTTCCTGGTCACGCTCATTCACAGCTTCATCCGCCACTCTACGCACAGCACGCTCCAAGAAGTAAGCGTAGGGAATTAAGTCGCTGATGGTGCCCTCACTGCGGCTCACCAGGTTGGTCACCTCCTCAAACGGCCGCATGAGCCTGCATGCATTTTCCATTAGTGTCCAGTTGTCGGGCCAGAACATCCCCATCTTCCCAGACTGTTTCATTCTACTGTAGTTGTAGAGGTAGTGGGTCACAGCTTTCTTCTGTTCTAGCAGGCGGGAGAACATGAGCAGGGTCGGGTTCCAGCGAGTCGGGCTATCGCAAATGAGGCGTCTCACCGGCATGTTGTTTTTGCGCTGAATTTCCGCAAAGCGTGCCATGGCTGTGTAAGACCGCCTCAAATGCCCACAGAACTTCCTGGCCTGCTTCAGGACATTCGCTAAGCCAGGGTACTTTGCCACAAATCTTTGAACCACTAGATTCATGACATGTGCCATGCAGGGTATGTGTGTCAGCTTCCTTATATGCAAAGCGGCAAGCAGATTACTGCCGTTGTCACACACCACGTTGCCTATCTCCAGGTGGTGCGGGGTCAGCCACTCATCCACCTGTTTCTTAAGAGCAGCCAGGAGAGCTGCTCCAGTGTGACTCTCCGCTTTGAGACAAGACATGTCTAAGATGGCGTGACACCGTCTTACCTGGCATGCAGCATAGGCCCTGCGGAGCTGGGGCTGTGTAGCTGGAGAGGAGAACTGCCACTCAGCCAAGGAGGAGGAGGACAGCGAAGAGCATGTAGCAGGAGGAGAGGAGGTGGCAGGAGGCCTGCCTGCAAGCCGTGGAGGTGTCACAAATTGGTCCGCTGCGCCCTGCTTGCCATCGTTCACCACCAGGTTCACCCAATGGGCTGTGTAGGTAATGTAGCGGCCCTGCCCGTGCTTGGCAGACCAGGCATCCGTGGTCAGGTGTACCCTTGACCCAACGCTCTTCGCAAGAGATGACACCACTTGCCTCTCAACTTCACGGTGCAGTTGGGGTATGGCCTTTCTCGAAAAATAAGTGCGGCCTGGCATCTTCCACTGCGGTGTTCCGATGGCCACAAAATTACGGAAGGCCTCAGAGTCCACCAGCCGGTATGGTAACAGCTGCCGAGCTAACAGTTCCGCCACGCCAGCTGTCAGACGCCGGGCAAGGGGGTGACTGGCCGAAATTGGCTTCTTCCGCTCAAACATTTCCTTCACGGACACCTGACTGCTGCTGTGGGCAGAGGAGCAGGAACCGCTCAAGGGCAGAGGTGGAGTGGAGGAGGGTGCCTGTGAAGGTGGAAGGGAGAAAGCGGCAGAAGCAGATAATGCACCTGATGGAGGAGGAAGAGGAGAAGGAGGGTGGCTTTGCTTTTGTGTGCTGCTGCTGCTTTTGCTCAGGTGGCCATCCCATTGCTGTTTGTGCCTTTTCTCCAGGTGCCTTCGTAAGGCACTTGTCCCTACGTGAGTGTTGGCCTTTCCACGGCTCAATTTTTGTTGGCAGAGCGAACAGATGGCTTTGGTCCGATCTGAGGCACACACATTAAAAAATTTCCACACCGCTGAGCCACCCTGGGATGTGGGCACTATGGGGACCTCAGCAGCTGATGCTGAAGGGCAAGTTGGCTGGCTGTACATAGGTGGCGATACATGGTGCCGGACACTGCCACCAGCTATTTCTGACGAAGAGCTGCCCCAGCTTCTTTCAGCAACTTCTCTCCTCCTACTACTCTCTGACTCCCCCTCTGAACTGTCCCCCTCTTCATCTCCTCTATTGGGAACATACAGAGGATCCCTATCATCGTCATCATCGTAGTCATCCTGCCCAGCTTCGCTTGCCTCAGACAAATCCAAACTTGCACCATCAGTAGGTCCTTCATCCTCCTGACACGTTACATCCATAGTGTTGCCGCATAACTCAGACATATGAGCTGGTGAAAATTCATCTGGCTGTAACAACAATGGCTGTGCATCAGTGATTTCACCACTAAATAATTCTTGCGAAGTGTCAAATGCAGCGGAAGTGGTGCTAGTAGTAGCGCTGGTGGCTGAGCAAGATGAGGTGTTCTGTGTCGCTAAATACTCAACCACGTCCTGACAATCTTGGGAGGTGATGGGACGTGCCTTCTTCCGAGCACTGTACTGTGGGCCAGGTCCACACGAAATTACATTTACACGACCTCGCGCAGACCTGCCGGGTGGCCTTCCTCTGGCTCTGGCACTACCTCTTCCTCTACCTGTTTTGTCCATATCGGGTATGCACGGAGTGGTATATCACACTGCGTGCACTCACGTAGGTAGGTGGGTTCACTTAACTGCACAGGTATGCGCACTGATGCGGTGGGTTCACTGAACAGAACAGGTATACAGTGGCGGGTTCACAGAACAGAACAGGTATGCAGTGGCAGGTTCACTGAACACAACAGGTATGCAGTGGCGGGTTCACTAAACGGAACAGGTATACAGTGGCGGGTCCACTGAACAGAGCAGGTATGCAGTGGCGGGTTCACTAAACAGAACAGGTATACAGTGGCGGGTTCACTAAACAGAACAGGTTTACAGTGGCGGGTTCACAGAACAGGTATGCAGTGGCAGGTTCACTGAACACAACAGGTATGCAGTGGCGGGTTCACTGAACACAACAGGTATGCAGTGGCGGGTTCACTGAACACAACAGGTATGCAGTGGCGGGTTCACTGAACAGATATACAGTGGCGGGTCCACTGAACAGAACAGGTATGCAGTGGCGGGTTCACTGAACACAACAGGTATGCAGTGGCGGGTTCACTGAACAGGTATACAGTGGCGGGTCCACTGAACAGAACAGGCATGCAGTGGCGGGTTCACTAAACAGAACAGGTATACAATGGCGGGTTCACTGAACAGGTATACAGTGGCGGGTCCACTGAACAGAACAGGTATGCAGTGGCGGGTTCACTGAACAGGTATACATTGGCGGGTCCACTGAACAGAACAGGTATGCAGTGGCGGGTTCACTAAACAGAACAGGTATACAGTGGCGGGTTCACAGAACAGGTATGCAGTGGCAGGTTCACTGAACACAACAGGTATGCAGTGGCGGGTTCACTGAACAGGTATACAGTGGCGGGTCCACTGAACAGAACAGGTATGCAGTGGCGGGTTCACTAAACAGAACAGGTATACAGTGGCGGGTTCACAGAACAGGTATGCAGTGGCAGGTTCACTGAACACAACAGGTATGCAGTGGCGGGTTCACTGAACAGGTATACAGTGGCGGGTCCACTGAACAGAACAGGTATGCAGTGGCGGGTTCACTGAACAGGTATACAGTGGCGGGTCCACTGAACAGAACAGGTATGCAGTGGCGGGTTCACTGAACAGGTATACAGTGGCAGGTCCACTGAACAGAACAGGTATGCAGTGGCAGGTTCACTGAACAGGTATGCAGTGGTGGGTTCACAGCACAGGTATGCAGTGGCGGGTTCACAGAACAGGTATGCAGTGGTGGGTTCACAGCACAGGTATGCAGTGGTGGGTTCAATGAACAGGTATACAGTGGCGGGTCCACTGAACAGAACAGGTATGCAGTGGCAGGTTCACTGAACAGGTATGCAGTGGTGGGTTCACAGCACAGGTATGCAGTGGTGGGTTCACTGAACAGGTATGCAGTGGTGGGTTCACAGCACAGGTATGCAGTGGTGGGTTCACAGCACAGGTATGCAGTGGTGGGTTCACAGCACAGGTATGCAGTGGTGGGTTCACAGAACAGGTATGCAGCCAGACAGGAACAAGTTAAGCCTAACTAATCTTTCCCTGAGAGACAGTCTGCAGCAGCTCGCCCTACTCTCACTAACGCAGGCAGCACACGAGTGACCGTAATGGCCGCCGCTGCCTGCCTTATATAAGGGGGGGTGGGGCTCCAGGGGCTAGTGTAGCCTAATTGGCTACACTGGGCCTGCTGACTGTGATGTAGAGGGTCAAAGTTGACCCTCCATGTGCATTATGGGGCGAACCGAACTTCCGCAAAGGTTCGCCTGCGGGACGCGAACGCGAACCACCGAAGTTCGCGTGGAACCGTTCGCAGTCGAACCGTTCGGCCCAACTCTATTCTTCAATTCCCTTGTATATTGCAGCGTTGGGTTTGTTTTTAGTCTTTTGTAGTAGGTGTTGTTGGAGAGCATCCTGTTGTGCAAATGGAATATACAACAGGTGGAAATTATAGGCAATTAGCAAGACAACACCAATAAAGGAGTGATTCTGGCTTATTTTTTTGGTCACTTTTGAATGCTTGCGGTGCTTTCATCCTAGTGGTAGCATGAGATGGAGTCTACAGTCCTCACAAGTGGCTCAGGTAGTGCACCTCATCTGGAGACACCATGGAGTACGTTCTGCTGCCTGCAACATCCTCCAGCATCATCGGTTTGGCAGTAGGTCAGTAATGGTGTGGGATGACAATTCTTTGGGGGGGCGCACAGCCCTCCATGACCTCTCCAGAGGTAGCCTGTCTGCCATTGGGTACCGAGTTAAGATCCTCAGACCCCTTGTGAGACCATATTCTAATGTGGTTGGCCCTGGGTGCAAGACAATGCTAGACCTCATGTGGCTGGAGGGTGTCAGCAGTTACTGCAAGACGAAGGCATTGATGCTATGGACTGGCCCATCAGTTCCCCAGACCTGAATACAATTGAGCACATCTGGGACATCATGTCTCACTCCATCCACCAACGCCATGTTGCAACACAGATTGTCCAGGAGTTGGTGGATGCTTTAGTCCAGGTCTGGGAGGAGATCCTCCAGGAGACCATCCGCAACCTCATCAGTAACATGCCTGGGTGTTGTAGGGAGGTCATACAGGGACATGGAGGCCACAAACACTACTGAGCCTCATTTTGACTTGTTTTAAGGAAATTACATCAAAGATGGATCAGCCTGTGCTGTAGTTTTTTTATCCACTTTAATTTTGAGTGTGACTCCAATTCCAGACCTCCATGGGTTGATAAATTTCATATCCAATGATCATGTGATTGTCAGTAGAGAGGCCCGAATGGTTCGCTGGCGAACGGTTCCTGGTAAACTTCGGTGCTGGCGAACGTGAACTTTTCCGGAAGTTCGGTTCACCCCCATAGTGCATCATGAGGGTCAACTTTGACCCACTCCATCACAGTCAGCAGGCACATTGTAGCCAATTAGGCTACACTCCCTCCTGGAGCCCCACCCCCCTTATAAAAGGCAGGCAGCGTCAGGCATAGGACTCACTCGTGTGTCTGCATTAATTAGAGAAGGGAAAGCTGCTGCAGACTCTCATAGGAAAAGCTTAGTTAGGCTCTTGTAGGCTTCTTAGCTTGCTCCTTGCTGATTCTTATTGCTAAAAAAGCACCCTACAACAGCTCTTTTGAGAGCTAATCTTGATCTTGTGATCTGTTTTTTTTTTGTGTGTGTGTTCCACTGACACTTGTGTTGCATAGACAGCCTTGGTAATTCCTACTGTGTGTGCCACTGCCAGGCCCAGCACAATCAGTGACTACCTGTGTGTGTGACAGGTGCACATTGTTATACCCATCACTGCATATACCTACCTGTTGTTCACTGTGCACCCACCTACCTACGTGAGTGCACGCAGTGTCACTGTGCCTGCCCGGTAGTGTTGGGCGAACAGTGTTCGCCACTGTTCGGGTTCTGCAGAACATCACCCTGTTCGGGTGATGTTCGAGTTCGGCCGAACACCTGATGGTGTTCGGCCTTTTAAGTTCGGGTTCGCCCCGAACTACTAATTGGCCGCCGAACAGGGCCGAACAGGGCCCCTGTTCGGCCGAACAGGGCCCTGTTCGGCCGAATACTGCCCCCCTATGGGGTCGCAGGCATAAGGGGGCAGCATGCCCGATCGCGGGGGGGGTCGGAAATTCCCCCCACCCCCTCCGCTAGCGCTCCCCCCTCTGCCCGCTTCCCCATACAAAAGTTTCAGGAAGTACCGGTCCGGTGGTAGTGGGTGGCTGGCAGTGGGCGGCACTGTGAAGTGAGTGACTGAGGAGGAGGAGTCCGGAGAGTGACGCGTTGAGGGAGGCCGGGCAGCGGGCGGTTCAGCAGTAGTACCGTACTACTGCTGAACCATTGCGGCCATGTTCGGCGAACTTTCCCGAACCCGAACATCCAGGTGTTCGCCCAACACTACTGCCCGGTACCTGTCTGTGTGTGACAGGTGCACATTGTAATACCAGTCATTGCAAAATTGTTCACTGTACCTGTGTGACCGCACGCTGTGTAATATACCACTCCGAGCATACCTGTTAACTGCACCTGTGTGACAGCTGCACATTGTATTGTAATACCAGTCACTGCATACATTTCACTAGATCTGTGAGTGCACATTGTATTATACCTGGCAGTCAGTGCATACCTTTCACTTGAATGGATGGCAGACTTGCCCTTCATAACGGATTCTCGTTAAAGGATTTAAAATTCATTTGCCTCATATACAGCAGGGCCTCGAAAGTCCTCCAGTATTGTTATTTTTTGTCATTACCTCGGAACTTGCATGCCATGCCTGCTGCCTTCCTTGGGTGTGTGGTGGTAGCCGTTTCTCAGGCTCCAACTCCGGACCGGAATCGAACCCTGACTCCCCAGCCGTACGCTTGCTTTAACAATGGTAGAGAAAGAACCATCGACAGTATGAGCAGCGATGGACTACTGGGTGCGCAGGCTTGACCTGTGGCCAGAGCTGTCCCAATTTGCCATCCAACTTCTGTCTTGCCCTGCCTCAAGCGTCCTGTCAGAAAGGACCTTTAGCGCAGCTGGAGGCATTGTCACTGAGAAGAGAAGTCGCAAAAGTGTTCAGTACCTCACCTTTATCAAAATGAATGAGGCATGGTTCCTGGAGAGCTACTGCCCGCCCCAAGACTAAGTCAGTCCCTGCACACACAGGATCTCTGCCTGCACACTGTGTGACTGCCTGACCCAAGACTAAGTCGCTCCCCACACAGCACCTCTGCCTGCAGGCCGCTTGACTGCCTTCTCCACCACCACCAACAGGGTCCAGGACTCCAGGTGGATTCCTGAATTTTTAAGGGCGCTGTACTACTTTTTCTGGTGCGTGTACATGCCTGCCTAATTTTTCTGGCTTCACTGCAGCTGCAACAACAAAACAAAAGGCATGTACATGTGCCAATTCCCCTTCGTGATCATTACCTTGCTGCGGTGAAGGGGCTTGCGTATCACAATGAAGCAATGACGGACGGCTATACGAGTGTCTCGGGGGGGGAGGGGCACACCCAAAGGGAGGGGCACACCCAAGATAATAAGGTCGTTGCTTCATTGTGGACAGACCAAATTTGATCAGCTGGACAGTCACTGTTGTTCTATCATTGAGCTACCACAGCCCGGCGACCATATGGGCTTGAAAACCGCTATCGCCTGCACTCTCACCATGGTGCGCACCAGTCCAGCACGGCAATCACTACACAAACAGCTGTTTGCGCAGTGTTACACAGTGAGTTTGGTGTGTCAGTGTGAAGCAGTACTCTAATTACACTCCCTGATTGATGTATACACATGCAAGATGTTTAGGCTTGCAATTTAGCATTCAATGTGATTTCTGCCCTTAAGACGCTGCTTTGCATCAAATCCAGATTTTTCCCTGGGACTTTTGGCATGTATCCCACTCCGCCATGCCCCCTTGAAACATCTTTTCCATCACTTTTCTGGCCAGCATAAGTGTTTCTAGTTTTCAAAGTTCGCCTCCCCATTGAAGTCTATTGCGGTTCGCAAAAGTTTGCACGAACCGAACTTTGCGGAAGTTCGCGGACCCAGTTCGGGAACCGATAATCTGAGGTTTGGGCCATCTGTAATCGTCAGCACATTCAACTATGTAAAGAACTAAGTATTTAATACGAATATTTCATTCATTCAGATCTACGACGTCTTATTTTTGTGTTCCCTTTATTTTTTTGAGCAGTGCATATCTATCTATCTATCTATCTATCTATCTATCCATCCATCTATATAGAAAAGAAAATTTCCCCATTAGGATTAATGGAAAAACTTTAGTAGAAAAATATTTAATAGAAAAAAGTACCTGTACTGTAAAAATGTAAAAAAAGACTTTCACTGTAACTAACAGAATTGTTATCTTATCCAATGAAGGTTGCTTTTGCCTACTTTTGAGAATTTCACAGAAATGTGGTATTGTACAGTCCTTACACTCATATTAAGTACAATTATTTACAATTTTGCAGCATCAAAGGGAGAAGAACTATCACCTTAGTTGTGATGACGTGACGTTTTATTGGTGAGGTTTGAAAATATTTTCTTGGAGTACTCCCAGACTAGAAAAGTTAATAGGATATGAGCCAATGGTCCTGATTTGGTTCACGTTTTCTCCTACATTTTCTCCTAGGTGATATTTTCACATCTTATCAATAAAATGCCTTTATTAGCCACCAGCGAGCAAGAGAACACTCCGAATAATTTTCACAGTCTTTTTTTTCTCCAACACTTTGCTACTTTTTTCTTTGCAGAGTGCTGACAAGTTATTTTAAATAGAAGATGAAAAATTATCTCCTAGGAAAATTTTTCTCGAACCTGTCCTCGTGACTCCCCAATGGTGCATGTTTTGCAGGCAACCTCACCTATGCACAGGTGTCTCAGCTACATGGAATCCACCTAGCTGAGACACTAATTACCCCACCTGTGCATAGGTGAGGCTGTCTGCAAAACATGCACCGTTGGGGAGTCACGAGGACAGGTTTGAGAGACACTGTCCTAGGAAAAAACTTTGGAGAAAAAGTGAATTGGATAAGGACCAATGCCACTATTTATCACTGGACTGTTAATTAGTTTTTTATTTGGAAATTGAGCTTCAAAGTGCCCTTGAATATTTCGGTGACACCCCTTTACCATTTCATTGATCCTGTTAGAGAGTGGGTTGCAGGCCTAACAAAGCATTAGGGACGTTTACTGTGAGGCCCAGTGCACACCAAAAACCTCTAGCAGATCCTCAAAACGCTAGAGGTTTTTGAAGCAAATTTCAGAGCGATTCTAGGCATGTTTAGAGGTATTTTCTAAACATGCCTAGTGTTTTTTTGGAGCGTTTTTTGTGTAGCAGATTACAAATATTGTTACAGTAAAGCTGTTACTGAACAGCTACTGTAACAAAAACGTCTGGAAAACCGCTCTGATCTGGCGTTTTTCAGAGCGGATTTCCACTTTCCTATACTTTAACATTGAGGCAGAAACGCCTCAGAAATCTAAAAAATGCTGCAGCTCCCAAGTTTGCGTTTGTGAAAAAAAAGAACCGCTCTGGTGTGCACCATCCCATTCACTTTCATTAAGCGTTTTAAAAAACACTTCAGAACCGCTCTGGTGTGCACCAGCCCTAACATTATATTCTTGCAACTTGTGTATTACTTTTACATAAAAGCCCTCAATTTCTGTGAACAACTTATGACCATTTTTCTGGGATTATTTTTCACAGCTATGTCATATTCCTTCCTGCATATATTGTGTATACTAGATCACTTAGTTTGTATTATGTTACTTCCCCTTTTAAAATGAAAATTTAAGGCCTTGTTTAAGACCTTTATTTAAGTAAATTTGTAATACAGTTGTATGTTAAATACACTGAGCACTTTTGTTTTACTGCCACACACCCTTTGCTTTCCTAACTGCCCTTCAGGAAGATAGAGCTTTAATTGGCAGCCATGGCCACAGGATTCTGGCTTTTTCTTGTTTTACTTCACTTTTCCCTAGCAGTTCACCTTGTTTTCCCCCTGAAGGTGTGCGGTGTGGTCCGGTGTAGCCTGGGATGTTGGTGCGGGTCATGGGGAGTCCAGGACCTTGGTTTTTTTCCACCTTGCCGCTGCCTGGATCCTTTGCCTGTGCAGGTACAGGCCATGTGGAGTCCTCCACTGCTATACAGAAGTCGGAGCTCCACTGAGCTAGGAAGACACCACGCTGATCGGGAAATCTTTGGCCTCACTGGATGCCGGATCCATCTATCCATCCATTGGCTGCTGCTGCTCCACTGCATCAGGGACACCTCTGGTTCAGCCCCTCCATGATGACAGCCACTAAACCGGAAGTAAGGGCTGCCGTGGCCGGGCCCTTCTGTGACAGCCAGATTATCTTGACAAGCCCTGCCGAATGCTGCCCAGGAGTCGGGACGCACCACAAAAATGAACTTTACGGCACCTTTTGAACCAGAACGCCTTGACCAGAATGGCCTGATGCCAAATGTCAGCAATCAGGATTCTCAGCAGCATCAGCCATCACCGCAGGTTTCTTTCATGATGAACTGGGTCATCACTGCTGAGCCTTCGCCACCCTCTGCCTCCCCCCCAATGTCTCCTTAGGGATGACAGATGATTGCTAGCCAAGTGCGGCTGGTGTGGCAGTAGTATGGCAGCCTTGGCTCTTAGCTTTTGGACATTATTCTCCCCACCCTTCCAGAACCTGTATCAGCCAAAGTCAATTCTGAGTACAACTCCCCGTTTGTACTTGGCAAAATAAATTATTCTGATTCTTAGCTACTCAGGTTCCTATTGCCATATTAAATAGTTAATTGGAAGCAGTGGCAGTTCAGCAAGCAGTTAAAATGTTATTTTAATTAATATTGATTATCACCAACTACAGTTCCTTGCAATATAAAAATTCTTTATTATATAGTAAATTATCTATACCATGTCACAGTATGAAATAAAATTGTATTTATCAGTATCAATGATTACAACAATCTTCCGCACACTCATACACACATAGGAGATCTGGTTCTCTTTAAAACTTGTAAGTCGACTATATGCGAGACCATAAAAATAAAATAAAATTGCAAAAAATTGTGCACACATAAAAAAACCAATGTAATTAACATGAGAGGGAAAATAGGATTCAAAAAAATCCCCTATATAAAATTCTCTTCTGTTTCTTGCACAATGTCACTGTAGGTTCCGTCCTGTAGAATAGTTCCTCAATATATAAACACCACTGATGGTAATATTATAGCACTATCCACCTTGTTGTGCAGGTTATACAAACAATATGGAGATTGCAGATTACTCGGTCTGTTTCTAGTCAATAAAGTTATGCTCACCAGACCTTTTTCGTATAATCTTCAGCCTCAACCCGGGTCCGTATTGTCTGCTTACACAGGCGAATTCTCCGGACAGCGTCTTCCTATGCGACAGTGAGCCGGTTTCCGTCACTTGTATACCGCTCAGATGCCGCCTGTACAGTCCACGGTGACCTCCAGGGAGTACTTCCAGTTTACTGGTGATGCAGGGGAGACGACACCAAGCTTGTGCGTCTCACCTCTGCTACTGATGCCACTTCCTTGCGCTCCACCTGGATCAATTAGATTGTAAACAGTAATACTTTGTGGATGTCGGTAGCGGTATTGGAGTATGAGCCCCTGTCACTTATCCATACATCAGATCCAATGGATTGACATGTTTCGACTGTCTCAGCAGTCTTCCTCAGAATCGTTGGATTAGCAAAACCGGTGGCCATATTTATATACAAAAGGCTGAATCTTTATTCCTGCTGACAGTCATTTAAAGGGATAGTGTCCCGATTCTTCTTTAATCCACATTATGCTGTGACAGTGGTATTTAAGCGAAAAAAGAGAGGTCATACCTAAATATGTATTTCTGGCCGGATATACCGGTCCCAGTTAATCATTAGGGAACCGATCACTCCCAAGAGAGCTAGACCCCTATTTACATCCACATCTCCCATCACATCTCATTCCCCACATCCAAGCAATAAATGAGGTTATTCACCTCACATGAGGTGCTTACAGAGCTTGAGCTATATTGCATACATCACTTTTCCCAGATCTACCCTACAACAATTAGGGACAAGAAAGTAGTACCCTTATTTCAAAAACCCATAGATCTCCAATTCTTCATTCAGCCCCCTAGGAGCCATGGTGTTCAGATTAAAAATCCATTTACTCTCATTTCTGGGAGAGTAAATGGATTTTTAAAATGGCCTAGAATATATTAGTGGCTTGATTTAAAAAATGAATTTAAATTTGAATATAACTTGCACTTTCTATATTGCAATAGGCAGTAGACACTGAGAATGAAATTCCTTACAATAAAGCCAAATTTCATAGAAAGTTATAGAAATAATTTAGTTTTGCATAGTATGGAAAGACTTAAAGGGGCACTATGGCGAAAAATTGTACAATTTAAAATATGTGCAAACATATACAAATAAGAAGTAAATTTTTTCCAGAGTAAAATGAGCCATAAATTACTTTTCTCCTATGTTGCTGTCACTTACAGTAGGTAGTATAAATCTGACAGAAGTGACAGGTTTTGGACTAGTCCATCTATTCTCAGCAAGGCTTTTATTATTTATAAAGATATTCCCTAAAAAGGATTTAAACAATGATGCTGGCAAGCTTCCCTACGCGCTACACAGTTTTTTGGCAGTTGGACAGAGCAACTGCCATTCACTAAGTGCTTTTGAAAATAAATAAATCCCAGAGAATTCCCTATGTAGAGATGGACTAGTCCAAAACCTGTCAATTCTGTCAGATTTCTATTTATTTCATATTTATGGCTCATTTTACTCTGGAAAAAAACATACTTCTTATTTGTATATGTTTGCACATGTTTTACATTTTAAAATTTTTCACCATAGTGCCCCTTTAAGACCTTTTTTAAGCTCAACACACACCATACAATCTTGGTTGTACAGATTTACCAAATCTATGTAGTATATGGGCCAACAGATTGAAAATACCTTGAATGATTGATTGGATAAGCTCTTATACTACATTAAAGTGGTAAGATTGAACAACCAAGATTGTATGGTGTGTTGAGCCCAAGACAATTAATCCTGTCTGTGTCCCCACACATCCTGCTCTTCTTCTCATCTCTTCTGCTGGTATTCAGTAGTTCTCTCATTTGTTTCCCCCATAAAGTGAGGTTGCTCTTACTGTCCCTCTTTTTCCATCTCCTAGAGTTCCAGATGCAACGTTTGCTTTGCTTTGTAACATTAGATCAGTGTGCCATATACACATTTACATATCAATAATAACACTGCTGTATATCTGTCTGTTCCTGCTGGCAACTGATTGGCTATTTGTGGCCATGTAATAAATAAAACATCATGGTTGACTGGTGAGATTATTCCTGCTCTCTCATTGGGGAATACTGAGTCACCAATGGTAAAATTGCCATGCACAGGTAGGGCATGTAAAATGTACCAGTAGCTATGCCATTTACATAGCGCATGTTGCGCCGTTAGCACAACCTTCATTGCCTAGGCAACACGCACAACACTAATGGGATGCACCCTACACAAATAGCATAGGACGTACTACTTTAACTCTTACCTAGGTAATATAGATTGTGCTAATTGCATGATATGCTCTACATAAATGGCGTAAGTATCAGCAACATTGCTGTGTTCTATTTTCGCACAGCAATGATACTGTTAGTTAGTGAATATGTCCCATTGTATCAAATGCTCTGATTAGTGTATGGGGGTTAAGTGGTTGGGCATGTGCTCAGCAAATGGATTAAAGCGGACTATCTTAAACTATTTTCAGGTTTCCTTTAAATTTAGGTTGGAAAAGTAGCAGATGTGCACAGCCATGTACATTTCGGAGGAAGTAATATTCCAGGATAATGCATTTGTATCTGACCTTCCTGTCTGATCTCTCCATATACTGCAACTGATATTTCCTCGGTTCCACACGAAATGAGAGCCACAATTTCATGATGATTTCATGTGAGGTAAGGAATTTTACATTGTTAATGACATGAGCTGTCTCTAGTGTGTCCTGAAAATGCTAACTAAATCGCCTTGCCTTTCCACTGACAGACTCCCGTGGCTGCTACCTCTATTTATGGATTGCTTGAAAGACTGAGGATCTCAAGGTCCTGACAGAGTATTATTCCACTGAGAAAATCTGCCATATCTCTTAGCTGTAACAGTTTAGATGCTTGCTACACAATACCTTTCATGTCACACAACTGTACACGACCTTGCAGAATTATACCTTCAATTGAAATTGGGCTAGGACACAAGAGAGTTGAGTCATGTCAAAACCCTATAAACAAGACATAGAAAGAGAAGATTTGCCATACAGCTTAACCAACGATGCTGATAGGGTATATCTGTTAGCAATTATTCTGTTTTTGTAAACGCTTAACAATCAATAGGCAGCTATTACAGGTAAACTGAAGGTTTGAGAGGAACACGGAGACTGCCATCTTTATTCTCTTATAATTAATGCCAGTTGCCTGGCTGTGATGCTGAAGTTTTAGCATTGGTTGTATTTAAAGGGAACCTGACAATACCAAAAAAAAAGAGTTTCACTTACCCGGGGCTTCTGCCAGTCCCCTGCAGCCATCCAGTTCCCACCCGACCTGGACTGATCTTCTGGTCCGCCGCCGCCGTGTCTCTCTTTCTCTTTCGCTGACTTACAAGTCGACGTCCACTGCGCCTGTGTGGGCATGGCTGCGCATGTCCTCATTCATGCTCCCATCGCCAGGAGCGTCCTGCACAGGCGCAGTATGAGAGAATCTCTACTGTGCCTGCACAGGACATTCCCAGTGACGGGAGTGTGAATGAGGACACACGCAGCCAGGGCAGTGCAGGCGCAGTGGACGGCGACCAGCAAAAGAAAAAGTAAGCTGTGGCAGGGAACCAGAGGATCGCTCCAGGATGGCGCGGGCACAAGTCAGCTGCAGGGGGCTGGCAGAAGGCCCTTTAAATGAAACTTTTTTTTAGGTATTTTCAGGTTCCCTATAAGCCACACACCTTTTAAAGCAAGTGGAGTCAGACCAAAGCCTCGAAGCATTTGATTTGCACACTCATTCTGGGACAGTGACTTAAAGAGTACCTCTGGTAAAAAAGACAATCTTAATGATGATGGATCGAAAAGGGGGGGTTCCTAAGTGGATACTGGTTAAACCTAAACTGGGGCAATACCTACCTCCAATGCCCTTGAAAATTGTCAACCTGACCACACCAGTAGATACCAAGGGCTTAGCATGCATAGTAGTTGGTATACTCAATATTTACATATCCTCTTCTGTTCCCTCCAGGGCACTCATTCCCTTGTAAAGGAGTAAGTAGATAGCCTATCTGCTGGAATAAAAGGAAATTACAACTCTTATCTAATGAACAGCATCCTCAGGGTGCTGCAAGCAGTAGAAGCGCAGTACTCTATATTGAAAAACAATGCCTCAGATCAGCTTCTGTGAATTCTGGTGCCCTAGTAAGTTTGGGTGAGGAGAGAGGTATAAGTACTGGGGAGACATACGTATAAAAAGGTGCTAGTAGAATATCCGTAACAATATAATGATATTCTACTACTTTATTCCAATAGTAAATAAATAGTAGTTACAATAAATGACCATAATAAGCAGGGCCGGCCCTAGACTTTTTGCCGCCTGAGGCATAATAAGAAAAAATCGCCCCCCCCCCACCACCCAGCCGTGGGTGGGGGGGGGGGGGGGGGCGCTGAGCTGGAGGAGTAGCTGACAGAAAGGGGGTATTGGGCCTAGCGGTGGAGAGGGGGGTCGGACCCCCCCCTCCCTCGACTGGGTCCCCCGATCTGCGCTCCTCCTCCAGCGTTAAGTAACCAGATGCGTGCATAAAGATGAAGAGGCAACGGGCGGGGGAATCACTCACCTCTTCCGCGTTCCGTTGTGCGCTCCACTGACGTCACTTCCTGCAAGGCCGTCCACTTACAATACAGTGGGCGGCGTTGCCAGAAGTGACGTCAGTGGAGCACACGATGGAACGCGGAAGAGGTGAGTGATTCCCCCGCCCGTTGCCTCTTCATCTTTATGCACGCAGCTGGTTACTTAACGCTGGAGGAGGAGCGCAGATCGGGGGACCCAGGAGAGGGAGGGGGGGGGGGGGTCCGACTCCCCTCCCCACCGCTAGGCCCAATACCCCCTTTCTGCCAGCTACCCCTCCAGCTCGGCGGGCGGCACCCAGCATCCACAGACAGGCGGGTGCCGCCCCCTCAGATCTACCGCCTGAGGCAAATATTTCACCCTGCCCCATGAGCGGACCGGGCCTGATAATAAGTAATTAGTGGCTATAAGTAGATCATTTATCAGGGGCTTTAGAGCGTCAAAATTTCTGTTTATAGCTGCTAATCATAGCTTTTAACCTTGCCACCTATCAAAACACATATATCCAGGAGCACCAGATAAGGCAAGGTGAAACAGTGTGCCAAGATCCCACCCCAGTACCAAGAGGTCACAGCAACAAAGATCTTCAAAGACCGGCACCACACTTGCAGTTGTAAGCTCAATTACTTTATTCAAACTCCAATCTTCATGACAGCAACGTTTGATTGGAGTTTGAATAAAGTAATTGAGCTTACATCTGCAAGTGTGGTGCCGGTCCTTTGAAGATCTTTGAACTTTGCCACCTATGGCACACCATTTTTAAAGGTACACTATGGCGAAAAATTGTAAAATCTAAAATATGTGCAAACATAGACAAATAAGAAGTACGTTTTTTTCCAGAGTAAAATGAGCCATACATTACTTTTCTTCTGTTGTTGTCAATTACAGTAGGTAGTAGAAATCTGACAGAAGCGACAGGTTTTGGACTAGCCCATCTCTCCATAGGGGATTCTCAGCAAGGCTTTTATTCTTTATAAAGATATTCCCTAAAAAGGATTTAAACAATGATGTTGGACAGCCTCCCTGCTTGCTACACAGTTTTGTGGCAGTTGAACGGAGCAACTGCCATTCACTAAGTGCTTTTGAAAATAAATAAATACCTGAGAAACACCCATGAAGAGATAGACTAGTCCAAAACCTGTCATTTCTGGAAAGAACATACCTCTTATTTGTATATGTTTGCACATATTTCATAATTTTTCACCATAGTGCCCCTTTAACTGGGCGCCTCCTGCACCCTTTTTTCCTGCTTCGACTGGGGAGATCTTTGGGGAGAATCATGGGTGACTTGAACATGCATATAGAGATGGCCCGAACCTCCAATTTTCGGTTCGCTAACCTTCCACGAAAGTTCGGTTTGCGTGAACTTTCGCGAACCACAATAGACTGCAATGGGGAGGCGAACTTTGAAAACTAGAAACACTTATGCTGGCCACAAAAGTGATGGAAAAGATGTTTTTAAGGGGTCTACCACTGGAGGGGGTCATGGATGAGTGGGATAGATGCCAAAAGTCCCGGGGAAAAATCTGGATTTCACGCAAAGCAACGTTTTAAGGGCAGAAATCACATTGCATGCTAAATTGCAGGCCTAAAGTGCTTTAAAACATCTTGCATGTGTATACATCAATCAGGGAGTGTAATTAGAGTACTGCTTCACATTGACACACCAAACTCAATGTGTAATGCACCCCAAACAGCTGTTTGTGTAGTGATGGCCGTGCTGTACTGGTGCGCACCATGGTGAGAGTGCAGGCCGAGGCGGTTTTCAAGCCCATATGGTCGCCGGGCTGTGGTAGCTCAATGATGGAACAACAGTGACTATCCAGCTATTCAAATTTGGTCTGTCCACAATGAAGCAATGACCTTATTATCTTCGGTGTGCCCCCCCCCCCGAGACACTCATATAGCCGGCAGTCATTGCTTCATTGTGATACGCCAGCCCCTTCACCACGGCAAGGTAATGATCATGAAGGGGAATTGGCAGATTTACATGCCTTTTGTTTTGTTGCTGCAGCTGCAGTGCAGCCAGAAAAATTAGGCAGGCATGTACACGCACCATAAAAAGTAGTATAGCGGCCGCTGCTAGCAGCGGCCTTTAAAAATCAGGAATCCGCCTGGAGTCCTGGACCCTGTTGGTGGTGGCGGTGAAGGCAGTCAAGCGGCTTGCGGGCAGAGGTGCTGTGTGGGGAGCGACTTAGTCTTGGGGCAGGCAGTCACACGGCGTTCAGGCAGAGATGCTGTGTGTGGGGACTGACTTAGACTTCGGGCAGGCCTGAGCGTGCTTTGCAGACCAGGCATCCGTGGTCAGATGGACCCTTGACCCAATGCTGTGTGCCAGAGATGTCACCACTTGCCTTTCAACATCACGGTACAGTTTAGGTATAGTCTTTTTTGAGAAGAAATTGTGGCCTGATATCTTCCACTGCGGTGTGTGGCTTTGCTTTTGTGTGCTGCTTTTCCTCAGGTGGTCATCCCATTGCAGTTTGTAATCATGTGCCTTTGTAAGGTAGTTGTCCCTATGCGGGTCTTGGTCTTTCCATGGCTCAATTTTTGGTGGCAGAGAGTACAGATGGCATTGCTCTCACCTGGGGTAGACACACAAAAAAATGTCCACACCACTGAGCCCTGGGGTGATGGCACTTTGGTGGTGGCGGCCGACTGAGTGTTAAGTGGGGTGCCAAAATCAGAGCAGGAGGAGGAAGATATGTCAAGCTTCCGTGCGGAAGCTAAGAAAGATGAGGTGTTCTGTGTTAAATAGTCAACTATGTCCTGACAATATTGGGGGTTGATGGCACGTGCCTTCTTCTGAACACTGTACTTTGGTCAAGGGCCGCACAAAATCCCGACAGTGCAACCTCAAACAGACCTGCCAGGTGGCCTGCCTCTGCCTTTTGGTTTTGTCCATATTGGAGGGGATGAAGTGAAAGGTATGCACTGACTTGACTGATACAATGTGCAGTCAGTCACGCAGGTGCAGTTAACAGGTATGCACGGAGTGGTATATCACACTGCGTGCACTCACGTAGGTAGGTGGGTGAACTGGGAACAACAGGTGTGTATATGCAGTTTTGGGTATTACAATGTGCACCTGTCACTTACAGACAGGTACCGGACAGACAAAGTGACACTGCGTGTGCTCACGTAGGTAGATGGGTGCACTGTGAACAACAGGTAGGTATATGCAGTGATGGGTATTACAATGTGCACCTGTCACACACAGACAGGTACCAGACAGGCACAGTGACACTGACAGGGCTGTATATAATGCAAGTGTGCCACACAAAAAAAAATAGATCACAAGAACAAGATTAGCTCTCAAAAGAGCTGTTGAGGGGTGCTTTTTTAGCAATAAGAATCAGCAAGGAGCAGGCTAAGAAGCCCAAAAGCCTAACTAAGCTTTCCCTATGAGAGTCTGTCGCAGCTATCCCTTCTCTAATTACTGCAGGCACACGAGTGAGTCCAATGCCTGACGCTGCCTGCCTTTTATAAGGGGGGGGGGGGGGTCCAGGAGGGATTGTAGCCCAATTGGCTACAATGTGCCTGCTGACTGTGATGTAGAGGGTCAACTTGACCCTCATGATGTAGTATAGGAGGTGAATCGAACCACCGAAGTTCGCCGGGAACCATTCGCCGGTGAACTGTTCGGGCCATCTCTACATGCATATAGCATATGCACTTTACCACTACACTCTTCCTTTAAATACTTTTGGGAGTAAGGTTATGAATATGTCTTCTTTGTAGTGGGTGGTTAACAGCCTCCCTATCTGGCAGTAACGCTCTATATATTATATTGCATTAGTAGCTCAGAAGCATCTGTTCTACTCTTTATCACGGCTCTACTCAGTCTCAGTGAACATGAGCATTTAAAGCAGACCCAAACCAAACATTTTTTTTAATTCAAAATATTTAGTTGCACCACTCTGACACATACAAAGATAAATAAACACTCCTTCAAGCCTATGAGCATTTCAGTGCATGCTTTTCACCATTCTCTTTTCACAACTAGGGTTATACAGGTAGCAGCCATTAGCAATTCCTCCTTTGCTGGACACCACCTACTCCACCAGTTTGCCGGATTCTGTCTCAGCAATATGAAAGGAAGGGAGGGGTTCCTCCAATAAATGTAAAATATTTTATATTTGTCATCATGCAGCTGAAAAACATCTGTTATTTATTATTATAATTTAGAAAATAGATTTTATTTCTGAAATCTTGTATTTTTAATTTCGGTCCACTTTAATTGGGCTTCCTGGTTTGGAAGGAATACTGCTGTTACCTGAATCTGGAAGCCAGAACTCACATTTTCTTTTTATATCTAAAACAGTAGTGGTCATAACATTTTAAAGGAATCAGGTCTATACAATTGGTGTAGTCTGTTGGCCTCTGGATCTTGGTATTGGGGCATTTTAAAAATTATTAAGGGATTTGACTGGCAGTGAAACCTATAATGGTTGTTCTTGCTCCTGGGTTTACCCTGGCAATTCCAGCATTAGGATATTTAACAATAATCCTCCAATGTGTAAGACATTTTTGATCGTTTAGCTTTTTGTAATACCTAACTAGCCTGGCTACTGCAACTTAGTGATTAACAAAAGAAGCTCAGCCAAGTGGACAGTCCTGAGTATAACAATCTACAACTTAGTGGCACATTTAAAATATTTTTAATTTAATTTTAATTTAAAAAATTTTAATTTTAAATTGCAAGAGGACTAAAGTGGCCCAGTAGGCAGTGCCTGTTCTACTACATTGTATGTTCTTAAAGTGAACCCGAAGTGAAAGTAATATGGATGCTCCCATATTTGTCTCCTTTTAAACAATACCAGTTGCCTGGCAGCCCTGCTGATCTCACTAGTTGCAGTAGTGTCTGAATCACACCACAAATCAGCTAATTTGTCAGTCCTGACAATACTGTCAGAAACATCTGATCTGCTGCATGCTTGCCCAGGGTCTATGGCTGAAAGTATTAGAGGCAGGGATCAGCAGGACAGCCAGGCAACTAGTATTGCTTAAAAGGAAATAAATATGGCAGCCTCCATATAACTCTCTCATTGGGTTCAATTTACCACACGGTATACAGTACTTACTCCAGAAGCTCAGGCAGTACAATTAGAGAATAAAACATATAGACTTTAAACAATTAGAGAATAAGATACGTTAACTATAATAATACATTTCTTTGACACAAAGCCTTAGTTACACAAATTAAAAACCAAATGACACCTAGCAAAAATAAAATGTTATTTAACATTACAAGAAAAACAGTACAGTAGGTATTTGCCACTCTTGTTTGATTTTATGATTTGTGGAACATTTTATTTAATTGCATCTGTGATGTATGACATCCTCTGTTACCTAAAGAAACAGTCTTTTTTTGCAGAAATGCCTACTGAATAATTCATGTCCCAGCACTGAACTGAATACGATGTAGTAGCTGACAGGGAAGCTGATATGAATAGATTCCTGCATGCTGAGAAGCAAGGAATTCCACATCTTGTTTCTTCGACATCTGGCTACTGCGAGAGGCTTTTAATTGAAGCAGGTAGTTGACCAACAAACGGGATGCTCTTTTATTGGCCATTTGTTCACAATGTTAATAAATCCTTTTTCTAGAACACATATGAACAGAGAAAGAGTTTTTTATGTGGAACATCAGGGCCAATTCTCCTCCACATAATTTGAAATGTATGACTTGAAAAGAGTTTTTAGACCAAAACACCATCTGAAAGGGAATATAATTTGTTGATGTCAACTGCTATTTCCCTTCTTATTTTTCACAGAGCTAATCTAGCCTATCTCTAATATATTTGCATGCTCACATACAGTACAAGTTGCATGTATAGATGCCGAAATCTGGAGCAGGCTGTTATTGACCTCAAGGTTTTATGCAAAGAGTTTGGGGTAAAACATTTTATGACCAATAGGAGTTCACCTTTTGCTGCACCACCCACAATAAATGAAATCTGTCTGGATATTTATTTGCTTTGCATTGAGCAATTACTGTATTTTTCAGAATATAAGACGCACTTTTTCTCCCCCAAAAATGAGAAGAAAAAGTAATTGCATCTATACTCCAAATACATGGAGTCCCCAACTTAGGACCGCCCGCCGATATGAACCACAAACACAATGTCAGGGACTCCCCTTGTATTGTGTATTGTCTTCCTCTGCTCCCCCTGTGTCCTCTAGTGTTGGGCGAACACCTGGATGTTCGGGTCCGTTCGCCGAACATGGGCCAGATGTTCGGCATGTTCGGCCCGAACCCCGAACTCCCCCGAACATCCCGCTTTTGGGGGCCCTATGGGGTCGCAGGCATAAGGGGGGAGCATGCCCCGGTCGCGGGGGGGGGGGGGGGGTCGGAAATTCCCCCCACCCCCTCCGCTAGCGCTCCCCCCTCTGCCCGCTTCCCCATACAAAAATTTTGCGTAAAGTTCAATAGTACCTTCAGTGGCTGGCTGGCACTGTGGTGTGAGTGAGTAGGAGGAGTCCGAGTAGGACGCGTTGAGGCCGGGCAGCGGGCGGTTCAGCGGTAGTACCCTTGTGGTACTTCCGCCCTTTCTCTGACCTCACGTCCTCTGCATACGAGGGTACGCGTCACGCGTACCCTCGTATGCGTCATCACGTAGAGGACGTGAGGTCAGAGAAAGGGCAGAAGTACCACAAGGGTACTACCGCTGAACCGCCTGCTGCCCGGCCTCAACCCGTCCTACTCGGACTCCTCCTACTCACTCACACCACAGTGCCAGCCAGCCACTGAAGGTACTATTGAACTTTACGGAAATTTTTTGTATGGGGAAGCGGGCAGAGGGGGGAGCGCTAGCGGAGGGGGTGGGGGGAATTTCCGACCCCCCCCTGCAACCGGGGCATGCTCCCCCCTTATGCCTGCGACCCCACAGGGGGGCAGTATTCGGCCGAACAGGGGCCCTGTTCGGCCGAACAGGGGCCCTGTTCGGCCTGTTCGGCTGGGCAGTGAGCTGTTCGGGCGAACCCGAACTAAAAAGGCCGAACATCACCTGAACAGGGTGATGTTCTGCAGAACCCGAAACAGTGGCGAACACTGTTCGCCCAACACTAGTGTCCTCCTCCACTCTCCCTGAATAGGTAAAAGCAGCGACAGTGCATCTCTCAGCTAATCCATCAGAGCCCATGGTGATCAGAGACCTCTCCCTCACTGATGGCTGAACACTGATGATGATGTTCCGCTGATGGCTGAACACTGGTACTAGGGGAAGAGTGAGAGATAGGAGAGGTATTTGATTGCCGCGGGCTCTGATTGATTTGGTGAGATGTGCTGCCGCTTCTTTATTTTATTCAGTGGAGTAGATAAAGGGGGGAACAAAGGAGAACATGGGGGAAGCAGAGGAGGACAAAGGGAGACAGAGGACTCAAGAGGGACAGAGAAGGACACATGAGGACACAGGAGGAAACTTGGTAAACACAGGAGGACACAGGAGGGCACACGGGGACACAGGACGACACTTGGAGGGCACATGAGGTATACAGGAGGACACAGGAGGACATGAGGTACAAGGGGGACACAATAATTGGGGGAGAGCATCTCCTGGACCATGGACACACCAGGTTTAGTATATTTTTTCCCCTGGTTTTTGCCCTCTAAACCTAGGTAAGTCTTGTAGTCCAGAGCATCTTATATTTCAAAAAATATGGTACTTAACTATCTATAATTATGCAAGAAAAAATAAGTAAAGTGTAAATGGATAGAAGCAGTGATAGTCCTATGAGGCCAGCACATTGAATGTGCAGCATGGTGGGTCCTGTTGCGACAATGCGAGAGTATCTGTGCATTCTGAACAGGGCCGGGCCGAGGCAGAGGCGAGAGAGGCTCCAGCCTCAGGGCGCAGTGTAGGAGGGGCGCACGCCGCACAACTCACTCAGCTATCATTCCCCTATTGTATTCGAAGCAGAGAGAAATAAGAAAAGGGGATACATGGCAGTGACTGCAAGCCAGATAACCAGAAATTAAGGTGTTGGGGGAGGTGGGGACCCTGGGGAGCCTCTTAGTCTAATAGCAATCAGTGTGTGACGGCTGGGGTGGGAGGGATGGAGGGGCACACTTTGGTGTCTCAGTCTTGGGAGCTGAAGGACCTTGTCTCGGCTCTGTTTCATCCAGAAGTGAGGCATACTTTCATTGTAAAGTATTCCTCACTGTATGGTCACGCCGCAGTGAAAACCTTTCAGGACCACTGTGGTGCAATTGCAGAACAATCACATTACAACATGTTTTGAATGTGAATGAAGCCTAAAGGTCCACTTCTATGTGTAACTTTGGAGAAGTATCTGAACATTATCAGAAACTGCTATGATGAAAAAGATTTAAAGGACATCTGAAGTGAGAGGGATAAAGAGGCTGACATTTTTAGTTACTTTTTAACAATACAAATTGTCTGGCTGTTCTGTTAATCATCTGTCTATTACTTTTAGTGTTTAACCCCGAACACACATGCAGATCAGATGTTTGAAGTTCGACTGGATATGCTGCATGCTTGTTTCAGGTGTGTGATTCAGACGCTACTGAATGGAAGATCAGCCCGGCTTTTGGTTTTGTGTAACCGCTTTGGGATTGGATAGCTATGACCCACCCATGCCTTTGTAAGTACTCTGATTGCTTCGGTTGGCTCACAGCAATCATGGCATCAGGAGTGTAACGATTGTATAACGTATTGGTGTAGCAACACAGACGTCTGATTATTGTGTGATCTGCAGAATCACCAATAATGCAGACTCTTTACCTGATTATGTGGTGATCTGCAGTATCATCAATAATGCAAGTATAGAAAGCAGAGATGTAGTGACAAACTGACAATAGTGTTTGGTGCAACAGTAGAGGGTAGATCTCACCAGAGGGGCTGGAGAGAACTACCAGATGAAATGGCAGATAGTTTGACTAAACCTCACCAGTGGAGCTGGTGGCGGGTACTATCTGCAACCAATCTGTGCTAGGCCCCACCAGAGGAGCTGGAGGGTACTAGCCAAGATAGAAGCTGGGTAGCTAGGAGCCCACACCAGAGGGGCTGGTGAGCGCTATCAGCAACAGTAACTAAATAGTAGCTAGACCCCACCAGAGGAGCTGGTGGGTACTACCAACAATAGTAACTAGATAGTTTAGCTAGACCTCACCAGAGGAGCTGGTGGGTACTATCAACATTAGTAACTAGATAGTTTAGCTAGACCTCACCAGAGGGGCTCACTGGAGAGTAGAAGGGTCAGACAGGCAAGGTTCAGCAACAGACAGGCTGGTACAGTACAAAATCAGAAGGCAAGAGAATAGTAATGATTCAGGCAGAGGTTCGGCAACTTAGATCAGATGGGCAGAAGTACAGAAACGTAGAGCAGAATCAGAGTCAGAGATAAGCCAGAGTCGTACACAGAATATCAATAATATAATAAGGCAATAATCCTAGTCTTGTGTGAAATCCCTGGTTTCCTCCCAGATCAAGACACACCCGAACTAGTCTAAGGTCTGAGCACTAACACTGGCGTATTCGCAACAGCAGACAGTTTGCAAGTGAGCCGAGAGCGCTTATGAAGCAGCGAGGAGAGCCCACAGCCACGTCCCTGCCAATCAGCCAATCTGGGCGTCGTGAGTATCTCCTGACGTTAGCCGACAGGCAGGTCAGCTGACGCGCCTTCTTCCAGCATAAAGGTCCTGTCTCTGTGCATGCCCGCATGAGACAGCGACCCTATGAGCAACTGACAGTCCCGTCCCTGGCGTGCTAGACGCCAGCGGAACGGATGAGGCCTTAGTACCGAGAACGAAGGCGGCTGCAGAGGTATCCTGTGTACCCGCAGCCGCCATCATAGGGGATGTTACAAGGAGACAACGTGATAGCAGAAAAAGCGGGTCCAGTGGTACTCTCTTTTTAGAGTACTTTTTCATTTTTTACTTGTTTTTCCCTTTAAAATGCATAGAAAATAAAGTAATTACTAAAAACAAGTGTCACCCCCAAAAAGCCTAATCTGTGGGAAAAAACAAGATATAGATCATTTAAGTGTGACAAGCGATAAAGTGATAAAGTTATGGCCAAATGAATGGGAGGAGCCCTGACAGGGTAAAAAATAGTACTTAGAGGTAAGGGTAAAATTCGCCTTTGGGTTCCATTTATTAAAATTCATGCTTTGCTTCTCATTATTTGGGATAGAGCATTTTTTTTTTTTTTTTTTACAAAACTAAGAGTATGCACTATTCCTGCTAGGTGGAAGTGGCTCCACTGCAGTCACAGTTGGCCCCTTGTTTCTCTCACAATATTGTATTTGTAATAACTCTAATTAATCAATTAATACCATTGACTTGGTCACAAGACTTATTGCCAAGCCATTCTATTCCTAACATGGCATAAACAAAATATAAAAAAGGAAATCAAGACATACTGTGTATATATATATATATATATATATATATATATATATATATATATATATATTTCTCCGACATAGACAAGAGAGGGCTTTAACACCCAATAGAGATTCTAGCAATTCCTTAGTATAGCTAAAAAAAAGACAGCAACCCAAAGAAACTAACCCTGATCTATAAATAAACTTTAAAAGTTTATTCATTCTCTTCTATTGTATTTCAACTAGTGGCATTTGGACTAAGGTTGGAGAATGCAGAATTTTCTTTTTTTTTACATTACAGTAACAATCTGCAGTTTCATACTTAGTCACAATAACTGTCACCAAAGTTTTAAATGGCTTGAAACTTTTTCATCAACAGATCAAAAAGTTATTCCAAGAACACACAGAATATTTCATCACTTGTCACTTGGATTAACATTATTTGAAATACAGATAGCCTGTTCAGTTATAAATATCACTTAATCAATAAAATGTGACCATGTCCTTTATCGGAAAAAATGAAAAGATAATAACTTATTTTAAGCAGCTTATCACAGACAGGTCAGTGGCCTCCAGCACTGAAGCAACTATCTTACATGGACACACTTCACTACCTGGAAGATCACAGGACTTGCTGCTTCAAATCAGAGAACAAAATCCCCAAAACTAATTTCCAATGGATTATTTCTCTCAGTCCTGAAATAGAAGCACCTTTATAACCTCACAAGAACAATTATAAAAACCATGAATACTAAATGAGATTATTTCCTAACGAAGCAGCCAAAAGACAACTGTAAAAGTGTGACATCACCCAAATTAGCATTTCTCTTTCATTTCCATGCTTTCAGTTGATGGAATGTAATGAACTTCCAGAGGCACCCACTGACTGTAGAAGATGTGAAAATGAATGCAGGACCTTAAGGTCACCATTAATGATACAATCGTTTACTAAATCTATATAGTAGAAAGGTAAAAAGAATGAACATTCTTTGAATGAATATTTCATCTAGCTCATTATATTACATAGAAGTGGTAAGTTTGGACAATTAAGATTGGATCATGATAAGTGGGCCCCGTTAAAGAAGAAGAGATGCAATAGATGATTTTCAATAACATATCAACAAAGTGTTGACATGACTGGAAGATGGGCAGCTTATTAAGTCCACATGAAGACATGAGGGCCCATATTCAACTTTTTCTCCTGAGTTTTCTCCTAGATCATTTTTCATCTTCTCTTTAAAAAAACTTTTCCGCACTCTGCAATTGAAAAAGTAGTTGCAGGTGTACAATCAAAATTATTTTAAGTATTTTCTTGCTTGCTGCCTGGTGGCTCAAAAAGCATTTTATTGACAAGTGCCCATATGCAATTCCCTTTTTCTCCTGAGTTTTCTATTAGAAGCAGGGCCAGGACGAGGCAGAGGTGAGAGAGGCTCCATCCTTGGGGCGCAGTGTAGGAGAGGGCGCACAACTCACTCAGCTATCATTCCCTTGTTGTGTTTGAAGCAGAGACAAATAAGAAAATGGGGATATATAGCAGTGTCTGCAAGCCAGATAACTAGAGATAAAGGTGTTGGGGGCTCTGGGGCGTCTCTTAGTCTAATAGCAATCAGTGTGTGATGGCTGGGGTGGGAGGAATGGAGGGGCGCACTTTGGTGTCTCAGCCTTTGGTGCTGGAGGATCTTGTCGGCTCTGCCTAGGAGATACCGTATTTGCCACCGTAGAAGACGCTTCAGAATATAAGACGCACCCAGGTTTTGAGGGCTAAAACCAGGAAAAAAGAATATATATATATATATATATATATATATATACATATATGTCTATCTATATATATATATATATATATATATATATATATATATATATATATATATACATATATATATATATATATATATATAGTATATATATATATATATATATATATATATATATATATATATATATATATATATATATACATATACATACTAAACCTGGTGTGTTCATATACCAGGAACATCTTGTACATGTTCTCCCTTAAATGGTGTCCTTCTGTGTCCCTTATGTACCCTCATGTGTCCCCCATGCGTTCCCTTATGCGTCCATGTGTCTCTTATGCATCCTCATGTGTCCCTTATATATCCATGTGTCTCTTATGTGTCCTCCTGTGTCCATGTGTCCCTTATGTGTCTTCCTGTGTCCATGTGTCTTCTGTGTCATGTGTCCTTCATGTGTCTTCCACGTGTTCCCTAATGTGTCCTCCTGTGTAGAGTTGGGCCGAACCTCCGATTTTAGGTTTGCGAACCGGGTTCGCGAACTTTCGCGGAAGGTTCGGTTCGCTTTAAAGTTCGCGAACCGCAATAGACTTCAATGGGGATGCGGACTTTGAAAAAAAAAATTTATACTGGCCACAAAAGTGATGGAAAAGATGTTTCAAGGGGTCTAACACCTGGAGGGGGGCATGGCGGAGTGGGATACACGCCAAAAGTCCCCGGGAAAAATCTGGATTGACGCAAAGCAGCGTTTTAAGGGCAGAAATTATATTGAATGCTAAATGACAGGCCTAAAGTGCTTTAAAGGGATACTGTAGGGGGGTCGGGGGAAAATGAGTTGAAGTTACCCGGGGCTTCTAATGGTCCCCCGCAGACATCCTGTGCCCGCGCAGCCACTCACCGATGCTCCGGCCCCGCCTCCAGTTCACTTCTGGAATTTCTGACTTTAAAGTCAGAAAACCACTGCGCCTGCATTGCCGTGTCTTCGCTCCCGCTGATGGCACCAGGAGCATACTGCGCAGACCAAAGACCATACTGGACTTGTGCAATACACTCCTGGTGACATCAGCGGGAGCGAGGACACGGCAATGCAGGCGCAGTGGTTTTCTGACTTTAAAGTCAGAAATTCCAGACGTGAACTGGAGGCGGGACCGGAGCATCGGTGAGTGGCTGCGCGGGCACAGGATGTCTGCGGGGGACCATTAGAAGCCCCGGGTAACTTCAACTCATTTTCCCCCGACCCCCTACAGTATCCCTTTAAAACATCTTGCATGTGTATACATCAATCAGGTAGTGTAATTAAGGTACTGCTTCACACTGACACACCAAACTGTTCACTGAACAGAACAGGTATACAGTGGCGGGTTCACTGAACAGAACAGGTATACAGTGGCGGGTTCACTGAACAGAACAGGTATGCAGTGGCGGGTTCACTGAACAGAACAGGTATGCAGTGACGGGTTCACTGAACAGAACAGGTATACAGTGGCGGGTTCACTGAACAGAACAGGTATGCAGTGGCGGGTTCACTGAACAGAACAGGTATACAGTGGCGGGTTCACTGAACAGAACAGGTATGCAGTGGTGGGTTCACTGAACAGAACAGGTATACAGTGGCGGGTTCACTGAACAGAACAGGTATGCAGTGGCGGGTTCACTGAACAGTACAGGTATGCAGTGGCAGGTTCACTGAACAGGTATGCAGTGGTGGGTTCACAGTACAGGTATGCAGTGGTGGGTTCACAGAACAGGTATGCAGTGGTGGGTTCACAGAACAGGTATGCAGTGGTGGGTTCACTGAACAGGTATGCAGTGGTGGGTTCACAGAACAGGTATGCAGTGGTGGGTTCACAGAACAGGTATGCAGTGGTGGGTTCACAGAACAGGTATGCAGTGGTGTGTTCACAGAACAGGTATGCAGTGGTGGGTTCACAGAACAGGTATGCAGTGGTGGGTTCACAGTACAGGTATGCAGTGGTGGGTTCACAGTACAGGTATGCAGTGGTGGGTTCACAGAACAGGTATGCAGTGGTGCGTTCACAGAACAGGTATGCAGTGGTGGGTTCACAGTACAGGTATGCAGTGGTGGGTTCACAGAACAGGTATGCAGCCAGGGACAAGCTAAGCCTAACTAATCTTTCCCTATGAGAGAGAGTGTGCAGCAGCTCGCCCTACTCTCACTAATGCAGGCACACGAGTGACCGTAATGGTCGCCGCTGCCTGCCTTTTAGTAGGGGGGGGAGTGGCTCCAAGGGCTAGTGTAGCCTAATTGGCTACACTGGGCCTGCTGACTGTGATGTAGAGGGTCAAAGTTGACCCTTATGGTGCATTATGGGGCGAACCGAACTTCCGCAAAAGTTCGCCTGCGGGACGCGAACGCGAACCACGGAAGTTCGCATGGAACCGTTCGCAGGCGAACCGTTCGGCCCAACTCTACTCCTGTGTCCCTGTGTCCTCCTGTGTACCCTTCTGTCCCTCATGTGTCCTTTCCTGTCCCTCATGTGTCCCCTTCTGTCCCTTATGTGTCTGCTCCCCCACATGTCTGCAACCCCCCCTTGCATCTCTACTCCCCATGTGTAAGTGTAGAAGTGTATCGGGCAGCTGACTTACCTAGTCCATGCACCCACAGGGATTGTAGACCTCCTTCTCCTCTGCGCAGCCGTGATTACAAGCTCGGAATCCAGTAACCAGGGAAATTACATCATAATGACATCTTTGGGCCAATCAGCGGGCCCCCAGTCGAGGCCCTAGCAACCAATCAGAGGAGGGGAGCCTCTGCCCTCGCCTCTTCTATATAAGGAGGCAGCCATTTTGAGATCTCGTCCTTGCTTGTGATTCTGTGGCACTGAGAGCATCTTCAATGTTATTGTCTGTCTGAGCAAGTGCTTTATTGTCCTAAAACACAGCATTTTGCCTAATTCACACATTTCCCACACATTTATTTTATTATTGTACTGTTAGCTAGGCGTTTTATTGTGTTAGTTTACAGTCAGTGTAGTGTATACTGTGCTAGTTTAGGATTGAAGCTGAATTAGGTTAGCTTAGCTGAGGTCTGTGTGCAGGCCAGGCTTGCTAGCTAGATAGCCTACTAGCCTGTAGGTAGGTTAGGGTTAAGTTGTTGATTTATTTAGATGTACTGTTAGCCTATTTAGAGTAAAGCTGGCCATACACTGGCCCGATTTGCCGCCGTTTCGACAGCAGATTCGATCACTGGGATCGAATCTGCTGCCAATCGTTCGCGCTAAACGAACCCGCCGATCCGATTTCCTCCCCAAATCAGATCAGTCCGTCAATCGCGCCGTGCGGGAAATTACCGTCGATCGCCCACGGGTAGGGAGCGTGTCACTAGCGGCGGCCGATCCGATACAGGTAAACATTACCTGACGCTGGCTCCCGGGCATCTTCTCCACGCTGCACCGCTCTGTTCCTGCTTCCATCCCAGCGTACATTAACTTCCTGTGTCACTCCAGTGACCAGGAAGTTCAAATAGAGAGCGCTCTATTTGAACTTCCTGGTCACGGAGTGACACAGTGTACGCTGGGATGCGGTGCGGTGCCGCGCGGAGAAGAGGACCAGGAGCCAGCTTCAGGTAATGTATACGGGGGGGGGGGGGGGGGGGGCAGGCGGCAGGAGCAGCCCAACAGATTGTGATCGGTTTCAGGCTGAAATCGATTCACAATCTGTTTGCAGTAAAGGCAGCCATACGATCCCTCTCTGATCAGATTTGATCAGATAGGGATCTGTCAGTTGGCAGTTGGTCGATATAATGGCAAATCGAATCGACCAGTGTATGGCTACCTTTAGACTAGCAGTACTACAATACTATCAGCCAGGCAGCATCTGTGTCTCTCACTGTTATCCTGCAGCTGCTGCCTGTAGTGTGAGGGTGACATTCTTAGTGTCACTCTTCCTCTTCACCTTTAGTGTGTGTTGAAGTTTTACTTTCAGAGTTTCATTTAAGCAGTCAGTTCAGCTTAGTGACTTGACTTGTTCTTGTCCTTCACTCACTGGCCGTGTACGTATAGTGAAGTGCATCTCAGTTAGATCATTACTGTGTCTATATAGAGTAGTGTACTAGTGGTATATATTCTATATTGTCTGTTTAAAAATAAACAAAAAAACAAAAACATTTGAATGTGTCTGTCACCACCATCACCACTAACCAGTCACCACACATATTTCATTAGAAAAACACTTTTCCCCCTTTACAAACCATGTTTTTTTATTTGTATAATATTGTATTGTACAATGTCTGCAGGGGCAGAGGCAGCAGGAAAAGCAGTGCCAATGCCGCCAGGTCTGTGGCTGGTCGGCTGCCAGCCACTGAGTGCTCAGCTGTGGGGGAGGGAGCTGAGATGCGCGGTGCAGAGGAGCAGTGGTTTGCACCCATCTTTGGCCAGGGTCGTTGGGCCATTTACAAGAGGCAGGTAGAGGCTGTCGTGGAGCTGATGGCAGAGCCACCGGCTCCACACAGACCTCCACTGTGATCAGGGCCGGGCCGAGGCATAGGCTGGAGAGGCTCCAGCCTCAGGGCGCAGTGTAGGAGGGGGCGCACAATTCATTCAGTTGTCATTCCCAATTGTGTTTGAAGCAGAAAGAAATAGGAAAAGGGGATACATGGCAGTGACTGCAAGTCAGATAACTAGAGATTAAGGTATTAGGGAGGTTGGGGGCCCTGGGGCGCCTCTTAGTCTAGTAGCGATCAGTGTGTGACAGCTGGGGGGAGGGATGGAGGGGCGCACTTTGGTGTCTCAGCCTTGGGTGCTGAAGGACCTTGTCCCAGCTCTGACTGTGATCAGTCAACAGCAGAAGTAGAGGCCCCCACTTGAGATCACGTCGACCCCACAGGTAGAGATGGCCCGAACGGTTTGCCCGCGAAAGGTTACCGGTGAACTTCCGGGGTTCGCGGTCGTGGAGAACCGCAAACTTTTCCAGAAGTTCGGTTCGCCCCCATAGTGCATCAGGAGTGTCAGCAGGCACATTGTAGCCATTCAGGCTACACTCCCTCCTGGAGGCCCTCCCCCCTTATAAAAGGCAGGCAGCGTCAGGCATTGGACTCACTCGTGTGCCTGCAGTAATTAGAGAAGGAATAGCTGCTGTCTGTGCAGAGACTTATAGGGAAAGCTTAGTTAGGCTCTTGTAGGTTTCTTAGCTTGCTCCTTGCTGATTCTTATTCCTAGAAAAGCACCCCTCAGCAGCTCTTTTGAGAGCTAATCTTGTTCTTGTGATCTATTTTTTTTGTGCGGCCCACTTGTATTATATACAGCCCTGTCAGTCAGTCACAGCTGGCCTTTGGCCCCTTGGTGGTATAATTACTACTGTGCCAGTGCCAGGTGCACACTGTAATACCCATCACTGCATATACCTACCTGTTGTTCACAGTGCACACATCTACCTATGTGAGCGCATGCAGTGTCACTGTGCCTGTCCGGTACCTGTCTGTGTGTGACAGGTGCACATTGTAATAATTACCCATCACTGCATATACCTACCTGTTGTTCACAGTGCACCCACCTACCTAAGTGAGTGCACGCAGTGTAATATACCACTCCGTGCATACCTGTTAACTGCACCTGTGTAACTGACTGAAAATTGTATAAGTCAGTGCATACCTTTCACTTCATCCCCCCCAATATGGACAAAACAAAAGGCAGAGGCAGGCCACCTGGCAGGTCTGTTCGAGGTTGCGCTGTCGTGATTTTGTGCGGCCCTCGACCGAAGTACAGTCAGTCCCCACACACAGCATCTCTGCCTGCACGCCATGTGACTGCCTGCCCCAAGACTAAGTAACTCCCCACACAGCACCTCTGCCCGCAGGCCGGTTGACTGCCTTCTCCGCCACCACCAACAGGCTCCAGGACTCCAGGTGGATCCCAGAATTTTTAAGGCCGCTGCTGTGCGTGTACATGCCTGCCTAATTTTTCTGGCTGCGCTGCAGCTGCAACAAGAAAACAAAAGGCATGTACATGTGTCAATTTCCTTTCATGATCATTACCTTGCCACAGTGAAGGGCTTGCGTATCACAATAAAGCAATGACCGACGGCAATATGAGTGTCTCAGGGGAGGGAGGGCACACCCAAGATAATAAGGTTGTTGCTTCATTGAAGACAGACCAAATTTGATCAGCTGGGCAGTCACTGTTGTTCTATCATTGAGCTACCACAGCCCGGCGACCATATGGGCTTGAAAACCGCCACGCCCTGCACTCTCGCCATGGTGTGCACCAGTCCAGCACAGCCGTCACTACACAAACAGCTGTTTGTGGTGCGTTACACAGTGAGTTTGATGTGTCAGTGTGAAGCAGTACTCTAATACTAATTACACTCCCTGATTGATGTATACACATGCAAGTTGTTTTAAAGCACTTTAGGCCTGCAATTTAGCATTGAATGTGATTTCTGTCCATAAAACGCTGCTTTGCATCAAATCCATATTTTTCCCCGGGAGTTTTGGTGTCTATCCCACTCATCCATGACCCCCTCCAGGTGTTAGACCCCTTGAAACATATTTTCCATCACTTTTGTGGCCAGCATAAGTGTTTCTAGTTTTCAAAGTTCGCCACTCCATTGAAGTCTATTGCGGTTCACGCGAACCAAACTTTTGCGGAAGTTCGTGAACCCGGTTCGTGAACCGAAAATCGGAGGTTCGGGCCATCTTTAGCCAGCGGCCAGCCAGCCCTCACTGGACGAAAGCCCACTCTTGTTCAGTTCAGCATCCACGAGCACCTTAAGGGCCGTTGTGGAGGAGATGCTGAGGCCTGTCAGTCAGGGGGGTTTGGAAGTGGAGGAGCCAGAGCCAGGGGATGTTGAGGCTGAAGAGGTGGTTGGGGGGTCAGAGGAGCTTTTTGGGGAAGAGGATTTTGATGATGCTGTGCAGGATCGTCCATACATGCCAGAGTTTTTCCCCGAAGGCAGCTTGGAGGAGGAGGCTCTGGCAGAAAGGTGCAGCATGGGGGCCAGGGGCAGGGCCAGCAGTAGGCAAGGAAGACAGGAGCCACATCCCACTGCTTCAGCCACCACCACCAGGAAACCCCCAACCAGAGGGAGACAGGCACCCCTTCAAGCCGTAAGGGTTGTTCACATCCCCATTATGGCAATTTTTCCATGTGTCTACCATGGATTTCAGTTTAGTAGTGTGCAATTCCTGCAAAACCCCTCTCAGCAGAGGTCATAATGAGTACTACAGGCTTCCAGAGCCACTTGTGGATTCACCACTATAGGGATTTCCAGGAGTTCGAGAGGCTGAAGGAAGCTGGCAGTGGTCAGAGCAGAAGAGCTACTGCACAGCCTTCAGCAGCAGCAGCAGCATCCCGCTCTCCTTATTATCCAGCAGCAGAAGCATGAATGCATAAATGCACTGCTTCCTCCAGTGCACCCTCCAGAACTCCTGCCGAAATTGAGATTGCTGAGGGTAGTCAGTCTTCAGTGGCCTGCTCTGCTCCATCCACTATTTCCTCATCATCTTCCTGTGCAGGCAAGTGGCAGAACCTGCTCAGTGACGCCTTTCCGGGTGTGACCAAGGCTCTTCTTCCTGGCCACAGGTGAATCTGGATGCTGAATGGGTTGCTTGCCCAGGTCATGTGCTCCCAGCTCCTGTCATACTCCCTTGTGCATGGGGAGGGGGGGGGGTGACATGCGTGCGCTCCTATAGTATGGGATACTTGAGTGTTGTATCCCCGGCTGCCACTACTTCTTACACATGGCAATCCCAACACTGCACCAATTTTTGGTGGCAAACGTGGCCCGTTCGCTCGATCAAGCCGCGGGCAAGTGGGTCCATGTCACCATGGACTCTTGGAGCAGCCGGTTTGGGACAGACCACTTTCTGCCCTTCACCGTGCACTGGGTCACCTTGGTGGAAGGGGGCAAGGCCTCAGCAGCAGCAGAAACTGGCACATCAGCAGCTGCAGCAGCAACACTAGCCTGCAAGGTCAGGCCAGATGCAGCAGGGAAAGGAGAAGCTGACAGCCGCCAACATTCTGGCTACCCTCAGGGAGCAGAAGCAGAGGTGGCTGACCACCAGAGGCCTCAGAGTCAGATTGGTGGTTTCCAAAAATGGGGCCAACCTGCTGGCGGGTCTCCGAAGGGGAGACTTCACCCACATGCCCTGTTTGGCCCACGTCCTGAACCTGGTGGTGCAGAGGTTTCTACCTACCATGGCATGGGCCATCTGCTGGAAGCGACATGGAAAATTGTTCGCCATTTCCGCAGCTCCGCCACTGCCTCAGCAATCCTGGCCGACCTGCAGCAGCGTGAGGGCCTGCCACAACATTGTCTTGTCATTGATGTACCGACTCACTGGAACTCCACCTTGGCGATGTTGGAGCAGCTGTGCCAGCACAGGAGGGCTGTTACCTTCTACATCATTGACGTCTCTGGCACCACACATCTCTAGGTCATTCCGAATGCAGATTGGGGGCAGATGCAGCAGATGTGCTTGGTGTTGGCTCCCTTCCTGCAGGGAACCAATAAGGTGAGCCGGGAGTGGGCATCCATCTGCGAGTGGGTGCCCATGGTTTGCCTGCTGGACAGGTCCATGTTTGATCTGCTGGAAGAGGGGGAGGCAGCCCTGACCCAGCTGGATCAGCAGGCAGCTGCACAGTTCACCTCTCAGGATGAGGAGGAGAAGGACTTGCAGTTGGTGCGGTGGAGGAGGAACTGGTGGTCCCTGAACTTGCTGAAGAGGGGTAACAGTAAAGCACTGCTGTAGTGGTGCAAGGGTGGAGAAGACATGACGATGCTCAGCAGGCAGAAGAGGAGGACAGGCATGTCATCTCGGGGGGATGACGACGATGTGTCTGCTGCGGTGCACCTCTTCCCTATGGCAGAGCATATGCTGCGCTGTCTGCGCAGGGACCGCAGGGTGATCCCAATGCGGCAGAGGGAGGACATCTGGATCACCATGACTCTGGACCCACAGCTGAAGGGGAAGCTGGGTCAATTCATGCAAGCTTGGAGACCCTGAGTGTCGAACAAGGGAGTTGCAAGAGGCCCTTTTTCGCAGACTGGAGGAAGGCTTACCCCAGCCTTGCACCTCCCCGTCACTGTCCAGCGAACACAGCATACAGTGCCTACTGCCAGCAGCAGGCGCGCAGGAGATCTGCTGAGTCTGACTAGGCAGCAGCATCCTCCTCTAGTCAGTACCAGCGTCTGACCTGCATGGTGGCAGACAACATGGGATCCTTCAGCGAGCTTGACACTGAGGCCCCCGTGGGTCCCATGGAGGCCCCCCTTTCAGTGTGCTGTCTGAGAGAGGCTTCAGTGCAGCCGGTGGCATGGTCACAGAGAAGCGCTCTCATCTGTCCATACAGTCTGTGGACAGACTCACCTTCCTCAAGATGAGCCAGGCTTGGGTTGAAGGCGAGTTCCTGGCCCCTGCTGTCGACAAGAAGGGGACATAAGGTGGCTGGGAATAGTGCTATGGCAGACTAACCTTCGACACCACAACCTCCTGCTAATTAGGCCTGGTTCATTTTATTTTTGCTGTGGTACCACCGCCAGGTGCCATTGCCTAACCTACACACTGCAGCTGCCCCACGCTGATGTGTGTGAAAATAGCTCTGATGTGCTGTTTAAAAAAATATATTTTTTGAGATGACTGGGATGAAAACTGCTGTCCGAGTTGTGGGGAGGCCCCAACTGTGGCTGTACGACTGCTTTCTGGAAACTTATGGTTGTTTTGTTTGTGCTGTGGTACCACTGCTAGGTGCCATGGTCTTGCTTTCTGCTGACTCACGCTATTGCTATTCCTGCTGCATTTACCTCATGCTGTCTGTGTTCCCACTGCCAGGGTTCACAGAATAAGGTGCCATGTGCCACTAGCTACTATCCTAACAAAAATAGCTATACTGTTGTAAAAAAATGTTTTTGAGGTGTATGGGATGAAAAATGTGCTGTCAGAGTTGTGTCAGCGGTATGACTGCTTCCTGGAACCTCACGGTTGTTTTGATTTATTTGTGCTGTGGTACGACCATTAGGTGCCATGGCCTATTATGCTGCCTGCTGCCACATGCTACTACTCCTCCTCCTGTTGCATTTCCCTCGTGATGACTGTGAATCCACCACTAGAATCCATGGTCTAAGGCACTGCTGCCATGCACCAATAGCTATTATGCCCAAAAATAGCTATGTTGTTGTTAAAAAAAATTGAGGTGCCTGGGTTTAAAACTGTGCTGTCCCAGTTGTGTATTGGACACAATGTGGAATTTATGATCGCTTTTTGGATTCTCCTGCTGTTTTTATTTACAGCCGTGGTACCACCACTAGGTGCCATGGCCTACTACTGCTGCCACACGCCCAGCCAGGTCAAGATCTGCAAGGAGTTTGTATGTGCTCTCCATGCCTGTGTGGGTTTCCTCTGTGCACTCCGGTTTCCTCCCACATCCAAAAAACATACAGATAATTTAATTGGCTTCCCCCTAAATTGGCCCTAGACTATGATACATACACTAAACAATACATACATAGACATATGACTGGGGCAGGGATTAGATTGTGAGCCCCTCTGAGGGACAGTTAGTGACAATATACTCTGTACAGCGCTGCATAATATGTTGGCGCTATATAAATACTAAAATACATAAATAAATAAATATGCAGCCTGCTGCATCAGTTTTCAGTGGAATAAAGAAGTAAAACGTTTTGTAATTAAAAAGAAAAATGGTTCTAAAAGTCTACTGTAATGTGTCCTCAGATGCAATGCATTTCCCCTTACAACCATTCATTAGTTGCATAATAGCTATTAAGTAAATTGGCAGCAAATTAAATTTAAGATCTAAATTCTTAACTGTACAACTGAGTAGAAAACAATGAATACAGTCAATAAAACATCAGTACTTGACATTAACGTGTTGTTTTATGTATATTAATGCTAACTGACTAATAACATGACATATCTGAATAATTGTTCCACTGTTCAGTCACCAAAATTACTGTGATGTGTTTTATTGTCTTCTTTCGGGTGACATTTTTATTTGTAAATACTTTATTATTGTTTTTTTCCTATCTAATTTAGATTGAAAAGTGTATGGATGCCATTTTTTAAAGTGAACCTACAGGAAAAAAGAACTAATCGTAAATAGGACCTTTATGGAATCTCATGTTCTCCAATTGATTTTAAAGGTTAAACATTGAAGTGTGAAGATTAATTTCACTGGGCTCCAGGGCTTCTATTTCTGGTTTTCTAACTACCATACAGAATATTTGTTTTTATATATATAATTTATTAAAGGAAAGAGGACATTTCCATCTATAATCACCAATTCAAGCAAGCAAATAAAATACTCTCTTCCTCATTTCTTCAAAATTTACAAAGTAAATACAAAACCAAATTAACCCAAAAACAACCCCCACCCTCCTCCCAATCCACACGGAGAATCCTCACCATATCTAATCCACAATATAGCACACAAAAGAACTCTCATCCTACAAAATACACTCTACTTATTCTTCAAGAGACTACGCCCCTACATCTCCACCATATTCCCATATTCCACCGTGTCCTGAAACTCACTCCATTTTCCCCATTTAATATTAAAAACCTCCAGCCTATCTTGTTGTAAAGCAATCTGATTCTCCATATTCATAACCATATTTACTCTGTCAATCCATTCTTTAAGAGTAGGAGAACCCTGGCATCTCCATTTTACAGGAATTAAGCTTTTTAATGCTATTAATAGTTTAGGAGCAAGCAATCTCGTATATCTAAACAGATACAGCTGTTTCATGCAACAACACTTTCACAGGATCCCAATCACTACATTCCTCACACAGTCTCCCAATACATTCCAACACACCATTCCAAAAACTTGAAATAACCGGACACTCCCACACCAGATGCATCAATGTACCTTTTGCCCCACAACCCCTCCAGCATCTATCACTAACCTCCTGAAACATTACAGCCAACCTATCTGGCGTTCTATACCATCTAGTTAATAATTTAAAGTTAGTTTATTTTATTCTAGAACTAACGGAAGTAGCATGCGTCAAAATATATATTTTCCTTTTTTGACTATTACTCAAAGAGATGCCAGCGTCCTCCTCCCACCCAGTCAAATAATCTGGAAAGTCCCTACCTCTCATCAAAATCAGCTCTTGCGAAGGTGAAGCCTCCAATACAAAAAGTTTTTCAAACTCAGATAACTCCATTTTAAAACTAAAAACTCTCTTCTTCTCCTCCAAAAAATGCTTCAACTGTGCATGTCTCCAGAAATCAAACGGACATTGAGCATATTACTCACGTAACCTATCCAAAGTCTTAATATTTCCATTATTCAAAACATCCCCCAAAGTTACTCCACCTCCATCCCCCCATAATCCAAAAAACATTCTCTCTTTACCAGGCAGAAAAAAAGAAAATCCCGCAAGAGATGACAATAGAGAAATTCCCTCAGACCAACCACACTTTTATTAATCAAATCCCAAACCTTGAACACATTCCTAATCCAAGGAGTCCATTTTGGTAAGTCTCTACATATCTCTGGAAGCCAAAAAACCCTTGCCAAATCTATTCCTACCAAATCCTTTTCAATTTTGACCCAACTCTTTACACTTCCCCATATGTCCAATCAAAAAGTCTTACCAAAACACAAGCTCTATAATATATTCTTAGATCAGAAAGCCCCAACTAGGGATGATCGGAAAGTGCAATTTCTGATTCCGCGGAATTGCGGAATTCTGTCCGCGTTGAAATCCGTAACCGTTACATTACGTCGGAATTTTGCGGAATTCCGTGGAATTCCGCGTTCTGACTATAAAATTTCAGTGATCTCAATTGAAGCCTCGTTTTTGATAAATCGTAGGTCATGGGGCGTAGTGGCTGTTCCACCGGTCTTTTTTTTTTTTTGCAGCAGGAGTTGTCGCGTAAGCCATGGGACCTAGAGGTGGTTCCGCGGCGGTCATTATAAGTTTGGTTTGGAGCAGCAGGAGTTGTCGAGTAGGCTATGGGACCTAGAGGTGGTTCCACGGCGGTCATTACAATTACAATTGGTGCTGAAATAATTCTGATTTTCATGCAGAAATCCTGTTGGTTTGTTTTTGTTAAGCCTCTAATTGGTGCTGAAAATCCGATTTTTTTTATGCAGAAATCTTGTTGTTTTCACTTTAAGCTTCTTCTAGGGTTTTCCTTGTGATTGGCTTAAAAAAATCCGCATTCCGACGGAATTACGCATAGCAATTCCGGAATTCCGTCGAAACGGTATAGCAATTCCGTTCCCATGCGGCGGAACGGAATTGCCAATTTCTGACCGGAATCGCGGAAAACAGAATTCCACGGAATGCAGTGAGCATCCCTAGCCCCAACCCCCCTTTCTCTTTAGGGCGAATCAAAGTCCCATAAGCTAACCTCGAGGATCTTCTCTGCCAAACAAATCTAATAAGAATTGATTTCAAGGACCTAAAGAAAGCTGCAGGCACACAAACTGGAATCATGGACATACAAAACACCAATCTAGGTAAAACATTCATTTTGATGATTTGATGATGAAACCCCTCCCTCCCTACCCTACCAAATCTTTTTTAATTGAATTTAACAAACTTCCATACAGAATAATGATAACTTATTGAACTTGTTATCTCTGCCCTGGTGTCAAGTATTTTTCTCTTAATCCAGTATACAAGTTCTATGATTTTGTTTGACCAATTCAATTACTGTATAAAAGAAAACCAGTATGCAGCATGCAAAACATTTAATGCTCCCTATCACCAGATCTGATATCTATATATATAAAATTGTGTGTGTGTGTGCGTGTGTGTGTGTGCGTGTGTGTGGTGTGTGTGTGTGCGTGCGTGCGTGCGTGCGTGCGTGTGCGTGTGTGTGTGTGTGCCGCAATCACGCAAAAACGGCTTGACCGATTTAAATTAAACTTGGTATGCAGATCCCTTACTACCTGGGATGATACGTTCTGGGGGTCTCGTGTCCCCCCTGCACACCTGGGCGGAGCTACAAACAGAAATCAGATTCCACCCATTCAAGTCAATGGAAAAAATGTAAAAGGCTGCCATTCTCACAGTAATCAAGCCAGAGTCCCCACACTTGGCACAGTTGGTCACTTGGTGACCGAGGTTACAAATCCAGGAAAAGTGGGCGGAACATAAAACAGCCAATCAAATTTCAGCCATTCATTTTAAATGGGAAAATCTCAACTGCAGCCATTCTTACACTTGCAGGGTTTTCAAACTTTGCACACTAGGTCACTGGGTGACTGAGATTAATATTCAGGAAAGTAGGTGGAGCCTACAACAGCCAATCAAAATTCCCCTGTTGATTTTCAAGGGGAATATTTAAACTGCTGCTATATTTACACTTTTAATGGCAGAGGCTTCAAACTTGCTACAGTCGGTCATTGGTGACTGGGGTCCAAATTCACTAAAGGGGCGGGGCCACATACAGCCAATCAGATTTCCTTGGTGGATAAACTGCTTCCAGTCACACAAATTTGATGTCAGGAACCTGACAGCTCACAAACGTGGTCATTGAGTGACGGTGTGTCAAAGTTACAAAAAGTGGGTGGAGCCAAAACAACTTTTACTGGGAAAATATAAACTGCAGCCATTCTTGCACCATTAATGGCAGGGTTCTCAAACTTTGCACAGTTGGTCATTGGGTGACAGATTAAGATTTTGGAAGGTGGGTGGAGCCTACAACAGCCAAAAAAAATTAACCTTTTGATTTTCAAAGGGAATATTTCATCTGCTACCATTCTTTTATACTGGTAATAGCAGATGCCTCAAACCTGGTACAGTTGGTCACTGGGTGACTAGGGTCCAAATTCAGGAAGGGGGCGAAGCCACAAACAGACAGATTTGTTTATTTTTCAATGGGAATATAGAAAGTATTGATACCAAGGACCCCAAAGCTGATAAACTTGATAATTGAGTGACTGTATGTCAAGGTTAGAAAAAGTGGGCGGTGCCAACAACTTCATTTTTAACATTTCAGGGTTCCCAAACTTAACACAATTGGCCACTGGGTGACTGGGATGAATATTCAGAAATGTGAGTGGAGCCTACAACAGCCAATCAAAATGTACCTATTGATTTTCAAGGGGAATATTCACATTGCTACCATTCTTACACTGTTAGTGGCAGAGGCCTAACATCTGCTACAGTCAGTCACTGGGAGTTTAAATTCTGAAGGGAGCGGGCCAAAAACAGCCAATCAGATTTGTTTAATTTCAATGGTAAAATGCAACTTATTGATGCCAAAGACCCCAAAGCTCATACACTTGGTCATTAAGTGACTGTACGTCAAGATTACAAATAGTGGGCGGAGCCAAAAAACAACTAACTTTTTACATGGGGAAATGTAAACTGCAGCTTTTCTTACACTGTTAATGGCAGGGTTCTCAAACTTCACACAGTTGGTCACTGGGTGACTAGGATTAATATTCGGAAAAGTAGGTGGAGCCTACAAGAGCCAATCAAAATTCACCTATTGTTTTTCAAGGGGAATATTGAAACTGCAGCCATTCTCACACTGTTAATAGCAGAGGCCTCAAACCTGCTACAGTCAGTCGTTAAGTGTTTGGGGTTCAAATTCAGTAAAGGGGCAGGGCCAAAAACTGCCAGATTTCTTTGCTGGATAAACTGCTTCCATTAGCACAATTTTGATGCCAGGAACCCAAAAGCTCACAAACTTGGTTGGCCATTGAGTAGTGACTGTGTGTCAAGGTTACAAAAAGTGGGTGGAGTTAAAAACAGATTTTTCTGGGAAATTGTAAACTGCAGCCCTTCTTCACTATTAATGGCAGGGTTCTCAAACTTAGCATAGCTGGTTACTGGGTGACTGGGATTAATATTCAGAAAAGTGGGTGGAGCCTAAACATGCCAATCATAAATCACATGTCACTTTTCAAGGAGAATATTAAAATTGCTGCCATTCTTGCACTGTTAATGGCACAAGCCTCAAACCTGGTACAGTTGGTCATGGGTCACTGGGGTTCAAATTCAGAAAAGGGGACAGAACCACAAACAGTGAATCAGATTTGTTTCATTTCATGGGAAAATACAAATTATTGATGCCAGGGACCCCAAAACTCACAAACTTGGGCATTGAGTAGTGACTTTGTGTCCAGGTTACAAAAAGTGGGTGGAGCCAAAAACAATTTTCACTGGGAAAGTGTAAACTGCAGCCTTTCTTACACTGTTTATTTCAGGGTTCCCAAACTTTGCCCAGATGGTCACTGAGTGACTGAGATTAATAGTAAGGGAAGTGGGTGGAGCCTATAATAGCCAATCAAAATTCACCTGTTGATTTTCAAGTGGAATATTTAAATTGCTGCCATTTTTACACTGTTAATAGCAGATGCCTCAAACCTGCTACAGTTGGTCATTGGGTGACTGGGGTTCAAATGCTGGAGAGGGGCGGAGCCACAAACAGACTATCTGATTTGTTTAATTTCTATGGGAATATACAAATTATTGATGCCAAGGACCCCAAAGCTCACCTACAAAAGTGAATCAAACTTCACCTGTTGCTTTTCAAGGGGAATATTTAATTGCTACCATTCTTGAACTCTTAATGGCACAGGCCTCAAACCTGGTACAGTTGGTTATTGGGTGACTGGGGTTCAAATTCAGAAAAGGGGATGGAGCCACACACAGCCAATCAGATTTGTTTCATTTCAATGCAGATTATTGATACCAAAGACCGCAAAGCTCACAAACTTGGTCATTGAGTGTTTGTGTGTTAGGGTTAGAAAAAGTAGGCGGAGCCAACACCAGCCAAATACATACAATGCAATCAGCTAGTGTGTATATATATATATATATATATATATATATATATATATTTATATATATACCTCTATATATATATATATATATATATATATATATATACCTATATATATATATATATATATACATATATATATATATATATATATATATACATATATATATATATATTATCCTCGAATATAAGTCGACACCTTGTGTATAAGTCCAATATGTTACCCTCTTAAGCTGGAATTTTTCTATAGACTCAAGTATATGTCTACCCAGCAAAGGTAATGACTGCACTTGGGGTCCAGGGATAATTAACAGCTGCACTTGTGGACCAGGAGGGGTCAATGACTGCACTGTATACAGTAAGGTAGCCATTACCCCTTCTGTCTTAAGTGCAGCCAATAACTCCTCCAGGTTCCCAATTGCAGCAATGATTCACCCCCTCCTGCAGCTTAGTATTTTACCCTGCCCCTTTCCTTGTTAATTGTTGTGGCCAGGACTCCAAGACCTGTTTTTTATTGGCAATTCCTTTATCAAAAAAGTGTCACTTACCACTGGGTAAATTTCTGCAAATGGGAATGTCAGTGATTGTACACACATTACTCAGTGTTGCCCATGACTTGTGTATACTTCGAACCTGTCAGAATCCGCTCTGCTGGCCTTGATTCCCTGGACAGTTTGTTGGTTTCCTATGCAGGTTGCATAGTTCAGTCCAGGGAAAAGAGGCCTTTTTCTCAGCTTGCAAGATTCAGGAGGCTTGCTGCTGTGGTTACTGATTTGCATCCACTTATCTTGCAATTTGTATTTCTGCTTCCCTTGAAGGTTTTCAGTATAAATGTCACTTCCTCCCAGAATTCCTTGCTCATCATAGGTTCTGTTTGGTGAAGACTGACTTTAGAGCCTCAGCCTTTTTGTATCTCATTGATGAAGATCCTAATGTAGTTTATTATTGGGGAGTGCATTTTGCACTCCTACTAGTGCTGTCAGTTTTGTGTATTATTTGTACTGCCTAGTCTTGTCTTGTCCTGTACTTGCGATTGCACTATCTCCAGCGGTGGCTGATAGTGAATTGTTTAGTCTGTTTTGTCTAGCACAATCGCTTGCTGTTGTCTGGTGTTAGACAGCCGATTAGCAAGCGTTCTCGCTATTTGTTTGTCTTTGTTTTTCGTATTCATTTGTTAGTCAGAGTTGGTACGTTTGTCACTGTTGCGCTTCACGTGCGGTGATCGTGCTATTAACGCGCTTGTCACTGTTGCGCATAACGTGCGGTGACCGCGTTTAGTTAGTTCATTTATTATTTTCCTTGGCATTCGGATTGTAGTTATTTGCTGTGTATTCCTTCACTCAATTCATGCTCTGTCTTTGCTTAGTCTTGTGTTTCTGACAGCAATCGCCTCTCTTGCGATTGGCTTTCTCACTCTGGTCTGTTCTGTTGTTTTATGTCTACCGTCGCTGGGTGGCGACCAGATTGGTAGACATTCATTCAATCTGTCTCTGTTCTTGCTCTCTATTGAGTTGCTACCTTGTTTATATTGCCCAGTGCTGCTTCACGTCGTGCAATTTCAATCTGGCATTTGTGGTTGTACAGAGGTCTTGTTCTTCTGTACGCCACAGCTCCACCTGCTGGTTGGAATTCCCCTCTACAAATGTATTTACATATACTCGGCTTCTGTGACTGTGGGGATTTCCATCTGCTTCAGCGCACTTGGTGTGCGCTGACGGTGGAAATCAACCCCAGATCATTACAGACCCCTATACTTTGCATATATATTTGTAATTGGATGCATTTTTGTCCTTACTTTGGTGGCCTTGTAGGCTTCAAAGTCTACCTCATTACCAGTTCCTGAAAATGTTCTACTTCTACTAGTAATTGAACAAATACAGCAACAACAGCAGCTACTGCTTCTACTACAACAACTGCTACTACTAATCACAATAATTGTTATTGTTGCACAAACACAAAAATGCACAATATGCCAGATATTAACTTAATAAAAAACAATATTTTAATTTAAAAAAACACAAATCTTTGTCTAAACATTTTTTATAAAATGCATTAAAATTTAAAGACCTGCTTGATTTTGTTTTGCATACCAGGACCCATATGCAATTGACTTTTTCTCCTGAGTTTTCTCCTAGGTGATATTTTTAAACTTGTCAATAAAATGCCGTTTAAGCCGCCAGCAAGCAAGAAAATACTCAAAATAATTTTGATAGTACCTTTTCACCTACTTTTTGGAACATTTTCAGTTGAAAAGTGCTGGAAAGTTATTTTAAATAGCAGATGAAAAATTATCTCCTAGGAGAAAATTTGGGTGAAAAAGTGAATTGCATATGGGCCCAGGTGTGAGTTATTTGCACTTTATATTGGTTGACTGGCAGTCTGCAGACTATATAAATGACAGCAGACTATATAAATGAGCATTTGTTCCTCTTGTGTTTGGCAATCAGCTTGATGGAGTAGTGTGGGTGAATTCCCTGGCGTTGGTAGCTCTGGGGCTTACCTGATCTCCCCCCTTTGGTGTTGCAAAGACTCCTTACTGGATAGGTGCTAGCTTACTGAACAGGAAGAGTGTAACAATTGGTGTCAGCAAGTAACAGAATTCTGATTATTAGGTGATCTGCAGTATCACCTATAATGCAGATATATACCTGATTATATGGTGATCTGCAGAATCACCTATAATACCGCTATATCAGAAGCTGATGTGACAACAATAGCAATATGTGATAGCAAGGTTAAGTGCTTGGTGCAACAGTAGTACTCATAGGTAGCTATGCCACACCAGTGGAGCTGGTGGGCACTAACAGTACAAACCCCTCACCAGAGACTAGGGCCCTCTGGTGAGAGTAGAGTGGTCAGACTTAAACGGGATGGCAACAGACTGGCAGATACGGTACAAAGTCAGGAGACAAAGGCAAGAAGGTTATAGCAGGCAGAGTCAGCAACAAGATCAGATGGGCCGAAGTACAGAATAACTGAGAGTAAGAATAGTCAGAACGAGCAAGAGTCATACACAGATAATACAATATTCAAATATGGTTATGGCTATCAAACCTTCCTATCACTGTGTGAAATCCACGGTTTCCTCCTGGATCAAAGCACACCGGATCTATCTAAGGTCTGAGCGCTAACACGAAGTATTCGCAACAGCAGAAAAGTTGCGAGTGATGCAGGGAAGCTGAAGAAGCAGAGGAGACCCCTCCAGTCCGCCCCCTCTCGTCAACCAATGAGGAGCGGCGAGCGTCTCCTCTGACGTCAGCCGGTCAGCTGACGCGCCTCCTCCCCGCATAAAGGTCTCGTCTATGTGCGCGCGACATTGCAACCCTATGTGCTGCTGACAAATCCGTCCTTGGCGTGCTAGACGCCCGAGGACCGGACATATCGCTAGGCAGAGAGATGGAGGCAGCTGCGGTGGTATTGCTATTCCCCGCAGCTGTCTCTTCCATGTTTGTTCAAACCCAAGTCACCTGTGTCAGGGCCCTCAACCAGTACACTATCCAGCCACCACAAGACATGAGTATATCTGTAAATAGAAAATTATACTCTAAAATGAGAACTTTGAGACTTAAATAGGCCAAGGTAAGGCCTCCAAACTTGTGGATATATTTCTGTGAGGATGAGAGAGAAAGCATGAGAGAAACACAGTCAGAGGACACAGCACATAGCAGATTTGAGAGAAGAGAAAGGGGAAGGACTAAGTTGACAATGTGTACCATAATCATATCAAACCATTAAGCCTCTTACACACATACACAGACTTTTGCCTGCAGAAGTTGACAACTCATCCCTTCGGGGACAGTTTGTCGGTGAGTACTGTTCAGACACTTCACTAGTCTGCAGGCTACTGGGACAATCTGTTGCATGAAGGGGGATGGGGGGTGGAGGGGTAACAGCATAGTGTATAATGGAGCAACATGGAGCAACAGAGGCTTGGGCAGGCCAGATCTCTCTCCAATTTATCCAGACAACCACAGGTGTCAAAAATAAGCATAGTCCAACTTAAGAGTTTATTTTTTGCCTATGTAAAGTAACCCTGTAGTTATATGCATATGGAGGTTGGCATACTTATTATTACCTTTTAATAAGTGCCATTGACTTTTTGGTGTGCAGGTGTACAACTAGCCCTGAAGGCATAACTGTTAGCACTGAGAAGCTTTGTGACTAAGACTAGGTCCACACTAGGCACGGTTGCAGGAAAGACGCTGCAGTCCGGGATGAGGGGAAGTACCACGGACCGGAAACGGATCCGTTTTTACCAAAAAGTGCATCCGTTTTGCATCCGTTTCCTGTCTGTTTTTAACCCCCCAAAACGGACAGAAAACGTTTCTATGGGTTTCAATGGAATTTGGCCATAAGGGCGGAGTTTTTGGGCCAATATTCAATCATTTTGTAATGGGAATTAAGTGGGCAGGACATGGGTGTGGTTAATTCAGTTCATGTTTAGAAAAAAAAGGTTAATTAACCTTTTTTGAGCGTGGGGAATGTAGTGGAGGTGGCTGTGGGAGTGGATTTGGAACAATAGACGGGAAGTGGGAGTGGTTTTTCTGTAAAGAAAGTAGATTAGCACCATGTAAGGATATGTGTAATGTACAGGGGAGTGTTGTGGGAGTGGCTTTGATGTCTATTGTGTGAAACACCTGTTTTTTTCAGCACATTCCAGTTGATAGTACATCAGGAGAGCGCTCCAGCACAGCTGCACAGCCAAGGCCATGTATCCCATTGTTTTTATGTACTGGCTTAACCTAGCCTGGCTGGGTGTCCTGCTGTACTATGCCAGAAACCTCCTGGAGTCAAGTCGGAGATGGTGGTGGGTGCATCCCCTATTACAAGAGAGGGAGAGGAAAGGGCAGTTCTCTCAGCTCTACAGAGACCTCAGACGACACCCACCAAAGTTCTTCAACTACTGACGGATGTCTGTGAGTGTGTAAGTACCCTTGATTACCTATTTTACCTATACTTACCTTGTCCTGCTCCCATATTTGTCACATTGCTAATGGTGATATCCCTTCCTTTTTGAAGCTTTGATAAACTTCTGGAGATGTTGAGGCCTCATCTTCAGAAGAAAGACACTAGGTTGCGGAAGTCCATCACTCCTGAGGAACAACTTCTGATCACCTTGCAGTATGTAATGTCTGCTTTACCTATACCACTTTTCATTTTGTATTGATGAGGAGACTATTTTGTAACAAAACAAAAACGATATTTTTTTTTTTAGTTTTTATTGAAAAAAACTACCAACATGGTAGGTTATAAAGTTCTCCTTTCAACCTGGAAGAGACAGGTTTAGAAAATCTACTTGCTGTTCAGGCATTCAAGTCTTTACATTTTGTGTCTTTGTTTTCCCCTTCCCCCAGAACACGTCTTGCACATTGTCTCATGTATTGCTTAGGAGGGGTCAGCCCAGCTTGGATAATAGAAAATTGTCTTTGCTATCTGCTGTTCAAGGAGAAAGATTAGCTCTATTGACCCAGGGGGCCTGAGACTTTGGCCATGAGCAGCAAACCTCTATAGTGCAAAGTATTTCTAGTGCAGTACCTACAACAAATATCAAATTTTCTATAAAATGTAAACACTGTTGCTCACAAGGTATATCCCAGACACTGCCTGCCTCAATAGATTGAGCTACCTGCCATTGAAGGCCTAGGATCATCATCATCCCTTTGTCGTGTTGATGGTAAGCTATGTTGGGCATGTGTTGATCACAAGGCCTTCAAAGGCAGGTAGCAAATCTATTGACACAGGGGGTCTGGGACATTGGCCATGAGCAGCAAACCTCTGTAGTGCAAAGTAATTCAAGTGCAGTACCTACAACAAATCTTAATGTTTCTATACAATGTAAACACTGTTGCTCACAAGGTATATCCCAGACACTGCCTGCCTCAATAGATTGAGCTACCTGCCATTGAAGGCCTAGGATTATCTTCATCCCATTGTCGTGTTGATGGTAAGCTATGTTGGGCATGTGTTGATCACAAGGCCTTCAAAGGCAGGTAGCAAATCTATTGACACAGGGGGTCTGGGACATTGGCCATGAGCAGCAAACCTCTGTAGTGCAAAGTAATTCAAGTGCAGTACCTACAACAAATCTTAAAGTTTCTATAAAATGTAAACACTGTTGCTCACAAGGTGTATCCCAGATACTGCCTGCCTCAATAGATTGAGCTACCTGCCATTGAAGGCCTAGGATCATCATCATCCCTTTGTCGTGTTGATGGTAAGCTACGTTGGGCATGTGTTGATCACAAGGCCTTCAAAGGCAGGTAGCAAATCTATTGACACAGGGGGTCTGGGACATTGGCCATGAGCAGAAAACCCTACTTTTTAGGATCTTGTTCAGGGAAAAAAGAGTCGTTTCCACTAATTTGCTGGGAAGACGTATTAGGGGGGCTGGGTTGCATGCCGCCACCTAGCTGAGTATAAACGGGACGTTCATCTGCTTGAGAGGGAGGGAAGGAAGGGCCTGGCTGATAACTCTGGTATGACTGAGAGGGAGATGGACCCTGGTATGGCTGAGTGTGAGAAGGTTGCCATGTGCTAGGTGGCCTACTTGGTGGTGTTGAGAATTCAAAATGACTTTTGATACACTCAAGCAAACTACATTGGCACTGTATTAAACGATGTCGTGGTACTTGTTGCATTAAAGGCAAAAGTGACATCACCGAGTAGTACACTTGGCTGTTCTGGTGTTGCATTATCCGGTCAATCTCGTGGCGATGCTGCATGTGTATAGATTGAATCTGCTCCTGAAGCATCTGCCTTTCCTTTTGGAGTACTTTGTTGGATTCATCTAATTGGTTTTTTTAGCATTTCTATGTGTTGCAAATATTGTTGTGATAGACCAGAACTTGTATCCTGTAGTCTTCGTGAAACCATAGTTTCTTGATTGCGCATCATTCCCACCAAGCTTGAAACAGCTCCTGCCATCTGAACGTTAGCTGTTCTGCCCAGTCCACGAGCACTTGCAGGGCGAGCAGCTGGTCGTCTGGCTTCTGAACGAGTGGTTTCAGCATTTGTTTTGTCAGTGGCAGGTTGTGCGTCTGGTCATGGAGTGGATGTAGAAGGGGTTGGTGACTCAGATGCCATAGAACCATCCTCTGCTATGTCATCCACGTTGATGGTTGTCAAGTCTTCAAAGGATTTTTCAGGGGATGAATCCCTAATTGTCACGGCAGGTGCTTCATTAGAGTCATTCATGAGTGCGTCAAAGTTATCTTCAGTACCGTGGCTAGAAAAGAAACAACAATGGTTAGATGTGTGAAAAGTAGAGGTGCACCGGTGTTTACTTAAAAAAAAAGGAACTAGAAAGGTTAACCTCTTGACGACCAGCTAACGCCGATTGGCGTAAACTGGTCGCCTGCGGGTTACCATGGATTTTTCCATGTCAGTTCACGGAGGGTGTCTCCGTGAACAGCCGGAGAGCCGCCGCTCGCGGCTCGCCGGCAATATGTAAACAGGCTGTTTACATATGCTGTTTACATCATACGGCGCTGCTGCGCAGCAGCGCCGTAAGGCAGATCGGCGATCCCCGGCCTCTGATTGGGCGGGGATCGCAGCATTCTCATTCGCCGGCATCTGTTGTAGGCGGCGCAGGACGGATATCCGTCCTGCGCTGCCCATAGGAGGAAGGGAAACGCCGGAGGGGGACGGAGGCGGAAAAAGGCTGCGGAGGGGGGCTTTGAGGAGCCCCCCCCCCCGCCGAACGAACAGAGCCGGCGGCGATCAGACCCCCCCAGCAGGACATCCCCCTAGTGGGGAAAAAAGGGGGGTAGTCTGATCGCCCTGGCTCACTCCTGATCGGTGCTGCGGGCTGGAGAGCCCAAGCAGCACCGATCATTGCAGGAAGCCCTGGTCGGCAAGTGGTTAAACTTTTGTTGGAGAGCATACAAATAACAGCAATTTCAAGTTGAAAACGTCACTCACTCACCCTCTCGCTTGTACGAGTGGTCGTAAGAAGGCAAGAAGACGAGTGTGGCAATATGGAGTCCTTTTGGATGCACCACTTCCACTCCTCTGTTCATCTTTCTCCACCTTAAGTTCCTTGACAAAACTGTCCCGTATACTTCGCCATTTAGTCTTCATTTTTTCAACTGTGTAAACAAAAAACAAACAATATGTTGTCATTTAATTTCAGGTTCCTTGCGACGGGACAAAGCTATGCAAGTCTACATCTAACATTCAGAGTGGGCAAAAGGTTTCACAACGACAATGCGCTCACAGCTCCAGTATATCTTTATTCCAAGTTCGCCACTCAAAGGAAGGGAAAACACAAAGACATAGCATAATACTGTTTGGACATGTATTTCCTTCCCAAACACCAAGTGCTCCCAGTAAAAATTATCCCTGTGTATCTCCACACACATGCAGGGTCCTCACCATATAACGTGGCTGCCAGACCACAGACAGCTATATACGCCTTATACTATCAGCAGGTGTCAAGTGCTCTTCCTGCTCTCCAGGTATCCCACACACCAGTACAAGTGGACTCTCACCTATTTAGATTGCCATCCACGTTATACAACAGCAACAAGTGCCTGTTATATTACATCAGCAACCTCCTTCCAGCAGATAGATCCACATCAGAGTAGGTTATTCATACCACCTATCAAACTGAAGAGCCTCTCATAGCGTAAAAACTTACTTTTATTTAAAAAATTAAAAAGTAGTGCACTCACACAATCCAAAGTTATACACGCATAGTATAAAAACAATGTCCTCCACGCCAGAACTCTCCACACCCGTAGCTCCGCCCTACGCGTTTCGTGCATGTGCACTCATCAGGTGGTGAACTTGGAATAAAGATATACTGGAGCTGTGAGTGCAGTGTCGTGGTGAAACCTATTGGAATACATCTTATGCTTGATGACTGATGCTGCGATCCAGAGGACTTATTGTTGGTTAAGTAAAAGACTTTCACAGTTAATATTAATTGGGACAGTGATCTAGTGAGCGCACAAATACATTGTTCTCTGAGAGTGGGCAAAAGCACCGTCGCCAACATTGTGAACAGGACAAGCCGGGTGACCTGGAGCAAGCTCGTCGAGAAGTACATGCCGGTTTCTGACTCTCAAAAGTGGATGGAGGTTGCTGAACTGCTCTGGGATAGGTGCAACTTCCCCAACTGCCTAAGAGCCATTGACGGCAAACATGTGCGGCTACAGAAGCCAGCGAGGAGTGGGAGTCTGTATTTTAATTATAAAAAGTACTTTAGCTTGGTACTCCTTGCTGTAGTCGACGCAGACTACAAGTTTGTCTACGTCGGCGTTGGCTCCTACGGCGGTTCAAGTGACTTGGGGGTATTTCAGCGCTCCAGGTTACATAGACTACTGAATGAGGACCGGCTGGACATCCCCAGGGACAAGCCATGGCCTGGAAGAACATCGCTCAGCTACCCCTACGTGTTTGTTGGCGACAAGGCCTTTGCCTTGTCACACCATGTCATGCGGCCGTATGGGCTGAGAGACCTCGGCCGCCCGCAACGCGTGTTCAATCACCGGTTGACAAGGGCTCGTAGGATGGTGGAGTGTACCTTTGGCATCATGTCGAACAAGTGGAGGATGTTCCACTCGCCACTACAGCTGAGCCCTGCCAACGCCACAGCTGTAGTTAAAGCAGCTTGCATCCTCCACAACTTTGTTCGACAGGAGCAAGGGTACAATCTCCAGCATGCCGACATGGACTACTTTGCCCAAATTCGCCGGTATGTGACTAGGGGTAGTGTTCAGGCCCAGAGGAATCGGGGTCGGTTGGCACAGTACTTCTTGTCGCCGGAGGGGTATTTCCCATACCAAGACATTATTGTGCCTCTTTGAGTGGACATTTTTGTTGCTGTACTTGTTTTGTTTTTATTTAGGGGGGAGGGGGATGATTACACTGTTTTTAGTTATACATTTTAAATGTACATTTTTATTTCTATCTTTTTTGTTTAATAAACTTTTTAAAAAATTCTTACAGTTGAGTGTTCTTATAAATACAACATGTGTGGCACTGGGGATGGCAGTTAGGAGACACTTCAGGGGGGCAGAGCATTTTGAGACACTGAGGGGGCTAGATTGAGGGGGGGGGGGCGTGAGTGGTAGTTAAGAGACACCGGAGGGGTGGCATAGAGTGGCAGTTTAGGAGACACTGGAAGGGGGGGCATACAGTGGCAGTTTAGGAAACAATGGAGGGGGGGCATAGAGTGGCAGTTTAGGAGACACTGGAGGGGGGGGGCATAGAGTGGCAGTTTAGGAGACACTGAAATGGGGGGTATAGAGTGGCAGTTTAGGAGACACTGGAGGGGGGGCATACAGTGGCAGTTTAGGAGACACTGGAGGGGGGGGGCAGAGAGTGGCATTTAGATTACTTAAAAACATCTATTTCAAAACACAAAGATATGAGGGAACACTTACGTTCCTTGGCCTGCTTCCTGGGTGGCAACTTGTCATAATCATGAACAAATTGTTTTGTGATCTCCTCCCATACCCTCCTGGCATAATGTAGGTCACTATAGAGGTCATTCTTCTTGTCATAGAGCTCTGACCGCTCTTGGATGGCCATAATGAAGTCCTCCACATTTATAAAGCTCCTGGGTATGATGTCTGCACTCGTGTCTCTCCCAGCTCATAAACAGGAAGCTGTCAGAGATGACGTTGAGGGGAGGAGAAGGAAGTTCAGGCTATCCATTTTGTCATCCATTTTTGGTGCTATTTTGCCTGAGGAGATGGAGTTGCGTTTTGCCATTGCTTTTCACTACCCATCCATGTATCTGTGGTCCATGAAAATGCAGCAGATCCGGACCTTCCGTTCAGGTTTTGAAAACTGGTCCCCGCAAACGCAGACGGATCCGTTTTTTCCTTGGGTGAGGATGGCTGCTATTTTTAACATTAGTATCCGGGACTCCGTTTTTCATCAGGGTTGAAAAACGCAGCCACGGATACGTTTCCTGGCCTAGTGTGGACTAGGCCTAAATTATCTGAACAGGTAAGGGCATTGATAACATTCTTACTCATAACCATAGTTTTTTTCCCCTATACAAATATTTATTTGGTACTGGGGGGGGGGGGGGGGGTCCTCTGCAGAAGGGTAACAGGGCCTAAAATGTAATTTGCTCTTTTACATGTCTGAGTAGACAGCAGATTTCAGCTGGAGCATTGTAATTACACTAATGCCAGTGTATGAGCATATCTCTTATAGCTGGAGTCATCCTACCAAGTCCATTCCTACGAGCAAACACAGGAGAGTGTGTTTGTTGCTTTGGGTGAAATCACACGGGTCCATCTAAAAATGGCGCAGGGAGAAAAATAGCGCACCGTTCTGCCGATAAATGTATCATAAAATGCTATTTACCGAAAATACATTAAAACGGTAAATAGCGTTTTATGCTACATTTATTTCAGCACGGTACGCCATTAAAGCAAGCAGGGGGCTGCGGGTCGCTAGTATAGGCAGCGGGGGTTGGGGGAGAGAGGCAGCGGGGGTTGGGGGAGAGAGGCAGCGGGGGTTGGGGGAGAGAGGCAGCGGACACTGGAGGGCATAGGCAGCGGACGAAGATGTATGCAATATGCATACATTACCTTGTCCCGGGCCGCCGATCGCTCCTTCCCTCCGCTCCTGCACTTCCTAGTTTGTTTGCTGTAGTCCTGCAGCCGGCCAATCACCATGCGGAGACTGAAACCGCATGGTGATTGGCCGGCTGCAGGACTACAGTAAACGAATGGAGGAAGTGAAGGAGCGGAGGAAAGGAGCGATCGGCGGCCCGGGACAAGGTAATGTATGCATATTGCACACATCTTCGTCCGCTGCCTATGCCCTCCAGTGTCCGCTGCCTCTCTCTTCCCCCCGACCCCTCTGTCCTCAGAAATTTTTAAGCTTTATAACGCTATTTAGCGTTATAAGTGTAAGGCACACTGCCTGCGCCATTTTTTAACACTTATAACGCTAAATAGCGTTATATAATGCAAGTCTATGGGGCGCCCTTCTTATTCCCCTGGCGCTGTGCGCCATTTTTAACTGTCCCGGAAATCACACACCTGCACACAACAAACATCCCATGTATTGGAGGAAAGGCCTCCCTCAGCTGTAGACTCCCTTTCAGCTTAGAGGCAGCTCCCTCTGTAGTCACACCATTGGTCCTTACTTCTACAGTGATGACAGTCCAAGGCACAACATTTTCACTATACAAACTGCACACATACACATCCAATTAACATCAATATATAAGCATGTTGTGGTGATGGCAGAGAGCTCATACTCAAGAATAGAGAACAGTGGTCCAGGACAGATCAGGCAACACAATGCAGCATATCAGACAAACGCTGCTTAGTAGTCCTAAAAAAAAGAATCAGCCCAAGCTTAACCACATTTAGATTTAGTTCTTTTATGTTTTATGTGTCTAAAATTTCTGACAATGAATTTGCAGTTCTAAAAATATATCCCTTAAGTTGTTTTAAACTGTAGCCTATTCCATACCAAAAAAATGATAACTGCACTTACGTCATTTATTTCATAATCTAAGCTTCAAACTGGGACACAATCAGTTTGTAACGTTTCCATCAGTTGTAGAGGTCCAAAGAGTCAAGAAAAATAGCTTGATTTCTAATCAAAGTTTTTCTGATGTTTTTTACAGAATCAAATTACATTTATAAAAACATAACTGAGGTGAAGTAAACAAACCTCACCTTTCTCTGGGTGAAGAAAAACTATCATAACCCATCTGAAAATAAAGATGGTTGATAACCTACAAAACTAGCATAATTCCAGCTACACTGCCATTTGTAGAATTTCTAGGCTACGGTGCTGTTTATTTTTCTTGTTAATGAGTTAGTTCAAAAGGATGCGCTGTGGCCTGTGGAATGCTCCTTTTTTTTCTGGTGCACAACACTTTGGTAAGGTTCTTAAAGAGCATGCATGCTAATAAATATGTACATTTCAGAAAACAAAGATTTTGAAGAAAAACCTCTGAGTTACTTAAGCCCTCACTTCCCTACCCAGCCAGCTGGAGGTATCTTGATAGCGCTGCTAATGACAAATGTAATGAGGGTCAGCTGATTCAGGGCCTGGTGGCTTTGGGAATTCAAGATGCTCTGGCAATGGGTGCTGAAGTACTAATTTGTGCTGCACATGACAGGCCACAGTTCTATCAATAACTAGGTTGATGTCTACTCTATATAGCACTGAGCCACCTCAGATCGCAAGCAGAGGCATCTCTCCTTGACTGATCATGTCTCCTCTGAAGGTTTCCTAGGGTTATACAAAGGGTCAGAAGCCAAGAAAGGTACAGATAGCCAGAAAGAATGAATAACAAAATCAAAACAAAAGTAACAAAAAAAATGAAGCCCATTCTCTTTATATGAACAATAAATCAGCGCCAAAGTCAAACAGTACTAATAAGCCACAGCCAGAAATAAGATGAGTCTTAATGTCCAGATATATGGAGAAATGTGTCAGCACACCGTTTTTCCTTCAAATCAAGCTCTTTTATTGAGCCATGCGATACAAAAGGTATAAAACCGACAATTGTTTCGGGGGCCTCACAGGGTCCCCCTTCTTCAAGGCGTAGTTACAAATGCATGCATATACACTTCACCATATATACTAACACACTCCCCCAACAATGTCCAGATAAAGATTTATGAAAGATTTCAGTGCTAGCTTCTCTCCCACATTCCCAAGGCAATTTGTTACTGCAGGTGATGAGAAAGGCTTACCAGCTGTTAAAACTAATGCGAATCTTAAAAAATAAATAAGTGAGTACCTATGGAGATGGAAGGCTCTGGTTCCTATAGAGCCTTCACGATCCCCGCGTTCCAGCAATGTCACTCCAGTTTGAATCCCCCATCACTGTAGGCTTCAGAAGTCTTTGGGAGCCAGAGTGCTCCTGAAGTCAGGCCGTTCTGTATTGCGCTTGTGTGAGCGTGCTTGCGCATGCGCAGTATGGAGCTGCTAGTCTTTGGGAGTGCTCAGGCTCCAGAAGACTTCCGAAGCCTCCCTCAATGGGGGATTCAAACCGGGGTGACATCGCTGTAATGCAGTGGCAGAGGAGCAGTATTACCTATTTACTGCAGTGGAAAACACATGCATGGTGTTCCAGAAAGCCACATACAGGCCTTAAAGGACAACTGAAGTGAGAGTGATATGTAGACTGCCGAAGCCTTCCAAAGCATCTTGCGGGGGCAGAGGAGCAGTATTCGACTGATCGGTCTGTATTGCTTACCGGGTGACAGCTCTGGAATGCTGGGACCAGGAGAGGACTGGGAAGGCTATATAGGACCCAAAGCCTTCCCTCTCTATAGGTATCTGTTTTTTTAAAATCTATCTTAACACTTTAACAACCCAGATTATAAGGTTGTTAACCTCCTTAGCCTTTTCCTGTTAACCTCCTTACACTGTGTCGGGCATACCGCTTGCTGGCCCCAGGAGTCCCACATGCGTAATAAATGTGCTCCCATGCACTAGGTTAGCTAGTACAAGTTTCCGGCACCCCCCGATCCCCTGTGATCCCCCTTAATCCCCCCATTAATACATTACCAGCCTGGATCCAGCGATCGCACAGCCTCCCTGCACAGCTTCGGTCTCTCTATGGGGAGGATCGGGTTTGTGCTTGAAGTCGGCGACATCATGACGTCATGTGCGATCCTCCTCATAGTGAAGACCAGAGCTGTGCTGGGAGGCTGCGCCGATTGCTGGATCCAGGTTGGGTATTATTATTATTTATTGTATTTATAAAGCGCCAACATATTATGCAGCGCTGCACAATAGATAAATGGCTTAACATACAAGGTAGGACATACAGGAAACTCACAACAAAACAAGATCATGCAAATGATTTGATAACAGTACAGTGTCAGGTCAAAATAGAAACTGTTCTAGTCCACAAGAGGGGTGATTGACAGTAAAATTGCATAATGAAGCTGGAAACACTAGGGAGGAGGGCCCTGCCAGAGGCTTACAATGTATAAATGGGGGCGTGGCGGGGATTGGGGGGTGCTGGACACTTGTACTAGCTAGCCTAGTGCTAGCTAAAGGTTTTACAGGCATGGGATCAAATTAATTATACATAGGGGACACAAACTGCCAAAACCTCCTGAGTGGCGTAACGCTCAGGAGGTTAACAAAACATGTTAATTTGCTCTTGATCTAGTGGTCTGTAATACACTCCCAATCCTCCGCCATTATCATCAACAACCATAAATAGGATAATGGTAACCACAATACTGGTGTAGATCTTACATCCATGATATCTATTGTGTGTGTGGGGGGAGGAGGGTGGAGTGCGCAGTGCGAGAGAAATGAATGAAAGTCAACATCCCGAATCACAGGGTACCCTACAAAAAAAAACACTTTGTTTAAAAGATCCTGAGTAGGGTATCAGTGTGGTACCCTGGGTTGGAGAGTGCACGCCAACATACTGATTTTCACTTTGGGGTAACCCGGTATTTGGGTCCCCGACTTTCATTCATTACTCTCGCACCCCTCTCCCACACATGAGATATCGTAAACGGGAGAGGTACACCAATATTATGGCTACTATTATCCTATTTATGGTCGTCGTTGTTTATGATCTTGACGGAGGATTGGGAGTGTACTGTGGAACACAACATCGTGACAGGGAATTGGGAGTGTATCGTGGAACACAAGATCAGGAGCAACCTAACATGTTTTGCTAACAACTTTATAATGTGGGTTGTTAACAGCTGGTAAGCCTTTCTGTTTCACCTTATCACCTGCAGTAACTAATTGTCTTGGGAATGTGGGAGAGGAGCCAACACTGAAATCTTTCATGTACATTCTCTTTATAGCATAATGAACTGGTAAGCCATTATTAGGCAGCATTGCAAACATGTTCATTTACTTTCTGGCAACGGATGTGTAACAAATTGTGAACAGTGCTTGTTGTAATGGCTAATCAGTTTGGAAAAGCTAATTACTGAAACATGTCAGCTTGATTGATTAATCAGCTGTGAGGTTATTAATTGCTGGTTTCTGTTACAAGCCTTGCTGGCAATGGAGCTTGTGACCACTTTTTTTGCAGTGCATACTAATAGATGACAAAAACGAACTGTTTAATCAAAGAAAATGTTTAAATATACAGTATACAAGTGAAACAATGACCAACAATAAACAATAAACAAAGCAGCGAAATCAATACAGCACATAGCAAACACATATAATCCTAAACTAACTAAAGGTGGCCATACACTGGTCGATTTGCCATCAGATCGACCAACAGATAGATCCCTCTCTGATCGAGTCTGTTCAGAGAGGGATCGTATGGCTGCCTTTACTGCAAACAGATTGTGAATCGATTTCAGCATGAAACCGATCACAATCTGTGCAGCTGCCACTGCCGCTGCCCCCCCCCCCCCCAAGCTATACATTACCTGCTCCACCGGCGCGAGTCCCCGCTCTCTCTGCGGTCTCTTCTCCGCTCTGGGTTCTGTGTTTCGGACCAGCTGGCTTTTTCCTGTCTGGGGAAGTTTAAACAGTAGAGGGCACTCTACTGTTTATACTTCCTGCCGGGACAGGAAGTAGCCAGCTGATCCGAAACACGGAACCCAGAGCGGAGAAGAGACCGCAGAGAGAGGTACTCGCGACGGCCGGAGCAGGTAATGTATAGCCGCTAGCGTCGGTCATCGGGCATTCGAACGCCGCTATCGACGCACTCCAGACCCGCCGGCGATTGAGGAAAATCTTCCGCATGGACGGAACAACGGGAATCGTCGGGAACAATCGATTTCGGATGGAAATCGATCATTTGGTCAGCGTGTGCGCGACGATTTCACAGTCGATTCAATCACAGTGATCGAATCGGCTGTATATCGGCGGGAAAATTGTTAAGTGTATGGGCCCCTTTAAGGTGTATGAACATGCACAAAGAATGCTGCCCACAGGCCTCAGAACTTAATCCGGCAGGGGATAGTTTGGGGCCAAGTGCTACACAGACACGTTATGTTGTGATGTAAAAGCCCCATCTACATGATACGATTCTTTGTGCAATTCGATTACGATTCTATTTGCGATCCGATTAAATCCAACATGTCCGATCAGAATTCGATTCGTTCCAATTCGATTTGCCATTGCAAAACAATGGCAAATCGAATTGCATCAAATCGAATCTTGATCGGACATGTCGGATTTAATCGCACCGTAAATAGAATCGTAATCGAATCGCACAAAGAATCGTATCATGTAGATGGGGCTTTAGGGAGAGGGTCATGGATGAAGAACACACAATGGGAATACTTATATTTGTAGTTTTGTCAAACAGAATGCCAATCCCCGAGGGAGAACCCAATAGGATTTTAAACTAGTTGGATGTTTTGGCATTTTTTTTTTTTAAATCACATTGAAGTTTTTTCACACAATATTAAAGATCTGGAGCTTTTATAGATGCATATATAAGGTAAAAGAAATGGTCACATGTAGATAAAGGCAATGGTCACGTATAGTAAATTAATTGTGCTTGAGAATTGTTACATCACCGGTTTTACAGTGTTTGCTCCACTGCATATAAATACAACAAAATCACGTTCAAAATTAAGTTAATAATTGATTATCTACCCAATAGTTGTCTGGAGTCCGGAAGGAATTTTTTTCCCTTTTGGGGCTAATTGGACCATGTCTTGTAAGGGTTTTTTCGCCTTCCTCTGGATCAGAGCAGGGACAAGGTCCTCCAGCAACCAAGGCTGAGACACCAAAGTGCGCCCCTCCATCCCTCCCACGCCAGCCGTCACACACTGATTGCTATTAGACTAAGAGGGCCACAGGGCCCACAACCTCCCCAACACCTTAATATCTAGTTATCTGGCTTGCAGTCACTGCTATGTATCCCCTTTTCTTATTTCTTTCTGCTTCATACACAATTAGGAATGACAGCTGAATGAACTGTGTGCCCCCTCCTACACTGCGCCCTGAGGCTGGAGCCTCTCCAGCCTATGCCTCGGCCCGGCCCTGCTCTGGATCAACAGGGATATGTGAGGGAGCAGGCTGGTGTTGTACTTTATTCTCTGGTTGAACTTGATGAACATTAGTCTTTTTTCAACCCAAATAACTATGTAACTACCGTATGTTTGTTTTCCACTCTGGAATGCCACATAGACATTGAGGTTCCCTATTATGGTTAGACACTAGATTACCCAATTCCCCAGTGAAAGCTTTTATTAAATAGGTTGAAGTAATCAGGGTTGGACTGGGCCACAGTAGTACAGTTTTTTCCCTCAGTGGGCCCCCCCTTCAGGTCTCTGGTGGGCCCCCCCTCCTTGTCTGACAGAGCTCCAATTGCTGCCTGCAGCACAAAAATTCTCTTCTCAGTGCTGTAATCACTCATGCTGAGAGCAGTGGCGTAGCTAAGGAGCTGTAGGCCGTGATGCAAATTTTACAATGGGGCCCCCCAAGCACTCTATACATAACAATTGATACGACACACCAAAACCTGCCAACTACAGTGTCAGAGGTGCAAGAAGGGTATGGGAAATACTGTAGCTTGTTAATGATTACCACTGTTCAAAGTATCTATAGAAGTGATTATTATGAGCAAAGGACCAATAGAGAGGTAATACTGTAGCTGAGGGAGGGCCCTTCGGGGCATCTTTGGCCCATGGGCCCCGATGCGGTCGCAACCTCTGCAAGCTCTGTGGTCGCAACCTCTGCAAAGTAGGACATTACTTTATATTGAAGGAGGGGACTCTATGCAAAGTTTTGCTGGGCGGCAGTGTCTCTGAATTACAATGCTGCTAAGATCATGTACATTTGGCCCTGTCCATAATACACGCCCACCTTCCGGTGCATGGTCACTCCCTTTTTTCACCACAATCATGGGATGTGTGGGCCCCAGGTTGAAATTTCTTTGGTGGGCCCCCAGTGTCCCAGTCCGACCCTGGAAGTAATATACTAATACTCTGAGACCACCAAAGGGCCTCTTTATCAAAGCATAACAATCAGGGGTTTTATAACGGATGCCGCTGTCACAGGCGGAACTTGTAAAGACACTTGTCACAAAGAGGTGCACAGTCTCTGTGGCTGCTGCAGAATGTCTGAGCACTTACAGTTTGTTTCAGGGTTACCTCAAAAGGAATGCAAAGCACATACTGACATTTGAGTTTGTCTCAGGATGAAGTTGTCATGGCTAGATCTTTGAAAGCCACCACACAAATTCAGAATCCTAATCCTTACATCACACAAAACCTGGAAATTTATCAAACACCAATGATTTTGGTTTATGTACTACAAATCATTTGGAGATGTAAAAGGGATGAGGGTTTAAAGTGTACCGGAGGATGATTGGGGGAAAAAATAGATACTTATTTAGGAAAATGGAAGCCTCTGGATCCTTCAGAGGCTTCACACGTTCTCCTCTCTCTCATCGTTGCCAGGCACAGAGCTTGTCAGATGTGTTTGCGTGGCTGCCCTCCCCACTGTGTACAAGCACAGCTGTACTGTGCTTTTGCAAGCACTGATGCGGCCTAATTGTGCAGATGCAGGATGGCCACGCTCGTGCATAAAAAGGAATGTGGCCACAAACTTTAAGAGGGTGTCGGCAAGTGACGGTAGGAGTGAGGAGGGCACGGGAAGCCTTTGAAGGATCCAGAGACTTCCCTTTTGCTAGGTAAGTATTTTCCATTTGTGTTCTAATCCGCTGCAGGTTTTCTTTTATATGCATTCTGTTGCTCCCAACACAATGGGCATGTGGCTTACACTATAGTAATACTGTTTGATGGTCAATAACTTCTGGTATGAATGAATTTGTATTTGGTTGTGTAAGGCCCGGCAGATTCCCCACTCCATTGCAGTCTTCACCCTATGTGGCCCATCCATGCTCAGCTTCAGGAGACTAGTTGCGTTTACCCATCACACAGTTACACCCAGGCTGCCCAGGAGTCATACACAGTACATTCAATCCAATTGTCAACACAAGGGGTAATCTGAAGAGTAGTCAAGATACATGCAAAGGATCAGTCCAGGAAGCAATCAATAGAATAATCAGGGTTCAAGCAAGGTTTCAACAAGTATCAGGCAGATATCACACCCAGCAGCTACCTCAAGCAACTAACGCTATCAACAAGTGTGCACAAGAACAGAGCTTTTATATCAGAATCCATCAATCAGATGCAGCCACAAAACCCAACATCCATTAGAATCACATTTCCATCTCTAGTGATTGACTCAAATGTAGAGCACAATAACTTCCTGAACTCTGCGTGACACCAGAGAGAGTACACCAAGCTTGTAACCATGTGCGCCTGCAACAACAGATGATGCGTAAGTGTGCATACCAGCAGGGACATCATCCCCATTCTGTATGATTCGGAGCTGGGACCCGGAAATGTCAGCTCCATTGCTGGAACGTGAAAGAGGCAGATTCGTGGCAGGTTGGAGTAATATTAGGACAGTTCATATAAATCTTTGATAGTCCAATCAAATTAAAAGAGAATGTTCAGAGTGATGTTAGTTAAAAACAGAGTATTGGTGATTAAAGAGACTCTGTAACAAATGTTCAGCCTTATTTTTTCTATCCTATAAGTTCCTATACCTGTTATAATGTGGTCTGGATTACTGCAGTCTTTTCTAGTTGCACTGTCTCTGTAATATATCTAATGGCTGCCTCTGTTGTAATGGGCTGCCTCTGTTGTAATAAATACAAGTTATGCACGCCCCCTGCAGGCTCTGTGTGCTTTGTTTACTCCTCACAGTGTGAGGCTGAGGGGGAAAGGGAGCTGCCTGTCACATGCTGTGAAACTGTTAGAATCCCAGACTGGAGTGCAGATAATTTACTATGTAATAAAAACTTGTAGTATTCTGTAACATGATATATACAGTATATATACACATCACTTCCTGGTTAGTGGCCATGTTAGTGGCCATTTTTTTTCTTTGTAAACACTGCCTAAAACTGGCGATTAAAAGCCAGGATCGTGTCGGGGAGCGGTGGAAACGGCAAAGAGGGATCCAGGATATCACAGTGACTCGATTGGTATGTTTTTTATTTAACAAATCGGACAGTACTGATTCTCTTTAAATAATGATAGGTACACATCTCAGTTCCAGATTCAGATTTCTGGCTTAATACAGTTGGACCACCAAGTTTTCTTAGTCATGATTTAAAGTCCTAACAGATGCCACAAATGAAATGTTTCCTGATTTCTTAACATTTTTTCCAGTTCATGTTTTTAACACCAGAAGTTTGAACATTAAATCATTGCACAAGAATATATGTTTTTGCATCAACAACACGATAGAGTCATTTAATCTGAAAAACAAAATGGCTATTGGTAGTTTAAAGAAGATTTCTTCTTTACCATTGTCATAAATGTATCAAAATAAAGCAAAATAAGCATGCAATCATAATAAGTTGTGAGATAATTGAAATGTTTCATATGCTCAATTACATTTTTCTGTTTTCCTAAATTACTACTTTCAGTGGCCTGTATTAGCCTTGTTTATATTGCAAATACAGTACTTCCAAAGTATTTCCAAGTGCATGTGAAAGACAAGTGAAATATACACTTGTTATTAAGAAGTAAATGTTTCTCATCCACCCATTTTGAAAATCCATACCTCATAAAAACTTAAAACAATGTAACACATGACAATATAGTCATTGGAAGTTCAGATTGGTAGCATATTACACGCTGGCATGCCCTGACGTCACGCCATGTGATGCCCTGTTGCCATGGATAGGCAACGTTTGACATCAGTGAGTTTAAAATCCCCTGCTGCCTGATCACAACTTTTCATGGAGGGAGGGGGTAAGGAGGGGAATCTGGCCACCTATTGGATATGGCTCGCGGGTCGTAGTTTGCCCAGCGCTGCATTACAACTTTTCCCAAGTCAAGTGGTGAAAGTTTTTAGCATTTTAAGTCAAAATTAAAGTGTACCAGAGATCTAAAAATAGCAAGAATTGATACTTACCCAGATCTTCCTCCAGCCCCATAAACACGTGTGAATCCCTCGCCATCCTCCCACAGTCTGCTATTCAGCTGCGATCAGTCCTGGTAACTGGCTTAGTCAGGTCCAGTCTGGGTCTCCTGCGCATTGGCAGACCTCCAAATATTTTTTTTTTCCCATTTTTGCTAAGGTTACACACACACACACGCACGCACGCACGCACGCACGCACGCACGCCTCCCCTTATACCCATATCTGTGGTCCAGTTTCCTCATTTTTTTTTCTATTTAACAATCTGAACATTTGAACCTGAACCATTTTGGTTCACTGAACTGTGCTAGCAAAATAAAATGTGTAAAGTCATACCCCATGATGAGTAAAGCAGAATGCAATGCATTGCGGTCTACTCACACACGTTATTCTGCTTAATGCAGTTTTGTGCATACACCCCCCCCCCCATCCCATTGCTTATGGATATCAGCAATGTGTATCACTGTGTGATACACAAGGTCATCAGGCAATGCATAGACAGCAATGTCTGATGGGGACACTCTTGCAATGCACCCCGGGCTGGTTCTAGACTTTTCACACCCTGAATCAGTACATTGTGAGGACCTCTCCTAGGCAATGAAACTACACTTATCTCCCCCTGCTTCATCCAAGACAGCATCTCCTCCCTGCAGTCCTGCAGCATCTGATCCCCACAATGCCAGGTATATGCTGCATCGGTGCTTAATCACTCACCTGCTTTTAGAAGATTAGCGACGGGATCACCAGCCACATGTGAATCCTGCCTCCTCTATGACTACTCAGTGCCTCATGTGACCCGGCAGCATGTAACAGGTCACATGAGGCACCGCTGTAGCCATGGATACAGGACTCTGGATTTGCAGATGGAGATCCCATCGCTGGAACGTTGAGAGCAGGTGAGTGAAGTGGCACCACACATCTAGGAAGGGGGGAGGGTACGGAAGGGGGATGTTTAGGGGAGGGAACCCCCTCTTGCTGGCTTCTAATTGTTGCTGCCCTGAAGCATGTGATTCACGTTGCTTCATGGAAGAACAGCCACTGGCTGCACAGTAGTGCATTCTGACAAGGACTGCTGCATGTATTTTGTGCATATGTCTAAGACTTACATCAGTGTATATGTCCCATCAGTGTACAGTTGAATAGAGTCAGCACTACAACAGAGAGCAAAGTGGATGCCATACATTTCGGTAAAGAGCCACAGTGTTCCCAGACTCTTAGAAAACCTGGAAAAAGGAGAATCTATTCACGATCCTTCTGCTATTGGGCCCTGTAACAGCCTGCGGGCTATTATCACTTTTATTGTGCCCCTGTAAGGCAGATTTTTATTTTGATTTGCTTAGAAATTTTCTTCAAAATAATTATACAGCAAGATTATAAGTAAACAATTACAGTTATGTGTATAATACAAGTAGCATTATAAATAGATTTACTGCGCCTAGAGGGATGCCAATTTGCCCTTTGCTTGGCTTCTAACAGCCAAGTCAGACAGTTAAACGTGCTGCTGATGATATTTTAATGATTGTCCAGAAGTCCCAAATAGAAGGAGACTTGCACGATATCCTGTGGATCGCTTACATTTGAATGAATTATACAATCTTTCCAGCCACATTTCTGTGCATATTAAAAATGTATCATATCTACAGAACATGGATATGTGGCTCCGGGGCCTGTAATTAAATATCCGGCTTTGCTTCAATTTCTATATAAAGTTGCCACTTCACTGCTCACACCTAGCATATATTAAATTAATTCAGATGTAATCCAGGTTGTTACGTGCTTCCTGATTGCTGCTAGCTGCAAGCCCACTTTATAAGAGGTGAGGTACAGCATTTTTTTACATTTTTAATATGACAACCATTGCCATGCACCATAAAGCTCTGTGCATTGAATTCTCATTTTTTTTAGTCACATTCAAAATAGAACAGCTGCGCAATGAGAATAAGCACTGATGTCAATTAATAATTATGCATCCATGTAACTGAATACTTAATGTCAAACTTCTGCCTTAGCAAACGTCAATTCTTTTCAAACAGTACTGTAAAACAAGGATCTATGGCAACATTTAAATAGTTAGCGTTGCTCGAATATACTGAATCCTCAATTTCTAGAGAATTTCAGCCAAAGATGTCAAGAAGTGGCCATATCTGGACCCCATTCATGTCATGGGGAAACTATTTTGTTAGTTTGTTCTCCTCTCCGAAGGACTGCTACAGCTACCAAGTGCACTAAAATAACATAATTCCTCTAAATGTCTGAGGAACATTGTTTTATTTAGAGGACCACTGTCATGAAAAATTGTAAAATACATACATGTAAGATGTACATTTGTCCTGGAGTAAAATGCATTTTAACCGGTTCAGCCTCACAGCTATTTTCACCTTAAGGACTGAAGCAATTTTCCCCTGTCAGCGCTGCTCTCATTCATTCGCTAATAGCTTTATCACTACTGATCACACATAAACTATTTAGATCTTGTTTTTTTCACCACAAATTTGGCTTTTGGGGGGTGACATTTGTTTTTAGTAACTACTAAAATGTCTATGTATTTTAAAGAGAAAAACGAGGGAAAAAATGAAAAAATACACTATTTCTCCAATTCCAGCCTCTATAGTTTTAAAATGAACAATGCTACTGAACATTTTACCCACACATTTTATCTGCCTGTTTGTCGTGGTTATCACAAGATTTAAATTATGTCCCTAGTACATAGTATGGTGACAATATGTTATTTGGAAATAAAGGTGCATTTTTTTTATGTTGTGTTTTTTGTTTTCTCATTGCACACTACCAATGATTACAAGCCTTTATTTGAAAAAAAAAACTGTAATACATCCTCATGACATACATATTTAAAAAGCTGAGTCCCTAAGGTAAATATTTAAGTATTCACTTTTCAATTCTGTCACTTTTGGTGTTTTTTACAAGTGTATTAGTTTGGTGCAGAGTATATGAAAAAAACAATTGCATTGCTTTTCATTTCATTTGCTGCTAAAACAAAACCACATCACATATGCCTAATCTCTCAAAGACCCCAAATACTATTCTCTTGCTTGTCCCGGTGAAAATGATACCCTATACACATAATCAGATAGCTTCTTGGCCACGCAATACTCTGTTAACCATGAGCAGCACTAATGCAATTTTCAAGGCCATTTTTTGCAACATAAGTAATACAGTCATTCTTTGTTCGCAAAGCCCCTGGAGTGTCAGAACATTTGAAACAGGTCACAAATGTCACCATTCTGAAAACTAGAGACCCAGGCCTACTGAGATATACATATTTTAAAACAATTGGACTTCTGCGGTTTTGCTAAAATTGAATCATAACTTGGAAAATGGTATTTTTTTACATCTTTTTTCACTTTGGCACAAAAAAAACAAACACTTGACATAGTTTTTGTCTCTCAAAGACCCCAAATACTATTCTCTTGCTTGTCCCGGTGAAAATGATACCCTATACACATAATCAGATAGCTTCTTGGCCACGCAATACTCTGTTAACCATGAGCAGCACTAATGCAATTTTCAAGGCCATTTTTTGCAACATAAGTAATACAGTCATTCTTTGTTCGCAAAGCCCCTGGAGTGTCAGAACATTTGAAACAGGTCACAAATGTCACCATTCTGAAAACTAGAGACCCAGGCCTACTGAGATACACATATTTTGAAACAATTGGACTTCTGCGGTTTTGCTAAAATTGAATCATAACTTGGAAAATGATATTTTTTACATCTTTTTTTCACTTTGGCACTATAAAAAAATCTGATGACTTAGGCCTCAGTCCTAAAACACACCAAAATGTATTCTACAGCTCATCACAGTTAAAATGATACAACATATGCCTTACTTACTAACAAATGGTTGTGTGCAGCAATCAATTATACCCAATGTGCACTATTTTTTTTTGCACTAATTGTTGCAGAGCTATTGTTTGTTTGCATATTCCCAGGAGAGATTGGAATCAAACAAAGACCGCACATGACACCATCATAGAAGGCTAACAACCAGGGCTGTTCATCAGTAGGTATTTTGTGAGCTACCTTCTCAAAGGAACACTGCAAAAGGAATTTTCACATTGCCCTGGTTATAACAAATCCAAAATGTGGCTAATTTGAATATATCACTTCTCTTCACAGTGATAACAAATACATTGGAACTTACCATTGGATGTCTTGCAGAATTAGAGAAAAGCCAGAGGCCATAAGTCAGGGGTCAAGCAGATCCAAGAGTCAGAAGATGGGAGCAGCAGGGTCCAAAGTTAAATTTTGAACTTACTTTGTGTTTTCTTTTTCCTCAAAAAATTCAGTTTCCGCCAACACCCCAAAAACATAGGGGTATGCCAAATGTGAGCTCCTTTGAGGGTCTGTAAGTTACATAAATATATAGGAAGCTGGAAAATGCCAGTCAAATATGTCCAGGTAAAGAAAAAAAACCCACAAAAAAAAGAGAGAAACAAAAACACAAAAAAAGGGAAAAAATAAATTAGTAATCTGCAAGTGTGTGGTATGCCCTAAAGCACTTGATAACACACAGTGCTGGGGCTGAGGGGCAATCTGGGCAAAAATCCCGTGACTCACACCGTCTCTTGTGTTTCACACACACTCTGCATCTTCTCAGGGGGGCTTTTTTTCACTTCATTGGGGGAATTAGTTCAGGGAAATGTCTCTCCCTCAGTCTAATTGAGTTCTCCAAATGGATAGGATCCTGTTGTGCAATTTGGCCAGGGGAATACATTAGGGACTTGTGGACTTGAATCTGGAACTCAAGAAAGGTCATCTGTTGGCTTGTTGGTGTTGTGGTGGTTTTTAGATAGACCACAAATGCATTGTGCATGGTCATCTGCAACAAGAAGAATGTTATTTTTTTGTACCATGCTTTCCTTCTTCTTCTTAATAAATAAGGCGCCAAGACTTGGTCTGATAAGTCCACTGCTCCCATATTTTTATTGTAGGCGACTATGGCCTCTGGCTTTGTACGTTGTTCCGTTCTGGATGTGGCAAGAACTGTGGCCTCAGTATGGATGGTGGATAGCATCATCACCTCCCGCTTGTCGTGGAACTTTAATGCCAGGAGCTCTTCAGATCTGAGTGCGTAGGACTCTCCTCTGCATAGTTTTTTATTTACTACCTGTGGGGGGAGGCCTTTACGGTTTGCTCTCACCGTCCCACATGTGCCAGTCTGGACTGAGAAGAGGAACTTGAACAGTGGCACACTTGTATAAAAGTTGTCCAAGTAGACGTGGTAGCCTTGGTGGAGAAGTGGATTCAGTAGGTCCACCACTATTTTGCCACTGGTGCTAATGTACTCAGGGCACCCAGCTGGCTGCAGAATGGAGTCTTTGCCTTCATAAATTTTAAAAGTGAAGGTATAGCCAGTGCCACTCTCGCATGCCCTATAAATTTTCACCCCACATCTTGCCCTCTTGCTTGGGATGTACTGTTTCATGGAAAGTCTCCCATGAAACGGTACCAGGGATTCGTCCACAGCTATTTCCCGGTGTGGGGTATATACATCCATGAACACTGCACTTAGGTGGGTCAACAGGGGTCTCAATTTAAACAGTCTGTCATGGTCAGGGTCGGTATGATTCACACTTTGCGTGTTGTCATTTAGGTGAAAAAACAACAGCTCAAAACGCTGCCTGCGCATTATTGCTGGATAGAGGGGTGCAGTATGATAAAGGTCCCTGGACCAGTACATTTTTATCTGGGGCTTTGGGGTGATGCTCATGCTGAGCGTGAGGCCTACATAAGCCTTCATTTCAGGCACATTGGTGGGGTGCCATTTTCTGGTGATATAGTTGGTGGGGTGGTCAGCTAAAAATTGTAGTGCAAATAAATTAGTTTGCTCTACTAAATGCTCCCACATTGCCTCTGTCATGAAAAGCTGGAAAATGTCAATTGGTGCCTGATTGACAATGGGCACTGACACACCAGCGGTGGCTGTGAAGGGTGGGATGTTGGGCGCAGCATAATTAGGGGGTTCCCAGGTGCCATTTAACATATGAAGCGGTACCTCCTGCCTGCGTGGTACCTGTGGCTGCCTACCCTGTCTGTGCCTAGCTCCCCCTGGCGCACTGCTGCTAGCAGCAGCGGGGTTGCCCACAGAGCCCTCTGCTGGGTTGCCCACGGAGCCCTCTGCTGGGTTGCCCATGGAGCCCTCTGCTGGGTCACCCACGGAGCCCGAAGCTGGGTCGCCCACGGAGCTCCCTGCTGTGGACAGTCCTGATGGTCCCTCATCAGCGTACTCAGGACTTGGGTCCCTCCTCAAGCGGCGTGATGGCGGCCCTTCGGACTCTGAAGATTCAGATCCTGAACCAGAGCCGGACGAAGGGAGCCAATCACTACCTGACTCATCCTCGCTGCTGCTCTGCTGGAGGATGGCGGCTGCCTCCACCACAGAATAGAGCCTCCTTGCCATTATTTAGAAAGGGATAGATAAAGAAGAAAAATATAAAGCGATAGAAAGATTTTTTTCTTAAAGTGACAGTTTTTTTTTAAAGTTTTATTTTTATTTTATTTTTTTTTATTTTTTTTTGGGGGGGGGGGGGGGGGTGTAGAGGGGGGTTGTAGAGGGGGTAGAGAGGGGGGGGGGAGGACAGTAGAGTATAGATAGTAACAGATAGGAAGAAAAAGATCACAATAGATCAGTGATCAATAGATCTGTAGGGAATAAATGGCCGAGGAGAGGGAGAATCAGGGATTCTGGGCAGTTATGGGGTTAAAAATTCAGGGATGGGGGGCAAATTTTATTAAAAGAAAGTCCTACCAGTTTATCTGTCATTCTGTCTCTCAGCTCCTGTCACCACAGAACAGTGATTGATCTGTGTGACAGGAGCTGAGAGACACAGAGAGGGAAACGTTTTATTTACAAACATTATTAAAGAGAATCTGTACTCTGAAATTCTTACAATAAAAAGCATACCATTCTATTCATTATGTGCTCCTGGTCCCCTCTGTGCTGTTTCTGCCATTCTCTGCTGCAAACCTGGCTTGTAATTGCCAGTTTTAGGCAGTGTTTACAAACAAACTAACCAGCTTCTAATAGGCTCAGCTAAGCAGAGTGTGTTAGTCACACAGAGCCTGCAGGGGGTGTGTACAGCTTCTAGCTAATCACAAGCAGCCCTGCACATTCCAGTCTGACTGCCTCAGCCTGACTGTGCCGACTATAGAGAGAAGATTAGATCATATAACAGAGATAACACAGCTACTGTGCAATTAGGAAAAGCTGCAGTAAGCCAGACCACATTAGAAAAGGCATAGGAACTTATAGCATAGAAGAAATAAAGATAAACAATTTGTTACAGAGTCTCTTTAAGAATTCACATTGTTACTGGATGTAACAATGTGAATTCTTTACCTCCTTTGCTCTGATTGGCTCAGAGGAGCGCTGGCTCCTCTTCACCAAACAGCACGGCTTGTAAGCCGTCGAGGACGAGCACGCACCGCGCGCACCACGCGGCCATGCGCGCGCACACGCGGAAGTGCGCCTGGACGCGGACTCTCGTCCAGATAGGCTTCAGCTGCCGCTGCCTGGACGAGCTTGCTCGTCCATATAGGCTGAAGCGGTTAAATGACTTTTGACTTGCTGTCCCTTATAATATGTAGTAAAAATTGAACAGTTCTGAAAGCTTTTAGACTAGTACAGATATGGCCACTTCTTGACCTCTTTGGCTGAACTTCTCTAGGAATTGAGGATTCAGTATATTCCTGAAGCTTAACCTAGACAAAACTGAGCTCCTGATCTTTCCACCCCATGCTGCTGCACCCCTCCCAGATTTCCACCTGACAATCGATAACACATCCATTCACCCTACCTCCCAGGCCCGCTGTTTGGGTGTCACCTTGGACACTGAACTCTCCTTCATCCCACACATCAAAAACATCACCAGAGCCTGCAATTTCCACCTCTGTAATATCTCCAAGATCCACCCCTACTTAACTCCGGACACGACCAAACTGCTCATCCATGCCCTCATCATCTCCCGCCTTGATTACTATAACTCCCTCCTTTCTGGCCTCCCCTTGAAACGCACTGCCCCCTGCAATCAGTGATGAACGCGGGCCGTGGCTGCAAGACTCATCCATTCTTCGCACCGCTCCGCATCCACATCTCCCCTTTGTGAATCCTTGCACTGGCTCCCTATCCGTTTCAGGATAACTTTCAAGATTCTATGCCTGGCGTATAAATCTGTGCACAAAACCTGCCCTACTTACATCTCGGAGCTTGTTCACAGGTATACACCAGGTCGCCCCCTCCGATCCTCCAACGACCTTCGCCTCACCACCCCACGCATTTCACACTCCCATGCCCGCCTGCAGGATTTCTCAAGAACTGCCCCCACCCCCTGGAACGCCCTTCCACCACCCATCAGACTTGCTCCCTCTTTCAACACATTCAAGCAAGCCCTCAAAACCCACCTCTTTATAATGGCCTACCCACCTCCTACCACACAGTAACTATCTACTGAATATTTAACAGCCCTACCTAGTGTTTCCACCCCACCCTTTAGTTTGTAAGCCTCTGGCAGGGTCCTCCATTCCCTAGTGTAATCTACAGGATCATGTACTCCTGTCCTATGACAGACTGTACTTGTATTACTGGGCCTACCTAACCAGTCCATATTGCATGATCATGTATTTTGTACAATTTGCTTGTATAACTTTGCTCTATGTTGTATAACCTTGTTACGTCTGTCATCCTTGTATCATTGTATATATTTATTGTCCAGCGCTGCGTAATATGTTGGCGCTTTATAAATACAATAAATAATAATAATATTCCATCTCCTCATAGGGAATTTTGTAATATTTCGTGTATCCTTTATAATTAAAGGCATTGCCTACAAAGCTTCAATTCAAATATGTTGGACATCTTCTCCAACTGCTTTTATACTGTTTTGGCAGTGAGTGAGAAATTGCAGTTTAGTGTAAAACACACATACACAACACTACCTGTGTACTGTTTAGTACACAGGATACAGTGTGCGGACAACTAGTGGACAAAAAATAAAAATACAATATAAAATAAAAATACCAAATTAACCACTTGAGGACCACAGTCTTTCTACCACTTAAAGAGAACCTGAACTGAGTAAAAATATTTAAAATAAACACATGAGGTAACTTCAAATGAAAATTACAGAGTTACCTTGCCATCAGTTCCTCTCAGAAGCTCAGCATTTTCTTCTGACATTAATCCCATCCAGTTCTGACAATATTTTGTCAGATCTGAAATATATCAGTTGCTGTCAGTAAAATATCAGTTGCTGTCAGTTATAGCTGAGAGGAAGACGGATGTACCAGGCAATGTCCATGTTTCCCTATGGCTCAAGTGGGCGATGTTACAGTTTAACTGTGTGCTGACCAGAAAGCTGTTATGGGTAATGGCTATTTTCAAAATGGAGGACGGAAAATTCCCTTGATCATAGTGAACAAATAGGACGCAGGACAGGAGAAAGACACTGAGGAGTAGACTACATGAAAGGTAGGTATGACTTGTGTATGCCTATTTTGAATTTTATTTTCAGTACAGGTTTTCTTTAAGGACCAGAGCCTTTTTCTCCATTCAGACCACTGCAGCTTTCACGGTTTGTTGCTCGGTCATAAAACCTACCACCTAAATGAATTTTACCTCCTTTTCTTGTCACTAATACAGCTTTCTTTTGGTGCTATTTGATTGCTGCTGAGAGTTTTAGTTTTTATTATATTCATCAAAAAAGACATGAATTTTGTCAAAAAAAATGACTTTTTTAACTTTCTGTGCTGAGATTTTTCAAATAAAGTAAAATTTTCTATACATTTGAGCGCGAAAGTTATTCTGCTACATGTCTTTGATAAAAAAAAACCATTCAGTGTATATTTATTGGATTGGGTAAAAGTTATAGCGTTTACAAACTATGGTGCCAAAAGTGAATTTTCCCATTTTGAAGCATCTCTGACTTTTCTGACCACCTGTCATGTTTCATGAGGTGCTAAAATTCCAGGATAGTGTAAATACCCCCCAAATGACCCCATTTTGGAAAGAAGACATCCCAAAGTATTCACTGAGAGGCATGGTGAGTTCATAGAAGATTTTATTTTTTGTCACAAGTTAGCTGAAAATGACACTTTGTGACAAAAAAAAAAAAGTTTTCATTTCTTCTAACTTGCGACAAAAAAATGAAATCTGCCACGGACTCACTATGCTCCTCTCTGAATACCTTGAAGGGTCTACTTTCCAAAATGGGGTCATTTGTAAGGTGTGTTTACTGTCCTGGCATTTTGGGAGTGCTAAATTGTAACCACCCCTGTAAAGCCTAAAGGTGCTCATTGGACTTTGGGCCCCTTATCGCAGTTAGGCTGCAAAAAAGTGCCACACATGTGGTATTGCCGTACTCAGGAGAAGTAGTATAATGTGTTTTGGGGTGTATTTTTACACATACCCATGCTGGGTGGGAGAAATCTCTCTGTAAATGACAATTTTTTGATTTTTTTTTACACACAATTGTCCATTTACAGAGATATTTCTCCCACTCAGCATGGGTATGTGTAAAAATACACCCCAAAACACATTATACTACTTCTCCTGAGTACGGCAATACCACATGTGTGGCACTTTTTTGCACCCTAACTGCGCTAAGGGGCCCAAAGTCCAATGAGTACCTTTAGGATTTCACAGGTCATTTTGCGACATTTGGTTTCAAGACTACTCCTCATGGTTTAGGGCCCCTAAAATGCCAGGGCAGTATAGGAACCCCACAAATGTACTCATTTTAGAAAGAAGACACCCCAAGGTATTCCGTTAGGAGTATGGTGAGTTCATAGAAGATTTTATTTTTTGTCACAAGTAAGCGGAAATTGATTGTAATTGTTTTTTTTCACAAAGTGTCATTTTCCGCTAACTTGTGACAAAAAATAAAATCTTCTATGAACTCACCATACTCCTAACAGAATACCTTGGGGTGTCTTATTTCTAAAATGGGGTCATTTGTGGGGTTCCTATACTGCCCTGTCATTTTAGGGGCCCTAAACCATGAGGAGTAGTCCTGAAACCAAATGTCGCAAAATGACTTGTGAAATCCTAAAGGTACTCATTGGACTTTGGGCCCCTTAGCGCACTTAGGGTGCAAAAAATTGCCACACATATGGTACAGCTGTACTCAGGAGAAGTAGTATAATGTGTTTTGTGGTGTATTTTTACACATACCCATGCTGGGTGGGAGAAAAATCTCTGTAAATGACAACTTTTTGATTTTTTTACACACAATTGTCCATTTACAGAGAGATTTCTCCCACCCAGCATGGGTATGTGTAAAAATACACCCCAAAACACATTATACTACTTCTACTGAGTACGTTGATACCACATGTGTGACACTTTTTTGCAGCCTAGGTGCGCTAAGGGGCCCAACGTCCTATTCACAGGTCATTTTGAGGCATTTGTTTTCTAGACTACTCCTCATGGTTTAGGGCCCCTAAAATGCCAGGGCAGTATAGGAACCCCACAAGTGACCCCATTTTAGAAAGAAGACACCCCAAGGTATTCCGTTAGGTGTATGGCGCGTTCATAGAAGATTTTATTTTTTGTCACAAGTTAGTGAAAAATGACACTTTGTGAAAAAACAATAAAAATTTCCGCTAACTTTTGCCAAAAAATAAAATCTTCTATGAACTCGTCATACACCTAACAGAATACCTTAGGGTGTCTTTTTTCTAAAAAGGGGTCATTTGTGGGGTTCCTACACTGCCCTGGCATTTTACGGGCCCAAAACCGTGAGTAGTCTGGAAACCAAATGTCTCAAAATGACTGTTCAAGGGTATAAGCATCTGCAAATTTTGATGTAGCGGCGATCGCGGGGTTAACAACCCGCTGGCGCTTCCGAACGGCCGGCGGGTTGTCGTCGCGAGTGGGCGGAGCCAGTTGCCGGGGGAAGCGCGCGTCATCAATGACGCGATCGCTCCCCCGGCATGCCGAAAGGACGCAACGCCCTTCGGCGTATTGCGGTCCTTTCGGCGTCCACTTTGCCGCCGCCCATCGGCTGTGGGCAGTCGGCAAGTGGTTAAATATACAGTGCTGCCCATAATTATTCGTACTCCTGGAAAATTTTGCCTTAAAGTTACTTTTATTCAGCCAGCAAGTAATTTTTTGACGGGAAATGACATAGGTGTCTCCCAAAAGATAATAAGACGATGTACAACAGGAATTATTGTGGAAAAAAAATTTCTCATCTTTTATCTACATTTGAGAAAAATGTGTCCAGTCCAAAATTATTCATACCCTTCTCAATAATCAATAGAAAAGCCTTTATACAGCAATCAAACGCTTACTATAATTGCAGACCAGCTTTTTGCATGTCTCCACAGGTATTTTTACCCATTCATCTTGAGCAATGAGCTCCAAATCGTTCAGGTTGGAGGGTCTTTTGGCCATCACCCTTATCTTTAGCTCCCTCTGCAGATTCTGAATTGGATTCAAGTCAGGACTCTGGCTGGACCACTCCAAAACGTTAATGTTGTTGTCTGCTAACCATTTCTTCACCACTTTTGCGTGTTTTGGGTCATTGTCATGCAGAAATGTCCACTGGTACCCAAGGCCAAGTTTCTCTGCAGACTGCCTAATGTTGTCATTGAGAATCCTCATGTATTGCTCTTTTTTCATGGTGCCGTTAACTGTGATTAGATTCCCTGGTCTATTGGTTGAAAAACACCCCCAAAGCATTAGGTTCCCACCACCATGTTTGACAGTGGGGATGGTGTTCTTTGGGCTGAAGGCTTCTCCTTTTTTATGCCAAATGAAGGAAATGTCACTTTTGGCTTCCGACCACCTCCTCTGAGATTTTCCACAGTGCGAAATGTCTTGTATTTTTTAATAATACTTTGCACTGTAGTCACTGGAACTTGAAAACATTTAGAAATGGCCTTGTAGCCCTTTCCTGACTTCTGAGCAGCCACAATGCGCTGCCACAGGTCCTCACTGAGCTCCTTTGTTTGTTTTTACCTGTTGAGTTGATGAAAACAGCTGCTCCCAATTAATCAGGGTAATTAGGATGCTTTAGAACAGCTTGGACTATTTAGAATGGTCTAGAAATGTGTATTTTCCCACAGACTGTGACAGTTTGCGAAGGGTATAAATAATTTGGGACTGGACACTTTTTGCTCAAATCTAAATAAAAACTGAGAAATGTTTTTCCCCCCACAATAATGCCTCTTGTACACCATCTTATTATCTTTTGGGAAACACCTGTTATTTACCATCAAAAAAAAATTACTTGCTTGTTGAATAAAGGTAACTTTATGTCAAAATTTGCCAGAGGTATGAATAATTATGGGCAGCACTGTGTGTGTATATATATATATATATATATATATATATATATATATATATATATATATATATATATATATATATATACTTAGTTGCCTTAGGAACTAGGCTTTTTTCTATATGTATGCCTTGAGGGTATATTACTGTTATTTTGCTTATAACAACTTATGATAGACAGCGTGCTGGCTTGCTTGCAATAGTGAGAAGAGCATAGTAGAACTGCAAAGCCCAGCAACTGACTGTGGCCTGTATGCAGTGTGTGTAACCCACACAGACAGATATCAATAACCGATACAGTAGCAAGCTAAGCACAGCTTATGATACACAGTTTGCTGGCTTGCTTGCAATATAGATAGAAGAGTATAGTAGAACTACACAGCCCAGCAATGACTGTGGCCTGTATGCAGTGTGCCCAGTGTCTCCCACACACACACAAAAAAGCAACAACAACAAATAGAACAATATGAGCCTTCAAAGGGGCTTTTGTTTTGGGTGCTTTCAGCAACAAACAGAAGTGCCTAGCTAACTGTCCCTGTCTCTGCAGCAATGTCTCTCCCTTCCACTCACTACAGCAGCAGCACCAGACTGAGGACATAGCCGGCGCTGCTGCATTTTTATAGGGGGGGGGGGAGGTCTGTGGGTGAGTGCAGCCTGATTGGCTTTCATGTGTCTGCTGACTATGTTGTAGGAGGTCAAAGTTTAGCCCAATGACGAGGTATAGGGGGAGGATCGAACCGCCCTATCTGTTCACAACCAGCCGCGGACTCGAAGAGCTGATGTTCGCCAGAAACTGTCCGCCAGCGAACCGTTTGGGCCATCTCTACTGAAGACAAGGACCTGTACTTTTGTACTTTGTACCTGTACCTTACTTGGATACTTCCCCACCCCCATTCAAAATTAACTCTTCTTGGCTGTAAACTCTGTTTATACTGCATGAGGCAGAGAGAGAGGCACACACAAGTACACACAGACCTGCAGCTGATGAGTTCTTTACACTATTTGAAGCTATATATCTGCTTTTTATCATACTGAAGAGATTCCAATCACAGTATTAAAGCAAGTGAAGATTGTTTCTTCACTAGTAATGCCCACAGTGAAAACTCTTCTCTGTAAATGTCATATTTTCTTCACATAATAAATGAAAAGATGAAAAAAAGCCTTTGTATTACTATTTGCTTGTAATTACTGGATATATGTGGCATTTAGAATTTTAGTTAAATTAGATAGTTAATCTTTAAAATATATATAAATTTTTCTGACGCGTGACCCAACCGACCGAGAGACTCAAGAATCCACGTGAGGAGGGGATTTCCTTTCACCTGCAATTATACTGTGGTTGATGGTCTTGCAACCCTTGTTTGTAAATATCAATACCATACCTAACTTTAGCGGAAACCATCACTTCAACTTACTATACCATAAGGGGCTCCTGGTGTCTCCTCCTGAAGGTCTACGGATGCCTCTGGATGTACCACACAACGCTTGTATAGAATATTGCTACCTGCAAGTTGCCACCAAAAGCTTAAAGGAATACTATCGATTCACATATTTTTTTCAATTGACACAGGAATTGTTTGGGAAGTGCAGCTAAGTACTGGTGTATACATTTTAGTAGCAACTTCTTTGTTTACTGTTATAAAAATACATTCAAACTTTACTGACGCCAAAACTGACGGCTGACTGAGCCATGAGGAGAGGGGAAATTCCCCTCACACTTGATCAGTTAACTCTATGGGCCTGATTCACAAAGCGGTGCTAACAGTTAGCACGCTAGTGAAATGCCCTTTATCACGCCTAAACTCAGTTTAGGCATGATAAGTTTAGGTGTGATAAGTTTTTAGGTGTGATAAGTTTAAGCACCAACTGGGTTAGCACCGCAGTGCACAGCTGATCAAAAGTTTTGCGCTAGCAAAGTCTGGTGCACTTTGCATAGAGTTTAATGGCGCTGCTTTGCGTGCGGGACTTTGTGCGCGACCTAAACTTATCTAAACTTATCATGCCTAAACTTATCATGCCTAAACTTATCATGCCTAAACTGAGTTTAGGCATGATAAAATGGTTATCACGCCTAAAGTCTTTAACTGGGTTATCACCGCTTTGTGAATCGAGCCCTATGTGTAGCTCTGTGTGTGACAGAGAAGAGAGCTCCCAGCAGCTCCTGTGTCCTGTGTTTCTGACTGACGTGTCTGAAGAGAGCAAAGGAAATGTAACTGATTGTCACAGCTTTTTCATACTGTTTTTGCTTTCAGAGTTTGATATGTTTGATATTTGCTTTCTGTAGTCTGATATGCAACTCTGGCTGTGCATTGAAGCAGACACCCATTCTGCAATTGATTTGTCCCAATATAGCTAAATCCTACCCTCAATAAATTACAGCTTTTGCCTCTGATATTTAACATGAAAAGTAGGAAAATGTTTACACAGCTACTTAGACATTATTTACACACTGTCATTTTAGAACACTTGGGTATCGATAGTATTCCTTTAAGCAATATATTTTTACAAGGGATAAATAAGCTGTGAGATAGAAAATGTCACATGCCGCCCTGATGACTTGGTTTGAAATCTTTTAATTTCCCTTTCTTCTAATAATGATTTATTTATTTACCTATGAATGGTTCTTATGCCAGTTTTACATATCATCAGAAAATACCTAAATAAGGTAGAATTTCCAATATAAAACAAAATAAAAAATGATGAAAGGTAAAAGAATGGTAGCACTGGCCTTCTTTTTAAGTCTATATTTTCACTTGAGGTTTTTGCTGTAGACTTGATGATTCAGAGTTGAAACATGGTCTTACTTATCTAAGAATTCTCTGAAGACAAATCCCTGTTCTGCTATATCATGTACCTGTTACACCACTCCGCAAGATATTTTACCATCTCTAATTTCTATTTGAACTGTAATCGTCTGACATATGGATGTCAAAGTTCTTGTCCCAGGAGCCTTACAGGTGAAGGGACCATTCTAATGAACCATGCTGTCAGCTGAGTGGTATAGATGATGAGATAACTGAAATCCTGTTACCATAGAAACCTTCAAGGAACATCTATAAATTGGTAAGGAATAAAAGCTATAGAGAGACAGTAGGTTTGGTTGGTAAACAATGCAGCTTTAACACTGGGATTTTAAATTGAGATCTGAGTTGGCTATTCTTCAGTGTTCTGCTTTTTTTGTTTTTGTTTTTTTGTTAAAGTAATGTTTTTAGAAATATTGTAGAAAAACAGAACAGCACATTTATGTGTTCGAGATGATATGGGTCAGTATTTTCAGTATATGTAATAAATATGAAGCTTAATCCGATTTTTGTCTCTTTCCTCCCCAATGTTATTGTACTCCCTCCTAGGTAAAAATATTCCCTTTTTGCAAATTCAGTCCTGTATGTGCAGTGATCTCCTTCACAGTCCATGCCTAACTGCACATGCAGTAGCCCCTGCCACCCCGCCCATTTTTTTCTTTTTTTCAAACAACTCACCTATGGTATTAGCTCTTTAGGTGAAACCCCATTCATTTTCTACAACTCTCCTCTTCCTTATGCAATAATATATATAGATATGTTGCTCTTCTGTTACATTTACTGTATTTTTCGCAATAGAAGATGCTCCATTGTATAAGACGCACGTAGATTTAGAGGGCAAAAATAAGGGAAAAAAACTAAACCTAGGTGCGTCTATAGTGCAGAGGCATCTTAAGGACCTTTTACACCTAAAACTGTCTCTAAGCTACTCTATCTACACTATACTGCCCAGCTACACTACACTAATCCTTGTTGCCCCTACCAATTACACAGTTCACTACACCACACTTCCCTACACTTATCCCTGCTGCCCTACCAATTAAGCTACACAGCAATACACTACGCTACACTTAAACTAAACTACACTAACACTACACTGCACTGAACTACACCACAATTAGCTAAACTACACTTCATGCCCTTAACTACACTACACTACACTGAAGTTTACTCTAATACTATACATGCTCCTGCCGCTGCAATCCTCTCCCCCTGGCTCCAGCTCCTACACGATCCTCTCTGATCCTCCCCTCCTGGCAGTGCTTTTCTGTTGCAGCGATAGGCAGGGTCACTGGCCGCCTACTGTTGTGCAGAACCACCGGGTCTTCCATACCGCCGGCTCCATACACGCTGATCCTGTACACTACTAGTGGCGCACGTATACCGGGGGTCACGCATGATGTCATGCTGACCCCCGGCGCACATGTGCCTCTAGTGTACAGGTTCAGCATGTATGGAGGACCCGGCGTTTCTGCATAGTGGTAGGTGGCCGGTGTTACTGCAACAAAGAGGAGCGCACTGCCAGAAGAAGAGGGTCACGGTGGCAGGAACAGGTATAGTATACCGGTAGCTTCCCTGCGCACTCTGAATAGATATATTCCATATCTTTGGACTATAAAACGCAACCACTTTTCACCCTAAATTTTGGGGGAGAAAATGTGCGTCTTATATTCTGAAAAATACGGTATATCCCAGCATAAAGCAACCCCTCACTAAGGCTACGGTCTATGCGGCCGTTATAGGAATGTAGCCTTATAGCATCATTGTACAATCTGTAGTCAGAGAGTGTTTTCAGACAAATGTGAAATTCCCCCAAATGGCCCAGGGTTAAGGCCGCATCTACACTTAATTAGTTGGTACGCGTTTTTTTCTTCTTCAAAGCAGTGCATTGTGCAAAACTTTTCAGGTGAAACTCAGTAAGTGTGAACTGAGCCATAGGAAAACATGGGCATTACTTTTAAAATCAGTTGTCCTTTCGGTTATAACTGAGAGCAACGGATTAAGTGTAAGCAGGGCGTTATTCATCTGTGTCACGGCCTCCTGCGTTTGTGCTCCATATTCCACCTTCACAGCTTAACTTCTGGTTGTGAAAGCAGAAGCGTTAGATGAAGAGCTGTGTGCAGTGCAGCTACAAGTGGTGGCGGCACAGGTGGATTAAAGAGGCACCTAGTGATACCAAGTAGAATGCAGTAAATTACTCTTGTAAGTTACTCTGTACGCTTCTTATATCTATCAATTCCAGTATATTGGTATGTAGCCCTGGCCCCCCAGTGATAACTAGCCTAGGCTGGTTAGATATGTAAATTTTTCACCCTGAGCACTCTGGGAGATCAGGTATTATTTGCACTGGCTTCAGAACGCTCAGTAAACATTCAGCAGAGATCATCTGACAGGACTAAAGATGTCACCTCCTGTACATACGCACGACAATTGGCTAGAGATGGTTCGCCCAGTTCACCGGCAGACAGTTCCTGGAGAACTTCGGCTGTTCACCATTCACAGTAAATACAATTTTTTTTTGTCAAAAATTCACGTTTGAATTTAACGTTAATAGCAAAGTCCCTGTATGTGCTAGAAACAGGACATTTTTTTTTTCAAAAAGACCTTATAGTTTTGGAAAAAATCGATTTTAAAGTTACGATAGGAAAAAAGTATATATTTAAATGATTTAAATGACAGATAATGTATCAACTTAATGGTAGTGTAAATTTACATTTATCAAAAGAATGAGCAGCAAATTTCATGACGGGGTTTCCAAGGGGTCCATACACACCTTGGAAACCGCGTGGAGGTGGCAATGCTTTGGCTAGGGATCGTTATACAGCTGCACGGTGGCGTAGTGGTTAGCTCTCTCGCCTTGCAGCGCTGGATTCCCCGGTTCGAATCCAAGCCAGGGCACTATCTGCAAAGAGTTTGTATGTTCTCTCCGTGTCTGTGTGGGTTTCCTCAGGGCACTCCGGTTTCCTCCCACATTCCAAAAACATACGGATAAGTTAATTGGCTCCCCCTAAAAATTGGCCCTAGACTACAGTACTTACATAATATAGACATATGGCAATGGTAGGGATTAGATTGTGAGCTCCTTTGAGGGACAGTTAGTGACAATATATATACTGTATATATATATATACTGTACAGCGCTGCATAATATGTCGGCGCTATATAAATACTAAATAATAATAATAATAATATGGCTCTATAAGGATCACTGGCATTTTTACCTAATTTTTGGACCATCTTTTTTTGATCAGAGTGTGGGAAATAGAAAAAAAAATGACGTAGGGGCGAGCCTCTTTAACCCCTTGTCCCCAAAACAAGCCGGGACAACCACAATGCCTAGCCCCGGCCGCATGTGGCTTCGCACCCAGCACTATACCAGCCCGCATGGTCCATAGTATGAATGTCCTATCCATGGACAAGGGACTCTTCCCCACCTCCGGTGCCCCAGGAGGAGGTGGGGACCGATGACACCCTGGAAGGGAAGTTCATTGTAGCATCTGGGAGTCCCCTTTAAGAAGGGGACCCCCAGATACCAGCCCCCTCCCCATTTCCACAAAGGGTTAAATTAAATAAAAACGCAACAAAGAAAAATGTTCTTTATTATTCTTAATTGACAATAAAATAGGGGTTTTTATGCATATGCATTACTAAATTGTTGGATTGTTTCAGTAAATGAGTACTACTGACTTGTTATAAATAAAAATGGCAGCATAGTGGATAGCACTCTAGCTTTGCAGCACGGGTTCCCTGATTCAAATTCCAACCAGGGTACTATCTGCAAAAAGTAGAAAACGACAGGTCTCGACCTGGATTTAAAGGCTATAAAAGCTTGATCCTTTATTGTATCACAACATAGGTACACACAACGTTTCACAAGCCAACAAACATGATTGAACCCCCGTCTGATGTCTACCTAAATGTTATATTTGCCCTACGGTGCCTGTGCATGTAAATATCTCACCTGTCTGGCTGCGCATTGCTAGTGCCCAGCCGCTTCCGCAATCGTGCCCACGTGCTGCCGGCCCACGTGCTGCCGGCGAATAGCATGTAACAGCAATGGAAAGCAGTGAATTTTAGTCTGCATGGATTTTGTGTTGAAGAGTCTATCGCACTCTTCATGGAACTTGTTTGCTTGATATTAGGAGAACCAAAAAAGAGTTGTGTTTGATAAGATTGCTTTGACGAGTTCATATTGTCAAAGCATTTGATTCCTATTACTATGCCCAGATAGAAACCAACAACCTTTGACATTGTCCTTCACATGCAGAGGATAATTAAATATTCTGTGCAGGCTTAATGGAATAGAACCGGGTACTAAATATTGTTTATAGCATTGGTAATTTATTGCTGTAGCTCAGAATATCAACTTGACCTTGTTAAGGTTGTTACCCTTTAACCTCCCTGGCGGTCTATTAAAAACCGCCAGAGGGCAGCAGAGTCGTTTTTTAAATTTTGTTTTTTTTTAAATCATGTAGCGAGCCCAGGGCTCGCTACATGATAGCCGCTGTGCAGCGGCATCCCCCCGCCCTCTTCGATCGCCTCTGGCGATCTCCGATCAGGAAATCCCGTTCAAAGAATGGGATTTCCTGGAGGGCTTCCCCCGTCGCCATGGCGATGGGCGGCATGACATCACCGACGTCATCGACTTCGTGACGTCATTGGGAGTCCCGATCTACCCCTCAGCGCTGCCTGGCACTGATTGGCCAGGCAGCGCACGGGGTCGGGGGGGGGGGGGGGGCGCGGCGAGTGGCGGCGGCTAATCGGCGCGGAGCGGCGGCGATCAGAGTGCACACGCAGCTAGCAAAGTGCTAGCTGCGTGTTGCAAAAAAAAGTGTGCAAATCGGCCCAGCAGGGCCTGAGAAATCCTCCTGCGCGGCATAGCCCGAGCTCAGCTCGGGCTTACAGCCAGGGAGGTTAAACTGGACCTGAAGTCTTGCATAGATCAGAAGGAAAAGATAGAGAAATGCATCCTGTATGTATTTGGAAAACTTTAACCTGTCTAATTTTCCTCATCTGTGACTAATCACAACTGTAATCTGATCTCTCAGCAGTGTCAGCTGGCTGCCTCGGTAAACACAGAATGTTAACAGTATGCCTGCTTCCATGAAAGCAGGAAGTAGACACACTGCATGTCAGGTTCTCCTAGCATTGTGTCAGGCTCACCAGGCATTGTGTCCGTTCTAAACGTCCATCTCCTCACACGCGTGCGAGAGTGGTTGCAACTTTGTATCCTCAGCCGGCCACGTCATGTCCCACGTCACCCGCCGCCTTTGCGTGTGCTCGCACAGATACGCGTGCGCACGCGGATAAAAGTATGCATGCACATGAAAACAAAAACACACATGTGCACACGAGGTTTGAATCTGGCGCCAAATCAACAGCACTATAAAAGGCAGTCTCACCTGTACATCCTTGCTGTCTGTTCTTAGCAACTTTTGTGTCCAGAGATTCTGAGCTATTATCATTACCTGATTTCCTGTTGTGACCCTTCCTGTGACCCTGACTACGCCTGTTGCCTGCCCACTGATCCTGCCCGTGACCTCGACTACACTTATTGCCTGCCACCTGCCTACTGATCCTGCCCGTGACCTCGACTACACCTATTGCCTGCCACCTGCCTACTGATCCTGCCCGTGACTCCAACTACACCTATTGCCTGCCGCCTGCCTACTGATCCTGCCCGTGACCCCGACTACGCCTATTGCCTGCCACCTGCCTACTGATCCTGCCCGTAACCCCGACTACGCCTATTGCCTGCCGCCTGCCTACTGATCCTGCCCGTGACCCCGACTACGCCTATTGCCTGCCGCCTGCCTACTGATCCTGTCTATGAGCCGGCTATGCCTATTGCCTGCCGCCTTCCTACTGATCCTGTCTGTTACCCCGACTACGCCTATTGCTTGCCGCCAGCACTGACCTGTGTCGTTTTTCTCTGATTACGATTATTGTCTCCAGCCTCTGCCTGTATCCATCCTCCGATTGGATCTGTATTGCAGCTTTACCTGTTCTCCTTCATCACCGGTGGGGCAATCCCAGGGGTCGTTACCTGGTGGCCACCAGGCAGCAAAGCAGTCCGTTGCCCACTAGGGGCATTGGCCCATCATCACTTGCAGGGTGCTCTGGTAAAGACCTGTGGCCACTTAGACTCCACGCTCTGGGAGAGCCCAGGCCAACCACCTGTGGCGAGGTCAACAGGTTCTGCTCCTGGAACACCTCACACTGCAGATTTATTGCAGGATTTGCATCATCTGTAACAAAGAAACATTTTTCTTTATAGGTTATTACACTGTTGCATATCTTTTAGAGCAGAGAGGAAGTTCTGAGTTCAGTTATGAGAGAAAAAGTCTGTATGTGGTGATGAAAAGCTTGAGAAGAAGAAAGACAAAAACTGGGGATGTTTCTGCTGTAGTGAATCAGCCTCTAAGCATTAACAGGCCCTTAGTAAAGTTCCTCTTAAAAACATTCACATATCAACCTGTGAAGCTAGAACATGTTGTAAATTTTGTATAAATTGTTCTTATGCATTTGAGGTCCTCATAGTCAGGGTCATAACTAGAAGTCACTGCAAAACTTTGGATGGGCCGTCCTCCTGCCTACTCCTCCCCCTCGCTTTCTGCACAGGTAAACTGAGAACCAATGTGATTCAATTGGCTAGTGCACCCTTGAATGTGCTTTCCCCATGTGGATAAAACAGACTGCTGGGAAGCACTGCAGGCATTTTCTCTATCAATTATATTGGCTTCTGTGATAAAACATGCATGTTTTCAAACATACAGACACACATGGGCCCATATGCAATTCCCTTTTTCATTGGAGTTTTCTCCTGGGTGAAATTTTCACACTTGTCAATAAAATGCCTTTTAAACCACCAGCCAGCAAAAAAATACCTAAAATGATTTTGACAGTACTTTTTCACCTACTTTTTGGTACCTTTTCCATTGAAAAGTGAAAAAGTTATTATAAATTGAAGATAAAAAATTATCTCCTAGGAGAAAACTCAGGAGAAAAAGTGAATTGCATACAGGCCACGGTGTGCAGTAAATGCATACAGAAAACCGACAGATGAGTGTGCTCCCAGCCGCAGCTTATTGCACTAACTCGGTCCATCTCTGCAGACTTCTCCAGCATCACTACAGTACGGTGCACTTGGAGAGGAATAGAAAGGTTGGGGACTTGGCGCTGTACAGAGGTGCCTGCTGCACACTGAATAGGGACTGTCTACAAATCTTTGTTCACAAAACTTTGTATGGTTCATTATCAGTGGCTGAGCTGATGCCGTCATTAGAACAATTGTGCAGAGAATAGGAAGCTTTTTCTCTCCATGCCCTGATTCCTCATACATCGCTACAGGACACAGCACTTGGTGAGGTGTAGGAAGGCTGGGGATAGGACAGCACTGTACACTAGACCCTGCTGAACACTTAGTAGGCACTGTCTACAAATCTTTGTCTGCAAAACTTTGTATGATTCCTTATCAGTGGCTGAGCAGATGCAGTCATTAGAACAACTATGCAGAGAGCAGAAAGGTTTTTTTTCTCCTTCTCCTTAGTAGTCAGTTGCTCAGGATGGGGCACCCTGTGACTTCTGGGCCCCCTGTGGCTGCATCCCTTCCAGGGTCTATTGTTACGCCCCTGCTCATGGTCATGTTTAAATCCTCAATCATCATTCTTCATGTATGAGTGACTGGAAGGAAAATCACCACTGATTTGTTTAGCTATGGTATACTGAGGAGGAGTAAGGCTTCAAGTACTTACCGTCTAAATTTTAAAAGTGGCCACAAGTTCCTTATGCATAGGGATCATCACAAACACTATTTTTTTTTTCACAGGAGTTGTTGCTGTTTGTATTACATTGCCCAGGGATTAGGCTATGTGGCCAGTTCAGATAACTGTGAGGCAATAAAATCTTTATAAAAACCTGTTTAATAGCTGTGGGCATTCTTCCTTGGCACCAGGATAGCAATTTACAGCTTCATTAGTGGATGGTTTAATGCTCTGGGAAAACTGAAAAATTTGTTTTCCAAAAAGGCTGTGAAACTGAAGTCATTAAGGGTTTTAGATATAGAGCTTATTGTTGCTGAAAAGTTAAGATTCAGAAAGTTTAAAATAGTGTAAGAGCTGTTTATGTTAAGTGAGAGAAGGAAGGTATGAGTTTTAATGAACTGATTTACCCGAGTTTTTAAAGATAATACAAGATTATGCCTCCGCCTTTCTCTCTGGGGTCAGTGCAGACAAAGCTTGATATGAAAAGGTTGTTAATTTTTAATTTTAAATGATAATTCTACTCCTAAATCCCATGCAATAACCTCAGGAATGGCTGTTAAATAGCAAATAGTCTTTTGCAAAGGTAACTGGGAGGGAAGTATTAACATATTAACATGGATGTAATTCACAAAGAATGCGATTAATTTAAAAAGCAAAAAAATGTGTAATATTCAGAGCGCACAGTGAGAGTTATACCTGCCGTTTTCCCCTTACTGCTTCCTCTATAGGACCAGTCAGTCATCCTGCTATTAAGTACAGAGTAAAGGTCCAAGAGTGAAGCTAGATGACATTTTGGAGGTGGAGAGGACCCAGAAGGTATTGCAACCGAGTTACTTAAGTAGCATACACATCTAGAAATACTATTACAAGATTGATCTTAGTATCCCCTTCCCCCTTCCAAGCCTCACCAATGGTCATTTTTCTCTGGCCAAGAACGAAGCTGTGGAGATTATTATTAATAATTTATAAAATACCAACATATTCCGTGGTGCTGAACAAACATGGGGTACAAAATAATACAGACAATGGTATAAGCCAGTGTACAAAATATAGAGTTGGTACAAACTCTGCACCACTGTAGGGTCTAACAGTAGGTCCAAGGATTACATCCCAATACTACCTAATTGCAGTCAGGGTGCCATTGTCTAGTCTATCTGCATCCCTCCATCTGTAGGTCTCCCTAGATAATCACTGACCCACTACCAAAAGGATCATGCTTGATAATGTTACAGGCTGCATAATGTTTTCTGCGACTTCTCCATACTCTTTTACATCTTTCACATGTGCTCAAGATGAATCTGCTCTCATTTGTGAAAAATACAGGGTATTAGTGGCAAACCTGCCATAGAATATTTTATGGTGAATGCCAATTGAGTTCCATGTTTCTGGGAAGTGAGCACAGAGCTCAAAAGAGGACTTCCGGCACTCAGGCCACCTACATAAAATCTGGTTCTAAATATTTGGCCAGAAACATTCATACCAGTGACCTGCTGGAAGTCATGTTTGTATGCCTCAGGCAGTGTCCATCCTGTTTCTCATGTTCCTCATATCTGTTTATTTCTGTAGGGTCCAGGTATTATCTCATACTACCAGAAGTGATGCTGACTGTAGCCAAGGGCAAAACTAGTAAAAAAAATAGTGAGAAAATATGAGAAGAGAAAATATCAGTGGCCTCCACCTGTTAAGTCATTTGTGGTTTGGTAGTCATCTCAGGTTCCCTTCTTACCACTTTTCCTTCCTTTGAACAATGGTTACAAGATAGCTCCAGAAATGCTTGCTGAACACCAAGTAAATGAATAAACCCCTGCCAATCTTGCAACAAATGCAGTTTAAAGCTTGAGCAGGGTGCCCACAGACTATAGCTGTGTATGCATCTAAACATAGGATGTCCTGCAATAGATTTTTGGTATGAGTTTGCAGTACTCATAAAACCAGGTGTTTGTAGTTGTATTTACCCATGCAACCCTTCCCTTAGTTTACATAGCATTCAGTCTGGGTAGCTGTCCATAGACTTTACTGTCCCCTCCGGCTTTCTCAAATTTTTTCATTTGTGAATCTTGACCAAACTTTATAAGGCCAAGTTAACTGAGTATTCATTTTTCTAATTCCTTCTAGAGGGCAACTAATGTAAAAATGTATTTATTTGTCTAAGGAACTTTTACGTACAGAAAAACACTGATTAAAATTGTTGCCCATGAACTAAGGAACAGTGGTGCTCACCGCCAGGTCGTGATCACGCTTACGCGTGGATTCACGACCATTTTGACGCATTCCGCCTCGGACACGAAAATCCGTGAATAGATTTTCAACCACGAAAATCTACTTCGGCTTCGCGTGAATGCGGACAGAAATCCGCATTCACGCTCGTGAAACCCGGTGCTGAAGTCGTGGTTTGCGGAAATGCATCAAACTATGCGGAAGTGACACATTGCAGGCCAATCAGAGTGCCCCAGCCAGGCCCTAGCAACCAATCACAGGAGGGGAGCTATGCCCTCCCCTCCTGAATATAAAGCGGCGGCCATGATGGAAAAGCTCTGTCGTTGCTAGACTGTGGTGCTGAGAGGATTATCTCCAGGCCATTGTTGTTTGAGCAAGTACATTTATTGTGTTAAAAACAAAGCGTTTTTTTTGCTAACACTGCTCTTATACTGTACACAGTTAGCTAGTCAGTGAGTGATTGCTGTAGTTAGTTGTAGTCAGTGTAGTGTAGTGGGAGTGTGGGAGTCTAGTAATTATTTAACTGTGTGTAGCGCTGTGCAGGCAGGTTCAGTGCTGCAGTGTAGTGAGAGTGGGGATTATCTGTGTGTAGAGTGCAGGCAGGCAGGTTAGTGCAGCTGCAGTGTTCACTTGTATATTCCAGTGACAGTTATACACTTGTACTATTTGCAGGCAGCCAGTCACACCGCCGGCGCCGCCACTCTCTGCCAGCGCTGTTCAATAATTCTGTCAGTGACCTTGTGCCGTGCCCAGTGCCCACTGCTCGCTCGCTCGCTGGCATATGAGCATCTCATTACACAGTGTGACATCCTTGTGTGCCCACTGCATCCTTCAGTGACCTAGTTGTATATCCAGTGCCCACTGCTGTGCCCACTGCATCCTTCAGTGACCTTGTACTGTGACCACTGCATCCTTCAGTGACCTAGTTGTATATCCAGTGGCCACTGCTGTGCCCACTGCATCCTTCAGTGACCTTGTACTGTGGCCACTGCATCCTTCAGTGACCTAGTTGTATATCCAGTGCCCACTGCTGTGCCCACTGCATCCTTCAGTGACCTTGTACTGTGCCCACTGCATCCTTCAGTGACCTTGTACTGTGCCCACTGCATCCTTCAGTGACCTTGTACTGTTCCCACTGCATCCTTCAGTGACCTAGTTGTATATCTAGTGCCCACTGCTGTGCCCACTGCATCCTTCAGTGACCTTGTACTGTGGCCACTGCATCCTTCAGTGACCTAGTTGTATATCAAGTGCCCACTGCTGTGCCCACTGCATCCTTCAGTGACCTTGTACTGTGCCCACTGCATCCTTCAGTGACCTTGTACTGTGCCCACTGCATCCTTCAGTGACCTTGTACTGTGGCCACTGCATCCTTCAGTGACCTAGTTGTATATCCAGTGCCCACTGCTGTGCCCACTGCATCCTTCAGTGACCTTGTACTGTGGCCACTGCATCCTTCAGTGACCTTGTACTGTGCCCACTGCATCCTTCAGTGACCTAGTTGTATATCCAGTGCCCACTGCTGTGCCCACTGCATCCTTCAGTGACCTTGTACTGTGCCCACTGCATCCTTCAGTGATCTTGTACTGTGCCCACTGCATCCTTCAGTGACCTTGTACTGTGCCCACTGCATCCTTCAGTGACCTAGTTGTATATCCAGTGCCCACTGCTGTGCCCACTGCATCCTTCAGTGACCTTGTACTGTGCCCACTGCATCCTTCAGTGACCTAGTTGTATATCCAGTGCCCACTGCTGTGCCCACTGCTGTGCCCACTGCATCCTTCAGTGACCTTGTACTGTGGCCACTGCATCCTTCAGTGACCTTGTACTGTGCCCACTGCATCCTTCAGTGACCTTGTACTGTGCCCACTGCATCCAGTGATTCATTGCTAGCAACATGTCTGGCAGGGTTTCGCGGGGTGAGAGGAAAGGGAGTTCAATTGCCTCAGCCACTTCTGGGACTGCTCCACGTCCAGGGAGAGGACGCCCAGCTGTACGTGGTCGTGATGCAGCAGAAAAGGGGGCAGCAAAGCCTGGGCCGAGTCAGCGGACGCCATTGTCCAAATATTTTAAAGTTTCTGGTCCCCGTGTGGTGGTTGATCAAATGGAACCTGACGTACTCATGGACATCATGACTTCCTCCCAGACCTCTACTGTGAGCACCACTCCAAGCAGTAGCAGCAGCAGCCAACATCCCACGCTTGTTGTGACATCCACCCCAGCACCCACTGGTCAGCAGCCCTCCCAGGATGACAGCGTTCTGTCCCTCAGTCCGGCATCTGGGAACCTGCTGATGCAAGAAGCTCAGGACTTACTGGGGACTGATGTGGCAGAGATTGAGATCGGGCCACAATCACAAGCGTTGTTGAGTTCTGGTGATGAAGAAGAGGGGTCTGTGTCTGGGGATGTAGGGACAGAAGAGGAGGCGGGGGAGTCAGAGGAAGAGCTGGATTATGATGATGCTGCTGATGATGACGACGTTGTGGACCCTAACTATGTGCAGCCTGCTGAGTCCGTGGAAGAATGGTCAGAGCAGGATGACGAGTCACCTCGGCCTAGGCAAGGATATCGCCATATGTCAGGCAGGGGCAGGGGCATCGGCAGCAGTGGGCGTGGAGGAAGTAGACAGGACACTGCTTCAGCCGGCACCACCACCATGCAACCCCCGGCAACTACTACCACACATTGCTCCGCTGCACCCTCTGCTAGTGGGGGCCGCAGTAAATTAAAGTCACCAGTGTGGGATTGCTTTGAGGAATGTACTGATGACAAAAGGTATGCGGTGTGCAGGTTATGCAGCAAAAGATTGAGCCGTGAAAAAAGTCTGAGCAAGATGGGTACCTCATCCCTCCAGGGCCACCTGAGAAGCCGCCACTGCCGCGAGTATGCGGACTTTAAGAGGAAGCAGGCACTGCTGGCAGGGGTTCCTGAGAGCAGAAGGCCCACCAGCGCAGCAGCATCCTCCCTCCCTCAGGGTCGTGAATTCCCCACAGCAGCAGCAGTAGTAGCACGCAAGCGCTCTTCCACCTCGGCTGCTCAGGACACAGACATTGAGGCTGGCAGCCAGTGTTCGTCTCTCTCCTCTGTCTCCCCTGCATCCCAGCGTCGTCAGACCCTGCTGAGCGACACCTTTCAGGGTCTGACCAAGCCTCTGCCTCCAAGCCACAGGCGGATCCGCAAACTAAATGGCTTGCTGGCCCGGGCCATGGCATCACAGCTGCTTCCCTACTCCCTGGTGCAGGAGGGGAGCGCCATGCGGACGCTGCTCCAATTTGGCATCCCCGAGTGGTAAGTCCCCAGTCGCCACTATTTCAGCAGGAGCGCGATCCCAGCACTCCACAAGTTTGCGGTGGAAAACGTGGCCCGTTCCCTGGACTACTCTGTGGGCAAGCGGGTCCACGTGACCATGGACTCATGGAGTAGCAGATTTGGGACAGGTCGCTACCTGTCCTTTACGGCCCACTGGGTGACACTGATGGAAGGGAGGGAGGACAAGAGCGCATTAGCCCAGCTAGTGGTGCCATTACGCGGGATCAGGGGGGATGCAGAAGGGTCCTGTCACGACACTCCCTCAGCACCCGGAAAGCAAGCCTGCCTCGGCAGCAGCAGCGCCAAGCCTCGGCACTGCCAAGCCCTTTTAAAATTGGTGACCCTGGGGAAGGAGAGGCTTATGGTCACCAACGTCCTGGCCGCCCTCAGGAAGCAGGAGCGGAGGTGGCTGACCCCCAGAGGCCTGGAAGTGGGGTATGTGGCAGCCGATAACGGGGCCAACCTGGTGGCAGCAGTGCAGCAGGGAAACCTCCAGCACATCCCCTGCTTGGCCCACGTGCTCAATCTTGTGGTGCAGCGCTTCTTGCGCACCTACCAGGGGATGAGCGAGCTGCTGCAGGATGCCCGGGCGGTGGTACGCTTTTTCCGCCTGTCAGCCACTGCCTCTGCACTCTTGTCCACCTTACAGCAGCAGTATGGAAGGCCACAACACCGGATGATCATCGACATGCCAGTTCGCTGGAATTCGACTCTGGCCATGTTGGAGCGGCTGTGTCAGCACAGGCTGGCTCTTAGGGCCTACATGCTAGACCCAAGTGTCCCCAGCAACCAGCAAGTCCCCATGATTACTGCCACTCAGTGGACACTGATGCAGCAACTATGCCTGGTGCTGAGTCCCTTCCTGGAGGCAACCAAGATGGTCAGTGAGGAGCGGGCCTCTGTGTGCCAGTGGGTGCCCTTGGTTTGTCTACTGGAGCAGGCAATGGACAATTTAATTGAGCGTGGGGATGAAGCCCTGAGGCAGTTGGAAGAACAGGAGCAGATGGCAGCACAGTCCAGCTCAGAGGAGGGCTCACAGCAGGTAGTGGAAGAGTTGGAGGTCCCTAACCTGAATGAGGAGGAGGAGCAGAGTGCAGCAGGCGTTGTACGTGGATGGCGGTTTGAGGAGGACAACGACATGGCACAGGAAGAGGACAGGCATGCGTTATGGGACAATGGCGAGGACGAGGAAGATCTTGCTGGCAGGGCCCACTTGTTTCCCATGGCTGTGCACATGTTGCGCTGCCTTCGCAGGGACCCCCGGGTGATCCAGATGCATTCAAGGGAGGACATCTGGATTACCTTGATGCTTGATCCCCGTCTGAAGGGGAAGCTGGGAGACTTAATGACACCATCCACCACCGAGCAACGCACAAGGGAGTTGAAGGAGGCCCTTGTGCGCAGACTACTGGAAGCATTCCCCCAGCCTTCCACCCCCACTGTAACTGCTCTGCCAAGCCAGCAAGAGGTGCCTGCCATTGCCACTAGCAGCACAACAACAACCACCAGCAGCAGCAGCAGCAACTGGCGCCCCGGAGACCTGAAGAGCCTAAGCAAGAGCCTGTATTCAGTGCAGCAGCCCAGAACAGAGGTGCCCGCCACAGCATCCACCACCAACCAGCACAAGCAACGACTGACCACCATGGTGTCTGACTATATGGGGTCATCCAGCGGGCTCAATGACACCGACAGCCCCGTGGACCCCTTGGAGTACTGGGTCAAGAGACTGGACATCTGGAGCGAACTTTCCCAGTACGCCCTGGAACTCCTATCCTGCCCTCCTTCCAGTGTCCTCTCAGAGAGATGCTTTAGTGCGGCCGGTGGCGTGGTCACAGAGAAGCGCTCTCGGCTCTCCCACGCCTCTGTGGACAAACTCACCTTCATGAAAATCAACCAGGCTTGGGTGGAAGGTGAGTTCCTGACCCCTATTGTCGGACACAGGGGGACATGAAGTGGCTGCTGCATGTGCTGTTGTTAACTATGCCTGCCTTTATAAAGACATTTACTACCTGCCTAGTGCCTACCTTGGTTAATTTTTTGGTGTTATGGTACTACTACCAGTAAGTTGCCATGGTCCTCCTTCTGAGCTGCTGAACTGACCGCCCGCTTTGTCCTCCTGACTCAGTCGCTACTACACTCTGCGTTCACACTGCCCGGGTCGCCGGGTGCATTTAATTTTTTGGCCAGCACTATGACGCTGTGCTACTACTACTGTGCTGCTGCTGCTGAACTGACCGCCCGCTTTGTCCTCCTGACTCAGTCGCTACTACACTCTGTGTTCACACTGCCCGGGTCGCCGGGTGCATTTAATTTTTTGGCCAGCACTATGACGCTGTGCTACTACTACTGTGCTGCTGCTGCTGAACTGACCGCCCGCTTTGTCCTCCTGACTCAGTCGCTACTACACTCTGCGTTCACACTGCCCGGGTCGTCGGGTGCATTTAATTTTTTGGCCAGCACTATGACGCTGTGCTACTACTACTGTGCTGCTGCTGCTGAACTGACCGCCCGCTTTGTCCTCCTGACTCAGTCGCTACTACACTCTGCGTTCACACTGCCAGGGTCGCCGGGTGCATTTAATTTTTTGGCCAGCACTATGACGCTGTGCTACTACTACTGTGCTGCTGCTGCTGAACTGACCGCCCGCTTTGTCCTCCTGACTCAGTCGCTACTACACTCTGCGTTCACACTGCCCGGGTCACCGGGTGCATTTAATTTTTTGGCCAGCACTATGACGCTGTGCTGCTACTACTACCACCAGTATGTTGCCGTGGTCCTTCTGTGCTGCTGAACTGACCGCCCGCATAGTCCTCGTCCTGACTCAGTCGCTACCACCACTGCACTCTGCGTTCACACTGCCCGTGTCCACTGACAACTCTGCTGCGATGTCATTGCTAATTGCTGCAAAAAAAACAAAAAATTTTTTACAAAAACCTCTCTGGAGCCTTTTTGCCGTCAGCCACTCATCCTCCTCCAGCGGTACCTTCGCCGCCAAGTGCCATTGGAACTCGCCTTCACCTCTTTGACTGCTTAACGCGTATATCCCTTTTTAAAACCACTTATTACCAATTAATAGCCCCATTTAAAGTGTTGATTTCACTTTAAAATCCATTTTCTCTAGAAAAAAATTTTTTGGGGGAATTTTTTATGTTGAAGTTATGTTGCCCCTTATCACCTCGATAATCCATGCTATTTGGGGGACTGTAGCATGTATGGGGGCTTTGTTATTAACGTTAAAAGAAAATCCGCCTACGGGCGTGAATCCGCGCGTGATTACGCGATTCACGGGAAAAAATCCGCGTGGTTGCGTGGACGCGGACGAAAAACCGCATGCGGCGGGGCCGAATGCGGATTTTTTTTTGCAACCACGCGGATTTCCGAATTCGTGGATGAGGCACATCCGAGCATCACTGCTAAGGAAATATTCAAAATATTTTACTAAAAGCTATCAGTTTTAGGAATATTTTTTTTTTCACCCGGTAAATCGCCAAAGAGGAAAGAAATATTTGTTTTGCTTTGCTGTTGTTTTCAATAATACCATAAAATCTACAAAGAAGAAATAAATCTTCTCTAAGCGGTTGTCAAACTGACAGCTCTGTTTAATGGAGACTGACGAGTAAAGTTAGTGTGCAGGTGTGGGCTGCCATAAAACTTGCTAAGTGTGAAGTCAAACTCAGGAGGTGATTTCATTTGCACAACCGAACCTGTAACTCTGTGAACTTGGCTATGAAACAAAGAAGATATTGGTTGCGCATAAGAGATTTGATGGAAGGAGCAATTTAATTTTCCAACCAACTGAAGTCATCCAAAATTACTTTCTTTTAAAAGGTTTGTAAAATACATTTTCATGTACAGCAATAAGAACTACCCATTCCTATTTGTTCCTGTATAATGGAGTTTTACCAGCTTTAGCATTTATTTTTAATGCTTTTTTAAAGAACACCAATGCCTGCCATCAGTCGTTCCTTTCTATAATGGTATTTCCCTGAATGTCATGCTGATCCTTTGGCTTCAGGATTTTTTAGTCGGCGGAGCTAGGCTACTGATGTTTTTGCAGAGCAAGTCACACGCATGGTCTGAGGTTGCTGGTGTTTTTTTTTAATCTGTGAGATGGTGGAGGCTTTGGGAGATCAGGCGGGCAGTACTGGTTATGTCAGTTGCAGTGCAGCCAGATAAATTAGGCAGGCATGTACACACACCAGAAAAATTATTATAGCGGCCACTGCTAGCAGCGGCCTTAAAAATTCAGGCATCCACCTGGAGTCCTGGACCCTGTTGGTGGTGGTGGAGAAGGCAGTCAAGCAGCCTTCGGGCAGAGGTGCTGTGTGGGGACTGACTTATTCTTGGGGTGGGCAGTAGCCCTCCGGGATTCATGCCTCATTCATTTTGATAAAGGTGAGATACTGAACACTTTTGTTACTTAGGCCACTTCTCTTCTCAGTGACAATGCCTCCAGCTGCGCTGAAGGTCCTTTCTGATAGGATACTTGAGGCAGGGCAAGACAGAAGTTGAATGGCAAATTGGGACAGCTCTGGCCACAGGTCAAGCCTGCGCACCCAGTAGTCCAAGGGTTCATCGCTGCTTACAGTGTCTACATCCACACTTAAGGCAAGGTGGAGGGTGGATCCGGAAGGGCTAAAGTGAGGTGTTGGACTAAAGAATGTCTGCATGTCCGACATCACCATGAGATCACTGGAGCATCCTGTCCTTGCCTGCGTGGACATGGGAGGAGGATTACTGGCAGTGGTACTTTTATTGCGTTGTGCTGTGACATCACCCTTAAACGCATTGTAAAGCATAGTTGCCAGCTTGTTCTGCAAGTGCTGCATCCTTTCTTCCTTCAGGTTAGTTGATAATATGTCTGCGACTTTGTGCCTATACCGAGGGTCTAGTAGCGTGGCCACCCAGTATAGCTCATTCCCCTTTAGTTTTTGTTTTACAGGGGTCCCTCAACAGGCTGGACAGCATGAAAAATGCCATCTGCACAAAGTTGGATCCAGGCGTACTATCCATCTCCTCTTGCTCTTCCTCAGTGACATCAGGTAAGTCCTCCTCCTCCCCCCAGCCACGAATAATACCACGGGAACATTGAGCAGCACAAGCCCCCTGCGATGCCTCCTGTGGTTTTTCTTCTGCCGCCGCCTCCTCCTCCTCCTCTAAAGAAACACCTTCCTCATCATCCGAGTCTGACTCTTCTTCCCCACACGACTCTTCCTCCTCCTCCCCTCTCTGTGCTGTCGCAGGTGTTGAGGAAACATCTGGTTCTAATGAGAATTGTTCCCACAATGCTTCCTCCCATAACTGTTCTTCTTCACGCTCCTTCATAGCTTGATCCACCACTCTACGCACAGCACGCTCCCGGAAATAAGCGTAGGGGATCAAGTCGCTGATGGTGCCTTCACTGCGACTCACCAAGTTGGTCACCTCCTCAAACGGCCGCATGAGCCTGCATGCATTTCGCATCAATGTCCAGTTCGGTGGCCAGAACATCCCCATATTCCCAGATTGTGTCCTTCTACTGTAATTGTACAAGTACTGGGTGACGACTTTCTCCTGCGCTAGCAGTCGAGAGAACATGAACAGGGTCAAATTCCAGCGAGTCGGGCTATCGCATATCAAGCGTCTCACCGGCACGTTGTTTCTCCGCTGAATGTCCGCAAAGCGTGCCATGGCCGTGTAAGACCGCCTGAAATGCCCACACAACTTCCTAGCCTGCTTCAGGACATCCTCTAAGCCTGGGTACTTTGACACAAATCTTTGAATGACCAGATTCAGCACATGTGCCATGCAGGGTACATGTGTCAGCTTTCCCAAATTCAAAGCGGAAAGGAGATTGCTGCCGTTGTCACACACCACATTGCCGATATCCAGCTGGTGCGGGGTCAGCCATTGCTCCACCTCTTTGTTAAGAGCAGCCAGGAGAGCTGGTCCAGTGTGACTCTCCACTTTGAGGCAAGACATGTCTAAGATGGCATGACACCATCGTACCTGGCATGCAGCGTAGGCTCTGGGGAGATGGGGCTGTGTAGCTGGAGAGGAGAAGATGGCAGCACCACTAGAGTTGAACTGCCACTCAGCCAAGAAGGAGGAGGAGGATGACAGTGAAGAGGATGTAGCAGGAGGAGAAGAAGAGGAGGTGGCAGGAGGCCTGCCTGCAAGCCGTGGAGGTGTCACAAGTTAGTCCGCTGCACAGCCACGTACTCCCTGCTTGCCATTGTTCACCAGGTTGACTCAATGGGCTGTGTACATAATGTAGCGGTCTTGCCCGTACTTGGCAGACCAGGCATCCATGGTCAGGTGGACCCTTGACCCAACGCTCTTCGCCAGAGATGACACCACTTGCCTCTCAACTTCACGGTACAGTTTGGGTATGGCCTTTTTAGAAAAATAATTGCGGCCACTGCAGTGTCCCAATGGCCACAAATTTACGGAAAGCCCCAGACTCCACGATCTTGTATGGTAATAGCTGGCGAGCTAATAGTTCCGCCACGCCAGCTGTCAGACGCCAGGCAAGAGGGTGACTGGCAGAAATTGGCTTCTTCCGCTCAAAGACTTCCTTCACGGACACCTGGCTGCTGTGGGCAGAGAAGCAGGAACCACTCAAGGGCAGAGGCGGAGTGGAGGAGGGTGGCTGTGAAGGTGCAAGGGAGAAAGCAGCTAAAGATGCTGCACCTGAACGAGGAAGAGGAGGAAGAGGGTGGCTTTGTCTTTTGTGTGCTGCTTTTCCTCAGGTGTTCTTGCCATTGCTGTTTGTGCCTTTTCTCCAGGTGCCTTTGTAAGGCACTTGTCCCTATGTGAGAGTTGGCCTTTCCACGGCTCAATTTTTGGAGGCAGAGACAAGAGATGGCATTGCTCCGATCTGACTCTGCCTCTGAACTGTCCCCCTGGTCATCTCCTCTATTGGGAACATACGTGGCATCCATATAATCGTCATCATAATCATCCTGCCCAGCTTCACTTTCCTCAGACACCTCCAAAACTGTACTGACGCCAGGTACTTCAGAATCCCCCTCCTCACTCGTTACGTCCATACTATCGCCACCTAACTCAGACGTATGAGGTGGTGTAACTTGCTTAGCGCCTTCATCTTGTTGTAGCAGTATTGGCTGTGAATCAGTGATTTCCACACCAAATAACTCCTGCGAAGTGTCAAATGCAGCGGATGTGGTGCTTGTAGTAGCGCTGGTGGCTGCAGGAGATGAGGTGTTCCGTGTTAAATAGTCAACCACGTCCTGACAATCTTGGGAAGTGATGGGACGTGCCTTCTTCTGAGCACTGTACTTTGGGCCAGGGCCGCACGAAATCACATCAACACAACCTCGCACACACCTGCCAGGGGATCAGTGAATAATGGCGCACAGTGCCTATGCATAGAAATGGCGCCGCATTAAAAAGATACGCTTATCGCTATTTATCGTTAGTACTGCATAATAATGGCGCACAGGGAAAAAAGAAGAAAAACGGCACACACTAACGTTATTTATCAATAGTGGCACACACTAACGTTATTTATCAATAGTGGCACACACTAACGTTATTTATCAATAGTGGCACACACTAACGTTATTTATCAATAGCGCCCTACATAAGCCAAACTGCAGAAGTTATTTAACTGCAAAATGATGAATGGATTTAATGTAACACTGTCAAGGTTAGGGTTAGGCACCACCAGGGGGGTCTTAGGGTTAGGCACCACCAGGGGGGTGGTTAGGGTTAGGCACCACCAGGGGGGTGGTTAGGGTTAGGCACCACTGGGGGTGGGTCTTAGGGTTAGGCACCACCAGGGGGGTGGTTAGGGTTAGGCACCACCAGGGGGGTGGTTAGGGTTAGGCACCACCAGGGGGGTCTTAGGGTTAGGCACCACCGGGGGGTTTAGGGGTTAGGGATAGGTACAGAGAGGGTTCTGTGTGTTAACGCTAAATAACAATAAAGCTTTAACGCTAAATAACAATAAGGCTTTAACGCTAAATAACAATAAGGCTTTAACGTTAAATAGCGATAAGCGGCAAACGGATTAGCGGCAACACTGTGCGCCATTATTCACAGGCGCCATTTTCAGATGGATGCACCTGCCAGGTGGTCTTCCTCTGGGTCTGGCTCTACCTCTTCCTCTACCTGTTTTGTCTGTTTTGTCCATATCGGGGGGGGGGGGGGGGGAAGTGAAAGGTATACACTGATTTGACTAATACAATGTGCAGTCACACAGGTGCAGCAGTTAACAGGTATGCACAAAGTGGTATATCACACTGCGTGCCCTTACGTAGGTAGGTGGGTTCACTGAACACAAAAGTCAGGCATATTCTGTGATGAGTTGGTTTCACTGAACACAACAGTTAGGTAAAGGTATATGCTGTGATGAGGTGGTTTCACTGAACACAACAGTCAGGTATATGCTGTGATGAGGTGGTTTCACTGAACACAACAGTTAGGTAAAGGTATATGCTGTGATGAGGTGGTTTCACTGAACACAACAGTCAGGTATATGCTGTGATGAGATGGTTTCACTGAACACAACAGTTAGGTAAAGGTATTAGCTGTGATGAGGTGGTTTCACTGAACACAACAGTTAGGTAAAGGTATATGCTGTGATGAGGTGGTTTCACTAAATACAACAGTTAGGTAAAGGTATATGCTGTGATGAGGTGGTTTCACTGAACACATGTCATGATCGCTTTGGCAGCATGTACTGCTGGCTGCAGAGGTTCTGCAGCCAAGCAGTTCTGATTCCTTTACATGCATTTGCTTGCATAGTTCTGCTAGCACTGAGTGTTCATTCCATCTGCAATCGCTCTGCAGCTCTGGACTGCTCAGGATTGAGTGATTACCATTCATCCGTGTGGGAGTTTGCATGCTTGCATCCATTGGCTGATGCCGGCATAAAAGTCTCCCTCTCCTTTCATACTCCGCCCATCATAGTTTCAGTCTTATTCTGTCTAGCTGTTACTACTGGGCCCTTGTTCCTGTTCCTGTTACCTTGCATGGATTGCGCTGACTCCTGCGAGGGAGTAGCGAATACTTCCTAGTCCTGCTCCTGTTACCTTGCATGGATTGCGCTGACTCCTGCGAGGGAGTAGCGAATCCTTCCTAGTCCTGTTCCTGTTACCTTGCGTGGATTGCGCTGACTCCTGCTGGGGAGTAGTGAATCCTTCCTAGTCCTGTTCCTGTTACCTTGCGTGGATTGCGCTGACTCCTGTGGGGGAGCAGCGAATCCTTCCTAGTCCTGTTCCTGTTACCTTGTGTGGATTGCGCTGACTCCCTTGGAGGAGTAGTGAATCCTTTTTAGTCCTGTTCCTGTTACCTTGTGTGTTGGTCTGTGTGTGAACTCTTGCTGTCACTGGGTCAGTGACTGGATTAGCAAGCGTTCATTCTGTTTGTCACAAGTCCTTGTTTATGTTTAGTCAGATCCGTGGTACATTTAAACTCGCAGGACCCCAGGGATTTTGTACAATAGTTACTTCTGTTATACTGTTTAATACTACTTGTGATTATCTGTGTTTGACCTATTGCCTGTTTATCTTGCTCTGTCTGTCCTGCCTTGTGGATTGCGCCATCTCAATGTTCCTGTTACCTTGCATAGATTGCGCTGACTCCTGCGAGGGAGTAGCAAATCCTTCCTAGTCCTGTTCCTGTTACCTTGCGTGGATTGTGCTGACTCCTACGAGGGAGTAGCGAATCCTTCCAAGTTCTGTTCCTGTTACCTTGCGTGGATTGCGCTGACTCCTGCGGGGGAGTAGCGAATCCTTCATAGTCCTGTTCCTGTTACCTTGCATGGATTGCGCTGACTCCTGCGGGGGAGTAGCGAATCCTTCCTATTCCTGTTCCTGTTACCTTGCGTGGATTGCGCTGACTCCTGTGGGGGAGTAGCGAACCCTTCCTAGTCCTGTTCCTGTTACCTTGCGTGGATTGCGCTGACTCCTGTGTAGGAGTAGTGAATCCTTCCTAGTCCTGTTCCTGTTACCTTGTGTAGATTGCGCTGACTCCTGCGGGGGAGTAGTGAATCCTTCCTAGTCCTGTTCCTGTTACCTTGTGTGCTGGTCTGTGTGTGAACGCTTGCTGTCGCTGGGTCAGTGACTGGATTAGCAAGCGTTCATTCTGTTTGTCTCAAGTCCTTGTTTATGTTTAGTCAGATCCGTGGTACATTTGAACTGGCAGGACCCCAGGGATTTTGTACAATAGTTAGTTCTGTTATACTGTTTAATACTACCTGTGGTTATCTGTGTTTGACATATTGCCTGTTTATCTTGCTCTGTCTGTCCTGCCTTGTGGATTGCTCCATCTCCGGCGTAGGAGTGGCGAATCCTCTAGTCCTGCTCTTGTGAGGTACGCCATCGTTGCGGTCGCGATTGGCTGCCTCATTCCAGTCTGTCTTGTATCTGTCTGAATGTTTGCTAACGCAAGAGCAGCGGAACATCGCACTGCGCTGCCATTGCGTCTTATCAGAGGCCCAGAGCTGCAGTTGCTCTGGGCAGCCTGTGTAGCCTCTTCCATTATCCAGATCTTAGCCTTGTTGTGCTGGGTGGTCAGACAGTATGCTCCCCCCCCCCTCCCCCAGCATTACAACACAACAGTCAGGTATATGCTGTGATTTGGTGGTTTCACTGAACACAACAGTTAGGTAAAGGTATATGCTGTGATGAGGTGGTTTCACTGAACACAACAGTCAGGTATATGCTGTGATGAGGTAGTTTCACTGAACACAACAGTTAGGTAAAGGTATATGCTGTGTAGAGATGTCGCGAACCTCCGATTTTTGGTTCGCGAACCTTCGCGGAAGGTTCGGTTCGCAGAAAAGTTCGCAGACCGAAATAGACTTCAATGGGGATGCGAACTTTGAAAAATAGGAAAAATTATGCTGGCCACAAAAGTGATGGAAAAGATGTTTCAAGGGGTCTAACACCTGGAGGGGGGCATAGCGTAGTGGGATACATGCCCAAAGTCCTGGGGAAAAATCTGAATTTGACGCAAAGCAGCGTTTTAAGGGCAGAAATCACATTAAATGCTAAATTGCAGGCATAAAGTGCTTTAAAACATCTTGCATGGGTATACATCAATCAGGGAGTGTAATTAGAGTTCTGCTTCACACTGACACACCAAACTCACTGTGTAACGCACTGCAAACCGCTGTTTGCGCAGTGACGGCCATGCTGGACTGGTGCGCACCATGGCCAGAGTGTAGGCCGTGGCGTTTTTCAAGGCCATATGGTCGCCGGGCTGTGGTAGCTCAATGATAGAACAACAGTGACTGTCCAGCTGATCAAATTTGGTCTGACCACAATGAAGCAACGACCTTATTATCTTTTGTGTCCCACCCCCACCCGAGACACTCAAATAACCGGCGGTCATTGCTGCATTGTGATACGCAAGCCCCTTCACCGCGGCAAGGTAATGATCACGAAGGGGGATGGGCACATGTCCACCAATCTGAAGAAAAGAGGTGCACAAGGTCCCAGTAATGGATTACTCCGGAGTGCTCAAAGCCCAAAATTGCAGTTCCTCCAAGCCAGTAATAGTGTAGACATAAGCGGCTGGGCACATCCAGTAAAAAAACCTTTATTGTATCCAATTTAAAAGAGTTGCAACCACAGCAACAGTGCAGCAGGAGAGAGAGGGGTCAGCATGCGAAGTGGTCCACTTCGCATGCTGACCCCTCTCTCTCCTGCTGCACTGTTGCTGTGGTTGCAACTCTTTTAAATTGGATACAATAAAGGTTTTTTTACTGGATGTGCCCAGCCGCTTATGTCTACACTATTACTGGGGATGGGCACATGTACATGCCTTTTGTTTATTTGTTGCAGCTGCCCGCAGTGCAGCCAGAAAAATTAGGCAGGCATGTACACGCACCAGAAAAATTAGTGTAGTGGCCGCTGCTAGCAGCGGCCTTAAAAATTCAGGAATCCGCCTAGAATCCTGGACCCTGTTGGTGGTGGCGGAGAAGGCAAGCGGCCTGCAGGCAGAGATGCTGTGTGTGGGGACTGACTTAGTCTTCGGTCGTGCAGTAGCCCTCCGTGATCCATTCCTCATTCATTTTGATAAAGGTCAGGTACTGAACACTGTCGTGACTTAGGCGACTTCTCTTCCCAGTAACTATGCCTCCAGCTGCACTGAAGGTCCTTTCTGACAGGACGCTTGCGGCAGGGCAAGAGAGAAGTTGTATGGCAAATTGGGACAGCTCTGGCCACAGGTCAAGCCTGCGCAACCAGTAGTCCAAGGGTTCATCGTCGCTTTTCGCAGTGTCTACATCCACACTCAAGGCCAGGTAGTCGGCTACCTGCCGGTCCAGGCATTGGTGGAGGGTGGATCCGGAAGGACTATGGCGAGGAGTTGGACTAAAGAATGTCCGCATGTCCGACATCACCCTGAGATCCTTGCCTGCGTGGACTTGGGAGGAGGAGGGTTACTGCCAGTGGTACCTTGATTGCGTTGTGCAGCCACCCTTAAACGCATTGTAAAGCATCATCGACAGCTTGTTCTGCAAGTGCTGCATCCTTTCCGCCTTCTGTTGAGTTGTTAACAGGTCCACCACTTTGTGCCTGTACCGAGGGTCTAGTACCGTGGCCACCCAGTACAGGTCATTATCCTTGAGTTTTTTGATACGGGGGCCCTCAACAGGCTGGACAACATGAAAGAGGACATCTGCACAAAGCTGGATGCAGACGTACTCTCCATCTCCTCTTGCTCTTCCTCAGTGACGGGACGCAACTCCTCTTCCTCCCCCCAGCCACGAACAATACCACAGGAACTTGGTGCAGCAGAAGCCCCCTGTGATGGCTGCCGCGGTTTTTCTTCTTCCGCCGCCTCTTCCTCCTCCACAGAAACACCTTCCTCATCATCACCATCATCAGAGTCTGACTCCTCTCCTTCCCCACACGACTCCTCTTCTTCCTCCTCCTCCTCCCCCCTCTGTGCTGCCGCAGGTGTTGTGGAAACATCGGGTTTGGATGTAAATTGCTCCCACGAGTTCTGCTGCTGTAACTGTTCTCGTTCACGCTCCTCCACAGCTGTATCCACCACTCTACGCACGGCACGCTCCAAGAAGTAGGCGTAAGGGATCAAGTCGCTGATGGTGCCCTCATCGCGACTCACCAGTTTGCTCACCTCCTCAAAGGGCTCCATGACCTTGCATGCATTTCACATCAGTGTCCAGTTGTTGGGCCACAACATCCCCGTCCTCCCAGATTGTGTACTTGTACTGTAATGATACAGGTACTGGGTGACAGCTTTCTCCTGGTCTAGCAGGCGAGAGAACATCAGCAGGGTGGAATTCCAGCGAGTCCGGCTATCGCAAATCAGGCGTCTCACCGGCAAGTTGTTTCTACGCTGAATGTCCGCAAAGCGTGCCATGGCCTTGTAAGAGCGCCTGAAATGCCCACACAACTTCCTGGCCTGCTTCAGGACGTCCTCTAAGCCAGGGTACTTGGACACAAATCTTTGCACGACCAGATTCAGCACATGTGCCATACAGGGTATGTGTGTCAGCTTTCCCAAATTCAACGCAGAAATGAGATTGCTGCCGTTGTCACACACCACGTTGCCGATCTCAAGCTTGTGCGGAGTCAGCCATTGCCCCACCTGTTTGTTAAGAGCAGCCAGGAGAGCTGTTCCAGTGTAACTCTCCACTTTCAGGCAAGACATGTCTAACACTGCGTGACACCGTCGTACCAGGCATGCAGCATAGGCCCTAGGGTGCTGGGGCTGTGTAGCTGGAGAGGAGATCGCGGCACCAGCCAAGGAGGAGGAGGAGGAGGAGGATGACGACAGCGAAGCGGTGGTAGCAGGTGGAGAGGAGGTGGCTGGAGGCCTGCCTGGCCTGCAAGCCGTGGAGGTATGACAAGTCAGTCCGCTGCGCAGCCACATACTCCCTGCTTGCTGCCATCGGTCACCAGGTTGACCCAATGGGCTGTGTATGTAATGTAGTGGCCCTGCCTGTGCTTGGCAAACCAGGCATCCGTGGTCAGGTGGACTCTTGACCCAACGCTGTGTGCCAGAGATGACACCACTTGCCTCTCAACTTCACGGTACAGTTTGGGTATGGCCTTTTGTGAAAAATAATTGCGGCCTGGTATCTTCCACTGCAGTGTACAAATGGCCACAAACTTACGGAAAGCCTCCGACTCCACCAGCTTGTATGGTAATAGCTGGCGAGCTAATAGTTCCACCACGCCAGCTGTCAGACACCGGGCAAGAGGGTGACTGGCAGACATTTGCTTCTTACGCTCAAATACTTCCTTCACGGACAGCTGGGTACTGCTGTGGGCAGAGGAGAAGGAACCGCTGAAGGGAAGAGGCGGTGTGGAGGAGGGTGGCTGTGAAGGTGCACAGGAGAAAGTGGATGAAGACGATGCACCGGAAGGAGGAAGAGGAGAAGGAGGGTGGCTTGTCTTTTGAGGGTTGCTGCTTTTCCTCTGGTGTTCTTGCCATAGCTGTTTGTAAAACACAAGAATAATTCCTATCTAGAGTGTGTACATTATAAAATATAACTTTTATTAATATAATTAAAATAAAATCATATGCCTAATTGACCTAACTGAGGTAGGTTACAAAATCAATGATCAGATATTAATCATTTGTAAACATACATCTGATCAACCTATTCCTCACTAAGATTGCTAAAGTGCTATAAAGAACCCCCCCACCACCAATCCGACATGTTTCAGCTCCCCATTTGGAGCCGTCGTCAGGGAATAGAGTGCTAAGTGCTAGGGTGCAAGGTGCATAGCTTATAAATTAACAATCATCACATATAGAAAACAATAAATGAGAGCTGTGCTCTCTAGCTCAGTCAGGCATCGTCAGTGCATAGCTGTTTGTGCCTTCTCTCCAGGTGCCTTCGTAAGGCACTTGTCCCTACGTGAGAGTTGGCCTTCCCACGGCTCAATTTTTGCTGGCAGAGACAACAGATGGCTTTGCTCCGATCTGAGACACACACGTGAAAAAATTTCCAAACCGCTGATCCCCCCTGGGGTTATGGCGCTACGGTGGCATCAGCAGCTGACGTTGAAGGGCATGTTGGCTGGCTGGCCATAGCTGGCGATACATGGCGCCGGACACTGCCCCCAGCTGTTTCGGAGGACGAGCTCCCTCTGTTTCTATCATGGAGTCGTCTCCTCCTACTCCTCTCTGACTCCCCCTCTGAACTGTCCCCCTGGTCATCTCCTCTACCGGGAACATATGTGGTATCCGTATAATCGTCATCATAATCCTCCTGGCCAGCTTCACTTTCCTCAGACACCTCCTCAACTGCACCAACTTCAGGTGGTTCATCATCCTCTCCTCACACGATACGTCCATACTATCGCCACCTAACTCAGACGTATGAGGTGGTGTACCTGTGCCTTCTTCTTGTTGTTGCAGTAGTGGCTGTGAATCAGTGATTTCACCACCACCACCAAATAACTCCTGCGAAGTGTCAAATGCAGTGGATGTGGTGCTTGTACTAGCGCTGGTGGCACTGGCTGCGGGAGATGAGGTCTTCTGTGTTAAATACTCAACCACGTCCTCACAATTTTGGGAAGTGATGGCACGTGCCTTCTTCTGAGCACTGTATTTTGGGACAGGTCCGCATGAAATCACAGCAACACCACCTCGCACAGACCTGCCGGTGCCTGGGGGCCTTCCTCTGGGTCTGCCTCTACCTCTTCCTCTACCTGGTTTGACCATTTTGTCCATCTCGGGTGGATGCTAGGTATATGCAGTGAGGTGGGTCCCCTTAACACAACAGGTAGTAGGATGCAGTGAGCTGGGTTCACTGAACAGTAAAGGTACTTAGATGCAGTGAGGTGGGTTCACTCAACACAACAGGTAAGTAGGATGCAGTGAGCTGGGTTCACTGAACAGTAAAGGTACTTAGATGCAGTGAGGTGGGTTCACTCAACACAACAGGTAGTAGGATGCAGTGAGCTGGGTTCACTGAACAGTAAAGGTACTTAGATGCAGTGAGGTGGGTTCACTCAACACAACAGGTAGTAGGATGCAGTGAGCTGGGTTCACTGAACAGTAAAGGTACTTAGAGGCAGTGAGGTGGGTTCACTCAACACAACAGGTAGTAGGATGCAGTGATTCGGGTTTACTGAACAGTAAAGGTACTTAGAGGCAGTGAGGTGGGTTCACTCAACACAACAGGTAGTAGGACGCAGTGATTCGGGTTCACTGAACAGTAAAGGTACTTAGATGCAGTGAGGTGGGTTCACTCAACACAACAGGTAGTAGGATGCAGTGAGCTGGGTTCACTGAACAGTAAAGGTACTTAGATGCAGTGAGGTGGGTTCACTCAACACAACAGGTAGTAGGATGCAGTGAGCTGGGTTCACTGAACAGTAAAGGTACTTAGATGCAGTGAGGTGAGTTCACTCAACACAACAGGTAGTAGGATGCAGTGAGCTGGGCTCACTGAACAGTAAAGGTACTTAGATGCAGTGAGGTGAGTTCACTCAACACAAAGCTAGGTACATGCAGTGATGAGGTGGGTTAAGTAAACACAACAGGTACTGCAGTATATGCAGTACTGGGTAGTACAATGTGCAGCTCTCTGTCACACACACAGGTAGTCACTGAATGTGCTGGGCTGCTGGCAGTGGCACACACACACTATCAATTGCAAGGCTGTGCATGCAACAAAAGTGTCAGTTTGACACACAGAAAAAAAAAGTACAGGATGAGCTCTGAAAAGAGCTATTGAGGGGTGCAATAAAAGCAATAACAATCAGCCAGGAGCAAGATAAGCAGCCAAGAGCCTAACTAATCTGTCCCTAGAAGAACAAGTCTGCAGCAGCTGTCCCTACTCTGTCTCTAGCAGGCACACGAGTGAGGCTAATGGCCGCCGGAGCCTGCCTTATATAAGGGGGGAGTGGGGCTCCAGGGCTTAGTGTAGCCTGAATGGCTACAATGTGCCTGCTGACTGTGATGCAGAGGGTCAAAGTTGACCCTCATAGTGCATTATGGGGACAATCGAACTTCCGCAAAAGTTCGCCTGGTGCAGGCGAACGCGAACCCCCAAAGTTCGCCTGGAACCGCTCGCAGGCGAACCGTTCGCTACATCTCTAATGCTGTGATAAGGTGGTTTCACTGAACACAACAGTTAGGTAAAGGTATATACTGTGATGAGGTGTTTTCACTGAACACAACAGCTAGATGTAGAGGGTCAAAGTTGACCCTAATGGAGCATTATGGGGCGAATCAAACTTCCGGGAAAGTTCGCCTTTGCCGGCGAACGCGAACCACCCAAAGTTTGCCTGGAACCGTTCGCCGGCGAACCGTTCAGGCCATCTCTAGTCACCATAGACCTCATCACCTCCAGATGAGAAAACAGAGGAAAACACTCCTTTATCCCTAAAAGTCTTCTTGAAAAAGAAACGAATGCATTTCTCTCCCTCCTTCATATGTTGGACTTTGGAGCAAAAAATAATTATCTTCCCTTTCTCTTTCAGAAAAATCTTTTTTTCCTCTCTGGCCACTGACAGATCTTCTTCCACCTCATACCCCCAGCTCTCTAAAGAGCAGGATGGTTCTGATCTGTGCATCCAGTCTCTCCTGCTCTTCCCTTCTTTGGGCAGCTCTTTTTTTCCCACGAGCCAAAAAGAAAAACTTGATCTGAACCTTCACACAGTCCCACCATTCCAGAATACTAACATATTCCTCCTTTCTCCTCCTCCATCCACTGAAACTGGCTTTAAACTCCTCCAGCTCTTTCTCCCCTCCCAGGAGAGAAACGTTAAGCTTCCATAACCCTTTGCCAAAGGAGATGCTAGGACATAAACTAACTGAAGCTGAACTCAATTGGTGATCAGAAACAAACATATTTCGTTTGGAAAAATCAAAAACATTCAAATTATTTGAAAGCAAAATATAGTCAAGCCTAGATTTGACTTGCCCACTATCAGCATAATAAGTAAAAGGATCTTCGTCAACAAACATTTTCCCAAAATCCTGTAGCTTGAAGTCTGCAATGATAGCATTAAAGTTGTTTGAAGAGCTATCTACTTTAGACTCTCCCAACTCTGTCCTTGAGCTCTCTAATACAATTGCAATCCCCAGCAATGATTGTATTCATCCTGCCAGGCAAAAAGAACCTTATGACATCAAAAAAATCATTTTGCTCTCTCCTCCATGCTGGGGCATATAAATTAAACAATCGAAACTCTACTTCTAAAAAAACAAAGTTCACCAACAGGCATCTACCCAGCACAATGTTCATATACGACTGAATTTTCATGTTGTTATTTTTAACCAACACTCCTACCCCTTCATTCTTATTCATTAGTCCTGGCGACCACACAGAGGGACCCAGCTGCCATTCCTCTCCCTTTGGGCTGTTCTTAATACCACATTCCTGCAAGCACAGAATGTCCCCCTTCTGTTGTTTCAAATTGTCCAACACAACAGCTCTTCTCGCAGAGGAACCAATCCCCCTTACATTAATGGAACTGATCACCACTGCCATAAGAATAAGAGATAGAAGTATATTCACTGTCCTATAAGTCATTTTCGTCTAGACTGCTACTCCTAAACACTCCACTATGATTAACCAGTCTCTCAGGACCTTCACATCTATCACAGAATTTCATCAAAAATAGATGCACAACAACAGGATACAAAAAAGGATTATACAAATGAACAATAACGTTTTTCTCTGCAACCGGAAACATGGCTTCAAAAGTAAATTTTCTTATTACTGGATCCTCCTTCTTCAGCTCGCAATTAGCCAAGGCATTTGCACACCCCTCCTCCGAAAAAAAGGAGCATTAATTCTTGAATACCGTAGATATCGCTCACCATTAATTGTAGAGTCTTCATCAAAACCTCATCCATGAAATATTTTGGGCTGATCTTCTCACGGGCTAGAACCTGAAATCTGATGGACTTGTGCAGCATCCTGAATACCGTCTCCGTCCAAATCGATCCACGAACCTCCCAGGCCCCCCCGCAAGGAGGACCCCAAAATATACCTCAAGGCTTTCACCAACACCAGGTCTGTTTCAGATTGGTTGATCCTCATCAGTGCATGGCATGGATTAATTTGGCTCTATGGAGTAGGACTTGAAAAACTCAGAGGTACAGACAAACCAACAAGCTCATGGAGAACCAGAACTCATTGGAGTGTGTATATGGGGAAACAAACACTCATGACTGTAGGTGGAAGTAAAACATCACTGAAGATGAGGATGGTCCATCTTTTGAAACTTTCTTTGTTTTATTAAAAGCCTTTGCAAACTGTTAATTAGGTTCATACTTCAGAAATAATTGGCTCACCGCTCATGCATGTACATTGTTTTGCGGTCTCTCACCTCATCCTATATGAAGCAAGGTTCCTTATATTCCAATTATGTAAAGCATAATGAACCAATGTGAATTAATTCAGCCGAAAGCCAGCCTCATGTTATCAATGGAGCTTCCAACTATTAACCAAATGAAAGTCCAATGTAAATGGAGTATAACAGTGTATTCTACAACATTCTATATCTAAATCAGACTATTCATTTAAACAAGAGATGGGTTCCTGGACATCCTTAGTCCGGCATTTACACAATCATAATTGAATATAACAATGGCATTGACTTAGGTAATTTATTTTCAACTTGAAATGGAATCATTTGAAGTTAAAGAAAAGAGAAAAAGTTAATTAAACGGGACGTATACCATGCTGTTCAAACCATTTGAGATTCAATTAGTAAACATGAAATCCCTCTGTTCTGAAAATCTGAATACACCAAACACTTTGGGGGGGGGGGGGGGGGGGGGGAGGGGGGAATATTATTTTGTAGCTAATTTACAAGATGGAATAAGGTTGCAGAGTGGGCAAGCTTCTATTTTGCTTTAGGAGAAAGAAAAAATGTAGGAGGCAATATAATATTAATTATGACAGACTTACAGCCCAATAACTGACCTGTAGCACTAATACACATTATTATTATTTCCCATGCTCAGGCTCTTAGAACATAACATTTCACAAGCGAGACATTTTCTTGGATGGTGAAACTTGAGGCAAGTTGTAGACTTGTTTTGCGTTAGTACGTGAAAAACATTAAACCATTTATTTGATATTGATGCAGGGGTATAACTAGAAATCACTGGGCCCCCCTGCAAAAATTTGGATGCCCCACCCATAGGTGCTAAATAATCGTAATGGGGCAGCGGTTCACTATACAATAATTGTTATGGGGCAGCGTTTCATCATAAAATAATGGTAATGTAGCAATGTTTCACCAGAAATGAATCGTAAAGTGGGCAGCATTTCACCAGAAATTAATCGTAAAGTGGGCATCATTTTACCATAACATAGTCGTAAAGTGGACAGCATTTCACCATAAAATAATCTTAAAGTGGGCAGCATTTAATCATAAAATAATTGTAAAATGTGGGCAGCATTTCACCATTAAATAATCGTAAAGTGGGCAGCAGTCACCAGAAAATAATCGTAATGTGGGCAGTAGTCACCAGAAAATCGTCATGTGGGTAGCATTCACCAGAAAATCTCAACGTGGGCAGTATTCACCAGAAATTTGCAACGTGGGCAGCAGTCACCAGAAAATCGCAATGTGGGCAGCAGTCACCAGAAAATGGAATTATGGGCAGCAGTCACCAGAAAATAATCATAACGTGGGCAGCAGTCATCATAAAATAATCGTAATGTGGGCAGCAGTCACCAGAAAATTGTAATGTGGGCAGCAGTCACCAGAAAATTGTAATGTGGGCAGCATTCACCAGAAAATCATAATGTGGGCAGCATTCACCAGAAAATTGCAATGTGGGCAGCATTCACCATCACCAGAAAATCGCAATGTGGGCAGCATTCACCAGAAAATCACAATGTGGGCAGCATTCACCAGAAAATCGAAATGTGGGCAGCATTCACCATCACCAGAAAATCGCAATGTGGGCAGCATTCACCAGAAAATCACAATGTGGGCAGCATTCACCAGAAAATCGAAATGTGGGCAGCATTCACCATCACCAGAAAATTGTAATGTGGGCAGCATTCACCAGAAAATCACTATGTGGGCAGCATTCACCAGAAACTCGTAATGTGGGCAGCAGTCACCAGAAAAATGCAATGTGGGCAGCATTCACCAGAAAATCACAATGTGGGCTGCAGTCACCAGAAAATCGCAATGTGGGCAGCAGTGGACAAAAAATAATCGTAAAGTGGGCAGCAGTCACCAGAAAATCACAATGTGCGTAGTAGTCACCAGAAAAATCGCAGCGTGGGCAGCATTCACCAGAAAATCGAAATGTGGGCAGCATTCACCATCACCAGAAAATTGTAATGTGGGCAGCATTCACCAGAAAATCACTATGTGGGCAGCATTCACCAGAAACTCGTAATGTGGGCAGCAGTCACCAGAAAAATGCAATGTGGGCAGCATTCACCAGAAAATCACAACGTGGGCTGCAGTCACCAGAAAATCGCAATGTGGGCAGCAGTGGACAAAAAATAATCGTAAAGTGGGCAGCAGTCACCAGAAAATCACAATGTGCGTAGTAGTCACCAGAAAAATCGCAGCGTGGGCAGCATTCACCAGAAAATCTCAATGTGGGCAACGTTCACCAGAAAATCCTACAGTGGGCAGCATTCACCTGAAAATCGTACAGTGGGCAGCAGTCACCAGAAAATCCCACAGTGGGCAGCAGTAACCAGAAAATCCCACAGTGGGCAGCAGTAACCAGAAAATCACACAGTGGGCAGCAGTAACCAGAAAATAGTACAGTGGGCAGCAATCACTAGAATAAAATACACCTGTAAAAAAAAATAATTCACTCACCTGGCAGAAGTCTCCTCTCCCGGCGGGCCTCTGGTGTGCAGATCCCCGACGATCCTCTAGAGATGGCCCAAACGGTTCACCGGCGAATGGTTACCGGTGAACTTCCGTGGTTCGCAATCGTGGTGAACCGGGAACTTTGCCGGAAGTTCAGTTCGCCCTATAGTGCATCATGAGGGTCAACTTTGACCCTCTACATCACAATCAGGCAGTGGACTCACTCGCGTGCCTGCAATAATTAGTGAAAGGAGAGCTGCTGCAGACTCTCATAGGGATAGCTTAGTTAGGCTCTTGTAGGCTTGTTAGCTTGCTCCTGGCTGATTGTTATTGCTAAAAAAGCACCCCTCAACAGCTCTTTTGAGAGCTAATCTTGTTCTTGTGATCTTTTTTTTTTGTGTTGCCCACTTGCATTATATACAGCCCTGCCAGTCAGTGTCACTGTGTCTGTCTGTGTGTGATACCCATTACTGCATATACCTACCACCTGTTGTGTTCACTTCAGTGGACCCACCTACCTACATGAGCGCAGGCACGCAGCATCACTGTGCCTGTCCGGTACCTGTCTGTGTGTGACAAGTGCACATGTAATACCCATCACTGCATATACCTACTACCTGTTGTTCACTTCAGTGCACCCACCTACCTATGTGAGCGCACCCAGTGTGATATACGACTCCGTGCAATCCTATTAACTACACCTGTGTGACTGACTGCACATTGTATTAGTCAAGTCAGTGCATACCTTTCACTTCATCCCCCAATATGGACAAAACAAAAGGCAGAGGCAGGCCACCTTGCAGGTCTGTTCGAGGTCGCGCTGTCGTGATTTTGTGCGGCCCGCGACCAAAGTACAGTGTTCAGAAGAAGGCACGTGCCATCGACCCCCAATATTGTCAGGATGTAGTTGACTATTTAACACAGAACACTTCATCTTTCTCAGCTTATGCACGGAAGCGTGACATATCTTCCTCCTCCTGCTCTGATTCTGGGACCCCACTTAACACTCAGTCGGCCGCCACCACCAAAGTGCCATCACCCCAGGGCTCAGTGATGTGGAAATGTTTTTGTGTGTCTGCTTCAGATGAGAGCAATGCCATCTGTACTCTCTGCCACTGAAAATTGAGTTGTGGAAAGACCACAGCTCAACGAAGGCACATGATTACAAAGCACAAACTGCAATGGGATGACAACCTGAGGGAAAGCAGCACACAAAAGCAAATCCACACACCGCAGTGGAAGATATGCAATTATTTCCCAAAAAAGGCGATACTCAAACTGTACCGTGATTTTGAAAGGCAAGTGGTGTCATCTCTGGCACACAGCGTTGGGTCAAGGGACCATCTGATCACGTGGTCTGCAAAGCACGGTCAGGCCTGCCTGAAGACTAAGTCAGTCCCCACACACCTAATTTTTCTGGCTGCACTGCTGCAACAAAAACAAAACAAAAGGCATGTACATGTGCCAATTCCCCTTCGTGATCATTACCTTGCCGCGGTGAAGGGGCTTGCGTATCACAATGAAGCAACGACCGCCGGCTATATGAGTGTCTCGGGGGGTGGGCACACCCAAGATAATAAGGTTGTTGCTTCATTGTGGACAGACCAAGTTTGATCAGCTGGAAAGGCACTGTTCTGTCATTCAGCTACTTCAGCCCGGCGACCATATGGGCTTGAAAACCGCCACGACCTGCACTCTGGCCATGGTGCACACCAGTCCAGCACGGCCGTCACTACACAAACAGCTTTTTGCGGTGCGTTACACAGTGTGAAGCAGTACTCTAATTACACTCCCTGATTGTTGTATACACATGCAAGATGTGTTTAAGCACTTTAGGCCTGCAATTTAGCATTCAATGAGATTTCGGCCCTTAAAACACTGCTTTGCGTCAAATCCAGATTTTTCCCCTTTTGGCATCTATCCCACTTCACCATGCCCTCCTCCAGGTGCTAGACCTCTTGAAACATCTTTTCCATCACTTTTGTGGCCAGTATAACTTTTTCTAGTTTTCCAAGTTCGCCTCCCCATTGAAGTCTATTGCGGTTCGCAAAAGTTCGCGCGAACCAAACTTTCGCGGGAGGTTCAAGCGAACTCTAAAATCGGAGGTTCAGGCCATCTCTACGATCCTCCTGCAGCACACCTCCCGCGCTGACAGGCAGAGTGCAGGGCTATGGCAAGATGGCACCTGAAGCCCTGTACTGGAGACATAAATAGTCTCCAGTGCAGGGCTTCCGCAGCCATCTTTCCATAGCCCTGCTCTGTATCCCGGGAGACTGCGAGCTGCGGGGAATTAACTGGCGCGGCGTGTATCAGACGCCATGGCCAGTTCCACACCTGGCTGGAGGGTCCCACAAAAAGGGGGGCGGGGTGGCAGCAATACCCCCGCACACGGCTGGCGGGCCCCCCAGCGGCTGATGAGGTTGCATCCCCAGTAGTTACACCAGTGTATTGATAGCTTTAGGCAAACCTGGTCAACATGACTAATTGCAGTCCAGAAACATGGATTTATATACAATGGTATGAATAATTGACAAAGACAGAGGCGCCAAAAGGATAAAATCAATGCTTAAAAAGTTTAAAAATTGCTGAGGAGGCAGTGGTGGACTTACCTCCAGCAAGCAGACACAACAAGCTGTGTATTTCAAACAAATAAAATTTATTGGTACACTCCGGGGGGCAGTCGCAACGCGTTTCGCAGGCCAAAAGCCCGCTTCCTCAGGCAATAGTGGACGGAGTACACAACTGTGGGCAAGAGGCATAGTTGGTGTATATTCCCAGACATATACAAAAGTAAATATAACAGGCAAAATAGTTGTATTCTGTACAACGTAGGTAGAACGAATATACGGTGTCATCAATATAGACCAGTGTAGCAAGTGTGGGGTGGGACCAATTAAACATGCGTATATTTCTATATATATGTATATAAAATATTGGTATGGGTAAGGAGATGTGGTATGCTGTAAAGGGTGGAGGGATAAGGGAGACCTGATGGTTTGACAGTGAATGAAGATATATGTCGTTTTTTGGATGTGGGGAATGGAGGGGATGTCAGGGTTAGTGAGCCCATGTTGTTTACGAATGAGGGGACACGCAACTAGTGACTACAGTTTAAGGGAGTGATATATTAGGGGTATGGGATGTGTGGGGAACGTATGGGGGAGTTTTTTGATACTTGTTTCTGATGCCATTCAAATTGCTGTGGATTGCTGGGGAGAAGCAAGGAGGAGGGGGGGGGGGGGGTTATGTAAAGTGCGTGCAATGGTCCGTGCAGGACTCAGCTGAAAAAGGTAGGGAGAGTGTTGAGTATCATACAATCAATCAAAAAGGGAGTAGTGAAAAACATCCACTTACCAACTTTAGGTCCGGGTAACACCTGGCGCCTCGTTATCATGGTGTCCCGGACCTGCTGTTTAAATATGGCTCAGTGACGTATCTGAGCCTATCAGAGGGCGGGGGGCGGCTCCTTATTTTCGCCTCATACATGCGTCCAATGCAACCATCTAGTATGGTCGACATGTGGGCGCAGCATCTTGCCGTCATAGTTGGGGCGGGATCCTCCGGGCGGAGGAGATTTGCGTGTGACGTATTGCGTGTATAGTGCGCATGCGCTAGAAGTCATTTCGGCCATATTTGATCAGGTAAAATGGCCAGTGCAGCGCGTCTAGCTGCTATGGAAAGGTAAAATGGGTTATTTGAGTATGGACGTGGTAAAATCAATTGCTTGCGCCAGATTAAAACTATAAATACATGGTTTTGATGTATTTATTTTAATTATTGTTTTGATTGCCTGCTTACGGGGCCTTGTGTTAAAATGTATCATGTAGTATTGAATGTGGGGTTATGGTGCCATCTAGTGGGTAATAGTAGTAGCAGGTTTTACACTAAAATCCATCTTACTACTATTACCCACTAGATGGCACCATAACCCCACATTCAATACTACATGATACATTTTAACACAAGGCCCCGTAAGCAGGCAATCAAAACAATAATTAAAATAAATACATCAAAACCATGTATTTATAGTTTTAATCTGGCGCAAGCAATTGATTTTACCACGTCCATACTCAAATAACCCATTTTACCTTTCCATAGCAGCTAGACGCGCTGCACTGGCCATTTTACCTGATCAAATATGGCCGAAATGACTTCTAGCGCATGCGCACTATACACGCAATACGTCACACGCAAATCTCCTCCGCCCGGAGGATCCCGCCCCAACTATGACGGCAAGATGCTGCGCCCACATGTCGACCATACTAGATGGTTGCATTGGACGCATGTATGAGGCGAAAATAAGGAGCCGCCCCCCGCCCTCTGATAGGCTCAGATACGTCACTGAGCCATATTTAAACAGCAGGTCCGGGACACCATGATAACGAGGCGCCAGGTGTTACCCGGACCTAAAGTTGGTAAGTGGATGTTTTTCACTACTCCCTTTTTGATTGATTGTATGATACTCAACACTCTCCCTACCTTTTTCAGCTGAGTCCTGCACGGACCATTGCACGCACTTTACATAACCCCCCCCCCCCCTCCTCCTTGCTTCTCCCCAGCAATCCACAGCAATTTGAATGGCATCAGAAACAAGTATCAAAAAACTCCCCCATACGTTCCCCACACATCCCATACCCCTAATATATCACTCCCTTAAACTGTAGTCACTAGTTGCGTGTCCCCTCATTCGTAAACAACATGGGCTCACTAACCCTGACATCCCCTCCATTCCCCACATCCAAAAAACGACATATATCTTCATTCACTGTCAAACCATCAGGTCTCCCTTATCCCTCCACCCTTTACAGCATACCACATCTCCTTACCCATACCAATATTTTATATACATATATATAGAAATATACGCATGTTTAATTGGTCCCACCCCACACTTGCTACACTGGTCTATATTGATGACACCGTATATTCGTTCTACCTACGTTGTACAGAATACAACTATTTTGCCTGTTATATTTACTTTTGTATATGTCTGGGAATATACACCAACTATGCCTCTTGCCCACAGTTGTGTACTCCGTCCACTATTGCCTGAGGAAGCGGGCTTTTGGCCTGCGAAACGCGTTGCGACTGCCCCCCGGAGTGTAATAAATAAATAAATAACCAATAAATTTTATTTGTTTGAAATACACAGCTTGTTGTGTCTGCTTGCTGGAGGTAAGTCCACCACTGCCTCCTCAGCAATTTTTAAACTTTTTAAGCATTGATTTTATCCTTTTGGCGCCTCTGTCTTTGTCAATCTGAATATCCACCCTTGGTGGAGGGGGATACCCCATCTTTTTTCCTATCTACAGAGAGCGACTTCTTAATCCTGAGTGAGGACAGGCTAATCTCCTCACCTGCTTATATAGTGGTTACCTGGAGGTAACCCATGTTTGTGAGTATATTGTTGTACTCTACTTTATTCTTCCATTTATCATAATCTACTACACTATATTTTGGCTCTCGGTTCTTCTCTTCACATATAATGGTATGAATAAGTCCAGTGTATGGGACCATTTCTGGTTTCTTACATTTTTTAATATTCATAAAATTGAATCGCTTTTTCTCTCTCCAAGCAAATGTTATATATATACTGTATATATGTATATATATATATATATATATATATATATATATATATATATATATATATATATATATATATATATATATATAATAAAAAAAACCTGTATTCCTCCCTGTGTCCATGCTTCCAGACCTGACAGTTTGCTGTCTGTGAACTTCATTGCATTTTGGGAAATAACAGCTTTCCAACTGCCAAGCATGCAACATCTCCCTTTGTGCATATACTTCAGACAGCGGTGGGGGGAGGTCAAGCGAGAAGTATGCGTGTATGGGGGGTAGCAGCCAAGGCCTATTTTGTAATGGGCGGGCCTTTTTTCTAATATATATATTGTGTTTCTTTCTTAGCTGTCCTCCTTCTTTTTTTTTTTGTTATGGCACAGAAGAATTTTTATGCACTCCTAGAAAGATTTTGCTTCATTTCAAGTTTTTCTTTATTTGAAAATCATGGTTCACACAGTGGTTCACTAGAGACACAGGTTTTAACACTGCTTTCAAAGTCTTTCACAGCTGATACATTTTAGTACTTTTTTCAGATCTTCTGAAATAGGCACAGTGTTCTTTTGTGTTGTTTTTGAGACCTTTGTGACAACTTTACAATGAAAAGCTAACAACCTGTTCTCGTAAATATGTAATCGTTAAGAAACCTTCAGACAAGCCTGAGACATCAATATGAAAGATGGATGGAGCAAGAAACCGAAGGAAGCCAAGGTTCAAATTGGGCTGTAGTGCCATAGGAGAAGGAGGAGGAGGAGCTAACTGAGTCATTAAGGGAGAAAATACTTTTCACATGGGCGATTTGAGTCTTAGTGAACTTGTTCCTTTCAATAGTTAAAGTAGTGTATTGTGATTATTCGGACTGTCATTTTTAGGGTACTACATTTGTTTGGAGATCATAACAGTTCATCTTTGTGATTAAACAAAAATAGAGGATATTGATATGGGTTTCAAACTTGTGTGAAACTTAACAACGTTTGCAATTTACAGAAGCATAACTGGGATTTTGGAACCATAAAATTTTGATGCCGTTAATATTAGCATTTGTGGTAAGCAGGACTGAAGAGGCATTCCTGGAACCTATCTGCACAGAAGACCTATTGTCCCTCATCAGACACCACATTCTAATTCACACTCCAGAAGACAGAAGACACACCTATATTATAAAAAGTGCAGGAAAGGGACATGCTGGAGGAAGAATACTGCAATTGTTCAGATCTCTGGAGACTGGACACTTCAACCCATACAGCATTAACTTTTTCTCCTTGAAGACAATTGATCATCTTATGTCTAAAATAACTTTTCAGAACTTTGCAATTGAAAAAGTATCAAAAAGTACTCTCAAAATTATATTGAGTATTTTATTGCTTGGTGGTGGTTTAAAACGTTTAAACGTTTAAAAATATCACCTAGGAGAAAATTCAGGAGAAAAAGTGAATTGCATATGCACCCGCATCTTAAAAATAAAGAAATAAATAAAAAACAAAAACAAAGAATTGATTAACCTAGCGGTTTGGTTCTAATAAAACAGAGCTAAAGCAGCAATAGTAAGGCCAAACTGAACTTGAACAACAATGTTCTCACAAATGCTTAACCACTTCGCCATATCTGGACGCATATATCCGTCCAGATAGGCAGTGGTGCTGCAGCCGTGTGGTGCGCGCGATCGGGCGCGCGCCCACGCGCGCTCCCGCTGCCTCCCGCTGCCCCCCCGATCAGTGAATGGGAATATAATTCCCATTCACTGATCTAAGTCCCCGGCAGAAATACCGACGCTTTCTCATCAGAGAGTGTGGTATTTCTGCCCCCAGGAAACTTCTTATCTTCATTTTAGTTCCTAGATGCGACATCGTTCGTATCTAGGAATTTTTTGAATGTGGCCATCTTGTGGCCAAATAGTAAACTGCACCCACATACTTTTATTAAATAAAAAAATACATTATATTACATCTAAAATTAGCAGTTTCCCTCACAAACTAAAATTACCCAAATACATTTTTGTAATAAAAAAAAAATAAAAAAAATTACAATTAAAAAAAAAAAACTACATAAATAGTTACCTAAGGGTCTGAACTTTTTAAATATACATGTCAAGAGAGTATCTTATTATTTTTTTTTAAATTATAAGCTTGTAAATAGTGATGGCCGCAAATTGAAAAAATACACCTTTATTTCTAAATAAAATATCGGCGCCATAAATTGTGATAGGGACGTAATTTAAATGGTGTAATAAGCGGGACAAATGGGCACATAAAATGCATGGGTTTTAATTACTGTAGCATGTATTAATTTTAAACTATAATGGCCAAAAACTGAGAAATAATGATTTTTTTTCCATTTCTATCTTAATCTTCCTGTTAAAATGCATTTACAGTAAAGTGGCTCTTAGCAAAATGTACTACCCAAAGAAAGCCTAATTAGTGGCGGAAAAAACGAGATATAGATCAATTAATTTTGATAAGTAGCGATAAAGTTATTAGCGAATGAATGGGAGGTGAACATTGCTCGGATGCATAAGATTTTCGAAGCTGTAGGCTGAAGTGGTTAATATGAACAAGACGCTATGCAAAGATATGTGACGTGATAGGAATGTGGAAGGCCCCGTGCTGATTTTTATTTTTAAAAGGTTTCTTGACTAGCAGACTTTTATTTCCTCTGCCTGCAGTAGATCCTAAATCATTAACCCATAAATAGTATACAGATTACATCAGTTTAGATGTTGTGACCTCATTCTACTGGTTCATGCTTGGTCTGCTCCAGATTTATGATTTGTGCCCAACTGTGTGATATCCCTCCATCAACTGTATCTATTGTATTCCAATACTTGTTGCATGCAGCCCATTCCAGCAAGCACATTGTTACTGTTAATCTTTACCCTTATTATTTTTTTAATCCTTAGCCCCTTAATCCCTATCCATAATTCTGACCTAACTTGATAATGGCACTTAACACTAACCTTAACTCTAAGTACCTAAATATTTCTCCTGGATTGGTGCTGTCACCCTGATTATGACAGTATTAATTAAAAAATAAGAGAAAATTCTAAGAATTTTTCAGCCTCCTATGCACAAGTTATTTGGCCTGCTGTGAGCCACAAGTAGTAAAATAAATAAATGATAACAGGCACCAAAATTACCTACAAGAAACAAAGCGTGGGTGTTAAATTAAGATAAGAGATTTCTAATTTGTCAGAAACATGTATGAAGTAAAACATTGCCTTAACTGAGCCTGAAAAGTATTGCTAAGCACTGTTTATATATAAGACTTTATGTATAGGCTTTGATACTGGCTGTACAGTATATTACTACAGCATATTATATTAGGTATTTATAGCAACATCGCTGCGATTATTAACAGCAGTCCTATAAATTGTGTTCATGCATCAATCAAATTCGTTACTAGTGGTGTGATGAAAAGAATCCATTAGGTGGCAGGATTGTATAGACAAAGACTCCTAACACTGGTATGTTAAGTGCTGTTTTTAATGTTTCTACTGATTATATTGCAGAGATTTTATTAACAATCACTTGCTAATACATAACATTCATTCATTTAATACAACACAATTTATTTCAATTGAAGTGAAGTTGATATTTCAAACAAGTGCCAAGAACACTGGTGTAAAAATGAAAGGAAAAAAAAAATAAAACAGAACAAACTATCGTAATCGTAATTTTTTTTTCCATTTAACTTGAGTCTGTAAGCTGATTTTCTTGTTCTGGGTAATCATTTTGCCTTTTCTTTGCACCTGGTTTGTTAATTCAGCCTCAGCAGTACAGAGATTTCTCATTGCTCTGACAGAGGCATCTGACTTTCACTGTGCAATCAGCAATTTAAAGTACACCTCTAAGGCTTAGCAGGTTATGTCCACAATCAGTCCCTATGCCCCAATCTAATGCCGTGACTCTGAGCCCGGCCCACGGTCTTCACCTATAGACAAGCCCCCGCATGAACAGGACAATTTATTTGTCTCCAGACTGTAACGATTGTGGAATTCTCTCCGTGGTCAGCGCACAGGAAGCGCGCTGACACTGCGGAAATCCTCCACAAGTGTATAATTTGAGAGAACCCAGCAAAAGGTGCAACGCACCTGTAGAGGGAGATTCCTGTCGACAGATGGAGCTGTAGAGTGCAGAGGAAAAGATCCTCTGCCCTGCCACAGACTCCAGGCAGGAATTGTACGAAGGGAAGAACACAGGGCAAGATAGCCCTTAAAGAGAGTAAAGCGACAGAGTGTATGTGTGTCCACCAATCTAGTCGCCACCCAGCGACGATGAACACACAACCATGAAAATCAGGTGAGAAGGCAATCGCAAGGGATGGCGATTGCTAACAGCTAAACAAGACTGAATAAGCACAGCGGAGGATTGTATGTATGTCCACCAATCTAGTCGCCAACCTGCAACGGTGGACACACAACAGAGGAAACCAAGTGAGAACGCAATCGCAAAGGAAGCGATTGCGAATGAGAATGAGCACAGGGACAGAATGTATGTGTGTGCACCAATCTAGTCGCCAACCCGCGACGGTGCACACACAACAGCAGATACGAAGTAGGAACGCAATCGCGACAGAGGCGATTGCCAGAGGTGACACAAGGCTAAAGCAAGACAGGGCACGAGAGTAGCAAAGGCACAGCAAATCATACAATGAGAAGATAAGGAAAATAACAAACGCTAACTAAACGCGAACACCGCACTCATTTGCAACAGCGAACGCGTTTACAGCGCAATCTCCGCATGTTAAGCACAACAGAGACAAGCACGCCTAACTAACCATGACAGACAAACACGAAACAGAGGATGCGAGCGCTTGCTTAACCTCCTTGCCGGTTTTCCCGACCTGAGTTCGGGGTAGAAAAAATAAGCTGTTAGCGGTGATCCCGAGCTCAGGTCAGGGTAGGCATTGCAGAGCTTTACCTGTAGTTTTGGAGTCCCGTGCGCGATCTCGCTGTGCAGCGGGACTCCAGCCTCTTTCCCCGGCAGTGTGGGGTCTTTCCCTGGCCGCCGGGATCCCCCATGTCCCCGCTATTCTTCCGGGGACCCGGCAGCCAGTTGGAGCAGCGCAGCCGTGGTGGCAGCAGCAGAGCGGTGGTGACAGCGTGACGTCATCGGGGGCGGAGCTAATATTGAAAACGAACTTCTCCATATTAGAGAAATATAGAGAAGTTCGTTTATATGTATATTAGCGCCATCTTGTGGGCAAAGAGAAAACTGCAGCCCAGGAGCCCAGGAAGGTACTTTTTTTTTTTTTGCTGCAGATCTCCCTGCCAGAATGATTTTTTTCAGGTTTTAGGGTCTGAAAGAGTGGAAAAAAATTGCACCGCTTTTAGACCCTAAAATCTGGAAAGAATCAGACCGCCAAGGAGGTTAACGGTTACCTCACCGAGCCTCCAACAAGCGTTGACAAGACAGAAAAACGAAAACAGGAATAAGTGAGAGATACGATCCACCGCTCTTCCGCCTGAGCGAGTGTGATCTAAATAGGGAAACAGAGCTAGCAGGATCCACTGCTCTTTCCGCCAGAGCAAGTGCGATCGAAGTAAAGCAACAGAGCTAGCACGATCCACTGCTCTTTCCGCCAGAGCAAGTGCGATCCAAGTAAAGCAACAGAGCTAGCAGGATCCACTGCTCTTTCCGCCAGAGCAAGTGCGATCCAAGTATAGAAACAGAAGGAGCTACCAGTAGCAACCGCTGCTCTGGTTAGCACCCAACAGACAGACAGAACAGGCAATACAAATATACAACCTGACTGAACTAGAGGGGTGTCTAATACAGCCCCCAGAATTACTCTAAGTGTAACGATTGTGGAACTTTCTCCGTGATCAGCGCACAACGCGTGCGCTGACACGGCGGAAATCCTCCACAAGCGTATATTTGCAGGCACCCAGCAAAAGGTGCTACGCACCTGTAGAGGGAAATTCCTGTCGGCAGATGGCGCTGGGGAGTGCAGAGGAACCAATCCTCTGCACTTCCACAAGTGCCAGACAGGAATTGTACGAAGCGCAGAACGCAATCGCAAGTGAGGCGATTGCGAATGAGATTGAGCAAAGGGACAGGTTGTATGTGTGTGCGCCAATCCAGTCGCCACCCTGCGACCGCGCACACACACAACAGCAGATATGAAATAGGAACACGATCGCGAGAGGTGCGATCGCCAGACGTGACACAAGGCAGATCAGAATAGAATACGAGGGTAGCAAAGGCACGCGGTTATGCGCGGTCTCCACGTGATAAGCACAATAGAGACAAGCACGCCTAACTAACCATCGACAGACAGACATGAAACAGAGGACGCGAGCACTTGCTTAACGGTTACCTCACCGAGCCTCCAGCAAGCGTAGCAGACAAGACAGACACACGAAAACAGGGACAAGCGAGAGATAGGATCCACAGCACTAGCGAAAAGTGGCTAGCGCGATCCAGGTACAGAGTAGCAGAACAGAAGGATCCCCAGCGCTAGTGAAAAGTAGCTAGCGCGATCCCAGAAGACAGAACAGAAGGATCCCGAGCGCTAGCGAAAAGTAGCTAGCGCGATCCCAGGAGACAGAACAGAAGAGATAGCTGGTAGCAACCGCTGCACCAGCTATACTCCAAGAACAGAGATCAGAACCATTTCCTGTCAACCACCTTTGGGACTGGACAATGGCAACAGGCAAGACAAGACAGAACAGGCAATACAGATAATACAACCTGACTGGGCTAGAAGGGGAGCCTAAAGCAACCCCCAGGAATTAACTATACTAGATAGCAATGGCTGACACTCCAGCAATGTCCATCAGGAACAGACCATGGAAAGGAAATGACCAGCAAAGCCTTCTGGGAAACATAAAGCTCTTATAGTGCCAGTCATCAAAGAAGGCAGGTAGGGGATTTGCATAACGAATGTATGCAAATTCCCCAGCAAGAGAACAGACCAGAAACTTGCAATGGAAAGACAGGTCTCTGTTCCAGAGACCTGCAGCCCACAGACTAGAGGAATGGACAAACAGCTGTCTGCCTGTGCAGCCAGCTGAGCGGATCATCACAGTAAGTTAGCTAACAATCCAACAGAGAAGGCTGACACTCCAGGAGTGTGTTTACAAACCGTTATGACCAGCGACGCCTTCTGGTCAGCAGCAGGCTTTTATACTGCCAGCCCTCCAACGAGACAGCTGAGAAATTTGCATGTATGCAAATTCCTCAGCAAAGCAACTCTGAAAGTTGCAAGATGAAGCCAGGTCTCTTTTCCACAGACCTGCATCTCTCAGGCATAAGGAATGGTCAAACAGCTGGCTGCCTGTGCAGCCAGCTGAGCGGATCATTACACAGACTATGGTTACCCGCAGGTGTTAATGTGCAAGGCATACTGACTGAAGAAGAGTGGGCAATAACCCCCCAGAGCCCCACTGAGGCAAGTAACAAGTAGATAAAAAGTTCATAAGTATCAAACTGTAGCAATACCTTGGTGATGAGGATGAGGCCCACAATGCTGACAGGCAGCAATGTGTCAGAGAATCCAAGTAACAGGCAAGGGTCAGTCCAGGCAGCAAGCAAGAGTGTCCAGGTAACAAGCAAGGGTCGGTCCAGGCAGCAGGCAAGAGTATCCAGGTAAAAAGCAAAGATCAGTCCAGGCAGCAGACAAGAATGGTCAATAACATTGGCTATATGTCATTCAATCAACTCAGATCCGATTTTTACATTCAGATCATGGGGACACAACACCTGTCAGATCGATTAGTGAAGGTGAATCACATAGAATATCGCCTGTAGTGATCAACGTTTGATCAACCATAATGAAGTAGATTCCTTAATAACGTCGATGGCTTTGTTGATTTAATCAGAATTGCTAGATGTATATATACCTTTAGCCATACAAGAAAATGGGGTGGTAGGTAGCACCCCCTGGTGCGATCAGACCCCTATCAAGATGCGCTCAGCTGCTCCCAGAAAAAACGCTGCAAAAGATATAAAAAGAAGGGGCGCTTTGAGCCTTCTAGAACACACAGTGACCTCGTCTACTAGGCAGGTCTCACCTGATTCCAAAGTGGCTTGTACAGCGTACACAGCCTCGATATGCCTGCGTCCCGCTTGGCCGAGCCGGGGACCGAGCTCTCAGCGTGGAGGCGGATGTGACGTCACGACCCAGACTCCTTCAGGGTCAGTAGCTATGGCAACCGAAAGGCTCGCCCTCAGAGGCGGCGAGTGATATTCGTGTCCAGGGAGAGTGGCTGTGGGTGGATCCCACGGCTGCGTAGATAGTGAAGGTGCATAGGACTAAAATTGTACTAGCAAAGTACAAGTTTATTAAAAACAAACAACGCGTTTTGCGGAGGCACACCCTCCGCTTTTTCAAGTTAATCATCTTAACTTGAAAAAGCAGAGGGTGTGCCTCCGCGAAACGCATTGTTTGTTTTTAATAAACTTGTACTTTGCTAGTACAATTTTAGTCCTATGCACCTTCACTATCTACGCACAGCCGCTCTCCCTGGACACGAATATCACTCGGCTCGGCCAAGCGGGACGCAGGCATATCGAGGCTGTGTACGCTGTACAAGCCACTTTGGAATCAGGTGAGACCTGCCTAGTAGACGAGGTCACTGTGTGTGTTCTAGAAGGCTCAAAGCGCCCCTTCTTTTTATACCTTTAGCCATAGACACTGAACAAGCTTGCAGATTAGATGTTTCTGACAAAAATTTGACTAGATTTGCTGCATGCTTGTTTCAGGTTTGTAATTCAGACACTACTGAAGCCAGAATGATTAGCAGGACAGCCAGGCAACTGGTATTGTTTAAAAGGAAATAAATATGTCAGCCCGCCCATACCTCTCACTTCTGGTTCCCTTACACCATGGCAAAAATATGTGACTTTAAAAAAAAATTAGCACATGAAATAATGATGTACATGTGTTGCAAAGTGCAAGTCATTATAACAGATGGGAATTTATGACACCGTAATCTTCACAAAAATCGCTCTCTTTTGAAAATTCCTTCTAGTTTTGTAAAATTATGAAGCCAGGAGAAAATGCAATTTTTTTCCTTCCAAAAAGACTTTGGGAATATTTAGGTTCATCTCTACTATTGTGTCTTTCCTATTAAACGGATTATTATTATTATAGTTATTTATTGGATTTATATAGCGCCAACATATTACACAGCGTTGTACAATAAATAGGATTACAAGGATCTGATTTACAAAACCTGAACTAAATTGTGCACTTCTGGGTTACAATCCCATAAACATTCATAAAGAAAAAAGGCCACTAGCTTGCCAATGGCTTGCTGTGGAGTTTTGTGCCTCTGTCGATAATGGTAATGATCACTACCAGGCAGACTCCACATTATAGCCATTGATTTGTTTTTAGGACAATATGCTGAGAACACTGTTAACCAAATGTATATCTTCTATTTAAATATGTTACATAGTTACATAGTTATTTTGGTTGAAAAAAGACATACGTCCATTGAGTTCAACCAGTACAAAGTACAACTCCAGCCTGCTCCCTCACATATTCCTGTTGATCCAAAGGAAGGCGAAAAAACCCTTACAAGGCATGGTCCAATTAGCCCCAAAAGGGAAAAATTCCTTCCCGACTCCAGATGGCAATCAGATAGAATCCCTGGATCAACATCATTCCAGATGTGGCCTTACTAAAAAAGTTAAACAGGGGCAATATTATGCTAGCATCTCGAGTTTTTATTTCCCTTTTAATGCATCCCAAAATTTTGTTAGCTTTAGCTGCAGCGGCTTGGCATTGAGTACGATTATTTACCTTGTTGTCGATGAGTACTCCTAAGTCCTTCTCCAAGTTTGATGTCCCCAACTGTATCCCATTTATTTTGTATGGTGCTAGACCATTGGTACGACCAAAATGCATGACTTCACATTTTTCAACATTGAATTTCATCTGCCATGTATGTGCCCATAAAGCCATCCTATCCAGATCCTGTTGCAATATTATTTTATTATTATTATTATTTAGTATTTATATAGCGCTGACATATTACGCAGCGCTGTACAGTGTATATATATATCTTGTCACTAACTGTCCCTCAAAGGAGCTCACAATCTAATCCCTACCATTGCCATATATCTATATTATGTAGTGTAAGTACTGTAGTCTAGGGCCAATTTTTTTTTAGGGGGAGCCAATTAACTTATCTGTATGTTTTTGGAATGTGGGAGGAAACCGGAGTGCCCGGAGGAAACCCACGCAGACACGGAGAGAACATACAAACTCTTTGCAGATAGTGCCCTGGCTGGGATTCGAACCAGGGACCCAGCGCTGCAAGGTGAGAGAGCTAACCACTACGCCACCGTGCCACCGTATCTTCCTGAGAGTTTATGATTCTGCACAATTTTGTATCATATGCAAAAATAGCAACATTGCTCACTACTGCATCTACTAGGTCATTAATAAATAAATTGAAGAGCACTGGACCCAGTACAGACCCCTGGGGGACCCCACTGCTAACAGTCTCCCATTTTGAGTACGATCCATTGACCACAACTCTTTGTTTTCTGTCCATTAGCAAGTTCCCTATCCATGCACACAGACTCTTCCCCAGTCCTTGCAGCCTCAACTTTTGCACCAGACTTTTGTGAGGAACAGTGTCTACCCGCCTCCTACCACACAGTAACTCTCTAAGGAATATTTAACAGCCCCCCTAGTGTTTCCACCCCTCCCTTTAGATTGTAAGCCACTGGCAGGGTCCTCCACTCCCTAGTGTAATCTACAGGATCATGTGCTCCTGTCATATGACAGCCTGTACTTGTATTACTGGGCCTACCTCACCAGCCCATATCGCATGATCATGTATTTTGTACAGTTTGTATGTATAACTTTGTTCTATGTGTATAACCCTATGTATGTCATCCTTGTATCATTGTATATATTTATTGTCCAGCGCTGCGTAATATGTTGGCGCTTTATAAATACAATAAATAATAATAATAATAACAGTGTCGAAGGCCTTTGCAAAGTCCAAGTATATCACATCTACAGCATTCCCAATATCCATATTAGCATTCACTACCTCATAAAAGCTGAGCATGTTAGTCAAACAGGACCTGTCTTTAGTAAACCCATGTTGATGCTGAGAAATAAGATTATTTTCTACTATGAAGTCATGTATAGTATCTCTTAGTAACCCCTCAAATAGTTTGCATACAACTGATTTTAAGCTTACAGGTCTATAATTTCCTGGATCTGATTTTTTGCCCTTCTTAAATAATGGGAAAACGTGGCTGTACACCAATCCACTGGGACTCTGCCAGTTGAAAGAGAGTCACAAAAGATAAGATAAAGGGGTTTATCTATAACTGATTTTAATTCCCTTAGGACCTGAGGATACATGCCATCCGGGCCAGGTGCCTTGTCTATTTTTAATTTATTTAATCTTGCCTTCACTTCTTCCTGCGTTAAGTATTTAATATTACAGTTAGAAGATTGAGACTCTTCCGCCTCTGTAGTTTGCAACAGTGCTGTTTCTTTTGTGAAGACAGAAGCAAAGAAAGCATTTAATAACTCTGCCTTACCTTGGTCATCCACCATTGAGTTCCCACCCTCATCCTTTAGGAGTCCTATACAGTCAACCTTTCTTTTTTTAGAGTTGATGTACTTGTAAAACTTTTTTGGCTTAGATTTGATATCCCTAGCGATTTGATTTTCAGCTTCGATCTTTGCCAGCCTAATTTCTTTTTTTACAATGTTTATTACACTCCTTATAATTGCTTAGTGCAGCCTCGGTCCCCTCCTGTTTTAGGACCTTATAGGCATTCTTTTTCCTCTTCATTTTATCCCTAACCTTTCTATTCATCCATAGAGGCCTTTTTTTATTCCTAGACATTTTGTTTCCATATGGGATATACATACTACAATATTGATTGAAAATAGGTTTAAAAGCTTGCCAATTCCCTTCAGTGTCCTCCCCTTGTAGTACATTATCCCCGTTCACCAAACGTAGTGCCTGTCTAAATTGATTTAACTTTGCTTTTCTAAAATTCATACTTTTAGTGGTCCCACTGCCCCATGGCCTATCAGTCACCAGATCAAACGTTATCATGTTGTGATCACTATTTCCCAAATGTTCTTGAACCTGCACATTTGATACATTATCTGGTCTATTAGAAATGATCAGATCCAGTAACACATTCCCCCTAGTTGGTTCCGTTACCATTTGAGTCAAGTAGTGTCCTGTAGTGCTTCCATAAATCTGCTGCTTTTACCAGAATGGGTAGCCTCAATACCCCAGTCAATGTCTGGAAAGTTTAAGTCGCCCATAACTATGACCTCATTTTTACTTGCAGCTTTTTCAATTTGCTGTAGTAATCGCAGTTCTGCAGCTTCATTAATATGAGGTGTCCTGTAGCATACCCCAATAAGCAATTGGCAACTCTTATTTCCACCATGAATATTTACCCAAACGGACTCCACATCTTCGCAATCTTCCATCTCATCGTTGAGGACAGCTGTAAAAGAATTCTTAACAAAGAGACAAACCCCTCCACCTTTTCTACCTGTTCTATCCCTCCTAAACACATTGTATCCTTTTAAATTAGCTATCCAGTCATGGCTTTCATCCATCCATGTCTTGGTTATTCCCACAATGTCATAGCCTTTGTCATTCAGAATGAACTCTAGTTCATCTGTTTTATTTGCAAGGCTCCGAGCATTGGTTACCATGCACTTTATATTTTTACCACCACGTTTACCAATTTTGCTTACATGAAATGGGCTACTTGAAGTTTTACCAACCTCCTTAATCTTTACACTGTCCCCACCCCCCTCTCCACCCCCATAATGTTAGGCTCCCACTGTCTTTTTACCTTATCTTGTCTACATATTGAGACTTTATCCTTCTGCCTCCCCTCAGATCCTAGTTTAAAATCTCCTCCAACCGTTTAGCCATCTTATCCCCCAATGCAGCTGCACCCTCCCCATTAAGGTGCAGCCCATCCCTGCTGTAGAACCTGTAGCCGGCTGCAAAGTCTGCCCAGTTCTCGAGGAACCCAAACCCCTCCTTCCTACACCAATTTCTCAGCCACTTATTTAACTCCCTAAGCTCCCTCTGTCTCTCAGATGTAGCACGTGGCACTGGCAGTATTTCAGAGAACACCACCTTGGAGGTCCTTGCTTTAAGTTTATCTCTAAGTACCTGGAAATCATTTTTGAGGACCTTCCATCTCCCACTAACTTTGTCATTGGTGCCAATGTGTACCATGACAGCTGGGTCTTCCCCAGCCCCACCCAATAATCTGTCAATTCTTTCCGCTACATGCCGAACCCGAGCACCCGGGAGACAACAGACTGTACGGCATTCACGGTTTCTTCGACAGATTACCCTATCTGTGTGCCTAATAATTGAATCCCCTACCATCAGTACCTGTCTAGCCTTAGCTGCACTCCTATTCCCTTTCTTGTTGCAGCAGTCTGCCCCTTGGTTGCTAAGGAGCACATCCTGCTGCAGCATTGCTACTCCAGAATCATCCTCCCCAATATTACGCAAACAAGCATACTTATTAGTGAGGGACAGCTCGGGACTAGCCTCCCTGCCATTTTTTCCCCTACCCCTTCTAACTGTGACCAAACTAGCGGCTACCTCTGATTCTTGCTCCGGCTTTACTCCACTCACCTCATCTTCACCAGTTCCATCCAGTGTCTGGATCGTGAGATCCAAGCTCATTTCCATGTTGTGTATGCGTCTCAGTGTTGCGAGATGCTTATTTAGCTCTGCGACTTCCGCCTCTAACTGAGCAACACGCACACACCCAGGGCAACAGTAAACACCCTCAATCCGCTGATCAAGGCATGCATACATGTTGCAGGATGTACACTGTACTGCATTGTCCAACATGATGACTATTGTGTGGGGAAAAATTATTTAAAGTAAACTGTGGCGGTAAAAGATGAAACGGGAGAGTGAGTGAAGTTCGGGAGTGAGTGCACCTGGGGTGGAAGAGGGGGAGGGGTGGAGGAGGGGAGGAGGGGGAGTGAGTGAAGTTGGGGTGGAGGAGGGGGAGTGAGTGAAGTTGGGGTGGAGGAGGGGGAGGGGAGGAGGGGAAGGAGGGGGAGTGAGTGAAGCTGGGGTGGATGGAGTCCTCAAAACTTAAAGACTACACCACAACGTGTTAGCACATTCTAACCAATGCAAAAAAAACGCAATATTGGTTGAAGGTTTTTTTTTTTTTTTTTTTAGTCCTCATCTGCTTCCTCTCACCTCTCTGTTTGTGCCTGAGTTGTAACGCCTGTTTTTAACGCCTATGCCACTTGTGTCGAAGCCACTTAGTGAGCAAGCCACAGTCTGGGCAAGCTCAGGTACTGAGTCCTGAAGCTGACCAAATACCTCCTGTTACAGCTAATCCCTCCCCCTAGTTAATTGCCTGCCTGCTGCAAGCAAACTAGAGGAAAAACATGTACTTTTTAAAACTGACACTTGCTGCTGGATATCTGATGAACCGCAATGCACAAGCCACCAGATATCAAAGTAGCAAAACACAATTTACAAACAACAGCAATATAATATAATCAGTGCTCACAATTCCCAGCAGTGAAGTGAAACAGCCCTCCACCAAGATTAGGGCTTTGGCCTACACTTCCTGTTTAATTTATCACCTGTGTCACAGCTAATCCCTCCCCCTAGCTAATTGCCTGCCTGCTGCAAGCAAACTAGAAAAAAAAATGTACTTTTCAAAACTGACACTTGCTGCTGGATATCTGATGAACTGCAATGCGCAAGCCACCAGATATCAAAGTAGCAAAACACAATTTACAAACAACAGCAATATAATATAATCAGTGCTCACAATTTCCAGCAGTGAAGTGAAACAGCCCTCCACCAAAAAAGAGAACATAGGAACTTTCCTCTCACACTTATAAAGATTAGATAATCATAAATCATCATAAGCAACTTGATGATGATGATGGAGTGGCCAAGAGGAGAAAGCCAGCATTGTGGATTGCCATTGATCCATCAGTCTACACTATTAAGAAGCTGCATTGGGAGATTTAGATATGCCAGTTCCTGGATTCCTGGCCACTTGCAGTGGTGCGGAATACAATAAAGAGCGGATGGTGGTTTGCTGGTGATCACTAAATCCAAATGATTTTCTAGTTGCCTGATTCAATGAATGCTCCACTGCCAGCCAAATATTAAGTCACCTGCTGGTGCAAAAAAGGACTCGCCTAGATATTTTTTCCTTGGCTTAATTTGCTTATTTAATCAATGGATTTAGGTGCAGAAAAATGAGTTTTCACAGCAAATTTGAAGACAGATGGGCTTGATTCACGAAAGTGGGCTAACACTAAGCACGACATTGATAAGCCGCTTTGCACGTGGTATCATGCGTGTAAAGGTTTGCGCCTTTATGACTTTGCGCGAACGGTGTTACGCTTTGCGCGCAAAGTATCGTTGTCAAGTGCTAAGTATCGTTATCAACTGAAGTCACTGCAGATCATGCGAACGGTATGTAGATAATGAATTGTTACTGTATACAGTACATTACGCGACACGCGTTAAACTGTGCACACATTGTATTACATTAACTCAAATGTTAATGTACGTACCATTGCTGATTTCATTGCCAAACTCTATCTTTTGATTGCATAAAGCTCCATAGCTTTCAATGGCATTCCGCACTTAGCGAATTAAGCGTAATGCCGTTCACGCGGGCAATCCTTTACACGTGATAACTGACTTATCACGCTTTAGTGAATCAAACCCAGATGAGCGAGAAATCGAGAAATGTATCACATGATTTACTTACGTGAGAAGTTCCTCATTCAGTTGAAAATAGTGGTGGAGCCATCTGTGTAAAAAGGGCGCAACCAAAGACTTCAATTATTCAGTTATTTGCCGCGATTGGTGGCTATAAGCAATGAAAAGGGCATCCATTATTTTATATCAGCTATATCGTGTTTATATCAGCTATATCATGGAAATGTTTGCAGTTACAATAACGGACCTTATTTCAATTACGCTTACACTATACAGTATGCCCTTAATATAATAACAGCTATATTTTTACAGCTACATTTAGGCTTCATTATTTGTTTCATTTTATTTGCGGCTACTACAAGGTTAGGTTAAAGTTAGGCACCACCATGGGGGTTAAGGATAGGTGCCAGGGGGAATTAAGGTTAGGGTTATATTCTATAATAAGGACAATTATTATCATTATTGATTTATATAGTGCCAACATATTCTGTGGCCCTGTACAAAGTAATAAAACAAACAAGGGGTACATAATGGTACAGACAATGATATACCCAGGGAGTGCAGAATTATTAGGCAAGTTGTGTTTTTGAGGAATAATTTTATTATTGAACAACAACCATGTTCTCAATTAACCCAAAAAACTCATTAATATCAAAGCTGAATATTTTTAAAAGTAGTTTTTAGTTTGTTTTTAGTTTTAGCTATTTTAGGGGGGTATCTGTGTGCGCAGGTGACTATTACTGCGCATAATTATTAGGCAACTTAACAAAAAACAAATATATACCCATTTCAATTATTTATTTTTACCAGTGAAACCAATATAACATCTCAACATTCACAAATATACATTTCTGACATTCAAAAACAAAACAAAAACAAATCAGTGACCAATATAGCCACCTTTCTTATCAAGGACACTCAAAAGCCTGCCATCCATGGATTCTGTCAGTGTTTTGATCTGTTCACCATCAACATTGCGTGTAGCAGCAACCACAGCCTCCCAGACACTGTTCAGAGAGGTGTACTGTTTTCCCTCCTTGTAAATCTCACATTTTATGATGGACCACAGGTTCTCAATGGGGTTCAGATCAGGTGAACAAGGAGGCCATGTCATTAGTTTTTCTTCTTTTATACCCTTTCTTGCCAGCCCCGCTGTGGAGTACTTGGACGCGTGTGATGGAGCATTGTCCTGCATGAAAATCATGTTTTTTTTAAGGATGCAGACTTCTTCCTGTACCACTGCTTGAAGAAGGTGTCTTCCAGAAACTGGCAGTAGGACTGGGAGTTGAGCTTGACTCCATCCTCAACCCGAAAAGGCCCCACAAGCTCATCTTTGATGATACCAGCCCAAACCAGTACTCCACCTCCACCTTGCTGGCGTCTGAGTCGGACTGGAGCTCTCTGCCCTTTACCAATCCAGCCACGGGCCCATCCATCTGGCCCATCAAGACTCACTCTCATTTCATCAGTCCATAAAACATTAGAAAAATCAGTCTTGAGATATTTCTTGGCCCAGTCTTGACGTTTCAGCTTGTGTGTCTTATTCAGTGGTGGTCGTCTTTCAGCCTTTCTTACCTTGGCCATGTCTTTGAGTATTGCACACCTTGTGCTTTTGGGCACTCCAGTGATGTTGCAGCTCGGAAATATGGCCAAACTGGTGGCAAGTGGCATCTTGGCAGCTGCACGCTTGACTTTTCTCATTTCATGGGCAGTTATTTTGCGCCTTGGTTTTTCCACACGCTTCTTGCGACCCTGTTGACTGATTTGAATGAAACGCTTGATTGTTTGATAATCACGCTTCAGAAGCTTTACAATTTTAAGAGTGCTGCATCCCTCTGCAAGATATCTCACTATTTTTGACTTTTCTGAGCCTGTCAAGTCCTTCTTTTGACCCATTTTGCCAAAGGAAAGGAAGTTGCCTAATAATTATGCGCACCTGATATAGGGTGTTGATGTCATTAGACCACACCCCTTCTCATTACAGAGATGCACATCACCTAATATGCTTAATTGGTAGTAGGCTTTCAAGCCTATACAGCTTGGAGTAAGACAACATGCATAAAGAGGATGATGTGGTCAAAATACTTATTTGCCTAATAATTCTGCACTCCCTGTAAATCAAAAATGGACACTGGTACAAAATAGCTAAGCGTAGCTAAGGAGCTCTGGGCCCCAGTGCAAGTTTTACATTGGGCCCTCCCAAGCACTCAATACATAACAATTGATACAGAGCTCCAAAACCTGCCAAGGACAATTACAGTGTCAGAAGTGCAAGAAGGGGATTGGGAACAGTTTATTAAAGATTACTACCATTCAAAGCCAGTGGTGGGCCGAAATTACGCATATGTAAAATTTCGCATTGAAATTCGCAATTATGCATCGTAATCATAATGCAAAATTTCTGGGAAAATCGTAATTAATTTCATATGTAATAGTAATATTTCATAATTTTGTGCTGATTTTAGTGCTTAATAGCAAAGCCCCCAAACATGTGATTGCTACCAAAATCGCTACATATGTTAAGAATAGTGGGTACAAGTCAACAAATTTTTTTTAATTTTTAAATTTTTCAAAAATACCTTGTAGTTTTTGAGAAAATTGATTTTAAAAATGCAAAGAAATATGGTTTTTTAATTGTAACTTTTATAAATTAAAAAAAAAAATTCTTTGTATATTTAAAATCGATTTTCTCAAAAACTACAAGGTATTTTTGGAAAATTATTTTTTTGACTTGTACCCACTATTTTCCTTAACATATGTAGCAATTTTGGTGTCAATGTATAGGGGTTTTGCTATTCACTGCCAAGGTCGGCACGAAATTACGCGAAAATTACGCGAAAATTACGCAAAATTTTATGTGAAATTACGAATGACTCTACGAAATCAATTAACTGTACAAATCGTAATTACATATAGGTGAAATTGCAAAATTTTACGTGAAAATTTGCATAATCGTAATTAGCTGATTACGATCATCACTATTTAAAGCATCTATAGAAGTGATTATTACAAGCACATGACCAATAAAGAGCTAATACTGCGGTTGAGGGACAGTCCTATGGGGTTCCTCTGGCCCAAGGGCCCTGATGCGGTCGTAACCTCTGTAACCCCTATATCTCTAACACTTAAGAGAACCCAGCCCTTCCAAGCTTAGGTTATCTAGTAACTTGGCGAAAGATCAAAGGGGGAATGGCCTAAGTTAGAGCATATGCTTGTCAGAAGTCAGGAGTTTTGAAGAAGTATTTAAAGATATCAATGGTTGGAGAGTGATGAATGTGCTGTGGAAGGGCATTCTGGTGGAGCGGTGAAGCACATGAGAAGTCTTGTATATATGAGTGCGAGGAGGACAAAAGAAGCTCGTGCAGATCTGAGATTGCGGTTGGGTTGGTATATGGAAACAAGTGAGGAAATGCATAGGGGAGAGAGATTGTGGAGACCTTTTTAGGTTAGGGATAAGAGTTTAAAATGGATCCTCTCATTAATTGGCAACCAATGAAGAGCTTGGTAGAGAGGAGCAGCAGAGGAAGAGCGAGAAGAGAAATTATTGAGACAAGCAGCTGAGTTCAGTACAGATTGGAGCGGTACCAGTCAGTTAGTTGATAGTCCACAAAGCAATATGTTACAATAGTCCAAACGAGATATAATACGAGCATGTACTAACATTTTAGTTGCCTCGTGTGTGAGAAAAGGTTGGATGTGGGATATGTTTTTGAATTGGAGATGACAGGAGCTGGTTAAGGAGCGAATGTGAGGAATAAATGAAAGAGAAGAATCAAATATTACCCCTAAGCAACGAGCTTTGGGAACTTAAGTTATAGGAGTGCTGTTAACATTTATTTTTATATCAGGCAGAGAGGAAGATAGAGACAGTGGAAAGATGATTAGTTCTGTTTTACTCATGTTATGTTTAAAGAGGTCATGAAAGAGGATATAGCAGATAGGCAGTCAGGAACACGTGTGAGGAAGGAGTTAAGGTCTTGGCCTTTTGTAAATGGAATCCCACTTCTGAGCTTGAAACAGGCTCCCTTTTATAAACAAAACCACATTTCTCGGCTACATCCAGTGCTCTTTTATAAATAAAATAGTGTTGAAAGGCTATATCCAGCAAATTCAATTAGACTTTTGCTAGAGTTTCTAATAGCCTCAGAAGTAAGTATAGGGAGCCAAAGCATCTAAAGCCTAACCCTACACCCCCCAGTAAGTGCCTAAAAAGAGGTCCACCTACTGTATGCCTATTATCATTACCCATTCTATAAGGGCCTAACCTTAAAGGCCCATACACACGTCGGATTTCCGTGAACGACGGGTCGTTTGAACGTCCCGTCGTTCAGTCGTTCGCTCGCTAAATCAGTCGTGTGTACAGACTGTCATTCGATTGATAAGAGTGAGTTTGTCAAACTCACTCTTATCACGCGAACGACAGTCTGTACACATGCCCGATTTAGCGGGCGAACGACTGAACGACAGGACGTTCAAACGACCCGTCGTTCACGGAAATCTGGCGTGTGTATGGGCCTTTACTCTCCACCTAATGCCTAACCCTAAAGGGAGGAGCTGTTTGCACTGATTGATCCTCCTTTCAAGAGATAAGAAAAAAGTTAGAAGACAGATACAGATAAGTTGAAAGAAAAAGAGAGAAATACGCAGTTGAAAATGTCAGAAGAAAAAAAGTAATATATTAAAGAAAGAGGTATACAGAACGAAAAAAAAAAAATTAAAAAGGTATTCCCTTTAATAAAGTTTTACATTTTACTACTGTCTTCTAAATAGGTAGGAAGTGAACATTTACACTCCTGTCTTGCTTTTAGACATCTGGAGGTCCCCAGATGTCACCATTAGTACCAGACGTTCTGCCCACACCAGCCAGCATAAGGACAAGGGGTTAAAGGGACACTTAAGTCAAAAAAAAAAAAGAGTTTTACTCACCTAGGGCTTCCAATAGCCCCCTGCAGCTGTCCGGTGCCCTCGCCATCTCCCTCCGATCCTCCTGACCCCGCCGGCAGCCACTTCCTGTTTCGGTGAGTGATTCTTCGCGTTCCTGGCCACAATAGTGCCATCTATGCTGCTAAAGCATATATCATATACCATATAGCAGCATAGAGGGTGCTAATGTGTCTGGGAACGCGAAGAATCACTCGCGTCCCCAGCCTGTCAGCTCCTGTCACCGAAACAGGAAGTGGCTGCTGGCGGGGCCAGGAGGATCGGAGGGAGACAGCGAGGGCACCGGACAGCTGCAGGGGGCTATTGGAAGCCCTAGGTGAGTAAAACTCATTTTTTTTGTTTGACTTAAGTGTCCCTTTAAAGAGGCATTGTGGTGAAGACAGACATTTTTTTCTATTTTATTAAAAGGGTGTTTGCTGGCTTTTTCCTAATACATGGATGTAAAAATTACTTTTTGGAGGAATCTACTTTTTTAAATATATATATATTTTATTTTCAGTGACACACTTTTGCACACCTCACTTAAGTATGTGATGCCTACACTCATAAAAAGTATTCACACAACATTTTAATGCTGGCTACAGCCCATCATATAAATAAATAGGTGGGGGGTGGTATACCAAAGATGAAGGGTAATGCCCATCCTTGAACAGGCAAAAGTGCTTGTACATGTACTAATTTAACGCTGAAGCAACTGGAGATTATCATGGAATCTAATGTACAGAGACCACAAAGGGTTTGTGGTTCTTTCAACATCATAGTTGCATCATGAGTTGTGCACGATATAATTGCATCCTAGCCAGTAAATACAATCACCGATCTATAGCAAGCCAAAGCCAACAAAGCAAAAGGATTGCAATTTGTAATCCTTTAATTTAGCAGATCAAGCTAACAGTCTGCCAACAGTCAGCTGACAGAGGCAAGCGCAATTAAAACGCAAGCGCAATTAAACAGTGAAAAATCTGGGTTAAAAACTGTATCCTTTAAAAAAAGAACATATTTCAGAAAGACCACTCCGTCCTCCCGCGGTCTGCTGTTTAGCCACAATCAGCCCCGGTTACTTGCTCAGTGACATCAGTCTGGGTCTACTGTGCATGTATCAAATCTTAGTAATGCTTTATCTCTGGTTTACTTTAAAGAGGTTAAAGATCTGCCATTTGTAACATTTGTATTTTTATCACAGTTGTATATTTAACGGATAAAACAATTTTCTTCAGTTCAAACATTAAGAGACTTTATAAACTACAAAGTACCGTATATACTCGAGTATAAGCCGAGTTTTTGAGCCCAAAAAGTGGTTCAAAAGTGGGGGTCTTGACTTATACTCGAGTTCCCTGTACTTGCAGACCCAAACACCCACCCTCCAGTCTACCAGACACTGCAGTATATGTAGTTTAGCTGAGCGATGATGACTGTGTGTCCCCTCGCCATGTGCATTGCATCCCGTAACTGATTACTGCAATGCCCATTAGATGCAACCTTACCACCATGCGCTGTCCTGCTGCCCGCCAGAGTAAAGCCAAATGTACAGTAGCAAGATCCTCTGTGTAGAAGCGTCGTGTGACATGAAACGCGTGGGTGGGAGGAGCCGATCGTCGCATCACGCTACCCAGCCGACCCCGCTGCCTGAAGCCGACCCAGCTAGCCAGCATAGTACAAACACTTTCTGACTGCCTGCTGTTAGTAACAGGCAAGGCGTGACTGATGCCAAGCAAGGTGCCCCCCATGGTGAGCGGACACCTGTGAGGTCACAAGACGCGCACGTACACTGAGTGTAGCCGAACACCAGCTAAGTAACAGTGGGAGGATCAGAGAGTATGCGCCCACTGCTGGGTACAAAACATGCTGAGTGGGACACCCGGAGGTGAAAGTGCACACAGTCTGATGCCGGAGAATGCTGTACTAATGGGCCAAACACAAGTATATTGAGTTATTGAACTATTGCATGACAAAAGAAGGGATGATGTTTTGGGCAAAGGCAAGGCCCTCCCTGGAAAGCCTATAAGTGCGGAACTGTGTCAGTGTAAAGCCGGCCAACGATTGCTGTTGCAGCTTTTTGTTATAACAACAGAGGACTTATCCCCATTAGGGGAGGCAGCTGCTGTGTGTATGGCTGTATGCTGATGTGTGACAGCTAGGCGGACTGGGCTTGCGTGCATGGAGCATAAGAGTCCTTTTGACAGACTCCATGCACACAAGCCTAAATTGATAGTTCTCGGGGTATGCGGGATGGCTCCTTGGTTTTTAAATTTTATACTGGTTTCTGTGCGGAAACCGGTTTTTTAATACTATCTGTGTTTTGGTTCCTTAAAGGAGTACATCTGTGACTTGGTGTAGATTGTGCGATAAATATTTACATTGAACTAGGATGATATGGTGTTTATGGCCAATTTATGTTGCTTTCTCTATTTAGTATATGACACTGGCTGCACCAGCTTACGGTTCAAATGATTGATGAGAAGTGATTGCACAATAGCTCTGTGGCTCCTTGGCAACGCTCTTCTTATAAGATCCTCTGTGTCCCTGAACTTTGAGTGTCCCCCTTGGCAAAAGCAGAGTAATGCGCGGTTGCTTTGCTAACGGACCACACAGCGAGCATTCCTCCATAGCTTTTTAGTTTAATTTTCTATTTGCTATTATGCCTGTAGTGGCATACAGAAAGTGGAAACAGAAAGTTCAAATAACAAGCTGTGGAGGAATGCTCACCGTTAGCAAAGGAACCATGCAATCCCATTACCATCAATATATGCATGGCTAACAGCACAATATGGGCAAACATCACTCAGCACATATGGGGTTGGTACACAGAGGTCTGCCACTAGTGTTGGGCGAACACCTAGATGTTCGGGTTCGCGAACGTTCGCCGAACATCGCCGCGATGTTCGGGTGTTCGCGCCGAACTCCGAACATAATGGAAGTCAATGGGGACCCGAACTTTCGTGCTTTGTAAAGCTTCCTTACATGCTACATACCCCAAATTTGCAGGTTATGTACACCTTGGGAGTGGGTACAAGAGGGAAAAAATATTTGAAAAAGAGCTTATAGTTTTTGAGAAAATTGATTGTAAAGTTTCAAAGAAAAAACTGTCTTTTAAATGTGGAAAATGTCATGTTTCTTTGCACAGGTAACATGCTTTTTGTCGCCATGCAGTCATAAATGTAATACAGAGAAGAGGTTCCAGGAAAAGGGACCGGTAACGCTAACCCAGCAGCAGCAGCAGCACACGTGATGGAACAGGAGGAGGCGCAGGAGGAGAAGGCCACGCTTTTTGAGACACAACAACCCAGGCCTTGCATGAGGACAAGAAGCGTGCGGATAGCATGCTTTTTACCGCCATGCAGTCATAAATGTAATAAAGATGAGAGGTTCCATAAACAGGGACCGGCAACGCTAACCCAGCAGCAGCACACGTGATGGAACAGGAGGAGGCGCAGGAGCAGAAGGCCACGCTTTCAGGCGCAACTCAGGCCTTGCATGAGGACAAGAAGCGTGCGGATAGCATGCTTTGTACCGCCATGCAGTCATAAATGTAATAAAGATAAGAGGTTCAATAAACAGAGACCAGGCGGCAACGCTAACCCAGCAGCAGCAGACGTGATGGAACAGGAGGAGGCGCAGGAGGAGAAGGCCACGCTTTCATGCGCAACTCAGGCCCTGCATGAGGACAAAAAAATGCGTGCGCAAAGCAATGCAATGAGTAGTTTTCAGGACACAATGGGCTATTCGGAGGAGCTATTCCCACCTCCACAATCTTCTACCTTTGAAAGGTCAATGGAACAGCCACAAATGTTGTGCCCGGATTCACAACCTTTTTCTGTAGAAAATGCACCTCGCACTGAAATGCAAGGCGAGGCCGAGGATGAACATGACGTCAACAACTCAACATGACGCAAAATGGGGGCGGAACAGAAAGCTGCTTTCAATGTTTTGAAGGCCTTAATTGCCTCCGGTGGCCAGTTAGATGCATCATTCATCACACCCAAATCCCAGAGCAATGTGTGCAGGAATTTGAATCGCAGGAGGTGTACCGAGATCATCTGGACAAGTGACTAAGTGACCAAGTGACCAAGTGACAAGTGACCAAGTGACAAGTGACAAAGTGAAAGTGACAAAGTGACCAGTGACAAAGTGACAAAGTGACAAAGTGACTGACAAAGTGACAAAATGACAAAGTGACAAAATGACAAAGTGACAAGTGACAAAGTGACAAGTCACAAGTGACAAAGTGACAAGTGACAAAGTGACAAAGTGACAAAATGACAAAGTGACAAAGTGACCAGTGACAAAGTGACAAGTGAGAGGTTGTTCTGGGGAGCTCTACTCCACTGCACACAGTCACATATGAGGAGAGGTCTCGTCGGGACTGCTGATCCTCCTCAGCTTGCTCAAAGCCTTGAGGGTTCCTGAAGATCCTCTGCTTGGAGTTCGCCGGGGTTCAGCTTGGTGTCGGGGTCGGCGGCGTCCTCCTCACTCCAACGTGGCAGATCTTCTGTTGAAGGAAAAAAAAACAAACATTTTTTTAAAGTCCAGTACCGCTTCTGAAGGACTCACCAAGAGATGCAGGAGCGCTTCAATGTAGCGCACCATCGCTCGCTGGGTGATGTCCCTCCCTACGCGCTGGAATTCTACGCTGCACATGCTAGCATGCTTTTGCACAGTGCCGAGGCGCATTCCAGCAGCTAGTAGCTACCAAGCTTCTGTGGATCTGATTGGGCCACCATGTTGCATCTCTGCCAAGTCCTCCAAAATTTTGAGCAATCCACGTTGCTTGTGACTGAGCAGTGACAACTCTACAGTCAGCATTACAATACCACTGCTGTGTTTGCTGAAGAAATCAATGTTGAAGATGGAAACTGCTGGCATGATGCAAGTGGGGGAATCTGAAGATGAAAATGATCAGCGTGATGATACCAACATCAGGCAACCTGCCTCAGGAAACGCTGGTCCCAGCTATGACAAAGAACAGGACGAGGAACAGCTGGAGTTGGAGCAGGAATTGGATGCCCCCACTGCCGAGGGACAGAGCGGTGCACGTTGGACTTCCACAATTTATCGGGAATGGACAGCAGAAGAGGAAGAAAGTGATGCTGGTGACGAATATGGTGCATCACAACAATCACAACGCTCACAAGAACATGAAGACAGAGGAGTCTGGCAGGATTCTCTGGCACACATGGCTCAATTCATACTAGACTGCATTGAACGCGGCCCGCGCATTATTCACTATTCATTATTATTCATTATTCTGGACAACACCAATTACTGGGTTTATACCCAGTTTATACAAACACAATGTTAAAAAACTGATTGAAGAAAGTGTCAGACAGGTCAAAAATGGAACAATTCCAGCAGGCCCTTGAGGATGGAGACTTTAGAGAGGAGATTGACATCCTCCTCCTTCTCTAGCCAGTTGTACGCCGACAGACTGACTTCAGCAAACCCAGGAGGACCAGGAGGGCAGCAAAGAACACAAGCTGCTGCTAGTACCCAAAAGGGAATGGTATTGGCAGTATCCTTGGAGTGGGAACATTTTCTGACACCCATGCAGCAGCCCACAGAACAGCAATCGGGCAGTTCCACGTCCTCCAACACCAATCGCCTGGAGAAGATGGTCAAGGACTACATGTCAGATGGCGTAGCTGTGTTGAACAATCCATCTGCAGACAGACGGTGAGTGTGACAGCACAGAAGGACCATGGCAACTCACTCATAGTACCACAGTTTGATAGTGCTGCCTAAAAAATTATATGGATCCGTGGACCCGGGCAGTACTGGGAAGTGGGAACGCAGATTTTAGTACCTAAACACACGATACAACATGTTTTCCGGGGTCGGACTCTGAGGCACATACAGATGGTCCCGATCATCATCCTCATCATACAACTCTTCTCCTGAGTCTGACCCACCCACCACCTCTGCCACCCCAACATCCCCAGACACAGACCCCTCATCGTCCTCAACATTAACTTGGGATGCTGGCCTGAGCCCGACCTCCTCCTCCACATCAGGCCCCATCATCTCCTCAATGGCAGCCCTCAATAATCGCTCTGGTGCCGGACCGATGGACACAACGTTCTCCTCCGGGGAGGGCTGCTGCTGACCACTGGCTGCTGGGGTGGATGTTATAGCTTGCGTGGGGCGTTGGCTGTTGCTGTTGTTGGGAGTGCTGCTCACAGCGGAGGTCTCTGAGGAACTCATGGTGAGCTCATATAGTGGTTGACGTTGAGTGGAGTATTACTGATCCCAGCAATATACACACTGACTGGCAGAGTACGCAATGCTATATAGTGGTTGACGGTGAGGGAAGTACTACAGATCCCAGCAATATACACAGTGACTGGCAGTACAATGGTATGGGTGGGTGAGCAGAGTACTACAGATCCCAGCAATGCTATATAGTAATGGGGTGACTGAGTGAGCGGCAGTGTACTACTGTTCCCAGCAGACACAGAGTGGCAGTAAACACAATGCTATATAGTGTGGCTGAGCGAGGTACACAGAGTGGCAGTAAACACAATGCTATATAGTGTGGCTGAGCGAGGTACACAGAGTGGCAGTAAACACAATGCTATATAGTGTGGCTGAGCGAGCGGTGTAGTACTGTTCCCAGCAGACACAGAGTGGCAGTAAACACAATGCTATATAGTGCGGCTGAGCGAGGTACACAGAGTGGCAGTAAACAGAATGCTATATAGTGTGGCTGAGCGAGCGGTGTACTACTATTCCCAGCAGACACAGAGTGGCAGTAAACAGAATGCTATATAGTGTGGCTGAGCGAGGTACACAGAGTGGCAGTAAACACAATGCTATATAGTGTGGCTGAGCGAGCGGTGTACTACTATTCCCAGCAGACACAGAGTGGCAGTAAACAGAATGCTATATAGTGTGGCTGAGCGAGGTACACAGAGTGGCAGTAAACACAATGCTATATAGTGTGGCTGAGCGAGCGGTGTAGTACTGTTCCCAGCAGACACAGAGTGGCAGTAAACACAATGCTATATAGTGTGGCTGAGCGAGGTACACAGAGTGGCAGTAAAAACAATGCTATATAGTGTGGCTGAGCGAGCGGTGTACTACTATTCCCAGCAGACACAAAGTGGCAGTAAACACAATGCTATATAGTGTGGCTGAGCGAGGTACACAGAGTGGCAGTAAACAGAATGCTATATAGTGTGGCTGAGCGAGCGGTGTACTACTATTCCCAGCAGACACAGAGTGGCAGTAAACACAATGCTATATAGTGTGGCTGAGCGAGTGGTGTACTACTATTCCCAGCAGACACAGAGTGGCAGTAAACAGAATGCTATATAGTGTGGCTGAGCGAGGTACACAGAGTGGCAGTAAACACAATGCTATATAGTGTGGCTGAGCGAGCGGTGTCCTACTATTCCCAGCAGCGACACAATGACTGGGGGGACCCTGGCTAGCGTGGCTGGAGCGCAAACTACCCTGCCTGCCTACCCAAAGCTAAACCCACAGACAAATGGCGGAGATATGACGTGGTTCGGGTATTTATTTACCCGAACCACGTGACAGTTCGGCCAATCAGAGCGCGTTCGGGTCCGAACCACGTGACCCGTTCGGCCAATCACAGCGCTAGCCGAACGTTCGGGGAACGTTCGGCCATGCGCTCTTAGTTCGGCCATGTGGCCGAACGGTTTGGCCGAACACCATCAGGTGTTCGGCCGAACTCGAACATCACCCAAACAGGGTGATGTTCTGCAGAACCCGAACAGTGGCGAACACTGTTCGCCCAACACTATCTGCCACGCATACTGCTCTACTCTGGGTGGGGGGATCTTTCCTCACAGTGCCACAAGTACACATGCATTTTTGTGCATTGTCTACTGAATTAAAGTCCATGTGAATTTGTTCACAGTATACAGTAAGGCTGTGTTCACATTGAGACTTTGTAGCATAACAGCTGCTTTGCTGCACTGCAATTCACCACCATCGGTGTGTTGCAGTATAATGGCGTGCAGCATTGTAATGTACTGCCTGCATTACTGCATATCCTACTTGCCTTATACTCGGGTCAATCGTTTTTTCCAGTTTTTGTATGTGAGTGTTGGGGTCAGCTTATACTCAGGTCTGATTATACTCTAGTATATATGGTACTATACCACAAAGCAATACATGTTCTTCTGTGCAGTTAACCATAGAAATGGATGTGAGGACAAAACTGCTGCATGTACTGTTTTTATATACAGTACTGTATGGACTTTATAATGTTTTAGTTCAAAGTGAAGAAAATATTGTAAGAGCTACACATTACTAGCTTGCACCATTGCATAGGAAACAGGCTTATAAATCAAATAGGTACTGTTTATGTGATAACTATTATGTTAAAAAGCATCAAAGACATCATGTTGTCTACATTTTAACGATGCCTTTGTAAGCAGAATTTGCAATATGCTTTTTTATCTTTTATTATCTTTGTAAAAAGCCTTATACTTTGCATATTAAAAATAACAGCTTTGTTCTTCTTAGTTTGTGAAAAAAATGAGCTAAGAAGGAATAGCTTTAAGGAAAATAAATAAAACTTTGATTTCAGCTCACTGTTTATTTCTGTGATCATTTTTCAAAAGGAAATTTATCAAAGTACATGTTGCATATATTGCATAACAAGGACTGACTTGGCTAAGTGGTAGGAGCACTCCTTTGCTTTATCAATCGAGAAGACATTATGGCCACTCATTGGTAGAGATGAGCCTCTACAGTAAAATTGTTTTACCACAAAGCCATGTTTTGATCACAGGATTTTTAAAAAAATGTAAATACATGGAAAAACTGCTAAATATGGTTTCTTGTGAAAGCATTTTTTTTGTGTGTATAAACAAGCAGTCTCACAAAAATGCTTTTCCTCATGTCCCATTACCTTAAACGCATTTTCACAAAAATTCTCATCTTTACAGAAATTAAGTATTTTTTTTTCTCAAAAATTCTTATCTTGAAAAAAAATGTACATTTAACCACTTCACATTCAGTCGTTTTCACTTTATGCATCCGAGCAATGTTCACCTCCCATTCATTAGCCTATAACTTTATCACTACTTATCACAATGAACTGATCTATATCTTGTTTTTTCTGCCACCAATTAGGCTTTCTTTGGGGGGTACATTTTGCTAAGAGCCACTTTACTGTAAATGCATTTTAACAGGAAGAATAAGAAAAAAACTGAAAAAATTCATTATTTCTCAGTTTTTGGTCATTATAGTTTTAAAATAATACATGGCTCCATAATTAAAACCCATGTATTATATTTGCCCATTTGTCCCAGTTATTACACCATTTAAATTATGTCGCGATCACAATGTATGGTGACAATATTTTATTTGGAAATAAAAGTGCATTTTTTCCATTTTGCATCCATCACTATTTACAAGCTTGGGTAAATATTTTTTTTTTTATTATTATTATTGTAATTTGTTTTTTTTATTAAACATTTAATGTGGGTATTTTTAGGAGGGTGGGATGGAAATAGTATTTTTTTTATATAAATATATGTGTTGTAATGATTTGTGTCAGTAAGAAACAGGGTTCTGATTTTTAGGTGATCTGCAGAATCACCTATAATGCAGGTATATCAGACAGCTGATGTGACAGCAATAGCAAGTATAGTGATTGGTGCAACAGTAGTACTGATAGGTTTAGCTATACCTCACCAGAGGAGCTGGTGGGTACTAACAGTACAGCGCCCCTCACCAGAGTCAAGGGGCCTCTGGTGAGAGTAGAGTGGTCAGACTAATCGGGTTGGCAACAGACAGACAGATGCAGTACAAAATCGGAAGGCAGAGACAGGAAGGTTTAAACAGGCAGAGTTGGCAGCAAGATCAGATGGGCAGAGGTACAGAATCACTGAGCAGGAGAGTAGTCAGAACGAGCCAGAGTCATGCACAGATAATAACACAGTAATAAATAATCTTATAGCTATCAAACAATTCTTATCTTGTGTAAAATCCCCGGTTTCCTCCCGGATCAAAGCACACCGGAACTATCTAAGATCTGAGCGCTAACACCAAGTATTCGCAACAGCAGACAAGTTGCGAGTGATTCTGCTTGGCTTATGAAGCAGAGGAGACCCCTCCGTCATGCCTGCTCCTCTCAGCCAATGAGGAGCGGCGAGTGTCTCCTCTGATGTCAGCCGACCGGCCGGTCAGCTGACGCGCCTCTTCCCCGCATAAAGGTCCTGTCTGTGCGCGCACACGCGATAAGGCGACCTTATGTGCAGCTGACAAACCCGTCCTCGGCGTGCTAGACACCCGAGGCACGGATAGATTGCTAGGCAGAGAGCTGGAGGCAGCTGCGTTGGTAGCACTGTTCACCGCAACTGCCTCTCCAACGATTGTTACATGTGTATTTTTTTTTTCCATTTAGATGTAGTTGTTCTTTTTGGCCACAAGATGGCAGCCATGAGTTTGTGTACATGACATCACTCTAAGCGTAACATGTACGCTTAGAGCGACGTAGGGGGGCGCAAGAGGCAGAAAAAGCGAGGCTTCAGAGAGAAGCTGTTGCTTTTTCTGCAGGGGAGAGGAATCAATCATCGGGCACCATGTCCCGATTGATTCCTGGGCTAACGATCCGCGGCCGGGAGCGCGCGTGCACGCACGTGACCGGCCTCGGGAGTGCGCGGGAGTGCGCGGGAGCGCACATGGCCTACTGGTTGTAACTTTTACATCCAGGAAGCTTAAATGGTTAATCTTAAAACTAGGGTAACATTTAAAGGGCCATATTCCCTCATCAATATACTATAGAGTACTGTCATAATTACTTTTAGAGGTAATCAATGCAGCGCTGAACCATTTATAGGCATAGACCACCCAGGCAAGTGTCTTGGGCTCCACCTAGTGGTGAGAGTGTACATTGCACCATTTTATTGTGAAGATGCTGCTAACATTGCAGGAGCACAGAACGCGCCCTCTTCTCTGCACTGCTGGAGACACAGAATCAGTAGCTGTGAGGATGAGGTAGGCTGAAAGTAAGGCCAGAGCAGATAAAGTGTGAAGAGCAGACAGATGATGTCCTGGGTTTGCAGTGGCAGGGGAGATTGAGTGTGTTTCAGTTAAATATGTAAGTGTTGGTGTTTTGTGTCCATGCCAATGTGTATATGTACTCATGTGTGCCACAATAAATGAGTATTTGTAGGCAGATGTAAATATATGTTTATGCATATGTACACAAGTGTGTGTGTTTGTACATGTGCATCTATGAATGCATTTCTTTTTGTATGAATATGTGCGTTTGGCGTTGGTGGAACTTTTGTGGGTACTGCTTTTTGGGGATGATCTGAGACTTGGGGATCGATCTATAAAAAAATGCTGTATATAACAAGATGAGGGGCACATTGCTTGTAATGCATTGTATTCTCTACAGTTCAGGAGCACCATCAGATATTTCTCATTGGGCAACCTCATATAAGCATTCATTCAGCATTGTGCTATAAGTCTATTTAACAGCTGAATTGTGTGATAGACGTTACATTGACTGTTGTAGATAACCAATCCCACTGCAATTTTGTAAAGATTGCATTGGAATGCATGGAGATTGGAGAGGCAGGAAATGCACTGAAAGTCAACTGCTGGGAAGCAGCAGTAAAGAATCTCTGGAACACTGCCCCACTGAATAGGACACCTTGGGCTCGATTTACAAAACGGTGCTGACTTTAACACTGGCCCTTAGCTCGTCTAAACTCAGTTTAAATGTGAGAAGTAGTGATCGTGCGCAAAGTTTTGCGTGCGCACTGCACAAAGCGCAGGGCGCTCCGCGCGAAGTGCCCACTAAAGCCTATGGGACTTAGCACGCGCATAGGACTTTGCACGGTTTTCTCAATCAGATCACGCGTTAAGTACCGCGCGCAAAGTTTTGCGCACGGTACTTATCGTGCAATCTGATTGAGAAAACCGGTGCTAACCTACTTAGCACCCTGGTTAGCACGCCTAAAGACTTTAGACGTGCTAAGTAGGTTAGCACCGTGTAACGATCGGTGTAACACAGAGAGGGTCTGATTACCGGTGATCTGCAGTATCACCGAGAATGCAGAATATACCCGATTATTGATGATCTGCAGTATCACCGATAATCAGATATATATTCTAACCTCTGGACACCTGAGAGATCAGAGTGTTTTGGTGTAACAGTAATACTTTGAGTATTGCACCTGAGGGGCAGGTGCGAGGCAGTACAAGTACTGCACAAGAGACAAGTTCCTTCCACTAGCCTGGACTCTCCCGAGAGAAGCTAGGCTGAGAGTAGGAAGGACCGAGTGTGAGTGACACCAAAGAGAGGGTAAAAAGTTCTGGGGTAGTGAGCCCCTCAAGGTGCGATCTGGCCACCCGACAATCACTCGGCTGCTCCCATGTTAATCACTAGAGGAATATGTAAAAAAGAGAGGAGCGCTCTGAGATTTCCAGCAATGATAGATCAATTAACACTAGGAAAGGTCTCACCTAGTATTAGTGTGGCCGGTACAGCGTACTCAGCCGCGATTCGCATGCGTCCCTCTTAGGCAGCCGGGGACCGGGCTCTCCGTGGCAGCAAGGCAGAGACAGGGCGGAGGCGACGTCACCAGCTCCAGACCTCCTTGCGATGGTAGCGAGGACGTCTGTTCAAACACACGCTGAAAGGCGTGGTGAGCAGCGTCCAATTGTCCGTGAATGGTAAAAAGATCTATCATTGCTGGAAATCTCAGAGCGCTCCTCTCTTTTTTACATATACCAAAGAGAGGGTGTCACTAACAGGTCTGGGAACTGCCTCTCACAGTAAGGCCAGTTCTCGAGGTCGGGCAAGCCAGGTCGTAAACACACAGACAGATAAGGTACAGATTCAGGAGACAGATACCGAATCCAATGAACAGGCAGGGTTGGCAACGGAGAATCAGAATAGCAAGGTACAGAATCAGGAGGCAAATACAGAGTCCAGGAATGAGCAGAGTTTGGCAACAGGATATCAGAAATAGCAAGGTACGGAATCAGAGTTCAGGAGGATAGTCAGGCAAGCAGAAGGTCATAACAAATAATACAGTTCAATATTCCTAACACTAAGGTGTGAGCTCCGTGATCATCAACACCTTTGGAAACTATGCTAGAACACAGAAACAGACAAGGCCTGAGTGCTACCACGTAGTGATCGCAATGCCAGACACCAGAGAAATGACCAGCACCCAGTATATATACTATAGCGCTCTACAGCGCCACCCTTAAAGGGACACTTAAGTCAAAAAAAAAAAATGAGTTTTACTCACCTAGGGCTTCCAATAGCCCCCTGCAGCTGTCCGGTGCCCTCGCCGTCTCCCTCCGATCCTCCTGGCCCCGCCGGCAGCCACTTCCTGTTTCGGTGGCAGGAGCTGACAGGCTGGGGACGCGAGTGATTCTTCGCGTTCCTTGCCACAATAGCGCCATCTATGCTGCTATAGCATATATCATATACCATATAGCAGCATAAAGGGAGCTAATGTGTCTGGGAACGCGAAGAATCACTCGTGTCCCCAGCCTGTCAGCTCCTGTCACCGAAACAGGAAGTGGCTGCCGGCGGGGCCAGGAGGATCGGAGGGAGACAGCGAGGGCACCGGACAGCTGCAGGGGGCTATTGGAAGCCTTAGGGTGAGTAAAACTCATTTTTTTTGTTTGACTTAAGTGCCCCTTTAAGTGCTGGACCAATGAAAAGTAGTGGAAATGTCAGCTGACCAGCTTGGTCAGCTGACCTTCTTCTGGCTGTCATATAAACTCTGCCTCTCAGCGCGCGCGCGTCATTCTGAACCTGTGTGGACTATCAGTCCCAGCCACACCAGTCACGCTTTGCAATGTCTCTGCTGGCCTGCACGCGGGGTGAGACGCACCGCTATCTGCACATGCGGTGGCCTCCCCGCCCCTGGTCAGACTGTCAGTAGCAGGCCTGTGCGCGCAAACCGCCGCGTCTGACGAGGCGGTTTTTCCGCGTTCCGCTATGCCAGCCGCGGAAACAGCCGCCTCATCCTTTTCCGCGTTTCTTCACAGTACCCCACTCCCCCCCCCCCCCCCCCCCCGAGGAGTGGACTCCGGACAGCTCCTTCCAGGCTTCTCAGGATGAAAAGCGTGGAATTCCTTTTTCAGCTTGTCAGCATGCATGCGACATTCAGGTACCCATGATCTCTCCTCAATACCATACCCTTTCCAATGAACCAGATATTGTACTGAGTTCTGAACTATGCGTGAGTCTAAAATCTTCTCTACCTCATACTCAGGTTGGTCATCTATCATCACAGGAGGAGGAGGAGTGGGACCCACATGGACTGCTGGTTTAAGCAGAGACACATGAAAGGATCTTACGCCACGCATACTGGCAGGAAGATCAATGGCATAAGTAACATTGGTGATCTTTCTAGTTACTGGAAATGGACCCACAAACCTGGGCCCCAACTTGGCTGAAGCCAAGGTCAAGTGATGTGTAGACACCCAGACTAAGTCTCCTGGTTGAAACTTCCACTCTAAGGAACATTTTTTGTCAGCTTGACCTTTCTGACTTTGAAACGCCTTCTCCAAATTATTTTTCACGATCCACCACACGTCCTTAACCACTTGAGGACCTAGCCTTTACCCCACCTTAAGGACCAGCACTGTATTTTCAGATCTGTGCTGGGTGGGCTCTACAGCCCCCAGCACAGATCAGCTGGCATGCAGAGCGATCAGATCACCCCCCTTTTTTCCCCCCTAGGGGGATGATGTGCTGGGGGGGTCTGATCGCTTCTGCATGCTGTGAGTGGCGGGGGGGGGCACCTCAAAGCCCCCTCCACGGCGACATTCTACCACTCCCTCTTCTCCCTCCCTGCCCGAGAGATCGGAGGCTGCACAGGAACGGCTCTGTTCTGTGCAGCCTCTAATAGGCTCCCCGCTGTCATGTGACAGCGATCCCCGGCCGCTGATGGGCCGGGGATCGCTGATCTACTACAACGCTGCTACTGTAGCAGCATTGTAAAAATGTAAACAAAGCGGATTATTTCCGCTTGTGTTTACATTTAGCCTGCGAGCCGCGATCGGCGGCCCGCAGGCTATTCACGGAGCCCCCCGCCGTGAATTGACAGGAAGCAGCCGCTCGCGCGAGCGGCTGCTTCCTGATTAATTAGCCTGCAGCCGAACTGCAGAACTGCGTCGCTGGTCCTGCAGTTGCCACTTTGCCGACGCGCAGTATGAGTGCGCGGTAGGCAAGTGGTTAAATGACTCTTGCCAGGCCTCCAGAGCTGGAAACGGAGTGGAAGCGATTGGCAATGGGGAAAATTTGGGCAGCTTCCCAGTAACTATCTGAAATGGACAGAATCCCGTGGAAGAACTTTTTAAATTATTGTGCGCAAATTCTGCGAAGGGCAAAAACTTGACCCAATCATTTTGCACTTCTGCAACGTAACACTTCAAAAATTGTTCCAATGATTGGTTGACTCTCTCAGTCTGACCATTGGTCTGTGGGTGGTAGCCCGAGGAAAATGACAGTTCCATGCCCATTTGGAGACAAAATGCCCTCCAAAATCTCGAAACAAATTGGACTCCCCGATCTGACACAATGTTTTCCGGAATGCCATGCAATCGGAAAACGTGGATGATGAACAAATCGGCCAACTCCTAGGCCGAGGGGAGTCCTTTCAAGGGCACAAAATGGGCCATTTTACTAAAGCGGTCGACTACTAGAGTTGGGCCGAACGGTTCGCCTGCGAACGGTTCCATGCGAACTTCAGTGGTTCGCGTTCGGGTCCCGCAGGCGAACTTTTGCGGAAGTTCGGTTCGCCCCATAATGCACCATGAGGGTCAACTTTGACCCTCTACATCACAGTCAGCAGGCCCAGTGTAGCCAATTAGGCTACACTAGCCCCTGGAGCCACTCCCCCCCTAATAAAAGGCAGGCAGCGGCGGCCATTACGCTCACTCGTGTGCCTGCGTTAGTGAGAGTAGGGCGAGCTGCTGCAGACTGTCTCTCATAGGGAAAGATTAGTTAGGCTTAGCTTGTTCCTGGCTGCATACCTGTTCTGTGAACCCACCACTGCATACCTGTACTGTGAACCCACCACTGCATACCTGTTCAGTGAACCCACCACTGCATACCTGTTCAGTGAACCCACCACTGCATACCTGTTCAGTGAACCCACCACTGCATACCTGTTCAGTGAACCTACCACTGCATACCTGTTCTGTGAACCCACCACTGCATACCTGTACTGTGAACCCACCACTGCATACCTGTTCAGTGAACCCACCACTGCATACCTGTTCAGTCAACCTGCCACTGCATACCTGTTCTGTGAACCCACCACTGCATACCTGTACTGTGAACCCACCACTGCATACCTGTTCAGTGAACCCACCACTGCATACCTGCTCAGTGAACCTGCCACTGCATACCTGTTCTATGAACCCACCACTGCATACCTGTTGTGTTCAGTGAACCCGCCACTGTATACCTGTTCAGTGAACCTGCCACTGTATACCTGTTCTGTTCAGTGAACCCCCCACTGCATACCTGTTCAGTGAACCTGCCACTGCATACCTGTTCTGTGAACCCACCACTGCATACCTGTTCAGTGAACCCACCACTGCATACCTGTTCAGTGAACCCACCACTGCATACCTGTTCAGTGAACCTGCCACTGCATACCTGTACTGTTCAGTGAACCCGCCACTGCATACCTGTTCTGTTCAGTGAACCCGCCACTGTATTCCTGTTCAGTGAACCCGCCACTGCATACCTGCTGTGTTCAGTGAACCCGCCACTGTATACCTGTTCAGTGAACCTGCCACTGCATACCTGTTCTGTGAACCCGCCACTGTATACCTGTTCTGTTCAGTGAACCCGCCACTGCATACCTGTTCTGTTCAGTGAACCCGCCACTGCATACCTGTTCTCGCCAAGTTGCGCACCAGTCCAGCACGGCCGTCAATACACAAACAGCTGTTTGCGGTGCGTTACATGGTGAGTTTGGTGTGTCAGTGTGAAGCAGTACCTTAATTACACTACCTGATTGATGTATACACATGCAAGATGTTTTAAAGCACTTTAGGCCTGTCATTTAGCATTTAATGTGATTTCTGCCCTTAAAACGCGGCTTTGCGTCAAATCCAGATTTTTCCCGGGGACTTTTGGCATGTATCCCACTCCTCCACCTGGGGGTCCAGGTGTTAGACCCCTTGAAACATCTTTTCCATCACTTTTGTGGCCAGCATAATTTTTTTTTTCAAAGTTCGCATCCCCATTGAAGTCTATTGCGGTTCGTGAACTTTTACGCGAACCGAACCTTACGCGGAAGTTCGCGAACCCGGTTCGCGAACCTAAAATCGGAGGTTCGGCCCCACTCTATCGACTACCACCCAAATGACTGACATGTCCTCAGACCTGGGAAGCTCACCCACAAAATCCATGGACAAGTGGGTCCACGGCTCACTCGGAGTGGGCAAGGGCTGCAACGTTCCCACAGGTGCCAGCCAGAAGGACTTACTTTTTGCACACACCGCACACTCTCTAACATACTCCTTGCAATCCGTTGCCAGAGAAGGCCACCAAGCGCACCTGGCAACCAGATCCTGTGTTCTGGAGGCCCCAGGGTGTCCCGCATTTTTGTGTGAATGGAACAACTGTAAGATCTGAAGACGGAATGGCAATGGTAAAAACATATCCCCTTCAGGCTTCCCCTCCGGGACGTCCTGCTGAAAGGGCTCTAAGGTCTCCATCCAGTCTTTCCATGTCTCAGTTGTTGCTAGTACCAGTCTTTGTGGGACAATGGTCTCTGCGGTAGAGGGCTGTGCTGTCTCTGGCTCAAAGCATCTGGACAGGGCATCTGCCTTAATGTTCTTGCTACCTGGAGTGTACGTAATTATAAATCTGAACCTTGAGAAGAACAAAGACCATCGAGCCTGACGGGGGCTTAATCTTTTAGCTCCCTCAATGTATTCCAAATTTTTGTGATCAGTGTAAACTGTGATCATATGTTCTGCTCCTTCCAACCAATGACGCCATTCCTCAAAGGCCAACTTGATGGCCAGGAGCTCCCTGTTGCCTATGTCGTAGTTTCTCTCTGCCGGAGAAAACCTACGAGAAAAATAGGCGCATGGGTGTAATCTACCCTGCAACCCTGATCGCTGAGACAGCACAGCCCCTACCCCGACCTCCGAGGCATCCACCTCAACAATAAAGGGGTAGGAAGTGTCAACGTGTCTTAGGATGGGTGCAGAGCAAAACAAGTCTTTTAACGTGGAAAATGCTTGCAGAGCTTCTGGAGACCAATGGGTAGTATCTGCCCCTTTTTTAGTGAGACTGGTGAGGGGTGCAATGACAGTGGAGTACCCTTTTATGAACCTTCTATAGTAATTGACAAAGCCTAAGAATCTCTGAAGAGATTTTAACCCCACAGGTTGAGGCCATTCCAGCACAGCAGAGACCTTGGCAGGGTCCATCGACAGGCCCGAGGTGGAAATTATGTACCCTAAAAAGGTGACAGACGTCGCCTCGAAGATGCATTTCTCCAATTTAGCGTAAAGCATGTTTTGTCTGAGTTTGTCCAATACAATTTTGACATGTGACCTGTGCTCAGAGAGGTTGTTAGAAAAAATAAGTATATCATCCAGGTATACTAACACGAATTTGCCCAACACCTCCCTGAATACCTCATTGATTAATTCCTGGAAGACGGCCGGGGCGTTACACAGCCTGAAGGGCATCACTAAGTACTCGTAATGCCCGTCGGGCGTGTTAAAGGCCGTCTTCCATTCATCGCCTTTTCTGATCCGCACCAGGTTGTATGCACCCCGTAAATCTAATTTCGAAAAGATTTTAGCATTGGTAACTTGTGTAAACAGGTCATCTATCAGGGGCAAAGGGTAGCGATTCTTTACTGTGATTTTATTCAGGCCCCGGTAATCTATGCATGGCCGCAGGCCTCCGTCTTTCTTTTTAACAAAAAAGAACCCTGCGCCAGCGGGCGACCGAGATGGGCGAATGAACCCCTTGGCTAAATTTTCACGAATGTACTCCTGCATGGCCACTTTCTCTGGCGCAGACAAATTGTAAAGATGACCCCTTGGGGGCATACAACCAGATCGGAGATTGATGGGGCAATCAAACGGGCGATGTGGCGGTAACTTATCAGCAGCCTTGAGACAGAATACATCTGAATACTTGGAATATTGTACTGGAACCTCCTCCAAATGAATCCTGGTCTGGCCCAATGTCACCTTCCCTAAACACTGCTGGAAACAATGAATGGACCAGCTAGTTAACTGCCCAGTGGTCCAATTAATCTGTGGGGAGTGAAGGTGCAACCATGGTATGCCAAGGATGACTGTGGAGGTGGTCATGTGTAATACAAAAAACTGTAATTTTTCGTTGTGTAGTACCCCTATAGTGACTTCCACCTCTGGTGTCTGAGACAGCGGATGATTACTTTGCAGGGGAGAATCATCTACTGCAGTAACCTGAATGGGTGGTTTTACCGGGGTGAGCGGAATACCTAATTTCTTTGCAAAAGCGAAATCTATAAAATTTGCTGCAGAACCTGAATCAACAAAGGCCTCGGAATCCTTGGTTTTATCTTCCCATGTAACAGTACAAGGAAGAAGTAACCGTTTATCTTCTAGGGGTAAGAGACGCGCGCCTAGGGTGTTACCGCCTACAACTCCTAGGCAGTAGCGTTTCCCGATTTATTGGGACAATTTCGTACTCTATGACTCCCCTCTGCGCAGTAAAGACACAGCTGCTCAGACATCCTACGTCTTCGCTCCACTTGGGATAGTTTTGACCGACCAATTTGCATAGGTTCGGGTGGAGGCGACACGGGAGGAGGTGGAGTTACTGGAGGCGCAGCATAGGACACCATCTTTACCTGACTACTACCCCGGGTCTGTTTCTGGTAGCGCAGCCTGCGGTCGACTCGAATGGCCGATGAAATGGCCTCATCGACTGTTTTAGGTTCAGGCAGACTTAACATGAGATTTGAGACCTCATCTGACAGTCCCGATAAGAAACAATCTAAGAGGGCATAAGTGTCCCACCTGGCTGAAACTGATCACCTCCTGAATTCCGCTGCGTAATCCTCGACCGGACCCTTGCCTTGACGCAAAATCTTGAGCTTCCGCTCAGAAGTCGCAGCAAGGTCTGGGTCGTCGTAAATTACTGCCATAGCTTAAAAAAATTCATCCACTGAAGTGAGGGCTAAGTCTCCGGTGGGCAAACTGTACGCCCACGTCTGAGAATCGCCTGATAACAAAGTCTTAATAAATGTGACCCTTTGGGCCACCGTTCCAGAAGATCGGGGTCTCAACTCAAAATATGATAACACTCTACTTCTAAAATTTCGGAAGTCAGATCTGTGACTAGAAAATTTCTCAGGTACAGGCAAACGTATGTCAGAACTAGGAGGGAATCGCACCTCATCCACTGCTGTCTGTAGGGTTTGTAAAGAACCAGACAAGGCTTCGATCATGGTCTTGTGGCTACCCAGCCCTTGGTTGATGTTTTCCACCGAAGTGGCAAGTGCGCCCAGACGGTCAGTGTGTGCGTCCATTTGCATTTTGGTCTGGCGTTCTGTAACGATCGGTGTAACACAGAGAGGGTCTGATTACCGGTGATCTGCAGTATCACCGAGAATGCAGAATATACCCGATTATTGATGATCTGCAGTATCACCGATAATCAGATATATATTCTAACCTCTGGACACCTGAGAGATCAGAGTGTTTTGGTGTAACAGTAATACTTTGAGTATTGCACCTGAGGGGCTGGTGCGAGGCAGTACAAGTACTGCACAAGAGACAAGTTCCTTCCACTAGCCTGGACTCTCCCGAGAGAAGCTAGACTGAGAGTAGGAAGGACCGAGTGTGAGTGACACCAAAGAGAGGGTGTCACTAACAGGTCTGGGAACTGCCTTTTACAGTAAGGCCAGTTTTCGAGGTCGGGCAAGCCAGGTCATTAACACACAGACAGATAAGGTACAGATTCAGGAGACAGATACGGAATCCAATGAACAGGCAGGGTTGGCAATGGAGAATCAGAATAGCAAGGTACAGAATCAGGAGGAAAATACAGAGTCCAGGAACGAGCAGAGTTTGGCAACAGGATATCAGAAATAGCAAGGTACAGAATAAGAGTTCAGGAGGATAGTCAGGCAAGCAAAAGGTCATAACAAATAATACAGTTCAATATTCCTAATGCTAAGGTGTGAGCTCCGTGATCATCAACACCTTTGGAAACTATGCTAGAACACAGAAACAGACAAGGCCTGAGTGCTACCACGTAGTGATCGCAACGCCAGACACCAGAGAAATGACCAGCACCCAGTATATATACTATAGCGCTCTCCAGTGCCACCCTTAAGTGCTGGACCAATGAAAAGTGGTGGAAATGTCAGCTGACCAGCTTGGTCAGCTGACCTTCTTCTGGCTGTCATATAAACTCTGCCTCTCAGCGCGCGCGCGTCATTCTGAACCTGTGTGGACTATCAGTCCCAGCCACACCAGTCACGCTTTGCAATGTCTCTGCTGGCCTGCACGCGGGGTGAGACGCACCGATATCTGCACATGCGGTGGCCTCCCCGCCCCTGGTCAGACTGTCAGTAGCAGGCCTGTGTGCGCAAACCGCCACGTCAGACGTGGCGGTTTTTCCGCGTTCTGCTATGCCAGCTGCGGAAACAGCCGCCTCATCCTGCGTCCATGCGGCGGCTTTTCCGTGTTTCTTCACACACTGCATAGTAAATCAAGCCCCTTGTTGGCTATACATGTAAACATTGTAATGCAGTCTTTCTAAATAATCATTTTTTAAATATTTCAAAATAATGTAGCATAATCACTTGAATATTTTTCAACAGATGATTTGATTGAATGTAATTAAACTTCTTCAGCTTTCCTGTTTCATATAATAATTACATTTCATTAAAAAAAATTGAGTTTTTTGGCAACCGATCACTTTTTTAAAACATGAAATGAAAATATTTTATTGGATCAAAGTTCCATCAAACAAGCACAGCTTAAAGACATGGAAACATAGGTGAATATACAAAGGTTATGTTCTGGACAAAAGTTCAGGTTGGGGTTACTAGAGCGGTAGCAGTTAGGAAAAAGGGCACTCAGTATACAGTTGTGTTCAAAATTATTCAACCCCCACTGAAATTGAGTGTTTTGGCCAGTTTGACATTGATTTTGATCATTTCAGTCATCTTGTTTACAATTATATCAAACAGGCACTTGTAAGTCAGACAAATATAACATAACATTTATAATGAAATAACCACAAAGGTCTTTTCTGTGCTCACATCATTATCAGTTTTATTCAACCCCCAAGTGACATTCATTCTTAGTACTTAGTACAACATCCTTTTCCAGTTACAACAGCTTTTAAACGTGAAGCATAGCTTGACACAAGGGTCTTGCAGCAATCTATGGGTATCTTAGCCCATTCTTCATGGGCAAAAGCCTCCAGTTCAGTCACATTCTTAGGCTTGCGCACTTCAACTGCTTTCTTCAAGTCCCACCAGAGGTTCTCAATCAGATTTAAGTCTGGTGACTGCAATGGCCACTCCAAAATGTTCCAGTCTTTAATCTGCAACCATGCTCTAGTGGACTTGGAGGTATGCTTGGGATCATTGAAAGGTCCAACGTCTCCCAAGCCTCAGGTTTGTGACGGACTGCATCACATTTTCATCCAATATCTCCTGGTACTGAAGAGAATTCATGGTACCTTGCACACGCTGTCGCTGAAGCTTCCCTGTACCTTCAGAAGCAAAACAGCCCCAAAGCATGATTGACCCCTCGCCATGCTTCACAGTAGGCAAGGTGTTCTTTTCATCATAGGCCTTGTTCTTCCTTCTCAAAACATAGCGTTGATCCATAGGCCCAAACAGTTCTAATTTTGTTTCATCAGTCCACAGAACACTATCCCAAAACTTTTGTGGTAGTGTTATCATACAGTTCATAGAGTTTTTTTCTTTCTTCTTTAGATCTTTTTTTCTAATTGATTGTATTGCTTAAAAAATAAAATCACTCCATCATACACTAATACACTATTCATTTTTCTCTATTAATTTTAATTCTAAAAATCTACAGGGATTTTCCACCATGGCTGATAGATCCAAATGATCAAAAAATTAAGGGAAATTGCATAGTTTTTTTGTTGATTGAAAACTACATTTCATTTGATTTTTTACTACTATAATCTTTTTAATTGAAACATGGAAAAATCTATCATTTTGGTTGAATTATTTATGGCCACCTTTAGATTATAGAGAAGCCTTTTTGCAGCCATGCTATTATTCTTGGAAAGTCATATGTTACTTTACTGGCTGCATATTTCCTTTTAGGAACTAAAACTAATAAGCCCAACAGCTTGATAAAAAGGTTATGAAAAGGATCCCACGGTGAGAGATACAGTACATGGAGGCTGCCATTTTTATTCCCTTTTAAACAATACCAGTTGCCCAGCAGTCTTGTTGATCTTTCTTGTCATTAGTGTCTGAATCACGCATCTGAAACAAACATGCAGCTAAGCTTTTCAGATATTTGTCAGAAACATCTGATCTGCATGTTAGTTCAGGGTCTATGGCTAAAAGGATTAAAGCCACAGATAGGCAGGACAGCCAGGCAATGTGCATTGTTTAAAAAAATAAATAAATATGTCAGCCTTCGTATGTCTCTCAACTTGGGTTACCTTAAAGCCAGCTCTCATATTTCTCACAGACCATTTTTCCTTTTAAAGTGGAGCTCTTGGGAACATAAATAAGATTTCATTTTTTTATGATTTCCTAGCTGCTAAGATCAACATATACAAATCTTGATCAAATAACATCAAAATAAAAAAAAACCATCTCTGAGTAAAGATGCCTCTTTACATATTTTCTTTTTTTACTTTCATTTCTTCAACCTCAACCCAGAAACTCAGAAAATCTAACAGAACATGATAACAAGCAACATGCTTTTATGATACATACTCATTTGAAATAATTTATTGATAAATATAATGTATTCTGCAAACATGTCTGACATCACTGTTGATGAAATTTAAAACAGTTGAACAGTTGAAAACATATCAAACTTGCAAGTATGCTCCATTACATTTAGGTATGTATTGCTAACAGCATATGTGTATAATTAGTGACATCCACATTGGTGCTGATTAGGGATAATCAGAGAGATAACATAATTCAGAGTTGATGCAGGACTCTGCAAATTTTGTATGAAAATGTATGGAGCTTAAAAAATGACCAATCAAGTTAAACCTAGGTAGAATACTATTGGTCCATTTTCAAGCTGCATATGTTTGCATTTGTATAACACAAATTTGTATAATCCTGAGTCACCTCAGAATTATTTGTACCTCACTGACCATCCCTACTGCTGACACATAGAGATGGCCCGAATGGTTCGACCGAGAACTTATTCGCGGGAACATCGCTGGTTCGCATTCGCATAGAAACGCGAACTTTATGGCGAGTTCGACCCACCCCTATACTACATCATTAGGCTCAACTTTGACCATCTACATCACAGTCAGCAGACACATAGTAGCCAATTAGGCTACACTCCGTTCTGGAGCCCCCCCCCCAACTTTCCCTTACATAAGGCAGCTGCGTCGGCCATTTTCCTCACTCTGTGTTGCTGCAGTAATTAGAGAAGGAAGAGCTTGCTGCAGAGACATTAGGGATAGCTTAGTTAGGCTAAAGTTAGGCTTGTTAGCTTGCTCCTTGCTGATACTTATTGCTAAAAAGCACCCACAACAGCTCTTTTGAGAGCTAATGTTGTTCTTTTGATCTGGTTTTTTTTTGTGTGTGTGTGGCCCACTGACACTTGCATATACAACCCTGTCTGTCAGTCACAGCTGGCCCTTGCTAATTCCTATACTGCAAGTTCCAGCACATTCAGTGACTACCTTTTCGCTGCACGTGAGTGACAGCTGCTCATTTGTAACCCTAGTCCTCGGCTCTCTGCATACCTGTTCAGTGCACTTGCGTGACAGCATGCAGTGTTATATTATATAGCAGTCACTGCATACCTGTTGATGGTACCTGTGTGTGTGACAGCTGCACATTTGTAATACTAGTCCCTGGCTCACTGCATACCTGTTCAGTGCACTTGCGTGACAACACACAGTGTTACATTATATAGCAATCACTGAATACCTGTTGATGGTACCTGTGTGTGTGACAGCTGCACATTTGTAATACTAGTCACTGGCTCACTGCATACCTGTTCAGTGCACCTGCGTGACAGCACGCAGTGTTACATTATATAGCAGTCACTGCATATCTCTTGATGGTACCTGTGTGTGTGACAGCTGCTCATTTGTAATACTAGTCACTGGCTCACTGCATACTTGTTCAGTGCACTTGCGTGACAGCATGCAGTGTTACATTATATAAAAAAAAGACAAAGACAAACACTTATATTGAGTTTTTCTCCTGGCGGACTCAAAGCACCAGAGCTGCAGCCACTAGGACACGCTCTATAGGCAGTAGCAGTGTTAGGGAGACTTGCCTAAGGTCTCCTGCTGAATAGATGCTGGCTTTCTGAACAGGCAGAGCCGAGATTCGAACCCTGGTCTCCCGTGTCAGAGGCAGAGCCCTTAACCATTACACTCTCCAGCCGTTACGCTATATAGCAGTCACTGCATACCTGTTGACGGTACCGGTGTGTGACAGCTGCTTATTTGTAATACTACTCACTGCATACCTGTTCAGTGCACCTGCGTGACAGCTGCACATTGTATTAGTCAAGTCAGTGCATGCCTTTCACTTTATCCCCCCCCCCAATATGGACTAAACAACAGGCAGAGGCAGGGGCAGACCCAGAGGAAGGCCACCCAGTAGGTCTGTTTGAGGTCGTGCTGACGTGATTTCATGGGGCCCTGGACCAAAGTACAGTGCTCCCAAGATTGTCAGGACGTAGTTGACTATTTAACACAGAACACCTCATTTTCTGCAGCCACCAGCGCTACTACAAGCACCACATCCACTACATTTGCAACTTCGCAGGAGTTATTTGATGGGGAACTAACCAGGGTTGCTCGGGTAGTACTTTTTAAAACCCGCCCAGATCCGGATCCGGGTACCCAGACATCTGGATCCGATTCGGGTATCTGGATCCGACCTTGCGGGTACCCAAGTGAATTCGGATATCCGACCAAATTACCCACGGATACCCGACATATTCGGGTACCCGGATAGAAAAACCGGAAGTGCCCTTTAAATAGCTTTAAAAAGGGTTTTTAGGGTAAATGATGCATGTAGGTAGCATCATGTTTTTTTAAAGGGAAACACTAATTTATTATTTTGTTAACATAAATTTAAAAAAAAAAAAAAGGCCTGTAAATTATTAACATCAGGATAGGTTCCAGACAGCGGTCGACGGTCGTGCAGCCCACATTGTGTCCAACGTCCAACCGCACAACTGGGAAATGACAGTTTTCAGCCCAGACACCTCCAAAAAATGACACCGCAATTGTGTTTTGGGTTGAATATAGGTGGTGGTATCAGCAGCAGTGGCCTGTGGCACCGTGGCGGTGGGAGCCAGTGCCAGCTTGCTTCAGCCTCTTGAACTTCTCATGCTCATCCCTCCTCAAAAAACCCAGAACATCCTCCTTAAACTCCTTGCGGCTAACAGCCCTGAGTTCAATCGTGGCGCCTGGAGCGAAAAGCTCGCTGACTGAGGGTAGGCTACCCACTGGGGTCGACACTGACACGGCAGACCTTCTGAGGGTGGCTGTAATGTTTCTCCCTGTCCTCTTGCCCTTGCTGCCCCTCCTCTGGCTGCCGGTGCCAGCAGACATAGTACAACTTATACGTGATGATGTCACCAGATGATGTGGGGTACTTTTACGTTAATAAAATCGGGGTTGGACTTTAAATCAAAACAGCACGGAGTGACAGACTGCAGAGTAGAGGACAGACAGTGCACACTATCTGCCTAATGGTGGGTACACATGGTGCGTTCCCGCACTCGATGGATCGTTAGGTCGATTTGGCATACTTTACATGCAAATCAACCTAACGATCCATCGAAACGCAAATCGGACATGTCGGAAATAATCGAGTCGATGGGAATCGAGTGAGAAATCGAGTGCGGGAACACACCGTGTCTACCCACCATAACAACTAACTGCAGTACTAACTACAATACAATAACACAGTAATCCTTCTATTCCCTATACTGTCCTGCTGGCCTGCTCAGCACACACAGACACAGACAGGACCTAACTGAGGGAATGAAATCAAACAATTACAAGCTAGCTAGCTAAAAAAACAATAGAACAATAGTGTAGTGTGAAGGTGTTTAGCACTCAAAGCTTTAGGTTTATCACACTTGCTAAGCCAACAGCACTGGAGCAAGTCTATCAGTGAGCAGCCAGCCAGCCACACAAGCAAGGATGATCTGTCTCATCATGCCAGCCCTCCTTACTAAACAGGGGGGCTGGCCAGGGTTCCCTTCTGTGATTGGGTACCAGGGCTTAGGCTGGGAGGCCTCTGATTGGCTAAATGAGGTCAGGTGGGGCTGGCCAGGGTTGCCCTCTGTGATTGGTTGCTAGGGATTCTGCTGGGAGCCCTCTGATTGGCCCAATGACATCATCTCCTTACTTTCACTACCCGGATCCAGGTATCCACAGGTACCCATGGGTACCCGCGGGTACCCAGGTTATGCGGCCAGATATCCGCAGATAGCTATCCGGATCTGGGCCCAGGTATCCGGATCTGGATCCGACCTGGATAGCGGAAAAATGGTTGAATACCCGGGTTAACCCGGGTACCTGGGATCCGGATGCGCATCCCTGGAACTAACTGATTCACAGCCACTATTGTCACAAGATAAAGGGGCTAAGCAAGTTACAACACCTCATATGTCTGAGTTAGGCGTCACTATGGACATAAGGTGTGAGGATGATAAAGTACCTGCTGTTGGTGCAGTTTATGGGGTGTCTGAAACAAGCAAAGCTGCAGAGGATGATTATGACGACGATGATGATACTAACATGGATTCGACGTGGGATCCTACTAGACATCATGACCAGGGGGGCAGTTCAGAGGGGGAGTCAGAGAGGAGTAGGAGGAGATGAGTTGCTGAAAGAAGCAGGTGGAGCTCGTAGTCACAAACAGCTCATGGCAGTGTCCGGCGCCATGTATCGCCACCTATGGACAGCCAGCCAATACGCCCTTCAACGTCAGCTGCTGAAGCCACTATACTGTCATCACACCAAGGGTGGCTCAGCGGTGTGGAAATTTTTTTGTATGTCTGCATCACATGAGAGCAATGCCATCTGTACTCTCTGCCACCAAAAATTGAGCCGTGGAAAGTCCCAGAGCCGCGTAGGGACAACTGTCTTACGAAGGCACATGTGGAGAAAGCACAAATGGCAATGGGAAGACCACCTGAGCAAAAGCAGCACACAAAAGCAAAGCTATCCCCCTCGTCTCTTCCTCCTTCAGGTGCATTATCTTCAGCAGCTTTCTCTCTTGCACCTTCACAGTCACCCTCCTCCACTCCGCCTCTCACCTTGAGCGGCTCCTGCTCCTCTGCCCACTAGTGTTGGGCGAACACCTGGATGTTCGGGTTCGCGAACGTTCGCCGAACATGGCCGCGATGTTCGGGTGTTCGCGCCGAACTCCGAACATAATGGAAGTCAATGGGGACCCAAACTTTCGTGTTTTTTAAAGCCTCCTTACATGCTACATACCCCAAATTTACAGGGTATGTGCACCTTGGGAGTGGGTACAAGAGGGAAAAAAATTTAGCAAAAAGAGCTTATAGTTTTTGAGAAAATCGATTTTAAAGTTTCAAAGGGAAAACTGTCTTTAAAATGCGGGAAATGTCTGTTTTCTTTGCACAGGTAACATGCTTTTTGTCGGCATGCAGTCATAAATGTAATACAGATGAGAGGTTCCAGGAAAAGGGACCGGTAACGCTAACCCAGCAGCAGCACACGTGATGGAACAGGAGGAGGGCGGCGCAGGAGGAGAAGGCCACGCTTTGAGACACAACAACCCAGGCCTTGCATGCGGACAAGAAGCGTGCGGATAGCAATTTGCTTTTTGTCGGCATGCAGTCATAAATGTAATACAGATGAGAGGTTCCAGGAAAAGGGACCGGTAACGCTAACCCAGCAGCAGCACACGTGATGGAACAGGAGGAGGGCGGCGCAGGAGGAGAAGGCCACGCTTTGAGACACAACAACCCAGGCCTTGCATGAGGACAAGAAGTGTGCGGATAGCAATTTGCTTTTTGTCGGCATGCAGTCATAAATGTAACACAGATGAGAGGTTCCAGGAAAAGGGACCAGTAACGCTAACCCAGTAGCAGCACACGTGATGGAACAGGAGGAGGCGCAGGAGGAGAAGGCCACGCTTTGAGACACAACAACCCAGGCCTTGCATGAGGACAAGAAGCGTGCGGATAGCAATTTGCTTTTTGTTGGCATGCAGTCATAAATGTAATACAGATGAGAGGTTCCAGGAAAAGGGACCGGTAACGCTAACCCAGCAGCAGCACACGTGATGGAACAGGAGGAGGGCAGCGCAGGAGGAGAAGGCCACGCTTTGAGACACAACAACCCAGGCCTTGCATGAGGACAAGAAGCGTGCGGATAGCAATTTGCTTTTTGTCGGCATGCAGTCATAAATGTAATACAGATGAGAGGTTCCAGGAAAAGGGACCGGTAACGCTAACCCAGCAGCAGCACACATGATGGAACAGTTCCCAGCAGAGACACAGAGTGGCAGTAAACACAATGCTATACGGTGGTGGCTGAGCGGTGTACTACTGTTCCCAGCAGCGACACAGAGCACAATGCTATACAGTGGTGGGTGGGTGAGCGGTGTACTACTGTTCCCAGCAGCCACACAGAGCACAATGCTATACAGTGGTGGGTGAGCGGTGTACTACTGTTCCCAGCAGAGACACAGAGTGGCAGTAAACACAATGCTATACAGTGGTGGCTGAGCGGTGTACTACTGTTCCCAGCAGCGACACAGAGCACAATGCTATACAGTGGTGGGTGAGTGGTGTACTACTGTTCCCAGCAGCGACACAGAGCACAATGGTATACAGTGGTGGGTGAGTGGTGTTCTACTGTTCCCAGCAGCGATACAGAGCACAATGCTATACAGTGGTGGGTGAGCGGTGTACTACTGTTCCCAGCAGAGACACAGAGTGGCAGTAAACACAATGCTATACAGTGGTGGCTGAGCGGTGTACTACTATTCCCAGCAGCGACACAGAGCACAAGGCTATACAGTGGTGGGTGAGCGGTGTACTACTGTTCCCAGCAGAGACACAGAGTGGCAGTAAACACAATGCTATACAGTGGAGGCTGAGCGGTGTACTACTATTCCCAGCAGTGACACAGAGCACAATGCTATACAGGGTGAGCGGTGTACTACTGTTCCCAGCAGAGACACAGAGTGGCAGTAAACACAATGCTATATAGTGTGGATGAGCGGTGTACTACTGTTCCCAGCAGCGACACAATGACTGGGGGGACCCTGGCTAGCCTGGCTGGAGAGAGAACTACCCTGCCTGCCTACCCAAAGCTAAACCCACAGACAAATGGCGGAGAAATGACGTGGATCGGGTATTTATTTACCCGAACCACGTGACCCATTCGGCCAATCAGAGCGCGTTCGGGTCCGAACCACGTGACACGTTCGGCCAATCACAGCGCTAGCCGATCGTTCGGGGAACGTTCGGCCATGCGCTCTTAGTTCGGTCATATGGCCGAACAGTTTGGCCGAACACCATCAGGTATTCGGCCGAACTTGAACATCACCCGAACAGGGTGATGTTCTGCAGAACCCGAACAGTGGCGAACACTGTTCGCCCAACACTACTGCCCACAGCAGCAGCCAGGTGTCCGTGAGGGAAATCTTTGAGCGGAAGAAGACAATTTATGCCAGTCACCCCCTTGCCTGGCATCTGACAGCTGGCTTGGTGGAGCTGTTAGCTCGCCAGCTGTTACCATACCAGCTGGTGGACTCTGAGGCCTTCCAAACATTTGTGGCAATTGGGACATCACAGTGGAAGATACCATGCTGCAATTATTTTTCTAGAAAGGCTATACCCAAACTGTACCATGAAGTTGAGAGGCAAGTGGTGTCATCTCTGGCACACAGTGTTGGGTCAAGGGTCCATATGACCACGAATGCCTGGTCTGAAAATCACGGTCAGGGCAGGTACATTACTTGAGAAACAAATGGGGTACGGGATATCATAAACCTCTTATTGGCCTGTCTCACCGGTAAATAAAATGGATATAGGGAGCGCTAGGCGGGTTACAAAATTAATGCAAAATCTTTATTGTATAAAGCTGCATATAGTGTCACACATACAAATTCCCCCCTTAAAAACAAGCAAAGTAGCCTGGCTATGAGATGCATCTGAAAAAAAGGCCAAAATCGTCTCTTCTGGAGTGCACTCCTATAAATAAAAAAGGACTGACATGTCAAAACAATTAATCTTCAGGCCCATATACTGCATAAACCAGGTTGTAGGCAATGCCCGTCAGTCAGCTGTCACAATTTTCCATCCAACTTCTGGCTTGCCTTGTCTCAAGCATCCTGTCAGAAAGGACCTTCAGCGCAGCTGGAAGCATTGTCAGTGAGAAGAGAAGTCGCCTAGGGCAAAAAAGTGTTCAGTACCTCACCTTTATCAAAATGAATGAGGCATGAATCCCGGAGGGCTACTGCCTGCCCGAAGACTAAGTCAGTCCTCCCCACACACAGCATCTCTGCCTGCACGCCGTGTGACTGCCTGCCCCAAGACTAAGTTGCTCCCCACACAGCATCTCTGCCTGCAGGCTGCTTGACTGCCTTCTCCGCCACCACTAGGACTCCAGGTGGATTCCTGAATTTTTAAGTTATAATAATTTTTCTGGTGCGTGTTCATGCCTGTCTAATTTTTCTGGCTGCGCTGTGGCTGCAACAACTACACAAAAGGCATGTACATGTGTCAATTCCCCTTCATGATCATTACCTTGCTGCAGTGAAGGGGCTTGCGTATCACCATGAAGCAATGACCGCCAGCTATATGAGTGCTTGGGGGGGGGGGCACACCCAAGATAATAAGGTTGTTGCTTCATTGTGGACAGACAGAATTCGATCAGCTGGACAGTCACTGTTGGTCTATCATTGAGCTACCACAGCCCAGCGACCATATGGGCTTGAAAACCGCCATGGTGCGCACCAGTCCAGCACAGCCGTCACTACACAGCTATGTGCGGTGAGTTACACAGTGAGTTTGGTGTGTCCTTGTTAAGCAGTACACTAATTACACTACCTGATTGATGTATACACATGCAAGATGTTTTAAAGCACTTTATGCCTGCAATTTAGCACTGCAATGTGATTTCTGCCCTTAAAACGATGCTGTGCATCAAATCCAGATTTTTCCCCGGGACTTTTGGCGTGTATCCCACTCCCCCATGCAAAAACTCAGGTGTTAGACCCCTTGAAACAACTTTTCCATCACTTTTGTGGCCAGCATAAATGTTTGTATTTTTCAAAGTTCGCCTCCCCATTGAAGTCTATTGTGGTTCACGAAGTTCGCGTGAACACGAACTTTTGCGGAAGTTCGCGTTTGAGGTTCACGAACCTAAAATCGGAGGTTCGAGCCATCTCTACTGATACAGGATATGTATGCAGCTTTCATCAGCAGTTTCATTATTTCTTCACCTGTAGCTTGGCTAACTCTAACTTCACCCTAAAAAACTCCACTCTGGTGACATGTCTATCCTTAAAGAGGAACTGTAGTGAAAAAAACACAATTAACCCTCCTGGCGTTTTTTTTTTTTTTGCCAAATAGGCAGAAATCCTTTTTTTTTTAAATGTATTTATTTTTTGTTTCATGTAAAGCTACCAGAGTGGTAGCTACATGAAACACCACTAGAGGGCGCATGTGTCCCTCTAGTGCGATCGTCGCCAGCATCAATAGCAAACAGGGGAACGCGTATATAACGCGTTCCCCTGTTTGGCTTCTCCTGTCGCCATGGCGATGATCGGAATGACGTCATGGACGCCTCTGATCCAGCCCATAGCGCTGCCTGGAACTCATTGGTCCGGGCAGCGCAGGGCTCTGGTGGGGGGGGGGCCTCTTCCGCTGCTGTGTGTGGGCGATCACCACAGAGCGGCGGCGATCAAGCTGTATGCGCGGCTAGCAAAGTGCTAGCTGCGCGTACAGCCCTTTAAATGGGGCAAATAGCTCCACCAGGGGCTGAGATATCTTCCTGCGCGGCATAGCTCGAGCTCAGCTCAGGCTTACCGACAGGAAGGTTAATAAAATTCATTTATAGAAGATGTAGTCAGTGTTTGACCACTGTAAAATATTTCCTCTGCTTCATTCATCATTCTGAAATGTATCACTGGTGGCGGCATCTTCAGTCCTGCCAGGTGATCTGTGCGGAATATTTCTTTCTGACAGTTTTGCTTGTGAATTTTCAAGTCATTTTCGGATCAAAAATGCTTTTATTCCATTTTGAGAAAATATATTAACGAAAATATGTTGTATTTTTGCAATATGGTCAAAAAAAATAAAATTTCCTTCCAATGAAAAAAATAGTAAAAAAACTTTATTTTTACCTAAAATATTCATGAAAAAATCATTGCATGGCATTTTCACTTTAAAGTTGAATTTTACATTATTTTCATGAAAAATTATCTAGCTAGCAAATGGTAATCAAGCCAGCTCAAGCTTGAGTGATTATCATTCAGCTGTGTGGAGATTTGCATACCTGCATCCATTGGCTAATGCCAGCAAAAAAGTCTGCCTCCCATTTCTTACCCCGCCCATCATAGTGGTCAGTATGCTGATCTACTGGGCACCTTGTTACTCTGTATAGTTCTGTTATTGTAGTTCTGTGTGACCTTGTTACTTGTGCTTTAGCTAGTTCTTGATAAATATATATGCAGACTTGCTAATATATATTTATCCGTTAGTTGAGCTGTTTGTTATTTTTCTTATAATTGTGTATTGCCTAGTTCCATGCTTGATGGACGTTTGCTGCATCCGCGGTGGATCAGTGAAGTCCATTATCCAGATAGCTTGGTTTCTGCCATCACCACGTTGGGGACTGGTAGTATTCCTGCTACTCTAGTTTCTGGGAACGTAACTATAGGCTGCAGTTGCTATTAGTTACGTTCTATCCTGTAGTCTTGCCTGGGTGGATGCTTGCTGGTGACTGTTGTTAGCCAGCTTGCTTTGCTTCTGTGGATGTGACTGTGAGCTGCAGTTGCTACTAGTTACGCTCCAATCTATATTCCTGTCTTGTACCTGTCTGAATACTTGCTATCACTAAGGCAGCACAGTGCGAACTTAGGCAGCGCAACATCGCACTGCACTGCCATTGTGTTTTATTCGTAGCGATATCGGAAGCCCAGATCTGCAGTTGCTCTGGGAAGCCTGTATAACCTCTTCCATTATCCAGCTCTTAGCCTTGTTGTGCTGGGGGGTCAGAAAGTATGACCACCTGACCCCAGCATTACACCACTACTCTTAAGTTTAACCCTTTCCTGATGTCTAACCTCAACCACCCAGTTAATGCTAATCCCTTTGTGATATCTCTCCTTAACCTATAAAATTAACTTCCCTACTCTATACTCTAAACCCAGTGCTCCTAATCTATGCCTAACAATAAAAAATAACCCTTTCTGATATTATCCTTTTGTCATCTTTACTGCTGACACCAATATGGCCCCCATCCAGCTGGAATCTTCAGTGTAAGGACTTTCAGCTTTCTAGTAGCTGAACATCTGGTGACAAAATAAATTCCTGACAGACAAAACAGCTCTGGTTATTTAGACGTGTGATAGTTGAAAGCACAAATATATTTCATGGCAGCTGAAAATTGGTTGTAGCTGTGCATTAGCCCAACATCAGCTGTATAGATGTCAAATGGATGGTGCCCATTTTAGCTAATCACTAAGAATTTTGAAATGCTATAAAAGGTACTTAAGTTAAAAATGGTAAGAGTTTTGGTAAACTCATGGATTAGAAGAGTAAACAGTGTCAAAATACCTTTTCATACAATAAAAAGAAATAGTGTGCTAAGCCCTTTAACTCTCATTTCCCCCACACAGGCTGGTATAGCCCAGGATTTTCAAAGCTTACCAATTTGGAGCAGTACCAAACCACATTGTTCAAACACTTATGGAACAATATGCAAAACAGGAGTGGCTGACAAATTATCTATTTGGTGAGGACAAGAGGGTAATCCCATCCTCATGTTGGGGGTAAACAAAGTGTTTAAACAAAGTCAACAAATACGAATAAAAAGGTTAAAAACCATTTAAAAAGGGAAGTAATAGTGGACTTACGTCCCACAATTAGACTCATTTTTCACTGAAAAAGTAATTTTTTTAACCACTTCCCAACTGCCGCATGTACAAATGGCGGCCGGGAAGTGGATCCCGCAAGGACCGCCGCATGTACAATTGGCAGCGGTCCTTGTATGGGCATGGGCGGAGCGATCGCGTCATTCGTGACGCGATCCTCCGCCGGGGACTGGCTCCGCCCCCCTCGCGCTGTAACCCGCCGGCCGTTCGGAAGCGCCGGCGGGTTACTAGCACCCGGATCGCCGCATACAAAGTGTATAATAGGCTTTGTAATGTATACAAAGTGTATTATACAGGCTGCCTCCTGCCCTGCTGGTCCCAGTGTCCGAGGGACCACCAGGGCAGGCTGCAGCCACCCTAGTCTGCACCCAAGCACACTGATTTCCCCCCCTGCCCCCTGATCGCCCACAGCACCCCTCAGATGCCCCCCCCCCGCCCACCCCCCAGACCCCTGTTTGCACCCAATCACCCCCTAATCACCCATCAATCACTCCCTGTCACTATCTGTAAACGCTATTTTTTTATGCCCTAATCTGCCCCCTACTCCCTCCTGATCACCCCCCCCCCCGTGTACTGTATGCATCTATCCCCCCTGATCACCTGTCAATCACCTGTCAATCATCCATCAATCACCCCCTGTCACTGCCACCCATCAATCAGCCCCTAACCTGCCCCTTGCGGGCAATCTGATCAATTCGCCAGTGCATTATTAACATCTGTTCATCCCTGTAATAACCCACTGATCACCTGTCAATCACCTGTCAATCACCCATCAATCACCCCCTGTCACTGCCACCCATCAATCACCCCCTGTCACTGCCACCCATCAATCAGCCCCTAACTTGCCCCTTGCGGGCAATCTGATCACCCACCAACACCAATAGATCACCCGCAGATCAGACGTCAGATCACCTCCCAAGTGCAGTGTTTACATCTGTTCTCTACCCTAAACACCCACTAATTACCCATCAATCACCCATCAATCACTCCCTATCACCACCTGTCACTGTTACCCATCAGATCAGACCCTAATCTGCCCCTTGCGGGCAACCAATCACCCGCCTACATGCTCAGATTGCACTCAGACCCCCCCCCCCCCTTATCAATTCGCCAGTGCATTATTTACATCTGTTCATCCCTGTAATAACCAACTGATCACCTGTCAGTCACCTGTCAATCACCCATCAATCACCCCCTGTCACTGCCACCCATCAATCACCCCCTGTCACTGCCACCCATCAATCAGCCCCTAACCTGCCCCTTGCGGGCAATCTGATCACCCACCCGCACCAATAGATCACCCGCAGATCTGACGTCAGATCACCTCCCAAGTGCAGTGTTTACATCTGTTCTCTACCCTAAACACACACTAACTACCCATCAATCACCCATCAATCACCCCCTATCACCACCTGTCACTGTTACCCATCAGATCAGACCTTAATCTGCCCCTTGCGGGCACCCAATCACCCGCCTACACGCTCAGATTGCCCTCAGACCCCCTTATCAATTTGCCAGTGCATTATTTACATCTGTTCTTCCCTGTAATAACCCACTGATCACCTGTCAATCGCCCATCAATCACCCCCTGTCACTGCCACCCATCAATCACCCCCTGTCACTGCCACCCATCAATCAGCCCCTAACCTGCCCCTTGCGGGCAATCTGATCACCCACCCGCACCAATAGATCACCCGCAGATCCAACGTCAGATTACCTCCCAAGTGCATTGTTTACATCTGTTCTCTACCCTAAACACCCACTAATTACCCATCAATCACCCCCTGTCACTGCTACCCATCAGATTAGACCCCTATCTGCTCCTAGGGCACTCAATCACCCGCCCACACCCTCAGAACACCCTCAGACCCCAGCCCTGATCACCTCGCCAGTGCATTGCTTGCATCTATTCCCAGCTCTAATCACACCTTGAGACACCCATCAATCACCTCCTGTCACCCCCTAGCACACCTACCCATCAGATCAGGACCTAATTTGCCCCGTGTGGGCTCCTTATCACTCGGCCAAACCCACAGATCCCCTTCTGATCACCTCCCCAGTGCATTAATTGCATCTATTTTCCCTTCTAACCACCCCCTGAGACACCCATCAATCACCTCCTGTCACCCTCCTAGCACTCCTATCCATCAGATCAGGCCCAATACAACCTGTCATCTAAAAGGCCACCCTGCTTATGACCAGTTCCACAAAATTTGCCCCCTCATAGACCACCTGTCATCAAAATTTGCAGATGCTTATACCCCTGAACAGTCTTTTTGAGACATTTGGTTTCCAGACTACTCACGGTTTTGTACCTTTAAAATGCCAGGGCGGTATAGGAACCCCACAAGTGACCCCATTTTAGAAAAAAGACACCCCAAGGTATTCTGTTAGGTGTATGACGAGTTCATAGAAGATTTTATTTTTTGTCAAAAGTTAGCGGAAATTGATTTTTATTGCTTTTAGTGTCATTTTTCACTAACTTGTGACAAAAAATAAAATCTTCTATGAACGCGCCATACACCTAATGGAATACCTTGGGGTGTCTTCTTTCTAAAATGGGGTCACTTGTGGGGTTCCTATACTGCCCTGGCATTTTAGGGGCCCTAAACCATGAGGAGTAGTCTAGAAAACAAATGCCTCAAAATGACCTGTGAATAGGATGTTGGGCCCCTTAGCGCACCTAGGCTGCAAAAAAGTGTCACACATGTGGTATCGCCGTACTCAGGAGAAGTAGTATAATGTGTTTTGGGGTGTATTTTTACACATACCCATGCTGGGTGGGAGAAATCTCTCTGTAAATGGACAATTGTGTGTACAAAAAATCAAACAATTGTCATTTACAGAGATATTTCTCCCACCCAGCATTGGTATGTGTAAAAATACACCACAAAACACATTATACTACTTCTCCTGAGTACGGCGGTACCACATGTGTGGCACTTTTTTACACCCTAAGTGCGCTAAGGGGCCCAAAGTCCAATGAGTACCTTTAGGATTTCACAGGTCATTTTGCGACATTTGGTTTCAAGACTACTCCTCACGGTTTAGGGCCCCTAAAATGCCAGGGCAGTATAGGAACCCCACAAATGACCCCATTCTAGAAAGAAGTTAGCGGAAAATGACACTTTGTGAAAAAAAACAATTAAAATCAATTTCCGCTAACTTGTGACAAAAAATAAAATCTTCTATGAACTCACCATACTCCTAACAGAATACCTTGGGGTGTCTTCTTTCTAAAATGGGGTCATTAGTGGGGTTCCTATACTGCCCTGGCATTTTAGGGGCCCTAAACCGTGAGGAGTAGTCTTGAAACAAAAATGACCTGTGAAATCCTAAAGGAACTCATTGGACTTTGGGCCCCTTAGCACAGTTAGGGTGCAAAAAAGTGTCACACATGTGGTATCGCCATACTCAGGAGAAGTAGTATAATGTGTTTTGGGGTGTATTTTTATACATACCCATGCTGAGTGGGAGAAATATCTCTGTAAATGGACAATTGTGTGTAAAAAAAATCAAAAATTGTCATTTACAGAGATATTTCTCCCACCCAGCATGGGTATGTGTAAAAATACACCCCAAAAACACATTATACTACTTCTCCTGAGTACGGCAATACCACAAGTGTGGCACTTTTTTGCAGCCTAGGTGCGCTAAGGGGCCCAACGTCCAATGAGCACTTTTAGGCTTTACAGGGGTGCTCACAATTAGGCACCCCCAAAATGCAAGGACAGTAAACACACCCCACAAATTACCCCATTTTGGAAAGTAGACACTTCAAGGTATTCAGAGAGGAGCATAGTGAGTCCGTGGCAGATTTCATTTTTTTTGTCGCAAGTTAGCAGAAATGGAAACTCTTTTTTTTTGTCACAAAGTGTCATTTTCCGCTAACTTGTGACAAAAAATAAAATCTTCTATGAACTCACCATGCCTCTCAGTGAATACTTTGGGATGTCCTCTTTCCAAAATGGGGTCATTTGGGGGGTATTTATACTATCCTGGAATTCTAGCCCCTCATGAAACATGACAGGTGGTCAGAAAAGTCATAGATGCTTCAAAATGGGAAAATTCACTTTTTGCATCATAGTTTGTAAACGCTATAACTTTTACCCAAATCAATCAATATAGGCTGAATGGGTTTTTTTTATCAAAAACATTTATACAGAAATTTTACTTTATTTGAAAAATGTCAGCACAGAAAGTTAAAAAAAATCATTTTTTTGCCAAAATTCATGTCTGTTTTGATGGGTATAATAAAAAGTAAAAATCGCAGCAGCAATCAAATAGCACCAAAAGAAAACTTTATTAGTGACAAGAAAAGGAGGTAAAATTAATTTAGGTGGTAGGTTGTATGAGCGAGCAATAAACCGTGAAAGCTGCAGTGGTCTGAATGGAAAAAAAGGGTCTGGTCCTTAAGGGGGGTAAAGCCTACGGTCCTCAAGTGGTTAAGGTAACTCCACAAATATGCAATGCGTTTTTCATGTTAGTGCTGGGGGTAGCACACATAAGGCTTAGGGCCTTGGGGGGTATATGGTGGAATCAGGCAACCCCTGTTAAAAAAAATGGTAATCTCCACATCCTCCAGGTAACAAAGTAAAGAAGGTGGTTTTTGAAAAGGTTTCCACTTATAAGAAGATTAACAAATAAAATGAAATATTTTATTGGACAAATACATTCCTTTTTCAATTTGCAGTCTTTGACTTTTTTTTTTATCTATATGCTTTTTCTTTCTGCTATGTATTTTTTTTTCTTCTGTTCTGTAGCCTTCAATCCTGTATACTTTACTTTCTACTTATACTTTTTTCTTTTGTCATCTTCTTCAATAATCCTCTTTCTTCGGTACTAGTTTTCTTTTTCTCTAATCTTAAATACCTACTATGACCACTAAAATATATATAGAATTCCCTGAAAAGTAAATGCCATCCTAATAGCAACATATTAAAACAGCAACACCAAAGTGGCATGTTTATTTATTTTAAATAAATTATACTGATGTAAACAGTATATTTGAATAATTGATTGTGAGAAAAAGGTCTTTTATTATTAACCTCTTGAGGACTGCAGGGCTAAACCCCCCTAGTGACCAGGCAATTTTTAGTTTAAAAGGCCACTGCAGCTTTAAGGCCAAGCTGCAGGGCCGCACAACATAGCACACGAGTGATTCCCCCCCCCCTTTTCTCCCCACCAACAGAGCTCTCTGTTGGTGGGGTCTGATCGCTCCCCCCATGTTTATTTTTTTTAATAAATATTTGTGTTGCCGTTTAAAAAAAAAACCCTCTTCCTTTAAATCCCTTCCCTCCCTCGCTCCCTCCCTCCCCACAGCCGGCCAATTACGTCGATCGGCTGTCATAGGCTTCTGCCTATGAGAGCCGATCGCTCTCTTGTCCCCCAGGGGGACAGCCGTGTCACACGGCTGTCCCCAGTGCAGCGCTGCTGCTGATCGCAGCGCTGCACAGAGTAAATAGACGGCGATCACGCTGTCTAACAGTCTCCCGAGCGGAGCGGACTGAAGGCGGGCGGAGCTCCGCCCCCCAAGCAGGAGATGCGCGCGCAGCCTGCGCGCGATCTCCTGCAAAACAGAGCCCCAGGACTTTACGCCAATTGGCGTTAGGCGGTCCCGGGGCTGCCGCCGCGGCCACGCCTGCCGGCGTGACGCGGTCGGCAAGAGGTTAAATGAAATTTTAACTGAAATTTAAAGTAGCCAGTTACTTACCTGGTTCCTTTTCAAGCCCCCTGAAGTCCTCCTGGTCTTTTGTCATCAATCCGCGCTTCACTGTCCCCTTGCGAATGCTACATGTGTGGCCCTGTGCTGTGTGCCTCCTACATCATGCTCCCATTGCCGGGAGCGTTGTGCACTTGTAGAGTAAGTCAAAATTGATACTACTGCATACTAGAAGAATGCTCCCAGCTACGGGATTTCAATGGAGGAGGTGCAAGGCCAGCCAGGTTGTCCAGCATATGGAGGTGGACACTAGGGGAATGGAGCAGTGTGGAATGATGGTGAGGGGCCAGAAGGACTTCAGGGGGCTGGAAAAAGCCCCAGGTAAGTAAATGGCTACTTTAAATTTCACTGAACACTCCCTTTAAATGTGCTTGTGATATGGTGTAAGGGGTACACAGCATGGAGCTTATGGTCACCATAAAAATGTAATTTTGTAATGCTGGGGGGTCATACTTTCTGACCACCCAGCGCAACAAGGCTAAGAGCTGGATAATAGAAGAGGCTCCACAGAGCCCAGAGCAACTGCAGCTCTGGGCCGCCTATCAGGCTAGATGCTATGTGGTACAATACACAACAGACGTAGTAGGTAACAGATTTGGGTCATACACGTTAATTCAGATTTGTCGTATTGGAAGGATTAGGCAGATTCGTAGTCGAGAGGCAGGCAGGCAAAGGTTGGTGCACAATACAATATTACATTAGATGTTACTTCAATAATGTTACTAGAATATTACGAATAAATTACAAGATATACAACTACAAAGAACAGGACTGACTGACTAGAGTACATATATATAATGCTGATGCACAATATATGAAATGTAGCTCTCAAATAACTCACTAACTAAAGCACAAGTAATGATAATTAACAAGACAGACAACAGATAGACAGACGGAATGCTCAGCCAGTCTTGTCGCTGTTTCAGCAACGACGACATTCACACTGAAATAGACAAGAATAATAGGTAGGCAAATGGCTACCGCTGCTATAGTTCGTCCTCAAGAACAAGACTAGAAGGAATACTGCCAGTCACCAACGTGGTGCTGGCAGAATCTAACTATCAGGATCAGAAGGACTTCACTGACCTCCGCAGGTCAGCAAACATCCAGCAGACATGACAATACAGAGCAAGGCATTATACATTTGCAATAACAACTTTCACAGCATAAACCCAACGACAACTCAGAGAGCTGAACGCTATGACGGGCGGGGTAGGAAATGGGAGGCAGACTCTTATGCTGGAATCAGCCAATGGATGCAGGTATGCAAATTCCTACACAGCTGAATGATAATCATTCAATCCTGAGCTGGCTTGATTACCATTTGCTAGCTGGTTGTGAATGCAAAGGACTCCCATAAGAAATACATGCAGTATTATGTAACAACATGCATGCAGGAAATCCAGGGCTATCTGGCTGCAGCTCAGCTGCAACAAGCAATTGGTGGAATGATGACAGCATCCTGAGCTGCCCAGAACTGCAGAGCGATTGCAAATGACAATAAGACTTATTGCGAATGCACAACCGAATGCAAGCAGATAAGCCAGAACTGTCCGTTTGCAGCTCCACTGCAATGGACAGAACACGCTACAGGAGGGATCCTTACAAATTTCAACAGCAACTGGCCTAAGTGTATTAAGTGATAAAGATGCTATTCCTGCATTTAAAACTTAAAAACTTTTTCTGCTGTCATGGTTGGAGTTATCACATATCTTAGGAGCACTGGCCCTTTAATAGCCTTTGCCATTCAGTTGCATGCTGGAGGTCTTATTATCTATAATATATTCCTCCTCTTCCCTTTATTTCCCTGCCTAGTTGCCTAGCTGAAACATGATCCTCTGCTCACTTGTGTTTACAAGCAAGGATGAGGTGACTCAGCGATTGGTGGAGAAAAGAAAAAAAAATTGTTAAGGGAAGAAATGACATCAGCATTTAGCCTCAAACTGTGGGCAAAATACATGGTTCCCACTTGGAACAGAATTATCTTCATTTACTACATAAAATTCACTGAAATCAAAATGTGGACAGTACAATACATGTGTTATGTAAATTGATCAAGTATTTATCTACTTATATATGTGCTTTTTTCCCTGGCATAGTATGGCTAATCCTCCTGCTTTAAGACCACCAAACTAAATTGAAAGAAAAAAGAAAATTTGTATTAAGTAGATATTTCAGAGATGTTAAATTAAGTCAGGTCCTATAGAAAACATGTAATTCGTGCAAATGTGTCACTGAGTTGTCCACCTGATTAAAATAACTAGGAAAAGTTATGACCAAAGAACAGCACCACATACGTATATAAGCATAAGTAACTAAAATTCTCACCAGTATCACCAAATTAGTGGAAAATCTCGGTCTACTGTTGATAAGTTCAGTCCGGTTCCTGTGGCGAGCTGTGTAAAATGCCTTCTTAATAATCTTTTTAGGATATCCACGGTCCAAAAATGTTTGCTGAAGTTCATGTGCCTGTCTAGAGAAATCAATATCATCAGAACACAGGCGACGAAGTCTAAGGAACTGACTTACAGGTATATTGTCCTTGAGTGTGCTTACGATATAAATCTGAAGTAAGTGTACCATCATCTTGAATCCTGACGGTGATATCCAGAAAATCAATTTGTCGAGGGGACATCTGTACAGTGAGAAATATGTTCATATCATTCTTATTTAGTTCAGAGATAAATGCAGTACATAATTCTTTAGGACCATGCCATATCATTAACAGGTCATCAATGCACCTATACCAACCCATTATATATGGGTAGTATTGGGAAAATTGTTCTCCAAATACTATCTCCAGTTCCCAGAAGCCCAAAAAATAGGTTAGCTATGGCCGGTGCACATTTTGTACCCATGGCCACGCCACATACCTGTTTATAAAATCTTCCATTGAAAATGAAATAGTTATGGTCCAATATGTACTGCAGAAGCTGTAAAAGAAAAGAATGAAGGTCAGACAATGCAAGATCTTCCATATCAAGAAAATATTGGATAGTATGTAATGCCCACCGATGAGAAATATTTGTGTATAGTGACTTCACGTCACAAGTGACAAGGAGTGACCCAGACAGTACTCTAATGTAATTTAAGGTGTCATTATTATCTTGCTTTATATATGGGGTTGACCAACAGATGTGTTTTTAATGGTTTTTATACATAGTGGGCAGCACGGTGGCATAGTGGTTAGCTCTCTCGCCTTGCAGCGCTGGGTCCCTGGTTCGAATCCCAGCCAGGGCACTATCTGCAAAGAGTTTGTATGTTCTCTCCGTGTCTGCGTGGGTTTCCTCTGGGCACTCCGGTTTCCTCCCACATTCCAAAAACATACAGATAAGTTAATTGGCTCCCTCTAAAATTGGCCCTAGACTACAGAACTTACACTACATAATATAGACATATGGCAATGGTAGGGATTAGATTGTGAGCTCCTTTGAGGGACAGTTAGTGACAAGATATATATATATATACACTGTACAGCGCTGCGTAATATGTTGGCGCTATATAAATACTAAATAATAATAATAATAATATAGTGTTTAATATGTTCTCAATAAAATATTTATTTACTTATGCTTATTTACGTATTTGGTGCTGTTCGTTGGTCATAACTTTTCCTAGATGTGTATACTTCTGTGACCTAGCACACATTGATTGACACAGTTGTGCAGAAATCTCCCTTTTTTACCTGATTAAAATGCAAGGCTTTTATCCTTGTGGATATAAAATATGAATATTAAGGGCACATCGTTCTATTTACAGGAATACATGATTATCCAATGTATAGATTGTAATGCCCATAAAATAGTTTATACAAATGAAAACAAATTATGCTACATTTCCTATGTTAAATGGGTACACCACAATTGTCAGCATTATGGGCATTTACTTATTGGCTAAAAATGACAGAAATATATATGAAGAGGAAGCAAAGCACAGCATAACTACAGAATATGCTAGGTAATATTGTGTATTTGTAGTGGTACCACCACAGGAGTTGGGGACGACGGGTGGTATCTGTTCTTAAACATGCGATTAAATAATTACAGTGATAAGGGAGCAAACTCTACATATTTCTGTTAACTAATATTCGAGTTCAGCATTAAATAACATTTTCATGAAGTGTGATGTAGTTTTACTCACCTTTTGCTGTTTAGCTGAACATTCATAGCTGAGGAGTGCTTCAGGATGTAGAAATCTACCATTAAAGAGGAAAAAAATTCAGATGTAGTATTCTTCCCTCCTAACCTATATTTGAAATGCCATACCATGAACTACGCCACTAACCTGCATGTAGCCATTTAAAATCCATCATAAGTCTCCAGCTCCTGTTGAGATTTCCAGTAATAGCTTGGAACACGCTCATGAATCATCATGAATATTTATATTTGGCCAGATAATGGCAACTTCTTGCAGTCATGTTAAGTATGACTGTAGTAAAAGCCACATAGCTGCAATGTTCAGTCAGATACCATGTTAAAAATGTAAATTATCTGCTAGGTCTGTAGATATCCTGTAGTTTAGAATTACTTTTGTAGGTCAGATAAAGGTCATGTAACCACAAAATGCAGATGAGAAATGTGTTGATTAGTTTCAATCTAACTCAGTCAAAAACTATTTGGAAGATTGTTTTTTTATTTGTTCATACAAATTTCCAATGGGCTGCACTCGGGCCATGCACGGCTATGGAAATTCGGAAATGTGCTGTGGAAAACTGCAGCATACATAATGTTGTCTTGCCTCCATGCAATTCAGATGCAGTGTACTGATTTCAATAGATTGCAATTCTGCTTCGGAAATTGCGCGTGGAAAATGGCCACAATTCATGGCTAGTGGAAATAGTCCCTTCTGGCTATCCAAGGTTAATTTTAACTTTGTTTTGGGTCACCAGAGCTCTGTTACCTTCTTGATGGAATATTGGTAACTCATCCATGCATTGCAGAAGGGAGTCAGCTCAATTGAAATTGAAGATTAAAAGCTATATCTACTCTTATGACACGACCCTGTTGTTGCTGAGAAGATTGCATTTAGGCTAGTTTGCTCTCTGAACCCCTACTTGCAATAACTTTTTGTCCCTATGCAATAACTTTTCATCCTAAGTTTTCTCCTAGGTGATATTTTTAAACTTACCAATAAAATGTCTTTTAACCAGCCGGGCGGTATGGACGAGCTCAGCTCGTCCATCACCGCCGGAGGCTGCCTCTCAGGCCCTACTGGGCCGATTTTCATGAAATAAAAAGCAGCACACGCAGCCGGCACTTTGCCAGCCGCGTGTGCTGCCTGATCGCCGCCGCTCGGCGGCGATCCGCCGCGAGCAGCGGCGAAAGAGGGTCCCCCCAGCCGCCTGAGCCCTGCGCAGCCGGAACAAATAGTTCCGGCCAGCGCTAAGGGCTGGATCGGAGGCGGCTGACGTCAGGACGTCACTCAGCTCGTCCCCATGGCGACGAATTAAACAAAACACGGAAGGCCGCTCATTGCGGCCTTCCGTGTCACTTTTGGCCGCCGGAGGCGATCAGAAGAAAGCCTCCGGAGCGCCCTCTAGTGGGCTTTCATGCAGACTTTCAGTTGGCTGCATGAAATAGTTTTTTTTTTATTTAAAAAAAACCCTCCCGCAGCCACCCTGGCGATCTTAATAGAACGCCAGGGTGGTTAAAGCACCAAAAAGCTAGAAAACACTTAAAATAATTAATATAGTACATTTTTACCTATGTTTTTGGTAATTTTTCAATTTCAAAATGCTGGAAAGTTATTTTAAATAGAAGATGAAAAATTATCTCCTAGGAGAAATACTTAATTGCATAGGGGCCCTTGTCAACAATAAAAATGTCTTTTGAATCCACTAGCAAGCAAGAAAATACTTACAATATTTTTATAGTACATTTTCACCTGCCTTTTAGTACTTTTTTAAATTGTACAATGCTGAAAAGATATTTTAAAGTGAAGAAGATAAATTATCTCTTAGGAGAAAACTCAGAAAAGTAAATAGTAAAGAGCGATCTGTCTAATCAGTGAGGATGCTGTTGAATGTTTAGTCATTGAACAGTGGTTTGGGCAGGCTGTAAACAGGAGAATCCATGTAGTAATGTGTCTGTGCAGCTTTCACATACATCAGATTTTTTAGTAAGAACTTTCAAGCAGAATAAGATTTTATGACCCTGCATTAATAGGAGTTGGGTAAGAAGTCTTTTCTATGGAGAGTCGAGATTTGCAAATTTAATTTCTAAAAACACTAACAGGCCCCTGCAGAGTTCCACAATATTGCCCCAGCATAGACATCTGCAGAATATGGGTTTATGGGTTGATTATGTTTTCACAATAAATAATGAATACAACTTTTTCTACAAAATTTATTTGAGCGCCAACCATTTCAGTGATCCCACTAAGGGTTCAATTAGCAAAAGCAAAGAATAAGAATCCAATTTGCTTCTGTATGATAAACGATTGCAACCTCACTTTATGTGTATTAATTAGGGAGGACAGCTATACATATAATTGGTAAAAAACCCAGAAAAGGTCGAAGCAGTTCATTTCGGCTCTCCGACACGCAGTGCTGAAACTGGGTGCAGCCATAACACTAGTGCTATGCTGCATGTAACACAAAAGAGTAATTGTAATGATCTGAGGTAGATTTCCAGAGTCAGCGCATGCCGTGTGCGTTGAGCAGAGGAGAATCTCCACAACCAGGGAAGAGTACCCAGTAGATAGATGTATATATATGTGGAGAGGAATTCCAACCAGCAGGTGGTGCTGTGGAGCACAGAGAAACAAAGTCTCTGCACATCCACAGATGTCAGATTGGAATTGCACGACTTGAGGCAGAACAGAGCAAACAGAAACAAGACAGCAAGACAGAAAAGAACTGGAACAGAAAGAGACTTTGTGAATGTCTACCAATCTAGTCACCGCCCAGCGACGGTAGACACTTCACATCAGAACAGGCCAGAGTGAGAACACCAATCGCAGGAGAGGCAATTGTAACAGAGACACAAGACTGAGTAAAGACAGAACATAGGTGTAGTAAGAAAGACACAGCAAACAATTACAATCAGAATGCCAAGGAAAATAAAAAACGCACTAGCTAAACGCGGTCGCCACACGAGAAGTGCAACAGCGACAAAACACGTTAATGGCGTGGTCTCCGCACGATAAGCGCAACAGAGACAAAACACGCCAACCCTGACTAACAAATGAACACAGAAAACACAAACAAACAAATAACAGAAACGCTTGCTAATCGGTTGCCTTACCTCAGGCAACAGCAAGCGTTTGCTCCAGATCGACAGACAAACAGACAACAGGAACAGGTCAGATAGGATCCACTACTCTTCCGCAAGAGCAAGTGCGATCCGTACACAGAAACAGGACTGAAAGGATCCACTACTTTTCCGCAAGAGCGAGTGTGATCCGCACAACAAGACAGGCGGAAGGAGTAACCAGTAGCAACCGTAGCCAAGGTTATACTCCAAGATTCAGATTAGAAAGATCCACCGCCTCTAACGCTAGGGCGAATGCGATCTATGTTCAGGACAGAACGATTCACTATCGCCAACCGCTGGCGACAGTGCAATCGCAAGGACAAGACAAGACAGAATAGGCAATAGAAATAATGTACAATACTAGCACACTAATAGGAATGCCGAATGCAATCCTCAATATTAACTTCACTAGAATGTCGAGAATATGATCCAAACAGACTGAGGCTCAAGGTAAACTAACAAACAGTAACCTGATGATGAGCAAGGACTTCTGGGAGGAAGTGACATTTATACTCAAAACCCTCCAAGGAAGCCAGCAAGCAATTTGCATGACAAGTGGATGCAAATCCATCCACAGCAGCGAGCTGACAGAAAAGGCATGTTTCCCCCGGACTTGCATTATGCAAGCTGCATAAGAAACTATCCAAATGTCCAGGGAAACAATGCCATCAGAGCAGATCGTGACAGTAATTCAGGGATCTGAATTTACATCTCCCTTACGCAAATTACATCTCCCTCCAAGTTGCTACAACTCGGAGGTAATAGTATTTAACATTGCCAGGGAGTTTAGCGGCAGCAGGGATAGACGTAATTTGGTGCCCCGTTACACCCTTCCCATGCCCCATTACACACTTTCTTCCATGCAGGATGGTACTCCTTAGGGAATTAGGACCATTATCGGCTCTGCCTTCTTAGCACTTCCAGGCCTCATGGTCAATATCATTAGGGGTAGTCTATAAAAGGAGATTGACAGTACATTTTTCTGAGAAAGTGCTTTTAAAACATCACCACATTTTTTTATGTAAATATTTATAATTGTTTATTGGGCAAAAGGTTTTATTTTTTTTAACTGCTTGCCGACCGTGTCACTCCCATGGGCGTGGCTGTGGCGGCAGCCCCAGGACCGCCTAACGCCGATCGCGTAAAGTTCTGGGACAGCAGTTTGCAGGAGATCACGGTCAAGCTGCTTCACTCTCTTAGCGGCGATCGCGGTTTGGGAGACTGTTACACGACGAAACCGCCGTGTTTACATCAGTACGACACGGCTGTGACATGGCTGTGACATGGCTGTCCCCCTGGGGGACTTAAAAGCAATCGGCTGTGATAGGCTGGCGGGGGAGGCAGGGAGGGAACAAAGGAAAATCTGGTCTGTGGCGATTATGGTGTGATCCATGTCATTTCCAGCAGTCTATGTGGTAGTGTGGGGTATTCAGTTGAGTCGGACTGATTGGTGTTTCATAGTTTCATGCTCTGTCTGTGTCTGCTATGTCTATCATCACAGGAGGAATGGATTTTACATTTGTTCAACCTCAGAGACCATTTGATTGGTGGTGGTTTATACCTCTTCCACCTGGGCTGTTCATTAGTTGCTGGATTGTTATTAGGAAAAGTCTTGCAGGTAAGTCAATGGAACTCCATTTAGATGTATTTTCAGTTTGTTTTATAATGTATAGGAGGATGCACACTGTGAGGAGTTTTGTACATTGAGGCACAGCATGGGGCATTGCTTTTCAATGCACCCAGGCTTAACTTCTATTGCTTGTTGGCGTACTTTGCCTGATTTCATTGCATATTTAGTTCACCATTAGGTTTGCTCCGGGTTGCTATGGCTGTGTGATCTCTCTTTCATGTCTCTATTGGATGCTGGGGATTCCCAGTACTTATAAATAGGAGGACAATTCCTCCTTTCTTCAAGGCTTAAGAAAGGTTGTTTTACCTGAAACAGCAGGCTGTCACTGAACAAGCTGGGTTTTACATCATTGTACTTGATGGACTTTTTATATTTAATAAAAAAACAATTAATTAAATTAAATAATTAAAATGGCTATTTTACTTTTTAGTGGTGCTGGCCCAAACTTCTTTTTTTCTCCTGCTGGGCAGTCCCAGTGGTGCAGTGACTGCGGGTCTTAGCACACCTTGGTCTCTTTGCATGACTGCTGAGGCTGCCCCACCTCCTGTCTAATGTACAGTATATACAGTCTTCATATTTAGATGTGGTCAGAGGATCGGGTGAGTTGTGCATGTGAGTCAGATGAGGTGGTGGTTTGTTCCTGACTTTAAAGCTGAGCATCTAGGTGACATCTAGCAGGTAAGTGAAAAGTGCTATCAAAATTATTCAGAGTATTTTCTTCCTTGCTGGGGGCTTAAAGGGCACTTGGTTAATAAGGTGTGAACATCTTTCACCTAGGAGAGAACTTAGGAGAAAATGTAAATTGATTGAGATCCATACGTCCTTATTCAACTCAAAGTTATCTCCTCGGAGATCATTTTTCACCTTCTCTTTAAAGTAACTGTTGAGCATTCTGCAATTGAAAAAATACCGTAAAAGTAGTTGAAAAAGTACAGGCAAAAATATTTTGAGATTTTTTTCTTGCTTAGTGGTGGCTTAAAGGGCATTTTATTGATAATATTTAAAAATATCACCTAGGAGAAAATTCAGGAGAAAAAGTTAATTAAACAACACGGGCCATAGTGCCTTACTTCTCTGTGTACAAGTCTTGCTTATAGTGGGGGCCCTGTCTGTATCTGTATCACATTGTTTTTGGTCCAACTGAACCCCAGTTTTAATGTTGAGCCGAAATTATCAAAATTTCGTGTTTCCTTAATTATGGAGCACATTTTGCTGCTACGACCTGAATTTCGTAATTGCCATACAAACCATAATTTGGAATTCTGTAAGTGAAATTCCTTTTTTCTATTTCGCGTTTCGTCGCAAATTCATGTTTAACCAGCCTACAGTTTTGAAAATCTTATGCATCCAAGCAATGTTCACCTCCCATTCATTCGCTAATAACTTTATCGCTACTTATCAAAATTAATTGATCTATATCTCGTTTTTTCCGCCACTAATTAGGATTTCTTTGGGTAGTACATTTTGCTAAGAATTATTTTTTTTTAAATCCATCTTAAAGAGAATCTGTATTGTTAAAATCGCACAAAAGTAAACATACCAGTGCGTTAGGGGACATCTCCTATTACCCTCTGTCACAATTTCACCGCTCCTCGCCGCATTAAAAGTGGTTAAAAACAGTTTTAAAAAGTGTGTTTATAAACAAACAAAATGGCCACCAAAACAGGAAGTAGGTTGATGTGCAGTATGTCCACACATAGAAAATACATTCATACACAAGCAGGCTGTATACACCCTTCCTTTTGAATCTCAAGAGATCATTTGTGTGTTTCTTTCCCCCTGCAGCTATCTTCCACCGAAGTGTCAGGCTGTTTCTTCCTGCAGAGTGCAGACAGCTCTGCCTGTATGTAATTCCTCAGTATGCGAAAGCCCAGCCAGCTCAGAGGAGGATTTATCCAGCTTGTAAAAGATAAGAGAGAAGAGAGAAGCTGTCCTAATCTAAATAATACACAGGCAGTGTGCAGAGAGGGGCCTGGAGGGGGGAGATTGATCACAGAACCACAACACTGAAGAACTTGGCAGCCTTCCAGACACAGGCTGACAAGTCTGACAAGAGAGAGATAAGTTGATTTATTACAGAGATGGTGATAGTAGAACGGGCTGCAGTTAGCCAGACCACATTAGAATAGCTTTTGGAACTTGTAGGATGATAAAAAACAGGATGCAATTTTTGTTACGGAGTCTCTTTAACAGGAAAATTAAGATAGAAATGGAAAAAAGTCATTATTTCTCAGTTTTTGGCAATTATAGTTTAAAATTAATACATGCTACAGTAATTAAAACCCATGTATTTTATGTGCCCATTTGTCCCGCTTATTACACCGTTTAAATTTTATCCCTATCACAATTTTTGGCACCGATATTTTATTTAGAAATAAAGGTGCATTTTTTCAATTTGCGTCCATCACTATTTACAAGCTTATAATTTTAAAAAATGTAATAAGATACTCTCTTGACATGTATATTTAAAAAGTTCAGACCCTTAGGTAACTATTTATGTAGTTTTTTTTTTAATTGTAATTTTTTTAATTTTTTTTTTAGTACAAAAATGTATTTGGGTAATTTTAGTTTGTGAAGTAAATAGCTAGTTTTAGATGTAATATAATGGATTTTTTTTTAATAAAGGTATGTGGGTGCAGTTTACTATTTGGGCACAAGATGGCCACATTCAAAAAATTCCTGGATGCGAACGATCTCGCATCCAGGAACTAAAAGAAGAAGGTGATGTTTCCTGGGGGCAGAAATACCACGCTCTCTGATGAGAAAGCGTCGGTATTTCTGCCGGGGACTTAGATCGGTGAATGGGAATTATATTCCCATTCACTGATCGGGGGGGGGGGGGGGCAGCAGGAGGCAGCGGGAGCGCGCAGGGCGCGCGCCCGATCGCGCGTGGGCGCGTGCCCGATCGCGCGCACCACACGGCTGCAGATATGGCGAAGTGGTTAAAGCAAAATTTAGGAATTTCATGTTTTCCATAGAAACAAAGTTATTTTAGTTACAAAAATGAACGTAATTTTGTTTCTAATAGTAATTATGCACATTTAGGTAATGACTAAACTCAGGAAAGTCACTCATTGATTGCAATTACTGATTTCAATTACTGATAATGCAAAGGCCCCTGCACATGCTGTCGCTTTAAATGCATCAGGAGGCTTTACCTGCAGCCACTTTTTAAGACAGGTGCACTTTGTTAAGGTGCACTTAGCAGTCATGCTGAGACACTTGGATTTGGGCCTTGCAATATCTAATAATGCAAAAGTCCCTGCATGTTCTGTTGCTTTAAATGTATCAGAAGGCTTTACCTGCAGCTACGTCTAAAACAGGTGCTTTTTGTCAAGATGCACTTAGTGCACTTAGTGGTTATGCATGCTGAGACACTTGGTTTTGGGCCTTGCAATATCTGATAATGCAAAGGTACCTGCAAGTGCTGTCACTTTAAATGTATCAGGAACCTCTGGACTGGAACACAATTTTGAGAAAGGTTGAATTAGTGTTAACCCATTCAGGTTCCGTGGTTTTCATGTGAGAAATGTTCACCTCCCATTCATTAGCCTATAACTTTATCACTACTTATCACAATGAACTGATCTATATCTTGTTTTTTTCCGCCACCAATTAGGCTTTCTTTGGGGGGTACATTTTGCTAAGAGCCACTTTACTGTAAGCGCATTTTAACAGGAAGAATAAGAAAAAAATGGAAAAATTCATTATTTCTCAGTTTTCAGCCATTATAGTTTTAAAATAATACATGCCTCCATAATTAAAACTCACGTATTGTATTTGCCCATATGTCCCGGTTATTACACCATTAAAATTATGTCCCTATCACAATGTATGGCGACAATATTTTATTTGGAAATAAAGGTGCATTTTTTCCATTTTGCATCTATCACTATTAACAAGTTTAAAATAAAAAAAATATAGAAATATTTCATCTTTACATTGATATTTAAGAAGTTTAGACCCTTAGGTAAATATTTACATGTTTGGTTTTTTTTTATAGTAAACATTTTATTTGGGTAGTTTTGGGAGGGTGGGAGGTAAACAATAGATTTATAATGTAAATGTGTGTTCATTTTAATTTATTTTTAATTTCAGTTGTAGTATTACTTTTTGGCCACAAGATGGCGGCCATGAGTTTGTTTACATGACGTCACTCTAAGCGTAACACACGCTTAGAGTGACACATCGGGAAGGGAACGGACAGAAAAGGCGCAGCTTCCGAGAGAAGCTGTCGCTTTTTCAGCGGGGGAGAGGAATCAGTGATCGGGCACCATAGCCCGATACATTGATTCCCTGGCTACCGAATACGCGGCCGGGAGTGCGCGTGCACACTGTAGCGCGCATGGTTCCTGGACGTAGTTTCTAAGTCCAGGAACCAAAATAGGTTAAACACGAAATTCTGATTTGTTTGTGTTACGTTATCAATCGTAATTACGAAAAAGATCGTAAATACAAAATTCCCTATAAACACGAAATTTTGTGTAATTTTGTGAAATTTGCGAAATTTCGATTACTGGCATAATCGTAATTTCACGAATTATGAAAAATTTTGTGTAATCGTAATTGGGTCATTACGCTCATCACTCACTACCCAGTTTCCACCATTACTCTATTAATAGGTCTGCTCAAACTACCTTATATACCCCCAAAAGGGGGTCAAAAGTTGTGGGGGTCGGCTTGCTTGCGAGTCACCTGTTGTCTGCGCCCCACCCGCTCCCCCGCCCTGCGGTCGCCGCTATCACCTGAGCTGGCGCCGCATCTTCTATTATTCCCCTCTCCGCTCGTATAGTAATTCACAGCAGCACGCCCCACGGCGGCTGCTGTAATGATGAAGGAGCCGTAGAGAGAGAGCGGCTATGTAGCTATAGGAACCACTCTCTCTCTATGGCTTCCTGCCTCATCATCACAGCAGCCGCCGTGGGGCGCGCTGCTGTGAATTACTTTACGAGCGGAGAGGGGAATAATAGAAGATACGGTGCCAACTCAGGTGATAGCAGCGACCACGGGGTGGGGGAGAGGAGGGGGCACTACCTATACTGGGCACTGTACTAGCTATACTGGGGCACTATACTGGGCACTACCTACCTATACTGGGTGCTATACTGGGCACTACCTACCTATACTGGGCACTATACTGGGCGCTATACTGGGCACTACCTACCTATACAGGGCACTATACTAGCTAAACTGGGGCACTACCTACCCATACTGGGCACTATACTAGCTATACTGGGGCACTACCTACCCATACTGGGCACTATACTAGCTATACTGGGGCACTATACTAGCTACACTGGGCACTATACTAGCTATACTGGGGCACCATACTAGCTATACTGGGGCACTATACTAGCTATACAGGGCACTACCCACCCATACTGGGCACTATACTAGCTATACTGGGCACTATATTAGCTATACTGGGCACTTAACTAGCTATACTGGGCACTATACTAGCTATACTGAGCACTATACTAGCTATCCTGGGGCACTACCTACCCATACTGGGCACTATACTAGCTATACTGGGCACTATATTAGCTATACTGGGCACTTTACTAGCTATACTAGGGCACTATCTACCCATACTGGGCACTATACTAGCTATACTGAGCACTATACTAGCTATACTGGGGCACTACCTACCCATACTGGGCACTATACTAGCTATACTGGGCACTATACTAGCTATACTGGGCACTTTACTAGCTATACTAGGGCACTACCTACCCATACTGGGCACTATACTAGCTATACTGGGCACTACACTAGCTATACTGGAATACACTGGGGGGATCACGCGGCCAGCATTTCCTACCCCCGGCTTATATGAGGGTCAATCATTTTTTCCTGTTTTTCAGGTAAAAGTTGGGGGGTCGGCTTATATGCGGGTCGGCTTGCTTACGAGTATATACGGTATACCTAAGCCTCCATTTAAATTTTCCTTGCATATGTACTGTATACAGATCAACTTTAACCTCATTCAAGTTAATGACTGGTATAGGCACAAATCACAATCCCTTATTAAATAGTTCCTCTATCTCAATATGTGATAAAGGTTTACGGGAGAAGTTAAACACTAAAGTGTCTCTATAAAATTTCTCTACAGTAGCTTAGGGTGATTCTGAGCAAGTAGACCCACACTGTAGACCATAGATCTCAAGATGGAAATCTTCATGGCTGTCACTATTAAGTAAACCTATATCTGTAATGCTAACTTTTAAAGAAAATATTTGGGCCCACTGAAAGTCTATTATTGTTCACATGGTCATAAATCTCCTATTAATTCTCAAAGCTGAGAACTCAGACACTTGAGATCAGATCTTTTTTTTTGTTAGTTTATGAATGAACCTCAGTGCAGTATGAAAGTCTGCAGCAAGACTTTCTATCTTTCACACTCATCCTCATTGCTCACCACTACTTATTTGTTGTAGGCAGCATTACCACTGCAATGACCATCGCTTATAAAAAGCAATGAAGTATCAGTAACAGTTTTACCTCTACTATACAAGATGCATGTATAGTGTTTGTGTTGTGTTTATCCTCACTTTTTACCGTGTCGTTTATTGTCCCCTATACCAACCTGCAATCTGTTACAGTCATGAACTAAATGTTTCAGAATCCTGATGCTATAATCTTCTTTTATCCAAGCAAAAGTAGTACAGTGGGGGTAACACTAAACTAGTGCTCGGAAATGCTGAATTCTGATTCCGCAGAAACTATGATTTCCCCCAATGCCGATTACCGATTCTGTCGATTTCCAGGTTCCGTTTTTCGATTTCCGAGTAGTGTTTTTTGATCTTTTGTTACATTCGCTCATTGGCTGGAGTTTACTCTGCAGTCTCTGATTGGTCCAATGCTTCCAAGTTCTGTGATTGGGCTAAAATTATTGAGCTGTGGAGATGCAGTATTTCCACATAAATCTGATTGCCGAGTTTAGTTTTCCAATTTCCGAGTAGTGTTTTTGGCCATTTTTTGCATTCTATGATTGGCCATGAAAAATACAGATTAACGGAAATGCAGGCGTTTCAATTCTGAAAAACCTGAATGAGCATCCCTAGGCTAAAGCTCCAAGAACTGCGGAATGTGACCACGTTTGGGGGGTCATCAACTACAGGTAGGTCCTTGGAGTGAAATAAACGCATGAGTAGTAAAAGTAATTTTCTTTGTTTTACTATCTATAATGAGTTCTAATTAACCACTTCACCACTGAGGGGTTTTACCCCCTGACCACCAGAGCAATTTTCACCTTTCAGCGCTCCTTCCATTCATTCGTCTATAACTTTATCATTACTTATCGCAATGAAATGAACTATATCTTGTTTTTTCCGCCACCAATTAGGCTTTCTTTAGGTGGGACATTATGCCAAGAATTATTTTTTTCTAAATGTGTTTTAATGGGAAAATAGGAAAAATGTGGGGAAAAAAAAAATTATTTTTCAGTTTTCGGCCATTATAGTTTTTAAATAATGCATGCTACTGTAATTAAAACCCATGAAATTTATGTGCCCTTTTGTCCCGGTTATAAAACCGTTTAAATTATGTCCCTATCACAATGTTTGGCGCCAATATTTCATTTGGAAATAAAGGTGCATTTTTTTCAGTTTTGCGTCCATCCCTAATTACAAGCCCATAGTTTATAAAGTAACAGTGTTATACCCTCTTGACTTAAATATTTAAAAAGTTCAGTCCCTAAGGTAACTAATTATGTATTTTTTTTAATTGTAAATTTTTGAATTTTTTTTTAATTACAAAAAAAAAAAAAATGGGGAGTGTGGGAGGTAATGAGTTAATTTTTTGTGTAAAAGTCATTTATTTGTATGTGAAAAATGTGTAGGGTGTAGTTTACTATTTGGCCACAAGATGGCCACAGTAACTTTTTGCTTTATTGCGACCTCCAAGCCTCCTTCCGGAAGCTTGGAGGAAGAATAAGGAGGCTGGACACGTGAGTTTCTTCTCACAATGATCGCGCTGCCCATAGGAGAGCAGCGGGTCATTGTGGGGCTTAGATCAACGAACGGGAATGGATTTTCCCGTTCATTGATCTCCGGGCGAGCGGGCGGCGGCGGTTTTACTAGCGGCGGGCGGCGTGTTTACGAGCGGGAGCGCGGACAGCGTCGGGAACGCGGAAAGTACGTGTTTCTCCGTCCCTGGTTTTTAAAGGATGGAAAAAGGGGCGGAGAAATACGTACGCGCGGGGGTAAAGTGGTTAAAGTTATATATTAGGGTGAATATACGTAGCATTTATTTACATGGAATAACACCAATTATTTGATAATACAATTTGTACTTTATACTAGCACAGTAGTTTAGTAATTTATATAGCTGTCATTTTACAACGACTGTTCGGTTACTTAAAGCTATGAGAAACATTAAAGTTAAACTCAGTAGTGAACAGTACTAGATGCTATCAAAGGAAGTGCAGGATGGATTTGCTGCCGAGCATATTATCTCATGATGAGTTGGAATATTATAGGAGAATCACTTTTTCTTTTATCTTTATTTGTTCTCCCATTGGAATGTAATTGCTTCAGGACAGAAAGAACCATTAGTTGAGATTTGGGATGTAACAAAGTAAGACTGTCTGTTTTTGATCTTGCTGTTCTGTAAAATAAGACTTTTGACTTGCTGGGCACAAAGTGCCAGCACAAAACATTCTGATACTTTATTTTGTATTATCAGCACCAGTAATCCATGTGAGGGTCCTAAGCCTAATATGAGAGTAAATCTATTAAGAAATCCTCATGGCCTAGCCACAGTTAGCACAAGTGCAAAGTTTAGAAAAGGAACTCCTTTATTGTAGCAGTTAAAAAGGGCATATCACATGTTCTGTTGAAGGGCGCCCTTTTCAACAAGGTACCGGGGTTAAGGGTTGGTGCTCACGGGGGGTTACGGTTAGGTGCAGGGAACGTGAACGGAGTATAATTATTTAAAGGAATACTTAAGTCATCAAAAAAAAATTTATTCTACTCACCTGGGGCTCTACTCAGCCCCCTGCAGCTGAACGGTGCCTTCGCCGTGTACCTCCGATGCGCCTGGACTCGCCGGCAGGCACTTCCGGTTTGGCCGTCACCGGCCGACAGGCTGGGAACGCGGCTTGTTAGCCGCGTTCCCGGCTGCAATAGCATTATACATGGCGCTACTGCGGCCGGGAACGCGGCTAATTAGCCGCGTTCCTAGCCTGTCAGCCGGTGACGGCCAAACCGGAAGTGCCCGCCGGCGAGTCCAGGCGCATCGGAGGGACACGGCGAGGGCACCGTTCAGCTGCAGGGGGCTGAGGAGAGCCCCGGGTGAGTAGAAGTAATTTTTTTTGATGACTTAAGTATTCCTTTAAAATAAACACATGACGTACCTGCAATTCAAAATTACATATTTACCTCACTGTCAGTTCCTCTAAGAAGCTCACAATTTTCTTATAACAATGATTCCCTCCAGTTCTGACTAGATCTAGTAAGAATTGGAAGCCTTAGGGCTCTTTTCCACTATATCAGTTGCTGTCAGTTATAACTGAAAGTACAATGGTGTGCAAGATAATGTCCAAACTCCATGTTTCCCTATGGCTCAAGTGGGAGATATTACATGTTAACAGAGTGCTGACCGGGAAGCTGTTACGGGGTCATCACCATTTTAAAAATGAAGAACAGAGAATTCCATTGATTACAATGGACATACAGGATGCAGGAGAGGAGTAAGATTGATGATGAGTAAACTATACGAGAGGTAAGTATGACGTGTGTACGTTTATTTTGACTTTTATTTTTCAGTTCAGGTTTGCTTTAAGTGTAAGTACACTAATGCTGGGCATACACGGCTCATTTTTGCGGCTCGATTCTCCTGTTCGATTGTTTTGCCACTCGATTCTGCAGTTGATTCTCTTATCTTCCACTAGTTTTTCTTATCTTTTTCCATCCACTGCTATCAGGAATCGAGCGGCAATATGATCAAACGGGAGATCGGAGATGTTGGATGTTATCTACCGAGCCATCTAAATGGCTCAAAAATGAGCCGTGTGTGCCCATCATTACACATGAATGTGTCTTTTATGATAATTGCAATACTAGTGAAGATGTTAAAAAACAAGAACTGTTCTTCTTGAGACCTAAGAACAGCTTTAGGGTCTATTGAGAACATATACATTGTTCCCTGAACTCTTAAATAGTGCTTAGGGCAGTGTTTGCTAGAGGGTAAAGATATTTCCATTGGGACTTACACTGATTTTAGTTGCGACACTAAGGGGTCCAGAACTGCTTCCACACACAGCTGCACTATAACAGAATATACTGAACCTGGTGCCAAATACCAGTTTCAAATACCATAGCATGAAAAACTACATTTTAAAAGTGTTAGGGCCTGAGTAAACACTGTAAGTAAAAGCAGTTTGTATGTATTTTTTAACAGTACAAGTGGCACTTATGCATGTGATAATAGATGCAATAATGTGCATAGATGATCATGTGATGATTGTACATGGTCAATCTAAGTTTTTTGAAACAGTCCTTTGCCAGAGTTTAATTCCAAGTGACTAAAAAGTCAGAAATACGGGAGTTACACAACTGACAGGCTTTACAACTGGCTTTATAACAGCCTCATTGGATATCAATGCCAGCATGGATCTGCAGCTATCCATAGAAACTAGTGAGTAGCCTCTGGGAATGACAAAAATAAAAAACACAGAGGAAGCACATTTCTCATGCGAAACCTTTCATAAATAGGCATAAGTGAGGAACGCGGTTTCACATGAGGATCTGCACATCATCAAAGTTTCTGAAAACAGTTTTAGGGGATGTCTGATGTTAGACAATCTGTTTCACAGCTGGTGGCTACGCTCTTTTTGCTTGACCAGCTGGAAAAAGGATTTATGACCTAGCGCTGGTTATATTTGGCAAGCAAACCACTGGTTATACTGCAAACCCTCTTTTTTATTATGCATATATACATACATTTCAATAAAATGCACTAGCCAGAAAGTTTGTTAGAATTTTTATTGCTGCTTAACGAAAGCAAAACACAACCCATACAACTCTGTATATTCTGTATTAATGGCCAATCATGTATTTTAATGAATTAATATTCAGCTTTGGAGAAATACGAACACCTCCTCTATGGTCTAGATAGGATCAGCTTCTTTTAATCTTCTTTGAACATCTCCTCCCCTCCTCCACCAACTTAAATATAGGGGACCAGATGGGTAATTAACTGGCTCATTGCTTGAGGAATAAAAGAGGATGTGTTACAGATTGTGTTTATTTCACATTTTAATAACAGAATGCTAATTGTGTATTAGCTTGCATATTAAACTATTTATTAAATTTAAAAACTGCATTAATTCTAATTTCCTCTAAGCAATATTTTTCAATAAACGTTATTTATTATATTCGTGCTGACACCTTTTACACAGCACTTTACAGAGAACACTGAATAACTGGTCTGAAATGAATAATTGATCTTATTTCCACTCTCTATTACACTTCAGAGAGTTTTGAGACGTTACTTTATACTTATGGTTTTGAGGAAGAAACCAGAGCACCTGGAGGAAACCCAATTACAGATAGGTATCAATCCAACTCAGGGCTTTTGAGCTAGAAGAGAGTGCTGAATATTTTTCTACTATTCTGCCATATGGGTTTGCTTTTTCTTAAAGGAAACCTAAACCGAAAAAAAAATGAGTTTAACTTACCTGGGGCTTCTACCAGCCCCATGCAGCCATCCTGTGCCCTTGCAGTCACTCATGGCTCTTCCAGTCCCCTGCTGCCATTTAGTTTGGTTTTTGCCGACTGTGAGTCGGCCGGCTGCCATGCGTACCTTTTTACGCATTCCTTCTAGGGCAGGAAGCTATCGCGGACATTAACATTACATTTTACTCGTTACAGGTGCAATGCGTAAAATGTTACGGATTGCAACCCGTAGCGTGTAAAAATGTACGTGTTAATGTCCACGATAGTTTCCTGCACCAGTGGGAATGCGTAAAAAGGTACGCGTGGCGGCCGGCCGACTCCCAGTCGGCAAAAATGAAACTAAATTGCAGTGGGGGACCGGAAGAGCCATGAGTGACTGCGAGGGCACGGGATGGCTGCATGGGGCTGGTAGAAGCCCCAATGAAGTGAAACTCATTTTTTTTTCGGTTTAGGTTTCCTTTTAAAAATACTGAATGTATTCCGAATATTCCTAATATTTTGTTTGTGTCTTATGCTTTACTACTATACTCCTATTTATTAAGCCAAACATAATAAATCAAGAAACTGGAATAACAATATAAGTATGTAATGCACCGCTGCAATTCATGGTCTTGAGGGGGCACCGGGGTCAAGTAAGGTAGTCCATGTAAAATCATTTCAGTGGCGCTTTATTATGGAAAACACCTTTCCGAGATCTTTTTCCTTACTGCAGCAAATAACTTGACAAATAGCGATGACAGTTGCTCTAAAGTTTTATTTCTCAACAGATACACAACTGGAAATATACAAAAGTGAGCAAATACGATTTCTAAAAGAGGAGCTATAAGGACAAAGTTACTTGAATGTAATTAATTATTCAGGATATTCCATTTTACTTACATTTTACTGGTTTCCACATCAGAAACACCAGGCTATGATGTCACAAAGCCTTCTCCTCCCAGTGCACTCTAGTAAACCATACCAGGGCCATTATTCAATTCCCCCCTTTTCCTAAGTTTTCTCCTAGGAGATATTGTTCATCTTCTGTTTAAAATAATTAGCACTTAGCAATTGAAAAGTAGCAAAAAGTGGGTAATGTTCTGTCAAAATTATTCTGAGTATTAGCATGTTATTGATATAGCGTGAAAATATCACCTAGGAAAAATCTTAGGAGAAAAAAATAAATTGAATAAAGGCCCGAGGCTGATATGCGATTAACTTTGTCTCCTGTGTTTTCTCGTAGGAGATAATTTCCATCTTCTCTTTATTTTCATCTTCTCTTTAAAATAACAATTCCTTTTTTGTTCTATGGAGTGCCGTGACAAAGTGTGGATAATGAGTGGGGACAACTGGTCCTTTGGTCATCTGACATAACAGAGTATTAAAAAAAACATTGTAAGTCGTCTGTACGGTTGCTAGATTTTTGTCTAAATGATCCCAAATGAAGCACCGCTACTGAATATACAAATTATCTTTTTATGCCCCTGAAGCCAGGCTTGCATCCAGAACCACTGGTGTAAAGCACGCCTATAGCTTAAAATTTTACAAAGCCACATCAACCCCACATGTACACAGCCTGTTTTGGGCATTTGGTCCTCCTCAGTACATGGCAGGGATTGATATGGCTCTATGGGATAGGGCTTGGACCAGTGCAACCGAGTAACCAAGCAGCTCGGGTGACCCAAATCACTAGTAAAGTATAGGGGACTAAAGGGCCTGAAAAGCCCTCCTACAAAAAAGCAATGCTTGGGTGTGATTTGCCTTCTTAAAACAGAAGGTATTTGCAATAATTCAGCTTTAAGTGAACATCTGTGGTTACCCACAATGCAGCAGTACTGAATATGCAAATTATCTGTTTATGCCCTTGAAGCCAGGCTTGCATCCAGAACCGCTGGTGTATAGCACGCCTATAGCTTTGAATTTAAATACATGTGGGACAGCGACCATTTGGCTAACTATGGATGATTTAACCCTTTCCCTGCTAAGCACGTAATAGCTACGTTGTGGCTGGAAAGGCTCCAACTGCCAACAACATACCTAGTAGGTTACTTTGCAATTTGTCCCCCAGGAAGCAGTGGGGAGGGGGGCCGACAACATTCCTCCCTCCCTTCACATGAGCACTCCTCCTCTGCCTCACTGCAGAGCTGGAGTGCTGGTCAGTGTGTAATTACTCACCCTATCACTGACTCCATGCAGTGTCTTCACCAGCAGCCATCTCCTCTCTACTTCCTGTATAAATCCTGTGATTACTATGCATCATACAGAGATTGGGAGAAGAGCCTTCTGCCGGCCAGAACTCCGAATGGAGCCAGCAATCAGGTGAGTTAATTACACACCAACACCTGCACTACAGCTCTGTAGGGGGCTACAGGAAGGGGGCCGATGTGGGGGGAGGGAAGAAAATGTCGGCCCCCCTCCCCACAGTGGCAACTATACCTATCACCTATATTGGGGGCACCTATACCTACTACTTATGCTGGGGCAACTTCACCTGCTACCTATACCTACTACCTATTCTGTGGGCACCTATACCTACTGCCTATATTGGGGCACCTATACCTGCTACCTATACTGGCTGCACCTATACCTGGCTACCTGTACTGGGAGCACCTATTCCTGGCTACCTATACTGGCTGCACCTATATCTGGATACCTGTACCGGGGACATCTATTCCTGGCTACCTATACTGGCTGCACCTATATCTGGATACCTGTACTGGCGGCACCTATTTCAGGCTACCTATACTGGCTGCACCTATATTTGGCTAACTGTTCTGGCGGCACCTATTCCAGTGGGATACCGATTACCGATACATATCAGGTATTGTTGGATTTAGCAGAATCAGGGCTTTTACAAACATTAACATTTTTGTCAGTAAATGTAATTCTTTTTTTAAACATATTTCATTCAAAACTCTCCAGAAAAAGTACAACATTTTGTTTCAGTGGTTAAGCCCAATTCGTTATGGAAAAAAGCAATATATAATATGTCTTATTTCATGAGGTTTTCTTGTCAAAAATCCTAAGTAAACCTAATGAGTGCAAAACGTCTAAAAACTGCTTGTCAGTCATTGTTCACGTTTAGAACAATCAGCTGGCAAGGAAAGGGTTAATTAGAAAACTGAAGAATGAAAAATGTAATTGTTCCAGCAGGTCATGTTAGCAGGTAGGTTATTCTAACCAGAAGGCTTAAAGAACACCTGAATTAAGAGGAGTATAGATGCTGCCATATCTATTTCCTTTTAAACAATACTAGTTGCCTGGCAGGCCTGATCTATAGTAGTGTCTGAATCACATATCTGAAACAAGCATGCAATAAATCCAGTCAAACTTCAGTAAGAAACATCTGATCTGCATGATTGGGCAGGGTCTATGGCTAAAGGTATTAGAGGCAGAGAGGATCAGCAGGACAGCCAGACAATGTGCATTGTTTAAAAAGAAACACATATGACAGCCTCCCTGTTTCTTCTTACTTTAGAATACCCAAGCAGCTCAGGGAGACCCAAATCTACTGGGAAAGTATAAGGGACTAAAATAGACCGAAAGCCCTCCTACTAAAAAGCCAACTTTCAGTGTAATTTGCCTTCTTACAAGAGAAGTTATTTGCAATACAGCTTTCACTGGGGTCTTCCACAATGTATCACTACTGAATATGCAAATTATCTCTTTATGCCCTTGAAGTTGGCTTCTTAATTTGTGTCCATTAGTTTAAAATTATCTCCTCTTCTAAACAGCAGTCAATGTTCATTTTGGGATCTTCAGAATTACAGCTCCGGCTTCTCACAGTAACTTGGTCTCTGAAGCGTGTTTTGTCCTATAGGAAATTATCACACAGTCAGGATCTTCACAATTTTGATTAAACACATCTTCAAGAGGTTCAGCTTTTTTGCTTCCAATTGAGAATAGCTATCTATAGAACCTCTCTGGCTCTTTTGTGTGAGCAACAGCAATCTGGTACATGCTTTATACGGTCTAATCCACACTTATACAACGCCGCAGGTGAAACAGAATACATTCTTTATTTCGAATTTGTCTTTTGGAACAGGCTTAACAAAAATAGCAGTGTTTTTTTTCTTCTCCAGTCCTAAAAAACATGGCTAAAAAAAAAAAAAAATGAAGGAAACGAAATTGTAAAGCAAAGAAATAAAGTGGCAGTTTGCTCATAAGAGTTTATACAACATCAAAAGGGACACTTCCTCAGTCCCACCAAGTCAGAAAAATGTCCTGTTTAACATAATAATAATTAAAACCAGCGCTAATAGTTGCTTATATCTGCTGACAAATGCAAGGCAATGTATTATATTATTTAGAAGAAGAAACAAAAAAACACAAGGCAATTGCACACTGAGAGATATTTTGGAGAGGGGACCCTAGTTGAAATAGGTGGTGATAGGTCTCACCAGATCGTTGGCTAATGGAATTTTTGGGTCCCCTATAGGCACTAATTCAAATATTGGCTATTGGGCGCCAAACGCAGAAATTTGGGTTTCCGATACATAGCAGGCGCCCGGCCCATCCAACCAAATTTTTTCCTTTTTGAAAATAATCGTTTGAAATTTTGAACTGTATCATCTTTGAAATGAATTGTTTTTGAAAGCTATCATTTTGTTGTATTTACTTTGGTTGCAGCCGGGGTAAGGACGTGTTTGAGCAAGGGGTGGTTAAGGTTAAGGCATCAGGAAAGGGGGGCTTAATGTTAGGAGTCAGGGAGGGTGATTTAAGGTTAGGAATCAGAAAGGGGGTTTTAACCTGTTGCCGACCGCTCCATGCCGATTGGCATGAATGCGGTGGCAGCCACAGGACCACTCCACACTGATTGGGGATTGCAGGAGAGTGCACATCCGCTTGGATGATGGAGCTCCGCTCTGCCTTCAGTTTCCCAGTGGTGATCGCCGCTCGAAGACTGTTAGACGCCAAAACCACCATCTAATAGCTATGTACAGCGCTGCGATCTAAGGCAGCGCTGTACTGGGAAAGCCGTGTGACACGGCTGTCCCCCTGGGGGACACAGGAGCGATCCGCTGTGATAAGCTGACTGTGGGAGGGAGGGAAAATTAAAAAAAAAATACAAAATACGTAAATGCATTTAAAAAAAGAAGAAAAATATTTAAAAAATAAATAAATAAACATTGGAGGAGTGATCAGACCCCACCAACAGAAAGCTCTGTTGGTGGGGAGAAAAGGGGGGAATCACTTTGTGCGGCCCTGCAGCGAGGCCTTAAAGCTGCAGTGGCCCATTTAGTAAAAAATGGCCTGGTCACTAGGGGGGTTTAACACCGCAGTCCTCAAGTGGTTAAGGATTAGGCATCAGGAAGGGGGCTTTGAAGTGACACTAAAGCAAAAACTTTTTGATATAATGAATTGTGTGTGTAGTATGGATAATTAATAGAACATTAGTAGCAAAGAAAATAGTCTCATATTTTTTATTTTCAATTATATAGCTTTTTTTTTATAACATTGCATAATTCTCTAATATTTGCAGTTTACACACTAAACTCAGCATTTTAAATGATTTCACAGAGCAGAGCTAATGACCTTTTCAACTTTCCTCTGCAGTAAAACCTTAAACAAACAAGATACAGTGAGAGACAGTTGAGACAAAAGCTTCAAAAGACAGAGCTCTCTGTGACTTTGCAAGTTGCAGAGCTCAGAGAAGATCTTTTGCATAGATAACAACTGAAGTTTTTTAACTCTTCCTGTACTTAAAACTATATGAGACTCATACCTGTGCTGCTATTTTTTTTATTTCTTAGCTGTACTACACATACAAATCATTATATCATAAGTTTATTTTCACTTCAGATTCCCTTTAACCTCCTTAGCGGTAACCCCGTGCTACACACGGGGTAGTCGCCGCGGAGGATCACATGGCCCCAGGACTTAAAAACACAAAGAAACTGGTGCAATACGCTTTAGCTAGCGGTTCGCTAGCTAAGCGTATGCACAAAAATGCTCCGGTCCCACGCGATCGCCCGCAGTTACTTCCGGAATACGTACCCCCCAGCGTTCCCACGCAGACGCAGCCGCCCAATCGGCTCCAGGCATCACGATGGCGGCGATCGGGATTGCGGCTGACGTCATGACTAGTGTTGGGCGAACAGTGTTCGCCACTGTTCGGGTTCTGCAGAACATCACCCTGTTCGGGTGATGTTCGAGTTCGGCCGAACACCTGATGGTGTTCGGCCTTTTAAGTTCGGGTTCGACCCGAACTTCTAATGGCCGCCGAACAGGGCCGAACAGGGCTCCTGTTCGGCCGAACAGGGCCCTGTTCGGCCGAATACTGCCCCCCTATGGGGTCGCAGGCATAAGGGGGGAGCATGCCCCGATCGCGGGGGGGGTCGGAAATTCCCCCCACCCCCTCCGCTAGCGCTCCCCCCTCTGCCCGCTTCCCCATACAAAAATTTCAAGAAGTACCTGTGTCCGGTGGTAGTGGGTGGCTGCCTGGCTGGCAGTGGGCGGCACTATGAAGGGACTGACTGAGGAGGAGGAGTCCGGAGAGTGACGCGTTGAGGGAGGCCGGGCAGCGGGCGGTTCAGCAGTAGTACCGTACTACTGCTGATCCGCCCACTGCCCGGCCTCCCTCAAAGCGTCACTCTCCGGACTCCTCCTCCTCAGTCAGTCACTTCATAGTGCCGCCCACTGCCAGCCACCCACTACCACCGGACACAGGTACTTCTTGAAATTTTTGTATGGGGAAGCGGGCAGAGGGGGGAGCGCTAGCGGAGGGGGTGGGGGGAATTTCTGACCCCCCCCGCGATCGGGGCATGCTCCCCCCTTATGCCTGCGACCCCATAGGGCCCCTAAAAGCGGGATGTTCGGGGAGTTCGGGGTTCGGCCCGAACATGCCGAACATTGCTGCCATGTTCGGCGAACTTTCCCGAACCCGAACATCCAGGTGTTCGCCCAACACTAGTCATGACGCCGATGACGTCATGACGTCAGCTCCGATCGTCGCCATAGCAACGCCAGAAGCCGATCGGGAAACTGCGCTCTTCGTGGGATCGTGGCGAAGTACGTATAGCCGGCGGCGATCGGCGGGCATAGGGGGGACCGGAGCAACCTAAAGCATACGCTTAGCTAGCGAAATGCTAGCTAAAGCATAAAAAAAAAAATTGGGGGTCAAAAACCTCCCGGCGGACGCAGAGTCAGAAACTGCGTACCGCCAAGGGGGTTAAAGGAACACCATCAATGCCCAAGTGTTCTAAAATTACAATGTACAAATAATGTCTAAGTAGCTGTGTAAACATTTTCCTACTTTTCATGTTAAATATCAGAGGCAAAAGCTTTCATTTATTGAGAGTAGGATTTAGCTATATTGGGACAAATCAATTGCAGAAGGGGTGTCTACTTCAATGCACAGCCAGTGTTGCACATCAGCCTACAGAGTATTTTTCTCTGAAAGCAAAGACAGTATCAAAAGCTGTGACAATTACAAATTGTAACGAATGGGGAATTATCTCCGTGGTCAGCGCACAACATGTGCGCTGACACTGTGGAAACCCTCCACAAGCGCTTGGAAAAGGGAACCCAGCTTTGGTGCAACTGCACCTGTAGAGAGGAATTCCAACCGGCAGATGGAGCTGTGGAGTGCAGAGGAATAAACCCTCTGCACAGCCACAGATGCCAGATAGAAATTGTACGAAGTGAAGCAATAAAGGGCAAGATAGCCTCTCGCGAGAGAGTGAGCACAGAGACAGAATGTATGTATGTCCACCAATCTAGTCGCCACCCGGCGACGGTGGACACACACCAGCAAAGACCAAGTGAGAATGCAATCGCAAGAATGGCGATGGCTAATAGAGACACAAGACTGAGTAAAGACAGATCATAGGATGAATAAAGACAGAACCAATTAACAAACTATAATCCAGCACAAAAAAACAGACAGAACTAGCTACACGCGGTCACCACACGTTAAGCGCAATAGCGACAAAGCGCATGCAAGGTGCGGTCACCGCACGTTAAGCACAACAGCGACAAAGTGTACCAACCCTGACTAACAAATGAAACACATAAAAGAAAACAAACAAAGAACGCGGACGCTTGCTAATCGGTTGCCTCACCCAGACAACAGCAAGCATTCATTCCGGACAAGACAGACAGAAGGAGTAACCAGTAGCAACCGCAGTTAAGGTTAAACTCCAAGGTTCAGACAAGAGAGATCCACCGCCTCTAACTCTAGGGCGAATGCAATCTAGGAACAGGACAGAACGATTCACTGTCAGCCACCGCTGGCGACAATACCATCGCACGGATGAGACAAGACAGACAGAAGGAGTAAACAGTAGCAACCACTGCTCTGGCCTCACTCCAAGACAGAGTACCGAGAGATCCACCACCTCTACCGCTAGGGCGAATGCGATCCCAACAGACAGACAGATGGAGCAACCAGTAGCAACCGCTGCTCTGGCTTACACTCCAAGACAGAGTACAGAAGGATCTACCGCCTCTACCGCTAGGGCAAATGCAATCCAAACAGACAGAGTGATTCACTGTCAGCCGCCGTTGGAGAAAGTGCAATCGCAACAGATAAGACAGATCTAGGCAATACAAATAATAAACAACCTGACTGCGCTAGAAGGAATGCTAGTGCACTCCCAAGCATAACTATTCTACTAGACAATATTTAGTAAACAATTTGCAGAGGGGCTGTAATTCAAGGTAAGTCCAGCAGAACCAAACCTTTATAACCAGCAGGGAATTCTGGGAGGAAATGGTATTTATACTAAGCCTTCAAGAGAGGCAGAGCTATCAATAGCCAGATAAGTGAATGCAAAATCCCTCACGAGAACAGCAACTCTGAAACTTGCAGAATGAAGACAGGTCTCCTTTCCAGGGACCTGCAGCATACAGACCTGAAAAATGGTCAAAAAGCTGCCTGCCTGTGCAGACAGCAGAGCAGATCATTACACAAATGTTAACAAGTTACATTTCCTCTTCTCTCTTCACACACTTCAGCCAGAAACACAGTGACAGGACACAGAAGCTGCAGCTGTTTGGAGCTTTCTCTCTCTCTCACAGTTACACACAGGGTTAACTGATCAAGTGTGAGGGGAATTTCCCCTCTCCTCATGGCTCATTTTGCTGTCAGTTTTGGTGTCAGTAAAGTGTGAAAGTATTTTGATAACAGTAAACAAAGAGGTTGCCAGTGAAATATATACACCCGTGCTTAGCAGCACTTCCCAAACAATTCCTATCTCAATTGAAAAAAACATGTAGATCGATAATGTTCCTTTAAGGATAGGCATCAAGAAGAGGGGTTTGAAGGTTAGGCATCGGAGGGGAGAGGCTTCTGTGTCAGAATAGCTTTTTTTAAGCTGTACTAAAATATCAATTACGCTTACCAATGTTATACTTTTGTCATTGGCACTGTAAATATTTTTTTTTTCATTTTCATTTGGTGCTCAAGTCACAACAGTATTTGTCATTTAGACTTATATCGGCTTCACCAAATACCCATTTTTCCTCGCAGCTCTAGTCTAACAGTAGTTCAGTATCTTCGGCAAAAATAGATAGAGTCTGTTCTAGTCCATGAGAGGGGTGTCTGACAGTGTGGGTGCATGATCAAGATGGGCACACTGGGGGAAGGACACTGCCAGAGGCTTACAATCTAAAGATCCATAGAATTTTGGCTACCTATAGAATAGCTGATGGACACTCCTGTCTCTTTCAACCACTGCATCGGGTGCTGCACATTGCATGATTTGATAATTTGGACAAATAAAGGTAAATTTAACACAGAATGAATCAGGATCCCTTTCTTCTTTATCACAGTCTACTTATTCACACAGCAAACACATCCATTCTAACACAATCATAGCCCTATACGCTGGTTTCTCCTTACACTTTAATTAGACCATGTGAGATTCTGCCTATAAGCTTTATCCTTTGATCAGCTATGCAAAGCAAAAGTGTTTTGCTCAATTCTGTCTTGCTCTTTTCTGCTATGAAGGGTCGTAAGGCACATCTCATCTGGGCTTTAGTGCACCTTGAAACTCAGAGCCATAGTAAAGCCTGCACTTTCTGGCCAGTGATAGGCAATTTAGTATGTATAATAAAAATGTAAAGCAATGAACAAACATATGCATATAAACATTTCACAATGAAACATGCATTGCACTTACAGGTAGGTAAAGCTTGCAGTTTAGAGCCATAATAAAGTTTATACCATCTGGTCACAGTGACAGGCAAAGTGGTATGTATAAATAGTATAAAATAGTACAAAAACTTGGAACAAAACAATACATTCAAACATTTCACAATGAAACAGGCATTTTTGCTATAAAAAAAGAAGCGATTTGTGCAAGTGCCTTTTTCAGTGGGAATGAGTTTGCATTCTGTTTGAGGCCCATATGAAATTCACTTTTTCTCCTGAGTTTTCTCCTAGATCATACACATCAAACTCCGGCCCACAGTCCAAATCTGGCACTCAGAGCCATTCAATTTGTCCCTGAAGTGGTTCCCCCACTTTGCATTATGTTTGGCCCACTCTAGGCCACCAGGAAAGCTATATTGGAGGTGAAGCCCTAGAACACCAGGGAAGCCATGTGTAGGAGGCAGGGGGAAAGCACTAAACACTAGGGAATTGTATAGGGAAGGGTGGGGGCCTCTAAACCCCAGGGCACTATATAGGGGAGAGAGAGCCACTAGACACAAGGGAACTGTATGGGGGTTGGAGGGCGGCCATTAGACACCTGGGAACTTTATAAGGGAGGAAGGTAGCCAGTAGACATTAAGGTTGGCCTGCAACTAGGTCCCAGTGTACAATTTCGGCCCACTTTGTATTTGAATTTGACACCCCTAACCTAGATGATATTTTCTCAATTTGCCAATAAAATACTTAAAATACTTTTTAAACCACCAGCACGAAAATACTCAAATACTCAAAAGAAGAAGAAGGCAGAAAGGAGTCCAGCAAGTATTAGTGGCTACAGTTCAACTACTATGCAGCTGTGAGCAATGGGGCAGGCGAAAGTCATACAGCTGCACCAGATCTACACCAGATCCTTGTTCTATAATAACAGCTAGTCAAAGTAATCAGTAGTTCTAAAACTTCAAGCTGCTGAAACCTGCTGAAAATGGAAAATAAATTCAGATATGTTGACCTATGAACTGGTGCTGCACTAGAGAGCATGTAAAGCTGAAGAGGTGGAAGGGCTGGGACCATGGTTAACGCTTTTAAGAAAAGTAACAATTGCACATCATTTTACCAATTTACATCTCTGGAACTGTTCATAATTTTGTTACCTTGAGTGTGACATTCAGAGTTCATCACAAGTAATCAGGTCCTTTGGGCGCCATGTTCGGAGGGTGTCTAATACACGCCTGTGTCAAATTTCAGTTACTGGGTGCCCAAGTGGTGATTTTGGTGCCCGATGCACTTATGCATTTTATGGTTGCAGACGATCATATCCGATCATCTACATCTATTTAGGATTACACACAGTGATTATTGTGAACAGCTAATTATGATCACACAAAATTTCATGTCAATGTTCACAATTAAACCTTAGCGTAATTACAATTTGTTAATTCAATTGATTTTGTATTATCACTCGTAATTTTGCATGAATTTTTTGTGTAATTTTCTTGTAATTTTGTGCCGAATTTAGAGGTGAATAGCAAAGCCCCCATACATGCTATTTTTTTACCAAAATTGCTACATATTAGTTAAGAAAAAAACTTGTAGTTTTTGAGAAAATCGATTTTAAAAATGCAAAGAAAAATGTTTTTTTTAAAAATAACAGTTTAAAAATTATTTTTCATTGCATATTTAAAATTTATTTTCTCAAAAACTACGGCGCCTTTTTGAACAAGGTCTTTTTGAACAATTCTTTTTTTGACTTGTACCCACTATTCCTTGTAGCAATAGCATGCATGGGGCTATGCTATTCACTTCTAAAGTCGGCACAAAATTACACGGAAAATTCAGCAAAATTGCGAATGCTTACAATTACTAAATTAATTATGCTTCCCTCCAAAATTTTGCATGATGATTACAATGCGTAATTGAGAATTACAATACTTTATTATGCATAGACGTAATTTCTGCTCATCACTAATTAGGCATTAGGTGTGGGTGGGTTAGGGTTAGGCACCAACATCAGGGGGTTAAGGGTCGGGATAAGGTTAGGTTTAGAGTATGAAGTAAAATCTTGATAAATTCAATTACTAATATTTTACTATTTGCGGCTTTACCTGCCACCCAGCTGATGTACACATCACTAACTATGCTTAGCTGTGATGGCTCAGCTTTGTGTCTGCATAGTATATTGTGTATAATTAAAGCATGATTAGTTACCAGTAAAAGTATCAGTATGTATACCAGTTTGGATTGGTCCTGTAGAAACTGTATGCCTACCCTAGTACATTTTCTTTTTCATACACCAGCACAAGGAGGATGTGAGTGCAAGCAGAGAACAAGGAGAACATGGCTTATGCATGCCTCTGTATGATGCACCCTTACTTTTCATGTCACATTACCTCTAATCATGGAGAAAATCTGGACAGAATAACCTATGATGTCTAATAAAAAGGAACTCTTTCCAGATATATTTTCAAAGTGAGAAACTCTTGGAAAAGAATTTGGCAGAGAGGATGAAAAGTTAAAATAAAAAATAAAATAAAAACTCTGGTTAGACTCTGTCCTGAAATAGCTCAGTAATAGGTCAATGTGCTCTCTCTAGCTAGCAACTTGTTTCTCATCCCATTAGTCTTTTACTGTTTAGAAATGTACTAGCTAAAAAAGTAAAGCAAATAATAATATAAATGTTACTGCTAAAGTGCTTTTTCAGTTTTGTCTGTGGCAAAATTCTTCATTATTGTGAAGAACTGCTTTTGGAAGGTTCAGCAACAACCTGGTCACAAAAGCAAAAAAAAAAAAAAAAACCACAACATCTTCAGATATGAAGGTGACATAAAAGATGTTCTTTTATCAACAGAACTATGTCTGTGTGCTACCCCTGTGCAGAAATATATTTTCTTTGGGGCCTGCAACTTAGATGATACTTTTATTTCTCCTGCCAATTAACTGTGAAAATAAGTGTAAAACTGAAAATAGTGAAAATAACCAAATGGTGATCTTAAAGCAGACCTGAACCCAGAACTTCCTCTCTGCTCTAAAAGCAACATATAAGCAACAGCATAATAAACTTAAAAAAAAACATTTCTTTGTTACAACTGATACAAATCCTGCAATAAAACTGCAGTGTGTCTACTTCCTGCTTTCATGGAAGCAGACATATTGTTATCATCCTATATTTACCTATTAGCTCTCTGCCATGGTAGTCAGCTGACACAGCTGAGGGATCAAATTGTGCTTGTGCTTAGTCACAGATGAGGGAGAATTAGACAGGCTAAACTCTCTAAATACATACAGGGTGCATTTCTCTATGCTTTCCTTCTCTCCTGTGAAAGAGTTCAGGTCCACTTTAACCTTTTAACAAGCCTAACATTTACTACAAGCACATTTTTGTTTTTTACACATTTATCAGCACATTATTTTAAATTATCCATACATTTTTTTGAAAATATTATAAAAAAGAAGTGCAGATTTTGAAAAATAACAACGTAAATGTAACAAACTTGCCTGGTGTGGTCTCTGCAGGCTGTTCTTATAGGGCTGGACAGCTGGAGAGAGTTTCCTCTTCCTCTTTGGTCAGTTCCCCTGTAGACGTGAGTCGGCACTGCGCATCCTCCCAAGACCCTGGGCGAACACGCACAACCCGTGGCAGCCTTTATAGGCTGAGAAACAGCAGTCAGCTGACTAGGAGCAGGATTCTGATTGGCTGGCAGTTCGGGGGTGTGCTGCACTTTCCCTGTGTATTTAAGTCTTGCTCTATCAGTTCCACGCTGTCTGCTATAGCAATCAGGTCACTTAGCGCTGGACTTTGCTCTGCTTCTGAATCGAGTTAGTGTTCTGCTGAGATAGATATATATGCACTGTTTGCGATATATATCTATCCTTAGTTAGTATTGTATATTATATTATTGTGATTGTTTTTCTGTGTATGACCCGGCAAGCCCTCCACTATTGATTAAAGTCTTATCCCTCTGTACTACAGTCATCTGATACCTGATATACCTCTGTGTACTAGTAATTGGGGCGCAGACAATAGCCAGACCCTGAATTATGTCAAGCCCCCCCCCCCACCCCCTCGAGTTGTATGACTCTGAGGGGGAATAGTATTTAACACCACCAAGAATATCAGCAGGGTGAGCTCAGCTGTTATTCAGCTCACCCCGGTGCCCAAATGCCCAGCAACATTGTAATATGTATGCTCCAAGTTCCTGCACAGCCCCCCCTTCCCCTTCTTTTACCTGAGTCAGTTTCTGAACCCACACCCTCCTCCTAGACAAGTTAAAGGCTATAAGTCAGCAGGGAGGCATGTCTAAAGCTGACAAAGAAAACATTCAACTTCTCACATGGCCAAGTGGCAAAAAGTGTGTGTATGAAAAAGCAACTGTCAGTCCCTGGGGATCATGGAGCTTATAGGGCAGATAACTAAAGATTACAAGGTGTTTACAAAACATTTTTATACATAATTCATTTAAAATATAAATACATAACATATAACTATATAAAATATATATAAAAAAGTATATAAAAATGGACCTTGAGGTTAACCTTAACCTCAGTGCAAACTTATAAAAGGAGAAAGGGAAAAAAATAAAACAAAAAAGAAAGAACTATAACAATAAAAATTGTGAAATTTGAAATAACATACAGCAGAATTGTGTAGGTAAACTCTCATAGTACATGGAGGTGGTACCATTGCTCAGTGATTGGCCAATCAAAATTGAAAGTGTGTACCAGGCTTTAAGCTCTCTAATGCCAAGAGAACACTTTCTGCATGGGCAACCAAATTCAAAAACACGTAATACAGAACAGCAGGGATTCTCATTGTTATTTGCTAAAACTTGATGAGGCCCCCTGGAGACATCTTGTACATCTTGCCACTCTCTCGGCCTTAGGCATGATTGCAAGTTCTCTGAGTAACTAAGGTTAAACACATGCACCTCCTCTAGGCAGATGACTTTGACCCCTATAGGGGTAAAATTAATTATAAATGATTAACCAAAGCATCTTAGCAGAACCATAGTCCTAAGATCTGAATTTTATACACTGTCAATGCAAATAGCAATGCTTGCACTACAAAACTTGTACGTAGCAGTCATTTTTCTTTGGATAATATATTTTTGTTTTTCCTGTAATGACATACAGTATGTTCATTTCTGTTTCATATGAAAACTTTTAATAAAATGTAAAGTCTCATCCCCTCCCAGCGCCCCTCCCCCCAAAAAAAAATACAGACTGGACAAGAATTTTGTCTGGGCTTAAAAAGTAAAGTAAACTTTAAAGTACCGGTAACTCTCCACTTTTGTAAAAAAAAATAAAAAAAAATACACAATTACTTAACAAGTTCTCTGTATCAATAATGTACACAAGGCCCACGATACCACTGAGGCAAAGGAGGCAATTGCCCCAGTGTCCCCGAGTGCTGCCAGGCCCCACCAGGTCTGTGTATGCCTCAATACAAAAACATCCCCCAAACAGACCTTCAGATCTCAGCGGGCCTCACAACATCAGTTTGCAGAGAAGAAGTAAATGTACAGTGCACATGTCAGCAGTGTCGCTTTCCCTGTAAGTGCCTTCCATCCAGCCTTGGCTTGCTCGCTTCTCATCAGACCTCTTGATCCCTGTGGCAACCAGCATCAGAGAGCAGGTGGAGAAGAAATGAGTGACTCTATCAACCGCCTATCGCGGGAAATGAAATGAAATGCATGAGCTGCTCTCTCTAGTGCCAGTTGCTGTGGGGATCAAAAGGTCTGACGAGAAGTGAGCAAGCGAAGGATGGAAGGCACCAATGGGAAAAAGCCATGGTGCTGACATGGGCACTGCACACTTGCTTCTCTTCTGCTAACTTATGCTGGGTTAGCCGTTGAGATGTGAAGGTCTGTATGTCTGCTGCTCGCCCACACCGGCTCACCTTTCTCCCAGTATGAGTCCCCTCATCCTGATTAGGGAGGTAAGGGGCCCCAGGTTACCTTTGCCCTGGGGCCCCATTGGAGCTTGAACCCACCCTGAATCTACAGTAAATGAAAATGATCTTTCTATTTCAACTTGTGCCCAACTTATACATTTCCAGAACTGACTAAGCTAGAACTGCATTTCTGTACTTTCTATAAAGTATGGCGTCCATTATTTTTAAACCTTTTTACACAAGTTACACTACCCTGCTACCCTTGCTACTTAAAGGGAACCTTAACTGGCGAGCAAAAAAAAATTCACTTACCTGGGGGCTTTCCCAAGCCTCCCGCAGCCGTCCGGTGCCCGCGCCGGTCCTTCGGTGCCCTCCGGTCTCCCTCCGCCGCTAAGTTTCGTTTTCGGACGACTGCCAGTTGTCCTCGGGCCTCTTCCGCACTCCTCGTCGTAAACTGCAGTAAAGCGCGTCCGCATGACGCCGAACGCGTCATGTGCATGACGCCAAACGCGTCATGCGGCGCGCTTTACTGCAGTTTACGACGAGGAATGCGTAAGTGGCCCGAGGACGACTGGCAGTCGTCCGAAAACGAAACTTAGCGGCAGAGGGAGACCGGAGGGCACCGAAGGACCGGCGCGGGCACCGGACGGCTGCGGGAGGCTTGGGAAAGCCCCCAGGTAAGTGAATTTTTTTTTGCTCGCCAGTTAAGGTTCCCTTTAATTTCAATGTTTACTTTATTTGTGATTGGCAAGAGACATTCTTGCTATGATGTGACACTTTTCTGTTAGGAACTGTTTTTTGGCAAAAATGTAAACAATATAGCCTTGATTTTATTTTTTTCCCCTCAACAAATAGTAGTTTCACTTGACACTAAACATTATGCCAAATATCCCTAACTTGACCTCTCCCTTCATACTATGCTTATTATTGTGGTATTATTTCAACCAAAAATGTATTTCTTCATTCAAACAGGGCCATAACTACATGATGCCAGCCCTCTGCGATTTGCCGATCGGGACCTCCCTGTCACAGTGGTTTTTTTTTAAACAAAGTAAGTTTATTGAAGTTTCAGACAAGGTAAATATAGGTACGAAAGATGCACATTTACAGGTTGATGCGCAAGAAAGTCAAGCATTTTAGGCTTCACAAAATAGACATAGATTAAATCAGGAGGATCTTGAATTGCAGTATGGGGCACAAGAAACCATCATTCACAGACTATGTGAATAACAACACAAGTTTAAGAAGGGTACACGTGGTAGGCCTGTAGGGGGATTGTAGACTCTAGAGATAATTGATAATTCAGATCAGATTGAATAACCATGACCAGTAAGGGACCATAGGCAGATAAGACAAACATATTTAATGGCAACAGCAAGCAAGACTGCTAGTTGGAACAATTTTTACATCTGTCCCATATTAAATGAAAACTTTAACATTTTTGTAGGGTAGGGTGCTGTCTACACATTTGATCCAGATTTCTAATGTTGGTGGTGAGGGCACTAGCCATCTGCACGCCATGTCGCCTTCTCATAAAAATAATTTCTGTTAGGTCTTGTTCACATTGCGTTCGGCTCGCGTTTCCGTCAGCGGTGGTCTTTTTTCCGCATTTTTAATGCGTTTTTCCAGCGATTTTCTGCGTGTTCACTCATTTTTGTCGGCGTTTTTGTAAGCGCTTTTGAAGAGTGCTTCCGTGTTTTTGATCCGGCAATAAATTCGGGAAACAATAAATTCAATGTATTGCTTTAAAAAAACGCTCACGCAATCGCTTGATTAAAGAGACTCTGTAACAAAATGTTCAGCCTTAGTTCTTCTATCCTATAAGTTCCTTTGCCTGTTCTAATGTGCTCTGGCTTACTGCAGCCTTTCCTAATTGCACTGTCTGTAATAAATCTTATCTCCTTTCCTCTGTCGTGTCTGTCGGGCTAAGGCTTGAATGTGTGGAATGTGCAGGGCTGCTTGTGATTGGATAGAAGTGATACACACCCTCTGCAGGCCCCCTGCAGGCTCTGTATGACTCACACACTCTGCTTATGTGAGCCTATCACAAGCTGGTTAGTTTGTTTGTAAACACTGCCTAAAACTGGCAATTTCAAGCCAGGATTGCAGCAGAGAGTGGCAGAAACAGCATAGAGGGGGCCAGAAGAACATAATGAATAGAATGGTATGCTTTTTGCTGTAAACATTTTAGAGTACAGATTCTCTTTAAGCGATTTTGTGAGCGTTTTGCATTTTTTCCTATACCTTCCATTGAGGCAAATCACCTAAAAAATGGCTCAAGCACCGCTTAGAAAAGCGGATCGTAAACTAACCGCTCAGATATGCACAAGCGCTTTCAGGGCGATTTTGAAAATCGCCCGTGATTAAAATTTTTCAAAAACGGATATAATATGAACAAGGCCTTAGGAAGGTTTCAAGAGAATCTTCCATGCCCTTATCCTGCACAACACCCAGAAGAAAAAATTGGGTCAGGATTTACGGGGCAGCCCATTTTGTAGTATAGGAATGTATTTATCTGTGACCAGTACTGTGCTACTACTGGGCAACTCCACAAAAAGGTGGAAAACACTGTCACAGTATTTAACTAACCTAAATTACAGGGGGTCCTGGGGGTCTGCTCCTTCACATAATCCGGAGCAGCAATGGAACATTATACATTACATCCTTCCTGGTCTTCTTCACCACACTTCAAGTACAAGTGCCATACAGCCAATCTCCATGTGGCTCCTGTCCCAGCATGTTATGTGACATACCAAGGACAAACTCGCTGCGTGTGTCCAAGTCCACAAATATCGTCTTAAGTAACACACCGAAGCTTCAAGATCAACACCACTGAGTATGGATGCAAACAGGTTCAATCTGACTAGTAGTCAATCCTTTTTATCGTCAAATCCTTTATTTTAGCCAGCATATCAGTACTGTCTATTACAAGTGAAGGCAGGTTGTCCACTATAGGTTTGAACTTCAAAGTAAAACATTTGGGCTATCATCTCCAGCGGGCTTCTGCATAGAAAGATAATGGAGCACCCAAGCTTCCTTTCCATGTTTTTATGCATTTTAGGCAGGGATCTGTTTACTGTTTGTACAAATTTCAACTCTCTTTCCAACAAAATACTCCCAGATATCTCCATTGGTGCTGTGATGATTTGCTCAGCTGCCTGTGCAGGCAGCCAGCCTTTTGACCATTGTGTAGGTTTGCATGCTGCAGGACTCTAGGGGGAAGAGCTTCTGTCGGTTTTGCAGCTTGTGCTTGCAGAGGAATTTGCATACGTTGTCATGCAAATTGCCTGGCCACATTCATTGGAGGCGTGTACTATAATTACTGTGTCTTTCCCACAATGCTTCGCTGTTCATAAGGATTTCGTCCTATGTAACACTCCTGGTGGGGTGTCAGCCTTGCTCTCTGTTTGAACATCAGCTTAGAGTAATTCCTGAATCTGCGCTAGGCAGATTTCCCTAGTGCAGTTAGGATTGTATTATCTGTATTGCCTGTTCTGTCTTGTCTTGCCTGTTGCCATTGTCCAGTCCCTACGGTGGTCGACAGGAAATGGTTCTGATCTCTGTTCTTGGAGTATAGCTGGTGCAGCGGTTGCTACCAGCTATCTCTTCTGTTCTGTCTCCTGGGATCGCGCTAGCTACTTTTCGCTAGCGCTGGGGATCCTTCTGTTCTGTCTCCTGGGATCGCGCTAGCTACTTTTCGCTAGCGCTGGGGATCCTTCTGTTCTGTCTTCTGGGATTGTGCTAGCCACTTTTCGCTAGCGCTGGGGATCCTTCTGTTCTGCTACTCTGTACCTGGATCGCGCTAGCCACTTTTCGCTAGTGCTGTGGATCCTATCTCTCGCTTGTCCCTGGTTTTGTGTGTCTGTCTTGTCTGCTACGCTTGGTGAGGTAACCGTTAAGCAAGCGCTCGCATCCTCTGTTTCATGTTTGTCTGTTAATGGTTAGTTAGGCGTGCTTGTCTCTATTGTGCTTATCACGTGGAGACCGCGCATAACCGCGTGCACTGTTGCGAATGAGTGCGGTGTTCGCGGTTAGCTAGCGTTTGTTATTTTCCGTATCTCCTCATTGTTTTATTTGCTGTGCCTTTGCTACCCTCGTATTCTATTCTGATCTGCCTTGTGTCACGTCTGGCGATCGCACCTCTCGCGATCGCGTTCCTATTTCATATCTGCTGTTGTGTGTGCGCGGTCGCGGGGTGGCGACTGGATTGGCGCACACACATACAACCTGTCCCTTTGCTCGTTCTCATTCGCAATCGCCTCTCTTGTGATTGCGTTCTGCGCTTCGTACAATTCCTGTCTGGCATTTGTGGAGGTGCAGAGGATTGGTTCCTCTGCACTCCCCAGCGCCATCTGCCGACAGGAATTTCCCTCTACAGGTGCGTAGCACCTTTTGCTGGGTGCCTGCAATTACACGCTTGTGGAGGATTTCCGCCGTGTCAGCGCACGCGTTGTGCGCTGATCACGGAGAAAGTTCCACAATCGTTACAGTATCAACAGCCCAACCCAAAACCCCAGTGTAGACGGAATTTCTGATTTGTACGATTTTGTCGAGTTTGGGTCCTGTGTCTTTAAGAGCTTTAAAAGGCTAAATTCAGAGACCAAGGCGGAATTTCTTTCTGAATGTGTGAGGTTTTGTCTGAATCCCACCTTTCAGATTTCTGATCCGTCCACGTCGGCTCTTCTGTTTGCCTATGTGCTCTTAAAAGACGATTTGTTCACCTGGGCATATAATCTGTTAAAAATCAATTCTTGGAATGGTAATCTGTATCAGTTGCTTGCAGTGATATTCTCTCACTGGTTTAAACTGCCTGGCTTACCACCTGCTCTGATTGAGTGTGTAACTGCTGATAAGTCAGCTGATCTTTCCCTTCCATGCAAAACTTTTCAGTATGACAATCAGTTCAATGTGTCTGTTGCCACCTTAGGTTTTAAACAGCAGACTTGCAAAGTGGCGAAAAAGAGAAAAACTAAAAAACGCAAGCATCGGAATAAAACACTTCCTATTGATGTTTGTAATGATGTTGTTCCGTCTCCGGCTTTTTTGCCCCAATCCAAAGCTTATGTGCATCCTGCTATAGGTAGGATCGCACACTACATTAAAGCAGTTAAAAAATCTGTTCTTGTTCCTGAACTCCAACCCTATGGAGATTATCCGGATACTGGCCTGTTTGAACCCCCATTTGCTTCCTGGGATGTTGGGGCCTTGCTGGAGGAATTCGATTTTGATTGGAAAGCCTTTTGCGATTTTTACATCGCAAAAAGCGAAGATGTCTTGATTGACTGTCTCGATTCTATGTACCTGTTGATTGATTCCGATGAATGTGACAAGGATGATGTGGATCTGGTGATTTATGTGTGGCAGACGATTTTGCATGAGTTGCACACACAACAACCAATTGATTCCAATAAAGAGACATCGTTGTCGAATGATTGTTCCTGCCTTTCTGGAGTAAAGCATGTGAGTCTTGACTTTATGCAATCTGAAATGAATGAGTGTGCCGCTGTGGTTGATTCCTGTGCGAATCCTGAAGGATTCGCTCCTGACAGTGTGCAGTTTGAATCTGTGCGATCTGATGCCTGTTTCTCGGATGTTCCTGCAGATTGTGATCGGCATGAGTCTGCCGGTTTCCTCAAGGATGTGTGGGATCCTTTGTCATTTAGAAACAGATCTTTGAGATCTTCCGTCTGTGACCCTGCTATGGGGAAAAGTTCTCGACTATGCAGCGTCAAAAGTAAATTTAATATGCCTAATAAAGTTTGTCCTGTTGATGTCACTATTTCTTCTGCAGATGAGTCTCTGTCTCACCCTGTTCACACCTGTAAGGGCCCGTTGCCTGGGGACAGTTGCTCCAGCGTTTCGGTCCTAGATGCCTTGCAGTCTGCTCCGCAGATCGCGGAGGTTTGCGCTATAGAAGCGTCAGTTTCACAACCTAAAGTGAATTTTGATTCGCAGGTTTTGCGTTCTGATTCCTCGGATTCGACATTGTTAGCCGAATATAAGAGTGAGACAGCGCTTCGGTTTTGCGAATCTGATGCTGAACCCTCTTTGCCTTATTCAGAGATGCTTTCTCTGAACCTGCCCTGTACCATGAATAACAATATGATGTCCAATCACACTGACATTTGTGAGTCCCTTTCTTGCTCTGAGGGAAGTTTTGACTCTCCACCCTGTACTCTGGATGAGTCAACATTGCCTTGTACAATATCTCCTGCCCTGCCCCTAGAGGCTCGTCTAGGGGTTTGCTGCTATTTGTACTTGTTTTTCTGCAGTTTTGGAGTTACAAGCTAGTTTGACTGCCGCACAGAATTCTGGGTACAGTGAGAATGAAGTTAGGGAGTCAGTGTGTGTTCCAGTAAATATACCTGTACATTCCCCTCATGATGATGAGATCCAGTCTCAGGTTATGGTGGAACCATTCCTGGGACATCTGCCCTGTCCACAAAATAAAGTTCCAGTTTTGCCCTGTAACATGGATAGTTCAGAATCCTTCCTAGAAAACTTGAAAAATTATGTTCCTGAGGTCTTGTTTGATGTTCTGGAGGTCTCCGAGTTCCTCCCAAAGGGTGCAGAACTTGTAGGAGATGTCTCCTGTCCCCCAAGTCCTTCTGAGGTGTTGCCCTCTTCCGTAGGCATTGCTGCCTTGCTGGCTACCTTTTCAGCTCTGGTGGAGCTTCAGTCATGTGTAGTCAATGATGATATTGCAGTCACAGAAATTTCCGAATTTGAATCCGAGTCTTCTTTTGAAAGTCCAGTGCTTGAGACCATTGCTCGTGATGATTCTCTGCCCAGTCCTGGTTTTGGTTTCCTCGTGCCGGACTCTGAGGTTGGCAGTTCCCCGACATGTCCTGAGGTTTCTCCTGTGCTGGTGTACCCCAGTGTGCTCTGTGACCCAGAAAGCCCAAGTGTGCCTCGGTTACCAGCGTACTCAGATGCTTCCTCGGTGGAGACATGCTCTGATTTAGCCTGCCTGCTTGCATGCCCAGAAGTGGTCCCTGAAAGTCTTGATCTTGATGGGTGTTCTCGCAATTCTGAATCCGGAATTGTCATTGGTTCCATGGGGGTTCTTGGTGGTTCTCCACGTGAGCCTGGTGATTGTTCTGCCCTCTTGGGATCTCTGTGGAGCTTCGGGAGGTTCTGGGAGATTCCGGGAGAAATTTTGCTTGGTCCCCTGGATAAGATTAACGGTGGCTTTTGTGTTGTAAGGGACACTTCGAACAGGTATTGTGGCAGGTTTGGTATTTTCGGACGCTCCTTGGAAGGTGGTGGGTATTGTCTGGAGGGTGTCGATGGCTTCTTCTCTGGCAGTCACAGTCCTGATGGGTGTTATACTGAGACTGGTAGTACTGATGGGCATGTTTCGGTGGCTTCTGTTTCCGATGAGGTCGGTTTCGGGTGGACTGACTCTGGAATTGGACCTTGTCGGGCTACTCCGACCTTCATGAGTCTTCAGTTTGAGTCTGTTGCTGATAGCAGTTTTGAGGGTCGTCTGGAATTCGACCCTGGAGGGGGGGGGTACTGTGATGATTTGCTCAGCTGCCTGTGCAGGCAGCCAGCCTTTTGACCATTGTGTAGGTTTGCATGCTGCAGGACTCTGGAGGGAAGAGCTTCTATCGGTTTTGCAGCTTGTGCTTGCAGAGGAATTTGCATACGTTGTCATGCAAATTGCCTGGCCACATTCATTGGAGGCATGTACTATAAGTACTGTGTCTTTCCCACAATGCTTCGCTGTTCATAAGGATTTCGTCCTATGTAACACTCCTGGTGGGGTGTCAGCCTTGCTCTCTGTTTGAACATCAGCTTAGAGTAATTCCTGAATCTGCGCTAGGCAGATTTCCCTAGTGCAGTTAGGATTGTATTATCTGTATTGCCTGTTCTGTCTTGTCTTGCCTGTTGCCATTGTCCAGTCCCTACGGTGGTCGACAGGAAATGGTTCTGATCTCTGTTCTTGGAGTATAGCTGGTGCAGCGGTTGCTACCAGCTATCTCTTCTGTTCTGTCTCCTGGGATCGCGCTAGCTACTTTTCGCTAGCGCTGGGGATCCTTCTGTTCTGTCTCCTGGGATCGCGCTAGCTACTTTTCGCTAGCGCTGGGGATCCTTCTGTTCTGTCTCCTGGGATCGCGCTAGCTGCTTTTCGCTAACGCTGGGGATCCTTCTGTTCTGTCTTCTGGGATCGCGCTAGCTGCTTTTTGCTAGCGCTGGGGATCCTTCTGTTCTGTCTCCTGGGATCGCGCTAGCTACTTTTCGCTAGCGCTGGGGATCCTTCTGTTCTGTCTTCTGGGATCGCGCTAGCCACTTTTCGCTAGCGCTGGGGATCCTTCTGTTCTGCTACTCTGTACCTGGATCGCGCTAGCCACTTTTCGCTAGTGCTGTGGATCCTATCTCTCGCTTGTCCCTGTTTTCGTGTGTCTGTCTTGTCTGCTACGCTTGGTGAGGTAACCGTTAAGCAAGCGCTCGCGTCCTCTGTTTCATGTTTGTCTGTCAATGGTTAGTTAGGCATGCTTGTCTCTATTGTGCTTGTCACGTAGAGACCGCGCATAACCGCGTGCACTGTTGCGAATGAGTGCGGTGTTCGCGGTTAGCTAGCGTTTGTTATTTTCCATATCTCCTCATTGTTTTATTTGCTGTGCCTTTGCTACCCTCGTACTCTATTCTGATCTGCCTTGTGTCACGTCTGGCGATCGCACCTCTCGCGATCGCATTCCTATTTCATATCTGCTGTTGTGTGTGCGCGGTCGCGGGAAGGCGACTGGATTGGCGCACACACATACAACCTGTCCCTTTGCTCGTTCTCATTCGCAATCGCCTCTCTTGTGATTGCGTTCTGCGCTTCGTACAATTCCTGTCTGGCATTTGTGGAGGTGCAGAGGATTGGTTCCTCTGCACTCCCCAGCGCCATCTGCCGACAGGAATTTCCCTCTACAGGTGCGTAGCACCTTTTGCTGGGTGCCTGCAATTACACGCTTGTGGAGGATTTCCGCCGTGTCAGCGCACGCATTGTGCGCTGATCACGGAGAAAGTTCCACAATCGTTACAGGTGCATTAAATGTATTTAGTTTCTCAACCCGTGGGAATGGCCTACCTACTCATAATATTCCTTTGCCTCCAGCAAGTTACACCACATGCCACAGTGTCATACATCCTCTTCAGGTATAAGAAGCAGAATTAAAAGTCAGCAAAATATTGAATGCTTTGTAACTGTAACTCATGAAACAAGAATTGCAGATGTGTGTTGTGCCCCTCTATACATCTCCCTTAGTTTCCTCTAGTTAATACGCTACAGCCTTCCTGAGCATGTTCCCTTGTTTCCCAGTCAATGTGTTATGACAGCAGTTCTTTGTTATCCAGTGCTATGTACAGTACCTGCTTCCATATGTGTTTTGCTCCTCCCCTTTTGAGGACTGATCCTGCTGTCATTTTTAGTTGTTTGTGGTGTGGTGTGGTGTGTAGCTAGCTTATAGTGCACCACCTGCACAGTATATTGTATTATATTACTGCTTCACTGTTACAGCCCGTGACTGTGCTATAATAAAGTTATTAAGTGGCCGCACTGTACTTTAAAAATGTACAATCAACTGACATTGTCAAACAAACAATTTACATATATAGTGGGTTGTGGGTGTCAAGGCACCCTCTAGAAAAAGGCTCAGGAGACAAAAAGGGAGCCCAATGGTACAGTATGTCACAACAAATTGGTAAATGTAAAAATAAGGAACTACTCACAGAGATGGGTTGCAAAGGGGCCACCGGCCACAGGAAGCAGGTGGAGACAACAAACCCGACTGCACTCGGGGAGGTCCCCGGGGACCTGGATGCAGTCACTCTCTTAGAGAAAAGAAAGGAGACAGATCTCTACCGTGGTAAAAACCATGGGTACTCTCTATCCACCCCTCAGCTGGGTGGCTACAGGGGGTATGAGAAGCACTGTTTAGGTGAAAGAGGCACCCTGGTGTTTGATAAACTGTTTTTAAATGCTTTTATCAAACACTAGGGCACCTAAATAAAATATTTACATAATATCACTGAGCCTAACACTGCACTACAAAGATGTAGATGTAGATCTTTGTAGTGCAGTGTTAAAGGGAACCTGAAGCGAGTAAAATTATTTAAAATAAACACATGACATAGCTGCAAATGAATATTACATACTAAACTCATCATCAGTTCCTCCCAGAAGCTCACTATTTTCTTCTTACAGTGATCCCTTCCAGTTCTGACAATATTTTGTGAGAACAGAATTATACCAGTTGCTGTCAGTTATATATTAGCAGCTGTCAGTTACAACTGAATATGCAAGGTAATGTCCATGTTTCCCTATGGCTAAAGTGGGTGATATTACAGTATAACAGTGTGCTGACCAGAAAGCTGTTATGGGGTAATGGCCATTTTTAAAATGGAGGACGGAGAATTTCATTGATCGCAGTGGAAAAATGGGACACAGCAGAGGAGAAAGAGATTGAGTAGTAGACTACACAGGAGGCAAGTATGAACTGAGTGTGGTTATTTTGACTTTTTATTTTCAGTTCAGGTTCTCTTTAAGCTCGGCACTACTTTGCAAACAGCATATTTTGTGACTGCATTGCACTCGCTAGACATTGTCACACAAAGTTTTGGTACCTTTCTAAAATAAATTGTGGCTGCAAAATTCAAATGTTGTATGCTATTAAAGTTAATGGGGTCTGCCGTAAACGTTTGGTTTGTAGAATTAGACATCTCGGAGTTCACTCCAACCTGAATTCTCACAAAAACTTTCTGTTTTAAGAAAGCAAACTTTTGCTTTCCATAGCATTTTAGCAAGAGGGCTTTTTGCACCATTGTAGCCCCTTATACACTCCAATGAGTTCTGGTTCACCATGAGCTTGCTGGTTAGTCTGTACCTCTATAATGCCACAGAGACGTTCCCAAAAGGTCTGCAAATGTCTGGAAACCTAGGGATGCTTACACTTACCTTACTGCAGAATGCAGGCTTCCTGCATCCACACCAGTGATGATTGAAATGATCTAATTACGGTTATGCAAACTTTTGTGCACATTTTTGCTTTTTGCTTATACGTAATTACGATTTGCAAATTCAATTGTTTTCGTAAAATGATTGGTAATTTTGCCTAAAGTTTTGCTTAATTTTTGCGTAATTTTGTGCCGACTTTGGCAGCAAAGCCCCAGTTCCACCAAAATTGCTATATATGTTAAGGAGAATAGTGGTTACAAGTCAAAAAAATAATTTTCCAAAAAGACCTTGTAGTTTTTGAGAAAATCGATTTTAAATATGCAAAGAAAAAATGTTTTTTAAACTAAAAAAAGACTGTTTAAAAAACTTTTTCTTTGAATATTTAAAATCAATTTTCTCAAAAACTATGTCTTTTTGAAAAATTATTTTTTGTTTTACTTGTACCTAATATTCTCCTTAACTTATTTTGGTTCCTGGACGTAGAAACTACGTCCAGGAACCATGCGCGCTACCGCGGCCGATCGCGCGCGTGCATGCGCACTCCCAGCCGCGGATTCTGTAGCCAGGGAATCAATGTATCGGGCTATGGTGCCTGATCACTGATTCCTCTCCCCCGCTGAAAAAGCGACAGCTTCTCTCGGAAGCTGCGCCTTTTCTGGCCATTCCCTCCCCGATGCGTCACTCTAAGTGTGTGTTACGCTTAGAGTGACCTCATGTAAACAAACTCATGGCCGCCATCTTGTGGCCAAAAAGTAATACTACAACTGAAAGTAAAAATAAATTAAAATGAACACACATGTACATTATAAATCTATTGTTTACCTCCCACCCTCCCAAAACTACCCAAATAAAATGTTTACTGTAAAAAAAAAAAAAACATTACAATAAAAAAAACAAAAAACATGTAAATATTTACCTAAGGGTCTAAACTTTTTAAATATCAATGTAAAGATGAAATATTTCTATATTTTTTTTATTTTAAACTTGTTAATAGTGATAGATGCAAAATGGAAAAAATGCACCTTTATTTCCAAATAAAATATTGTCGCCATACATTGTGATAGGGACATAATTTTAATGGTGTAATAACCGGGACATATGGGCAAATACAATACGTGAGTTTTAATTATGGAGGCATGTATTATTTTAAAACTATAATGGCTGAAAACTGAGAAATAATGAATTTTTCCATTTTTTGCTTATTCTTCCTGTTAAAATGCGTTTACAGTAAAGTGGCTCTTAGCAAAATGTACCCCCAAAGAAAGCCTAATTGGTGGCGGAAAAAACAAGATATAGATCAGTTCATTGTGATAAGTAGTGATAAAGTTATAGGCTAATGAATGGGAGGTGAACATTTCTCACGTGAAAACCACGGAACCTGAATGGGTTAACATATGTAGCAATTTTGGTAGCAATAGCATGTATGGGGGCTTTGCTATTAACCACCAAATTCGGCACAACATTTTGATAAATTGCGTGAAAATTACGTAAAAAATTATGCAAAATTATGAAATACTACTATTACATACGAAATTAATTACAATTTTCCCTGAAATTTCGCATTACGATTATGATGCGTAGATTTTGCTTATGCAAAATTTTGGCCCAGCACTGATTCACATGGTAACTTCTGTGCCCTGGCAATTATCATCACTGTAGAAGCCACTGCAAAGAGGTTTCCTTTGTCCCACCTGTACCCCCGCTGCATTAGAAACATGAGAGTGCCAGCTGGAGACTTGGGACACAAACTATCTGACATGGGCCTTGGGTAAAGGGTCATAGCGGCATCATCAATTGTAACGTTCTAATTCTAAGATGTTTTTATTTGTCTTTTATTCTGACCCGAGATTGTAAAATCTATCCAAGAGAGACAGAAAAGCAGAAAAATCGCCCTCACTTATTCCTCTCCCTTCTCTAACAATACAATAAACATGATACGTCATTTATATGCCATTTGGTTGAATTAAAAAAAAGAAATAATCAGAAATTAATTTGGGCATTTTCCATCACAACTAAGAATGATATAAACTGTACTTATAAACTAAATTGAAGCCTGAAGCAATATTTTCAATCTGATAAATGGAATAGAACCAAAACGGAATTAAAAATTGCAGCTTGTGGCCAACATAGGATCCCACAGGACTCAATCAGATTAATTTTGAGCAAAGCTGGCTTGTGTTTTATCAGTGAAATTGAGATTGCAAAGTGAGAAGTTTGGAGGATTTAAAGTGGACCTAGACCTAAGAAAGGGGTTGATTCATGTACTACTGGTAAAACTGCCTTGTGTAGGCAGGGCACAGCATCTATACCAGTACTTACAGCAGTTACGTAGCATATCTTGTGCAAATACTTTATGTGAGCAAGCATATCAGTAGTATATATAACAAAGACTGGTTGTCAACTATAGGCTTGAATTTCAAATTCAAAAATGTTGGCAATCATCTCCAGGGGGCTTCTGCAAGCAACGATAATGGAACTCCCAAAAGTCCCTTCCTGCATTTTATGCCTGAGCTCTTTGAGCTACTAATGTAACGTGTTACATAAGTAGTGTAACATGCATTTCATAGACACCGTGAGTTGTGCTATTTGCACAAAGTGCACTATGTAGCTATCATAAAATGTAAAAAAAAAATTGGAATAACTATTACAGTAACATGCAAACTCACCCTTACATACAAAAGTAAACTTCTGATGGTATCTAGAACCAATGCCAATATGCCAGTTGTCAGAATGTGCAATTTGTCTCAACTCAAATTTTATTGCCATCCTATAATGTATTGGGACTGATTCCTAACAGGGATTAAACTGTGTGATCAAAGCCTAAAACAAATAATATATATATATATATATATATCTCTGTTAATTCACCCAAACTAGTTAAATAGAAAAACACAAAATAATAATAATTTGAGATATCTAACTACACACAAAACTCTATACACTTATAGTACATGAGAGTAATAAAAAAAAAAAACAGATACTTACCTAAGAAAAAGGAAGGCTCTGGGTCCTATAGAGCCTTCCCACTCCTCTTACAGTCCCCGTATTCAAGCGCTGGCTCCCCCGGTAGCAGTATTCCACCGATCGATACTACTCTCTGTCACCGCAGGATGCTTTCAGAAGCCCAAGAGCTCCTGAAGATGGGCCGCTACGTACTGCGTATAGGTGAGCACTCTCTCTCACACACTTATGCATGTTCAGTACAGAGCCGCCTGTCTTCAGGAGCACTTGGGCTCCCGAAGACTTCAAAAGCCTTCTGTGGTGGGAGATTCAAACGGAGGAGCCAGCACTGGAACGAGGGGACTGTGAGATGAACGAGAAGGCTCTATAGGACCCAGAGCCTTCCCTCTCCTTATGTTAGTATCTGAGGTTTTTTTTAAGCTTCCCATTAGTTTTAAGGTATGAATTTGGATAATGTCCTTAAAATATATTTGTGATTGCTAGTCAGTAGGCAAGTACACAGGAATTGGGGGATTTCCATAATATGATTCTGCTTTAATTCATTGTGCCATCACAAAAGCAATGTTAAAATGCCAGTCATCAGCTAGGCCAAGCATTACAATGAAGCTGTTTAGCTTTGCTGAGGAAAAATTAATATTTATAAAACTGCATTACAGCAGAAACTATACCAAAATTATAGCATTGGTTTAAAATATCTTTTTTTAGGTGACATTATGCATTGACGTGTATTTCTAGCCCTATAAAAAGATGCTTACGTCTTTCAATGCTGCCTAGTTGAATTCAAATAGCCTATTATGAAATATAATGGTTTTTATTGTATCCTAGAGTCATTTTCTGAAAATCTCTACTCACCAGTCCTGTGTTATGTTCTCTGAACTGAGCTGTTGCTTCCTCTGCTTCTGAATGAACACATCTGTGAAATTCTAGCCTTTTATTTATCTGCGGGTGCCGGATAGAGATGTGGCGAACGGTTCCCGAACCGTTCGCCGGCGAACATCTCTAAATCCATGGGCCTCTTACTACTTCCGGGTCGCAATGACCCGGGGTAGTACGTCTGCGCTGCCCGGCGGAGCGCATCCTAGATCGTGCTCCTGTTGCCGGGCACTCTCTGCGCATGTGCGTGACGTCATGAGTGACATCACGCACATGCGCAGAGAGTGCCCGGCAACAGGAGCGCGATCTAGGACGCGCTCCGCCGGGCAGCACAGGCGTACTACTCTGGGTCATTGCGACCCGGAAGTAGTAAGAGGCCCAGAGAGGTTCGCCAGGTGAACTGTTCGGCCCATCACTAGTGCCAGACTCAACTATAACTGTGTGTACAGAGGCGTCTCAGTCATGAGGCAACTATAAATATTTGCCTAGAGCGCCGTGGGTGGGGGAAGGGTGCAAAGCAGGGGGGCCACTTGCCGCGGCTGCTCATGCAGTGAGTTTGTGTGTTTTTTTTCCCATCATGCTGGCTGCCTCTATGACTGGCAGCTCAGCTCAGCCGCCTACTGGACCGCCCCCTCCCCTCTCCACTCAGAGCGACAGAGGCATAGGGAGTGGGGGACATCTGTCTGTAGGCACAGCATCTTGGGGAGTGCTTCGGCAATGAAGCCGATGCTATACTTTACTAGCCAAGGCCGTCTCTGCTATGTATCAGCAGCTGCAGAGCTCGGCACTTGGCTGCCCCTCCCCCTGTCTCTCCCTGTGTCATACACACAGTCTCTTTCTCATTGCTCAGCCCGGCGCGAGTTTTAAAACTACAGGAGGAGATATGCTGCGGTTGCCTGGCATGCAGAGGCATAAGGTGGGGGAGATTCCATCTGTCCTCAGGTACAGCATCTGGGGGGGTGCTGCTCACATGCCTCCACTCATTGCACAGCTGCCTGGCACTGGCAGTAGTTCATGAAATAGCTGTAGTCTCCAGCACCCCCACCGCCCTCCCTCCTTCCTGTGGGTCACCTGCCCTGCCCTAAACACTGATAGAACCACAGGAAACAGCGTAAATGCAGAAGACACACATACTGCTGTCCGTGTCTCTGCTTTACCTGAACTATTGACCCCTGTGTGTGCCTGTCCTGAGCTGACTTCCCCCATGGAAGTATTGCTACTGAAGGGAAGCCAGAGGTGATATGCCAGGTCTGGGGATGGCAGAAGACAAATGAAAAGCCTCTCATTTGATTACTCTAGGACAGTCCACCAACAGCCTGCAGAGATCATTCAGAAGCAGACAGTCTAGAGGTATGCAGGGCATTGTATGGGATGCGCACACACATACAAACACATTTGCATAGTATACAGACACAAACACATGCACAGAGTACATACACACACATGCACAGAGTACATACACACACATGCACAGAGTACATACACACTCACATGCACACCAAGCTTTATCTGTGTATGCTAATCCCTGATCTCCAAACCGATGCAGCCAAAAAGTGCTTGGCTATACTATAGCCTTTCACACATTCCCAACCCAAACTAACCCCTGGCGCTCATTTATAGTATAGCTGAGCACCCATTCCTGATTGCCAAACTGACACCACCGAACATTGCTTGGCTATAATATAGCAGAGGGCTTATTACAGATAAAATCTTTGCTGTGCCGCTCTGGGATCCCCATACAACTAGCCTGAGATTGGCAATACAATGGCAGAATGCTGGCACCTAAATTACGCACTTAGTGCCACCATAGCAGGATGTTGCATTGCAGCCTGTGGCTGTACCCTAATAACCGGGCATGTCAGGAGCCCATTTTAAAGGACTACTGTAGGGGGAAAAAAACAGACTTACCTGGGGCTTCTAGTGATCACCCGCAGACGTCCTGTGCCCGCGCAGCCACTCACCGATGCTCCGGTTCATTTCTGGAATTTCCGACTGTAATGTTGGAAAACCACTGTGCCTGCACGGCCGTGTCCTCGCTCCTGCTGACGTCACCAGGAGCGTACTGCGCAGGCACAGACCATACTGAACCTCCCGGTGACAGCGGGAGCGAGGACACGGCAACGCAGGCGCAGTGGTTTTCAGACTTTAACGTCTGAAATTCCAGAAGTGATCCGCTGGCGGGGCCGGAGCATTGGGGAATGGCTGCGCGGGCACAGGATGCCTGCGGGGGACCATTAGAAGCCCCGGGTAAGTTCAACTCATTTTCCACCGACCCCCTACAGTACTCCTGAGCCAAAGATACTTACCTAAAGATAGGGAAGCCTCTGGATCCTCTGGTCCCTTGTAACTGAGTGCAGACCCCCGGACGATTGCTGACAAGGGCTAGTTGGTCATCTAATTGGGGTCACAGTCCTCTTTTGTCACCAAGTGCAGCTAGCAGCATGACTGTGCTGGTAACAAAGAGGAGCACAGCCCCAATGTGCAAGAAGGGAACTCAGCAGGGCTCAGCAGCAGGGGACTATAGGACAGCATTGGAAGCCTCAACAGGTTCCAGAGGCTTCCCTCTCTCTAGGTATCTCTTTCTGAACCAGAGCTTCGGCTCAGGTTTACTTTAACTGTTGCGGTATATTCATTATTGGATGGTAAAAATGTATGTGCGTACGAAGTGCATGTAAATGTTACCTAAACACTGCGCACATTGCTTGTGTAATGCACTACACAAATAGCAACACGTGTTAACCACTTCGCATCCAGACCTTGTTTTCCCCTTATTGACCAGAGCAGTTTTGACGCTTTAGCGGTGTCCCTGTTTAATCACCAATAACTTCATCTGTACTCGTGCTACTTAAATGATCTATATATCGTTTTTTTCAAGACAAACTAAGCTTTCACTGGGGGGTATTTGGTCCCAAATAAAATGTTCCTCTCTATGCATTTTAATGGGAAAAATGGGGGGAAAATTAAAAAATGCATTATTTCTCAATTTTGACCAATTTCTGTTTAAAAATAAAAAGTGCGATTGACATAAAAACTGTGCAACCAGTTAAAGTCGCCCCAGTATAGATATCCAGATGTGTCCCCAGTATCACTCCCCCCCAGTATAGCCAGATGTGTCCCCAATATCAGCCCCCCCAGCATAGCCAGATGTGTCCCCTGTGTTTGCCACCCCCAGAACCGATTGACAGATGCACCCCCAAAAATAATACCCCATTATAGCCAGATGTACCCCCAAGATTAGTGCTGCCCCCCAGTATAGCCAAATGTGCCCCCAGTATTAAGTTATGCCCCCCCCCCAGGTGCCCAGATGTGCAAAATTTTTAAACCCCCCCTCCCCTTGGTTACTCAGATGTCCCCCCGTGTATATGCACCCCCCCTTTACATACCTCCCTCCCCCAATAATCCATAGCCATATGCACCCCCCCCTTTAGGCAGCCCCCTCTATGCAGAAATAGTTTAAAAAAATGCACAAGCAGGCAGTCTCACTCACCTTACATCGATCCTGCGACTGTCCTGAAGCCTGATCCTCCGATCACCGCTCTGCAGTCATATGCGGAGGATCAGACTTCAGGACAGTCGCAGGACCAAGGTAGGTGAGTGTGGCTGCTTGCTTGTGCCTTTTTTTTAACTATTTGTGTGCCGAGGGGGACAGATGAAGGATCGCTGCAGTTCACTACTGCAGCAATCATTCATGGGAGGAGGGTATACTAATTGGCCAAAAGGGAACATGTTCCCTCCCACCAATTAGTATTGCAGCTGACAGTGCCGGAGGGTGCGCTCTGAAGCGCACACGATTGTGCACAGCAGGGCTGCAAGGAGGTCAGTATATCTACGTCACTTTGGCTTGGAGGGTGCCACAGCTGACGTAGATATACTGTAGTGGAGGACAAAGTGCTAATGTAAGCATTGTGTGTATGTGTTTTATGCAAACTGTGTAATGCTGGGCATCTCCAAAGTAAGCCTTGGTCTATTCAGTACACTGACACTGAGCATAGATTTCAGTGTGTGTGTGTGTGTGTGTGTGTGTGTGTGTGTGTGTGTGTGTGTGTGTGTGTGTGTATGTGTGTGTGTGTGTGTGTGTGTGTGTGTGTGTGTGTGTGTGTGTGTGTGTGTGTGTGTATGTGTGTGTGTGTGTGTGTGTGTGTGTGTGTGTGTGTGTGTGTGTGTGTGTGTGTGTGTGTGTGTGTGTGTGTGTGTGTGTGTGTGTGTGTGTGTGTGTGTGTGTGTGTGTGTGTGTGACAGTTGGGCTGTCACTAGGTGGGTGAAGCAAGCTATGCTGGCCACTCTGGGCAGAGTTGTTAGGGCCCTTTTCCACTGGCTGTGATCCAATTCAAGAAGCGGATCACAGCCGTTTTTCTAGTCGCTAGAGCACCGCATGTAAATTGTGGTGCTCATTTTCCACTACAACGCTTCAATCTTGGTTCGGATTTTGCCGAAATGCGATTGCCAGCCAGCGCGATTCTCGCCGCGATTCTTGTTCCCGACAATGGTAAAGTGGAACGCGGATAGTGGAAGATGGAGCTTGCAAGATTGCAAGCACAAATCACCTGCATTTGCTAGTGGAAAAGGGTCCTAAAGGGAACGTAAACTGAGAAGGATGGATTTTTCCTTTTTAAAATAATACCAGTTGCCTGACTTTCCCTGCTGATACTGTGTCTCTAATACTTTTAGCCACAGCCCCTCAACAAGCATGCAGATCAGGTGCTCTGACTGAGGTCAGACGGAATTAGCTGCATGCTTGTTTAACGTGTGTGATTCAGCCACTACTGGAGCCAAAGAGATCAGCAGGACTGCCAGGCAACTGGTATGGTTTAAAAGGAAACATCCATATGCATCCCAGTTTAGGTTCCCTTTAAGTTTTAGTGACGCAGCAGCTGCTGCAGCACCACTGATATCAGCAGCGAGCAATCATGCTGTCTGAGGTGATGCTGCAGCATTGCTGCTGCTGAATCTTAGCCTCAGTCAGAGACAGAGAGACGCAGACCCAGAGACGGTACACTACAACTTTTTTTACTTACCCGGAGCTTCCTCCAGTCCCTTGCCGTCATCCCATTGCCTTCCGTTTGTCCACAATCAGCTCCGGTAACTGGCTTGTGTGTGCGTGGTGGGGGGCATGGTGGTCGGGGTTGAATAAGGATTGGAGCTATGTGATGGGGGGGCGACACAGAGGGGTGGGGGCGCCACAGGTTTTCTTGCCTGGAGTGACAAAATGTCTAGAAACGCCCCTGACTGTGTACAAGGGCCATTTGGGGTCAAAAGCAGACTAAAGCCTACTATATGCTGTGCACCATAATCACAATCCAGCAAATGATCAATATTTCCAGTCAGGAGTAGAAATTATTTTGCCACCATGAATCACTTGATCTTCATAATATTTTAGCAGACAAGTCAGTTACTAAGTTAATATTTATATTCTACTTCATAAACATAAGCCAATGCTTAAAGTGAATAGGAATTGTTAAAAAAACATAAGCCAGATACTTACCTAAGGAGACGGAAGGCTCTGGGTCCTATAAAGCCTTCCCGCTCCTCTCTCGGTCCTCGTTCCAGCACTGGCTTTGGATTTGGTCAAATACTGCTCTCTACAGCCAAGGAGGCTTCAGAAGTCTTCAGGAGCCAAAATGCACCCAAAGATGGGCCGCTCCATACTACACACTCGTGACCGCTTCCTCGCGAGCACTCACGATAGCGCAAATTGGAGCCACCTGTCTTCGGGAAGACTTGGCTCACGAAGACTTCCGAAGTCCCCCTCCGTGGGGGATCCAAATGGAGGAGCTTGCCACTGCAACATGGACATCGTGAAAGAAGGAGAGGGCAGCCTCTATAGGACCCTTCTATTTACTGCAGCAAATAGTTTGGTGTTTTTCTCCGAGGAGGGAGGGGAGGCGGGGTTAGGCACCAGTAGTCAAGTGATGCCGGGTCTTCGGGATTGCTTCACGGGACAAGGCTGCTCAGGTAAATATAACTTTTTTTACAGGGACGCCGCAGGATTTTGATTTTTACTATGGAGGTTTACTTTAAGGATTCTAACCAGGAGGTTTGCATAATGATGCCCATTGCCTGTATTTTTAGCTCCTATTTTGGCTACATAGCTTGATAAAGGGCATAAAGCTTGAAACAGCGTGCTGTAGCCGTGGCTATATTTACTATTTTCTACTAACTTAATGTCCTTTTAATGACATTCAAATAAAAGAGCATTGTTTTACACTATTGGTGGTGCCAGCCTTGTGGACTGTCTGCTGTTTGGCCACCTGGCACTGGGACCTTGTGGATTGTCTGCTGTATGGCCACCTTTTACTGTGACCGTAGGCTTGGGCACACTGAAGTCTTCTTGCATGGGTGCTTCTCCACTTTTGTGATGATTGTTAGCTCATATTTTCAATTATATAATTCAGGTTGAAAGAAGAGATTGCATTTAATCTAATCTAAACACACCACTATGACCATTTGTATGAAAAAAAAAGCCCAAGCAGAATGATCATTTCTTAAAGGAAATGATTTATGAAGTCGTTGTTCAGGATCAATTGGACCTACCATATTCTCTAATTTTATGCAATACGATCTGAATAATCAGATTGAAAATATAATTATTCACTAAAAATTGTACTGTTAATTGGCACCTTAAGAGAATGTGCCCAGAATAAAAGCAATAATTACTTAAAGCAATCATTACTTGTAATAAATACATTTTTTTCCACAGAGAATTTTGTTTTCAGCACTATAAACTCTTGGTAAAGAAAAGCATACAAAGTTTAAAATAAGTAAAAAAAGGACAATCACGTTTAATTTCCTTCAGTAAGTGGCTAGACTAGGCTGACTAAGGTCTTTTTTCCACAGGCAGTTGAACTGTGTGCTCAGCAAGCAGTTACCAGGCAGCAGTGAGCAGTTAATAGGAAGCAGTGAGCAGTTGCCAGGCAGAAGCAAGTAGGTGTGAGAGCTTAAAGAGAACCCGAGGCGGGGTTCTTCCATCGCAATCCATATACAGAGGCTGGGTCTGTCTATAGAGCCCAGCCTCTGTTGCTAGTTAGTTCCCTCCAAAGCCCCCCCTGCGCACTGTCAGACCCCATAAAACACAGCCTCGCTACGCGGCTTTGTTTACCTGACTACTGTCAGTCTCGGCTGCTCCCCCGCCTGCTGAATCGCTCCGGTCCCCGCCCGCGTCCCTTCCCTCCAATCAGCAGTGAGGGAAGGGATGTGCTGCGTGTCGCCAGTGCGGCTGTGTTTTATGGGGTCTGACAGTGAGCAGGGGGGGCTTTGAAAGAAACTAACTAGCAACAGAGGCTGGGCTCTATAGACAGACCCAGCCTCTGTATATGGATTGTGATGGAAGGACCCCACCTCGGGTTCTCTTTAAGAGGATTTTTTACTGCCTTTCAACTGCCTATGAAGATTAGGCCTAAATGAACAGAACTTTTGCAGATAAATGCTTTATCATGTTTTTGAGGTATATTGCATCATGGCTTTGACAGAACCTAGTAAGGACTGGCTCACACGGGATTCTGGCGACATCTTGTTCTGATGATGCTAGAAGCCTTTCTACAAACAAGCAGAGAAGCTTTTAGCATTGGCTACCGGTGTCACATTGGGTTGTGTTTGAGCCCCCTAGGGGGACATGGAAGTACAGAATGTATATGATCCTGGGTGCTACATAGAGCGGCCAGAATGAGACGAAATTACAGGATCCAGTGCAGAATTTATGTGAACAACAGGAAATGCTGGTACTGTCATTTAAAGGGAACCAGAAGCAAGGTGTATGAAGGCTACCATATGTATTTCCTTTTAAACTATACTGGTTGCCAGGCAGTCCCGCTGATCTTGGGCTTTAGTGGAGTCTGAATCACATACCTGAAACAAGCATGCAGAAAATATGCGTGCTTGTTCCAGGTTTATGGCTAAAAGTATTAGAGGTAGAGGATCAACAGGACAGAGTAATTTGTATTGTTCAAAAGGAAATAAATATGGCTGCCTGCATATCCCTCTCACTTCAGGTTCCCTTTCAATCATTTGATTGAATAGTGCTTGAACGACGAATGCCACAAACGCCGTGTTTAACGCCCCTTGTGACCCACCCCTAAATTCTCTTGGAAATAAATCACCCTGCAACATAACACTTTGGACATAATATGGCACAGATTTATTACCACACAAATATGTAAATACAATACAACAAAGTGCATAATAGAGTGCATACCACAGAAAACTAGAAGAACAGGAAATCAGGTCCTTTGTAGTTAAATATTAACCTTGAATGCTGTACTGTAGACAGAGGAAAGATTTCCCTGAGACCATAGACAAAAACATTTATTTAGTATCTACCGTATTTCTTGGACCATAAGACGCACTTTTTCTCCCCCAAAAGTGGGGAGAAAAAGTCCCTGCGTCTTATGGTCTGAAGGTAGCAAAAAAGTAGTACACAAATTGAAAAAAAAACAGAAAACTGTTTCTTACTATTTGCCTCTGTGCATGCGGTTTGCTGCACATCAATCACCTTTCCTTCTCACTCTTCCGTCAGCCTCACTAGGTGCCCCCACTGTAGTCATTTAAATTCCGAGGCCACTCAGTCTGGTTCCACACCGCCAATCATCCGCCTCCATGCCCGCTCTATGTGCCGCTGCAATAATCCGCCTCTGGCCAGCTCACTGTGATGCCTCCATGCCCGCTTTCCATGCCTCCAAAATATCCACCTCTAGCCAGTTCTCCAATGTGCTTTCATGCCCGCTGTCCAAGTTCCTGCATGGCGGCGGCAGCGTGGCATTACACGGGAGATCGTAGCGGTAGTTATGACTTCTGATGCCTCAGTACTTCTTTGTACTTCCTTCCCACGTACGAGCGTCATACGTCATAAGGGGTGCTGGTAATTAAGTAAGTACTGAGGCATCGGAAGTCATAACTACCGCTATGATCTCCCGTGTAAATCCACGCTGCCGCCGCCATGCAGGAGCTTGGACAGTGGGCATGGAAGCACAATGGCAGAGCTGGCCAGAGGCGGATTATTTCAGCAGCACGGAGAACTGGCTTGGAGGCGTCACAGAGAGCTGGCCAGAGGCGGATTAATTTACAAATAGATGATTTACTGCAATTAGCCCTGGGTCATTCTTTTTCTATCCCCCCCCCCCACCACCACCACAATACATGAAGGAGGACAGCCGCTGCTGGTGGTGGCAGCAGGGGTGGGTTAGTGTAATGTAGGTGTAGTAACTGGTGGGGGAATAGATAGAAGACTAGTGTAATGTAATGTAATGTAGTGTAGTGAAGTGTAAGGTTACTGGTGGGGCATCAGGCTTTAGTGTAGGGCACTTAGTCTACTGTTGGGGGCAGCAGGGGTTAGTGTAGCTGGGCACTGAAGCTTAGTTTTTGTAGCTGGTGGGGACAGCTTGGGTGGAAAAAGGACTCCAAGATGCCACTGCACCATGGATGCACACAGGTTTAATTTTTTTTCCTGGTTTTTGTCCTCTAAACATGGGTTCATCTTATGGTCTGCTCCGTCTTATAGTCCGAAAAATACGGTATATAATACTGATATCTTCTGCAGCACTTTTCTTAGTATATAGGGCTGTCACTAGCTGTCCCCCTGAGGGTTTCACAACCTAATTCCTACCATAATCATGTCCCTATCATAGCCTAAGGGTGCCCATCAATTATACAATCCTAATTTTACAGTCTTACCAAATTTATGTTGAAGAAGTATAAACTTCTGACAATTTTAGGTTACATTAAATACCTTATCCATATGGACGTATGGAAAAACTCGGAGAACATACAAGTTCCATACATCATTCTGACTAGAATTTTTTTTTTAAGACAACCAAGGGGGAAAAAATGTCCTGCACAGAGAAAGTTGTCATTATCCCATATTCCTGGAAAATATTCCTCAGGGAAATTTTGAAGAACATAAGAAACTGAGACCATAATGCTGGGCATGCACGGCTCGATTTTTCCACTCGATTCTCCGCTCGATCAATTTGCCGCTCGATTCCACAATCAATTCTCTTATCTTCCGCTCGTTTTTCTCACCTTTTTCCATTCACTTAATCCAGAATCGAGCGGCGAAATGGTCGGGTGGGAGATCGGACATGTCGGAAATTATCTATCGAGCCATCTTAATGGCTCAGAATCGAGCCATGTATTCCCAGCATAAGAGACCATAAGAAACTATATAGATCAAACATTCATTAACATATTCAAAAAGCATGGCTGTGGCAGAATATCAGAAGAGGAATTCAATAAGGAACATCCAAAAATCACTTCTGTTGTTGATAAAGTAGCCAAACCATGGCTACCTACCTTTTTGTCCTGCCACTCAGTTGAGAATAATTAACTGCTTCATTAGATGGTGCCGATCTCCAGCTGTGCATGTAGCTGGAACCCAGCCATCGTTCAATCCACGCACCTATAAAACATAGCTACCCCACAGCCGTGCGCCAAGCAATTTTACACAGTAAATGGATGATAGCTGTTATGTATCCGGAACTCAGCCATTACTTCATCCTTGCGCCTATAAGCCATAGCTATTCTGCAGTCGTGCACCAAAAGATCCTATGAAGTAGATGGATAAAGGCTGTAGCCGAAACTTAGCCATTGCTCCATTCCCATGTCTATAAACCATAGCTATTTTATATCTGTGCAACAAAAGATTACTCTGGAGGAGTAGCTGTAGGGCTGTCTGCTACACTAGCTAAGGAATAAACATTTCACTGGCAGGGCAACATCGACTATTGGAATTAGCTTGCTACTAGCCTATATCATAGCCAAGCACAGGAGTACTACTGGCCAGTCCAGTTTCTTATACCACTGTTGGTGCAGCGGACAGCTCTCCAGCAGTTGGATAGCAGTCATTCAGTGTACAACTGTAGAATACCAAAGGCCTATAGCCACCACTGCCTTTGAGGAAATCAACCCATGCTCTGCTATAATATATGTATATGGCATAGAGCTGCTATTGGATGATAACTTGATGACTGTGGCAGGCAGCGGCTATAGGAGTGCCGAGCACCGCAGCGACTATAAGTCTTTATGGAGAACTGACCTATATTACTGCTGAGTGCATGAGGATTATTTACCCTGAGAGCTATTTAACTTTGAATCTTGCCTGGGTATATACATTAAAGGGGAACTTCAGCCTAAACAAACATACTGTCACCAAGTTACATTAGTTATGTTAATTAGAATAGATAGGTAATATAATCTCTTACCCACCCTGTTTTAAAAGAACAGGCAAATGTTTGTGATTCATGGGGGCTGCCATCTTTGTCATGGGGGCAGCCATCTTTTTGGTTGAAAGGAGGTGACAGGGAGCAGGAGACACAGTTCCAACTGTCCTGTGTCCTGATTACCCCTCCCAGCTGCACACGCTAGGCTTCAAATGTCAAATTCAAAATGTAAAAAAAAAAAAATTGCACCAAAACAGCAGAACGAGAACAACAAAATCAGAAATCCCATCATGCTTTGCACAGCATCAGGGGAAAAAAGCCCGGGCAGTTTTCTTCTCTGGAGCTAAATATGAGGCTTGTATAAGAGAAACAAAGTTCTGATGCTGTGAAACTGTTAAAGAAACACCAGGCCTTTCCAGTGCTGCTGAGTCGATTTTTAGTCCGGAGGTTCACTTTAATGAATAGTGAAGATAAAGCTCCTGGAACAAATACAATCTTGAATACTGATGGTAAAAAATACTGTTTACATAGGAATTTTAAGTCCCAATGGTTTATGTAATAATACCGTATATACTCGAGTATAAGTCGACCCAAGTATAAGCCGACTACCCAACTTTTACCTTAAAAAACTGGGAAAATGTTTGAACTGAGTATAAGCCGGGGGTGGCAAAAGCCACAACCACAAAATCACTCACAGCCATGGCTGGCCACAGCCATATATTAGAAAAGCAGCATAAATTCAGCAGATTACAATAATAAGCCAGAACATAGGCCTATAATGGAAATGGACATACAAAGAACTCCTGTTGCAAAGTTTAAGCTGGCATAAAGATAAAGCAAGAAATGCAGAGCCACATAGTCATGTATCTAAAACTGGATATAGGAATGCAAGGATTCTCATCACTCAGTAGACACTGTCCCTGTATGCCTTTCAAGGCTTCAACTCAAGATGAGGTTATCTGGGACCTCCCATGGAAATGTCAAATGTGTGGTCTCCCTCAGATGATGCACCACTGTGCATATAGTGGGGGCACTGTGGGGGTTACTCAAAGAGTAGTGACTCGAGTATAAGCCAAGACCCCCACTTTTGGGCCACTTTTTTGGCCCTAAAATTAGGCTTATACTCGAGTATATACAGTAATCATAATCATTTTTGGCAGATGAACAGGGTAGGGTTTAAACTTGGCTTAGGCAGGCTAGGTCCCTCTGAAGTGTTTATGCTTTATGGATGCCAAACTGTTGATCATGCACACAATTTTAAACAGATTATGTTAATGGAGAGCATTTTACACTTTGTAAGCTCTCCCTTGGCTTGGGGTTTGCTGGTAAATCATGGAGACTGTTGACTTGGATGGACACTGAGAGAGTTGGAGAAGCTTCAGTCCTAATATGAAGGAGAGTTTTTAATAAACTACTACTTGCTGGTGGCATCTATATCTGATTAGCATATATAAATATCTCTGTGCTAGTACACTAGTAATGACCATGGTCATTAATCTCTCACCCTTCCCTAACCAAACAATGCCTACAGACTGCAATGATCTGCAACTGGTATTGCAGTAAAGAAGATCCATCTCTGTGAACCAGCACCAATCCAGCCCACTATGGTCATATAAGGCCATACCATTATGTAATTGCAGAAATTGACTGGGCAAGAACTCCGACAATGTCAATGTTTAATAAGGCATTGTTTTATCCTCACCCACTTGATTTATCGTGGACCATGAAATAGTTAAATATGGGCACCTTTGACATGTTTTCCACATCCTTTTCTTGAAAGATCCTCAGAGAGTCAATGCTGAATGACTTCTCACCAATACAGAAAGCTCCATAAATTGACAAAGAAAAAAGTTAATCAGAATAGAAAGCACTCATGTTTGCTCTTGCAAATTACATCCATAACCTCAGGGCCGGCCCTAGACTTTTTGCCGCCTGAGGCAAATTTTTAAAAATTTTTGAAAAAATTATTGCTAACGGGGGGGGGGGGGGGGTTGGGGTTGCCGTCAAGTTGGAGGGGTAGCGGGCAGGACGGGGGTATTGGGCCTAGCGGCAGGTCACCTCTTCCTCGTTCCAGACCAGCGTGCGCTCCACTGACGCCACTTCTTTCAACGCCGCCCACTGTATTGTAAGTGGACGGCGTTGCAGGAAATGACGTCAGTGGAGGTGGAGGGGAGCGCAGATCGGGGGACCCAGGCAAGGGAGGGGGGTCCGACCCCCCTCCCCACCGCTAGGCCCAATACCCCCGTCCTGCCCGCTACCCCTCCAGCTCGGCGGCTGGCTCCCCGCACCTACCGACGGGCGGATGCCGCCCCTAGAAATGTGCCGCCTGAGGCAAAAGTTTCACCCCGCCTCATGAGCGGGCCGGCCCTGCATAACCTAAGTAAGACTTAGCAGAAATTCACAGGTCATAAGCCTCCTATTATTTGTTAATCGAAATGCCTTACTAAAACTCTTCACCTCTTGACACACCAAGGACTATTCTGCTAAGTCCCTTGGTCACCTGAGTTTAAAGAATAATGTGAATATTGCCATAGTCCATTTCAATGCAGAAACCAGAATCTCAAAAATTAACCAAAAACAAAGCATTATATTTCTTTTCACTTTATTTAAAGGATACCCAAGGTGACATGTGACATGAGTAGTGACTCGAGTATAAGCCAAGACCCCCACTTTTGGGCCACTTTTTTGGCCCCAAAATTAGGCTTATACTCGAGTATATACAGTAATCATAATCATTTTTGGCAGATGAACAGGGTAGGGTTTAAACTTGGCTTAGGCAGGCTAGGTCCCTCTGAAGTGTTTATGCTTTATGGATGCCAAACTGTTGATCATGCACAACATTTTAAACAGATTATGTTAATGGAGAGCATTTTACACTTTGTAAGCTCTCCCTTGGCTTGGGGTTTGCTGGTAAATCATGGAGACTGTTGACTTGGAAGGACACTGAGAGAGTTGGAGAAGCTTCGGTCCTAATATGAAGGAGAGTTTTTAATAAACTACTGCTTGCTGGTGGCATCTATATCTGATTAGCATATATAAATATCTCTGTGCTAGTACACTAGTAATGACCATGGTCATTAATCTCTCACCCTTCCCTAACCAAACAATGCCTACAGACTGCAATGATCTGCAACTGGTATTGCAGTAAAGAAGATCCATCTCTTTGAACCAGCACCAATCCAGCCCACTGTGGTCATATAAGGCCATACCATTATGTAATTGCAGAAATTGACTGGGCAAGAACTCCGACAATGTCAATGTTTAATAAGGCATTGTTTTATCCTCACCCACTTGATTTATCGTGGACTATGAAATAGTTAAATATGGGCACCTTTGACATGTTTTCCACATCCTTTTCTTGAAAGATCCTCAGAGAGTCAATGCTGAATGACTTCTCACCAATACAGAAAGCTCCATAAATTGACAAAGAAAAAAGTTAATCAGAATAGAAAGCACTCATATTTGCTCTTGCAAATTACATCCATAACCTAAGTAAGACTTAGCAGAAATTCACAGGTCATCATAAGCCTCCTATTATTTGTTAATCGAAATGCCTTACTAAAACTCTTCACCTCTTGACACACCAAGGACTATTCTGCTAAGTCCCTTGGTCACCTGAGTTTAAAGAATAATGTGAATATTGCCATAGTCCATTTCAATGCAGAAACCAGAATCTCAAAAATTAACCAAAAACAAAGCATTATATTTATTTTCACTTTATTTAAAGGATACCCAAGGTGACATGTGACATGATGAGCTAGACATATGTATGTACAGTGCCTAGCACACAAATAACGATGCTGTGTTCCTTTTTTTCTTTCTCTGCCTGAAAGAGTTAACTATCAGGTATGTAAGTGGCTGACTCAGTCCTGACTCAGACAGGAAGTGACTACAGTGTGACCCTCACTGATAAGAAATTCCAACTATAAAACACTTTCCTAGCAGAAAATGGCTTCTGAGAGCAAGAAAGAGGTAAAAAGGGTAATTTTTTATACAGTGAGGGTCACACTGTAGTCACTTCCTGTCTGAGTCAGGATTGTATCAGCCAGTTACATACCTGACTTTTTTAGTCAGAGAAAGAAAAAAGGGAACACAACATAGTTATTTTTGTGCTAGGCACTGTACATACACAGTCCCATAGGCTTTAATGGGCACTTCGCGCGGAGCGCCCTGCGCTCTGTGCAGTGCGCGCATAAAGTTTTTAGACATGCTAAGGGGGTTTTCACAGGCGTGCTAACAGTTAGCACCGCTTTCTGAATCAACCCCATAGTGTGCAAAGGGGACAATGAAGTACAAGCACAAAGTACACAGCCCCTAATATATATCTTACAATATGGTTCAAATGATCAATATCATCCTTTGCTCTGATCAACATTATAGCATTTGGTGGTGTGAAGGAGCCCTTGCTACACCATTCACACTAAATTTGGCCTGGGACTCCTCACAACCTTGGTGCCAGCTCTATCACCCATGATGTTCGCTCCCTGGATGTATGCAGCTTCTGTGACTAGTGTTGGGCGAACACCTAGATGTTCGGGTTCGCGAACGTTCGCCGAACATCGCCGCGATGTTCGGGTGTTCGCGCCGAACTCCGAACATAATGGAAGTCAATGGGGACCCGAACTTTCGTGCTTTGTAAAGCTTCCTTACATGCTACATACCCCAAATTAGCAGGGTATGTGCACCTTGGGAGTGGGTACAAGAGGAAAACAAATATTTGAAAAAGAGCTTATAGTTTTTGAGAAAATTGATTGTAAAGTTTCAAAGGAAAAACTGTCTTTTAAATGTGGAAAATGTCATGTTTCTTTGCACAGGTAACATGCTTTTTGTCGCCATGCAGTCATAAATGTAATACAGAGAAGAGGTTCCAGGAAAAGGTACCGGTAATGCTAACCCAGCAGCAGCAGCACACGTGATGGAACAGGAGCAGGCGCAGGAGGAGAAGGCCATGCTTTTTGAGACACAACAACCCAGGCCTGGCATGAGGACAAGAAGCGTGCGGATAGAATGCTTTTTACCGCCATGCAGTCATAAATGTAATAAAGATAAGAGGTTCAATAAACAGGGACCGGTCGTCAACGCTAACCCAGCAGCAGCAGACGTGATGGAACAGGAGGAGGCGCAGGAGGAGAAGGCCACGCTTTCAGGTGCAACTCAGGCCTTGCATGAGGACAACAAAATGTGTGCGCAAAGCAATGCAATGAGTAGTTTTCAGGACACAATGGGCTATTCGGAGGAGCTATTCCCACCCCCACAATCTTCTACCTGTGAAAGGTCAATGGAACAGCCACAAATGTTGTGCCCGGATTCACAACCTTTTTCTGTGGAAAATGCACCTCGCACTGAAATGCAAGGTGAGGCCGAGGATGAACATGACATCAACAACTCAACATGATGCAAAATGGGGGCGGAACAGAAAGCTGCTTTCAATGTTTTGAAGGCCTTAATTGCCTCCGGTGGCCAGTTAGATGCATCATTCATCACACCCAAATCCCAGAGCAATGTGTGCAGGAATTTGAATCGCAGGAGGTGTACCGAGATCATCTGGACAAGTGACCAAGTGACAAGTGACCAAGTGACAAGTGACAAAGTGAAAAGTGACAAAGTGACCAGTGACAAAGTGACAAAGTGACAAAATGACAAAGTGACAAGTGACAAAGTGACAAGTGACAAAGTGACAAAATGACAAAGTGACAAGTGACAAAGTGACAAGTGACAAGTGACAAAGTGACAAGTGACAAAGTGACAAAATGACAAAGTGACAAAGTGACAAAGTGACCAGTGACAAAGTGACAACTGAGAGGTTGTTCTGGGGAGCTCCACTGCACTCAGTCGCATATGAGGAGAGGTCTCGTCGGGACTGCTGATCCTCCTCAGCTTGCTCAAAGCCTTGAGGGTTCCTGAAGATCCTCTGCTTGGAGTTCGCCGGGGTTCAGCTTGGTGTTCGGGGTCGGCGGTGTCCTCCTCACTCCAACGTGGCAGATCTTCTGTTGAAGGAAAAAAAAAAATTGTTAAAAGTCCAGTACCGCTTCTGAAGGACTCACCAAGAGATGCAGGAGCGCTTCAATCTAGCGCACCATCGCTCGCTGGGTGATGTCCCTCCCTACGCGCTGGAATTCTACGCTGCACATGCTAGCACGCTTTTGCGCAGTGCCGAGGCGCATTCCAGCAGCTAGCTACCAAGTTTCTGTGGATCTGATTGGGCCACCATGTTGGATCTCTGCCAAGTCCTCCAAAATTTTGAGCAATCCACGTTGCGTGACTGAGCAGTGACAACTCTACAGTCAGCATTACAATACCACTGCTGTGTGTACTGAAGAAATCAATGTTGAAGATGGAAAACCGCTGGCATGATGCAAGTGGGGGATTCTGAAGATGAAAACGATCAGCGTGATGATACCAACATCAGGCAACCTGCCTCAGGAAACGCTGGTCCCAGCTATGACAAAGAACAGGACGAGGAACAGCTGGAGTTGGAGCAGGAATTGGATGCCCCCACTGCCGAGGGACAGAGCGGTGCACGTTGGACTTCCACAATTTAGCGGGAATGGACAGCAGAAGAGGAAGAAAGTGATGCTGGTGACGAATATGGTGCATCACAACAATCACAACGCTCACAAGAACATGAAGACAGAGGAGTCTGGCAGGATTCTCTGGCACACATGGCTCAATTCATGCTAGACTGCATTGAACGCGGCCCGCGCATTATTCACTATTCATTATTATTCATTATTCTGGAATCTGGACAACACCAATTACTGGGTTTATACCCTGTTTATACAAACACAATGTTAAAAAACTGATTGAAGAAAGTGTCAGACAGGTCAAAAATGGAACAATTCCAGCAGGCCCTTGAGGATGGAGACTTTAGAGAGGAGATTGACATCCTCCTCCTTCTCTAGCCAGTTGTACGCCGACAGACTGACTTCAGCAAACCCAGGAGGACCAGGAGGGCAGCAAAGAACACAAGCTGCTGCTAGTGCCCAAAAGGGAATGGTATTGGCAGTGTCCTTGGAGTGGGAACATTTTCTGACACCCATGCAGCAGCCCACAGAACAGCAATCGGGCAGTTCCACGTCCTCCAACACCAATCGCCTGGAGAAGATGGTCAAGGTCCAGGACTACATGTCAGATGGCGTAGCTGTGTTGAACAATCCATCTGCAGACAGACGGTGAGTGTGACAGGCAGCACAGAAGGACCATGGCAACTCACTCATAGTACCACAGTTTTATAGTGCTGCCCAAAAAATTATATGGATCCGTGGACCCGGGCACTGCGGGCAGTACTGGGAAGTGGGAACGCAGATTTTAGTACCTAAACACACGATACAACATGTTTTCCGGGGTCGGACTCTGAGGCACATACAGATGGTCCCGATCATCATCCTCATCATACAACTCTTCTCCTGAGTCTGACCCACCCACCACCTCTGCCACCCCAACATCCCCAGACACAGACCCCTCATCGTCCTCAACATTAACTTGGGATGCTGGCCTGAGCCAGACCTCCTCCTCCACATCAGGCCCCATCATCTCCTCAATGGCAGCCCTCATTAATCGCTCTGGCGACGGACCGATGGACACAACGTTCTCCTCCAGGGAGGGCTGCTGCTGACCACTGGCTGCTGGGGTGGATGTTATAGCTTGCGTGGGGCGTTGGCTGTTGCTGTTGTTGGGAGTGCTGCTCACAGCGGAGGTCTCTGAGGAACTCATGGTGAGCTCATATAGTGGTTGGCGGTGAGTGGAGTATTACTGATCCCAGCAATATACACACTGACTGGCAGAGTACGCAATGCTATATAGTCTGGCTGAGCGGTGTACACAGAGTGGCAGTACACGCAATGCTATATAGTCTGGCTGAGCGGTGTACACAGAGTGGCAGTAAACAATGCTATATAGTCTGGCTGAGCGGTGTACACAGAGTGGCAGTACACACAATGCTATATAGTCTGGCTGAGCGGTGTACACAGAGTGGCAGTAAACAATGCTATATAGTCTGGCTGAGCGGTGTACACAGAGTGGCAGTAAACAATGCTATATAGTCTGGCTGAGCGTTGTACACAGAGTGGCAGTAAACAATGCTATATAGTGTGGCTGAGCATTGTACACAGAGTGGCAGTAAACAATGCTATATAGTCTGGCTGAGCGGTGTACACAGAGTGGCAGTACACACAATGCTATATAGTCTGGCTGAGCGGTGTACACAGAGTGGCAGTAAACAATGCTATATAGTCTGGCTGAGCGGTGTACACAGAGTGGCAGTAAACAATGCTATATAGTCTGGCTGAGCGGTGTACACAGAGTGGCAGTACACACAATGCTATATAGTCTGGCTGAGCCGTGTACACAGAGTGGCAGTACACACAATGCTATATATAGCGTGGCTGAGCGAGGTACACAGTGGCAGTACACACAATGCTATATAGTCTGGCTGAGCGGTGTACACAGAGTGGCAGTAAACACAATGCTATATATAGCGTGGCTGAGCGAGGTACACAGTGGCAGTACACACAATGCTATATAGTCTGGCTGAGCGGTGTACACAGAGTGGCAGTAAACACAATGCTATATATAGCGTGGCTGAGCGAGGTACACAGTGGCAGTACACACAATGCTATATAGTCTGGCTGAGCCGTGTACACAGAGTGGCAGTAAACACAATGCTATATATAGTGTGGCTGAGCGAGGTACACAGTGGCAGTAACCAATGCTATATATAGTGTGGCTGAGCGAGCGGTGTACTACTGTTCCCAGCAGCGACACACAATGACTGGGGGGGACCCTGGCTAGCGTGGCTGGAGAGCGGACTACCCTGCCTGCCTACCCAAAGCTAAACCCACAGACAAATGGCGGAGATATGACGTGGTTCGGGTATTTATTTACCCGAACCACGTGACCGTTCGGCCAATCAGAGCGCGTTCGGGTCCGAACCACGTGACCCGTTCGGCCAATCACAGCGCTAGCCGAACGTTCGTGGAACGTTCGGCCATGTGCTCTTACTTCGGCCATGTGGCCGAACGGTTTGGCCGAACACCATCAGGTGTTCGGCCGAACTCGAACATCACCCGAACAGGGTGATGTTCTGCAGAACCTGAACAGTGGCGAACACTGTTCGCCCAACACTAACTGTGACCAAATCTGCTCTCCTGACATACCTCCTTCTTCCAACTGAGATACAGGCAGATCCCAACCACATTACTTGTGGGATTTACAATTTGCCTTTTTTGGCAGTGATCTGGTGACAAGAGAAGGCTAAATGCATGTGGTGTCCTCCTACTAAAATGCTTGGGCCTCCTCACCTCTGTGTTGAGTGTCACAGCTGCTGCCAAATCTAAATCTTGTTCTGCAACAAACCAAATTGCTAATCCTATGTACTAGCTAATTCATCTCTGCTTCCATGGTTGTCTAGCTTGCAAACAGAAAACCTGACACTCAGTTTAAATGTATCAAAGAAAAAAACCAAAAATAAAACCAAAAATCAAACCAAACAACTCACCTGAACCCTGCCCGTCCCGCTCGCTAACACATTTGAAAAACCCTCAAACTCTACCGAGCCAAATCCACTAATTCAGAGTTCTCCAACCCTGTCCTCAAGGCCCACCAACAGTACATGGTTTGGAGGAATCCACAAATATTCACAGGTGAGGTAATTTAGTGTCTCACCAGAGCCAATTAACTACCTCTGTGGATATCTACACAACATGCACTGTTGGTGGGCCTTGAGGACAGGGTTGGGGAACACTGCACTATATGACCAATTTTTTTTCCTTTTAGCCCTGATCAATTCAGGTCCACCAAAGTCATGCCCTTGCTACCCAGACCTTTTCTATTTTGAAATACTGTTTTTAGAGGGTTCCACTATGTCCTCGTTATTTCTGGAAAAAACAGTCAAAGACGTCAAACAACAACACCTCCAGAAATAAAGAGAGTTTATGGTGTTCCTCTATCAACAGAACTATGCCTGTTTCATACAATTCTAAAGCAACATGCTTCTTTTGGTCTGTTGGTTTTGTGTAACTTTGAATATGCAGTGTGGCCCTTGTATTAGTAATGTGCTTCACTTATTGGGCTTGATTCACAAAAGGGTGATAACTGAGTTATAACTTATCATGCCTAAAAGCTTTGCATGTGCAAACTAGAATGCTAAGTAGTTTGCACTCTAGTTTGCACGTGCAAACTAGGGTGCAAACTAGGATGCAAACTACTTAGCACCCTAGTTTGCACATGCAAAGCTTTTAGGCGTGATAACTGAATCGACTCTGATGTGGGTATTTATACTTACCTGGGACTTCCTCCAGCCCCATGAGGTGCATGGGCTCCCTTGCTCTCCTCTCCGACCACACCATTCACTTGTAATCTCCCCGGCAATGCGGGCACCCCAACCATGCTCCCGAACCCAGGAAGTACAGAAAAGTGCAGTCAGCAAGATTACCAGGGAGGATTACAAGACAACGGAGTGACCAGAGAGGACAGCGAGGAGCCCACACACCTCATGGGGCTGAAAGAAGTCCCAGGTAAGTATAAATACAGTGGCTGGATAGTGTAATGGTTAAGGGCTCTGCCTCTGACACAGGAGACCTGGGTTCAAATCTCGGCTCTGCCTGTTCAGTAAGCCAGCACCTATTTCAGTAAGGAGTTTCTTGGGCAAGTTTACTTAACACTGCTACTGCCTACTGAGTGCGCTCTAGTGGCTGCCTCGCAAGCGCTTTGAGTCCGACAGGAGAAAGGCGCTATACAAATACTGCAATTAATAAATACGCACATTGTAGTTATTTCTGGTTACCTTTAAGTATGGAGCAAATAAATCAACACAAGGCAACCAAAATGGAATTTCATAATGGTTATAAACTATGGTAAGCAATAAAAATGACAATATTTAAAGTGTACCTAAGATGGGTGAATAGTACAGGCAGGGTGCCAAGTGCTCACACCGTCTGGGACCCCCCCCCCCCCCCCCCCCCCGTAAGCTACACCCTAAGGGCATGGGAGCAGTGCAGACAGCTCTCAAAGTGATCTCATCACCAGGGAAACTCAAACTACTTCCCAAAAGTACAAACATAAAGGATGGCAAGTGCTCACTCCCAAGCAGCACCTGACTATTTAAATTGTCTGCAGGGTAAGCCTGCAATAGGATATCTAGCTAGGGCTAAACTGATCAAACTATATCCTGTCTGTCCTAAAAAGAGACATTGGTTACCCTGCATACCATATAATTAGCCAGGTGCTGTTTGCGAGTGAGCACTTGCCATGCTTTGTGTTTGTGTCCTATTAACCAGTTCACCCCCAAGGGTTTTTATCCTAACGGACCAGAGCAATTTTCAGTTGTCAGCGCTCCTCCCTTTTATTCCCTAATAACTTTATTACTACTTATCACAAGAAAATGATCTATACCTCGTTTTTTTCGCCACCAATTAGGCTTTCTGTGGATAGTACATTTTGCTAAGAATTTTTTTATTCTAAATGCATTTTAATGAGAAAAACAGAAAAAAAAAGAAAAAAATCATTATTTCTCAGTGTTCAGCCTTTATAGTTTTAAAATTAAACATTCTCCTGTGGATAAAACAAACACGTTGTATTTGCCCAGTGGTCCCGATAATTAAACCGTTTAGATTATGTCCCTACCACAATGTATGGCGACAGTATATTATTTTGAAATATAAGTGGTTATTTTTCTGTTTGTTCTGGCCATAATTACAAGCCCCTATGTAATAAATTAAAATTAATTTTCCCCCATAAAATATAGAATAAAAAAAGCTGAGTCCCTAAGGCAACTATTTATTTATTTTTTTTAAGCTGATTTTTTTTTTTACAAGTGTTTTTTTTTGGGGGGAGGGTTGGAAGTGTAATTTTATTAATGATGTGTATATACTTGAAAATGTATGTATTTTGTAAGTGTAATATACTTTTTGGCCACAAGATGGCGCTGGTGAACACTCATAGGACGTGTTCACTTTTTTTTTTTTTTTTTTTACACACTTTATTTAAACTGTTACATTTCCTGTTTATGTGAATGGACGTAGCCGCTGTTCGCGGTCACGTCCATTCACTCCAGGCACTGCGATTGGGTAGAGGACTGTTCAGTCCTCTTCCCCAATCGCCCAGCACGGGATCCCGACGGTAATGGCGGCGGTAGCGGCGGACACACGGCGGTAGCAGCGGCGGGAATGCGCGACGTATTAAAACGTCATGTTGCTGTTAATAGCGGTAAGCATGACGTTTTAATACGTTAGGATGGCGGTAAATGGTTAAATTTTATTTGAATATCCAAAAACAGAATTGCAATTATTGAACTCTTAATCAGGTCAGTGTGCTTCTACTGTGTTTAGATGACTATGTGAAACATGCTGCTGTAATACAATATTACTCAAACAACATAAACAACTCTAGAAATAAAATGATGAATGGATCAAATATGTGATCTACTATTTGTTGCCAGCAAGTCTCCCCAGTGAGTAGCAGGAAAAACAAATCCCCACCCTGCAGTTTGAGAAATTGCATAATATGGATATTTGTATTTTTAAATGGAAAAGCGAAGAAAAATTACTTGTAATAGAGTTCTTACGTGAATAACTCCTTATTTTAACTTAAGTGCTCATCTGGAAGGCCGTCCAGATGAAAAATATCATTGGGAGAAAGTGACTGTACTGTGGTGGACACTACACCCAAATATATTTTTTTGATCAGTAGCTAAACCAATAATTTCTGTATCAAGGAATGGGAAACCTTCTTACAAAAAACAAAACAAAAACAAAAAATCATAGACTGAAAAGTTCACAGAGGCATTTGGCTCACATACTGACTCTATTGTTACTGCTCCGTTATGTTGCCTGATGAGGCAGGATTACACCTGCAAAACGCGTTGCAAATTTGGAGTGTTATGAATAAATTGTTGTTTGTTTAAAACCAACATTTTTTGGTGTCTGCTTAGAAGAGGTAAGTCCACCTTTACCTGATATTCTTAAAGAGACTCTGTAACAAAATTTTCATCCTTATTTCTTCTATCCTATAAATTCCTATACCTGTTTTAATGTGCTCTGTCTAACTGCAGCCTTTTCTAGTTGCACAGTGGCTGTATTATCTGTTATATGATTTAATCTTCTCTCCTCTGTCAGCTCTGTCGGGCTGAGGCAGTCAGGCTGGAATGTGATGTGCTGCTTGTGATTGGATAGAAGCTATACACACCCTCTCAAGGCCCCCTGCACACTCTGTATGACTCACACACTGAGCTACACTCAGTCTATCACTTGCTATTTCTTTTGTTTGTTAACACTGCATAAAAATGGCAATTAGAAGCCAGGATTGCAGCAGGGAGTGGCAGAAACAGTACAGAGGGGCCCAGGAGAACATAATAAATAGAATGGTATGCTTTTTATTGTAAGAATTTTAGAGTACAGATTCTCTTTAAACTTTCTTTAATAGCTTTTATATTACATTGGCGCCTCTGTTTCAGTCTGTAACCTAGTCCACCCTTGGTGGAGGCGTGTTACCCCTTTTTTCAGATCTACAGAGAGCGACTTAACCTAAATGTGGGGACAGGTCTAATCTCCTCACCTGCAGTTACAGTGGTTGCCTTTGCGGTAAGCAGGGATGGTCGTAGTCAGCCAACTTCGCTATGCTGGAAATACGCGTAGTTTTACACAATTACGCTTCACCAAACTATGGCTTCGAAAACAAATATTCCCTTCGTATGCATTTCTTAGAATACGCGTTAAAACACGCAATTACGCGTAGTGCGAAGCGTAGTGTATGCGTTTACTTATGCCCGTATGCAGAAAATTATACTCATTAATTTCTTTATAAATGCATATACCAGGAACCCTTCTATGCGTACATTCCCCTTTCCAATGCGTAAATTTGTACGCATACAATCGCATGCGGAAAATTAGACGCGAGCAATGCATTCGTAGTTCACTACGCAATACCCATGTTAACTACGCATAGTGGGCGTAAGCTACGCGTAGCAGTACTTCACTACGCGTAAATTCATAAGCATAGTTTTTAAACTTCGCCTATGAACTACGATGCGTAGATACGAACTACGATGCGTAAATTCGCACTGGCGTCGTTTCTGCTCATCCCTGGCGGTAAGTATAACTTTCTATTGATTTCTCCTTATACAGGTATTGTTTTTATGACTTACTACACTATATTGGGCTCTCAGTTTCCCAATTTTTCTTTATTTGCAGAAAAAAAAAATCACTAACAACTCAGTTTTGCTCTGTATACACAAAACTGTACACAAATTATGCATACGTACTTCTGGATGCTTCAGTCAGCTGCAGGGGTAGAGTGAAATGATTTTAAGAAATCTACTAATGTATGAAGGCTTTTCCTCTTGGACTTGTGCACTTTTATTGGATGTTATGTCATGTCAGTCAGTATATTTTGTGATTAAAAGGCAATTTGATATGCAGTGTGCTCAGTGAATTGTTTCCTTCTCTTTTTAGTCTATTTAGGTGTACTGCAAAAAGTCTGGCTCTGATTTTGGCATCGTAAATTACTTGTACCTGATTTTTCCCCTTGCTGTGCTGCATTGTCACTGCATAATCATAATCTCTCTAAAAGCTGGACCGGTTCTAGCTACAATGGGCCCTGGGGCAAAAGTAACTTGGGGGGGGGGGGGAGTGATGCCCTCCTTGTAAACAAATCACCCCCAAAGCCCCTGAGCCATCTGCCAGGCCTGATCCAATATCCCGCATCACATAATATCATTAGTTGTCCATCATCTGTCCCCTAAAAAGCACTTTTGAGGATCCCATTATTCACCTCCTCCTCTTCCTATACAGAGTGTACACACAGCATCCCCACTATCCTAGGTCACCAGCAAGTTGGGAGGGAGAGTATCTTGGGGAGCCTCATAGGCTCTTGGGCCCTGGGGAAAATGCCCCCTTTGCCTCTATGGAAGCGTGGGCCCTGCCTAAAAGAATAGGGAGATCATATTAATACGATTGTTCATCCTGTTATACAGTCTAGTCAGTTCTTTGAAAGTCTATAGCTAAGTTTAGCTATATACAGACATGATTGATTATTGTATTCAGACTGCACAGCTATCCCAATATATACATGCATGCTTTACTCACTAATGTACTATTTTGTGGAGAGAGTAGGGCCGCCACTACCAAATGGGCAAAGGGGGCAATTGGCCCCAGCATTCATAGGGGCTCCTAAGTGTCTGACATCAATCCCTCAAACCCCCCCCTCCCCTGCAGCAATACGGAGGCAGTGGTGATAGGCATACATTCACCTCCAAGTTCCAGACATTGCAGGTCCGTCTGTCTTCTCTGTAGTGTTGGTGCTCTGCACGTCCTGCTTCTGCATTTGGGCTCTAGTGCTTGTTGTGAGGAGCAGGAAGTGCAGAATAGCAACAGATCAAAGAAGACAGACGGAACTTCCAGCAAATGGATCTTGGAGGAGCTGAATGTCTGCCTGTCACAACTGCCTACCTAATACTTCGGAGGTAGGGGGTTTGTTAAGGGCACATCTGACTACTATAATTGTGGGGTGGAGAGTGAGTGTCAGGGGGTTCCCCAGGTTACTGTTGCCCCGGGGCCCCATTGAAGCTAGAACTTGCCTTGGGAGAGAGTCAGGGTGAAAGTGGCAGGAAGTGGAGCACTATGAGTGAATACAATAGCAATCAGCTGAACAAAAAGCAACAAAAAAATTAGCTTTTTCGGGCAGCAGAAAATACTTGTACATACGTTGTATTTTCACCCAAAACTGTACACTGTCATGCAGACCGAAGTCTGCATGAAGCTTAAAGAGAGTCTGAAGCCCAAATAATTTCCTGTTTTTATTGTCCACTCATGTTAAGTATTCCAGGTTGCGGTTTTTGCTGCCCGGGGGAGGCAGAGCTTTGCTCTCAGTCTTCTTTCAGTGAGAGGGGCGGAGAGAGGCGGCAATTGGTGGAGATTGACTGGACTGGAGGCAGAGCTACAGCGCAAAGCTTTTCCTCCGCTAGGAATTGAGGGGAGAATTTTGCCCCAGGGATTTTGGAGTAATAAAACCCCAGTTTTGTACCTGCTGCTAGTAGAATATCAGTAAAATTACCTATATTCTATTATTTAATTCAAATAGTAAAATATCTGTAATCTTTAGTGATATTTTTCTATGTCTTAACCTAACCCTACTCTCACACAGAACCCACCCTCTTATGCCTAACTCTAAGACCTCCATCCACCGATGGCTAACCCTATGTGACGTACCTGAGTTGGTGATACCGATGTGCTGAGGGCAGCAAATATTGTGGCTCATCAACTTTTAAATGTGAAATTTTAGTGTTGTACCACCCTCGGTTTTTGGTGAACCACTTGGCTTTACTAAAGGGGGAACTTCGGTAAGCAAGAAAGACCCAAATCGCTGCAAAATCAGACTAACAAACATTGCTCGCTTATCCCTACTCTCCATCTGAAGCTTCACTATTTTCTAGGACTCTTGCCTTGCTGCATTCGATTTAAAGATGCAAGTTTAGGCCAGGGCACCACCTGTGAGGGATTTGTATGCTTTACAGGTTTTTTTTTTACAGACACGCCAGTCTCCATCCAGATCCCATCATACATACTGATAAGTTAACTGGTCCTATCCAAAATTGGCCTTAATTGTTGTAGGCACAGTAGACTTTGACTAATGACTATAGAAATAATTTGATTGTGAGGTTCTCTGTGGGACAGTTAGTGACATGACTATGAAGTGTGCACAGCACTGTAGAAAATGTCAAAACCATATATAAATAAATTAGTGAATAATTATAATAATTTTGTTATTAAAACAACAAGAAACACTGCTTGGAACTTACTATTTGTTTTCCCTGTGTATTTACAATTAGCACAGATAATGTTTTTTTTTTTCTTTTTCTTTACTGATCTATTTTAGGAGATAGTTTTAGGCCTTAAGCACCATGTGGATCAAATACAAATGAACTGATTGTCTTGTTAATGAAAGAGTGCGAATGTGCTGCTCATATTGATCTTGCAACTAATGATAATAAGTGTATTTTTAGGATTTGAAATATGTTGAATGTAATTAACAAGCGCACTTATAAAAATACTTAAAGCAGGACACGAATATTAGATCCAAGAACCTGTTCCTTCAGTGATCCATAAGGCCATCACTCACACTTTTTCTTGATGCAGCTTTTCAGAGTGAATAACACAAACATTTCCAATATGTCTTAAAAGTAAACCCGAGGTGGTAATAAAAAAAAAAAAAAAAAACTACAACAAAAACAACAACAGATACTTACCTAAGAAGAAGGAACCTCCAGAGGCTGCTGCATCCTCCCCTAGACCACCACCAATGCCCAAGACCCTGTTAAGATCACATTCACAGTCCTCTTCATACAACAGCATAGCTGTGCTGCACCTGGATGAGCATGGGTGCACTTGTGCTGTAGCACGAGCTGTGGGTTACTGTGCAGACATAGCCGTTCTCGTATAGGCGCAGTATGGCCACATTTGTGCATGAAGAGGAGTATGGGTATGTAACATTTCCAACAAGCTCTTGTCAGATTTGTTTCAGGGGTCCATGCGCAGTAACGATGGGGGCCAGGAGGATCAGGGCCGGGCCGAGGCATAGGCTGGAGAGGCTCCAGCCTCAGGGCGCAGTGTAGGAGGGGGCGCACAATTCATTCAGCTGTCATTCCTAATTGTGTTTGAAGCAGAAAGAAATAAGAAAAGGGGATACATAGCAGTGACTACAAGCCAGATAACTAGATATTAAGGTTTTGGGAGGTTGTGGGGCCTGTGGCCCTCTTAGTCTAATAGCAATGAGTGTGTGACAGCTGGGGTGGGAGGGATGGAGGGGCGCACTTTGGTGTCTCAGCCTTGGGTGCTGGAGGACCTTGTCCCGGCTCTGAGGAGGATGTACCACTAACGTTTTTGCCCATGTTATCTGATTAACCAATTCTCATAATACCAGTTATTTATAGAACCCAGATAAAGCTCAGGATTCAAGGAACAAACTCAAAAGCGAGTACTGGATGGCTGTGATCTTTATGTTGTTGAATAAAACTTACTTGCTGACTAGCAAGTCAACGTCCATTGCACCTGCACGGCCCTGGCTGCGTGCGTCCTTGTACGCACTCCCATGGCAGGGAGCATCCTGTGCATGTACAGTATGAGAAAATCTTGACTGCACCTGCGCAGTACGCTCTTTGCGACGGGAGCGCAAATGAGGATGCGTTTGGCGGGTTCGATACATGTACAGTGGATGGCGACTCAAGGAAGTGAAAGTGAGCTGTGTCGGGGGACCGGACGATTGTTTGGTAATGTTGTGGGCACAGGTTGGCTGCAGGGGGCTGGCAGAAACTACAGGTAAGTAAAACTCTTTTTTTTTTTTAGATTCTTCAGGTTTCCTTTAAGAACAGACATGACATGCCAGAATGTGTGATAGTACAAGGATACATTAGTGCACGCACAGCATTAGTTGCTTGCAAATCTGGGAAAGCATATCATTAATGCTGGTTAATATATAGAGGATTGGAGCAATGTATGCTGCTATCCAGCTATGTTTTCCCTCTCTTTCCTTCCTTCCTTCCTTCCTTCCTTCCTTCCTTCCTTCCTTCCTTCCATCAGCAATACAACACCAAGCTGCCCACTGCACATATTACAACAGCATGACTGATATACATACAGACCAGATCTGGCCACCACTAAACATTTTTTGTGCATCTGAAATGCAAAATGTGACAGAGGCAAGATGAGACATTACACTTTGAAAACTACAGGGACTAGTTTCCATGGTTACACAGTGTTGTTAAAGGAATAGGGGGTTTAGAATAGAGATGGCTCGAACCTCCGGTTTTTGGTTCGCGAACCTCGAACATGAACTTCCGCAAAAGTTCGGTTCGCGCAAACTTTCATGAACCGCAATAGACTTCAATGGGGAGGTGAACTTTGAAAACTAGAAACATTTATGCTGGCCACAAAAGTGATGGCAAAGATGGGGTCTAACATCTGAGTTTTTGCATGGAGGAGTGGGATACACACCAAAAGTCCCGGAAAAATCTGGATTTGATGCACAGCAGCGTTTTAAGGGCAGAAATCACATTGTATGCTAAATTGGAGGCCTAAAGTGCTTTAAAACATTTTGCATGTGTATACATCAATCAGGGAGTGTAATTAGTGTACTGCTTCACACTGACACACCAAACTCACTGTGTAACGCACCGCAAACAGCTGTTTGTGTAGTGACGGCCGTGCTGGACTGGTGCGCACCATGGCCAGAGTGCAGGCTATAGCGGTTTTCAAGCCCATATGGTCGCCGTGGCTGAGGTAGCTCAATAATAGAACAACAGTGACTGTCCAGCTGATCGAATTTGGTCTGTCCACAATGAAGCAACGACCTTATTATCTATCTTCTTGGATCAGGTGTGCCCCCCAACCCCAACACACTCATATAGCCGGCAGTCATTGCTTCATTGTGTTACGCAAGCCCCTTCACCACGGCAATGTAACTATCACAAAGGGGAATTAACACATGTAAATGCCTTTAGTTTTGTTGTTGCAGCTGCAGTGCAGCCAGAAAAATTAGGCAGGCATGTACACACACCAGAAAAATTATTATAGCGGCCGCTGCTAGGACTCCACCTGGAGTCCTGGACCCTGTTGGTGGTGGCAGAGAAGGCAGTCAAGCGGCCTGCAGGCAGAGATGCTGTGTGGGGACCGACTTAGTCTTGGGGCAGGCAGTTACACAGTGTGCAGGCAGAGATGCTGTGTGTGGGGACTGACTTAGTCTTCGGGCAGGCCTGACCGTGCTTTGCAGACCAGGCATCTGTGGTCAGATGGACCCTTGACTCAACGCTGTGTGCCAGAGATGACACCACTTGCTTTTCAACTTCCTGGTACAGTTTGGGTATCACCTTTTTGGAGAAATAAGTGCGGCCTGGTATCTTCCACTGAGGTGTCCCAATCGCCACAAATTTTCGGAAGGCCTCAGAGTCCACCAGCTGGTATGGTAACAACTGTCGAGCTAACAGTTCCGCCAAGCCAGCTGTCAGACGCCGGGCAAGAGGGTGACTGGCAGACTTTGGCTTCTTCCACTCAAAGATTGCCCTCACGGACACCTGGCTGCTGCTGTGGGCAGAGGAGCAGGAACCGCTCAAGGTGAGAGGTGGAGGGGAGGAGGGTGGCTGTGATTGTGAAGGTGCAAGGGAGAAAGCGGCTGAAGATGATGCACCTGAAGGAGGAAGAGGAGAAGGAGGGTGGCTTTGCTTTTGTTTGCTGCTTTTCCTCAGGTGGTCTTCCCATTGCCGTTTGTGCTTTTTCTGCATGTGCCTTCGTAAGGCAGTTGTCCCTACACGGGTGTTGGCCTTTCCACGGCTCAATTTTTACTGGCATAGAGTACAGATGGCATTGCTCTGATCTAAGGCAGACACAAAAAAAATTCCCACACCGCTGAGCCCAGGGGTGTGGGCACTATGGTGGCGTCGGCAGCTGACTTTTAAGGGCATGTTGGCTGGCTGTCCATAGGTGGCGATACATGGCGCGGGACACTGCCACCAGCTGTTTCTGATGACGAGCTCCCCCTGCTTCTTACAGGAACTCGTCTCCTCCTACTCCTCACTGACTCCCCCTCTGAACTATCCCCTTGGTCATCTTGTCTCTTAGGATCCCACGTGGCATCCGTATCATCATAATCATCATAATCATCCTCCCCAGCTTCGCTTGCCTCAGACACCTCATAAAATGCACCAACAGCAGGTACTTCATCATCCTCCTCCTCACACCTTACGTCCATAGTGTCGCCTAACTCAGACATAGGAGGTGGTGTAAGTTGCTTAGCGCCTTCATTCAATTTCTCACCAAATAACTCCTACGAAGTGCCAAATGCAGCAGATGTGGTGCTTGTAGTAGCGCTGGTGGCTGTGGAAGATGAGGTGTTCTGTGTTAAATAGTCAACCACGTCCTGACAATCTTAGGAGATGATGGGACGTGCTTTCTTCTGAGCACTGTACTTTGGTCCAGGGCCGCACGAAATCACGTCAGCACAACCTCAAACAGACCTGCCGGGTGGCCTGCCTCTGGGTCTACCTCTGCCTTTGCCTCTGCCTGTTTTGTCCATATCAGGGGGGATGAAGTGAAAGGTATGCACTGACTTGACTAATACAATGTGCAGTCACACCGGTGCAGTGAAAGGTATGCAGTGACTGGTATTACAATGCAATGTGCAGCTGTCACACTGGTGCAGTTAACAGGTATGCACGGACTGGTATATTACACAGTATGCGGTCACACAATTATGCAATAACTGGTATTACAAATGTGCAGCTGTCACACACACACACAGGTACTGTGAACAGGTGCAGTGACAATGCGTGCGCTCATGTAGGTAGGTAGGTGCACTGAACAGGTGGGTATACAGTGATTGGTTGGTATTACAGGTGCAGTGACACTGCACTTGTAATACAGGTACAGTGACACTGTGTGCAGTCACGTAGGTAGGTAGATGCACTTAGTGAACAGGTGGGTATGCAGTGATTGGTGTTACAAATGTGCAGCTGCCTGGCACACACACAGGTAGTCACTGAATGTGCTGGGCCTGGCAGTGGCACAGTAGGAATTACCAAGGCTGTATATGCAATACAAGTGTCTGTGGGACACACAAAAAAAAATAGATCACAAGAACAACATTAGCTCTCAAAAGAGCTATTGATGAGTGCTTTTTAACAATAAGTATCACCAAGGAGCAAGCTAACAAGCCTAACTAAGCTTACCCTATGTCAGCAGCAGGTTCTTTCCCTTCTCTAATTACTGCAGGCACACAAATGAGTGAAATGGCTGATGCTGCCTGTGTTTTATAAAGGGGGCTCCAGGAGGAAGTGAAGCCTGATTGCTACCCTGTGCCCCCTGACTGTGATGTAGAGGGTCAAAGTTGACCCTAATGATGTAGTATAGGGGGCGGGTCGAACTCGCGTAAAGTTTGCGGTTCACCACAAACGCGAACCAGTGAAGTTCGTGCGAATAAGTTTGCCGGTGAACCGTTCAGGCCATCACTAGTTTAGAAAAGTGAACACTCTGGGGTGCTGCAGTGCCAGTGATAAACATACCTCTGTCCCAGCTCTAATGAAATGTGTTGTTGACTTCACATTTAAGGTGAGCACGTATTTTCCCGAAAACAATAATATTTCTGTTATTCAATATGTTGCTTGTATACTATTTCTAATAAAATTAAGAGTTTACATGAGTTGAAAATCACCATATTCTGTTTTTATTTATATTTTACAGTGTTGCATCATATTTGGAAAGTAGGCTGTAGTAATAAATAACAATGTGCCAGGAAATCCTGTTCCTTAACATAGAGTGCTGCTGTTATTCACCTAAATAGGAAAGGATGACTTACACCTATATTACTGCTGTCCACAAAGATGATGAAGGCATATAAATATATAAATAGTGTGTTTGTTGGCAGAAAATTATGGTGCAGCTGACTGAAAAATGGTGAGCCTTATGTTGACTTGCCTGTTTCTATATTTACCAGGATACTGTAAAATAAAGTGTGGTTTTTATGGACCCGTTAGAATAGAAAAAAAAGGAAATGTCCATTGCTTTCCAAATGCAAGATGAATACAGGTGTAAAGCTGTGCATTCTGCTGCCTGAGGCTGCTACACAAGTACCAGTGATGTGTTCCGGCCAGCATTACTTAAAACAACATTGCCAGTACTAATAACAGCACAAGTAGAGGTCATTACAGCTTGCAGGATAACATACATGGACACATTTTCCAATCTGCACTGCTATTATAAAAGCCATAGGCTATAAATGAAAAACTGTTAATCCTAAGAGAACCTAATCTTTAATGGGTTTGTACTTGTTGGGAGTCCGGGACTGGTAGATTGAACATCTCAATGTTGACAATCAGGTGTTCTGCTGTTCCCTATTCAACATCCATTAACCTCCTGAGCGGTATGGACGAGCTCAGCTCGTCCATCACCGCCGGAGGCTGCCGCTCAGGCCCTGCTGGGCCGATTTTCTTCAAATAAAGTGCAGCACACGCAGCCGGCACTTTGCCAGCCGCGTTTGCTGCCTGATCGCCGCCGCTCTGCGGCGATCCGCCGCGAGCAGCGGCGAAAGAGGGTCCCCCCAGCCGCCTGAGCCCAGCGTAGCCGGAGCAAAAAGTTCCGGCCAGCGCTAAGGGCTGGATCGGAGGCGGCTGACGTCAGGACGTCGGCTGACGTCCATGACGTCACTCCGCTCGTCGCTATGGCGACGATCTAAGCAAAACAAGGAAGGCCGCTCATTGCGGCCTTCCTTGTTTATTCTGGGCGCCGGAGGCGATCGGAAGAACGCCTCTGGAGCGCCCTCTAGTGGGCTTTCATGCAGCCAACTTTCAGTTGGCTGCATGAAATAGTTTTTTTTTTATTAAAAAAAAACCCTCCCGCAGCCTCCCTGGCGATCTCAATAGAACGCCGGGGAGGTTAAAGGTCACATTGAAATGAAATAAACAATCTGCTAAATTTTAAATTTGCATTTACCTACACTGAAAATGTCGTATAAAAGGCTGCTGAGAGCTCTTGCCCTCTCTTACCCCCTCCCACGTCAAGTTGAAGGCACAGATACTTAAAGCTCTATAACCTAAATCTCACTCTATTCTCAGACTCCCTTGCTTCACTCACACGTGTTCCCTCAAGTCTTAACTCAAGCCACAAACACTTTGATGTTGGCTCTGAATATAGTTGTCCCTGCCTCCTTCTCATACTCCCCTAATCCCTGACAATGGCACAAGAATCCCACAAGACATTTTCAAAAAGTTTCTCATGCAGTTGAACAAACAGGAATTGAGCATCGTCTTTACTTACAAGGCTACTCTGCTTTACTTAAACACAGTGCTAATAGTTGCCAAGCAAAATTACCTCTCTGCATTCAAATCATTCCAAGCATCCATCATTTCCATCTCTTTGTAATTTCTATATTTATTCTTGGAAACTGTCCATGCACTTTAAATACTGTTAATGAAAATATGATAGTTGTTTAGAAATCCACCTAGTGGTTTGGATGACCTCCTTTTGCTGTAGTGCAGTAAATATAAAGTAGATCCACAGAGCAAATGGTGCTTTGTTTTTAGCCACCAAGTCGGGTGTCACCTATTTTTGTAAATTTAGGTTTACAAACTATTTAGGGTGGAAAAAACCTCTGTACATTACCTTGTAAATGATAATGTATCCAGAAATGTTCTGCCAGCCTCCATCAATGCGCTGTCCCCTTCCACACCTATGTCTCTTTCAGGGATTTTTAAGGAGAGGCATACAACATCAGTATACTCTCAACCGGGGGCTGGATGTGTGGTGCAATGCAATCGCACTGTACTTCTTGTAAAGACAGGGCACCCAAAATAGATGCTTAAAGGACAACTGAGGTGACATATGACATAATGAGATAGACATGTGTAGGTACAGTGCCAAGCACACAAATGCTGTGTTCCTTTTTTTCTTTCTCTGCCTGAAAGAGTTAAACATCAGGTATTCAAGTGACAGTTTCTGGTCGGGACCGGGTTGGACTGGGTCACACTATAGCATAACCCTCACTGATATGTAATTACAGCCATAAAACACTTTCCTGTCAGTAAATGGCTTCTGAGAGCAGGAAAGAGATAAAAATGGTCAATAATTCATAGATTTGAGCTCTGGCATACTTCAATGAAGGTGTCATTGAGCAGATACAATAAAACAGTAAAAACGTAAAAACTAGATTTAAATATAAAAAAATACAACTGTGGCATATCTAAAAAAATATTTTTTAGGAGAAGGAGGATGGATACAGTTGTTTTTCTCATCAGTTTATTTTCACCTTGGATGTCCTTTAACCACTTCCCGACCGCCTAACGCACAGAGGCGGCCGGGAAGTGGAGCCCTTAAGGACCGGCTCACCCACAAAGGCGGCGGTCCATTTAAGGGCATGGGCGGAGCGATCGCGTCATCCGTGACGCGATCCTCCGCCGGCGCCTGTCACCGCTCACCCGCCGCAACATCCCGCCGGCTATACGGAAGCGCCGGCGGGATGTTAACCCCGCGATCGCCGCATACAAAGTGTATAATACACTTTGTAATGTTTACAAAGTGTATTATACAGGCTGCCTCCTGCCCTGGTGGTCACAGTGTCCGAGGGACCACCAAGTCAGGCTGCAACCACCCTAGTCTGCACCCAAGCACACTGATTTCTCCCCCCCCCTGCCCCAGATCGCCCACAGCACCCCTCAGACCCCCCCCTGCCCACCCCCCAGACCCCTGTTTGCACCCAATCACCCCCCTAATCACCCATCAATCACTCCCTGTCACTATCTGTCAACGCTATTTTTTTTTATCTCCCCCCCCTGCCCACTGCCCCCTCCTGATCACCCCCCACTCCTCAGATTCTCCCCAGACCCCCCCCCCAGACCCCCCTCCCCTGTGTACTGTATGCATCTATCCCCCCTGATCACCTGTCAATCACCTGTCAATCACCCATCAATCACCCCCTGTCACTGCCACCCATCAATCAGCCCCTAACCTGCCCCTTGCGGGCAATCTGATCACCCACCCACACCAATAGATCGCCCGCAGATCCGACATCAGATCACCACCCAAACGCAGTGTTTACATCTATTCTCTCCTCTAAACACCCACTAATTACCCATCAATCACCCATCAATCACCCCCTATCACCACCTGTCACTGTTACCCATCAGATCAGACCCTAATCTGCCCCTTGCGGGCACCCAATCACCCGCCTACACGCTCAGATTGCCCTCAGACCCCCCCCTTATCAATTCGCCAGTGCAATATTTACATCTGTTCTTCCCTGTAATAACCCACTGATCACCTGTCAATCACCTGTCAATCACCCATCAATCACCCCCTGTCACTGCCACCCATCAATCACCCCCTGTCACTGCCACCCATCAATCAGCCTCTAACCTGCCCCTTGCGGGCAATCTGATCACCCACCCACACCAATAGATCGCCCGCAGATCCGACATCAGATCACCACCCAAACGCAGTGTTTACATCTATTCTCTCCTCTAAACACCCACTAATTACCCATCAATCACCCCCTATCACCACCTGTCACTGTTACCCATCAGATCAGACCCTAATCTGCCCCTTGCGGGCACCCAATCACCCGCCTACACGCTCAGATTGCCCCCAGACCCCCCCCCTTATCAATTCGCCAGGGCATTATTTACATCTGTCCTTCCCTGTAATAACCCACTGATCACCTGTCAATCACCCATCAATCACCCCTGTCACTGCAACCCATCAATCACCCCCTGTCACTGCCACCCATCAATCAGCCCCTAACCTGCCCCTTGCGGGCAATCTGATCACCCACCCACACCAATAGATCGCCCGCAGATCCGACATCAGATCACCACCCAAGCGCAGTGTTTACATCTATTCTCTCCTCTAAACACCCACTAATTACCCATCAATCACCCCCTATCACCATCTGTCACTGTTACCCATCAGATCAGACCCTAATCTGCCCCTTGCGGGCACCCAATCACCCGCCTACATACTCAGATTGCCCTCAGACCCCCCCCTTATCAATTCGCCAGGGCATTATTTACATCTGTCCTTCCCTGTAATAACCCACTGATCACCTGTCAATCACCCATCAATCACCCCCTGTCACTGCCACCCATCAATCACCCCCTGTCACTGCCACCCATCAATCAGCCCCTAACCTGCCCCTTGCGGGCAATCTGATCACCCACCCACACCAATAGATCGCCCGCAGATCCGACATCAGATCACCACCCAAGCGCAGTGTTTACATCTATTCTCTCCTCTAAACACCCACTAATTACCCATCAATCACCCCCTATCACCACCTGTCACTGTTACCCATCAGATCAGACCCTAATCTGCCCCTTGCGGGCACCCAATCACCCGCCTACACGCTCAGATTGCCCTCAGACCCCCCCTTATCAATTCGCCAGTGCATTAGTTACATCTGTTCTTCCCTGTAATAACCCACTGATCACCTGTCAATCACCTGTCAATCACCTATCAATCACCCCCTGTTACTGCCACCCATCAATCACCCCCTGGCACTGCCACCCATCAATCACCCCCTGTCACTGTCACTCATCAATCAGCCCCTAACCTGCCCCTTGCGGGCAATCTGATCACCCACCCACACCAATAGTTTGCCCGCAGATCCGACGTCAGGTCACCTCCCAAGGGCAGTGTTTATATCTGTTCTCTACCCTAAACACCCACTAATTACCCATCAATCACCCCCTGTCACTGCTACCTATCAGATTAGACCCCTATCTGCCCCTAGGGCACTCAATCACCCGCCCACACCCTCAGAATGCCCTCAGGCCCCAGCCCTGATCACCTCGCCAGTGCATTGCTTGCATCTATTCCCCCCTCTAATCACACCTTGAGACACCCATCAATCACCTCCTGTCACCCCCTAGCACACCTACCCATCAGATCAGGCCCTAATTTGCCCCGTGTGGGCTCCTGATCACTCGGCCAAACCCTCAGATCCCCCTCAGACCCCCTTCCGATCACCTCCCCAGTGCATTGATTGCATCTATTTTCCCCTCTAACCACCCCCTGAGACACCCATCAATCACCTCCTGTCACCCCCCTAGCACTCCTATCCATCAGATCAGGCCCAATACAACCTGTCATCTAAAAGGCCACCCTGAATATGACCGGTTGCACAAAATTCACCCCCTCATAGACCACCTGTCATCAAAATTTGCAGATGCTTATACCCCTGAACAGTCATTTTGAGACATTTGGTTTCCAGACTACTCACGGTTTTTTAGCCCGTAAAATGCCAGGGCGGTATAGGAACCCCAGAAACGGACCCCATTTTAGAAAAAAGACACCCCAATGTATTCTGTTAGGTGTATGACGAGTTCATAGAAGATTTTATTTTTTGTCAAAAGTTAGCGGAAATTGATTTTTTTTTTTTTTCACAAAGTGTCATTTTTCACTAACTTGTGACAAAAAATAAAATCTTCTATGAACTCGCCATACACCTAACGGAATACCTTGGGGTGTCTTCTTTCTAAAATGGGGTCACTTGTGGGGTTAATTACAACAGAGAAAGAACATGTGTGCATCAACCAAGTGAACCTGACAAATCTGGCTTTGCAAATTTGGCCTATTGGCTAATCACGAGACATTGCTCATGCAAATAAGCATTTGCTTTCGCATGCCTAAATATGCAGGGTCAAAAACCAAAAACCGCAAAACAATCGCCCTGCGGGAATTAGTTCATGCTATATAGCACTATCCAGGGGCGCCACGAGGAGGCTTCCCATTGCCCCCATACAACCGGGGGGCCGCGGGGGTCCCAGGCACTCTCACCGCCTGGAACCCACACAGCGGCACCCCGGAGGTGGAGGCTGGGGGGTGCAGGCGATCTCCCCAGCGTGGCCAACGCCGGGAAGAGCCGCCCGCACACACCTCCCAAGATTAAAAACAGGCACTTACCTCTACGTTCATTGCGTTCTGCTATATGCGCATAACCTGGGCGCGACACATAAGGGGCGGACAGGCGCAAATAGCCTGCTCCAGGGCTCTCACCTCCTAAAACAAGCCACTCACTACCTGCCCTCAGAAAAAAGAAATGCAATGCTAATTACAACAGAGAAAGAACATGTGTGCATCAACCAAGTGAACCTGACAAATCTGGCTTTGCAAATTTGGCCTATTGGCTAATCACGAGACATTGCTCATGCAAATAAGCATTTGCTTTCGCATGCCTAAATATGCAGGGTCAAAAACCAAAAACCGCAAAACAATCGCCCTGCGGGAATTAGTTCATGCTATATAGCACTATCCAGGGGCGCCACGAGGAGGCTTCCCATTGCCCCCATACAACCGGGGGGCCGCGGGGGTCCCAGGCACTCTCACCGCCTGGAACCCACACAGCGGCACCCCGGAGGTGGAGGCTGGGGGGTGCAGGCGATCTTCCCAGCGTGGCCAACGCCGGGAAGAGCCGCCCGCACACACCTCCCAAGATTAAAAACAGGCACTTACCTCAACGTTCATTGCGTTCTGCTATATGCGCATAACCTGGGCACGACACATAAGGGGCGGACAGGCGCAAATAGCCTGCTCCAGGGCTCTCACCTCCTAAAACAAGCCACTCACTACCTGCCCTCAGAAAAAAGAAATGCAATGCTAATTACAACAGAGAAAGAACATGTGTGCATCAACCAAGTGAACCTGACAAATCTGGCTTTGCAAATTTGGCCTATTGGCTAATCACGAGACATTGCTCATGCAAATAAGCATTTGCTTTCGCATGCCTAAATATGCAGGGTCAAAAACCAAAAACCGCAAAACAATCGCCCTGCGGGAATTAGTTCATGCTATATAGCACTATCCAGGGGCGCCACGAGGAGGCTTCCCATTGCCCCCATACAACCGGGGGGCCGCGGGGGTCCCAGGCACTCTCACCGCCTGGAACCCACACAGCGGCACCCCGGAGGTGGAGGCTGGGGGGTGCAGGCGATCTCCCCAGCGTGGCCAACGCCGGGAAGAGCCGCCCGCACACACCTCCCAAGATTGAAAACAGGCACTTACCTCAACGTTCATTGCGTTCTGCTATATGCGCATAACCTGGGCGCGACACATAAGGGGCGGACAGGCGCAAATAGCCTGCTCCAGGGCTCTCACCTCCTAAAACAAGCCACTCACTACCTGCCCTCAGAAAAAAGAAATGCAATGCTAATTACAACAGAGAAAGAACATGTGTGCATCAACCAAGTGAACCTGACAAATCTGGCTTTGCAAATTTGGCCTATTGGCTAATCACGAGACATTGCTCATGCAAATAAGCATTTGCTTTCGCATGCCTAAATATGCAGGGTCAAAAACCAAAAACCGCAAAACAATCGCCCTGCGGGAATTAGTTCATGCTATATAGCACTATCCAGGGGCGCCACGAGGAGGCTTCCCATTGCCCCCATACAACCGGGGGGCCGCGGGGGTCCCAGGCACTCTCACCGCCTGGAACCCACACAGCGGCACCCCGGAGGTGGAGGCTGGGGGGTGCAGGCGATCTCCCCAGCGTGGCCAACGCCGGGAAGAGCCGCCCGCACACACCTCCCAAGATTAAAAACAGGCACTTACCTCAACGTTCATTGCGTTCTGCTATATGCGCATAACCTGGGCGCGACACATAAGGGGCGGACAGGCGCAAATAGCCTGCTCCAGGGCTCTCACCTCCTAAAACAAGCCACTCACTACCTGCCCTCAGAAAAAAGAAATGCAATGCTAATTACAACAGAGAAAGAACATGTGTGCATCAACCAAGTGAACCTGACAAATCTGGCTTTGCAAATTTGGCCTATTGGCTAATCACGAGACATTGCTCATGCAAATAAGCATTTGCTTTCGCATGCCTAAATATGCAGGGTCAAAAACCAAAAACCGCAAAACAATCGCCCTGCGGGAATTAGTTCATGCTATATAGCACTATCCAGGGGCGCCACGAGGAGGCTTCCCATTGCCCCCATACAACCGGGGGGCCGCGGGGGTCCCAGGCACTCTCACCGCCTGGAACCCACACAGCGGCACCCCGGAGGTGGAGGCTGGGGGGTGCAGGCGATCTCCCCAGCGTGGCCAACGCCGGGAAGAGCCGCCCGCAGACACCTCCCAAGATTAAAAACAGGCACTTACCTCAACGTTCATTGCGTTCTGCTATATGCGCATAACCTGGGCGCGACACATAAGGGGCGGACAGGCGCAAATAGCCTGCTCCAGGGCTCTCACCTCCTAAAACAAGCCACTCACTACCTGCCCTCAGAAAAAAGAAATGCAATGCTAATTACAACAGAGAAAGAACATGTGTGCATCAACCAAGTGAACCTGACAAATCTGGCTTTGCAAATTTGGCCTATTGGCTAATCACGAGACATTGCTCATGCAAATAAGCATTTGCTTTCGCATGCCTAAATATGCAGGGTCAAAAACCAAAAACCGCAAAACAATCGCCCTGCGGGAATTAGTTCATGCTATATAGCACTATCCAGGGGCGCCACGAGGAGGCTTCCTATTGCCCCCATACAACCGGGGGGCCGCGGGGGTCCCAGGCACTCTCACCGCCTGGAACCCACACAGCGGCACCCCGGAGGTGGAGGCTGGGGGTGCAGGCGATCTCCCCAGCGTGGCCAACGCCGGGAAGAGCCGCCCGCACACACCTCCCAAGATTAAAAACTCGTGATTAGCCAATAGGCCAAATTTGCAAAGCCAGATTTGTCAGGTTCACTTGGTTGATGCACACATGTTCTTTCTCTGTTGTAATTAGCATTGCATTTCTTTTTTCTGAGGGCAGGTAGTGAGTGGCTTGTTTTAGGAGGTGAGAGCCCTGGAGCAGGCTATTTGCGCCTGTCCGCCCCTTATGTGTCGCGCCCAGGTTATGCGCATATAGCAGAACGCAATGGACGTTGAGGTAAGTGCCTGTTTTTAATCTTGGGAGGTGTGTGCGGGCGGCTCTTCCCGGCGTTGGCCACGCTGGGGAGATCGCCTGCACCCCCCAGCCTCCACCTCCGGGGTGCCGCTGTGTGGGTTCCAGGCGGTGAGAGTGCCTGGGACCCCCGCGGCCCCCCGGTTATATGGGGGCAATGGGAAGCCTCCTCGTGGCACCCCTGGATAGTGCTATATAGCATGAACTAATTCCCGCAGGGCGATTGTTTTGCGGTTTTTGGTTTTTGACCCTGCATATTTAGGCATGCGAAAGCAAATGCTTATTTGCATGAGCAATGTACTCGTTATTAGCCAATAGGCCAAATTTGCAAAGCCAGATTTGTCAGGTTCACTTGGTTGATGCACACATGTTCTTTCTCTGTTGTAATTATCACTTGTGGGGTTCCTATACTGCCCTGGCATTTTAGGGGCCCTAAACCGTGAGGAGTAGTCTAGAAAACAAATGCCTCAAAATGACCTGTGAATAGGACGTTGGGCCCCTTAGCGCACCTAGGCTGCAAAAAAGTGTCACACATGTGGTATCGCCGTACTCAGGAGAAGTAGTATAATGTGTTTTGGGGTGTATTTTTACACATACCCATGCTGGGTGGGAGAAATCTCTCTGTAAATGGACAATTGTGTGTAAAAAAAATCAAACAATTGTCATTTACAGAGGTATTTCTCCCACCCAGCATGGGTATGTGTAAAAATACACCCCAAAACACATTATACTACATATCCCGAGGTACGACGATACCACATGATTGGCACTTTTTTGCAGCCTAACTGCGCTAAGGGGCCCAAAGTCCAATGAGTACCTTTAGGATTGCACAGGTCATTTTTGTTTCAAGACTACTCCTCACGGTTTAGGGCCCCTAAAATGCCAGGGCAGTATAGGAACCCCACAAATGACCCCATTTTAGAAAGAAGACACCCCAAGGTATTCCGTTAGTAGTATGGCGAGTTCATAGAAGATTTTATTTTTTGTCACAAGTTAGCGAAAATTGATTTTAATTGTGTTTTTTCACAAAGTGTCATTTTCCGCTAACTTGTGACAAAAAATAAAATCTTCTATGAACTCACCATACTCCTAACGGAATACCTTGTGGTGTCTTCTTTCTAAAATGGGGTCATTTGTGGGGTTCCTATACTGCCCCGGCATTTTAGGGGCCCTAAACCGTGAGGAGTAGTCTTGAAACGAAATTTCTCAAAATGACCTGTGAAATCCTAAAGGTACTCATTGGACTTTGGGCCCTTTAGTGCAGTTAGGGTGCAAAAAAGTGCCACACATGTGGTATCACCGTACTCAGGAGAAGTAGTATAATGTGTTTTGGGGTGTATTTTTACACATACCCATGCTGAGTGGGAGAAAGATCTCTGTAAATGGACAATTGTGTGTAAAAAAAATTAACAAATTGTCATTTACAGAGATATTTCTCCCACCCAGCATGGGTATGTGTAAAAATACACCCCAAAACACATTATACTACTTCTCCTGAGTACGGCAATACCACATGTGTGGCACTTTTTTGCAGCCTAACTGCGCTAAGGGGTCCAAAGTCCAATGAGCACCTTTAGGCTTTACAGGGGTGCTTACAATTTAGCACCCCCCAAAATGTCAGGACAGTAAACACACCCCACAAATGACCCCATTTTGGAAAGTAGACCCTTCAAGGTATTCAGAGAGGGGCATGGTGAGTCCGTGGCAGATTTCATTTTTTTTTTGTCGCAAGTTAGAAGAAATGGAAACTTTTTTTTTTTTTTTTTTTGTCACAAAGTGTCATTTTCCGCTTACTTGTGACAAAAAATAATATCTTCTATGAACTCACTATGCCTCTCAGTGAATACTTTGGGATGTCTTCTTTCCAAAATGGGGTCATTTGGGGGGTATTTATACTATCCTGGAATTCTAGCCCCTCATGAAACATGACAGGGGGTCAGAAAAGTCATAGATGCTTGAAAATGGGAAAATTCACTTTTTGCACCATAGTTTGTAAACGCTATAACTTTTACCCAAACCAATAAATATACACTGAATGGGTTTTTTTTATCCAAAACATGTTTGTCCACATTTTTCGCACTGCATGTATACAGAAATTTTACTTTATTTGAAAAATGTCAGCACAGAAAGTTAAAAAAATCATTTTTTTGCCAAAATTCATGTCTTTTTTGATGAATATAATAAAAAGTAAAAATCGCAGGAGCAATCAAATAGCACCAAAAGAAAGCTTTATTAGTGACAAGAAAAGGAGCCAAAATTCATTTAGGTGGTAGGTTGTATGAGCGAGCAATAAACCGTGAAAGCTGCAGTGGTCTGAATGGAAAAAAAGTGGCCGGTCCTTAAAGCAGTAGGATCAGCCATACTATTCCAGGGAAAACAACACATATATAAGTAGATAAATACTTGATCTACTTACATAACACATGTATTGTACTGGCCACGTTTTGATTTCAGTGAATGTTATATAGTAAATGACGAGAATTCTGTTCCTGGTGGGGGCCATGTCTTTTGCCCACAGTTAAGGCTAACTCGTGATGTCATTTCTGCCCTTTACTTTTTTTCTTGTCTCCTCCAATCGCTGAGTCGCTTCAGCCTTGCTTGTAAACACAAGTGATTAAGGGGATTAGGTTTCAGATAAGCAGCAGGCAGGGAAATAAAGGGAAGAGGAGGAATAGATTCTAGATAAAAAGAACCCCCAGCATGCAATTCTTTGGCACTGACTACTAAAGAGCCAGTGCTTCTAAGGTATATGATAACTCCAAATCATAACAGCAGAAAAAGTTTTGAAAGTTTTGAATGCAGGATTAGCATCTTTATAACTTAATACATTCAGACCAGCTGCTGTTGAAATTTGATTTTTATGGTGACGATACCGCTTTAAAGAGACTCCGTAACGAAAAATTGCATCCTGTTTTTTATCATCCTACAAGTTCCAAAAGCTATTCTAATGTGTTCTGGCTTACTGCAGCACGTTCTACTATCACCATCTCTGTAATAAATCAACTTATCTCTCTCTTGTCAGACTTGTCAGCCTGTGTCTGGAAGGCTGCCAAGTTCTTCAGTGTTGTGGTTCTGTGAAGCATCTCCCCCCTCCAGGCCCCTTTCTGCACACTGCCTGTGTATTATTTAGATTAGGGAAGCTTCTCTCTTCTCTCTTATCTTTTACAAGCTGGATAAATCCTCCTTTGAGCTGGCTGGGCTTTCACATACTGAGGAATTACATACAGGCAGAGCTGTCTGCACTCTGCAGGAAGAAACAGCCTGACACTTCAGTGGAAGATAGCTGCAGGGGGAAAGAAACACACAAATGATCTCTTGAGATTCAAAAGGAAGGGTGTATACAGCCTGATTGTGTATGGATGTATTTTCTATGTGTGGACATACTGTACATCAACCTACTTCCTGTTTTGGTGGCCATTTTGTTTGTTTATAAACAAACTTTTTAAAACTGTTTTTAACCACTTGTAATGTGGCGGGAAGCGGCAAAATTGTGACAGAGGGGAATAGGAGATGTCCCCTAACACACTGGTATGCTTACTTTTGTGCGATTTTAACAATACAGATTCTCTTTAAGGGGTAGAAAGCCCTAGGTCCTCAAGTGGTTAAGCTGAGGTTTGCCTGAACTTTGTCTGATAAACACACCATATATTGGTGGTTGTTATCAGCAGTACTAGAAATGTACATTAACATTTATGGATATACTTTAGGGATCTTGGTTTCAGAAAACGACCGGTTCTTGACCTGGATTTTTCAGCAATAGTAGCTTGATTTATTTGTACAATAGCCACAGTGAAGCACAACATTTTGGCATGCAGACCTTTGTCAAGTTTCAGCACTTGACAAAGGCCTGCATGCTGAAATGTTGTGGTTCACTGTGGTTATGGTACAAATAAATTAATCTATTATTGCTAAAAAAATCCTGGTCCAGACCTGGTCTTTTTTTTTTTTTTTTTTTTTGCTGGTTGCCTTTGCACTATTGAGGGTCCAGGTGCTCACTGGTTGTCTCCCTGGTGTTGAATTACTGATCGAAGTTTGAGCAGCTGGACAATTTTTTCACTTTGATTTCAGTGCTATTACCACAGAGGCTAAAATATTATTTCAATTAGGGATGAGCAAACACGATGTGTAGATTCTACTGTATATCAGGCCTTTTTTTCTAGTTTTTTTTGCAAGGCTCAATGATTTGCCATGCGGTCACTTTTTCTCAACTCTTTTTTTCTCCCAGGATGCACAGCAAGGTTCAGCAGCCAATGAGAAGAGATCCCACTAGAGAAAGATATTATGGGGGTAGAGGGATGGGATTTGTCATCTTGTGTTCTCTGTGTGATAGGAGGTAAATGCAGAGACATGGAGAGACATTTATTCATCAGGGAGAGATAGCTGGTAGTAAGGTCTGTTTTAGCAACTTGGAACCGTGGCCGATGGAGTGTATACTACTGTGCAGAACTGCTTATACATGCTTGTAAGCTACCTAAGCTCTATTGCCAGCTACTGAGAAAACTGTCATCTATAGCCTAGGATTCATTCAGTGCAGAGTTACATATGATACAACTGTGTGCACAGCAAATTACTGATAGTTCCCCACAGTCTAGCCCAGGGGGTCTCAAACTGGGTGCTGCGGCACCCTGGTGCACCTTGAGCACCTGCCAGGGGGGCCTCAGCGTTCATCCCATCCTTTGGGGGGGGGGGGGTGCTGAATAAGGGACATAACAGCATTTCGGTAGTTATTTTTGCCGAGGGGTGCCTTGAAAATATTTCAAAGCCATCAAGGGAGCCCTGAACCGAAAAAGTTTGAGAACCTCTGGTCTAGCCTGGTTTTTTTGCAAGCAGTACTGCACCTAGTACTGACTGAGAGAAGTTCTGTCAGCTAAAGCATTTATTCAGTGCTGACTTAGTAACTTAGATAGAAGTGTGTGTTTTACTAGATTGGTACTGTGCGAGGACTACAGGGTCATATTGCCCCTTAAGTAGCTATATTGTACTACTAGTGAATGTATGCTGCTTTAGTACTTATTTACTAACTGTACAAGGTCAGCATAACACTTGCGTTTCAGTGTGGTCATTGCCCACCCCAATAAATATGACTATCACTTCATTCCATTTTAACTTTTTCAATTAAGGTGATTGACTGTTATGCTGCCTGTGTGTTGTCCATCACGCAAAATTCCAATTTGCCTGCTTTCACTTGAACTGCAGTTTTCTGAAAAACCACAAGGTCTCTTGAAACCCCTCCACTCCTTCCCTCGGTGGTTCAAACATGTATAGGGGCTTTGCTATTAACCAATAAAGTTGGCCCATTGACTTAAATGGAATTTGCAAATTAGCTTCAGCAAAAATGTACCTGAAGGTCAAGGAAATCTCCATGAGACTGTCTCTCTAATTTTAATACATATGAAAGAGGAAAACAAAAGACAAGAAAAAAAAAAAAAGAAAAAGAAAAATACATTTTTACCTATCATTTTAACACAACCAATAAAATGGAGAATAAAACATTATACTTTAATGTTTAAACTGGAACTACTTAGAGGAGGCAGAGTCAGACAATCATGTGTCAGCAACTTTACAAATTAACAAGTCATATTGCCTCTTTTGTCTGCTTTTTTTCTTTTTTAGCACTCTCCACAAATTGACAAAACACCTTGAACCAGAATAATTTACACCAGTAATTAACATCTTTGGTGGAACTTTTGTTTCCCTATTTATCATTTTCAAAGTCCCAAATGCTTCTAACACCTCCAGGTGCTTGCAGGATGTCACATTCTGTACTAAATTTAATGATTGTTTCTCATGTTTCTTAGCACGGTGATTCAAGTTCTGATCATAGCAACAAAAGAAATCTCACTGAAAGGAAATTCGTTCCAAGATACATATGTAGACAACTGTGTGGGTTTAGAATCAATGTTTCCTTTTTGGTATAACAAAAAATGTAGAATATATGTGCTCTTCCTTTTTAACACAGTTGAAGTGCATTGCAGGTTTACATTACAAAACAATGTTAGCATTATAAAGTTCACTATTCAGTATACCTCATGTCATGCTCACCAGCAGGCATTCTGTCTGGCGTGACTTAGCTTCGTGCAGATCAACACCCAAAGATGCAGACGCCCAGGATTTGATGCAAAGTGATGTTTTATTTACAGTGAAGATATTGACATGAAAAACGTTCAGAGTAGATTCCAGACAGTTCAGGAACAAGCATGCGACATTATGCTCATGAAGCAGCTTTGCAGGAATATTTACCCAGACAGCGTTCATAAGTTCAAGACCACCAGCAGGTATGTAGATATTCATCCAGAATACAGCATACAGGACAAGAGCAAACACACGGGTTATAACTCCAAGAAGTCAGGCAGGACTGGAGCAAACAGAGAGATTATAATTCCAAGGACTCAGGCAAGACAGGAACAAGAACTGAGGCTGCACAAGCAGGGAGGACAAACAATGCGACAGCAAAGGCTGCTGGGAAGTCTGGATCTTAACCACTTTACCCCCGCGCGTACGGATTTCTCCGCCCCTTTTTCCATCCTTTCACCCCCAGGGACGGAGAAATCCGTACTCTGCGCACTCCCGCCGCTGTCCGCGCTCCCGCTCGTAAACACGTCCGCCGCTAGTAAACACGGCGCCGCCCACTCGCCCGGAGATCAATGAACGGGAAAATCCATTCCCGTTCGTTGATCTCAGCCCCGCAATGATCTGCTGCCGCTCGGCTAAGCAGCGCGATCATTGTGAAAAAATAACAAAGTCCCAGCCTCTTTCTACTTCCTGCAAGAGTCCGGAAGGACGCTTGCAGGTCGTATGAAACAAATTGGTAATGTTGCCATCTTGTGGCCAAATAGTAAAACTACACCCTAACCATTTTTTACACACAAATAAACTTGTTTTACACAAAAAATTAACTCCTTACCTCCCACACTTCCCAATTTTTTTTTTTTTGTAATTAAAAAAAAAATAAAAAATTTACAATCTAAAAAAAATACATAAATAGTTACCTTAGGGACTGAACTTTTTAAATATTTATGTCAAGAGGGTATAACACTGTTACTTTATAAACTATGGGCTTGTAATTAGGGATGGACGCAAAACTGAAAAAAATGCACCTTTATTTCCAACTAAAATATTGGCGGCAAACATTGTGATAGGGACATAATTTAAACGGTTTTATAACCGGGATAAATAGGCATATACATTTAATGGGTTTTAATTACAGTAGCATGCATTATTTAAAAACTATAAAGGCCGAAAACTGAAAAATAATAAATTTTTTCCCACATTTTTTCCTATTTTCCCATTAAAACACATTTAGAATAAAATTATTCTTGGCATAATGTCCCACCTAAAGAAAGCCTAATTGGTGGCGAAAAAAACAAGATATAGTTCATTTAATTGCGATAAGTAATGATAAAATTATAGACGAATGAATGGAAGGAGCGCTGAAAGGTGAAAATTGCTCTGGTGGTCAGGGGGTAAAACCCCTCAGTTGGGAAGTGGTTAAGTACTCCGCTAACAAGGCCCTCACCTTGCAGGTGTTCAGACACTCCCATGTAATCTCACTGCAGCAAGACTGAGCCAAATGCAAAGCCAGCCCATAACTGCAGTGAGAAACAGAACTGGGAATCCTCACAGACTTGCATACAATTCCATTGCAGTAATGTGCAGACTGAAACCAATGCAAAGTCAGCACATCACTGCAATGACAGGCAGAACTGGAGATCCTTACACCTCACAAATGTTTTTCTTGAATACAAATTTAAATGCTTCTGCTTATTTTTGGTTAAAGGTAGATATCATGTGATCACTAGCGATGGTCTATGACAGGGGTCTGCAACCTTTAAGAATGAAAGAGCCACTTGGACCCGTTTCCGAAAAGAGAAAAAAAACTGGGAGCCGCAAAACCATTATAAAACAGATATGTCCCCAATATGCACAAATCGTTAGCAGATATGACCCCAATATGCACAAATCGTTAGCAGATATGTCCGCAATATGCAGATATAACCCCAATAAGCACAAATCGTTAGCAGATATGTCCCCAATATGCACAAATCGTTAGCAGATATGTCCCCAGACTCCCCAATATGCAGATATAACCCCAATAAGCACAAATCGTTAGCAGATATGTCCCCAATATGCACAAATCGTTAGCAGATATGTCCCCAATATGCACAAATCGTTAGCAGATATGACCCCAATATGCACAAATCGTTAGCAGATATGTCCCCAATATGCACAAATCGTTAGCAGATATGACCCCAATATGCAGATATGACCCCAATATGCACAAATCGTTAGCAGATATGTCCCCAATATACAGATATAACCCCAATAAGCACAAATCGTTAGCAGATATGTCCCCAATATGCACAAATCGTTAGCAGATATGTCCCCAATATGCACAAATCGTTAGCAGATATGACCCCAATATGCAGAAATGACCCCCAATATGCACAAATCGTTAGCAGATATGTCCCCAATATGCAGAAATGACCCCCAATATGCACAAATCGTTAGCAGATATGTCCCCAATATGCAGAAATGACCCCCAATATGCACAAATCATTAGCAGATATGTCCCCAATATGCAGAAATGACCCCCAATATGCACAAATCGTTAGCAGATATGACCCCAATATGCACAATTCATTAGCAAATATGACCCCAATATGCACAAATCCTTCAGCAGAAATGACCCCAATATGCACAAATCCTTCAGCAGAAATGACCCCAATATGCACAAATCCTTCAGCAGATCTGAAAAGAAAACCCCATTTACTCACCTAGTAAGAAGACCTCCTGTCAAGATCTCCTCCTGTCCCGACCTCCGGTCCCGACCTCCTTGTGGCGCGCAACTCCGTCGGCTTCTCTTCCTTCCCGACGTCACGTCCTGCCTGCACTACACTGCAGGGCTACGGGAAAATGGCCGCCCGAAGCCCTGCACTGGTCCGGCGGCCTCTCTGATAGGCTGCCGGCCAGCGGCAGCACGCGTGACGTCACGCGCAAACGTCACACGCGCGCCGCAACCACTGACACCCACTACCGGTGTAGTGTCAGAATGGGCAGCCCTGCAGCCGCGGGTTGCCGACCCCTGGTCTATGAGATGCAAATCCTTCTGAGTTGATTAAAAATTCTGCAACCTTTTTATGCACAGCTTGAATATGAACCTATAGAATCCACACCTTGATTAGATTATTCAATTTTCAAGCTACATATATTTGCATAACCATTAGAATAATTGTGCATCAACTTAAAACCATTTGCATCTTATTGACCATCCCTAGTGGTCACTTAAGGGTTCTGACTGGTGTAGACCATTGTGTAACCAGATGTATCTACAGTGCCCCCCCCCCCCCCACACACACACACAGTAGCGCTGCTACTAGTCACTAACTTCTGCACTTGCCTCCAGAGCTAAACTTCCTCTTCCCCTTCATCATCAGTCACCACTGTGTATCTGTTTCTGCAGTCGGCGCCTCTCACATGTGACTCCCTGGCACATTACCAGTGAATCATATGATAGAAATTGCCGGCTACAGAGATGGATACACAGCGGCAGATAATAATGAAGGGGAAGAGGAAGCTTTGGCACTGAAGGTGAATGGAGAGGCGAGTGACTCTCTCGCTGGGCTAGCTGTCTCCTCTATCTTCCATGTGCTGGCTGCCCCACACTTGGCCTCATTCACACCTAAAATCGAAATCGCAAACGCAAGGGTTTCGGTGCACTTTCCCCCCCCCCTCCCAGCACTCCACTGCACACTGTGTTTCTGGTAAGAGCAATTTTCTAAGCACTTTTCCAGAGTGGTTTTGTAATTCACTCCCTGACGCAAGTTAGGAAGTGAACTCTTTGACCCAGAAAAGAATAAGTACAATGTATTTATTCTTAAAAACACGAACACAATCGCTGCACAAAGTGATTTTGTGAGCGTTTGCGGTTTTTCATATACCTTCCATTGAGGCAAAATCTCCCCAAAAATGGTACAGGCACCGCTTTGCTGCATGCACAGCGCACGAACCGCGCTGATATGAACCTTCTCATACAGATTAATTGCACAAGCGTTTTGTGGGCGATTTTAAAAATCGCTTGCACTTGAAAAAAGGCAGAAAACGCCCCTAGTGTGAACTAGCCCTTAATGGAAGTGCTCTGTATGTCCTACTGGGCAGCTGGGGGTGCTATAGCATTGGCAACCCCCCCCCCCTTTCCGGAGCCGGTCCTGCATTAAATAAAAATATTCCCAAAAAGCCTACCTTTCCTTTTGACTAATTCTTCAGTTTTCACCTCTCTGTTGTGCCTGGATCGGTCTCACTGCACTAGTGTAGTTTTCATGATGTCAGCCAAGATGGCGCCTGGACCGCTATTACTTCCAAGTATGAGTGCACTGCCATCCTGTACATCAATCTCCCTCCTTGAGCTTGTGCACTGTGCAACTACAGTTCACGAGATGAACATGTCCCAAAAGTTGTTCACACGGCTGTGCGAGGAGTTGTGCATGGGGGTAGATGCCACACGCACAGATGCACTGAGTGAACCATGAGAGCAAGCTGTGCGCACTTGTCATTGAAGTGCATGGGAGGACCAAGGAAGCCAGGGTGAAACTTCCTGTTTTGACTTGCCAACTGGGGCAGCCAATAGTGCAAAACGAGGTCCATTCCAGAGACCAGGGATTGATTTCAAAACTGCCAACCCTGCGGTAACTGCCTGCGCAGATCAACTAACACTGTCATTTACTTAATTGTAAATCCTGTAATCACTTTAGGTTCCCTTTAAGCCATTACAGATGGGTGGGCCATTCCTGTCTATATATATATATATATATATATATATATATATATATATATATATAGGTCATGTTTGTAGTGCATTTCCGAAAACATGCCATTAAATAAGCATTACTGTTTAGCAAAGAAAGAAGAAATTCCCCACCCATGACATATTGCCCTGCATACTGTAGGTCAATCTGCAAAGTGCTTTGTGTCAGAGGGCAAAGAGATGTCATAGACAGCATGAAGTGTGTTGTTTGTATTAAGTCTCTGATCAATGCCGCATTTCCACTGTGTGATTATTTTGTCTTTGGCTCCCGTTAATACAATTGCAGTATTGAACAGAACATAATTGTTCAGGAAAATGATTTCTCGAAAATTACTTGCTGCAGACATTAAGATCTGTAATGAGATGGTGCTGCAATGACAATGCTTGATGTTTGATAAAAGGCTAAATAAACTTGACACACTGCATTAAAGGCTCAGGATTTTCTTTCAACAAGTTTAAGAATTTCCTGTTCATTGTTTACAAAAAAAATAAAATACAATTATAAAGGAAATAGTACGCATTTAACCCACTGGCCTTAAAGTAAAATTACACCTTTGAAAAAAAAATTGGTTCAACATCTACCAGTGGTATACAGCAAATTGAAATTTTAACAGAGGTGCCAGTGTACAGTAAAATATTTAAAAGACGTTTAAAAAGGGAGGTAGTGGTGGACTTACCTCCCCAGAAGACTAAAAACAGTCAATTTATCAGCAAAATTCACTTTATCCGTAACTCCAAATATTGCAACACGTTTCACCTATTTAACTGCTTCCTCAGGCTATCACAGGAGCAACTGTTATTTAGCTTTAGCTTGTATAAGTGCCTCCGTCTGGCGCCAATCACTGGTATAAAAGCAGCCTGTTGTGTATGTCTCATGTCAAAATAGCAATGATCCTGCAGGCTACACCAATTAAGGGTGTGTGGTGTGGGAGCACCAAGGTCCTTCAGGGTGAAACAGGGCTTTTTTGGTGTCCACTGCATGCCACATAGCACCTCAAGCTTGGCACGGCTATAGGAGTAGTGCTATAGTCCATGTCCCATGCACAGGTAATTCGTGGATCTAGAGATTGCGGGACCCTAAATTACTTCTCCCTCTGCGCTGCTATAAATCGGTGGGGAATAGTATTTAACACCACCCCAAATTTGTGCGGCAGCAGGGTGAGCTGTCATTCGGCTCACCATGTGCCAGTTAGCCCTCTGCACCCAGCCGCCATGTATGCCCTCAGGGTGATCCACTACCCCTACAAAAAACTGTGAAAACACATATGACTGGAGCACAACCACAATTACGGATTCATTCCTTTTATTATGCAGTATACATAATGCAGACAAGCACAACGTTTTGGGCAGGAGCCATTTTGCCAACTCAATACTCATTTTTCTTACAGGAGGAAGGCTGTGCACGGGGATGTCTCTGCATATTATATTAAGGTAACATACTTTAAGATATGCAAAATCCTGGGCTGTACATGTAAACTGAGTGGATTGCTATTTTTTTTTTTATCAAGAAGCCAAGAGTGCCTGGGACGTGCAGGCAGAGTGGTGGATCGTCTTTGTTATATCCCAGGACACTTTCTAGGGGATTTCACTACATTACAATCCATTCATCAATAGTGGATTGTGTAGATGCAACTGGGCTAGTATGAGATGTGAATGTACGTGTATCTGTGAGTTGCTCATACTAATACAAGTGTGAGATTGCTGGATGGAACTCCCATTGATGGAGTGGGCATTTTATTGTGCTGTAGGAATGTATGAATGCATGAGACTACTAATATCAGCTATGAACTTTAAAGATCTGTTGCTGCTGAACCTGGTTCACAAACCTTATAGTTCCAGTATTATAGTTATAAAGTACTGTACGAAGCAAATTAACCCATTCGCGTTCCGTCGTTTTCACTTGAGAAATGTTCACCTCCCATTCATTAGCCTATAACTTTATCACTACTTATCACAATGAACTGATCTATATCTTGTTTTTTCCGCCACCAATTAGGCTTTCTTTGGGGGGGTACATTTTGCTAAGAGCCACTTTACTATAAATGCATTTTAACAGGAAGAATAAGAAAAAAACGGAAAAAATGTATTATTTCTCAGTTTTCAGCCATTATAGTTTTAAAATAATACATGCCTCCATAATTAAAACTCACGTATTGTATTTGCCCATATGTCCCGGTTATTACACCATTAAAATTATGTCCCTATCACAATGTATGGCGACAATATTTTATTTGGAAATAAAGGTGCATTTTTTCCATTTTGCATCTATCACTATTTACAAGTTTAAAATAAAAAAAATATAGAAGTATTTCATCTTTACATTGATATTTAAAAAGTTTAGACCCTTAGGTAAATATTTACATGTTTTTTTTTTATTGTAATGTTTTTTTTTTTTTATATTAAACATTTTATTTGGGTAGTTTTGGGAGGGTGGGATGTAAACAAGTGATTTATAATGTAAATGTGTGTTTGAATTTCTATTTTTTTTTACTTTTAGTTGTAGTTTTACTTTTTGGCCACAAGATGGCGGCCATGAGTTTGTTTACATGACGTCACTCTAAGCGTAACACACGCTTAGAGCGACGCATGGGGTACGTTACAGCCAGAAAAAGCGATGCTTCCAAGAGAAGCTGTCGCTTTTTCAGCGGGGGAGAGAAATCAGTGATCAGGCACCATAGCCCGATGCACTGATTGCCTGGCTAACGAACCGCGGGCCGGGAGCGCGCATGCACGCGCGCGATCGGCCACGGGAGCGCGCGGTAGCGTGCATGGTTCCTGGACGTAGTTTCTACGTCCAGGAACCAAAATAGGTTAAAAAATACCTGAAAAAAGTGCCATCAATGGGTACTTACCTAGGTAAAGGGTAGCCTCTGAGTAATCCAGAGGCTTCCCCATCACCTTCCTCCTCGCCTTTTTAGCACTGGAATCCCCAAAAGGGTGGTCCTTGTCTGTTGATGTTGGAGCTCAGCTGCACTGCACAGGTGGCTTGTGCCTGTGCAATAGGCTTGGCTTTTCGACCTAGCCCAAGTGGTGGCTCTGTGCTACTGCACAGGAAGGAGTCATCCTGCACAGTGTGGCCATGGTCATTATCGTATGGGAGTGTGGGCACAAGCTTCGGAGCTCCCAGCACTGGAACGGCTGAGGTGTAGGGGAACGGAGGATCCAGAAGCTTCCCTCTACAGAGGTAAGTATCTGTTTTTTCACCTACATTCCCCATAGGTTTGCTTTAACTTTGTATACAATCAAAGGAGCTACCAAATATTTTTGAAAGGGCCAATAATCTCTCTTTTGACTATACAGTGGTGTGAAAAACTATTTGCCCCCTTCCTGATTTCCTATTCTTTTGCATGTTTGTCACACTTAAATGTTTCTGCTCATCAAAAAACGCTAACCATTAGTTAAAGATAACATAATTGAACACAAAATGCAGTTTTAAATGATGGTTTTTATTATTCAGTGAGAAAAAAAACTCAAAACCTACATGGCCCTGTGTGAAAAAGAAATTGCCCCCTGAACCTAATAACTGGTTGGGCCACCCTTAGCAGCAATAACTGCAATCAAGCGTTTGCGATAACTTGCAATAAGTCTTTTACAGCGCTCTGGAGGAATTTTGGCCCACTCATCTTTGCAGAATTGTTGCAATTCAGCTTTATTTGAGGGTTTTCTAGCACGAACTGCCTTTTTAAGGTCATGCCACAACATCTCAATAGGATTCAGGTCAGGGCTTTGACTAGGCCACTCCAAAGTCTTCATTTTGTTTTTCTTCAGCCATTCAGAGGTGGATTTGCTGGTGTCTTTTGGGTCATTGTCCTGCTGCAACACCCAAGATCGCTTCAGCTTGAGTTGACGAACAGATGGCCGGACATTCTCCTTCAGGATTTTTTGGTAGACAGTAGAATTGGTTCCATCTATCACAGCAAGCCTTCCAGGTCCTGAAGCAGCAAAACAACCCCAGACCATCACACTACCACCACCATATTTTACTGTATGATGTTCTTTTGCTGAAATGCTGTGTTACTTCTACGACAGATTTAACAGGACACGCACCTTCCAAAAAGTTCAACTTTTGTCTTGTAGGTCCACAAGGTATTTTCCCACAAGTCTTGGCAATCATTGAGATGTTTTTTTTAGCAAAATTGAGACGAGCCTTAATGTTCTTTTTGCTTAAAAGTGGTTTGCGCCTTGGATATCTGCCATGCAGGCCGTTTTTGCCCAGTCTCTTTCTTATGGTGGAGTTGTGAACCAGACCTTAATTGAGGCAAGTGAGGCCTGCAGTTCTTTAGCTGTTGTCCTGGGGTCTTTTGTGGCCTCTCGGATGAGTTTTCTCTGCGCTCTTGGGGTAATTTTGGTCGGCCAGCCACTCCTGGGAAGGTTCATCACTGTTCCATGTTTTTGCCATTTGTGGATAATGGCTCTCACTGTGGTTCGCTGGAGTCCCGAAGCTTTAGAAATGGCTTTATAACCTTTACGGGACTGATAGATCTCAATTACAGTACTTTTGTTCTCATTTGTTCCTGAATTTCTTTGGATCTTGGCATGATGTCTAGCTTTTGAGGTGCTTTTGGTCTACTTCTCTGTGTCAGATAGCTCCTATTTAAGTGATTTCTTGATTGAAACAGGTGTGGCAGTAATCAGGCCTGGGGGTGACTACAGAAATTGAACTCAGGTGTGATATACCACAGTTAAGTTATTTTTTAACAAGGGGGGCAATCACTTTTTCACACAGGGCCATGTAGATTTGGAGTTTTTTTTTCCTCACTAAATAATAAAAACCATAATTTAAAACTGCATTTTGTGTTCAATTATGTTATCTTTGACTAATAGTTAACGGTTTTTGATGAGCAGAAACATTTAAGTGTGACAAACATGCAAAAGAATAAAAAATCAGGAAGGGGGCAAATAGTTTTTCACACCACTGTATTTACTATAATATAATCCTAATTAAATGATTCCACAAGTAAGTAGAACATACCAACCAGTGCCTGACAACTAGAATTTGTTATAGGAAGTGAAATATATGGCAGCCTCCATGATAACAGCTGTACATTAGGCTTTGTGTACACTATGCATATTGGTACTTACTGCACAGAATGCATTGCAACAGCAGAGTAGGTAAGGTAAGATGGCTTCATAGAAACCTCAAGTCACTATTCAGTCTTGTAATAGCGAGCTACATATAGATGCTAAAATTTCTTTAATTGAGGCAATCGTTTGTGATTGTCTTGGGTGAAAGCCTAGCAGTCTCACGATGCCCACTAAAGACACAATTCTGATTGTACAGGTTTACCAGATCTATGTAGTAGAATGCTAAACAGAGTGAGTATGCTTTGGATGGATACTTTAGGTAGTTTCTCATAATAAATAAATGGGGAACGATTGTACATCAATATACTATCAGTAGTGGGCACCTTATGTGACATGCAGGGACAGGCCACTACATAACCAAAGAAGAATGTTCAACAAATCTGTCTGCAATTCCTTTATTCTCCTTTATGTATTGCTTTATGTATTGTGTGCCATGTTCTTTTGGCATGAGGAAGAAGAGGTTTTTTTGTAAATGCCATATTTTTCTGAAAATAAAACACACTTTTTCTTCCCCAAAACTTGGGTGAAAAGGTTGGTGCAGCTTATATTCAAAAGATATGGTGCAGAGTGTGCAGGGAAGCCCTTACTGATACTGCTGCTATGCTCCTCTCCTCATCCATTTCTGATCATCTTGCCGCCATAAGCTCCTGTCCTCTGAGGGCACCGTCCTTCACACATCACGACTCCAGCCGCCATCCTCCTCTTGCCCTCAGGCTCTGTCTGCAGCCACCCAGGGCCGGTTCTAGTAACAATGGGGCACCAGGGTAAAGTTAACCACCCAGGGGCCCCCCGACAGACACATTGACCAAAAACCGGCATTAGGGGCCCTTTGTTGCAGCCACATTTCCCTCCTGGGCCCCTGAGCCGACTGCTGACCCTCCCAACCACCTACCAACTTGACTGTGCTTCCTGCGGCCCCTGCAGGATCGTTGGTAGTGTATTCTTTCACCTGCCAACCAGCACAGAGGCCCCTACTCTGCCCAAGATTCTGCAGAGGCTCCCGGGAGCAACAGTTAAGATGGGGGAACCCAGGCTCTGGGGCGATTGCCCTCTTTGCCTCTATGGTAGCGCCGGCCCTGCAGTACCACATCACCCTTTTGTACACACACCATACTTCCTAGTTACTGTTGCCCTGTTACTGTGTGACTTGACAGTCACGTGCATCGGGATCACACACGACGTGTGGCGACATGCGCCATCAGGTAACACAGAACCAGGGCAATAATTACTAGGAAGGATGCCGTAAACAGGAAGGATGTACAGAGGCAGGATGTACAGTGGCTGCAAACACAGACTATGGGGAAGAGGAGCTCAGCAGCTAGGACTGTGATGTGTGAAGGATGGTGCCCTCGCAGGACTGGAGTGTACAGCAGCAAGATGACCGAAGGAGGAGAGAAGCACAGCAGCAGGACCATGCAAGATCTCCCACTGCAAGTGAAGTGTAATGAAGTGTAGCTGGTGGGTATTAGAGGTTAGTGTAGTGTGTAGTGTAATGTAGCGTAGTGTAGCTGAGGGGGGCAGATGGGGTTAGTGTAGTATTGGAGTCTGTAGTGTGGTGTATAGCTGGTGGGCTCCAGGGGTTAGTGTAGCGTGTAGTGCAGTGTAACGGTGGGAATTAGGAGTTGGTGTATTGTTGGGGGGGGGGGGGGAATCAGGGGTTAGTGAAGTATAGTGTAATTGGCTCTGTCTGCAGCCACCCAGGGCCGGTTCTAGTAACAATGGGGCCCCAGGGTAAAGGTAACCCAGGGGCCCCCCAACAGACACATTGACCAAAAACCGGCATTAGGGGCCCTTTGTTGCAGCCACATTATTCTCCTGGGCCCCTGAGCCGACTGCTGACCCTCCCAACCACCTACCAACTTGACTGTGCTTCCTGGGGCCCCTGCAGGATCGTTGGTAGTGTATTCTTTCACCTGCTAACCAGCACAGAGGCCCCTACTCTGCCCAAGATTCTGCAGAGGCTCCCGGGAGCAACAGTGAAGATGGGGGAACCCAGGCTCTGGGGCGATTGCCCTCTTTGCCTCTATAGTAGCGCCGGCCCTGCAGTACCACATCACCCTTTTGTACACACACCATACTTCCTAGTTACTGTGTTACTATGGGGAAGAGGAGCTCAGCAGCTAGGATTGTGATGTGTGAAGGATGTACAGAGGCAGGATGTACAGTGGCTGCAAACACAGACTATGGGGAAGAGGAGCTCAGCAGCTAGGACTGTGATGTGTGAAGGATGGTGCCCTCGCAGGACTGGAGTGTACAGCAGCAAGATGACCAAAGGAGGAGAGAAGCACAGCAGCAGGATCATGCAAGATCTCCCACTGCAAGTGTAGTGAAGTGTAATGAAGTGTAGCTGGCGGGTATTAGAGGTTAGTGTAGCGTGTAGTGAAATGTAGCGTAGTGTAGCTGAGGGGGCAGATGGGGTTAATGTAGTATTGGAGTCTGTAGTGTGGTATAGCTGGTGGGCATCAGGGGTTAGTGTAGAGTGTAGTGCAGTGCAGTGTAACGGTGGGAATTAGGAGTTGGTGTATTGTTGGGAGGGGCATCAGGGGTTAGTGAAGTATAGTGTAATTGGTGGGGGCAGCAGGGATTAGTGTATTGTAGCTGGGTATTGTAGCTTAGATAGAGAAAGTTTTGGGGGAAAAGGTCCATAAGACACCTCTTCATCATAGACGCTCCAGGTTTAGTATTTTTTCCCCTGATTTTTGCCCTCTAAACCTAGGTACGTCTTATAGCTCAGAACATCTTATAGTCCAAAAAATAATGTCCTTAACCACTTTAGCTTTTAGGATGTAGCTCCTATGTCCAAAAATGCATGCTGGACGTAGGAGCTACATCCATAAAAAAAACGTTGCCACGGCCGTTCGCGAGTTCACCCATGGGGTTACTCGTCACCGTGTCAATAAACGCCAGCATCAATGAAATGCCTGCGTCATTGTGATGTCGGAAGTAACACATCCACGCATTACTTCCTGTTTAGCGTACTAATGGTACGCAACAGAAAGCAATGCCGGAGGACATCTTGTGACCAATTAGTAGAATTACATTTACATACATTTGCTATACAAAACTAACTTTGACATATTTTAAAATTAACTCCTTACTTCCCACACGCTCCCAAAAATACCCAAATAACACTTTTGCTAAAAAAAAATAAAAAAAAATTACAATAAAAAAAAAACCCATAAACAATTACCTTAGGGTTTTAAATTTTTAATATGCATTTCAAGAAGGTATATTACTGTTATTTTATAAATTATGGGCTTGTGAATAGAGATGGATGCAGAATTGAAAAAATGCACCTTTATTGACTCCATACATTGTGATAGGGACATAACTGAAATGGTATAATAACTGGGACTAATGGGAAAATAAAATACATGGGTTTTAATTATGGTAGCATATATTATTTTAAAACAATAATGGCCGAAAACTGAGAAATAGTGAATTTTTTCAATTTTTATCTTAATATTAACGTTAAAATGCATTTAGAATTTTTTGTTTCATTTTCTTGTGATAATTAGTGATAACATTATTGGTGAATGAATGGGAGGAGCTCTGAAATGATACATAAGGTAAAATAAAACACTGAAGGCTGAAGTTGTTAATTTCACGAGCTGTGATGTCCTAGATGGATTACAAATTATAAACTTTTGCAATGTTATGAAAGTCAGTTAGGTGGTAAGTGGATATATTCAGGGATTTCCAGCACTTCACCTCAACATATTCTCCTTCTCTTTTATTATCTTGAAGTGCTTCTTTGTCTTATCACTCTTGCACTCTAAGTAACTTGCCATTTTGGAAAATCCTAAACAAAGCATATTAAAAATACATGTGCTTTCAACCTAGAGACTGAGAAGCATAAAAGCTTGCTACGTTGGTAGAATATTATTTTAAACTTGCTGACTGCTGAACTTTTAAACTTATGAAAAAAAAGGCTGAAGGCTTTTTGACACCTACATACGAAATAAATGTATTGTTTGTAACCTGTATTTTGCCCTATCAAAGAAACTGCAGATAGTAAGACTTTTATGTGCACTCTAGGCTTCTCAATGGCACAGTCAGCAGAAAAGCTATCAATAGTGAGCACCTTGCCTTCTTAATAGTCTCCTTTGGGCGCATGACTTGCTCAATGTAGGTTTTAGCAAACTGTACTTTTCATTATTCATACACTTAGATCTTTACATCATTGTAACATTCAGTCATTCCCTTGTGAAGGATCAAGCAACGTTTTTTATGCAGTGCAGTGAACTGAGGAAAATTCTAAAGATTGCACCAAACAGTACTTTAATTACATATGAAAACCTTCATTGCAAACATAAAAAAACAATTAATGTGTAGACCTCCATTTATACTGGGCCTGTCAAAAGTCAAAACATAGACAAGAAGAAATCAATTGTGGTAAATTTTTGGCAGATTTTTCATCTCTGAGCACTCTGGTATGCTTCCTGCATCATCTGGTATGCTTCCACCATCACTTTACATATAGAAATACATGACCATAAGCAAAACCAAGTATGCATGCACTGTCACATGGCTGCTGTCAGACAATCATTTTGACGATTTGGCTTAAGTCTAAACTTGGTAGGGCCCTTAACTTTTGTTTAAGACAGAAAGAAGCCCACACAGCTCAATAATGGAATGTGAGTTTGCTTTTTTGTTTTTCATTGCAAGGGATAATAAACCAGTACTGTATATGTGCAGATAGGACCATCAGACAGTAGCAGCAGCTCTTCTTTAATCAGATTAGAAAACTCTTGTGATAGTAGGGTAGTGATTTAAAGTTCAATAGGTCATTATTTCTCTGTATGGGAGCTGAAGGAATAGTAGTAATGTATGTGTGATGTTAAAGCACACCTGAGCTGAGAAAAAAATTATAAGGTGCCCCCGTAAACTCCATGGTTGCTCAGCTTTGCCAGCCTCTTTTTCATCTTGCAGGTCTGCCCCCCTCGCCCATTTTTCCATAAAGGGTACATGCTCTGTTTGCTTACAGGCCCTCCTCATGTATGCTGCCTTATGGCTATACACAAGAACCTTGTCCAAGAGCACCCTTGACATGAAGGGTTACAAATGTATCTAAACCGCTCATAACCAAAATGCTCCCAGCCACAGCTGCTGTGCATAAGCACAATGAGAGGACACAGTATGCATCCTTGCTCCAATTGGCTTCACTTAGAGCAGTTAATGAGAGACACAGCACCAAGACTGAGGGAAGTCTGGTAAAGCTTAGGGGAAAAAGAAAAAAGCCCCAAGTAGAGACATTTTTTTTTAATTTTTTATTCAGACTTTAAACACGGCTCAGGCTTCAAAGTGATTTTTCAGCCCTTAAACCCAAAACAAGTAAATGGAACTCAAGGAAAGTTCTGTTTAGGATTAGTTCTACAGGTACAATTAATTATAAGTTTATTTCTACTTCAAGCTTATTTTTAGAACTAGTGTAGTGTATGGATGGCAGTCTAGGGCCAATTTGGGGGTGGGGGTTAGATTAAAAGAATTAGGGGTTTTTATAAAAAAAAAAAAAAATTCAATCTTAATTCATAAAAAAAAAAAAAATGCAGCAGCAACCAGAGACCACCAAAGAAAGCTCTATTAGAGGTAAGAAAAGGAGGTAAAATTAATTCGGTACACTGCTAAGTTGTATGACAGAGCAATGAATCGTTTAAGTGGCGATTAAGTGTTGAATTGCAAGAAATCTCCTGGTCACTAGGGGGGTATAAACCACTGGTCCTCAAGAGGTTAAGGGTGACTTTCTTTACATTATTCTATCCTAAACTTTGGCATTGTCCACTGTGGCAGCTGCATGGTCATAGAAACCCTTTGAGTCTACAATGAACAGCTCTGAATTTACTCCAAGCGGCAGACTGAAACTCAGTAGTGAATGTTGCAACACTAGACAAATGGTTTTCACAGTTTATATGTTTTTAACAATGGACAGTTTTTTTTTCTGTGACCTTGTGTAGTTGAGTTCTTGTTGCTACAATGAAATGCTGCTACAATGAAAGCCACTGAGAACATATTCCATCAGTAGAAATCATTCTACTGCAAATTTTTATCTAAGGAGGCTGTTTGGCTGTAAGCTTTATTTTATACGCCCTAATTGCATAACAGTACATCAATGCAGCAGGTGCTACACTGCAAGTCTGGTCCCTCCTCCACCCTTCCTCCAGGCCCTACAGTCGGCTCATTGTGTAGAGTGAGAGCAGGGCTGGCCCTAGACTTTTTGCCGCCTGAGGCAAGTTTAGGAGAAAATTGCTACCGCCCCCCCCCCCCCCGTGGGTGCGGTGGAGCCGGCCGCCGAGCCGGAGGGGTAGCGGGCAGGTCGGGGATAGCGGGTAGACAAACCTGGGGGGTAATCTGAGGACAGAAAATCATGTCTTGCAGTGAGGTACTGATTCACCGAATGCCAGGGGATGAGAACCCTAACACCTAAACAATCTTGGAGGTGGTGTGGAGCCACCCCCACAGGACTCACCTTATCCGCGTTCCATCGTGCGCTCCACTGACGTCACTTCCTGCATCGCCGTCCACTTACAATACAGTGGGCGGCGATGCAGGAAGTGACGTCAGTGGAGCGCTCGCTAGAATGCGGAAAAGGTGAGTCCTCCCCGCACGTTGCCTCTTACGATCTGCAAGCAGCTGCTTCCTAATTACAGCTGGAGGGGAGCGCAGATCGGGGGACCCAGGCGAGGGAGGGGGGTCCGCTCCCCCTCCACACCGCTAGGCCCAATACCCCTGACCTGCCCGCTACCCCTCCGGCTTGGCGGCCGCCCCCCCCCCCCCCGGGCAGGTGCCGCCCCTAGAAGTTTGCCGCCTGAGGCAAATGTTTCACCCCGCCTCATGAGCGGGCCGGCCCTGAGTGAGAGAATAGAATGTGTTCATTTCTCACAGTAATAAACCTTGTGTTATTCTAGTATATCTCATTTGACAGTAGTTTTATTGACTAGAGCAGGATTGTCAGACTTAATCTTGTAAGGGGCCAAACTCGATCATGTAAGGGGCTAAAATCTTAAACATAATCTAAGTTACAGGCCAAATTGTTTATTAAGATTCAATATTTATAATCTCAAACTAAGTGACATAACTATAGCGACTGCGGAGCACCTGCTCCTCCCCCTTCTGGAGACTAGCACAGTGAAGCAGTTTAACCTCCCCAGCTGTGCATTTCTGTCTGGAATTATGAGTCAAAAGCGGTACATTTTTTTTCCAAGAATTTTGGGCTTTCCAATTCTATTTTTTTTATTCTTTATTTATCAAAATAATTTATAAAAAGTGAAAGAAAGATTCCATTAGCATCTCAATAATCACATATAACCATATGAAACTACCAGCCTCAAAGTGACATTGGTTCTAGACATGCGGTACGAGTTAATTACAGTCATCATCCTACATATATAGACCCTTGCCCAGCACCCTCCTCCCCAAAGATCCCTTTATTAAGCACCCCCTACGGATGCTCAAGCCTGGCCCTTCTCTACTATGCCCCTTTCTGTATGGTAGACCTACCTGGCCTATGCTTTATACCCTCTTCACCCTGGGGGGGGGGGGGGGGGGGTAAACGCCACCTCTCCTACCTTGTCAGCCCTACCATCCAGATATCACCGAGCCAAGAATATGCACACAAAAAAGAAAAAAAAAAAGAAAGATGAAATAAAAATTAGGAAATGGTGCAACAATGCACCCACCATATGACCAATTAGTATTCTACCCCTCCATTCTCTCTATCTGTCTACCTCCAATACCTTCATCGTCGTTCCTTTCTGCAAAAGTAATTTATTTCATCTCCTCCTCCCCGCCCATGGGCCCATATCTATATATTCAAATCTATCTCTTATCTCTAGAAAAATCTCAGAGTTTTTAAATTCTTCCCATCTGACCCAATTCGTCTCTTCTCACCCCTGTAGTATATAAGTCAACTACTGCATTTTTTTGATATAATCGATTTCTTCCTTCCATTCTTTTATTGCGGGAGCTAGTTGTGTCTTCCATTTCCTACAGATTATAATCCTGGTTGCGTTTATCAAATGCATCCCCAAAGAGCCTCTATATTTCTTCATCTCTCTTGTATTAAGGTGCAATAAGTATATGCTTGGGTCGCCTGAGACAGGAATATCTGCCAATTTCAGCAGTAGCTGTTTTACTGCTTCCCAGAAGAGAGATAAGCTTCTACAACTCCACATAACATGCAGAAAGTCTCCCCTTTCCAGTCCACATCTCCAACATGTGGGATCTGCTTCACAAATCTTGTTTAATTTTTCAGGGGTATAGTACCATCTCATAGCTATCTTGTATCCTAATTCTTGGAACCTTGTTGACACAGATGCTTCATGACACATTCTAATTATCCTATTCCACTGATAATGAGTCAGTTCTCTGCCCAACTCTTTGTCCCAGCATGTCCTATATTTTTGGGAATAATCTGTTTCCTCCTCTAGGCATTTATATATTCTTGCCAATGTCCCCTTTATTTGCCCTCTTTCTACACATAAACAAATTGTGTCAACTCCCAAGATAGTTCCTCTTTATCACCTAGGGATAGCAAAAAGTGTCTGAACTGGTTTAAACTCCAGGCATCCACTTTCTCAATACCCAGCTGCAATGATACCTCCTCCTTATTTTTCCAAATTTGATCTGATATTAGAGAAAGGATCCTTAATGTCTTTCCTTTTCACCACTGACTATTATTCTCCTTTTGGCAACCACATTGAAATTTTGTATTGCCTAAGATAGGCATCAAGGGGGAGGGTCGCGGTGATATGCCCATTATCTTACATGTTCTATTCAGGACTTTTTATGTAGGTTCAATCAGAAGTCCAGAAACAGGGTGACATTGAGGGACATATGGTAGCCACGGTACCAAGTCAAGGGACTCCCCAAACAGCTCCTGCTCCAGTGAGACCCATTGCTTATTTTCCCCATTTCTACTCCAGTCTATTATTCTTGTAAGTACCGCTTTATAATATCTATGTGGGTCTGGTACTGTCAGAATTCTAGCAGTTTTATTTATGCAGGAAAAACTGTCATATGTGTATATATATATAAACATTAATAATCAATACAGTCCTTCTAAAGAAATAAATAATTATTGTTAAACCCTATATGATAGAATCCAGCATTAAATGCAATTCAAAGTAATAGATTCTGTCAGTGACAGTTAGAGACAGTGCAACTTTCATAAGGTTATTTTAACTTGTAAGCTAGACAATTGTTTACATGTTCCTTTGCTTGAAGGCCAAGGCCAGCAAGAAAAGATACACATTTCCCAGCTAGAGAAGTCAAAATATGGAAGATATAAAACAAAAACAAGGTGTTTTCCCAATTAGCTGGTGGGTTCATAGTTTTTTTATTATTATTAATAGATTGTTATTTATGACGAGATAGCGACATCTGCCGGTTAGACATATAATATTTATTTTATAAGAAAGACAAATATATACAACATGATTTTATGTTATTAAGATTTAATATGCAATTATATCTTATATGATTAATTGTTTTAAGAAGAATTATATAATAAGCTTTATATTTAAATAAGTATATTAGAAGCCCTGTATGTTTTAATAAGCCTTAAATTGCTGAAGGCTCTCACAGGTCTGGTTACAGAGTCAACCTGACCAATCTCATGTCTGGGGAAGTACCAAGACATTCCAACATAATTAGCAGCGAACACTTTATCAGAAATGCGTCATGAATGACATTGTTTAGTCTCCATGTCTGGGTCAGCCAACAGACAAGATGGCTGTTGACATCCATTTTTAATTACGTGCATCAGAAATGACCTAAACAAAATGTCAAGCACTCCAAATGACGTTAATTCCCACAAGATAAGGTAATTAAGAATTTATAAACAATAATATTGTGACTTAGGTAATCAAAACATGATAAAGCATTGACGCACGAAAGCTTTAGCCAATCAGAACCTGGGATCCAGGGAAAGTCCAGATTAGGCAGCCATATTGCCTCTAACCCCTATAAAAGTAGGGCCTGAAAGCTCATAGTTTGCACAAGCCCAACAATCTCCTGAGAAGACACATGAGGCAGAAGCTACCTTCCCACACGTGGTTCTAGATGCTGAAGAGATGACAGAGAAGGGGTAATATGCTTAATATTCTGGTGATTTACTGTATTAATTTTTCAGCATTAAGTTTTGTTAAGATGCTAGCAAGAAGTTTTTTTAGAAGCTATTTTTGATGCTATTTCTTTAAGAAGATTACTACAAGTTTTACACAGCTACTAGATACATAGCTATTGATACAGATGAGACTACTTTTGATCTTATTCTACATAACACAACTGTTATATTACTTTTTGAATGTACTTAGAAGATTGATAATTGCTTGGCTATAAAGCCTTGATGAGATGGAATACTGTTATAAGGAAACACTACTTGGAACTGTTCATATTTTGTATATATGCTGTATGATAAGCAAATACAATTTTTTATATAAAATCATATACTGAGTGCTCTGATTCATTTCAAGGTATACCGTCAATCTATAATTACTGTTATAGAGGGTTCAGACCCCACTATGCCGGATTTATATGATAGCAACGCTTTAAGGGCTGGTCCTTTACTGAGTTAGCAATCATGAAAAAGGCAAAAACCGCTCAGGTTTTTGACAGTTGGCGCCCAACGGTTGATGGTTATCTTGATTGTGATCTTGAAAAAGACTTTCTATGGTGAAAGCATGGACCATAGTTTTCTATCGCGATAAGAGAATAAAAAAGTACTTATATACTCAAATATAGAGTTGGATATGCATATGAAGCATCCAAAATCTAAAGCAAAGAAGGAAGATATTCTTATGCTTTAAAATCTCATAGAAGAGAATTACTAATGAGCACACTCAGTTTATAGTCTATGAAAAGACTTAGAAGAGAAAATAAATACTTTGACCTATTGAACCTAAGAAAAGGAATAGCGCTGCATGTACTTTTCTGACAAAATGAAGCAGATTATATTGGAGCAGCATACTGAAGTAGAGTATATAGCTATACATTATGAAAATGGCTACCTTAGAAGTGCAGAAAACTTTTTGAGACAAGCTCAGTGAAAAAAGAAAAATGAGAGAGCAGTTTTTGTCAAACAAAGAACATTTTTTATATATATGAAGAGATTCTGCTATCAAGAGAATTAACATTGTTTTTTTTTTTATACTGGAGAATTGAACAGACTTTGTGATGAAAGCAAAAGCTCCTATAAATAACTTTTTTGAAAAAAAAAAGAGAAAAATCCTGTTTTAAAGATGTATGGCTCTTTAAATATAGAAGACTGCAGACACAAGACAAGTTACTACAGGCATAAATGAGATGTAAGAAGACATTTTTATTTTTATTTTTTCAATTTTTTTATGAGAACAAGAATCTTTAGTGTGTGGTTAGCACTACCAGATGCCGACACAGGAGAAGACAAGACAATCCTTAAACTGACAGCAACACAACATGCATTCAGAGATAGACTTAAAGAGATATGACACTTGATTTTTTTTTCTCTCGAGACTACAAATGAAAGATTTTTTTTATATGACTGCTGATCTCAGTTTTCTTTGTTGAAGATAAGAAAGAAAGAAAAAAAAAAGGCTACTACAGTCTTTTTATACAGAAGTTAATCAACAATTATGCCAAGAAGGAAATAGAAGAAGAATGCACTAGTGAAGATTCAAGTTTTTTTTGTTTTTGTTTTTTTTATCATGAGAAGCTAAAAGAGTGATGAAGACTCATATATAGCAGCTGCCATGTTGAGATGTAACGGATGAACATACAGAAGTGACCGTTAAACAAGGTTTTTCATTTTTATAGTCCTAGCCTCAAGGGGGGAAATCTCTACTCATTTTTGAGGCTAGATCCTATTAAGAAGCATCAAGAGACTCTATTTTTGTGACTACATTATACTAAGAAGGTTTCACTAAAGAAGAATTGAAAATGTTGCTATTGAAGCTTGGAAGTCTCACAAGATAATCTCTTTTGTCTGAACCAAAGAAGACTCCAAACAAGCATTCCTTGCAGGCACCCAGAAGAAACCCACTAAGATAAAGCGATGAAAGCTACATGCTAGAAGACTATGCAAAAAATATCAACATGAAGACAAGCCATTTGATGAGGCTATGTTATAAGCAGCTCTGATCTGAAAACAGCTGAAGAAGAAACAATTGGAACTGGAGTAACCAGAGAAGTGTGAGGGCTAAAAAGTACTTTTACTTATTTAACAACTCCGACCACTGGTTGACGCACCAGCTGAGAGAAGATCGAGACAGCACTAAGAGAAAAGTGGGCCTGAAGGAATACAAGAAAAGAAGACCAGACAGAAGAAGACACCAGGTTAAAAGATAAATTAGATTATCAGGTGGGTGAAGAGAGAGCATTAGAAGATGAGGATGGAGTTATTTAGGTTTTACAGATAAATCAGATGAACTAGAAGAGGACAAGATTTTTGACATAGAAAATACCAGAAGATGAGTGAAAGAAGACTTTGATGGACATTTGAAACTACAATAGAGACTGTTACATCATATCAAGATATCAAGACTAAGATGTCAAGATCACCCAGTTATAGAAGAAGACAGCCAATGTAAAGTTTTTTGAAAAAGACTGATAAATATACATAGATATTCTATTTTTGATTCCGTATATGAAGAAGATGTGGAAGATATAGATTTTTCTACCTATGCAGCGATATACTACCATGCTACAGATACAGAAGCAGATGCAATAAAGACTTATGAGAAGTTACAGGAAGAAAGCCATACTACAGGAGAAACAAGGAGATAACTGTTCACAATAATGACACACAGCAATCAAGCGGGTACTACAGAAGACTGCACTAAACTACATTACATGTACAAGATGATTAAAGGCCTAGTGTGAAGAATGAAGCCTAGATTGATGAAGACTTTTAAATACATGAAGGAGAAAAGAAGTTATGTACACCAAGAGACTGGAAGAGAAATCCATGCCTTAGGTAATCGATTGACGAAGTTCAAGGAGAACAGTTTCAAGATGAATAATCTATTCAAGAAGTGTGACGCTGAGGACAACAGTTTACTAAAGTGATGAACAGATAACAAGAGAAAATGTTTTTGTACATGGAACAAGGACTTACTGATGTCAAGCTATGATAAAAGCCATGACACACATGAAGCAACCAATGAAGACGTGTATGATATGCTATCAATGGATTTAATACACAGCTTAAACGTGAACGTTTTTTATTTTCAGAAGAAGAAAATGAACACTTTTCAAAGAGAAGACATATCTCAACATTTACAGAAAATGGACAATACTACTTTGATTTTTACAAGACAAACTAAGATGAACTTAAGAAAAGACATAAGCAAGAAGAGAAGAAAACTGCTGTTATAAGTTTGAACACTAGAGCGAACTAATAAGAATGCACCCAGCACCATATAGCATCAATAATATTTTCCTTTTGAACCACAAGTGGGAAGGTAGTAGTTAGTTTAGTTTTTTTTTTTATGCTGAAAATTCACCAGAATGTTGCATATTACTTTTTTGTGTTTTGCCCCTTCTCTCATCTTCCTTTTTATTTTTTCTCAAAGGTGCTGAGGACAATATCAATTATCCGCAAAAATACCCATACAATGGGGTTTGCTGTACCTGATACATTTGATGACTACAGAAGCTGAACTTTGCAACTTACAAGAAAGACTTCTTCAAAATAAATTTAACTTGATGCATCAACAGTATGCCCAGCGCCTGAACAAAAGTGACTGCTGGATTTGCTCATACAGCCTTTATCCTTGAAGAGGATGCCCAACCTAGCCATTCCAGTACTATCTGAAGAGTAGGAATCCAGAGTGTCCGGAGGAAACCCACACAGACACAGAGAGCACATACAAACTCCTTTCAGACCCAGCGCTGCAAGGCGAGAGCACTAACCTCTACGCCACTGCGCTGTTCACATGAAGTTAAAGAAAAATATTCTTCAGAAATGTTTAAATATGCAATACATGGATAATTAAAAGAGAAAATCCAATTCACCAGAATAAAGGACAGTTTAACATTTGTTTGCATTACAAGAGAGATGAAAATATCCTAAATGATGAAAAGATATGTTCAGGAAGGGACAATCGTAAATCTGCACACAGCTCTGCATAGTGAATGAAACTGTACTAAATTGCAACCCGACTGATAATGAAAATAATACAACGTTCCGTTTAATAATACAACTTGGAGATGACCGTTGTTACTCTTCCTTTTCAAGTTTCAAGAAAGCATCCTGGGACAAATGAAATTGCCCTATGACTGGTTCTAGCATACAAGTTATTGCCTGATGGTGGAAAAGGTAGATGCACCATAACAAGAGGAACACCCGCTACATGACTTGAAGAGCAAGAACAGTTCAAATAGCAATTAAATATCTAATCCGTATATATACAAGAAAAGTACTGAAGAAATTAAGAGAGTGAAACGCCTTCAAGTGCCATGATATGCAAAGACTGTCTTATACACTAGATTTAAAGATGCAAGATGACTAGCCATAGTCAACTCAGAAAATATAGAGTTAAATGCGGGACTATTTGATAATATTACAGATGAAATGTTCTAAACCCTAGGTTCTCAACGTGTGGGACGCGTACCCCAGGGGGTACTTCTGATGGTTCCAGGGGGTACTTGGTGAGTACAGGGTCTTAAAAGGGGTACATACCAATAAAATGTTGAGAAACACTGTTCTAAACAACCTGAACTGTCAATAATGCGTTAAAGTGGCAGACTTCACTGCTAGTAAAACACTGGACTGATACTAGATTGCTGTAAAGCGGCACAAGGGGGGATCCTTACTGCATACAAGAATTACAGACACTTGACTGAAAGCTATATGAAACATATGATACCTGTAAAAGAAGTTTCCAGAAAAGAAAATTCTGAATTACTACTGATTCCAATACTAATGAATGATTGCTGCGGAGAACTACTTCAATCAGAGAGAAGATCTACACATGACTTATCCAGGATCAAGCATGTAACTACATTAAATATTGCCGTGAGAAGAGACTGTGCTTAACAAGAAAACAACCTTATATCAAACTTAATCTACAAGATAATCTATCACATTTGATTTTTTGAGAAAATAAACATGCCAAGATTTACATACAAGAATGCTGACAGTCTACAACATAAGTTTCAAGAGACTTTTAATTCAACAGTAAAGATCCTAATTAATTCAAGAGAGAGAATTACTCCTAAATATTGGAAGTATGAAGTAGAGAAGCAACTTCAACAATGAGATGTCAATATATATGTTTTATTGAGAATATATTTGAAAACAGCTACGGCAACTAGCTAGCTTGCAATTTGAATTGCTAAAGAACTTTTCAATGCTTACATTTTTTATATGATATCTATATTTAAATAGAAAGATGACATTATTTTATGGGATTCTGTTGGCAAACTACATATACTTTGTTCTGCTACATACCATTTGTGTAAGAAACCTTGTGGTATAAGAAAGGTGTAATTAACTGTATTAATACATAATACTAACCAACTAACTAATTAACCTGTTGTAAGCTAACAATAAAATGTTGAATGTATTGTGTTCAAAAGAACCTAGGGGCCACATGAATGGTATAATTCCTGTTTATACATTTTGAACTTTAAGTTTTACCATATGTCTTAAAATGGGTGAAAAATATGCCTAGAATGTTCCTACATATCTACACAAGCTACCACAGTGATAGAAACTGCAGATTTAAGGGTGAATCCATACATATGTCATATACAAAGACTACAGCCATATTTAGACCAGCAAAATATGTTTATTGGAGAAGATATTAATCTCACTATTGAGTCTATTGCCAGGCAGGCAACACAGCTGATAACGCTACTTAATGAGCAAGGTTTTGCATGAATGAAAGATTGCATTACTTTTAATTTTGATTATAGAATTTATTTTTTTCCCCTGGAGAAATATAACAACAACGGAGATCGCTAATCATCTGCCATCATTTTCCTGCAAGGGGGGATGTCAGCATTCTAGCAGTTTTATTTATGCAGGAAAAACTGTCATATGTGTATGTATATATAAACATTAATAATCAATACAGTCCTTCTAAAGAAATAAATAATTATTGTTAAACCCTATATGATAGAATCCAGCATTAAATGCAATTCAAAGTAATAGATTCTGTCAGTGACAGTTAGAGACAGTGCAACTTTCATAAGGTTAGTTTAACTTGTAAGCTAGACAATTGTTTACATGTTCCTTTGCTTGAAGGCCAAGGCCAGCAAGAAAAGATACACATTTCCCAGCTAGAGAAGTCAAAATATGGAAGATATAAAACAAAAACAAGGTGTTTTCCCAATTAGCTGGTGGGTTCATAGTTTTTTATTATTATTAATAGATTGTTATTTATGACGAGATAGCGACATCTGCCGGTTAGACATATAATATTTATTTTATAAGAAAGACAAATATATACAACATGATTTTATGTTATTAAGATTTAATATGCAATTATATCTTATATGATTAATTGTTTTAAGAAGAATTATATAATAAGCTTTATATTTAAATAAGTATATTAGAAGCCCTGTATGTTTTAATAAGCCTTAAATTGCTGAAGGCTCTCACAGGTCTGGTTACAGAGTCAACCTGACCAATCTCATGTCTGGGGAAGTACCAAGACATTCCAACATAATTAGCAGTGAACACTTTATCAGAAATGCGTCATGAATGACATTGTTTAGTCTCCATGTCTGGGTCAGCCAACAGACAAGATGGCTGTTGACATCCATTTTTAATTACGTGCATCAGAAATGACCTAAACAAAAAGTCAAGCACTCCAAATGACGTTAATTCCCACAAGATAAGGTAATTAAGAATTTATAAACAATAATATTGTGACTTAGGTAATCAAAACATGATAAAGCATTGACGCACGAAAGCTTTAGCCAATCAGAACCTGGGATGCAGGGAAAGTCCAGATTAGGCAGCCATATTGCCTCTAACCCCTATAAAAGTAGGGCCTGAAAGCTCATAGTTTGCACAAGCCCAACAATCTCCTGAGAAGACACATGAGGCAGAAGCTACCTTCCCACACGTGGTTCTAGATGCTGAAGAGATGACAGAGAAGGGGTAATATGCTTAATATTCTGGTGATTTACTGTATTAATTTTTCAGCATTAAGTTTTGTTAAGATGTTAGCAAGAAGTTTTTTTAGAAGCTATTTTTTTATGCTATTTCTTTAAGAAGATTACTACAAGTTTTACACAGCTACTAGATACATAGCTATTGATACAGATGAGACTACTTTTGATCTTATTCTACATAACACAACTGTTATATTACTTTTTGAATGTACTTAGAAGATTGATAATTGCTTGGCTATAAAGCCTTGATGAGATGGAATACTGTTATAAGGAAACACTACTTGGAACTGTTCATATTTTGTATATATGCTGTATGATAAGCAAATACAATTTTTTATATAAAATCATATACTGAGTGCTCTGATTCATTTCAAGGTATACCGTCAATCTATAATTACTGTTATAGAGGGTTCAGACCCCACTATGCCGGATTTATATGATAGCAACGCTTTAAGGGCTGGTCCTTTACTGAGTTAGCAATCATGAAAAAGGCAAAAACCGCTCAGGTTTTTGACAGTTGGCGCCCAACGGTTGATGGTTATCTTGATTGTGATCTTGAAAAATACTTTCTATGGTGAAAGCATGGACCATAGTTTTCTATCGCGATAAGAGAATAAAAAAGTACTTATATACTCAAATATAGAGTTGGATATGCATATGAAGCATCCAAAAATCTAAAGCAAAGAAGGAAGATATTCTTATGCTTTAAAATCTCATAGAAGAGAATTACTAATGAACACACTCAGTTTATAGTCTATGAAAAGACTTAGAAGAGAAAATAAATACTTTGACCTATTGAACCTAAGAAAAGGAATAGCGCTGCAAGTACTTTTCTGACAAAATGAAGCAGATTATATTGGAGCAGCATACTGAAGTAGAGTATATAGCTATACATTATGAAAATGGCTACCTTAGAAGTGCAGAAAACTTTTTGAGACAAGCTCAGTGAAAAAAGAAAAATGAGAGAGCAGTTTTTGTCAAACAAAGAACATTTTTTATATATATGAAGAGATTCTGCTATCAAGAGAATTAACATTTTTTTTTATACTGGAGAATTGAACAGACTTTGTGATGAAAGCAAAAGCTCCTATAAATAACTTTTTTGAAAAAAAAAGAGAAAAATCCTGTTTTAAAGATGTATGGCTCTTTAAATATAGAAGACTGCAGACACAAGACAAGTTACTACAGACATAAATGAGATGTAAGAGGACATTTTTATTTTTGCAATTTTTTTACGAGAACAAGAATCTTTAGTGTGTGGTTAGCACTACCAGATGCCGACACAGGAGAAGACAAGACAATCCTTAAACTGACAGCAACACAACATGCATTCAGAGATAGACTTAAAGAGATATGACACTTGATTTTTTTTTCTCTCGAGACTACAAATGAAAGATTTTTTTTATATGACTGCTGATCTCAGTTTTCTTTGTTGAAGATAAGAAAGAAAGAAAAAAAAAAGGCTACTACAGTCTTTTTATACAGAAGTTAATCAACAATTATGCCAAGAAGGAAATAGAAGAAGAATGCACTAGTGAAGATTCAAGTTTTTTTTGTTTTTGTTTTTTTTATCATGAGAAGCTAAAAGAGTGATGAAGACTCATATATAGCAGCTGCCATGTTGAGATGTAACGGATGAACATACAGAAGTGACCGTTAAACAAGGTTTTTCATTTTTATAGTCCTAGCCTCAAGGGGGGAAATCTCTACTCATTTTTGAGGCTAGATCCTATTAAGAAGCATCAAGAGACTCTATTTTTGTGACTACATTATACTAAGAAGGTTTCACTAAAGAAGAATTGAAAATGTTGCTATTGAAGCTTGGAAGTCTCACAAGATAATCTCTTTTGTCTGAACCAAAGAAGACTCCAAACAAGCATTCCTTGCAGGCACCCAGAAGAAACCCACTAAGATAAAGCGATGAAAGCTACATGCTAGAAGACTATGCAAAGATATCAACATGAAGACAAGCCATTTGATGAGGCTATGTTATAAGCAGCTCTGATCTGAAAACAGCTGAAGAAGAAACAATTGGAACTGGAGTAACCAGAGAAGTGTGAGGGCTAAAAAGTACTTTTACTTCTTTAACAACTCCGACCACTGGTTGACGCACCAGCTGAGAGAAGATCGAGACAGCACTAAGAGAAAAGTGGGCCTGAAGGAATACAAGAAAAGAAGACCAGACAGAAGAAGACACCAGGTTAAAAGATAAATTAGATTATCAGGTGGGTGAAGAGAGAGCATTAGAAGATGAGGATGGAGTTATTTAGGTTTTACAGATAAATCAGATGAACTAGAAGAGGACAAGATTTTTGACATAGAAAATACCAGAAGATGAGTGAAAGAAGACTTTGATGGACATTTGAAACTACAATAGAGACTGTTACATCATATCAAGATATCAAGACTAAGATGTCAAGATCACCCAGTTATAGAAGAAGACAGCCAATGTAAAGTTTTTTGAAAAAGACTGATAAATATACATAGATATTCTATTTTTGATTCCGTATATGAAGAAGATGTGGAAGATATAGATTTGTCTACCTATGCAGCGATATACTACCATGCTACAGATACAGAAGCAGATGCAATAAAGACTTATGAGAAGTTACAGGAAAAAAGCCATACTACAGGAGAAACAAGGAGATAACTGTTCACAATAATGACACACAGCAATCAAGCGGGTACTACAGAAGACTGCACTAAACTACATTACATGTACAAGATGATTAAAAGCCTAATGTGAAGAATGAAGCCTGGATTGATGAAGACTTTTAAATACATGAAGGAGAAAAGAAGTTATGTACACCAAGAGACTGGAAGAGAAATCCATGCCTTAGGTAATCGATTGACGAAGTTCAAGGAGAACAGTTTCAAGATGAATACTCTATTCAAGAAGTGTGACGCTGAGGACAACAGTTTACTAAAGTGATGAACAGATAACAAGAGAAAATGTTTTTGTACATGGAACAAGGACTTACTGATGTCAAGCTATGATAAAAGCCATGACACACATGAAGCAACCAATGAAGACGTGTATGATATGCTATCAATGGATTTAATACACAGCTTAAACGTGAAAGTTTTTTATTTTCAGAAGAAGAAAATGAACACTTTTCAAAGAGAAGACATATCTCAACATTTACAGAAAATGGACAATACTACTTTGATTTTTACAAGACAAACTAAGATGAACTTAAGAAAAGACATAAGCAAGAAGAGAAGAAAACTGCTGTTATAAGTTTGAACACTAGAGCGAACTAATAAGAATGCACCCAGCACCATATAGCATCAATAATATTTTCCTTTTGAACCACAAGTGGGAAAGTAGTAGTTAGTTTAGTTTTTTTTTTTTATGCTGAAAATTCACCAGAATGTTGCATATTACTTTTTTGTGTTTTGCCCCTTCTCTCATCTTCCTTTTTATTTTTTCTCAAAGGTGCTGAGGACAATATCAATTATCCGCAAAAATACCCATACAATGGGGTTTGCTGTACCTGATACATTTGATGACTACAGAAGCTGAACTTTGCAACTTACAAGGAAGACTTCTTCAAAATAAATTTAACTTGATGCATCAACAGTATGCCCAGCGCCTGAACAAAAGTGACTGCTGGATTTGCTCATACAGCCTTTATCCTTGAAGAGGATCCCCAACCTAGCCATTCCAGTACTATCTGAAGAGTTGGAAACCAGAGTGTCCGGAGGAAACCCACACAGACACAGAGAGCACATACAAACTCCTTTCAGACCCAGCGCTGCAAGGCGAGAGCACTAACCTCTACGCCACTGCGCTGTTCACATGAAGTTAAAGAAAAATGTTCTTCAGAAATGTTTAAATATGCAATACATGGATGGGGGCGGAGCTAGCCATGCTTCTGTGAGGACATGTTTTTCCGGAGCTCCTCATCCACCCGCCTAACTTTGGCTCAAGAAACCGAGTTATTCAACCCGAAAGCTCCCACAACATGTCAGGTAGATCAAAGGGCAAAACAAGATCAAAATCTACTCCCTTCAGGAACGAAGTACAGCAGCAAGTCACAAAATATCTTAAGAGGAACGAAGCGACGCAGACACTAGTGTTGGGCGAACAGTGTTCGCCACTGTTCGGGTTCTGCAGAACATCACCCTGTTCGGGTGATGTTCGAGTTCGGCCGAACACCTGACGGTGCTCGGCCAAACCGTTCGGCCATATGGCCGAACTAAGAGCGCATGGCCGAACGTTCCCCGAACGTTCGGCTAGCGCTGTGATTGGCCGAACGGGTCACGTGGTTCGGACCCGAACGCGCTCTGATTGGCCGAACGGTCACGTGGTTCGGGTAAATAAATACCCGAACCACGTCATATCTCCGCCATTTGTCTGTGGGTTTAGCTTTGGGTAGGCAGGCAGGGTAGTTCGCGCTCCAGCCACGCTAGCCAGGGTCCCCCCTGTCATTGTGTCACTGCTGGGAACAGTAGTACACCGCTTGCTCAGCCACACTATATAGCATTCTGTTTACTGCCACTCTGTGTACCTCGCTCAGCCACACTATATAGCATTCTGTTTACTGCCACTCTGTGTCTGCTGGGAATAGTAGTACACCGCTTGCTCAGCCACACTATATAGCATTCTGTTTACTGCCACTCTGTGTACCTCGCTCAGCCACACTATATAGCATTCTGTTTACTGCCACTCTGTGTCTGCTGGGAATAGTGGTACACCGCTCGCTCAGCCACACTATATAGCATTCTGTTCACTGTTCTGTGTCTGCTTGGAATAGTGGTACACCGCTCGCTCAGCCACACTATATAGCATTCTGTTTACTGTTCTGTGTCTGCTGGGAATAGTGGTACACCGCTCGCTCAGCCACACTATATAGCATTCTGTTTACTGTTCTGTGTCTGCTGGGAATAGTGGTACACCGCTCGCTCAGCCACACTATATAGCATTCTGTGCACTGTTCTGTGTCTGCTGGGAATAGTGGTACACCGCTCGCTCAGCCACACTATATAGCATTCTGTTCACTGTTCTGTGTCTGCTGGGAATAGTGGTACACCGCTCGCTCAGCCACACTATATAGCATTCTGTTTACTGTTCTGTGTCTGCTGGGAATAGTGGTACACCGCTCGCTCATCCACACTATATAGCATTCTGTTCACTGTTCTGTGTCTGCTGGGAATAGTGGTACACCGCCCGCTCAGCCACACTATATAGCATTCTGTTCACTGTTCTGTGTCTGCTGGGAATAGTGGTACACCGCTCGCTCAGCCACACTATATAGCATTCTGTTCACTGTTCTGTGTCTGCTGGGAACAGTAGTACACCGCTCGCTCAGCCAGAGTATATAGCATTGTGTTTACTGCCACTCTGTGTACACCGCTCAGCCAGACTATATACCATTGTTTACTGACACTCTGTGTACACCGCTCAGCCAGACTATATACCATTGTTTACTGACACTCTGTGTACACCGCTCAGCCAGACTATATACCATTGTTTACTGCCACTCTGATTCTGCTGGGAACAGTAGTACACCGCTCGCTCAGCCAGACTATATAGCATTGTGTTTACTGCCACTCTGTGTACACCGCTCAGCCAGACTATATACCATTGTTTACTGACACTCTGTGTACACCGCTCAGCCAGACTATATACCATTGTTTACTGAAACTCTGTGTACACCGCTCAGCCAGACTATATACCATTGTTTACTGCCACTCTGATTCTGCTGGGAACAGTAGTACACCGCTCGCTCAGCCAGACTATATACCATTGTTTACTGACACTATATAGCAGACTATATAGCATTGTGTGTACACCGCTCAGCCAGACTATATACCATTGTTTACTGACACTCTGTGTACACCGCTCAGCCAGACTATATACCATTGTTTACTGCCACTCTGATTCTGCTGGGAACAGTAGTACACCGCTCGCTCAGCCAGACTATATACCATTGTTTACTGACACTCTGTGTACACCGCTCAGCCAGACTATATACCATTGTTTACTGCCACTCTGATTCTGCTGGGAACAGTAGTACACCGCTCGCTCAGCCAGACTATATACCATTGTTTACTGACACTCTGTGTACACCGCTCAGCCAGACTATATACCATTGTTTACTGCCACTCTGATTCTGCTGGGAACAGTAGTACACCGCTCGCTCAGCCAGACTATATACCATTGTTTACTGACACTATATAGCAGACTATATAGCATTGTGTGTACACCGCTCAGCCAGACTATATACCATTGTTTACTGACACTCTGTGTACACCGCTCAGCCAGACTATATACCATTGTTTACTGCCACTCTGATTCTGCTGGGAACAGTAGTACACCGCTCGCTCAGCCAGACTATATACCATTGTTTACTGACACTCTGTGTACACCGCTCAGCCAGACTATATACCATTGTTTACTGCCACTCTGATTCTGCTGGGAACAGTAGTACACCGCTCGCTCAGCCAGACTATATACCATTGTTTACTGACACTCTGTGTACACCGCTCAGCCAGACTATATACCATTGTTTACTGCCACTCTGATTCTGCTGGGAACAGTAGTACACCGCTCGCTCAGCCAGACTATATACCATTGTTTACTGACACTATATAGCAGACTATATAGCATTGTGTGTACACCGCTCAGCCAGACTATATACCATTGTTTACTGACACTCTGTGTACACCGCTCAGCCAGACTATATACCATTGTTTACTGCCACTCTGATTCTGCTGGGAACAGTAGTACACCGCTCGCTCAGCCAGACTATATACCATTGTTTACTGACACTCTGTGTACACCGCTCAGCCAGACTATATACCATTGTTTACTGCCACTCTGATTCTGCTGGGAACAGTAGTACACCGCTCGCTCAGCCAGACTATATAGCATTGTGTTTACTGCCACTCTGTGTACACCGCTCAGCCACACTATATAGCATTGCGTACTCTGCCAGTCAGTGTGTATATTGCTGGGATCAGTAATACTCCACTCACCGTCAACCACTATATGAGCTCAACATGAGTTCCCCAGAGACCTCCGCTGTGAGCAGCACTCCCAACAACAGCAACAGCCAACGCCCCACGCAAGCTATAACATCCACCCCAGCAGCCAGTGGTCAGCAGCAGCCCTCCCCGGAGGAGAACGTTGTGTCCATCAGTCCGTCGCCAGAGCGATTAATGAGGGCTGCCATTGAGGAGATGATGGGGCCTGATGTGGAGGAGGAGGTCTGGCTCAGGCCAGCATCCCAAGTTAATGTTGAGGACGATGAGGGGTCTGTGTCTGGGGATGTTGGGGTGGCAGAGGTGGTGGGTGGGTCAGACTCAGGAGAAGAGTTGTATGATGAGGATGATGATCGGGACCATCTGTATGTGCCTCAGAGTCCGACCCCGGAAAACATGTTGTATCGTGTGTTTAGGTACTAAAATCTGCGTTCCCTCCCAGTAGTGTTGGGCGAACAGTGTTTGCCACTGTTCGGGTTCTGCAGAACATCACCCTGTTCGGGGTGACTATATAGCAGACTATATAGCATTGTGTTTAATGCCACTCTGTGTACACGGCTCAGCCACACTATATAGCATTGTGTTTACTTCCACTCTGTGTCTGCTGGGAACAGTAGTACACCGCTCACCCGCCACTGTATAGCATTGTGCTCTGTGTCACTGCTGACAATAGTGGTACACCGCTCACCCACCACTGTATAGCATTTCTGTACTGCCACTGTACTGCTGCCAGTCAGCGTGTACTTTAAGGATAAGTGAAATGAGGAAGAAATCCGGTGAAAGAGGGAGGGGCAAGGGAAGAGGTGTTTCCCCTGACGGTTCACGTACAGGCCACAGGGGAGCACCCAAGAAAACCCACTCAATACTGCCCATGTTGTCCAGGACAACAACCCTCACAGATCCAAAAGAACAGGACCAGATAATTACTTGGATGACCTCTCAAGCGTCCAGCAGTGGGTTAAGCAGCACCAGCACATCACGCACGAGGTCCGAGTCCTCAGCCAGTTAAAGTCTGGGCTTTCTTTGAAGACTGCACTGAGGATGTTACCATGGCGATTTGCAAGGTGTGCAAGACCCGCCTGAGCAGGGGGAAAAGTATTAACAACCTCTCCACCACCAGCATGAGCCGCCACATTCTATCCAAACATCCCACTCTGTGGGCAAACGCGGCAGGACAGGGTACCACCAGCAACACTGCCTCCCTTGGGTTCACCAGACTCACCACCAGACCCGCCTCAGCAGCAGCAGTAGCCCAGCCATTGCGTGGTTCACAACATTCACAAACATCAGACGATGCTGACACTGTCACTTTCCGGACTAGTGCTCTTGAGGTCTCCCAGTGTTCATCAAACACAACAACCAACAGCCCTTCGGTGTGCAGCGCTACGGTTGAGTTGTCTGTCTCTGAGATGTTTGAGCACAAGAGGAAATTGCCAGCAAATGACCCCCGGGCCGTGGCAGTAACAGCCAGCCAGCATAGCCAAGCTTCTGGCCTGCGAAATGCTGCCATATCGAGTGGTGGAGACAAACAGCTTCAAGGGCATGATGTCAGTGGCCATCCCACGTTACGTTGTTCCCAGCCGCTACCACTTTGCGCGCTCTGCAGTGCCTGAGTTGCATGAGCACGTGGTCAGCTAAATAACCCGAAGCTTGAAGAATGCCGTTGCCTGCAAGGTTCACCTCACCACTGACACCTGGACGAGTGCGTTCGGCCAGGGTCGATACATCTCCCTTACCGCGCACTGGGTGAACCTTGTGGAGCCTGGCAGCGATTCCTCACCTGCTACGGCGCGGGTGTTGCCCACGCCGCAAACAGCTGGATAACAACAGCAGCACCTACCTCTCTGACTCCTTCTCCTCCAACGCATCTCAAAGCTGTACCTCATCCGGAAATGCTAACCCAGCACCAGCAGCAGTAGGATCGTGGAAGCAGTGCAGCACAGCTGTTGGCATGCGTCAGCAAGCGTTGCTGAAGCTGATCTGCCTTGGGGATAAGCAGCACACAGGGGAGGAAATTTGGAGGGGAATAAAGGAACAGACGGATTTGTGGCTGGCACCGCTGGACCTGAAACCGGGCATGAAGCTAGACACCTGGCACGAACTGGCAATGTACGCAATAGAGGTGCTGGCTTGCCCGGCAGCCAGCGTTATGTCGGAACGCTGTTTCAGTGCTGCCGGAGGCATCATCACAGATCGGCGTATCCGCCTCTCCACAGAAAATGCAGACCGTCTGACTCAAATTAAAATGAATCAATCCTGGATTGGAAACGACTACGCAACACTCCTGGACCCCAACCAAGTAACATGACCGATGAACATCTGGGATGGTTTAGCGTTTCCGGTCCCTGTTTATTGAACCTCTCATCTGTATTACATTTATGACTGCATGGCGGCAAAAAGCATTGCTGCTATATCCGCACGCTTTTTGTCCTCATGCAAGGCCTGGGTTGTTGTGTCTCACAAAGCGTGGCCTTCTCCTCCTGCGCCTCCTCCTGTTCCATCACGTGTGCTGCTGCTGCTGCTGCTGCTGCTGCTGCTGGGTTACCGTTGCCGGTCCCTGTTTATGGAACCTCTTATCTTTATTACATTTATGACTACATGGCGGTACAAAGCATGCTATCCGCACGCTTTTTGTCCTCATGCAAGGCCTGGGTTGTTGTGTCTCACAAAGCGTGGCCTTCTCCTCCTGCGCCTCCTCCTGTTCCATCACGTGTGCTGCTGCTGCTGCTGCTGCTGCTGGGTTACCGTTGCCGCGTGGTCCCTGTTTATGGAACCTCTTATCTTTATTACATTTATGACTACATGGCGGTACAAAGCATGCTATCCGCACGCTTTTTGTCCTCATGCAAGGCCTGGGTTGTTGTGTCTCACAAAGCGTGGCCTTCTCCTCCTGCGCCTCCTCCTGTTCCATCACGTGTGCTGCTGCTGCTGCTGCTGCTGCTGGGTTACCGTTGCCGCGTGGTCCCTGTTTATTGAACCTCTTATCTTTATTACATTTATGACTACATGGCGGTACAAAGCATGCTATCCGCACGCTTTTTGTCCTCATGCAAGGCCTGGGTTGTTGTGTCTCACAAAGCGTGGCCTTCTCCTCCTGCGCCTCCTCCTGTTCCATCACGTGTGCTGCTGCTGCTGCTGCTGCTGGGTTAGCGTTGCCGCGTGGTCCCTGTTTATTGAACCTCTTATCTTTATTACATTTATGACTACATGGCGGTACAAAGCATGCTATCCGCACGCTTTTTGTCCTCATGCAAGGCCTGGGTTGTTGTGTCTCACAAAGCGTGGCCTTCTCCTCCTGCGCCTCCTCCTGTTCCATCACGTGTGCTGCTGCTGGGTTAGCGTTGCCGCGTGGTCCCTGTTTATTGAACCACTTATCTTTATTACATTTATGACTGCATGGTGGTACAAAGCATGCTATCCGCACGCTTCTTGTCCTCATGCAAGGCCTGGGTTGTTGTGTCTCAAAGCGTGGCCTTCTCCTCCTGCGCCACCCTCCTCCTGTTCCATCACGTGTGCTGCTGCTGGGTTAGCATTACCGGTCCCTTTTCCTGGAACCTCTTATATGTATTACATTTATGACTGCATGCCGACAAAAAGCATGTTACCTGTGCAAAGAAAACAGACATTTCCCGCATTTAAAAGACAGTTTTCCCTTTGAAACTTTAAAATCGATTTTCTCAAAAACTATAAGCTCTTTTTGCTAAATTTTTTTTTCCTCTTGTACCCACTCCCAAGGTGCACATACCCTGTAAATTTGGGGTATGTAGCATGTAAGGAGGCTTTACAAACCACAAAAGTTCGGGTCCCCATTGACTTCCATTATGTTCGGAGTTCGGGTCGAACACCCGAACATCGCGGCCATGTTCGGCCTGTTCGGCCCGAACCCGAACATCTAGATGTTCGCCCAACACTAGCAGACACCAGTCAAAATGGCCGACGGGTCTCCGTCCTCCGGCAAGACAGCAAAGGCTGCAGACACAGAGTCAGCTACCATGAAATCTCTTAATGAGATACGGGATTTCCTCCACACTTTACCTACTAAAGATGATCTCACCGATCTGGCAGAGCGCATTACATCGGCTTCCCGGGCCGAGTTGCAGGTGGTCCAAGATGAAGTTGATCTGCACGATAACCGAATAGCCCGGCTGGAAAGCGACATGGATGACCTGAAGGCGGATCTCAAACAACTAAAAGAGGAAAAAGAAAAGCAGGCCGCCACTAACTCCATGCTGCGCGCCGGCCTGGAAGATCTTCAGAATCGCAGTTGCCGCTGCAACATACGGGTGAGGGGTCTTCCGGAGTCATATGGAACGACACAAATAGAACCCGCACTGATAGCGATCTTCAATAAGGTCCTTAACCACCATACGGAAGACTCTATCAAATTCGACCGTGCGCATAGAGCACTACGGCCTAAACCAGCAGAGAGAGACCCGCCACGTGACATTATCTGCAAGCTACACCATTATAGCCTGAAAGACGCCATCATGCAGGCAGCAAGACAGATGGACTGTATTGAATATGACGGCCAAAAAATACAGCTATATCAGGACTTAGCTCCGGGAACCCTAGCTCAGAGAAGAGCACTACAACCGCTGCTGAAGGCAGTGTTCGAAAAAGGTTGGAAATATCGCTGGGGTTTTCCCTTCCACCTGATTATCCTGGAAGAGGACAAGACCCATATTCTGCGGAACCCTGCAGAGCTACCTGAGCTCTTTGAAGCCCTGCAAATGCAGCCAGTGGCCGTGCCGGAATGGAAACCCGACCAAATGACCTCCGGGCTGCCGCAAAGAAATAGACGCAAGAGACAGATCCCACAAAATGGCGACAATGCTTCTCCGTAGGCCTTATTCTCACTCAGGCCTCCTACGACGCTAGATAAGGTACTGTAGCCCAATTAAATTTATTATCACTGCGTAGATAGACATGGTCCTCCCCCTCCTATGGAGCTTACATTTAAGCCATATTGGCTCCTTTTGGACCCCTCACACCGAGCAGAGTGCTTACAGGAGCCCATGCCGTCTAACTTTTACTGTAAGGTGCTACTAGCCCCACTGAGCCTCCCGAACGGTCGCACAGGGCCGAAGTAGCCCACCCAGAGGAACTTGATACGGGACGGACCTATATGAATGTGGTTGGTGTGACGTCTCCCATACAGGATAACTTTAACCCACTTCATTCAGAAGACGCCGCACGTCTGATCGTGCTATTATGGTCATTCTTTAAACTTGCTGGGAACACGCCACTACATTGATTATGCATGTACACCATTCATGGTACATACTTAGATGCGGATGGGCTCTAAGACGCCTGCTCTCAGTGGCCTGATCAGATATCTTTGGCCTGAAGCGGCTATGACAATGGGTTATCAAAATCTCATGACAACTATTGTACGCCCCGAAGGGGGAAATCTATGACTGTATTTAGATATGTAGTGATGGAACCGGGGGACTCTGTGTCAGGGGACTGGGCTGAAAAGCTGCTACCCAGGCCTGTGGCCTAGGGGACGCCTAGTAAGTCTGTCATATCGGCACGGTGGGCATCGTGTCTACACTTTTATTTTGCAAACACTAGGTGCTCTGCCCCTAGAAAGCACGTTACAGAGAATCGGGCATCCTTAATTGTTAGTGCCATCAACTCTTACATGCATGGCTGTGGGGGGGGGGGTGGGCTCCAGACTTGGCCAACGGGGGATCCGAAAGGGGGAGATCACCTAGTCCTAACAACAAATGGGGCTGCTAATCAAAGTCGTAGGGGAGTCTGAAAGTGTCCTGACAAGGTTATAAAACTCGGTAATATAATAAGTAACGTTTCAACTATGCAGGTGGGTGGCTGAGAGGGCCCCACTCCTCGCGTTTGTAATGGTTGCTCGTAGCCCACATAGGGAGACTCTGGTAGTCTTATCCCATAGGTGGGCATCAGCTGATATTAGTTTTTCCTTCATGTTGAAGGTTAAGAGTATTTTTCGGTTTATTTGTTCCCATTCCAGGTTGATTGTTCTCGCACCTATGGCACACACCGCTGGCACAGGTATCATGCCTCACGCATGGCTGATGTGAGGTGTATTTCCATCAACGCCAGAGGTCTCAATACTCCAGAAAAAAGGAGAATTCTCTTGAAAGATATGTGGAAGCAAAAAGCGCAAATTGTCTTTGTACAGGAGACGCATTTTAAAAAGGGACACCACCCTAGCTTTAGAGATAAAAACTACCCAAATGTATACCTGGGAGTCTCCCCTGAGACAAAGACAAAAGGCGTTGCTATATTAGTAAACAGAAATTTACCCTTTTCTGTTCTGGATGTGAAAGCTGACGTTAATGGAAGATTTGTACTGGTAAAATGCACTATAAAAGATATAAAATATACACTGGGCTCAATTTACACTCCTAACACACACCAAGTCACCTTCGTGTCTAGATTTCTGGATGCCCTGGATTCTTTTGCGGAAGGAAGTATTATCCTGGGGGGGATCTCAACACAACATTGAACCCTAAACTTGATAATTCCCAGGGTAGAGCCTCCCTTTCATACGCTAAAATTAACAAAATTAAACGTATGCTACACGAACGACAACTGATTGACGTTTGGAGGGCTACCCACCCTGATACAAAAGATTTTACTTATTATTCCAATGTACATCAGACCTACAGCAGAATTGATTATATTTTAATATCCCACAATCTGCTGACAGAACATGTCTCTGCGGACATCGGAATAATGTCATATTCAGACCACTCTCCTGTAGGCGTAAATCTAACCTGTAGATATAAGAAGGAATGCCCGTTCACATGGAGACTTAACACGGCCCTTTTACATGATGAAATCACACGTACAGAAATCCTGAAAGAGTTAAAAGACTATTTTACTATAAATGACACGGAGGACATATCCCCAACGTCTCTCTGGGATGCCCATAAGTGTGTGTTGAGAGGCTTTTTTATTCAGCTGGGATTGAGACTTAAGAGGGAAAGAAACCAGGCCATCCAGACCTTAATAGAAGAGATTCATGTGTTAGAACTGAGGCACAAACGCAACCCTATACAGGTAAACCTCACACCTCTGCAGGAAAAAAGAAGGAAACTTAATACATTCTTACAAGAATATGCGAAGCAGGCAGCCTATCGGTGCCAAAACACCTACTATATGTTGGGCAACAAACAGGGGAAATTGCTGGCAAGAGCCCTCAAGCAACAGCAGCAGAGAACTTACATTCCCCTAATTATAGATAGTAAAGGCTCTAGACATGTCAGGAGCGGTTCCATTGCCAGTAGCTTTCAAACTTTCTACACAAATTTATATAACCTATCCCTAACGGGGGGCCCCAGCGACCCGCAAGCAAGACAAGCTGCAATCGAAAATTACCTTAAAGCAGCTAAACTTCCCCAAATAGACGCAGAGACAGTTAAGGATCTTGAAGCCCCCTTCAATGAATCGGAAATCAAGGGGGTGATCGCAAGTATTAAATCAGGTAAGGCCCCCGGCCCAGACGGCTTCACTATCGACTACTATAAAAAATTTAAAGAGACCCTCACCCCATATTTGTGCAGGATGTTTAATAATATAGCTGATGATACACCTAATTCCGGTTTCTCAACACAGACTCTTGAATCCCATATTGCGGTGATACCAAAACCCAACAAAGATCCGTCCAATTGCGGTAGCTATAGGCCAATATCCCTGCTAAATATAGATATTAAAATCTTTGCAAAAGCTCTAGCAAATAGACTGGCACAGCAGATGAATTTATTAATACATTGGGATCAGGTGGGATTCATTCCCCATAGAGAGGCTAGAGACAACACCATAAGAGCGCAGATTCTGTTACAGCACGCCCGGTCTAATAACATTCCTTGTATGCTTCTTTCTACCGATGCCGAAAAGGCGTTTGACCGGGTGAGCTGGGACTGGATCATGGCGATACTTAAAAATACAAATTTAGGCCCACGTATGCTACGATCGATAGGGGCCCTTTATACTAACCCCACTGCACGAATTAAAATTAATGGAGATCTATCAAAATCACTACCTATAAGAAATGGCACTCGCCAGGGATGTCCCCTATCCCCATTGATTTTTGCACTGGCACTGGAACCGTTCTTACAGCATGTGAGAGACCGCGGTGATGTCTCGGGGATTGAGGTTAGTGACAGCTGTAATAAAATAGCCGCCTATGCGGACGATTTGTTATTCTTCCTTACAAAACCTAAGACATCCCTCCCAAGTCTGCTCGAAGAATTTAAGAAATTTGGTGAACTCTCGGCATTTAAGATAAATCTAGATAAATGCGAAGCCTACAATGTAGGGATACCTGAGCAGGTGAGGCAAGGCCTGGAACAGAAGTTTCCTTTTAAATGGAACAAACAATATATACGTTACCTGGGCACTAATATAGCCCATTCTATGAGCGACACATTCACGTTAAATTTCCCACCTATACTGAAATCCTTTTCAGATGACCTGGAAAAATGGAACTTTCCACACCTGTCTTGGCTCGGGAGTATTGCTGTAATCAAAATGAACACTATGCCGCGGCTTTTATACCTGTTCCAGACCTTGCCGATACCAGTTCCATCCAATTTTTTGGCCCGCATCCAAACACTTTTCAACAGGTACATCTGGAAGGGCAAACCACCCAGAATTAAGAAGGAAATACTCTATAGCACTAAACAATCTGGGGGTTTAGCCGTGCCTAATGTGAGCTTTTACCACTACGCTGCAGTACTCACTAGAGCGGTTGACTGGGCCAGACACAGGGATACTAAACAATGGACCAATTTAGAGTTGAGCCTGTCGACCTACCCACTTCTAAATTTATTGTGGACATTAGGGGCAAGTGTTATAAACTGTTCTTATCACCTTGCTTCGACACCATCGTCTCACAGACTGTGAGATCACTTGACTCTCCACACAGCAAACAGGAAATAGACTTTCTCAGGCTTCTCCAATGTTTCCGTTATTTATTCAAGTCACAGAAAGACAGATAGATACAGTCATCATATCCTAGCCATGCCAATCTTCATGTTGCGTTACAAGCTCATGATTAGACTCCCTACTGAAGTCACTCAGGTACCTTCTTCCTACCTACGTTACACTAAACTACCTATGTACATAGCATACATTATATCAGATTACATAAAGGAAGAACATGCTTAGAGAAATAATTGGGTTCCAGTCAGTATTGCGAGCTAGTGCGGAAGGAAGAAGCAGAAGTGAGTTCCCCATCGCTCGCTCCAGATTTAATACCGACTAGGAAAGAGTTAAATATGACATCATCTTCGCCACCCCTATATCAGTCTATTGGTGGACCCACTCGTGGTGTCATCATACCTGCCTACTCGATTAATAATCGATGAGGCACTTGACCCAGATGCAGGCATGTGGATGTTTAGTAAATATGGCCAATGTTTACTGTTCCTGTCCTGTAAGTGGAGGTCAGAGTAAACCGATGGCCTTCTCTTAGGAGCATGTTCTCAGTATCTGCGTGTATCTTCTGCTACACGCAGACCCTGAGATGCCTCTGCCTGCATCACCAAACCTCTATCTATTTTAAAGGCATACACTGCGGACAAGCCTTTTACATAAAACTCAGGCCAAGTAACTGAGGCCTACTTAAATTATAACAATCCCCCCTAAAACGGCTTGACCCGCAGATCTCAGCGTCTGAACCTCCCAGTACCTGGTTTCTTTCTTGTATGTTTCACTTTTCGATGTTTGTGCTCACACAACTTCTCTGCTCTAGGCGGTTACCCCTGGAAGAGAGAGAGCAAGACCTCTTGGTCTTCCTGTAACCAGGCTTTCTGGGGAGGCCCTACTTCTAAATCCCTCAATACCACATGCTCAGCATTTGCGTCACTTGCGTATCACTCACAAACTTGCATGACCACAGAAAAGTGAAACTCGTTTGTTTGTTACAAAACGGAGCAGTGCCAGGTGCCTTCTAAAAGAGCGCCTTTATACAATCAGCCCCATCATAGGTACTACTAAACCTATACCCGTAACCCTGTATATCCCTTAATTTAAACTATTGGTTCAGGAGATTGTTTATGAGGCACCAATCCCTGGACCGGTTAATTTATTTTACGTAATTTTAACCCGCAACCTCACCTGGATAATGATGCCTAAAGTTGTCATCCCCATCCAGACGACCAGTGGGTGTAGAAAGAACTTTGGAACTGCAGATGCCCCGTCCGAGTGTCCCTGGAACATCACCGGAACCTTTGTCCACCAGGGCAGACTGGAACTCACCTGCTCATTTTTGTGTTCTACCTCGTTAAGATCACCTGTATCATGGTGAAATCTTACCTCTAACTTCGTGTACTGTTTGTTTAACCTTTGTAACAAAATGTGGTCGTCTTGGATCAAACCCTGTTCCCCTTTGTCCCATGTCGTGTCCTCTTTCAGGACGGGAACTACCCGTGAAACTTTGACCTTTAGAGTTCTCTTAACAATTTGAGAAACAACGTCATCCAGCCTGGATGACAGGATCCATATGGGATCTCCACTCACACAATATGTTCCCCTTGGAAAATCCCCCTTATCGGAACAATTATGAGAATATACCTTGAATGTATCATTAGACCTTATGTTAAAAAACCAAACCTTTCCTTCAGCCACCGGAACTATCGGTTGGGCTTCAGGGTGGATCTTTTGAATGGTAGCCTCGCATTCTGCGTTATTGAGCCTGCAGGCTTCTTCACTAAATTTGGCTTGCCCCGGCCAACGCAGATACTTCTGCAAGAATTGCCCGCATGAGGACAACTCTACTTGCTTCACCTCCCCGTCTAGCACCAAAAAAGGTTGACCTCTCAGGTCCTGGTGTAAGACACGGGTTGAGGTGGGAACTAAGGAAGTAGCGGTGCCTAAAGGAATGTTGCACCGTTTCCATTTGTTCACCCAAACATCTCGAAGCTGCCATGCAAAAGATCCTTCTCCAGAAAAATTAATATACCTCCCCTTGTCCAATCTCTCGCTGACAAAATATGTCCCCAGCTGTCCTGATTGGACCTCTTCCCCCCTTACATCCTGAGGCACAATATGTACCTGAGGTCGGGAAGACTGTACTCTCTGCAATCTTTCGATTAAGAGTACCTCTTCACTTACCCAACTATCATGAGGATAAGCTGCTGCATATGGACTGTGTAATATCGTCCCCGGTTGTGACCCGTGTGGTGTGAATGGGGTTCCCTGTGTGGGCTTTCCCTCCCCCGGGACCGCTCTCCCCACCCTCTTTGTCACCTGGAAATGTGGCTTGATCTCGATTTTTACTTCTTGTTTCGAGAACCACCCACCCTTGGCTTTCCAGCCTTTACGTGTGTATAGTTGTTTCAGAGGCACTCTCTGTTGGTAGCTCCAGAGTGTGATGTGGTCCCCTGCGTCTCTCTGGTAAGAGAATTGACACCTCCTGCTCGTTCCTCTCCAATCTGGACCCATCTCACTCTGCATAACCAAGACAAGGTACCCCTGAATCACACACTCCACCTTTTGCATGTACCCATTGTACTGCAATGTACCTTTTAACAAACCTTTGGATCGGTGCATCGATTCTGGGAGTGTGGCATTCAATAGCAGATTTACACTGCCATTAAATTCCCACTGCCCGCACACTTGACCCTTCAGACCTTTCACCCACCTTGTGCCATGAAATTTGCTTTCTCCTGGCACAAGTGCTCTTTTCCTCCGTCCCTGCATGGTCCGTCTGTGCCAAGCGGAGGGAGGTGTGAAAGGATTAGTACCTTTGTCACCAAACATTAACATGCTTGGGCCTTGCATTCTCATTAACCCCTTATTATACATGAGAATGTCCTCTCTTCATTCTCCTAGGACGAAATGGCAACCTAGGATCACCATCAGCACGGTACTCCTCATTATAAAAGCACCACCTTGGGAAAGAAAAACATTAGCAATTTGCACTATGCTTTGCTCAGACAGTTCTTTTAGACGTTTTCCGATCTCAGGAACCTCGGTTTTTAGTCTCTTTCCCATTTCAGGAATCTCGTGTTTTAGTCTCTTTCCACTCTCAGGAATCTCGTGTTTTAGTCTCTTTCCAATCTCAGGAATCTCGCTGTTCTCCAAGCTTAGATTGGCATCTGGAACCTTTCGCGTATCCGACTGACATCTCCAGCTTTGCTGCCAGCACGGCATCTGTCTCAAATCCATATTGCCAAACACCTGAAATCGAAATACAAACAAATCAATTCTTATTAATGATTTGGGATTCGCCCTGCGGCTTGTACTCTTTACACTTTAAATCAATCAATATATATCATAATTGATCTCGTTGCTTTATGGTTCTCATGAACTCTGTTTACTCTTATTGGTAGATTGGAGTTAAACTTCACCCCCTTACCTCAGTACTATCCTCAGTACTTACCTGTTTAAAATATGCTCCCGCGGACTTCACCTTTGGAAGCTCGCTTCACCTTTGGAAGCTCTCACCACATTGCAGCTCACTCCACATCCCCCCCTATCTGTCCATGCGCGGCCGTCGCATGCACAGATTACGGATGCCACACCTGTTGCTGCTTTCCAGGTGAGCCTGCAATGCTCTTACTCATTATCGCATTTACTTATCTAGAACTTCATTGCGATACCAGCTCTGCTAGAAGTTCTGTGTGTTGTACCCTCTGATCAATGTTTGCCGTGCCACCACCTAAACTACCAAAAAAAAACTGGCTGCCTCCCTGTAGGAAGGAGCACTTTGCACTTAAACTACACAGGGTGCAGGGCTAAGCATACCAGCGTCACATGCCTGTATGCAGATCCCTGAATGCCCACTTGGTAGGTAGCCACATGGCAAACACCGTACTGATACACTGTCACTCTGTAAACGGCAATTCTATCATCTGCATAATTGCCTCATGAACTGCTGTCAGTCCTTGTTCTTTGTGCTACAATTGATAGGAGCTGGAAAAAACATATTTGACCAATCAGTGGACGGAAAAAAACGCACAAAAAACAGCCCCAGCCCAGCATAGACCTCTCAGTCAAGCTCTGGCCCTGTCCACGACAAAAACCGGAAAAAACGTTACCGCTCTGCAGAAGCGGCGACGGAAACCCGAATTGGTCAACTCCCTTTTTTCCAACTCCGGCACCCCCCTGATGCACTGTCCCCCCCTATACTCTATTGGGAACTCATGCTGCACCACCCATTAAGGTGCCCCACTTACAGGAATAATCCCATAAGGAACCCAGTACAGACCCTTTCCTGATCTGCACTGCTACGTGTGTCCCTGCACCTAGCTGGGAAACACTTCCTATTCTGGCATTCCTGTCCATGGACCCAGGGAAAATCTCTGGGGAAATACTTTGAGAACCGAGACACACAGGAGAATGTCTCTGTATTTCTACCCCCTTCCCTTTCAGCTGCTCTGCCCGGAGCCGCGAGCACAGCCTGACGTGACGTGGATCTCCCAGCCCCTCCTCCCCCCCTGCCATGACGTGTGGGGGCCATGACTCTCGGGGGCGGGCTCTCTCCACTGCCGCCATTTTGAGTCCTGGACTGCCAGCTAAGATGGCTGCTCCCATAACAGCCTCTCGTTCCTATACCTTAGGAAAGAAAGCAAACTCAAATAGAACATACATTTTTTTATGCATAGTTACACACAGCATCTATCCACAGTGCACAAAAATCAGCCTCAGCATTCCTTCACATCTCAGCTGTAATCCGAACTGCAATCAGACATACGGATCCCCAGAGACGTAGGAATCTTTCTCCCCTCACAAATCATCTGCAGCATAACACAGAACTATTCACGCATGCAGCGTAACTCTAAACCATATTAACAGCTAGTACTTCTGAGACGCACATTTATCAGTCTGACATGACTACAACATTAAACCTATATAACTTTTAGCGGCGCTGACTGGAACTAGATAAGCTTGCACCTCTCACTACACTCCTCTCTATCACCTCTCCCTCCCATCCAGTACTAACAGAAGCACCGCTGGCTTATCTCCTGCTGCGGGGGACCCCCCCCCCTTTTTCCCAGCCTCTGTAGAGACGGGGAGAGAAGAGAAGAGAAAAAAAAAAAAAAACCCAATCGACTTTTTTCCAGCAAAAACATGCCTGAGACAAATGCAGAGATAACCACTACGTAAATATACAACACAGGAAGCTTGAATCCGAAGAGAAAAAAAAAAACCCAGCACCTAAACTCTGAAAGCAGCCTCCCCCCTCCCACCACGCGCGAGAGAGAAGAGAAGCCCGCAGCCACCATGCTGCAATTAACACAGAATATACACATTAACACATTATCCTCCTCTCATACAATAAAGATAATGCAACACAACAACATAAAACATACTTGCCTGAGCAGAAGACTTTGTAAGCCTGCAAATTCGACCAGCTTCTGGCAACTTTCCACGACACTGAGTGGATCTCTGGAACTACTGAGCGTCAGCTCTGTGTACCCACACTAGCTCAGCGGATCAATCTCCAGCGGCAGCTGCCAGCCGGCCTCGGAGCCTTCGAGTCACCTGTGATCCGGTTTAGGCTGTGACTGATGTGCACTGTCAGTCAAAGTTTAACATCCACGAGTGTCGCCGCTGGTTCCCCCGAATTGCAGCCCGTGCCCGTGTGTGCTCGGCTCCCACACACTACTCACACCAGCTTATCAGTCTCAGCTTGATAAGCTTTACAGTCCGTGTCCGTCTATTCTGCTTGTTTTGCTGTGGAATATCTTGAAACCATTTTCCTTCGGCCCCGGCCCCGTCTGCCTGTTTTGCTAGGCAGGGAAGGATTTTAGGCACCACTGTTATAAACTGTTCTTATCACCTTGCTTCGACACCATCGTCTCACAGACTGTGAGATCACTTGACTCTCCACACAGCAAACAGGAAATAGACTTTCTCAGGCTTCTCCAATGTTTCCGTTATTTATTCAAGTCACAGAAAGACAGATAGATACAGTCATCATATCCTAGCCATGCCAATCTTCATGTTGCGTTACAAGCTCATGATTAGACTCCCTACTGAAGTCACTCAGGTACCTTCTTCCTACCTACGTTACACTAAACTACCTATGTACATAGCATACATTATATCAGATTACATAAAGGAAGAACATGCTTAGAGAAATAATTGGGTTCCAGTCAGTATTGCGAGCTAGTGCGGAAGGAAGAAGCAGAAGTGAGTTCCCCATCGCTCGCTCCAGATTTAATACCGACTAGGAAAGAGTTAAATATGACATCATCTTCGCCACCCCCTATATCAGTCTATTGGTGGACCCACTCGTGGTGTCATCATACCCGCCTACTCGATTAATAATCGATGAGGCACTTGACCCAGATGCAGGCATGTGGATGTTTAGTAAATATGGCCAATGTTTACTGTTCCTGTCCTGTAAGTGGAGGTCAGAGTAAACCGATGGCCTTCTCTTAGGAGCATGTTCTCAGTATCTGCGTGTATCTTCTGCTACACGCAGACCCTGAGATGCCTCTGCCTGCATCACCAAACCTCTATCTATTTTAAAGGCATACACTGCGGACAAGCATTTTACATAAAACTCAGGCCAAGTAACTGAGGCCTACTTAAATTATAACAGCAAGCACGAGCGCCCAACTAATCTCTCCACTAAGCCTCTACACATTGAGCTGCTTAAATAAAATTAGATACCTGCCTGAGGTGTCTCCTCATCCTTCACCTCTCCTCCCTCTTTCCCATAACCCCCAGCTGCAACTGGCAGTTAAACAGGGGAGCAGACACCTTAGCCAGCAAGACGGACTGACTTTGGGGAGATTTTATGGCCAAAACGACTGGTTACCACTGGGAGACCTACAAATTAAATTTCCTACTCTGAAGTTGACCTGGTGGACTCTGTTTCAAATTAGATCTTACCTACGAAGTCACAGAATTGTTCCTACAATGGTCAGAAAACCATCTGTTTTTGAGAATCTATGTACAGAGGGGGAACCTATGCAGAAAACGCTATCTACTCCCTATTGATTGAACAAACCACTCCAGATATGTCATTCATCACAAAATGGGAGGTGGACACCGGGGCACGCTTCAGCCCTGTTCAGAGGGTCAGGATGTGCTCCTTTGCCCATAAAACCTCCAGATCAGCAGGCATGCAGGAAATTAACTATAAAATTCTTACAAGATGGTATTTAACACCCTCCAGGCTCCATGAGATTTTCCCCTCTGTTAGACCAGATTGCTGGAGGTGTAGAACTGAAAGAGGTACTTTACCACATATCCTGTGGTCATGTGCCAAACTTGAAGACTTCTGGAAGAAGGTGCACAGCTTAGTGAAACTGGTTATAGATGGTGACATTCCATTCACTATGGAATTCTACATCCTACACGCCAACTCTTGGTCCTTTAAAAAATACAAAAAATCTGTAATAAGACATATACTGAATGCAGCAAAGCGGGTAGTGGTCCGGCGTTGGCGAAACCCCATTCCCCCTAATATTAGAGAGGTACTCACAGAAATGGACCAAACTTACTTAATGGAAAATATGGCACATATTGGGTCCAATGACTTGGAAAAATTTCAAAAAACATGGAGATACTGGTCCGGTCTACGAGACTCTGAGGAGATAGGTCTGCTACTTGAGGAGGTGTAATTGGGTGAGGTACCAAACATAGGGGTGAGACCTTACTCTGGCGAGGATGGGAAATTGCACTATTAATATACGCTCTTCATCCTGTTGCCAGCAAGAGGTGCTGTGTCATGTAATTACAACTTAGCATAAGATGGGCGACACATAGGCTCGCTCCTGGAAGGCGAGCAGATGTGGTCATATACGCTACAATCTGGAATGTTTTGACTGTTATGTTTAGATAGTCGTGTTTTTTCTTAGATAATATTCTTTAAATAAGAAACTACAAAGGCAGAATGGGGAAATCTAACACCAGAACGAGACGTTAAGCACTCATGTAAACTTTATTTAATACAATCATCGCTTTGCTGGATACACGTTGAGCTTACCCCTATCTGCCTGTTATGCATAGCTTTCTTTAAGCTTAATGCTAAAAAATCTGATCTGCTGGTTCATGTTATTTACAGCAATGTATGACATATTCATGTATGTTAAGTGCACTACTGTATATTTGGTTGTACAAGGTAAAAACGTTTGTAATTATTTATATGCCTTTGGATCTAAATAAAGAATTAAAAAAAAAAAATATGCAATACATGGATAATTAAAAGAGAAAATCCAATTCACCAGAATAAAGGACAGTTTAACATTTGTTTGCATTACAAGAGAGATGAAAATATCCTAAATGATGAAAAGATATGTTCAGGAAGGGACTATCGTAAATCTGCACACAGCTCTGCATAGTGAATGAAACTGTACTGAATTGCAACCCGACTGATAATGAAAATAATACAACGTTCCGTTTAATAATACAACTTGGAGATGACCGTTGTTACTCATCCTTTTCAAGTTTCAAGAAAGCATCCTGGGACAAATGAAATTGCCCTATGACTGGTTCTAGCATACAAGTTATTGCCTGATGGTGGAAAAGGTAGATGCACCATAACAAGAGGAACACCCGCTACATGACTTGAAGAGCAAGAACAGTTCAAATAGCAATTAAATATCTAATCCGTATATATACAAGAAAAGTACTGAAGAAATTAAGAGAGTGAAACGCCTTCAAGTGCCATGATATGCAAAGACTGTCTTATACACTAGATTTAAAGATGCAAGATGACTAGCCATAGTCAACTCAGAAAATATAGAGTTAAATGCGGGACTATTTGATAATATTACAGATGAAATGTTCTAAACTCTAGGTTCTCAACGTGTGGGACGCGTACCCCAGGGGTACTTCTGATGGTTCCAGGGGGTACTTGGTGAGTACAGGGTCTTAAAAGGGGTACATACCAATAAAATGTTGAGAAACACTGTTCTAAACAACCTGAACTGTCAATAATGCGTTAAAGTGGCAGACTTCACTGCTAGTAAAACACTGGACTGATACTAGATTGCTGTAAAGCGGCACAAGGGGGGATCCTTACTGCATACAAGAATTACAGACACTTGACTGAAAGCTATATGAAACATATGATACCTGTAAAAGAAGTTTCCAGAAAAGAAAATTCTGAATTACTACTGATTCCAATACTAATGAATGATTGCTGCGGAGAACTACTTCAATCAGAGAGAAGATCTACACATGACTTATCCAGGATCAAGCATGTAACTACATTAAATATTGCCGTGAGAAGAGACTGTGCTTAACAAGAAAACAACCTTATATCAAACTTAATCTACAAGATAATCTATCACATTTGATTTTTTGAGAAAATAAACATGCCAAGATTTACATACAAGAATGCTGACAGTCTACAACATAAGTTTCAAGAGACTTTTAATTCAACAGTAAAGATCCTAATTAATTCAAGAGAGAGAATTACTCCTAAATATTGGAAGTATGAAGTAGAGAAGCAACTTCAACAATGAGATGTCAATATATATGTTTTATTGAGAATATATTTGAAAACAGCTACGGCAACTAGCTAGCTTGCAATTTGAATTGCTAAAGAACTTTTCAATGCTTACATTTTTTATATGATATCTATATTTAAATAGAAAGATGACATTATTTTATGGGATTCTGTTGGCAAACTACATATACTTTGTTCTGCTACATACCATTTGTGTAAGAAACCTTGTGGTATAAGAAAGGTGTAATTAACTGTATTAATACATAATACTAACCAACTAACTAATTAACCTGTTGTAAGCTAACAATAAAATGTTGAATGTATTGTGTTCAAAAGAACCTAGGGGCCACATGAACGGTATAATTTATGTTTATACATTTTGAACTTTAAGTTTTACCATATGTCTTAAAATGGGTGAAAAATATGCCTAGAATGTTCCTACATATCTACACAAGCTACCACAGTGATAGAAACTGCAGATTTAAGGGTGAATCCATACATATGTCATATACAAAGACTACAGCCATATTTAGACCAGCAAAATATGTTTATTGGAGAAGATATTAATCTCACTATTGAGTCTATTGCCAGGCAGGCAACACAGCTGATAACGCTACTTAATGAGCAAGGTTTTGCATGAATGAAAGATTGCATTACTTTTAATTTTGATTATAGAATTTATTTTTTTTCCCTGGAGAAATATAACAACAACGGAGATCGCTAATCATCTGCCATCATTTTCCTGCAAGGGGGGATGTCAGAATTCTAGCAGTTTTATTTATGCAGGAAAAACTGTCATATGTGTATGTATATATAAACATTAATAATCAATACAGTCCTTCTAAAGAAATAAATAATTATTGTTAAACCCTATATGATAGAATCCAGCATTAAATGCAATTCAAAGTAATAGATTCTGTCAGTGACAGTTAGAGACAGTGCAACTTTCATAAGGTTATTTTAACTTGTAAGCTAGACAATTGTTTACATGTTCCTTTGCTTGAAGGCCAAGGCCAGCAAGAAAAGATACACATTTCCCAGCTAGAGAAGTCAAAATATGGAAGATATAAAACAAAAACAAGGTGTTTTCCCAATTAGCTGGTGGGTTCATAGTTTTTTATTATTATTAATAGATTGTTATTTATGACGAGATAGCGACATCTGCCGGTTAGACATATAATATTTATTTTATAAGAAAGACAAATATATACAACATGATTTTATGTTATTAAGATTTAATATGCAATTATATCTTATATGATTAATTGTTTTAAGAAGAATTATATAATAAGCTTTATATTTAAATAAGTATATTAGAAGCCCTGTATGTTTTAATAAGCCTTAAATTGCTGAAGGCTCTCACAGGTCTGGTTACAGAGTCAACCTGACCAATCTCATGTCTGGGGAAGTACCAAGACATTCCAACATAATTAGCAGCAAACACTTTATCAGAAATGCGTCATGAATGACATTGTTTAGTCTCCATGTCTGGGTCAGCCAACAGACAAGATGGCTGTTGACATCCATTTTTAATTACGTGCGTCAGAAATTACCTAAACAAAATGTCAAGCACTCCAAATGACGTTAATTCCCACAAGATAAGGTAATTAAGAATTTATAAACAATAATATTGTGACTTAGGTAATCAAAACATGATAAAGCATTGACGCACGAAAGCTTTAGCCAATCAGAACCTGGGATCCAGGGAAAGTCCAGATTAGGCAGCCATATTGCCTCTAACCCCTATAAAAGTAGGGCCTGAAAGCTCATAGTTTGCACAAGCCCAACAATCTCCTGAGAAGACACATGAGGCAGAAGCTACCTTCCCACACGTGGTTCTAGATGCTTAAGAGATGACAGAGAAGGGGTAATATGCTTAATATTCTGGTGATTTACTGTATTAATTTTCACCATTAAGTTTTGTTAAGATGTTAGCAAGAAGTTTTTTTAGAAGCTATTTTTTATGCTATTTCTTTAAGAAGATTACTACAAGTTTTACACAGCTACTAGATACATAGCTATTGATACAGATGAGACTACTTTTGATCTTATTCTACATAACACAACTGTTATATTACTTTTTGAATGTACTTAGAAGATTGATAATTGCTTGGCTATAAAGCCTTGATGAGATGGAATACTGTTATAAGGAAACACTACTTGGAACTGTTCATATTTTGTATATATGCTGTATGATAAGCAAATACAATTTTTTATATAAAATCATATACTGAGTGCTCTGATTCATTTCAAGGTATACCGTCAATCTATAATTACTGTTATAGAGGGTTCAGACCCCACTATGCCGGATTTATATGATAGCAACGCTTTAAGGGCTGGTCCTTTACTGAGTTAGCAATCATGAAAAAGGCAAAAACCGCTCAGGTTTTTGACAGTACTGCTAACCTTTTTCTTTTGATTAAGAAAGGAGTGCAAATTTTATTCTTGCTGTCTTAGATTACCAAATGAAGTCAAGGAACACCCCACGAAGGGCCTCCCAATTCTAAAGTCTTAACTCACCAAAATATGTCAGAATAAAGGCTTGGTACACATTATGTATATAAATATTACAGCGCTGCGTAATATGTTGGCGCTATATAAATCCAATAAATAATAATAATAATAAATTAATAAAAGACTAGAACACAAATTTGATGAAATAATTGAATTTATCAATAATCTGAAAAAATAAATAAATAGGAAAACTGTACAAGGCAGCAGATTTGTAAACTCTATATACATGTATATCTAGTATACCTCTCTTGTATGATATATTTTAAAGCAGGGAACTGCACAGAGTCCAACAGTCAGGGCAGTAAATGTGTGACTACTATTTGACTCTTTTGCCCTGTCGTCAGTCTTGGAGCAGCAAACCACACATGTCCTGCACGGTGTGGATTTTTTTGGGAGTGGGGGGTATGTATTCTGGGAAGTGATGACCAGTGAGTTGCTCTGGATTAACAATATAGGAGGCCCGGCGCCATTATGACATCTGCTGCAGTCTGATACTTCAAGCAGATGCACTCACACATTCTCCATATGTAGTCTGTGTAAGTGGCCTTTCACTGCGCTGCTTAAACAGAATGTAGCTATTCCAGAGACTCTGCTCCAGGAGGTGACGGAATATTTTTATTAATATTTTATTTGTTGCTTGTGGACTTCGGGGTAGAAGGTCCCCGACTAATCTGCTCTGTCCACTCCACCCATTGTCAGATTATAGACCACCATGACCTGCAGTTTCTCAACCTCTTTTCCTCCTCTCGTTCGGGTGGGGACAGTGGAGGTGTCGTGGACTGTGGAGAGGAGAGATACATATTTTTTATCTCACCAGTGGAGAGCCAGCATCTTCCCCTTCTGCCAAGCAGCTATGTCCCCAGCTTTCAACTTCTGCTTTGCAAAAGCTGTTGGCATCTCTCACCAGTTCGGCCTAACGGTGCCGTAGGCATCAGTCCGATGTCTTATCAGCAACTCAAAAAGGTTCAAGGAGCTATAAAAGTTGTCAGTGGTGATGCAGTAGCCTTTGTACAGTAATGGCTCCACAAGGGACAGCCCTGAAGAGGTCGCTACTCCATACTCGCTGAACCGAGGACTGAATTTGGTTCCCTTGCCGGTGTACAGCACAGTGTTCCAAATGTACCCAGTTGAAGACTCACAGAAGGTGTAGGACTTGATCCCAAAGCGCCCCCCACTTGGAAGTGATGTATATGAGTCAGCTCAGCCTTCCCATGTAGGCCATCAGGCTCTCGTCCACCGATATGTCCCTCTCTGGAAGTTGTGCGGAAGTTGTCCACCACTATCTCATAAACTTCCCAGATCTTTTTGAGTTTTGGAGCGGGGTGAGTGGACTCCTCAAAGGTGTCATTGTCCGTAAAATGGAGGAACTTCATGATGAGCGAAAACTGGTACTCGCTCATCACTGTACCAAAAAAAGGGGTGGGGTGGCTATCATTTTGTTTGTGGTCCAATACCACTTCTGCAGGGGCTTTCCCACCACTCCCTGCAGAATGATAAGGCCCAAGAAAAGCCACAGGTTCTCTTTTGTGATCTGCTCCCAGGTCCTGGTCCTTGAAAGGGGGCGTCGTGAAGCAGCTAGCTGCTGGGAGGCATAGCGGTTAGTCTCCTCCACTATCTTCTCGATAACCGTGTCGTCAAAGAAGAGCTGCAGGTAGGCCAGTAGGTTATGCTCACACTCCTTCTGCAAGCCAGACTCCCCAGTAAAACGGAAACGTGGAGGCGGTTGCGAAGCCTGAGACTGGTCGATGGGGCACCACACCCGGACATCACTGACCTCGGTGGTGCTGCTGTCGCGCCCAGGTGCGTCACTGTCGCTTGTGTCCGCCAGTGACTGCAGATCACTGTCCTCCAACTCCACCAGCGATTCCGCAGTGAGATGCCTTCTGGAAGCGAACGCCATCGTAAATGTCAGGCAGGCAGAGGTCGGTGTAAATGGCAGGCAGAGAGTAGTCAAAGTCCAGGCAAAAATCGCCAATGGTAAATCAATCAATCCAGGGAGAAGGCAGAAAGATTAGTTAAAGTCCAGGCAGAAATCGTTAACAGGTATCGAAATCAGCAATCAGCAACTCACAGAGATCAAACAGCCAGCAGCCACGGTCTCCAGAGAGAAAATGGCAACATTGAATTGAATACAAACTTACTTGTATTCAATTCAATGCAGCTTGCAGCCAATCAGATCATGTGTTTTATTTTTTTGTTTTTTTTCCTCCCTCCCTCTCTCTCTCCCCCATGACCCCCCATGTGGCTAATCAGATATTTTTTTTTTTTTTCCCTCCCTACCTCCCCATGTGGTCAATGAAATTATTTATTGCTTTTTTAAATATCTCCCTCCCTCCTCCATGACCCCACGCCGCCCCCTGATGTCACGCCGCACCGCAACTCAAGTCATCGATTGGCCGCCGGGTCCCTGGAAGATCAGAGAGGTAATGGGGACTTCGGTGGCCGGGAGGGAGCAGCCTGGGTCCCGCTGTGCAGTGCTGATCGCGAGCGGGACCCAGAAACTGTCAGCACAAGCAAGTTTCAGCCAGCCCGACTTGAGCACAGGCTTACTGCTACATGTTAATCACAGCCCATGCTCAGGTCAGGCTTACCACCAGGGGGATTAATATTTACCTGCTCCAGTGCCTGTTCAACACTCCTCTGGTCTCTCTGACAGCCACATGTTCTATGATTCATACCTCTGGCTCCATGCTCTATGCTGCATACATTTGGAGGTATTGAAGCACAGAGCGTGCAGCTGCTGGGATGAACAAAAGAGACCTGACGCATTGTTGGAGCAGGTAAATATTACACTGCTCGGCTGTACTACTGTCTGCAATATGGGGAGCGTGTCGGTGGATGGGTGTGTGTGTGTGCTTTACCAGACACACAAGTAGGTTTGGATCCTAGAAAGGGTTCCCTGCTAATCTCGCTGGGGGGGTCCCATGGGTTTTTGCTGCACCCGACTCAAACTGATGATGTTTCAATCAGAAACACTGTCACCGATGTGCTCCTCTATGAAATGTAGAAACGAATAGACCAGCACCATACAATCTATCAAAGCAATAATGCAGAGCATGCTGGGGGCTAAACACAGCTAATATCTACAAAAAAAGAAAATATGTCCCTTTAAAAGCACCACACTGACCAGGGTAATAAATTATCAAAATGTATAATAACCTTTATTTAATTCAACCACATATGATTAAAAACAATTAAAAATCACAAAAAAGTGGGTCTGATGTCCATAATAATATAATATTGCATTATAATTAGATAATATGGGTTCCCCTCTCTCTTCAATAAATCCCAAACATTACTATCAATAAATGTAATATAGGAATACATAATAACATAACACTGAATAACCAAGGTCTAAGAGCAACCAATTGCATAAATAACTGCTCTGCTGCGGTCCATATATCCACATATAACCATATGAAACTACCAGCCTCAAAGTGACATTGGTTCTAGACATGCGGTACGAGTTAATTACAGTCATCATCTTACATATATAGACCCTTGCAAACACTGGTCCACATGACAGCCCAGGGGCCCCAGGTCTCTCTCACTCACTGGGGCCCCCAAACCACCATGCGACACCTAGAGGGAAGTGCGGGCAAGCCCTGGACCTCTCACCTCCAGGGAACTTACCCCACCACCTCTAAACTGAATGCCAACTGCAACAAACACAATTGCTAACTTCCAGTCAGAGCAATATCCTGCCTCTATCTGGCCAGCAGACGCTTGTCCAGCCAATCAGGTGCACTGTCATACACCCTTTGCCTGCTGTACCATACCTAGCAGGAATTACATAGATTAGCATTCAGGTGGGAGGCTTCGGTTGGACGCAATCGTGAATAGCGTCGTTTAACAGGGACGCCCCGTGTAGGCACATCTCCCACACGGTCCCCTCCCTAACCACTCACCTGTCAACCGCATCCTAGAAGCTGCAAAAAATAAATTTAAAATCACAAACACTGGTCCACATGACAGCCCAGGGGCCCCAGGTCTCTCTCACTCACTGGGGCCCCCAAACCACCATGCGACACCTAGAGGGAAGTGCGGGCAAGCCCTGGACCTCTCACCTCCAGGGAACTCACCCCACCACCTCTAAACTGAATGCCAACTGCAACAAACACAATTGCTAACTTCCAGTCAGAGCAATATCCTGCCTCTATCTGGCCAGCAGACGCTTGTCAGCCAATCAGGTGCACTGTCATACACCCTTTGCCTGCTGTACCATACCTAGCAGGAATTACATAGATCAGCATTCAGGTGGGAGGCTTCGGTTGGACGCAATCGTGAATTGCGTCGTTTAACAGGGACGCCCCGTGTAGGCACATCTCCCACACGGTCCCCTCCCTAACCACTCACCTGTCAACCGCATCCTAGAAGCTGCAAAAAATAAATTTAAAATCACAAACACTGGTCCACATGACAGCCCAGGGGCCCCAGGTCTCTCTCACTCACTGGGGCCCCCAAACCACCATGCGACACCTAGAGGGAAGTGCGGGCAAGCCCTCGACCTCTCACCTCCAGGGAACTCACCCCACCACCTCTAAACTGAATGCCAACTGCAACAAACACAATTGCTAACTTCCAGTCAGAGCAATATCCTGCCTCTATCTGGCCAGCAGACGCTTGTCAGCCAATCAGGTGCACTGTCATACACCCTTTGCCTGCTGTACCATACCTAGCAGGAATTACATAGATTAGCATTCAGGTGGGAGGCTTCGGTTGGACGCAATCGTGAATTGCGTCGTTTAACAGGGACGCCCCGTGTAGGCACATCTCCCACACGGTCCCCTCCCTAACCACTCACCTGTCAACCGCATCCTAGAAGCTGCAAAAAATAAATTTAAAATCACAAACACTGGTCCACATGACAGCCCAGGGGCCCCAGGTCTCAAGGATGCTCAAGCCTGGCCCTTCTCTACTATGCCCCTTTCTGTATGGTAGACCTACCTGGCCTATGCTTTATACCCTCTTCACCCTGGGGGGGGGGGGGGGGGTAAACGCCACCTCTCCTACCTTGTCAGCCCTACCATCCAGATATCACCGAGCCAAGAATATGCACACAAAAAAGAAAAAAAAAAGAAAGATGAAATAAAAATTAGGAAATGGCGCAACAATGCACCCACCATATGACCAATTAGTATTCTACCCCTCCATTCTCTCTATCTGTCTACCTCCAATACCTTCATCGTCATTCCTTTCTGCAAAAGTAATTTATTTAATCTCCTCCTCCTCGCCCATGGGCCCATATCTATATATTCGAATCTATCTCTTATCTCTAGAAAATTCTCAGAGTTTTTAAATTCTTCCCATCTGACCCAATTCGTCTCTTCTCGCCCCTGTAGTATATAAGTCAACTCCTGCATTTTTTTTATATAATCTATTTCTTCCTTCCATTCTTTTATTGCGGGAGCTAGTTGTGTCTTCCATTTCCTACAGATTATAATCCTGGTTGCGTTTATCAAATGCATCCCCAAAGAGCCTCTATATTTCTTCATCTCTCTTGTATTAAGGTGCAATAAGTATATGCTTGGGTCGCCTGAGACAGGAATATCTGCCAATTTCAGCAGTAGCTGTTTTACTGCTTCCCAGAAGAGAGATAAGCTTCTACAACTCCACATAACATGCAGAAAGTCTCCCCTTTCCAGTCCACATCTCCAACATGTGGGATCTGCTCCACAAATCTTGTTTAATTTTTCGGGGGTATAGTACCATCTCATAGCTATCTTGTATCCTAATTCTTGGAACCTTGTTGACACCGATGCTTCATGACACATTCTAATTATCCTATTCCACTGATAATGAGTCAGTTCTCTGCCCAACTCTTTGTCCCAGCTTGTCCTATATTTTTGGGAATAATCTGTTTCCTCCTCTAGGCATTTATATATTCTTGCCAATGTCCCCTTTATTTGCCCCCTTTCTACACATATATAAATTGTGTCAACTCCCAAGATAGTTCCCCTTTATCACCTAGGGATAGCAAAAAGTGTCTGAACTGGTTTAAACTCCAGGCATCTACTTTCTCAATACCCAGCTGCAATGCTACCTCCTCTTCATTTTTCCAAATTTACTCTGATATTAGAGTAAGGATCCTTAATTTCCCTCCTTTCCACCACTGACTATAATTCTCCTTTTGGCAACCCCATTGAAATTTTTTATTGCCTAAGATAGGCATCAAGGGGGAGGGTCGCGGTGATATGCCCATTATCTTACATGTTCTATTCAGGACTTTTAATGTAGGTTCAATCAGAAGTCCAAAAACGGGGTGACATTGAGGGACATATGGTAGCCACGGTACCAAGTCAAGGGACTCCCCAAACAGCTCCTGCTCCAGTGAGACCCATTGCTTATTTTCCCCATTTCTACTCCAGTCTATTATTCTTGTAAGTACCGCTTTATAATATCTATGTGGGTCTGGTACTGCTAACCTTTTTCTTTTGATTAAGAAAGGAGTGCAAATTTTATTCTTGCTGTCTTAGATTACCAAATGAAGTCAAGGAACACCCCACGAAGGGCCTCCCAATTCTAAAGTCTTAACTCACCAAAATATGTCAGAATAAAGGCTTGGTACACATTATGCATATAAATATTACAGCGCAGCGTAATATGTTGGCGCTATATAAATCCAATAAATAATAATAATTTAATAAAAGACTAGAACACAAATTTGATGAAATAATTGAATTTATCAATAATCAGAAAAAAATAAATAAATAGGAAAACTGTACAAGGCAGCAGATTTGTATACTCTATATACATGTATATCTAGTATACCTCTCTTGTATGATATATTTTAAAGCAGGGAACTGCACAGAGTCTAACATTACAGTCAGGGCAGTAAATATGTGACTACTATTTGACTCTTTTGCCCTGTCGTCAGTCTTGGAGCAGCAAACCACACATGTCCTGCACGGTGTGGATTATTTTGGGAGTGGGGGGTATGTATTCTGGGAAGTGATGACCAGTGAGTCGCTCTGGATTAACAATATAGGAGGCCCGGCGCCATTATGACATCTGCTGCAGTCTGATACTTCAAGCAGATGCACTCACACATTCTCCATATGTAGTCTGTGTAAGTGGCCTTTCACTGCGCTGCTTAAACAGAATGTAGCTATTCCAGAGACTCTGCTCCAGGAGGTGACGGAATATTTTTATTAATATTTTATTTGTTGCTTGTGGACTTCGGGGTAGAAGGTCCCCGCCTAATCTGCTCTGTCCACTCCACCCATTGTCAGATTATAGTCCACCATGACCTGCAGTTTCTCAACCTCTTTTCCTCCTCTCGTTCGGGTGGGGACAGTGGAGGTGTCGTGGACTGTGGAGAGGAGAGATACATATTTTTTATCTCACCAGTGGAGAGCCAGCATCTTCCCCTTCTGCCAAGCAGCTATGTCCCCAGCTTTCAACTTCTGCTTTGCAAAAGCTGTTGGCATCTCTCACCAGTTCGGCCTAACGGTGCTGTAGGCATCAGTCCGATGTCTTATCAGCAACTCAAAAAGGTTCAAGGAGCTATAAAAGTTGTCAGTGGTGACGCAGTAGCCTTTGTACAGTAATGGCTCCACAAGGGACAGCCCTGAAGAGGTCGCCACTCCATACTCGCTGAACCGAGGACTGAATTTGGTTCCCTTGCCGGTGTACAGCACAGTGTTCTAAATGTACCCAGTTGAAGACTCACAGAAGGTGTAGGACTTGATCCCAAAGCGGGCCCACTTGGAAGTGATGTATTGGAGTCAGCTCAGCCTCCCCATGTAGGCCATCAGGCCATCTCGTCCACCGATATCTCCCTCTCTGGAAGTTGTGCGGAAGTTGTCCACCACTATCTCATAAACTTCCCAGATCTTTTTGAGTTTTAGAGCGGGGTAAGTGGACTCCTCAAAGGTGTCATTGTCCGTAAAATGGAGGAACTTCATGATGAGCGAAAACTGGTACTCGCTCATCACTGTACCAAAAAAAGGGGTGGGATGGCTATCATTTTGTTTGTGGTCCAATACCACTTCTGCAGGGGCTTTCCCACCACTCCCTGCAGAATGATAAGGCCCAAGAAAAGCCACAGGTTCTCTTTTGTGATCTGCTCCCAGGTCCTGGTCCTTGAAAAGGGGCGTCGTGGAGCAGCTAGCTGCTGGGAGGCATAGCGGTTAGTCTCCTCCACTATCTTCTCGATAACCGTGTCGTCAAAGAAGAGCTGCAGGTAGGCCAGTAGGTTATGCTCACACTCCTTCTGCAAGCCAGACTCCCCAGTAAAACGGAAACGTGGAGGCGGTTGCGAAGCCTGAGACTGGTCGATGGGGCACCACACCCGGACATCACTGACCTCGGTGGTGCTGCTGTCGCGCCCAGGTGCGTCACTGTCGCTTGTGTCCGCCAGTGACTGCAGATCACTGTCCTCCAACTCCACCAGCGATTCCGCAGTGAGATGCCTTCTGGAAGCGAACGCCATCGTAAATGTCAGGCAGGCAGAGGTCGGTGTAAATGGCAGGCAGAGAGTAGTCAAAGTCCAGGCAAAAATCGCCAATGGTAAATCAATCAATCAATCCAGGGAGAAGGCAGAAAGATTAGTTAAAGTCCAGGCAGAAATCGTTAACAGGTATCGAAATCAGCAATCAGCAACTCACAGAGATCAAACAGCCAGCAGCCACGGTCTCCAGAGAGAAAATGGCAACATTGAATTGAATACAAACTTACTTGTATTCAATTCAATGCAGCTTGCAGCCAATCAGATCATGTGTTTTATTTTTTGTTTTTTTTCCTCCCTCCCTCTCTCCCCCATGACCCCCCATGTGGCTAATCAGATAATTTATTTAATTTTTTTCCCTCCCTACCTCCCCATGTGGTCAATGAAATTATTTATTGCTTTTTTTAATATCTCCCTCCCTCCTCCATGACCCCACACCGCCCCCTGATGTCACGCCGCACCGCAGCTCAAGTCATCGATTGGCCGCCGGGTCCCTGGAAGATCAAAGAGGTAATGGGGACTTCGGTGGCCGGGAGGGAGCAGCCTGGGTCCCGCTGTGCAGCGCTGATCGCGAGCGGGACCCAGAAGCTGTCAGCACAAGCAAGTTTCAGCCAGCCCGACTTGAGCACAGGCTTACTGCTACATCTTAATCACAGCCCATGCTCAGGTCAGGCTTACCACCAGGGGGGTTAATATTTACCTGCTCCAGTGCCTTTTCAACACTCCTCTGGTCTCTCTGACAGCCACATGTTCTATGATTCATACCTCTGGCTCCATGCTCTATGCTGCATACATTTGGAGGTATTGAAGCACAGAGCGTGCAGCTGCTGGGATGAACAAAAGAGACCTGACGCATTGTTGGAGCAGGTAAATATTACACTGCTCGGCTGTACTACTGTCTGCAATATGGGGAGCGTGTCGGTGGATGGGTGTGTGTGTGTGCTTTACCAGACACACAAGTAGGTTTGGATCCTAGAAAGGGTTCCCTGCTAATCTCGCTGGGGGGGTCCCATGGGTTTTTGCTGCACCCGACTCAAACTGATGATGTTTCAATCAGAAACACTGTCACCGATGTGCTCCTCTATGAAATGTAGAAACGAATAGACCAGCACCATACAATCTATCAAAGCAATAATGCAGAGCATGCTGGGGGCTAAACACAAAGCAACAAAAAATCCTTGCGCTCCTCTCTGGAGGCTGCAGTCACACATGCACAGTAGTTTGTCTTCTTTGCTTGTGAGGATAACACACTATGCTGCTCCAAACAATAGAGTAAAGGAGGATATCTATAGAAAGAGACGAAGCGCACAATAGTGCATTACCTATGTTTATTTTCAGCGATGAATTAAAAGTTGTACTTACAAAAGTTCCAAGTTAAAACGCTTCTCAGCGGTAAAGCCAACCGCTTGATATCCCAGGCAGGGCGGCAGCAGCGCACTGTGGCCAGCAGCGCGGGTCCCGATGATTGGGGAGAGCCGTCTCACTGTCGGGATGGGCGGGGCTGAAGTTCAGTAGGCGTGCAGCGTCATTACGCATTTCGGCGCTCTGCGCCTTCGTCAGATGACGCATGCACGCAACACGGAGGGTTTTAAACAAACCTCCATGTGTTGTCATGGTGATTATACGCCATGGCATCAATGCAAAAAACTTTATTCAGCTGTTGCTGGGGCGGACAAACCACTTGTATAGAAATACAAATTAAGAGAAAAACTCGTCATCAGCGGTGCTGGCTCACAGGGCGCTGTGCGCTCTCGTGTGGATGGATTACTGATTACATCTTTTAACCACCCTGGCGTTCTGATTAAATCACCAGGGTGGCTGCGGGAGGGTTTTTTTTAAATAAAAAAAAAACTATTTCATGCAGCCAACTGAAAGTTGGCTGCATGAAAGCCCACTAGAGGGCGCTCCGGAGGTGTTCTTCCGATCGCCTCCGGCGCCCAGAATAAACAAGGAAGGCCGCAATGAGCGGCCTTCCTTGTTTTGCTTAGATCGTCGCCATAGCGACGAGCGGAGTGACGTCATCGACGTCAGCCGACGTCCTGACGTCAGCCGCCTCCGATCCAGCCCTTAGCGCTGGCCGGAACTTTTTGTTCCGGCTACGCTGGGCTCAGGCGGCTGGGGGGACCCTCTTTCGCCGCTGCTCGCGGCGGCGATCAGGCAGCACACGCGGCTGGCAGAGTGCCGGCTGCGTGTGCTGCTTTTTATTTCACAAAAATCGGCCCAGCAGGCCTGAGCGGCAGCCTCTGGCGGTGTTGGACGAGCTGAGCTCGTCCAGACCGCTCAGCAGGTTAACATACATGGTAAACATACATGGTAAACAACAGAACACCACAAGGGGGGAAAAAAACCCTCAAAACCATTCCAAAGCACGCGTTCGTGCATGAGCTGTTACATCTCCATGGGTTCCATTCATTCAAAACGCATCATGCAATAAATATAGCAGGCAATAATCAGTATATAGGAAGAAATAAAAACATTAAAACCTAAACCATAAAAATCTGGAACTTATAAATTATACCATATGCAGGTTCCTATAAATGGATTAAACATATAATATGGGGTATGATTTATTCAAACGGTCTAATGGACCTATGAAATATGCTCCCATGAGACCTATGTATAAAACCAATATATAATACGATCTAAAAATTGGAAACACATTAACTAAGAAACTCAAGTGTATGGTGTGCAATAGGGGTGGGGTACCTAGATGTCAAAACAGGTGACACAGTTCTAGTGGTCACCGCATTAGGGGTCACTAATCCTGTTGGTGGGTCCTATAACCCTCTGGGGCAAAAACACTTTCCCGGGTGATTTAATTTAGTCATAAATAAGTGTTGCCCCTAGGGAACCTCACAATCGCCTTAACCGGCTAAATGAGTGTTGACCCTAAAAACCTCGCAGTCAGCTTAACCGGCTGACATTAAAGTATATAGAGATAGAGAAATATAGGGTGTTTAGAATCAATACATGTAAAAATAAAATATGAGGAAAAAAAAAAAAAAAAAAAAGGATCATGTTGAAATTGGGTGAAATAATGTATGACTTTTACTATACAGCTAGATATTGTTCATAACCTACTAGGGCCAATTCCTATCTTATAACATACTCACCACCCTCATCTAGTGCGATATCTGCTAGGGGGTAGGGGTGCTGTGGAAAGAAGGACAAAAAGGAAGGGCATTAATCGTTATTACAACAATTCTCAGTAAATTACAGTCTTGAAATTTTTTTTTACAAATATGTGGAGATCTCAAGACTCTCATTGAGACCATTGGGACTAAGCGCATTCATTTTAAATATCCAAAATGTCTCGCGTTCACATAGTTTTCGAAATCTTTCTATTTTTTTTTTTCTTTCTCCTTCCCATTCCCCCCCTTTTCCTCCATTCCTCAACCCTTCTGTTTTTTCCATCCCCCATCCTCCTCTTCCCCCCCCCCCCTCCCTTGTTTCCCCCCACCCCCTCCCATCCGTGTTGAAGAGCATTCGAGGAATAGGCTAACAAACATTCCTCATATTTTATATGCACTGCCGTTTCTTGGGCCGTGCAGTGCGTGCAACTGCCCTGAGCGCAGTGCAGGAGGTTGGAGCAGGGGGCGCTGTGGAGAGGAGAAACACTCTCAGACCTAGCAGAGCAGGAGACTCGAGGAGGAGGAAATGAGAGGAAGATGTGCGATCATGTGACCCAGCTCCTCTGCTACTGAGAGGAAGGAAAGTATCGCCCCAGCCCTTGAGAGGGGGAAAAGTGTGCATGGATGGGACAGGTATTTATGAAGTAGCTGCTGAGACTTATACTGCCCAGGGAAGAGGGAGGATGTCAGCGGGAACAAAACAGAGCTGCAGCAGGGAGGAATCACAAGGCTAGTTTGCTTCTCCCCTGACCCTGAACACCCCTCCCTCACATTTCAGAGCACGTTAGAGAAGTGCCAGTAAAGAAATACAGAACAGTGAGAGTAACTTGTATGTACTCTCACTCCCACCAGGTGCACTTTAGATGGGCAAACTTTGCAGGAGGAAATGGATTGACTAATAAGAAATGTTTTTTTTTTTTATATATGCATTGCTTCAGCCATGGGTGCTTTTTATGATGCCACTCAGATAGCACACAAAAGAGATGGTTGACTGTAGTTGTGGTTTGGTATACTGGTATACAATGTTCCCCCACAGCAATAGTGATGGATGGGCATTCCTGGCTCTTGTAAGTCACTGATTAAGCACAGTCTATGGTAGTAAGGATGACTGTGGGAACGCACAGGCAGTGAGCTGGGAAGATTTACTTTCACTTTGACCAGAAAGTGCAGCGGCACAATCTGACACCCTTTAACACAGTGACAGCTTCTCCTATTGGATGTTTTTAAGAAAGTGTTAACCCCTTCTGTACTTCTTTTTAACCATTTACCTCCAAACATCAATACCAAACTACTTCATGCCTCACCCCATTAGCTGCAGACTGCTGCTGCCAATAAACCCAAGTCTGCTGCACACCATTATTATATTATTATTATTATTTAGTACTTCTATAGCAGCAACATCTTCTGCAGCTCTGTACAGAGTATAGACATGTCACTTAACTGTCCCTGAGAGGGGCTCACAATATAATCCCTCCCATAGTCCTATATCTATGTATGTATTGTGTAGTCTGTAGTGCTACATGCTATCTCCTCTCTGTAACAGACCGCCTTCCTTTTGCTCATCTCTGCTTATTTACACCTGATTTCCAGCTTGTTTTCCTGGCAGATCAATTCTTCCAGGCTGTGCCCCTATTTTGATATAATGTTTCCCAAAGCTAACCAATTCAATCAGTGTCAGATCCTGTTTTCCTCTACCATCTATGGCTCCCGCCCATTCCTGCAACAGACTGTTACCTCCGCACCGCACATAGCTGTGACACACTGCTGCGTTCCATGCATTACTGCTGCAGTCTCCCTTGTCCCCCAGCGTATTCCTGTAACACATTGCTGCCTTTCACATATGCCTCCCCTCCCATAGCATGCTAGAGGAAGCAATTTAGTTGAGAATTTGCCATGTGTATAGTTTCCCCACAACATTGGTAAATCTTTAAATGGTGACACTATGTGCCAGCCAATTGTACATCCCACCTGCTCTTTTCTTCATTGAGTAGAAAGTATAGCTCAGCAGTGTGCCTTTGTGGGCTGTGCACCCGAAAACTGTCAATATAGTGATCAAACATGGAGGGCAATATTGGTCTACCATGTACACGGAGCTTTGGTCTTAGGAGGGGCGGTCCATGAGGCCTTGGGCAGTGAAAAATAAAAATCCGGCCTTGGCTAAGGGAGTATGGGAGGCAGCAAGGGGCAAGTGACATCACCACCTATACGGGGGGGGGGGGGGGTATTTTTGGGCACTCGCCCTGGGAGAAATTTTACCTAGAAACTGCACTGTTTATATGTTTTACGCCACTTAAGTGTGGAACACTTTTACATGTATTGATTCTAAACACCCTATATTTCTCTATCTCTATATACTTTAATGTCAGCCGGTTAAGCTGACTGCGAGGTTTTTAGGGTCAACACTCATTTAGCCGGTTAAGGCGATTGTGAGGTTCCCTAGGGGCAACACTTATTTATGACTAAATTAAATCACCCGGGAAAGTGTTTTTGCCCCAGAGGGTTATAGGACCCACCAACAGGATTAGTGACCCCTAATGCGGTGACCACTAGAACTGTGTCACCTGTTTTGACATCTAGGTACCCCACCCCTATTGCACACCATACACTTGAGTTTCTTAGTTAATGTGTTTCCAATTTTTAGATCGTATTATATATTGGTTTTATACATAGGTCTCATGGGAGCATATTTCATAGGTCCATTAGACCGTTTGAATAAATCATACCCCATATTATATGTTTAATCCATTTATAGGAACCTGCATATGGTATAATTTATAAGTTCCAGATTTTTATGGTTTAGGTTTTAATGTTTTTATTTCTTCCTATATACTGATTATTGCCTGCTATATTTATTGCATGATGCGTTTTGAATGAATGGAACCCTTAGAGATGTAACAGCTCATGCACGAACGCGTGCTTTGGAATGGTTTTGAGGGGGGTTTTCCCCCCTTGTGGTGTTCTGTTGTTTACCATGTATGTTTACCATGTATGTTAAAAGATGTAATCAGTAATCCATCCACACGAGAGCGCACAGCGCCCTGTGAGCCAGCACCGCTGATGACGAGTTTTTCTCTCAATTTGTATTTCTATACAAGTGGTTTGTCCGCCCCAGCAACTGCTGAATAAAGTTTTTTGCATTGATGCCATGGCGTATAATCACCATGACAACACATGGAGGTTTGTTTAAAACCCTCCGTGTTGCGTGCATCCGACATCTGACGAAGGCGCAGAGCGCCGAAACGCGTAATGACGCTGCACGCCTACTGAACTTCAGCCACGCCCATCCCGACAGTGAGACGGCTCTCCCCAATCATCGGGACCCGCGCTGCTGGCCACAGTGCGCTGCTGCCGCCCTGCCTGGGATATCAAGCGGTTGGCTTTACCGCTGAGAAGCGTTTTAACTTGGAACTTTGTAAGTACAACTTTTAATTCATCGCTGAAAATAAACATAGGTAATGCACTATTGTGCGCTTCGTCTCTTTCTATGGGGGCTAAACACAGCTAATATCTACAAAAAAAGAAAATATGTCCCTTTAAAAGCACCACACTGACCAGGGTAATAAATTATCAAAATGTATAATAACCTTTATTTAATTCAACCACATATAATTAAAAACAATTAAAAATCACAAAAAGTGGGTCTGATGTCCATAATAATATAATATTGCATTATAATTAGATAATATGGGTTCCCCTCTCTCTTCAATAAATCCCAAACATTACTATCAATAAATGTAATATAGGAATACATAATAACATAACACTGAATAACCAAGGTCTAAGAGCAACCAATTGCATAAATAACTGCTCTGCTGCGGTCCATATATCCACATATAACCATATGAAACTACCAGCCTCAAAGTGACATTGGCTCTAGAAATGCGGTACGAGTTAATTACAGTCATCATCTTACATATATAGACCCTTGCCAAGCACCCTCCTCCCCAAAGATCCCTTTATTAAGCACCCCCTACGGATGCTCAAGCCTGGCCCTTCTCTACTATGCCCCTTTCTGTATGGTAGACCTACCTGGCCTATGCTTTATACCCTCTTCACCCTGGGGGGGGGGGGGGGGTAAACGCCACCTCTCCTACCTTGTCAGCCCTACCATCCAGATATCACCGAGCCAAGAATATGCACACAAAAAAGAAAAAAAAAAGAAAGATGAAATAAAAATTAGGAAATGCAACAATGCACCCACCATATGACCAATTAGTATTCTACCCCTCCATTCTCTCTATCTGTCTACCTCCAATACCTTCATCGTCATTCCTTTCTGCAAAAGTAATTTATTTCATCTCCTCCTCCTCGCCCATGGGCCCATATCTATATATTCGAATCTATCTCTTATCTCTAGAAAATTCTCAGAGTTTTTATATTCTTCCCATCTGACCCAATTCGTCTCTTCTCGCCCCTGTAGTATATAAGTCAACTCCTGCATTTTTTTTATATAATCTATTTCTTCCTTCCATTCTTTTATTGCGGGAGCTAGTTGTGTCTTCCATTTCCTACAGATTATAATCCTGGTTGCGTTTATCAAATGCATCCCCAAAGAGCCTCTATATTTCTTCATCTCTCTTGTATTAAGGTGCAATAAGTATATGCTTGGGTCGCCTGAGACAGGAATATCTGCCAATTTCAGCAGTAGCTGTTTTACTGCTTCCCAGAAGAGAGATAAGCTTCTACAACTCCACATAACATGCAGAAAGTCTCCCCTTTCCAGTCCACATCTCCAACATGTGGGATCTGCTCCACAAATCTTGTTTAATTTTTCGGGGGTATAGTACCATCTCATAGCTATCTTGTATCCTAATTCTTGGAACCTTGTTGACACCGATGCTTCATGACACATTCTAATTATCCTATTCCACTGATAATGAGTCAGTTCTCTGCCCAACTCTTTGTCCCAGCTTGTCCTATATTTTTGGGAATAATCTGTTTCCTCCTCTAGGCATTTATATATTCTTGCCAATGTCCCCTTTATTTGCCCCCTTTCTACACATATACAAATTGTGTCAACTCCCAAGATAGTTCCCCTTTATCACCCAGGGATAGCAAAAAGTGTCTGAACTGGTTTAAACTCCAGGCATCTACTTTCTCAATACCCAGCTGCAATGCTACCTCCTCTTCATTTTTCCAAATTTACTCTGATATTAGAGTAAGGATCCTTAATTTCTCTCCTTTCCACCACTGACTATAATTCTCCTTTTGGCAACCCCATTGAAATTTTGTATTGCCTAAGATAGGCATCAAGGGGGAGGGTCGCGGTGATATGCCCATTATCTTACATGTTCTATTCAGGACTTTTAATGTAGGTTCAATCAGAAGTCCAGAAACAGGGTGACATTGAGGGACATATGGTAGCCACGGTACCAAGTCAAGGGACTCCCCAAACAGCTCCTGCTCCAGTGAGACCCATTGCTTATTTTCCCCACTTCTACTCCAGTCTATTACTCTTTAAGTACCGCTTTATAATATCTATGTGGGTCTGGTACTGCTAACCTTTTTCTTTTGATTAAGAAAGGAGTGCAAATTTTATTCTTGCTGTCTTAGATTACCAAATGAAGTCAAGGAACACCCCACGAAGGGCCTCCCAATTCTAAAGTCTTAACTCACCAAAATATGTCAGAATAAAGGCTTGGTACACATTATGCATATAAATATTACAGCGCAGCGTAATATGTTGGCGCTATATAAATCCAATAAATAATAATAATTTAATAAAAGACTAGAACACAAATTTGATGAAATAATTGAATTTATCAATAATCAGAAAAAATAAATAAATAGGAAAACTGTACAAGGCAGCAGATTTGTATACTCTATATACATGTATATCTAGTATACCTCTCTTGTATGATATATTTTAAAGCAGGGAACTGCACAGAGTCTAACATTACAGTCAGGGCAGTAAATATGTGACTACTATTTGACTCTTTTGCCCTGTCGTCAGTCTTGGAGCAGCAAACCACACATGTCCTGCACGGTGTGGATTATTTTGGGAGTGGGGGGTATGTATTCTGGGAAGTGATGACCAGTGAGTCGCTCTGGATTAACAATATAGGAGGCCCGGCGCCATTATGACATCTGCTGCAGTCTGATACTTCAAGCAGATGCACTCACACATTCTCCATATGTAGTCTGTGTAAGTGGCCTTTCACTGCGCTGCTTAAACAGAATGTAGCTATTCCAGAGACTCTGCTCCAGGAGGTGACGGAATATTTTTATTAATATTTTATTTGTTGCTTGTGGACTTCGGGGTAGAAGGTCCCCGCCTAATCTGCTCTGTCCACTCCACCCATTGTCAGATTATAGTCCACCATGACCTGCAGTTTCTCAACCTCTTTTCCTCCTCTCGTTCGGGTGGGGACAGTGGAGGTGTCGTGGACTGTGGAGAGGAGAGATACATATTTTTTATCTCACCAGTGGAGAGCCAGCATCTTCCCCTTCTGCCAAGCAGCTATGTCCCCAGCTTTCAACTTCTGCTTTGCAAAAGCTGTTGGCATCTCTCACCAGTTCGGCCTAACAGTGCTGTAGGCATCAGTCCGATGTCTTATCAGCAACTCAAAAAGGTTCGGGGAGCTATAAAAGTTGTCAGTGGTGACGCAGTAGCCTTTGTACAGTAATGGCTCCACAAGGGACAGCACTGAAGAGGTCGCCACTCCATACTCGCTGAACCGAGGACTGAATTTGGTTCCCTTGCCCGTGTACAGCACAGTGTTCCAAATGTACCCAATTGAAGAATCACAGAAGGTGTAGGACTTGATCCCAAAGCGGGCCCACTTGGAAGTGATGTATTGGAGTCAGCTCAGCCTCCCCATGTAGGCCATCAGGCTCTCGTCCACCGATATGTCCCTCTCTGGAAGTTGTGCGGAAGTTGTCCACCACTATCTCATATAAACTTCCCAGATCTTTTTGAGTTTTGGAGCGGGGTGAGTGGACTCCTCAAAGGTGTCATTGTCCGCAAAATGGAGGAACTTCATGATGAGCGAAAACTGGTACTCGCTCATCACTGTACCAAAAAAAGGGGTGGGGTGGCTATCATTTTGTTTGTGGTTCAATACCACTTCTGCGGGGGCTTTCCCACCACTCCCTGCAGAATGATAAGGCCCAAGAAAAGCCACAGGTTCTCTTTTGTGATCTGCTCCCAGGTCCTGGTCCTTGAAAAGGGACGTCGTGGAGCAGCTAGCTGCTGGGAGGCATAGCGGTTAGTCTCCTCCACTATCTTCTCGATAACCGTGTCGTCAAAGAAGAGCTGCAGGTAGGCCAGTAGGTTATGCTCACACTCCTTCTGCAAGCCAGACTCCCCAGTAAAACGGAAACGTGGAGGCGGTTGCGAAGCCTGAGACTGGTCGATGGGGCACCACACCCGGACATCATTGACCTCGGTGGTGCTGCTGTCGCTGTCGCGCCCAGGTGCGTCACTGTCGCTTGTGTCCGCCAGTGACTGCAGATCACTGTCCTCCAACTCCACCAGCGATTTCGCAGTGAGATGCCTTCTGGAAGCGAACGCCTTCATAAATGTCAGGCAGGCAGAGGTCGGTGTAAATGGCAGGCAGAGAGTAGTCAAGTGCTCTTAAAAGAGGCTTCAGTCTTTCTGCACATAACATTTTCCACGTCCCCCTTGTGCTTCCGCTTAGCGAGAAGCACAAGGAGAAAAAAAAACTCAATGTGGCCATCTTGTGGCCAAATAGTAAAACTACATCTACATATTTTTTACATTACAATTTACACATATAATAACATTAAAAATTAACTGTTTATTTCCTACACCAAAATATTACCCAAATAACAATTTTAATGGAAAAAAAAAACATTACAATGAAAAAAAAAAAGACATAAATAGTTACCTAAGGGTCTGAACTTTTTAAATATGCATGTGAAGGGGGTATACTATGAACATTTTTTAAATTATAAGCTTGCAAATAGTAATGGATGCAAAACGGAAAAAATGCACCTTTATTTCCAAATAAAATATTTTAAAGCTATAATGGACACAAACTGAGAAATAATGAATTTTTTCTATTTGTTTCTTATTAATCCTGTTAAAATGCATTTATAAAAAAATAATTCTTAGCAAAATGTACCACCCAAAGAAAGCCTAATTAGTGGCGGAAAAAACAAGATATAGATCAATAAATTGTGTTAAGTAGTGATAAAGTTATTAGCGAATGAATGGGAGGTGAAAATTGCTCTGATGCATAAGGTGAAAAATCCCCGCCGGCTGAAATTGTTAAAGTGCATACAATAAGTACATACAAAAATATTGAATGCCAAATGCAAATCTCCCAAGAGAAAGGTAATTCAAATCAGTGCAATTGATTCAGCAAAACAAGAAACTGAAATAGAATAAAGTGCATAGCATGCAAAACCAAAGGAGGAAGCCAGAGCTTATGCGATGCAAGAGGAGAGAGGAGAACCGGACCGCCAGACCAGAGCCTTAGTGCACCTCGTGGGAACCCCCTGCTTCTGAAAAGGCTGTGTACTGGCTGTAAAAGACCGCCTTAGGAGATAATTCGATGAGGCTCCTCTAGACAGGAAGGCAGTTTGCTGTTGATCTTTCACTGCTTACAATGATGCACATTTGAAGCTCTTGAGGGCCACATAAAATGGCAAGGAGGGCCACATTTGGCCAGCAGGTCTTGTATCTGACTTCTGTAGACGATAGGTTCTTTTGAAATCAATATTTGCTACATTTCTTGCATTTTGTTTCCTAAAAATGCATTTACCACAAGCTGGTGCTATGGTTCCATTTTTCAGATGAGTGCATTCAAATTTCACTTTCTCTGCTTATCTAATTATATCTCTCCCACCATATCTTCACATTGCATGAACATATACAATACTGTATCTTTAGATTATTTAATAGCTCTCTCCTTGATATGGGTTTTATGATATATAACCCTGAAGGCATCTTTGTCTTGCCAGGATGACTTTGCTATGAATCTGCTGTGTGAAGTTAATTTGTCTGTCCATCTCTGAGATCATCTTCAAAGATTGCCCTTAGTGTTCCCATCTTAATAACCTTATAGCACATGCTAGGGGGAATCTCTAGAAGCCCATTGGTTTTGACCTCTTGGTTGACTGTCATAATGAATAGACTTGTTTCAAACTCTCTGTGAAGCTGAAAATCCTGGATGTCAAACTATGACCTCCACTTTAGGCTACTAATGAAAAGGAAGCAGACATGCATTACATTATATCCTATTGAAAGATCACAAGTCTTGGGTGTGCTATACTATTTTCATCTTTTCTGAAGGACTGAAGATATCAACAACAGGTATTATATAATGCCTTGACCGGTACGTAAATCATTCCTCCAATGTGAGCACTTATGGTTTGGTTTCTAGGATACCATTACATTTAGATTTATTTATTAAGATTTCAGTACATTCTAGTAAATATAAACTGTATATTATTTTCAAATGAAGCACGTCATGTAAATCATAATCATAGCTCTTTTTTGCAGTAAAGAACAGTTCAACCAACTTACTGGAACTACTGGGGCATTGCAATGTAGAAGGTGACTCTAGGATAACAGAAAATAAATCAATGGATGAAGGTGAGTAGAAGAATAGAGATAAAAATAGTAAAAACAAAATGATCTTCTTCTTCTTCCTCAGGACCACTACTTTTAGCCTCTTCCAGAATTGTAGTTTAGGATATATGATTCCCATGGCCTCCATAACTACTGAAATTGTTTCAGTCAATCTTTCATTATGCCAAAAATAATAATTTATTAATAAGCATGTACATTACTTTTGATATGGCTAATTTGGAAACAATTCGTTTTATCATAAAAATCTTGTACCCAATGTTTTTCCTGCTAAGTACTCATAGTTCAAATCAATGGAGCTCCCAGTGGGTTGCTGAAAAGACACAGGTTTAGAGACGATTTCATGCAGCCAACATGTACTACTCTGGCCTGTGCCAGGATCACATACATGTGTAGTGGGTGCCTCAGGGACTTGTCCCCTTCTTTTCTTTATTTACAAGCACATTCTCATGAAATGAATAAATGTATTTGGCTTTTAAAGCCACTTATATACAAATAATACAAAACGATACTTCTCAGCTCAAGAGCCTAACTTTGTCCTATCACCAAGCAACACATTGGGCTTGATTCACAAAACCGTGCAAACTGTTTAGCACGGGTATGCTAAACAGTTAGCACGTGAAGTGCCATTTGCTGACTTTTGCGCGTGCATTTGCGGAAAATTGCGCGCGCAAAAGTCCGCGATCGCGCGGATCGCCGCACTTTGCGCACGCAAAAGTCCCCGAACGGCACTTCACATGCTAACTGTTTAGCATACCCGTGCTAAACAGTTTGCACGGCTTTGTGAATCAAGCCCATTGTCTTTCTTCTGCTGTGTCTTCTTTTATGACCTCTCCTTTTCTTAAAACTCAAAATGAGTAAAGAAAAAATATGTCGTTTTCCCACCATCTCTATTCACTTCTCTGCCGGATGTGACAATAAACACCAATAACAGCCCTATAGCCCCAGTTGACCAAGTACACTGCTTAGGGATAATAGGGAGAGAGCCTTCTCTCTCATTTATTCCACATATTCACTATCTAACCACCTCCTGGTATCTTTAACTCAAGAACAACGCTCACATATGGCCCTTCCTCACTCAGGACACTCCTTAAATGCTAGTGGCCACCCTAATAATATACCTCTTACCAATTAACTTATCAGCATCCATCTAAGTTATACTGAACTATACTGCCATTCAACTCATCCACCTCTCTTCTTGTACCTCTCTCTTCTCTCTGTCAAGTAGCATTATAATTCTCGGCCAGCAGTGATAGGTAATCACCAATAATTGCTAGAAGTCATGGGCCACCAATATCTGTCAGAAGTCATAGGTGGCTGCAGCCTATGTCAGTGGTGTTCTCTGCCTCTGTCGGTAGTTAAAAAGTACTATAAAGCTGAGGACATACTGTGGGGTAAACTAGAAAGCTGTAACAAAATGTTGTGGGCAATTCAGACAAAACACTGAAAAACAGAAAATGCACTTGTGGGTACTGAAAAGCTGAGGCTCTGGAACTGTGTCACATTATATTTGACATTTGGGACACCACCCACTTTTTCAGCACCCTTCTTTCCAATCAACCTTCTCCATGGGCTACTTGGTACTGTTTGCCCCCTAAGCTACATGGTCCAAGTCCTCCCTCGCTTCACTTCTCTGTAATTCCCTTTTAAAACATGTCAATTATCTTCCAAGCCTTGCAACTTTCAAGCCACCCTAAAGGGACCCAAGCACCACAGTTTACAAATATATAAACTGAAGCTACCCTGGTCCCCGAGGGAAGTTCCTAAAGGGTTTAGAATTTGAAGCAGGGGCAGGGCAGTGAGCATTTACTTGCCTACGGGGTCTACTCTCTACATGCTGGTCTCCATCTTAGCTGTGTTTGTGCTTTAGAACCGCAGCAGGAATTAGCTGTCCCCAGCCACCACAGTGCATGCTGGGAGATGTAATCACATGAATTGATTACTTCTTGGAGAATAGGACTATGTACTTTTACACTTTCTATTCCATTAGATTGCAATCTCGCAAGGGTAGAGTTTTTGTTTCAGAGCATTTGTTTCTTGTTACATTGCTTTACATTTTATTAGTTAGAATGTATAATCACTGTCACGTATATGTTTTATGCCATACTATTGCCTGTGTTTTAATGCACCACAAGCTGCTTACTTACTCTCTGCAGCACCTTTGAAGATGATGGCACCACATAAATCAATCAATAACAATAATCGTAACTTCTTGGTGCTATTATTTAGTGTGGAGTTTTGCCTCTTGGTTCATTTATTTGACGTCTAACGGTTTCCAGGGCATTTATTGCTAGGTAGGATGTTATTTTTAGCCTTTCTTGGGTGAGTGAAATTTTGGTCACTAATGTGATTATGTGGTTATATTAGGTTTCATCGGGAGTAGTATTTAGCACAAGGGGCTATGTTATTATTATTCCTTTCTTTTTTTTGGGGGGGAGGGGGGGTAGTATTTTGTAACAGGGGAATGATGTAAGATTTGTGGAAAAGGAGGAGAGTGGCAGAGTATTTAGCACCAGGAAAGTTTCTGCTAGGTCTGGAGAGGAAATAAAAGGTTTTTAAAGCAATGTATTTAAGTGATATGTGACATGCTGATGAGATAGACATGTGTATGTAGTGCCTAGACAACAAATACATTTGCTGTGCTGCATTTCTTCTTTCTCCACCTGAAAGAGTTAATAAACAGCTATGCAACTGACAGTCTTTCTCAAGTTGGGACACAGTCAGACTATAGTGTCCTTCACTCATAAGGAATTAAAGACATACAATATTTCCTTGGCAGAGAACTGGGCTTCTCAGAGCAGTGCATAGATAAAAAAGGTCAATAGTTATAGTTCATATATTTTAGCACTCTGAGACAGAGGACAGGCTGTTTCATTGAGCTGAGTCAAAACAATGAATCAATAATTTTACATTTTGAAACATAACAGTGGGGAATATCAAGTAATCATTTTAGGAGTAGGAGGATAGAAACAATGACTTATCTCATCAGTTTATTTGCACTTAAGTTTCACTTTAAATTCAAAATCTGCTGACACTTGGGTATGCGTCCAGTATACACACATTGTTTTTACTTAGGAAATTCTTAAAGACAAGCGTAGGCTATCCTTTTAGGTGATCACATACTATCATATTGCGACCTTGTAATAAACTTTAATCACTGATGCATTCTACAAAAGTTTTTGTTGAAGAAAGAAAATCTGTCGCAATGTCAAAGCGACATTCTTTTGCAAGTAGCATGTAATTTGATTAAGGTAAAACAATCTCTGATCTAGGAAGGCTATATTGATTTTGGATGAGTTTGTGTATTATTTAGTCACGTTAGTTCATATTTAGAATGCTTTAGTTCCATTACCTCTCTTGACTTTTTGGATTAAATGCAGAATTACAATATACTGGAATTAATATTGTGTTTATATTTCAAGGATAAATCAGAAGAGTCAGTCCCATTATCAAGTATAAAGGGAATGAAATCACACTTATGTGATTTAGGATAACCATGGGGGGGTCTTCTGATCTTTGGAGGCATGTTCTCACCTCTAATTGCACTCACAAAGAACTACATAGATAGATTTTGCAAATAAGGACAATGTCAAAAGAACAAAAAGAACAACTGTTATTGACAATGTTTTATTTGCATTTTTTAAAATCAGAACCTCTATTTCAAAAAATGTCTTGTGCATTCATTTAGAATGCCAGTTTTTTTGATGCAATGAAAGTGGGTGTGAAATGAATCATATTTGTAAACATGGTTGGAGACATATGAAGACAAATTCAAATTATGTTGTCCATGTTGCACTATATATTTTGCTGTGTTTCATGATAAAGATTTAAAGTAGAAAAAAATATAGGCCAAGCACTAATTTACATTTTGAGCCAATATGCAGTAAAGCAGTGTGAGTATTGCGTATATTGGCAACAAGTTATTACCTTTCTACGCTCGAGCAGTATAAATAGTTGAGTAAATTCAGTAGATAAATTAGCGGGACCATATGTATGTAGCCCCACTTAACTTCATCACTCATTCGAAGTCTGAAGGACCATACAACGCAACAAAGATGCTTTATTCTTTATCGGTAATACAATTTTGGTATTGAGCCAACAGGCTATTGTTGAACAAAGTATCGTTACGCATTTTAGCATTAGATTATTGGTTAGTCCTGCTTAATTCTGTAATTTACTCTTTTCTGCCAAGTCTTCTAAACATAGTTTTCTTGACTTAATATTGGCTATAACCCCTTACTCACAGCTACCCCTGCCAGACTTAATTTTAACCTTGTGCTTAACATTAACTTAAAAATTGCCTTAAAAGCGCTTGTGCAATGTTAGCTTATGTGAGTGTTCTCACATAAGCTTTCTATCCAATCTATCAAACTTGCACCATTTTCAGAGTGTTTGCGATTCGATACAAAGGATAGGGAAATAGCTAAGCGCTTGAAAAAGCACTTTGAAAAGTGTTTTCCAGAGCGCTTTTAATTAATAAATACATTGTATTTATTCATTTCCAGGACAAAGAGGTCCCTTTCTGTCTGACATCAGGATTCAGAAAGTAAAAAAAAACACTACACAAAAGCACTTCGAAAAGTGCTTTTCAGCACTTTTAAAATCAGCCGGCAAAGGCTTGTTTGTTGATCACGCAGGTGCACTAACGACTTTGACTGCTGGGTCCTACAAAGAGTGTGCACCTCGCTCAGGTGCAGTAGCAAAATACCTAAATAGCCAAACCTGCCAGGGTCCGCTCTACTGGGCACATGCAGATGGCTCCAGACCCAATCAGGCTTGGCTATTTCCGCTGGGGCCCAAGCGGCAAGCAGCTACTGTCCCTGTGCGAGGCACACATATGTCAATATTGTGGTGGCCATTTCTCTGGGGGAGCCAGCACTGGACAGGGGCTGCTGAGAAAGAATGGGGAAACTGTATTAGAATATAGAGGCTTTCCCCTCCCAAGACACATACCCCCCAGGGGCAGTTATTTTTTCCTACAGGTTTTCTTTAACTTACATTTCAATCTATAGAAAAACGGGGATAACAGAGGCGCCAACAAAGGATAAAACTTGCTAAAACCAGTTTAAAAGGAAGGAAGTGGGTGGACTCACCTCCATCAGGTATGTAAATGACCAGGCAGAATAATCCATTATAAATACAACAATAACATTTATTTAAAAAATTCTCCAGATGTGAGGCAACGCGTTTCATGGGCCAACATCCCGCTTCATCAGGCAAATGAATATGGAGAACACAAGTAAAGGTCAATCAGTTTGCCAAAGCACCTCTGTTACATTTCAATCTATCAATGATCTTAAGCTAAACCCTGGTCAGGATAAAGACAAGTACACACACCAGGTGAAACTCTCTCCAGCTAGTGTATGGCAGCCCCCTATGAGTACCAACAGCTTGGCCAGCAATTCCTCCTGGCAGATCACTTCAGCCAAGCAAAGGCCAATAGCATTGTTGTCTCCTTTTTAAACTCCCCCCCCCCCCTCGCAGACACACATAGCAGAACAAGTGAGTGCTGCATCTGCACAGTCTAAATACTGCAATATTGCCCTAAGGAATCTGTCCCAGTTGGGCACTGGCATTGTAAGGGGGTTGATGTAATAGCTGCCCGCACTGGGGTGTCAGCTGGGAAGGGGTGACGTCACTCCACACAGTCTGAGGCCTGAACAGTGGCTCTGCAACACAGGCCCCAGCTGTGATTCTATATCATGCTCTCTCTGTTTCCTTTCTGCTGCCCTCGGTCCCGGAGCTGTGCAGACCAAGAGATCATCAGAGTGGCATGTCTGTTACATTGCAACAACTCACCTGATTCCAGTGCCAGAGCCTCTCTTCTCTGCTCTCCTGCAGCCCTCTGATCCTTCTGCTTTGTATTTCTCTGCCTCCTCAGTCTTCCTGTATGTTACGTGAACTCGCCATGTGACATACAGGAAGACCATGGAGGCAGAGAGATACAGAGCAGGAGGATTGGAGGACTGCAGGAGAGCAGAGAAGTCAAAACTCCCACGCTGAAATCAGGTGAGTTCTCATAGACACTTTGCGCTGATGACCTGCAAGTGAAATATTGAAATTTGTAGAGATTAGGCCCTGCCTCCTGCACCGCCTCCTGCTGCTGGCTGTAAGCTCCACCTCCCATGAAAGAAAGGAATGCAGTCCCAGTTTCCTCCATGCAGCCATCCTCAGTGACAACAAGGGAATGTAAGTGTTGCCTGCTGTGTCCCCCTGCTGCCTTCTGATTCACTCACTGCTCTTTCTGATAATCTTTTCTTCTCACTGTCACCCCTTCCTGCTTTTATAACTGTTTGTCGACCCTCTGACTGTCATTGTTACTGTCATCACTGTCATTTGCTGCTCGTTGTGGCTTGTCGCCCCTTTCCGCTGTCACCCCTTTCTGCTGTTATCGCTGCTCGTTGCCCCTTCCACTGTCATCTCAGCACGTTACCTCTGCCGCTACTACAATCTACCTAACACTACCTGCCAGTCACTACAACCTACCTATCACTACCTGCCTGCTATTACAATTCTCCCTTTTACTACCTGCGGACACTACAATCTACCCATCAATACAATCTGCTTATCACTACCTGTCAGACACTGCAATCTGCCTATAACTACCTGTCAGGCACTACAATCTACCTATCACTACCTTTTGGCCACTACAATCTGCCTATCACTACCTGTCAGACACTACAGTTTGCCTATCACTACCTATCACTACCTGTCGGCCACTACAATCTGCCTTTTACTACCTGTCAGCCACTACAATCTACCTATCACTACTTGTCGGCCACTACAATCTGCCTATCACTACCTGTCGGCCACTACAATCTGCCTATCACTACCTGTCAGACACTACAATCTGCTTATCACTACCTGTCAGACACTACAATCTGCCTATAACTACCTGTCAGGCACTACAATCTACCTATCACTACCTTTTGGCCACTACAATCTGCCTATCACTACCTGTCAGACACTACAGTTTGCCTATCACTACCTATCACTACCTGTCGGCCACTACAATCTGCCTTTTACTACCTGTCAGCCACTACAATCTACCTATCACTACTTGTTGGCCACTACAATCTGCCTATCACTACCTGTCGGCCACTACAATCTGCCTATCACTACCTGTCGGCCACTACAATCTGCTTATCACTACCTGTCAGACACTACAATCTGCCTATCACTACCTGTCAGACACTACAATCTTATTTGGCACACAAGCAAAAAAAAAAATTGGCACAAGATGTGGCACTGGCAGGTCGGGAGATGCAGGTGCAGAAATGCAAATGTGCCTCCAGTGAGTAATTGTATCAATTTGAAAAGAGGAAAAATTTCCAGGCACCAGTATGCATTAGAAGTCACCTTTAATCTATACTCCCAACACCTTCAAAACATACATGCAGAAAAAAATCAGCCTAACAGCCGTTTTGCATGATAAACCTGCTTCTTTAGAGGCAGCAAATACAAAATACGAATTTTGTATTTGCTGGTTCACACGGTCAAGCAAGCCTGCAGAAAAGCATTTGACGTCTTTTGGCGATGATCCTAGTTTTTCTCACCCACAGAGGGACATAGACACATGGTAGTAATTGACTAGGGACGGCTGAAACCACAGGAAAAATAAGGGTTAAAATGTAGTGAATGCGTGAACAACAGCAAATGTTGGTAAATGATGGTATCTGTGCTGTCAATTCATATGTATGGGCAGCGCTTAGACAACAAGCGCCACGGCAGTCACTAACCAGCCGGCAAGCATCCGTGTAAACCAGGCCTTAGGCCTCTTGCACACGACATGCAATTCTGATTTGTGATTTTAACACAATTTCACATGCAATTCTAAATTGCATTTTTGAGTCGGTAGTGCATGATGTGTTTTTTTCTGTTTTTTTCTTTTGAATGTCGGAATCGCAAATAGGAATCACAAATCTTGCAGGGGGCGTTAGGCACACTGCAAATCCAATTTGAGATTCCAATTTGTGATTCCGATTTTCTCTGGTTGCTATCAAAACAAGAAGAAAAACACAGAAAAATGCAACATGCAGTACCAGTTAAAAATTGTGAATCAGAATTGCATGAAAAAATGCATCAAATCCGCAAATTGGAATTGCATGTAGTGTGCAAGAGCCCTTAGGGTCACTTTGCCTAACTGTGTTTTGGGAGGAAACTCAGAGCACTGCCTTAGAGTTACACTGTTACGCAACACTACTCACCACTCACACCTTTTTTCCCAGGGGGGGGGGGGTGTCTGTAAATAACCAGCACCAGGTGTCAAACACCCTAGCTATACCACTGCAGTTGGGTGACATTGTTTGAGCGTACCTTAGTGGCTGGTAAATAACAAGCTTAAAGTCACAACTGGAGCAAGACAGAGGGGTAATCAAGTAAGCTGGATCAAGAACAAGAGCAGCTGATTCAGAGAAGTCAGGCAGATCAAGTCATAATAGAAATTAAAGAAATCAATAACAGACTGGAACTTTGGTAAACTACCACCAAGTTGACAGAACTATCAACAATAAATGATGCCAGGAGGGGGATTCTGTATGGAAATATTTTAGGTTTTGGCATTCAATCTCCCTCACCACACTCATGATGTACAACTGTGTACTAAAGTTCATGCATACACCTGTAAAAACGTTGTTATCACCCATACAGTTACCATATTTGCTTATTATCACAAGTAATATTGCCTGTTTAAAAATTACAAGATCACAGAGTACAGTTTGCTCAGAAAGCTGCCATTGCATTTTCTTAAATAGCTGCTGTATTTCTATATTAAAATCTATCTAGTGATCACTTCTCAGCTCTCTGCTTCTACAGCTAAGAGAGCTCTTTTTCAGCACAGCTAGGAATGTAAAAGCTAATGGAATGTAAACAAAACATAACATTATCACCTCTTTGAATGCCAGAAGCTGCACACTGAAGCAAGGAGCTTTCCACTGAAGAAAAAAGTCATGTGTTTAACTGTTTGAATGCGGTTCTGCTACCATTTTTTGTGGATAGTAGATTTTATGCTGTAAATAATCTTTGGAGCAATGTTGAGTTTCATACCACTTTAAAGGCAATATTCATGCTAATGTTTAGGAATCTGGACAGAGAAATGGAGAAATGTGTTCTACATAATGATCCACAACTTTCCTGATTCAATCCCATAAATTAATTTGAGCTGTGCCAAACATGTGTGGGGACTTTGGCTTTTGAGGACTGAGTGTTTGGACAGCACTGTTCTAGATGATGATGCCATTCCTCTATCAATATAAACTCTCTGTCCCTGGTTATATAATCTCTTTCAACTGAATGTAGAGATATGGGAATCCAGCAGGGACATACCTCTGTGCTTTGCCTAAGATCAGGTATTTTTTGAGGTTATTTTTTGTTAGAAAAATGTTGCCTTTGCTAGTTTTTCTTAACTGAAGTCATGATTTCTTTTTTTGAGCAACTTAGCAAATGATTTGATTTTCTTTCCAACCTGGGTCCATCATTAAAAGTGATATTTAAGTATTCAAATTGTCTGACTAGAAATTAAATTTTCAGTAAAGGCTGAGGATAAAATAGAATAAACGTACTGCACATAACACAACACAGCTGGAAATGGTAACATAGATTTTATTTTTCAACACCAGTAAATAGACAATACAAAAAAAGATTTCAAACATCTGACACAAAAACAACAGGTTCTGAAAACTGTGAGCATCCCACTACATATATCAGAAAACACAGCTGGGTGACTGTGCACAGCAATAGCATAGATCACAAGAAAATAGCTTTGTGAAAAAAAGCCAAAATCTCATTGAAATTAAGAGTGAGGAACCAGTAAGGCAATATATACAGGTAAACACAAAGTTATTCGTATTAATCTATCCTTCCCCTCCAGGTAGTCAGCAGCCCAGACAGCTGCAGCTGTATAACCTATGCTTTTCCTCTCACTAACCACACAGTATTTTATCTACAATGATAACATCATTCTTCAGCACTAAGCCTGTAAACTCTCTGTTCACATTTAAATGTATAATTTATATGTATAGACTTACAAATATATATAATAAAATCCAAGGCAAAGAAAATCTGGCACTATTGAATTATTCATTCACTGGGCACTGGGAGTGCACGCCCAGTGGGCAACCCCTTGTGCCGACTGCCACACTTCCGCTCAGTGCCTTCAGCACAATAAATATCATTTGCTACTTGTGTTCAATACATAATTGCTCTTCCTGCACAAGCACTTTACTGGTGAATAAGTAACTCAATAGTACCAGATTTTCTTTGCCTTGGATTTGTATACAAGAATCGTAACTGAATCTTAAGCACATTGAGCATCACTTCACTTGTATCATTACTAATTCATATGCCTGCATAGTGCATACCCACATTGGCTGACTTCCCTGATTCTGTCTGTGCCCTCGGATTAGCTCAGTGAGGTCAGGTGGGGCTGGCCTGGGTTCCCTTCTGTGATTGGTTGCTAGGGCTTCTGCTGGGAGCCCTCTGATTGGCTCAATGACGTCATGGACGTCATCTTCTTAGTTACAGTATCTCAATAGTCGGATTTTTGTGGATATCTGGGTATGCGACCAAATAACCGCATAGTGCAATTTAAATTTGGAAAAAAATCCAGAATCCGAATCGGATAGCTGGAAAAAGTTCAGATATCCGGGTTACCTGGATATCCGGAATCTGGATGAGCACCACTGCTACCGTCATCTCCCGATGCCTGTAATGACCTAGCAGAAGCTACCTATAGGGAGGGAGGGGGGAGAAGCTTTTGGATATCTACAGGGAGGAGGAGGGTGGAGAAGCATTTGGCTACCTACAGGGTGGGTGGGGAAGAAGTATTGGGCTACCTACAGGGAGGGAGGGCGTAAAATACTATTCTCCCTCTGAGTCATAGCAAGTCGGAGGGAGAAGTAATTTGGGGTCCAAAGATTACCAGAATGTCTAAATACCCTTGTGCTGGGTGCACACTACAGCATTAGTGCTATATTGATGCCCAGCTTAGGCACCACACGGCCAGAGACAGTATAGTACACAGGGAGGAGGTACAGAAAGGTTTACTGTATGTGGTGCACTATTTTGTTGCAGCACGATATAACTAGTGAGGTGCTGCATTGCTGTATGTGTCAGGTAATAAGCTGCTGACCTGGTCTGCACACTTCATATCACAATCATCTTTATTTTTCCAAGTACGCTGGATGACATATCAGGAATTGTATGTAGTACTCATGGTAATGGCAGTACATAAAAAGACAAAGGCACATAGTCAACATGAGAATGGTACATGGTACTGTCCACAGTGCATGCATAAATCAGAGTGGACATTTTTAAAATTCAATTGAAAAAGAATGACAGGGCTCAACATTTAGGGAGTAGGGCAAGGACTGCATAAGCATTTGGGGTGGGCGACAAAGTACAGTTCAGGTGGTAATTCTACCTATAGGGCTTGAGTGTTGCAACCTGGCTGGGGGGGGGGGGGCTGGGGTTCAGTGGGAAGACAGCCTGGGGGAAGAAAGGCATCCTGAGGGAAGAAAGGGAGGAGGGGGTGGACTGGCTGCCTGTGCAGCGTTTCTGACTGAGTGTTAGAATCTGTGGCTGACAGGGTGGCAGGGGGTGGATTGTATGCTGCAAGGCTTCAGAAACCCTGATTTTCCCTTCCTATCCCCTGAACTTGTGCAGATACATCTCAGACATTCCAGCTTCCCTCTCATTTTATCCATCATTGGTGGGACAGGAGTAGAGATATCATGGCACAGCTACATTTCATTTTGTTGCATAGCAACGCTCATGCTACCCTTCAGCTCCAGTCATTTGCCAGGCCAGAACAGCCAAAGTGTGTGTGTTGGGGGGGGGGGGGGGAGAGGGGGGAATGCTCATCGGCTGTGTGTTGTGTGAGCAGGAAGTTGCAAGGCTAACTGGAGTGCATACTGTTCCTCTTCCACTCGCAGTGAAATCTAAAATACCACGTGATTTGGGGATGTGTCAAAATGTAGCAATCACACTCCCTCTGATGGTGACACCCGCAGATGCCTTGCAAGGCTTCTGTACGCAACCTCCCTCATTGCTTCCTGGCTATTTGCTCAGGCCCACCTCTGATAAAAAGTTAAATCAGTCCTTGGCCTAGTCTTATCAAGTGTTGCATCAGTTTTGATTATTTGTTAAAACCAAAAATATGTAGGGAAGCTGAACAGTTTCTGACAATGCTTTGGAGCCTATTTGCAGAAAAATGGTGATCAGAATATACGTTTTAAAAGATTAGATCACCTCTTTAAGATGACCATATTTATTTAAATGTGACCTCTGTTTTTGTGGAAGCATTTAATGCTTTATTTACCTAAGGCAAGTGCATCAATAAGAACAGAATCATTGCATATTGTTTTACACAGAGGCTGATCACTGGGCAAGGTGTTGTAGGGCATCGGTGTATACAAACTATATACAGTACATGCTAGATTTACGGCAGAGGTGGTCATTATCGGCCTCCTTGGCCAAGTTTTATCTAGCATGTGTATACAGCTTCAGGGTGACCAGAAAAGGGTGGGATTTTTGTGCTATGTAGGTATAAAGTCTTTTGTTGTTGGAGAATGATATTTTCAACTGGTAGGAAGTGAGATGTCAACTCAGTTAATGGAAAAAAATCATTCATTCATTTATCAAAACTGCTCTATTTTTCAGAGGCAGGAATTTTAAGAATGAACAATTGCACAATCGTACTCAATGCCAAGCCGCTGCAGCTAAAGCTAACAAAATTTTGGGATGCATTAAAAGGGAAATAAAAACTCGAGATGCTAGCATAATATTGCCCCTGTTTAACTCTCTAGTAAGGCCACATCTGGAATATGGAATTCAGTTCTGGGCACCACATTACAAAAAAGATATTGCAGTTTTAGAGCAGGTGCAGAGACGAGCAACAAAATTGATACGTGGGATGGAAGGTCTCACTTACCAAGAAAGGTTAGATAAACTGGGTTTATTTAGTCTAGAGAAAAGACGCCTTAGAGGAGATCTAATTAACATGTATAAATACATCAGAGGGCAATATAATAGCTTGGCGGATGAGCTTTTTGTCCCTAGGCCTTCTCAAAGGACTAGAGGACATGATCTGCGCATGGAGGAAAAACGTTTTAGCCATTTATTTAGGAAAGGGTTCTTTACAGTAAGAGTGATTAAGATGTGGAATGCATTGCCACAGGAAGTCGTTATGGCAAACTCTATACCTGCATTTAAAGGGGGCTTAGATGCTTTCCTTGCGTTGAATGACATCCATGGCTACAATTACTAGGTAATGCCAATGATGTTAATCCAGGGATTTTATGATCAACAGGGATATGTGAGGGAGCAGGCTGGAGTTGTACTTTGTACTGGTTGAACTCGATGGACGTATGTCTTTTTTCAACCAAAGTAACTATGTAACTATGTAACTATGTAACTATACGAGTACTAGTCCTTTAGAGTATACCAGAGGTGACATGTAGCATGATGAGATAAACATGTGCATGTACATACATATTAACCACCCTGGCGTTCTATTAAGATCGCCAGGGCGGCTGCGGGAGGGTTTTTTTTAAATTAAAAAAAAACTATTTCATGCAGCCAACTGAAAGTTGGCTGCATGAAAGCCCACTAGAGGGCGCTCCGGAGGCGTTCTTCCGATCGCCTCCGGCGCCCAGAATAAACAAGGAAGGCCGCAATGAGCGGCCTTCCTTGTTTTGCTTAGATCGTCGCCATAGCGACGAGCGGAGTGACGTCATAGACGTCAGCCGACGTCCTGACGTCAGCCGCCTCCGATCCAGCCCTTAGCGCTGGCCGGAACTTTTTGTTCCGGCTACGCTGGGCTCAGGCGGCTGGGGGGACCCTCTTTCGCCGCTGCTCGCGGCGAAGCGCCGCAGAGCGGCGGCGATCGGGCAGCACACGCGGCTGGCAAAGTGCCGGCTGCATGTGCTGCTCTTTATTTGAACAATATCGGCCCAGCAGGGCCTGAGCGGCAGCCATCGGCGGTGATGGACGAGCTGAGCTCGTCCATACCGCTAAGATGGTTAATAACCAGGCTGTTTTTCTTATTTTATTTTATTTTATTTTGCTTCCTGACTGTAAGGATCGGTGTCAGCACACAGAGAGAGACTGATCATTGGTGATCTGCAGTATTGCCAATAATACAGATGTCACCTGATCAATGATGATCTGCAGAATCACCAATAATACAAGTGCGACTAGCCTCCGGACACCCAACACAGTGAATCACAATAACAACAGCAATGATTTCACAAGATCGTGGAAATATCCACCACCCGGCGATTCTTCAGAGGTGTGGTTACCTCTGAATGGGAACCCCGTGTGTGAGATCCCCAATCCAGGCTAAGAGAGGAATCTCGGCCCCTGGCAGTAATCGTCTGCTAGGGCAGGCGTCTCGGAGAGGCAAGCCTCAGAGATAACCCTACAGTGGGAGATGTTCCACTGAAGGGAGAAAGGTCAGACGAGCAAAGGTTCGGCAACAGAGAAGGCGGCAGCAGTACAGAAACAGAAGGCTGATTCAGAGTCGCTTAAACAAGCAGGGTCGGCAACTTGAATCAGATAGGCACAAGTACAAGAGCGATAAGAGTAAAGAGTAGTCAGGGAAAGCCAAGGTCAAAACACAGGTAAATATACAAATACAATCCTAATCTAAGGTGTGACGTCCTTGGTATCAACACCTGGAAAACTGGACTAAGGTCTGAGCGCTAACACAATATGTATTCACGACAGCAGACAAGGAGCAACTGACATCCAGCTCCTTAAATGCCGAGAGTTACTCAGCCAGTCCGCCCAGAAGCCCAGCCAATCCGGAGACCCCCTGAGGTCAGCTGACTGGAGAGTCAGCTGACCCTCCTACGTAGGAGGTAAAAGTCCTGCCACCTCGCGCGCACGCGCATGACCCTCTGCCTCAGAGCACCAGAGAGGCCAGGCCCCAAGTCAGCGCACGAACGCGCACCGAAATCCGCCGGCTGAGTTGTGGGACCCGCCGCCATGTCGAGAGCAGTGGCAGCGGCGTCCCCCCTGCTCTGTGCCGGCGGCTCCATATGTGTGGCGGAAACCGCCGGCTGGGAAGCGGAGACCACCGCCATGCTGCCCTGCGTGGTGGCGGTATTTCCGCTAACTCTCACACTGACAGAGTTAATTTCTAAGCATGGAAGTGACAGCTTCTGTCTTGTTGGACCATGTTGGTAATATAGTAAACCTCACTGATAAGCTAATTACAGCCATAAAAGTTTTCCTGGCAGAATGCAACTTCTGAGAGCAAATGAGAGATAGAAAAAAGGTCAGTAGTTCATGTATTTTAACTCTGAGACACTTACAGTAATAGTCTGCCATCGAGCAGAGAAAATCCAACATTCAATCTATTTTCTAAATGTTTAAATATAAAATAAAACCTTGGTATCTAAAAGAAAGCTATAACTGGAACTAGGAGCATAAATACAATTGTTTATCTCATCAGATTTTTTTCAACTCGGGTTCACTTTAAAAGAGTAAACAAGAAGTTTGTTTCTCTGGCAATCACGGGATTCCTTTTTAACAGTACTTCACATTCTGAGTCATTCTCTATTTTAAAATGGCAAAAATAGCTAAATGTGTGAGCCTATGTTAAAAGGAATAATAAGGAAGGGCTGAACTTTTCTGCCTTGTCAACACTTCCAACTTCAATCACCTTGAAATCCAGTAGCCTGCAATAAAAAATACTTAATATTCAATAAATCATTGCATGCAGTATGAGTGCTATTCATTGTTTTTCTTATGAATACATTACTTTCTATTTTATTACTTTTGAACACAGTGGATTCAAATATTTTTCATGTTTCTATCAACTATAAATAAGACTAGATAATGTTTGTAGGAAGACCAATCGGAATTTTGAATACATATTTCCACATCTATGTTAATAAATCATCATATTTTTGTAGATTTGGACACAACCTGAATTGAACTGTTTCTGAATTTTCATCAGTGATTTGACATATATATTTATATGAATGCAGGGAGATGTATTAAAAAACGGAAACAATCTGTTTACAATTTCTGCTACTACTGTTCATATTGTTATACTGTAATTATCCTTATTATTATGTTATCATTATATAAAATCAGCAAATTATAAAGAACTGTGTGCAGCATGGGGGCATAGTGGATAGGTCTCTCTCTTTGTGACATTGGGGTCTCCAGTTCAAATCTGGCCTCTGTCTGCATGGAGTTTGTATGCTTTCCCTGTGTTGGCAGGTGTTTGTTCTGTGCACTCTGGCTTCTCAAATTTCAAAACACATTTGTACACACATACGTTAATTATGTAACCCCCCCCCCCCCCTCATGCACCTTAGGCTATGATAGGGACAACAGACTATGACTATGGTAAGGAGCACATTGTGATTTTTCCTGAGAAAGGATCAGTGACAATACAATGGACATTTATGTACAATTTAGTGCATGGGATATAGTCTTCCAGAAGAAGTAATACATAGTAATCATTTACTCACCAGTACAATAAGTCAACATGCAGGGGCAAACTTCTTCCTACAGTCTCCACAACCATAGCAAATGGGAGCTAACCGGCTCATATATAGAGTATCTCTATGCCAGGGATATATGCTTCAAGGCATGCACAGAGTCCAGGATCCTCCTCACACACATGATTATAAATAATTAAGTCATGTATGTACTGTTTATACCAGAATTAGTGGGTGTATTTTATCCATTTCAGGGTGGTAATTTTTAGGTTTTCAATTCTGAATGATGTTCCAGTGGATGTATATTTTATGCTTAATGATTACAATTCTCTAGGGTTTCAGATAGCTTTGCTATTTGATCAATTGTTGTTTTTTCACTTATGCACATTTTGTCACCAGTCACTTTATGGGTTGTTCTGGACAAATTGTATGCCCTGTGGTGCTGTTTTGAATACATACATACTTAATTGGATTAACTGTTTCATACCACTGGATTAATCTTGCATAAAACTCTTTGATTCAGGCACTAGGTGGTCAGCTTTTCAGATTCCCAACTTTATTCACTGCTGGGACATAACAAATATAAGGAGGGAAATATGATCACACAGCAACATACTGGAATGGTTGTAAAATGGGCCCATTCAAATCAGCGCATAGTTTTCACAGTGTGTTGGGTTCCATTGTAATAATGCACACAAGGGAAGGTCTGCACTTGTCAGTATGAAGTAACCTTTATTAAAGGGAAGGTTCACGCAGGAGCTGTAAAAAATAGAAATCCAAATCCACTTACCTGGGGCTTCCTCCAGCCCGTGGCAGGCAGGAGGTGCCCTCGGCGCCGCTCCGCAGGCTCCCGGTGGTCTCCGGTGGTGTTCTCGACCTGGCCAGGCCGGCTGCCAGGTCGGGCTGCTTCTGCGCTCCAAGTTGCGTGTCACTTGTGCGCACTGACGTCATCGGACGTCCTCTGGGCTGTACTGCGCAGGCGCAGAAGTTCTGCGCCTGCGCAGTACAGCCCGGAGGACGTCCGATGACGTCAGCACGCACAAGTGACACGCAACTTGGAGCGCAGAAGCAGCCCGACCTGGCAGCCGGCCTGGCCAGGTCGGGATCGCCACCGTAGACCACCGGGAGCCTGCGGAGCGGCGCCGAGGGCACCTTCTGCCTGCCACGGGCTGGAGGAAGCCCCAGGTAAGTGGATTTGGATTTCTATTTTTTACAGCTCCTGCGTGAACCTTCCCTTTAAGGACATATCTAAATTACAAATTCGGCAGGCATCAGAAAAGCTGACATGTTTCGGACTCAAGCGTCCTTAATCATAGCACGCCATTGTAATAATGCAAGCTGAGCTGTGCCCTCCCGGACAACACACATGTTACGTCTACGTTGCAAATGTATGGAGACAAGGTACCATGTGTTTCAAGTGCAACACATGCATTGCTGCAAGACTCCGATTTTGAAATCTGCTGCAATGTGCCATATGCATATCAAAACAGATTCAATGCAAACTTAGCGAAAGAGACACTATTTTAGAATGTTTTTGTACCACATTTTTTTTGACCATTTATACATGCTTACTCAACTAGTTACCCAACTCTAGCCTTAACATTTATTTTTGCTATCATGAACAGTAATACACACCCTGGCAAAACATATGGAATCTCTACTCTTGGAGGATGTTCAGTCAGTCATGTTACCGTGTAGTAACATGAAACAAAAAAATCACACTTATGAAACAATTGTATCTAACAGCTAATTATTTTAGCTTTGTAAAAACATACTTTGAAAAAGGAAAACAAAAATGAAAGACTTTGTTTGTTGTTTTCAGATCAATGAAAAATATCATGGAATCACTCTAACTTGAGGAAAGATTATGGAATCACTCTGTAATTTACATTTATAAATCATGTACCCACGACCAACTATGCACACTAGTATGCAGTTAAAAGAGGATGCTTGCTTCCACAGCAATGGTCTGATCCCATGTAATAGATACTGTAGAGCAGTCTCAACACAGTCCACTCCTCAAGAGCCCCCAACAGTACATGTTTTACAGAAAACCACAAACATTCACTGGTGAGGTAATTAGTGTCTCCAGCAGAGCTCATAAATTTATTCACAAAAGGCATATCAACTTTTTGACATGACCAGCAACCAGAGGGATCATATTTTTTTTTTGGGGGGGGGGGGTGTAGCAGGAAGTGAAGGTTCTTGATTCTATTATTTTTATCCTCAATATGTAATTACATATTTCTCCTCCGCTTGATCTGAAATAAATATGCTATTAATCACAACAAAAGGCACAATCCAATTCACATTGTGGTTGATTCAACATAACAAATAATGTGCCTTATTAGAGTTAACATGCCTTATCAGAGTTAATGTGCCTTATCAGAGTTAACGTGTCTTATCAGAGTTAGCTTGCCTTATCAGTGTAGCATAGTGAGCACTAAAAACTTATGCCTGCTAATTTGCAATGATGAGAGCTCCACTCCAGTGATGCTCATCCAGATTCCAGATACCTGAACTATCCAGATGTCCAAACTTTTTTACTGGTATCCGAACTCGGATACGGATTACAGATAGTTGGATAAATCCAGAATGCACTATCTGAGGGAATCCAGATACATATTAGGTATCCGGAAATCAGTCCTGATACCTAGTTCGGGTACCCGGATCCGGATAGCGTAACCATGGAGATGACATCCATGACGTCATTGAGCCAATCAGAGGGCTCCCAGCCGAAGCCCTAGCAACCAATCACAGAGGGGAACTCTGGCCAACCCCTCCTGTATATAAGGCGGGCGCCATGATGAGACTCTCATCCTTGTTTGTGACTGCTCACTGAGAGACATCTCCAGTGCTGTGTGGCTAAGCAAATTCTGTATTACTTACTTAGTTGTTCCTAAACACCTGTACTACACTAGTATTTTATTGTTTTTTAGTTAGCTAGCTTGTATTTTGATTTTAGTCAGTGTGACAGTCAGACTCAGTGCTGCAGCTGCTAGGCTAGGTTAGGACCTGCTGTGTGCACAGGCTAGGCCTGCTGCCAGCCTTAGCTACAGTATAGCTTGTAGGTTATTAGGGATTAGATTACAGTACTACTACTAGTCTTATATTGTGTGTAGTTCGTTTTTTGAGAGAGTACTACTACTGTGTTAGCTTAATTTACTACAGATAGTTACTGCAGTGCTGCTGTTAGAGTCAGTCAGTGTGTGACAGATAGAAAGTTAGTTTGTGCTCCTGTCACTCCGTCAGTTGTAGTTCTACTAGTATTACTACAACTAGTCTACTACTACCAGTTATATATAGTTAATTTGTATTGAGTTAGCTTACTTTAATTGTAGTGCTGTTACAGTGTGACAGATAGACAGACAGTTAGTGTGTCATTGTGTGCTACTCTGCTGTCACTCCGTTAGTTGAAGTTCTACTACTGCTACTATCTACTAGTACTACTGATTTGAATAAAGTACAAGTACCCCACTTCATTTGGACACATAAAAAGTTGTACTATGTCTGCTGGCACTGGCAGACGGGGGAGAGGCAGTGTCCATTCCGCCGCTAGCCACTGCTCGTGGATGCACTGGGTGCCCAGCTGTTAGGGGTGTCAAAAACCTGAGCAGTTCTTGCCTTTTTCATGATTGCTAACTCAGTAAAGGACCAGCCTTTAAAGCGTTGATATCATATAAATCCGGCATAGCGGGGTCTGAACCCTCTATAACAGTAATTATAGATTGACGGTATACCTTGAAATGAATCAGAGTACTCAGTATATGATTTAATATAAAAAAATGTATTTGCTTATCATACAGCATATATACAAAATATGAACAGTTCTAAGTAGTGTTTCCTTCTAACAGTATTCTATCTCATCGAGGTTTTATAGCCAAGTGATCATCAATCTTCTAAATACATTCAAAAAAGGAATATAACAGTTGTGTTATGTAAAATAAGATCAAAAGTAGTCTCGTCTGTATCAATAGCTGTGTTGCAATGTTTACACATTCTAATTAGGTCATTCCTGACGCAGTTAATTAAAAATGGACATCACCAGCCATCTTGTCTGCTGGTTGACTTTTTTGCCCCAGAGACTAAACAATGTCATTCATGACGCATTTCTGATAATGTGTCCTTCTTTCCCAGACATAAGATTGGTCAGGTTGACACTAACACAGACCTGTGAGATTCTTCAGCAATTTAAGGCTTATTGAAACATACAGGGCTTCTAATATAGTCATTTAAATATAAAGCTTATTATATAATTCTTCTTTAAACAATTAATCATCTAAGATTAATTGCATATTAAAATGTAATAATATAAAATCATGTTCTATATATTTGCCTTTCTTAAGAAGATATAAATATAATACTTTCACCCGCCAGAGGTCACCATTGAATCATCTTTAAAGGGAAGGTTCAGGGAGGGTAGTGAAAAAATAAAAATCAATTTCCACTTACCTGGGGCTTCCTCCAGCCCGTGGCAGGCAGGAGGTGCCTTCGCCGCCGCTCTGCAGGCTCCCGGTGGTCAGGCCGGCTGCCAGGTTGGGCTCTTCTGCGCTCCAAGGCCCGGCACTTCTGTGTCCCACGCGGGCGCGCTGATGTCATCGGACGTCCTCCGGGCTGTACTGCGCAGGTGCAGTAGTTCTGCGCCTGTGCAGTACAGCCCGGAGGACGTCTGATGATGTCAGCGTACCCTCCCTAAACCTTCCCTTTAACTAATTGGGAAAACCCCTTCCTTTGTTTTATATCTTTCATATTTGGACTTCTCTAGCTGGTAAATGTTATCTTTTCTTGCTGGCTGTAACGGCCTTCAAGCAAAAGAACATATAAAACATTCTCTAGCTTACAAGTTAAAATAACCTTATAAAAGTTTCACTGTCTCTATTACTGGCAGAAAGTTTCAAAGTATTAAATCATACTATATAGGGTTTAACAATAACTATTTCTTTCTTTAGAAGGACTGTATTGATTATTAATATTTAGATTAATAATATCTATGTTTAATAATTGAGCAAAATGCATATATAAGATTGCTGCGGTAATGTGAGTTTTAAATGTGTTTCCAGTCTTCCACACTATAACCTTGACATTTGAAAGATACTTTGTACAATAAACAAAGAATGTTTTAGTTTCTTGTAACTAAAATAATCCAATTATGAGTTTCACTGCTTGGAATATGCTGAGATGTCACAGAGCAATCTTTTAAAAAAGTACTCTAACTTTACAGTTTACAATAACATTTTGCATAGAACATTAAAACTTAAAACATACACATATGACAGTTTTTCCTGCATAAATAAAACCGCTAGAATTCTGACAGGGGGAGTCACACTGCAGAGGTGTAGCAGTGTGTAGCGGCCATTTTCCAGCAGGGTCGTTGGCGCACATTGGAGGAGAAAGACGGTAAGCCTGTGATAGAGCTGATGGTGGATGAGCAGGCCACCACCAGCTCTACAACAGAGATCTCTACCCACCGCCAGGGTCCACACAGAACAAATCTTCTGCTGCCAGTCTGTCACCAGCTATTATGCCACCACAATAGCTGTATTTTGTTGGAAAAAAAAACTGTTTAATTTTTTTTAGATGTCTGAGCTGGAAACAGTGATGTCCCAGTTGTGCATTGGACACAATGTGGGCTGCACAATCACTAGCCTGGAACCTCCTGATGTTAATTTACAGCCATGTCTTTGTTTTTTTTTCTACCTCCCCACATAAACAATTGCTGTTTTTCTTTAAAAAAAACATGATGCTTCATTCATCATTTACTATAAAAGACGTTTTGGAAGCAATTTAAAGGTCACTTCCGGATTTCTATCCGGATAATGGGTTTGGATATCTGTATAGACTCGGATTTCTGAACGGTTTAAATCTAGATATCTGGATTTATCCAGATTTTTTGCTATCTGGATATGGAACAACCCGGATATCAAAAAGAAGTATCCGAGCACCACTACGCCACACGCCTTGCTGTGAGCCCCTGTAGGTCCAATCACTTTTAAGGAACTTATCCTCGCACTTTGATTGGCCCAATAGGCTGCCTGTCACTGGACAGGAAACTTGACAGGCAGCCTATTGGGCCAATCAGATTTTTTCTCCTAGATGGTATTCCAAATGTTATCAATAAAATGCATTTTTAATATTACTAAGTGTCACAGCCCTATAGCCACATTAAAAACAGTGTTTCTGGAGTGCGCCACAACGAGGTTCGCCAAACCTATTATATACTTACACAAATACAATGTTCAGGCGCACATCCAAAAGTCTCCTAAAAGTTCATATGCAAAATCCAAATGCTTCAATTATGTGATGCAATCATCCACCTTGGACACCCAATTTCAAACAGACACACCAGATTATTATGACCACTGCTAGACTGGTCAAAATATGCCCATATCCAGGAGCCTGAAGGTTCGTACACACATCAGATAAAAATCGTTTGTACATGGCCGAGAACGATCGTTTTTTGCATGCACGACCGACGATCGTTCATACAAACATAACAAACGAGTTCCGACGATGCGCCTAAGCGACCAATATTGTCAGTCGTTGTTAATCTGTCCTGTTGGATTTTTAAGAACGATCGATGACTAACAACGAAAGTGTGTATAGTTAATTCATCGATGTACAACGATCATTCGACAAAGAGCGCACGTGCAATGTATAGCACAGACGCGAAAAACGAACAGCACGCGTTCGTTGCATTGATGAACGGCCGCATTCACGAACGAACGTTTTATTTATTTAAATGTTTTTTTTCAATTATTATGAATATTTAAGAGTTAAGACACAGTCATTACTACCCACACTCACACTACACGCTCTTATGCATTCACACTCACTCTATACACAAACATACACACCAACTTATGTGTGTCTCAATAAATGTATTTGTAGTGCTGCATACGTATGAGGAAAAGCACATAGACACCATAGTTGTTTTTAGTTTTTAATGTTAACGGTATAACACAGATTGAAGTATGTAAAATTTTAAAAGAATAATGAAATATGAGGATATTATTTGCAAAATTCCTCAAGTGTGTCTCGCAATTTTTCCAACTTCAGTTGTGTTTTCCCTATCTGCATCCAAATATTGGCTTTCATAACCTCTGTAATATCCACCTTTTGCTCCGGCACCAGCAAACTCATCAGCAGGAGTTTGCAAACATGACTCCTCACACAGCAAGCAGGCGATAGACTTTTCTCAGGCTTCTTCAATGTTTACGGAGTTTATTCAGAAAACAGATATACAGATAGATACAGTTCATCTTATCCTAGCAAGCAAAGCAGATCTTCATGTTTCTTGGCGTTACCGCTCTTGCCTAACCCCCTGCGGAAGTTAGTCAGGTATTCTTATATCTACTCTATGTTACACTAGACTACCTATGTACAGCATACATCATATCAGATTACAGAAAGGAATGAACATACTTAGAGAAATAATTGGGTTCCAGTCAGTAGAAGTCAGAGATGGAGGGCATGAAAGTATGAAGCAGAGTGAGCTCTGATCGCCCACCTCCGTTTTAATACCGACTAGGAAAGAGTTAACTGTGACATCATATTCGCCCTCCCCTAGACCAGACTATTGGTTGGGCCACCTCGTGGTGTCATAATACCCACCCACTCGATTAATATTTAATGTCACCTTTCCTTTACTTACTGGAATGTGGATGTTTATTAAATATGGCTGATGTTTATTGTTCCAGTGGCGTACAAGCTGAGGTCAGCGAGACCTGCGGCCTTGTCCACAGAACAGCTTCTTGGTATGTTCTAGGTCTGCTGACAGAACTGCAGATTTTCTCATTAAGAGAAAATCCCTTAAAGGGCAGATCTGCTCCTCAAGCCTTTTTGACTAACTCAGTCCAAATAACTGAGGCCTACTAAAATTATAACAATCCCCCCTAAAAAGGCTTGACCCGCAGATCCTAGCTTCTGAACCCACCAGTACCTGGTTTCTTTTCTTTATGTTTCACTTTTCGATGTTCGTGCTCACACACCTTCTCTGCTCTCGGTGGTTACCCCTTGAAGAGAGAGAGCACGACCTCTTGGTCTTCCTGTAACCAGGCTCTCTGGGGAGGCCCTACTTCTAAGTCCCTCTATACCACATGCTCAGCATTTGCGTCACTTGCGTATCACTCACAAACTTGCATGACCACAGAAAAGTGAAACTTGTGTGTTTGTTACTCAATGGAGCAGTGCCAGGTGCCTTCTAAAAGAACGCCTTTATACAATCAACTCCATCACCGGTACTACTAAACCTATACCCGTAACCCTGTATATCCCTTAATTTAAAAATATTGGTTCATGAGATTGTTTATGAGGCACCAATCTCTGGACCGGGTTAATTTGTTTTACGTAATTTTAACATGCAACCTCACCTGGATAATGATGCCTAAAGTTGTCATCCCCATCCAGACGACCAGTGGGTGTAGAAAGAACTTTGGAACTGCAGAGGCCCAGTCCGAGTGTCCCTGGAACATCACCGGAAACCTTTTCCACCAGGTCAGACTGGAACTCACCTGCTTATTTTTGTGTTCTACCTCGTTAAGATCACCTGGATCATGGTGAAATCTTACCTCTAACTTAGTGTACTGTTTGTTTAACCTTTGTAACAAAGTGTGGTCGTCTTGGGTCAAAACCTGTTCCCCTTTGTCCCATGTCTTGTTATCTTTCAGGATGGGAACTTCACGTGAACCTTTGAACTTTAGAGTTCTCTTAACAATTTGAGAAACAACGTCATCAAACCTGGATGACTGGATCCATATGGGATCTCCGCTCACCCAATATGTTCCCCTTGGAAACTCCCCCTTATCGGAACAATTATGAGAATATACCTTGAATGCATCATTAGACCTTATGTTAAAAAACCAAACCTTTCCTTCAGCCACCGGAACTATCGGTTGGGCTTCAGGGTGGATCTTTTGAATGGTAGCCTCGCATTCTGCGTTATTGAGCCTGCAGGCTTCTTCACTAAATTTGACTTGCCCCGGCCAACGCAGGTACTTCTGCAAGAATTGCCCGCATGAGGACAACTCTACTTGTTTCACCTCCCCGTCTAGCACCAAAAAGGTTTGACCTCTCAGGTCCTGGTGTAAGACATGTGTTGAGGTGGGAACTAAGGAAGTGGCGGTGCCTAAAGGAATGTTGCACCGTTTCCATTTGTTCACCCAAACATCTCGAAGCTGCCATGCAAAAGATCCTTCTCCAGAAAAATCGATATACCTCCCCTTGTCCAATCTCAGTTGCACAGGATCTTTAAGCATCTCCCTGACAAAATATGCCCCCAACTGTCCTGATTGGACCTCTTCCCCCCTTATGTCCTGAGGCACAATATGTACCTGAGGTCGGGAAGACTGTACTCTCTGCAATCTTTCAATTAAGAGTACCTCTTCACTTACCCAACTAGCATGAGGATAAGTGGCTGCATATGGACTGTGTAATATCGTCCCCTGTGGTGACCCGTGTGGTGTGAATGGGGTTCCCTGTGTTGGCTTTCCCTCCCCCGGGACCGCTCTCCCCACCCTCTTTGTCACCTGGACATGTGGCTTGATCTCGATTTTTTACTTCTTGTTTCGAGAACCACCAACCCTCGGCTTTCCAGCCTTTACGTGTGTATAGTTGTTTCAGAGGCATTCTCTGTTGGTAGCTCCAGAGTGTGATGTTGTCCCCTGCGTCTCTCTGGTAGGAAAATTGACGCCTCCTGCTCGTTCCTCTCCAATCTGGAACCATTTCACTCTGCATAACCAAGACAAGGTACCCCCTGAATCACACACTCCACCTTTTGCATGTACCCATTGTACTGCAATGTACCTTTTAACAAACCTTTGGATTGGTGCATCGATTCTGGGAGTGTGGCATTCAATAGCAGATTTACACTGCCATTCAATTCCCACTGCCCGCACACCTGACCCTTCAGACCTTTCACCCACATTGTGCCATGAAATTTGATTTCTCCTGGCACAAGTGCTCTTTTCCTCCGTCCCTGCATGGTCCATCTGTGCCAAGCGGAGGGAGGTGTGAAAGGATTAGTACCTTGGTCACCAAACATTAACATGCTTGGGCCTTGCATTCTCATTAACCCCTTATTATACATGAGAATGTCCTCTCTTCGTTCTCCTAGGACGAAATGGCAACCTAGGATCACCATCAGCACGGTACTCTTTATTATAAAAGCACCACCTTGGGAAAGAAAAACATTAGCACTTTGCACTATGCTTTGCTCAGTTTTTTTAGACGTTTTCCGATCTCAGGAACCTCGGTTTTTAGTCTCTTTCCAATTTCAGGAATCTCGTGTTTTAGTCTCTTTCCAATTTCAGGAATCTCGTGTTTTAGTCTCTTTCCAACTTCAGGAATCTCGTGTTTCTCCAAACTTAGATTGGCTTCTGGAACCTTTCGCTTATCCAACTGACATCTCCATCTTTGCTGCCAGCACTGCAGCTGTCTCGAGCCCATATTACCAAACTCCTGAAATCGAAATACAAACAAATCAATTCTTATTAATGATTTGGGATTCGCCATGCGGCTTGTACTCTGTACACTTGAAATTGATCAATATATACCGTAATTGATCTTGTTGCTTTATGGTTCTCATCTCATGAACTCTGTTTACTCTTTTTGGTAGATTGGAGTTACACCTCACCCCCCTACCTCAGTACTATCCTCAGTACTTACCTGTTTAAAATATGCTCCCGCGGACTTCACCTCTGGAAGCTCTCACCTCATTGCAGCTCCTTCCACATCCCCCCCCCCTATCTGTCCATGCGCGGCCGTCGCATGCACAGATTACGGATGCCACACCTGTTGCTGCTTTGCAGGTGAGCCTGCAATGCTCTTACTCATTTTCGCATTAACTTATCTAGAACTTCATCGCGATACCAGCTCTGCTAGAAGTTCTGTGCGTTGTACCCTCTGATCAATGTTTGCCGTGCCACTACCTTCATACTACCAAAAAAATGGTTGCCTCCCTGTAGGAAGGAGCACTCTGCACTTAGACTACACAGGGTGCAGGGCTAAGCATTCCAGCGTCAAATGCCTGTATGCAGATCCCTGAATGCCCACTTGGTAGGTAGTCAAATGGCAAACACTGTACTGATACACCGTCACTCTGTAAATGGCAATTGCTGCATCCCTATAATTGCCCCTTGAACTGCTTCCAGTTCTGTTCTGTGCTAAACTGAATCAGAGCTGGAGAAAAGAAGAGAAAAAAATATATATATATTTATGACCAATCGGTGGGCGAGGAAAAACACGCTAACAGCCCAGCAATGACATCTTTGTCAATCTCTGGTCCTGTCCCTGACACAAAAACCCCCCCCGAAACAAACACTCTGCAGTCGCCGCAAGTACACCTGGATTGGTCAACTCCTTTCTTTCTCTCTTTTCCTTTCCCCCTCTCCAACTATGCACTGTCCCCCTATCTCTATGGGGAACACATGCTGCACCGCACTTTAAGGTGCCTCACTTAAAGGAATAATCCCATAAGCAACCCAGTACAGATACTTCCCTGATCTGCGCAGCACTTGCAAATCACTCCCTGGGGACTATCTGACTTATACGTGTTTTCCTAGCTGGGAAACACTTCCTGTCCGTGAGCCTGCAACTTGCTTGGCTCACGTATGCGGACACTCCCTGCGTCCAGACTTCTTCTGAGGAAATCATCTGGAAGCCAAGAAACTGAGTAGAATCTCTCTACTGTCCCCACTCTGGACCCCCCTCCCACCAGCTGCTTCCGTGCACGGCGCCTTGTGCACAGCTGTGACATGGGACGTGGGATCCCCCCAGCACATCCTTTCCCCTGCCATCGGGGCGTGCCTATCAGTGGGCGCTTCCCGCCCCCTCCCCTCCTGATACATCATGCAGATGGGAGTGGCTTTCTCAGAAACCCGACGCCATGTTGAGTCATGGCATGCCAGCCAAGATGGCTGCTATCAATCTCCCGTAGCAACCTCTTAATCCTATACACATTAGGAGAAAAAAAACAGTTAGAACATACAATGCATAGTATGCACACTAAACATTTCAGCATATATATTTCTCGGATACCTGCAAAAACAGACACAGCAGTGTGTGAAATTTCCTATCTCCTTCCCAGAAAAAAAACGCAAATCATCTTGGACATGTAGATGGAGGAACAAAAAAACATGCACCCAACCCCGTGCACTCAAACGCTTCCCACAGAACTCCGATCTTATGACGGCTGAAAAAAAAACATCCTGAACAGAAGGAATTCTCCACAACTACACCGAAACTTTACTCATATCATAAACCTTTGACTGGAATGCGGAGTGACAGAAACTGAACAAATCTTCCAGCTGTCAGCAGATATCCGTGGACACAAACCTTAACCGTGCTTCCCCCAATCTGTAGAGAGGGGGGTGGGAGGATGCACTGTATTGACCCCCCTTCCCACTAAACCTACGCTCTGCGATCCGCAAGAAAAAAAACAATAAAACCCATGACACTGAATCATGCTGAAATTACAGAAACATTACCTAGCACTAACTAACTAATAGCATTGACTGGAACCAGTATTTCCACTATGCTGGGCTCTCGTACACCAACATTTCCTCTCTATTCCTCCCCCTAACTGCCCAGAGAGAAACCGAAACTATATACGCTGCTACCAGCATAACACAGAAAGATAACACACAGCTGTAGAAAAAAACACTGTTAACATATCACAGACCACAAACATTGCTACAAAACCAAATAAACGAAACGCTATACTTGCCTGGCTCTACAGACTTGTACCGACTTCCAATCCGATCAGCTGACGGCAAGTTCTTTCCACGAGTCGATGGACCTCGGTGAGCGTTTACTGAGCGTTCTCTCAGCGGATTCTCCAGTCCTGAAGGTAACTTGCTCAAAACCTCTCCCTGGGATACCTCACCACGGAATCCTTTGTTCGGCTAGATTGCGTGTACATTACAATCCAAATAAAACAGGTCCATGACTCGCCGCTGATCATCACTCGGATTGCAGTCTGTGTGTTGGCCTCTCTAGCGGCCTCCCACACACCACCTATCCTCTTGATAAGCTTTCCAGTCCGCGTCAACTCCGCTTGTGTCGCTGTGGAATATCTTGAAAACTCGATAACAGACTGACATCTGGCCCGGTCCTTGCCTGCCTTTTCTGCTAGACAGCGCTGGGTTCACGGCACCAATTGTAATATCCACCTTTTGCTCCGGCACCAGCAAACTCATCAGCAGGAGTTTGCAAACATGACTCCTCACACAGCAAGCAGGAGATAGACTTTTCTCAGGCTTCTTCAATGTTTACGGAGTTTATTCAGAAAACAGATATACAGATAGATACAGTTCATCTTATCCTAGCAAGCAAAGCAGATCTTCATGTTTCTTGGCGTTACCGCTCTTGCCTAACCCCCTGCGGAAGTTAGTCAGGTATTCTTATATCTACTCTATGTTACACTAGACTACCTATGTACAGCATACATCATATCAGATTACAGAAAGGAATGAACATACTTAGAGAAATAATTGGGTTCCAGTCAGTAGAAGTCAGAGATGGAGGGCATGAAAGTATGAAGCAGAGTGAGCTCTGATCGCCCACCTCCGTTTTAATACCGACTAGGAAAGAGTTAACTGTGACATCATATTCGCCCTCCCCTAGACCAGACTATTGGTTGGGCCACCTCGTGGTGTCATAATACCCACCCACTCGATTAATATTTAATGTCACCTTTCCTTTACTTACTGGAATGTGGATGTTTATTAAATATGGCTGGTGTTTATTGTTCCAGTGGCGTACAAGCTGAGGTCAGCGAGACCTGCGGCCTTGTCCACAGAACAGCTTCTTGGTATGTTCTAGGTCTGCTGACAGAACTGCAGATTTTCTCATTAAGAGAAAATCCCTTAAAGGGCAGGTCTGCTCCTCAAGCCTTTTTGACTAACTCAGTCCAAATAACTGAGGCCTACTAAAATTATAACAACCTCAACATCATTGAATGTTTGGTTAACGTCTGCCAGCAGGGCCTGAGCTTTTTCCTTATCTGTAAAAAAGCAAAAGCATAATGTATTACTATGTAGCTACAGTTATTTTTCAAGGTTTTTACATAAGTAGAATGATTAGTATTACAGTAATAATAACACCCATGCAAAGTATTAATTGTATCTCCATTCATGTCATGCATGTTGTATGTAATAGAATCATGTTACAACACTGTGTACATTGGACTTGTTATCTGTTAAGGGTTTTTTTTTTTTATTGCAGATATTATACGACTTAAAAGGTTACAGTGGTTTGTTTACAGCATGCATTAGATTTCAGTTTGGATTACATTTTTACGGACTATGCAAGTCAAGCATGATTAATGTGATGTTAATATAATAATTTTTTACGTATGTTATTGTAGTATAAAGACAGCACATATGTTGTGCTCAGACTATTTACCTGTGTTTTTGTCTTAATATTTCCTCCATTAAGGCATTCTCAGTGTCCATCATTAGTGTAGCCCCCAATGTAAGATGTAAAGGTATAAAAATGTCAATTTGTTTTGTGTTTTCAATCCTCATCCTCATCCATGTAAGTTTATTACAGTAATTGTCCAATACAAAGTAGCCTCTAAATTAAGGCTGTAGACACATACATCTAACTTTTGGTTTCCTCATACATGTGTGATGTGTAATAGTGTAAATATTTTTTTCCCTGTAAAACAACTCGCTTTTCAGAGTCGGCTCACAGTTATTTCTTAGTAATGTTGATCATGACATATGTATGTTATTTGAAGTGTGTTGAATTTTAATTCTTATCATTTCATGCAGGGGCGTAACTAGAAATCACAGGGCCCCCCTGCTAAACTTGGGATGGGCCCCTCGCGGCCCAAAGAGATGATTGTGCTCCCATTGGTAGCTTCTCATTACATTCACTCTGTTCACCTCCCATGGAGCAGAACTGGCTCTGCAAACTCTGCCAGCATCACTACAGTACACAGCACTTGGGGAGGGGTGGAGAGGCTGGGGGTGGGGCTCTGTAGACTCTGCCAGCATCACTACAGTACACAGCACTTGGGGAGGGGTAGAGCGGTTGAGGGCAAGGCACTGTACACTACACTCTGCTACACACTAAGTATAGAGTGTGTTCAAAATATCTTGTGTGAACATTGGTACTTTTTTTTATCACTGACTAAGCAAATGCTGTCCTTATAACAATTGTGCAGAAAGCTTTTTCACTCCTTGCTCTTAGTTGTCAGTATCTCCAGACAGGGAACATAAACTACTCCCCCTACTTTGCCCTTTGCGGCATCATCCCTTGCAGGGTCTATTGTTACGCTCCTGATTTCATGTAACTGGTGAAGTGTGTTCCGATGTTAGTCATGGCACAGAAATGCAGACATCAACCTAGCAAACATTGAATCTGCTGCTACCTTGAATGAATAGCTGTATCTGGTTTATTGCAAACTGCTTAAATGTCACTATATTCTTCTGGCATCATACCAAACTTGATGTGAAGTGTTATGATCCAGTTTTCAAAAATGGCAGAAGAAGCAATTTAAAGTTGCCCAACTTACCTCTAAAACATGTACAGTGAGTCATTTTAAATTTGGCAAAAATCAATGTTTGTTTTGTTGATGGCTGCATTTCATGTAACCAACAGCCCACACATTATCATGTTATGCAGTCTTATAAAGTAGTTATGGATATCATTAATAAGTTACCTAAACTTGTGCGCCCGCATGTACACATTTCCTGTGAAGTGTTTGTTTGTCCTGAGGGTCCTCTGATCATAATAGTGTCTTCCATGTCTGTTAGAAAATATAGTATAATATTTGTACATAAATAATCTTTTATAATCTATGTGGCTATCAACAATATATGTCACATACAGAGCACCTTCAAGCAGCTTTTATGAAAATGTCAATGTATTTCATTCTAAAAGGTCTATCAGCGATCGCTTTGTATGGAGTGTAATCCTTTATGTATGTTTTGTGTGTAAGCTGTTGAACATAGTATATATGTCATAACAATCTGAAATATTCGTTATCAGTTTTTGAAACTCACCAATGCTGGACTGTTCTGGGGCATATATGTGCTGATTCATGTCTTCTGAATTGGCTTCAAGGTCTGTGAAGGATATGAATATAAAAATTAGAATCATTTTATAGGTGTTCATGTTTACTTGTTACAAACATAATGATATACCTTCCACAGTTGTGGCTTCATCGTCCGCAACACTAGAATCAGTGGCCTGCCTCTCCTCCTGCATGCTCTCCTCAGGGGCCTGCCTCTCCTCCTGCAGGCTCTCCTCAGGGGCCTCAATCTCCTCCTGCAGGCTGTCATCAGGGGCCTCAATCTCCTCCTGCAGGCTGTCATCAGGGGCCTCAATCTCCTCCTGCAGGCTGTCATCAGGGGCCTCAATCTCCTCCTGCAGGCAGTCATCAGGGGCCGCTTGATGTTCCAACTCTTGTCTTCTCTGTTGTTTTTGGTCTGTAAATGTAATTGCAGAAAAAATGAAAAAATAAAAAACATTGTGTAAAAGTTAATTATCTTAATGTTTATACCAGTTACATACTGTACATGTTGCGTAATGATTGTCTAAGTAGGCTTGATTTGCTGTAACCATAAAGCAATAATAATTAATGTTTGTGGATGTTACATTAAGTTATGCTTTCAAAGTGGTTAATTTGGGTATAAAAAATGATTGGAAACATGTGTGTCATGTACCAACATTTATCCAAAGCACTTTATATGCAATGTTTTTTTTCTGCATTTACATGCAAACAATTTGTATAGTACTTAAAGAGAACCAGAGGGTCCTGAAAAAATATTCGATACATACAGTACCTGTGGCTTCCTCCAGCCCCATATGCACGGATTGCTCCCACGCCGCCGTCCTTCGCTTCCTGGATCCAGCAATACCGGCTCCCATAGTTTTGGCCAGTCGGCCAGTCTGCGGCAGCACGCGGCCAATTGTCCGCATCACAGGGGCTCCCGACATACCCGTACGCGCAGGGCTGTGGAGTCGGTACAAAAATCTTCTAAATCCAACTCCGACACCTCAGTTTATGAAATTACGACTCTGACTCCAACTCCAGGTACCCAAAATTTCTCCGACTCCACAGCCCTGCTTACGTGTGTGGCTGCATACTGCACAGCCGCACGCGTAAGGGTATGGAGGGAGCCCCTGCTCATGCGGACAATTGGCCGCGTCCCCCGGAAGTGACGGGACCCGGTACCGGCGGATCCAGGAAGCGGAGGACGGCGGCGTGGGAGCGATCCGTGCGTATGTATACAGGTATGTATTGGATATTTTTGGGGGAGCCTCTGGTTCCCTTTAACATGCAGCTGTAACTACATACTTTAATAACATGTATCCTGAATGCACAGTGTATACAGTGTGCCATTGTAAAAGTAAAAAGCTAACAAAGTATATGAAACTGTATATGAAATAAATGTTTACGAATGAGATTAGAAATGTTACATAACTACTAATTGTGTGAATGCGTGGGTTTGTTCAACACATTACACATTATTAAGATATTACTTACTTCTCCTTTCGATCGTTAGGCCAATCTCATCAAGGAAATCTCCTTCTTTATTTTTTAGGTCTGACCAGCGTTTTTGATGCTGATCCTTCCTCCTTCTGACTCCATATTCTCCCTCCAAACTCCGAATTACATGCATCATTATATTATGCTTGCGCTCAATGGGCCTAGGATACACCCTCAGCCTGCCATCATAGTCGTATTTGTCCAAAATACACACCATCTCTACCATTTCTGGCTTGGACATTGCCTGAGCCCTCTCATAGTCCTGTCTGCGTGCCATGTTGACTGTTCGCATGTAAAGGAAATGACATCAGCGGAAGTTCACGCAAGGTGTGACGGGATCTCGCAAACGTTCAACGTATTTAAACATTCGTCTTTCTCAGATCGTTGTGGCGTGGATGGTTTTGCGAGCCGATCGTTCTCCATACATTGGGTTTTGAAAGTGTGATCTACACGAGTTCAGTCCTGGGTAAGTAATGTGTGGTGTGCATGCATGAAGAACGGTGAATGAAAGTTTGTTTTTACTTCGTAGTATATTAATAGTGATGTTTTGTGTATCTTATTGTTTAAGGTTTACGTGTGAGTCCTGTAATGGCGTCTTTACGGTTGAATGATCGTTCGTTATCTGATCGCTCGTTACCTGACTGTAAGTACAACATAATATTTATTCGATAAGGCTTGGTTTTGAAGAAATGTGTTGTTATATGTATGCATAAGCTATTATGATTTTATCAATTGACTACCGTATTTTTCGGACTATAAGACGCACTTTTTCTCCCCCAAAAGTGGGGAGAAAAAGTCCCTGCGTCTTATAGTCCGAATGTGCAGATTAAGTGCCTGCAGCAGAAGCCCAGTGTTCTCTACAGTGGTGTAGCCAGGTGCGCACGCGGCATAGGCAAACCAAGTGTCCCTTCTTATGATTTTAACTGGCCGCAGCTGCTGTCTGTATTCCGCCACCCTCCCCCCGCACAGGGAACAAGAGAGGTGCTTCCTGAAGGCACTGAGTCTGAGCTGCTTCCAAGCTATTTACCTGTCTGTTGCTGCCTGCGATTCCCCCTCACCTGGAAGAATGGGTGCTGGAGATATGTCCGAGTTGCGTCGGCACTGGAGATGCTCCCCGAGAAGACGATCTTAATAGAGCAGCTCGCTTACATTATTCTGCTGCCGAATCACAGCGATCAAGGTCCCCGGGCACCGCTGTTAACTACGTGAGATCCGAGGTACCAAGCGGGTGCAGGAGGTCTGGCCATGCTCACGCAGCGCAGTGTAGATTTGAAAAGAGGCACACGTGGTCACAGGCAGGAGCGGTGGAGATGTGTAAGCAATGCCGAACCACCGATGGAGCCGCTGTGGTTAATGTCCCCAGGCAACGCTGTTCAGCAGGGGTCTGGCCATGCTCACGCAACACAGCGGTGATTAGGAGAAAGTGGTCGCCGGCTGGAGTGGGGAGAAGATATGTGAGCCGTGACGCAGAAGCCCCGATGCTGAAGCCCCGAGTTGCTATCTTCTGGTGCAGCACAGGCTGGTCTTCCTGTGTAACCCTCCCTGTGGTCACCGGGTGGAGTGGGGAGAAGATCGGTGAGCCATGACGTAGAAGCCCCGACGCTAAAGCCCCGAGTTGCCATCTTCCGGTGCAGCCCAGGCTGGGCTTCCTGTGTAACCCTCCCTGTGGTCACCGGCTGGAGTGGGGAGAATATATGTGAGCCATGCTGGGAGCCGTGTCGCTGAAGCCCCTGAGTTGCTGTCTTCCGGTGCAGCCCAGGCTGGGCTTCCTGTGTAACCCTCCCTATGGTCGCCGGCTGGAGTGGGGAGAAGATCAGTGAGCTGTGATGCAGAAGCTCTGTCGCTAAAGCCCCGAGTTGCTGTCTTTTAGTGCAGCCCAGGCTGGGCTTCCTGTGTAACCCTCCCTGCCCGATAATATTCTGGGCTTTATGTGGCTGGAGACAGAGGACAACATAAAGGACTGGAGCTGGATCAGGTGAGAACATGTGCACTTGTAGTTAGTAGTGTAGCTAGTGGGACAGAAGGGGTTATCAAAGGGTAGTTAGTGTAGGAAGTGGGGCAGCAGGGGTTGGCATAGGGTAATTAATGTAGCTAGTAGAGCAGCAGGAGTTAGCATAGGGTAATTAGTGTGAATAGTAGGGCAGCAGGGGTTAGCACAGGGTAATTAGTGTAGCTAGTAGAGCAGCAGGGATTAGCATAGAGTAAATAGTGTAGCTAGCAGGGCAGCAGGGGTTAGCATAGGGTAGCTAGTGGGGCAGCAGGGGTTAGCGTGGTGTAGGTAGTGTAGCTGGAGGGGCAGCAGCAGGTTAGTTTAGGGTACTTAGTGTAGCTGGTTGAGTAACAGGGTTAGTTTAGGGTAGTTAGTGTAGCTGGACAGTGTAGCTTAGACGCTCCTGCACCATGGACACACCAGGTTTAGTATATTTTTTTCCCCCAATTTTTGTCCTCTAAACCTGGGTGCGTCTTATAGTCCGGAGCGTCTTATAGTCCGAAAAATACGGTATCTGCATTTTAAAAAATGGAATTGTTATCTGAAGGAATGTGCATAGAACTTGTGCATAAGGTTGAATTAACTCCCCAAAAGGTGTATTTAAAGTAGCATTTGTAAGTACAACACTAGTTAGAACACTTTAACATTTAATTTGCTCACAAATGGTTGCATGTGTAGAAATTTGACCTATATTTACTCAGAATAAATACATGTTTCTGATTATTGATGAGATGGTGAAGTACAAACATTGTTTGTCTTGCTAGGCACATTATCTATTGTGTTTGGTTGCCAAATTAGTATTTGTTAACCTGTATGTATTACAAAGGAGTAATTATTTGTCTTTCTAACACATTGCTCTTGAGTCACTAAGACAAATAGCATGCCTTATCTGAGTTAAGTCCATACAAACTTATGCCTGCTAGTTGCCAATGACGAGAGCTCCGCTCGTCCAGCCCTGAGCCCCTGCGGGTTGTTATCGCTCACTATGCTACTCTGATAAGGCCTCTTAACTTGGCTAATACATGCTATTAGTGTTAGTGAATCACCGCCATTGTGTTAGTGAGGTGTTACATTACCTGTAAGTGTTAAATGCTACATTGTATAATAATCAATTATTTTGAGATTGTGGCTTAACATATTTTTGAAGTGAGAGGGATATTTAGGCTGCCCTGTGTTTTGTTTGTTATCATACATCATAAGTTTGTTTGCCCTCCACATCCTCTGCTTCCAATACTTTCTGCCATACACCCTGAACAAGCATGCAGCAGATCAGTGTTATAGTAATTTTTTAGATAAATGGCTGCATGATTGCTTATTGTGTGGTTCAGCCAATACTGTGGACAACTATAGCAGCAGGGCTACCATATTGTATTGTGTATAGTTATACCATTGCATACTACCTATCACTATCATGGTAAACAGACTTTAATTTATGGCTACATTGTGTTTGTGAAAAATGATTGTAAAGGCACAATATGTAAGTCATTTGTGTAGTTAAAGGGAACCAGAGGCCCCAGGAAAAAGATTGTATACATACCTGGGGCTTCCTCCAGCCCCATACGCACGGATCGCTCCCACGCCGCCGTCCTCCTCTTCAAGTATCAGCCAGTTCCGGGTCCCGTAGTTTCGGCCGACTGGCCAGTCGGCGGCTGCACGCGGCCAATTGTCCACGTCACAGGGACTCCCAGCATACCAGTACGCATACGGCTGCTTACTGCGCAGCCGCATGCGTACGATTATGGAGGGAGCCCCTGTGATGCGGACAATTGGCCGCGTCCGCCGGAAGTGATGGGACCCGGTACCGCCGATCCAGGAAGCGGAGGGTGGCGGCGTGGGAGCGATCCAGGCTTATGGGGCTGGAAGAAGCCACGGGTATGTATAAAAGCTTTTTCCTTTTTTTTTTTTTCCAGTCCTCTCTGATTCTCTTTTAATTATAGGTTTTTAAATGTATCAGGCTTTAGTTGGTATGTTTATAGACTATAGTTATTCATGAATATCATTTTGTACATTCCTTTTATTGTACACATAAATAGCTAGTCTGTTTCTTGGTTTCTACAGGAAATGGTGAATCTGACGCTTTTTACAATGGGGATTTCCTGCAGGAATTTATAGAACTATACCGCTCACACTCTTGTTTGTGGAAAATTAAAGCCCCTGAGTACAGAATGCGCCACAAAAAGACTCAAGCTTATGCAAGTCTGATTCAGTTGTGTAAACGCATTAACCCTCGTGCAACACAGCAATTTGTCAAAACTAAAATACAAAACCTTAGAACGGTGTTTAAAAAGGAGCTAAATAAAGTTTTAGACTCACAAACATCGGGTGCCTCTGCAGATGATGTTTACAAGCCGAGACTTTGGTATTATAACTTGCTAACATTTACTATTGACCAGGAGGTGGGCAGAAAAACACTCACCAACATGGACAATGTAGAAAGTAATGATGCATCTACAAACAGTGGTACTTCACCAAACGTGGAAAATATCAATGATCAAAATGAGGATATTGTGGAAGGGGAAACAACAGATGACCAGGTACAAATTAGTGTTGACAATATAATTTTCAAGTTTATTCTATAAGTATTAGTGTTGGGCGAACAGTGTTCGCCACTGTTCGGGTTCTGCAGAACATCACCCTATTCGGGTGATGTTCGGGGCCGGCCTTAGGTTTCACAGCGCCCTGAGCAGAACCAGATTTTGGTGCCCCCCCCCCCCCAAATTCATCCTCTTCGCGTGTGAGCGCACCACACACATACACTAATGGGGGGGGGGGGGGGATCTGCTGCCTAAATACACTAAAAGGGGATCTGCGACTGTAAGACTAGTAGCCTAAGCCTATATACACTAAAGGGGGGATCTGCCTACAGTAAAGGTTAGATAGGTAGCTGCCCCCAGTATAGATTAGATAGGTAGCTGCCCCCCCAGTATAGGTTAGATAGGTAGCTGCCCCCAGTATAGCTTAGATAGGTAGCTGCTGCCCCCAGTATAGATTAGATAGGTAGCTGCTGCCCCCAGTATAGATTAGATAGGTAGCTGCTGCCCCCAGTATAGATTAGATAGGTAGCTGCTGCCCCAGTATAGATTAGATAGGTAGCTGCCCCCCCCCCCCCCCAGTATAGATTAGATAGGTAGCTGCCCCCCCCCCAGTATAGGTTAGATAGGTAGCTGCCCCCCCAGTATAGGTTAGATAGGTAGGTTCCCTCAGTATAGTATAGATAGGTAGCTGCCCCCAGTATAGGTTAGATAGGTAGCTGCCCCCAGTATAGGTTAGATAGGTAGCTGCCCCCAGTATAGGTTAGATAGGTAGCTGCCCCCAGTATAGATTAGATAAGTAGCTGCCCCCAGCATAGGTTAGATAGGTAGCTGCCCCCAGCATAGGTTAGATAGGTAGCTGCCCCCAGTATAGATTAGATAGGTAGGTGCCCCCAGTATAGGTTAGATAGGTAGCTGCCCCCAGTATAAGTTAGATAGGTAGCTGCCCCTCCAGTATAGGTTAGATAGGTAGGTGCCCCCAGTATAGGTTAGATAGGTAGGTGCCCCCAGTATAGATTAGATAGGTAGCTGCCCCCCCCCCCCCCAGTATAGGTTAGATAGGTAGGTGCCCCCAGTATAGATTAGATAGGTAGCTGCCCCCCCCCGTATAGGTTAGATAGGTAGGTGCCCCCAGTATAGATTAGATAGGTAGCTGCCCCCCCCAGTATAGGTTAGATAGGTAGGTGCCCCCAGTATAGATTAGATAGGTAGCTGCCTGCCCCCCAGTATAGATTAGATAGGTAGCTGCCCCCCCAGTACAGGCTAGATAGGTAGGTGCCCCCAGTATAGATTAGATAGGTAGCTGCCTGCCCCCCAGTATAGATTAGATAGGTAGCTGCCCCCCCAGTACAGGCTAGATAGGTAGGTGCTCCCAGTATAGATTAGATAGGTAGCTGCCTGCCCCCCAGTATAGATTAGATAGGTAGCTGCCCCCCCAGTACAGGCTAGATAGGTAGGTGCCCCCAGTATAGATTAGGTAGGTAGGTAGGTGCTCCCCTCCCCTCATACTGGAGGGGGAGCCGCGGGGAGGGCAGCCCGACCTCTCCCTCCCTTCCTCTCCGGGCCACCCTCCGTGCTCCCCCCTCCGATGCTGCTGCAGACTGCAGAGAGAACAACTCACCTCCCTGGTTCCGATCGCCGGCGCCTCTCACGGTGTATCACTTGCCGCTGGTCTCCTCTTGTACATTGACACTGATACACAGTAAACTTCCTGTTAAGCAGGAAGTTTATTGTGCATCAGTGACAGTGACAATGTACAAGAGGAGACCAGCGGCAAGTGAGAGGCGCCGGCGATCGGAACCAGGGAGGTGAGTTGTTCTCACTGCTGGCTGCAGTCTGCACTCTGCAGGGGGGAGCACGGAGAGCGCCCGGAGAGGAGGGAGGGAGAGGACGGGCTGCTCTCCCCGCGGCTCCCCCCTCCATCACGGTGGCCGCACGGGGGGACGGGGGGCGGAGCGAGACGGACACAGCCAGCTACATGCGGCCAGGCGGCAGGAGCGCCCCCTGGAAGCCGGCGCCCTGAGCGATCGCACAGGTCGCTCAGGTCAAAGGCCGGCCCTGCGGCCGAACACCTGATGGTGTTCGGCCAAACTGTTCGGCCATATGGCCGAACTAAGAGCGCATGGCTGAACGTTACTCGAACCTTTCGGCTAGCGCTGTGATTGGCCGAACGGGTCAAGTGTAGTGTTGGGCGAACATCTAGATGTTGGGGTTCGGGCCGAACATGGCCGAACTCCGAACATAATGGAAGTCAATGGGGACCCGAACTTTCGTGCTTTGTAAAGCCTCCTTATATGCTCCATACCCCAAATTTACAGGGTATGTGCACCTTGGGAGTGGGTACAAGGGGAAAAAAAAATAGCAAAAAGAGCTTATAGTTTTTGAGAAAATCGATTTTAAAGTTTCAAAGGGAAAACTGTCTTTTAAATGCGGGAAATGTCTGTTTTCTTTGCACAGGTAACATGCTTTTTGTCGGCATGCAGTCATAAATGTAATACATATAAGAGGTTCCAGAAAAAAGGGACCGGTAACGCTAACCCAGCAGCAGCACACGTGATGGAACAGGAGGAGGGTGGCGCAGGAGGAGAAGGCCACGCTTTGAGACACAACAACCCAGGCCTTGCATGAGGACAAGAAGCGTGCGGATAGCAATTTGCATTTTGTCGCTATGCAGTCATAAATGTAATACAGATGAGAGGTTCATTAAACAGGGACCGGAAACGCTAACCCATCACAGATGTTCATTGTTCATGTTACTTGGTTGGGGTCCGGGAGTGTTGCGTAGTCATTTCCAATCCAGGATTGATTCATTTTAATTTGAGTCAGACGGTCTGCATTTTCTGTGGAGAGGCGGATACGCCGCCGATCTGTGACGATGCCTCCGGCAGCACTGAAACAGCGTTCCGACATAACGCTGGCTGCCGGGCAAGCCAGCACCTCTATTGTGTACATTGCCAGTTCGTGCCAGGTGTCTAGCTTCGATACCCAATAGTTGAAGGGTGCAGATGGATTGTTCAACACAGCTACGCCATCTGACATGTAGTCCTTGACCATCTTCTCCAGGCGATCGGTGTTGGAGGTGGATCTACACGCTTGCTGTTCTGTGTGCTGCTGCATGGGTGTCAGAAAATTTTCCCACTCCAAGGACACTGCCGATACCATTCCCTTTTGGGCACTAGCTGCGGCTTGTGTTGTTTGCTGCCCTCCTGGTCGTCCTGGGTTTGCGGAAGTCAGTCTGTCGGCGTACAACTGGCTACAGGAGGGGGAGGATGTCAATCTCCTCTCTAAAGTCTCCACAAGGGCCTGCTGGTATTCTTCCATTTTGACCTGTCTGGCTCTTTCTTCAAGCAGTTTTGGAACATTGTGTTTGTACCGTGGATCCAGAAGGGTATAAACCCAATAATTGGTGTTGTCCAGAATGCGCACAATGCGTGGGTCGCGTTCAATGCAGTCCTAGGCCGAAGAGGTCATAGCCTAGGGTCACAAAACCTGTTTATTTGGGCAATTTCAATGGTGGCGAGTCTGACGTACATAAATCGCAGCAATGGCCGTTAGCAACGTCTGAATCTCACGAAATGTCTCATGCAGGTAGAAGACATATTGTTAGACTTGGGCTCCAAAGATGGGTTCCCTACATCTCTGCAAACCAGAGTTACAGGGCTCCAAATTTGGTAAAATCCCCCATAGGCTTTCATTGGGCCTCCTATTTACAGTTCCAAAATCTCACATCCTTTCAAAGGGCAATTACTCAGCAGTGGCAAATTTTCTAGCATTGTAGGGACCCTTAGGGGGAACATGACTGGTGAGTTTCGGGCCCCTAGGCCAAAGAGGTCATAGCCTAGGGTCACAAAAACCTGTTTATTTGGGCTATTTCAATGGTAGTGATGGTGACGTACATAAATCGCAGCAATGGCCGTTAGCAAAGTCTGAATCTCACGAAATGTCTCATGCAGGTAGAAGACATATTGTTAGACTTGGATTCCAAAGATGGGGTCCCTACATCTCTGCAAACCAGAGTTACAGGGGTCCAAAATTGGTAAAATCCCCCATAGGATTTCATTGCCTCCCTATTTCACTTTCCAAAATCTCACATCTTTTCAAAGGGCAATGGCTCAGCAGTACCAAATTTTCTAGCATTGTAGGGACCCTTAGGGGGAACATGACTGGTGAGTTTCGGGCCCCTAGGCCGAAGAGGTCATAGCCTAGGGTCACAAAAACCTGTTTATTTGGGCTATTTCAATGGTAGTGATGGTGGCGTACATAAATCGCAGCAATGGCCGTTAGCAACGTCTGAATCTCACGAAATGTCTCATGCAGGTAGAAGACATATTGTTAGACTTGGATTCCAAAGATGGGGTCCCTACATCTCTGCAAACCAGAGTTACAGGGGTCCAAAATTGGTAAAATCCCCCATAGGATTTCATTGCCTCCCTATTTCACTTTCCAAAATCTCACATCTTTTCAAAGGGCAATGGCTCAGCAGTACCAAATTTTCTAGCATTGTAGGGACCCTTAGGGGGAACATGACTGGTGAGTTTCGGGCCCCTAGGCCGAAGAGGTCATAGCCTAGGGTCACAAAAACCTGTTTATTTGGGCTATTTCAATGGTAGTGATGGTGACGTACATAAATCGCAGCAATGGCCGTTAGCAACGTCTGAATCTCACGAAATGTCTCATGCAGGTAGAAGACATATTGTTAGACTTGGATTCCAAAGATGGGGTCCCTACATCTCTGCAAACCAGAGTTACAGGGGTCCAAAATTGGTAAAATCCCCCATAGGATTTCATTGCCTCCCTATTTCACTTTACAAAATCTCACATCTTTTCAAAGGGCAATGGCTCAGCAGTACCAAATTTTCTAGCATTGTAGGGACCCTTAGGGGGAACATGACTGGTGAGTTTTGGGCCCCTAGGCCGAAGAGGTCATAGCCTAGGGTCACAAAAACCTGTTTATTTGGGCTATTTCAATGGTAGTGATGGTGGCGTACATAAATCGCAGCAATGGCCGTTAGCAACGTCTGAATCTCACGAAATGTCTCATGCAGGTAGAAGACATATTGTTAGACTTGGATTCCAAAGATGGGGTCCCTACATCTCTGCAAACCAGAGTTACAGGGGTCCAAAATTGGTAAAATCCCCCATAGGATTTCATTGCCTCCCTATTTCACTTTCCAAAATCTCACATCTTTTCAAAGGGCAATGGCTCAGCAGTACCAAATTTTCTAGCATTGTAGGGACCCTAAGGGGGAACATGACTGGTGAGTTTCGGGCCCCTAGGCCGAAGAGGTCATAGCCTAGGGTCACAAAAACCTGTTCATTTGGGCTATTTCAATGGTAGTGATGGTGACGTACATAAATCGCAGCAATGGCCGTTAGCAACGTCTGAATCTCACGAAATGTCTCATGCAGGTAGAAGACATATTGTTAGACCTGGATTCCAAAGATGGGGTTTCCAAAATCTGTTAGACCTGGATTCCAAAGATTTCACTTTCCAAAATCTCACATCTTTTCAAAGGGCAATGGCTCAGCAGTACCAAATTTTCTAGCATTGTAGGGACCCTTAGGGGGATCATGACTGGTGAGTTTTTCCACTGCTGAGCCATTGCCCTTTGAAATGGTGTGAGATTTTGGAACGGTAAATAGGAGGCTCAATGAAAGCCTATGGGGGATTTTACCAATTTTGGACCCCTGTAACTCTGGTTTGCAGACATGTAGGGACCCCATCTTTGGAATCCAAGTCTAACAATATGTCTTCTACCTGCATGAGACATTTCGTGAGATTCAGACGTTGCTAACGGCCATGGCTGAGATTTATGTACGCCACCATCACTACCATTGAAATAGCCCAAATAAACAGGTTTTTGTGACCCTAGGCTATGACCTCTTCGGCCTAGGGGCCCGAAACTCACCAGTCATGTTCCCCCTAAGGGTCCCTACAATGCTAGAAAATTTGGTACTGCTGAGCCATTGCCCTTTGAAAAGATGTGAGATTTTGGAAAGTGAAATAGGGTGGCAATGAAATCCTATGGGGGATTTTACCAATTTTGGACCCCTGTAACTCTGGTTTGCAGAGATGTAGGCACCCCATCTTTGGAATCCAAGTCTAACAATATGTCTTCTACCTGCATGAGACATTTCGTGAGATTCAGACGTTGCTAACGGCCATGGCTGAGATTTATGTACGCCACCATCACTACCATTGAAATAGCCCAAATAAACAGGTTTTTGTGACCCTAGGCTATGACCTCTTCGGCCTAGGGGCCCGAAACTCACCAGTCATGTTCCCCCTAAGGGTCCCTACAATGCTAGAAAATTTGGTACTGCTGAGCCATTGCCCTTTGAAAAGATGTGAGATTTTGGAAAGTGAAATAGGGAGGCAATTAAATCCTATAGGGGATTTTACCAATTTTGGACCCCTGTAACTCTGGTTTGCAGAGATGTAGGGACCCCATCTTTGGAATCCAAGTCTAACAATATGTCTTCTACCTGCATGAGACATTTCGTGAGATTCAGACGTTGCTAACGGCCATGGCTGAGATTTATGTACGCCACCATCACTACCATTGAAATAGCCCAAATAAACAGGTTTTTGTGACCCTAGGCTATGACCTCTTCGGCCTAGGGGCCCGAAACTCACCAGTCATGTTCCCCCTAAGGGTCCCTACAATGCTAGAAAATTTGGTACTGCTGAGCCATTGCCCTTTGAAAAGATGTGAGATTTTGGAAAGTGAAATAGGGAGGCAATGAAATCCTATGGGGGATTTTACCAATTTTGGACCCCTGTAACTCTGGTTTGCAGAGATGTAGGGACCCCATCTTTGGAATCCAAGTCTAACAATATGTCTTCTACCTGCATGAGACATTTCGTGAGATTCAGACGTTGCTAACGGCCATGGCTGAGATTTATGTACGCCACCATCACTACCATTGAAATAGCCCAAATAAACAGGTTTTTGTGACCCTAGGCTATGACCTCTTCGGCCTAGGGGCCTGAAACTCACCAGTCATGTTCCCCCTAAGGGTCCCTACAATGCTAGAAAATTTGGTACTGCTGAGCCATTGCCCTTTGAAAAGATGTGAGATTTTGGAAAGTGAAATAGGGAGGCAATGAAATCCTATGGGGGATTTTACCAATTTTGGACCCCTGTAACTCTGGTTTGCAGAGATGTAGGGACCCCATCTTTGGAATCCAGGTCTAACAATATGTCTTCTACCGGCATGAGACATTTCGTGAGATTCAGACTTTGCTAACGGCCATTGCTGCGATTTATGTACGCCACCATCACTACCATTGAAATAGCCCAAATAAACAGGTTTTTGTGACCCTAGGCTATGACCTCTTCGGCCTAGGGGCCCGAAACTCACCAGTCATGTTCCCCCTAAGGGTCCCTACAATGCTAGAAAATTTGGTACTGCTGAGCCATTGCCCTTTGAAAAGATGTGAGATTTTGGAAAGTGAAATAGGGAGGCAATGAAATCCTATGGGGGATTTTACCAATTTTGGACCCCTGTAACTCTGGTTTGCAGAGATGTAGGGACCCCATCTTTGGAATCCAAGTCTAACAATATGTCTTCTACCTGCATGAGACATTTCGTGAGATTCAGACTTTGCTAACGGCCATTGCTGAGATTTATGTACGCCACCATCACTACCATTGAAATAGCCCAAATAAACAGGTTTTTGTGACCCTAGGCTATGACCTCTTCGGCCTAGGGGCCCGAAACTCACCATTCATGTTCCCCCTTAGGGTCCCTACAATGCTAGAAAATTTGGTACTGCTGAGCCATTGCCCTTTGAAAGGATGTGAGATTTTGGAAAGTGAAATAGGGAGGCAATGAAATCCTATGGGGGATTTTACCAATTTTGGACCCCTGTAACTCTGGTTTGCAGAGATGTAGGGACCCCATCTTTGGAATCCAAGTCTAACAATATGTCTTCTACCTGCATGAGACATTTCGTGAGATTCAGACTTTGCTAACGGCCATTGCTGCGATTTATGTACGCCACCATCACTACCATTGAAATAGCCCAAATAAACAGGTTTTTGTGACCCTAGGCTATGACCTCTTCGGCCTAGGGGCCCGAAACTCACCAGTCATGTTCCCCCTAAGGGTCCCTACAATGCTAGAAAATTTGGTACTGCTGAGCCATTGCCCTTTGAAAAGATGTGAGATTTTGGAAAGTGAAATAGGGAGGCAATGAAATCCTATGGGGGATTTTACCAATTTTGGACCCCTGTAACTCTGGTTTGCAGAGATGTAGGGACCCCATCTTTGGAATCCAAGTCTAACAATATGTCTTCTACCTGCATGAGACATTTCATGAGATTCAGACTTTGCTAACGGCCATTGCTGAGATTTATGTACGCCACCATCACTACCATTGAAATAGCCCAAATAAACAGGTTTTTGTGACCCTAGGCTATGACCTCTTCGGCCTAGGGGCCCGAAACTCACCATTCATGTTCCCCCTTAGGGTCCCTACAATGCTAGAAAATTTGGTACTGCTGAGCCATTGCCCTTTGAAAAGATGTGAGATTTTGGAAAGTGAAATAGGGAGGCAATGAAATCCTATGGGGGATTTTACCAATTTTGGACCCCTGTAACTCTGGTTTGCAGAGATGTAGGGACCCCATCTTTGGAATCCAAGTCTAACAATATGTCTTCTACCTGCATGAGACATTTCGTGAGATTCAGACTTTGCTAACGGCCATTGCTGCGATTTATGTACGTCACCATCACTACCATTGAAATAGCCCAAATAAACAGGTTTTTGTGACCCTAGGCTATGACCTCTTTGGCCTAGGGGCCCGAAACTCACCAGTCATGTTCCCCCTAAGGGTCCCTACAATGCTAGAAAATTTGCCACTGCTGAGTAATTGCCCTTTGAAAAGATGTGAGATTTTGGAACTGTAAATAGGAGGCCCAATGAAAGCCTATGGGTGATTTTACCAAATTTGGAGCCCTGTAACTCTGGTTTGCAGGGATGTAGGGAACCCATCTTTGGAGCCCAAGTCTAACAATATGTCTTCTACCTGCATGAGACATTTCGTGAGATTCAGACGTTGCTAACGGCCATTGCTGCGATTTATGTACGTCAGACTCGCCACCATTGAAATTGCCCAAATAAACAGGTTTTGTGACCCTAGGCTATGACCTCTTCGGCCTAGGACTGCATTGAACGCGACCCACGCATTGTGCGCATTCTGGACAACACCAATTACTGGGTTTATACCCTTCTGGATCCACGGTACAAACACAATGTTCCAAAACTGCTTGAAGAAAGAGCCAGACAGGTCAAAATGGAAGAATACCAGCAGGCCCTTGTGGAGACTTTAGAGAGGAGATTGACATCCTCCCCCTCCTGTAGCCAGTTGTACGCCGACAGACTGACTTCCGCAAACCCAGGACGACCAGGAGGGCAGCAAACAACACAAGCCGAAGCTAGTGCCCAAAAGGGAATGGTATCGGCAGTGTCCTTGGAGTGGAAAAAATTTCTGACACCCATGCAGCAGCACACAGAACAGCAAGCGTGCAGATCCACCTCCAACACCGATCGCCTGGAGAAGATGGTCAAGGACTACATGTCAGATGGCGTAGCTGTGTTGAACAATCCATCTGCACCCTTCAACTATTGGGTATCGAAGCTAGACACCTGGCACAAACTGGCAATGTACGCAATAGAGGTGCTGGCTTGCCCGGCAGCCAGCGTTATGTCGGAACTCTGTTTCAGTGCTGCCGGAGGCATCGTCACAGATCGGCGGCGTATCCGCCTCTCCACAGAAAATGCAGACCATCTGACTCAAATTAAAATGAATCAATCCTGGATTGGAAACGACTACGCAACACTCCCGGACCCCAACCAAGTAACATGAACAATGAACATCTGTGATGGGTTAGCGTTTCCGGTCCCTGTTTATTGAACCTCTCATCTGTATTACATTTATGACTGCATGGCGACAAAATGCAAATTGCTATCCGCACGCTTCTTGTCCTCATGCAAGGCCTGGGTTGTTGTGTCTCAAAGCGTGGCCTTCTCCTCCTGCGCCACCCTCCTCCTGTTCCATCACGTGTGCTGCTGCTGGGTTAGCGTTACCGGTCCCTTTTCCTGGAACCTCTTATATGTATTACATTTATGACTGCATGCCGACAAAAAGCATGTTACCTGTGCAAAGAAAACAGACATTTCCCGCATTTAAAAGACAGTTTTCCCTTTGAAACTTTAAAATCGATTTTCTCAAAAACTATAAGCTCTTTTTGCTAATTTTTTTTCCTCTTGTACCCACTCCCAAGGTGCACATACCCTGTAAATTTGGGGTATGTAGCATGTAATGAGGCTTTACAAAGCACAAAAGTTCGGGTCCCCATTGACTTCCATTATGTTCGGAGTTCGGGTCGAACACCCGAACATCGCGGCCATGTTCGGCCTGTTCGGCCCGAACCCGAACATCTAGATGTTCGCCCAACACTAATAAGTATACACATAATGAGCAATGTATATTTAATGATTCATAAACAAACATTAATGATGAAATATGATGGGCCTGTTATACTGGAAAGATACTGATCCTGGCCCCTTGAAATAAGCCATGTATTGATCTCTGTTTAGTTTGGCATTGAATGTTGTGTTACGTGGTACAGAAGGCTGCAGGTTGGTAAGAGGTGGGTTTTGTGAACGCCATTCGCCTGGAACAATAATCCCTGAGGTAAGGTCCTCCTAATCCACACGGTTTGGGGGCATATAATGATGTGGCTGCTTGCTACGTAAAAAGTTATGCAGAATGCAGCATGCATACACCACAAGGTCAATCTTATCAATGCACAGGTTTATGGCAGTATGGAGCACTCTAAATCGGTTGGCTAAAATGCCAAACGCATTCTCAAGCACCCTTCTTGCTCTAGAGAGGCGGAAGTTAAAAATGGCCTTGTCATTATCTAAAGTCCTTTGTGCAAATGACATTTGACAATGTTGGGATGTAAAGCAAATGCTTCATCTGCTACAAACACATAATTTAATCCACACTTGGTTTCTAAATTGTTTGGTAGATGAAGCTTCTTTGCTTTCAATTGTGACATAAACACAGTGTTGTCTATCACACCCCCATCAGACATTCTTCCATTTTTTCCGATGTCCACCATAATAAACTCATAACGAGCGTTTACAAGAGCCATCAAAACAATGCTGTGAAATCCCTTATAATTGAAGTAATATGAGCCACTTCCTTTGGGAGGGGTTATCCGGATATGTTTGCCATCTAATGCTCCACCACAGTTTGGAAAGTGCCAGAATTGTTCAGAATCTTCAGCTACAGCCATCCACTCAGCAGGATTGCTTGGTAGCTGAAGAAAAAAAAAAACAAATTAGCTTTTCTAATAATCTCATCTTTTGTTTGTACCTAGGAAAGTCCACACACAAGTGATACACAAACAATGAGCTCTATGAGGAAGATTCCAGGAACAAGCGCTACTCAGAACACCAACTCTGTGACATCCAATCCTACATACCAGGGAAGGACCCAAAAGAGGAACAAGAAGACAAGTAATGAAGCTGAAGACAAACTTGATGAGGCTCTTGAGCAGGCAATTAATGCACTTAAAGAGACACTGAAGCGAAAAAAAATTATGATATTATGATTTGTATGTGTAGTTAGAGATGAGCGTAATGATGTAATTACGATCTTGCGAAATTTCGCGTAATTAGTGTAATTACGATTATGGCCGTAAGTACATAATCGTAATGAAGAAGGATTTCACGAAATTTCGCGTAAGCGTAATTTTCGCGTAATTTTCACATTACAGTGGGTATTACGAAATTAATGCGTATGGCCATGCTCCCAAGCGGAACAGTTGATGCATGGATCAATGTTAGGTAGCCGCCGACTTTAAGGGTTAATAGCAAAGCCCCCTTAAATGCTAAGAGCCTCAAATTTGGAGAGTATATTAAGGAGATCACAAGGAATAAGAGGAAAAATTTTTTTTCAAAAAGACCTTATAGTTTTTCAGAAAATCGATATTAAAGTTTCAAAGGAAAAATGTATACATTTAAAAACCCGCCGACTTTAACGGTTAATAGCAAAGCCTGTTTAAAGTTTAGGAACACCAAATTCCCAGGATATATTAAGCAGACCAATCAGAAGGAACCCTATTGGTCTGCTAAGGACCAATGGGGCTCCTTGGAGCCCAAATACAAAGATGCTTAGAGAGCTCTGAGCTATATAGCTCAGAGCTCTGTCGGGTCCGTGCAGGACGCTAAGTCCCGCCGGCTCCCGCTGCCCTCCCCGCCTCTCCCACATGTCACCCACATGTCACCCACATGTGGGTGACAGATGTGGGCGGGGTGGACAGCGGGAGCCGGCGGGGACTTAGCGTCCTGCACGGACGCGTAAGTGTATGCGGCGGCTGAGCGGCGAGTGACGTCGGGTGCGGCGTAGTTACAATGTAACAAAGTTGTTACATTGTAATAACGTTGTTACATTGTAACTGAACATTTCCGAGGCTATTGCGAGGGATCATTTATTTAAAGGGACAGGTAAGTATTAATGGTTAATTAAGAATATTAAAGGACTTTTTTCGTGGTTATATTTTTTGTTCAATTAAAATACTTTTTCTAAGTGTTTGTGTGTTTATTTACTTTTAACTCTTAAAGAAAATGGGTAAGGGGTACAAGTACCTCTATACTCATTTCTCCTGGGAGGGGGGGTGGGCATCTGGGGGACCCCTTTTTAAAGGGGACTCCCAGATGCCACCATGAACCCCCCCCCCAGGAAATCGCGGCCTCCACCTCCACCGCCCATCGGAGGACCATGCAGGCTGGTATAGTCAGGGTGTGGAGCCCCACGTGGCCGGTGTTCCGCATTCTGGCTATCCCAGCCTGCATGGGGGACAAGGGGTTAAAGAGGTCTAGGAGGGGGGACCCCACGTCATTTTTTTTTATATTTCCCACACTCAGAACGAAGTAAGTAAAACTCTTCCCACTTGGGGGAATCTATGAAAATAATACACTATTGTTACCTGTGCAAAAAAACTGACATTTTCCGCATTTGAAAGACATTTTCTCCCTTGAAACTTAAAAATCGATTTTCTCAAAAACTATAAGGTCTTTTTGAAAAAAAAAATTTCCTCTTATTCCCACTGATCCCCTTAATATACCCTGGGAATTTGGTGTTCCTAAACTTTAAGCAGGCTTTGCTATTAACCGTTAAAGTCGGCGGGTTTTTAAATGTATACATTTTTCCTTTGAAACTTTAACATCGATTTTCTGAAAAACTATAAGGTCTTTTTGAAAAAAAATTGTTTCCTCTTATTCCTTCTGATCTCCTTAATATACTCTCCAGGCTCTTAGCATTTAAGGGGGCTTTGCTATTAACCCTTAAAGTCGGCTGCTTTTTTATACGGGAGCTTTATGGTTTAATGCGAAATTACGGTATGAACGAAACGCGAAATTACGCGTTGAAAATTACGCTTACGGTATTTTCAATTACGATTTTAATGGCAATTACGCTACCGTAACCTCGCATCGTAATCACAAATTTCGCATGCGTAATTATAGTAATGCGAAATTACGAAAATTGCGGCTCAACTCTATGTGTAGTACAGCTAAGAAATAAAACATTAAGATCAGATACATCAGTCTAATTGTTTCCAGTACAGGAAGAGTTGAGAAACTCCAGTTGTTATCTCTATGCAAACAAGCCATTAAGCTCTTCGACTAAGTTAGTCTTCGAGAGGGCTCTTATCTGACTTTAATTATCTCAACTGTAAGTGAACTGTTTACTTTTTCTCTGCTAGTGGAGAGGTCATTACTTCACAGACTGCTCTGAAAGACTCATTTTGAATGCCGAGTGTTGTGTAATCTGCACATATTATAGAATGATGCAATGTTAGAAAAAACACTATATAATTAAAAATAAGAGTATGAGAATATTTTCTTTGCTGCTAATCTTCTAGTAATTATTCATAGTACACAACCAATTCACTTTATCATATTTTTTTTTCGCTTCAGTGTCTCTTTAAAGAAAATGATGATGAATGTGATGCATTCGCTGTTGGTGTCCCCAAAAAAATGAAAAAACTTGAACCAGATCAGCGACATGCTGCAGAAGTTTATATAACTGACATATTATATAAAGGGGCATTAGGACAACTGAACACTCAGATTTCCACTTACACTAAAGAAACACAACCCCCGCAATTTATACCACACACCACCACCAATGCAGCAAGCAATGCAACCAGCAATGCAACTAGCAATGCAACCACCAATGCAACCACCCACACAACTACCATACCATTACTATGAGCCACAACAACAGTATCAATACACACGTATAGAAAACACACAATCACTTGAACAAACACAGTATACACACTTATGAATGTTTTATTTATTTATTTATTTTTTTTGAATGATGTAAATTCCTACTACATTATTTGATAAAGTATGTATGGATTGTGAAAAAAACATATCTCTCTACATGCATGTGCCTATGTTTATTCGGATTATGTTGACAAACAATGTAATTGTAATGAAAAGTTTAATGATTACTTTATGTTGTGAAAAATATATTGTGACCATGAGTTAATAAAAGCAAACTGAGAAAAATAATGTTTATCGAGCATCTTCATTTTACATCATGATTCATTATTTATTTTCCTCACATTTTTATTTGCCTCACACATAAATTGGGGACAAGGTGTATATTATTTTTGCTATATTACAGGACCAGTATGTTTAAAAATAATCGGTACTTTCAATGTGACTCAACAGACATTTTTTTTTTTATATACATCTCCTCATGGTTGAATCTCTTAAATTGTTATTGCTTACAACAGCATTGACTTAACAGCAGTTGCAAAGTGTTCTTTAAAATTTTTTTAGCAAATGAGTAGCCTGCTATGTAACTATTTTGGCACTTAAAGTGCTGTTAATGCAATGGAGTGGAAAACACACACATCCCTGAAAATACCCCATGAGGAGATGGAGTGGAATATAACCTGTCGGTTTGGCTTAATTTTCACTACCTATTTGCGGACATTATGATTAGTGCAACTAGCTACATATACACATTTACTTGTAGAGACATTCACGTATACCATTTTGCATTTTTAAAGTGTACATACCTTCATATACTCTCCTTTGAGACATTGGATAATTGCACAACAGGTCTCAGGAATGATGTGCCCAAGTGCCTGAGGTGAGTTTCCTGTGCTGAATTTGAGATCTTGCAATGACCTCCCTGTAGCCAAAAAGCGTTATGTGGCCATTAACCTTTGTTAAGCAGATATTGCTTTTCTCATCCATGTGTCCTGTTTGGATATTAAGGGTGTGACTTGGCTCAAGAGATCTTGAAAAATGGAGTCAGACATACGCAAATAATTTTTGTAGTCTTCTGGAGCTGACAAACGAAGTTCTCTTAATAAGTTCTCATCAGATATTGAGTCTCAGTCCTGCAGCCATGCCTTCGCCCAAAACCAACGCTTTCCCATGGGTTCTCCCCTTTTCATTTGAAGTTTTCTCTTACGTGCTGCACACAAAATGATCACCACACATGCAGTTCTTCTTTTTTTAGACAACATTGCAAAACGAAGATTCAATAAACAGTTCGCCTTGCAACGGAATGTCGTCTGTTTGCACGAATGTTGCACGCTACGCAACTTCCTTGTTTCTACCCGTCGCTCCAGCTCGTCACTTCCTTTAATCTACAGCATTTCATGATTACTTACCCGACGATCGTTCATATCAGTACACGAATTGGTCGGTCTGTATCGTTATACGTACGTCATTTCCGATGTACATTACCTCACTTCCCTTAAATATATCGATACTTACATCGTTTATGTGTGTACTGCACTCGGTCTTTCAACGGTCGTTCCTTTATTACTATCTGTCTGTGGTTGGTCGTTTAAAACGATCGTTCGTTTAAAAATGATTGTATGTGTGTACTTACCTTCAGAACCTCAGGATCCTGGTGCCACAATGGTAGGTGATAATGGATTATGAAAAGTATCCTGTTCTGCCCTTAAAGTGGTTACTGTTAAATCTGGCAAGTAGTAGTAGAAATGCAAGATTGAAACTCTGCTTTTAAAGCACAATTATCATTGTCGCTCGTGTGTCTATGAAACGAAATAAAAATACTGCTCTGGCATTATCAGAATTTTTATTTTGTTGTTATCCTTTGAAGTTACAAACTGATACTTGGTTTGTTTACATTGACCTTTATCACTGGCTTCCTTTATCACTGCCTTCTTTTATTGCTGTTCAAGCAATTTAAAATATTTCTTTAAACTTTTGTATGGGTGATAAAGTACACACACACACACACACACACACACACACACACACACACACACACACACACACACACACACACACACACACACACACACACACACACACACACACACACACACACACACACACACACACACACACACCCTTGTTAACCATTATGATACACACACACACACACACACACGCCCTTGTTAACCATTATGATACACACACACACACACACACACACACACACACCATTGTTAACCATCATGATACACACACACACACGCACACGCACACACACACACACACATACGCATGCACACACACCCACACACACACCCTTGTTAACCATCATGATTTTCCTGTATAAATCGTTGGTTGTTACAATAAAAAATGTCAGTTAAATATATCATATAGGAAACACACACAGTGATCAGACCTCCCCACCTGCCTATAGCTCTCTCTGCTCTATATGGGATATGTAATGTATGCCTTTTTACTTTTTCATTTCAATTAAAAGCTAAAGTTTTATTCAGGGATGTGCAAGGCCCTTTTTTCTTTTTTCTGTTTATTGTATTCACAAATTTGTTTGGCTGGCTGCACTCCCTCAGTGACACACTCAGCCTCCTGTGCATGGTCTTTTCCTCATCTAGCTAAAACACACACAGTGATAATTGAGAAGTGAAATGAAGTTTATTAGATTTACAGAAAGTGCGCAATAATTGTTTAAATAAAATTAGGCAGGTGCATAAATGTGGGCACTGTTGTCATTTTATTGATTCCAAAACCTTTAGAACTAATTATTGGAACTCAGATTGACTTGGTAAGCTCAGTGACCCCTGACCTACATACACAGGTGAATCCAATGATGAGAAAGAGTATTTAAGGGGGTCAATTGTAAGTTTCTCTCCTCTTTTAATTTTCTCTGAAGAGTAGCAACATGGGGTCTCAAAACAACTATCAAATGACCTGAAGACAAAGATTGATCACCATCATAGTTTAGGGGAAAGATACAGAAACCCGTCTCAGAGATTTCAGCTGTCTGTTTCCACAGTTAGGAACAAATTGAGGAAATGGAAGCCCACAGGCTTAGTTCAAGTTAAGGCTCAAAGTGGCAGACCAAAATCTTTGATAGACAGAAGCGACGAATGGTGAGAACAGTCAGAGTCAACCCACAGACCAGCACCAAAGACCTACAACATCACCTTGCTGCAGATGGAGTCACTGTGCATCGTTCAACCATTCGGCCCACTTTATACAAGGAGATGCTATATGCAAGAGTGATGCAGTGGAAGCCTTTTCTCTGCCCACAGCACAAACACAGCCGCTTGAGGTATGCTAATGCACATTTGGACAAGCCAGCTTCATTTTGGAATAAGGTGCTGTGGACTGATCAAAGTAAAACTGAGTTATTTGTGCATAACAAGGGGCGTTATGCATTGAGGAAAAAGAACACTGCATTCCAAGAAAAACACCTGCCACCTACAGTAAAATATGGTGGTGGTTCCATCATGCTGTGGGGCTGTGTGGCCAGTGCAGGGACTGGGAGTCTTGTCAAAGTTGAGGGGTGCATGGATTCCCAGTCAGTATTAGCAGATTCTGAAGACAAATGTCCAGGAATCTGAAGCTGAAACTGCTCCAGGGCTGGATCTTTCAACAAGACAACAACCCTAAACACTGCTCAAAATCCACTAAGGCATTCATGCAGAGGAAACAAGTACAATGTTCTGGAATGGCCATTTCAGTCCCCAGACCTGAACATAATTAAAAATCTGTAGTGCGAGTTAAAGAGAGCATGGTCGGTAGCCATCAAACCTGAATGAACTAGGGATGTTTTGTAAAGAGGAATGGTCCAAAATACCTTCAACTAGAATCCAGACTCTTATTGGACAATACAGGAAGCATTCAGAGGCTGTAATTTCTGCAAAAGGAGGATCTACTAAATATTGATTTCATTTCTTTTTTGTGGTGCCCAAATTTATGCACCTGCCTAATTTTATTTAAACAATTATTGTATACTTTCTGTAAATCCAATAAACTTCATTTCACTTCTCAAACATCACTGTGTGCGTTTCCTACATGATATCTTTAACTGACATTTGTTATCGTAACAACCAATGATTTATACAGGAAAATCATGACGATTAACAAGGCTGCCAAAACTTTGATATGAGCTGTGACAGTTTATATATCACTAGTAGGTCACTAGTATATATATATATATATATATATATATATATATATATATATATATATATATATATATATATATATGTCACGGACGGATGCGGGGCTGCAGACGTGTCCTGGAACCGCCCGTGAAGAAAAAGCGATCGCACTCGATTCTCTGCATCGATTGCGCTTCAGATCAATAGAATCTGGGTTGATTGTGTAAGAGGATCTACAGTCTTTTCTTAGCTGAGAGAATCTCTGTAAAAGCCTGGGGGGAGGTGTTAGCTTGGACATATTCCCTGTGGAAGGCAGAATAACATGGAGGCATTAATTCCCTTTTCTGTTCTGGGAACCAGGTGACACCTAGCTGATCTCATGTAGATGTTAATTAACCAAAGAGTGATATGGAGGTCTAGGTTCAGCCAGGCATGCTACGAATCCCCGGGAGGTCTTGACACCTTGCTCCCTGGTAAGGATCAAAGGGAAGCCAGCTGCTAGCAGCTAGCACAAATCCTGAATAACCTGAGTCTCATAGCATAATCCATAACTTCCCAGATCTGTCATATTTCTGAGGTTCCTGAGATGGCAGATTCGCCAAACGTGGGGGAAGTGTAGCATGAGTCCGGTGCTGGTTCTGAGGAAGTTTAAGAACATTCTGAGGTAAAGACTGCCAGTTAGGCAGTTTGAAAGTGCCCTGATGATACCACAGGGGTCCCACCCCTCATGTCTGGTATCAGGGCGCTGGGTAAATCGAGACAGACCTGAAAATGTTAATAAATCTGCCCTGACTTGTACCGTTCTGTGAGATAGAGCCCATGTTTGGTTAGATATGATTTCTGGTCCCCAGGACAAGGGGAGGGCTCATCTCATCTTCTAAGGGGGTGTGTGGCTCCCCACCCTCACTCCCTCCTACTGAATCAGGGGCATAAGAATGGCAGAGGACCCAAACTCAGTGTCCTCCACCCTGAAACATCATCTTGATTTCATCTGTGCCAACTTGAGGATATGCTGGCATCCACCTGGTCTGAACTCTGAACTTTGATTGAAACCAAGAACTTTACAAGTTTTCCCACTAAAGGACATCTTTCCAGGAACTAAGTATTTTTTCTCCCTTCTTTTATTCTTCATACTGGCTATTACTGTTTTAATAATTGTTGATTTTAATAATTGTCTGTATATATTAATTATTTATATTGCTTTCAATAAACCGACGCTATCGTCAGTTGTTGTTCTAGCTATCCTACTATTCAGCACACACACAGAAACTGATCCCAGGTCTCTGGAGAGACGCTACTACTATTGTTTGTTGTTGGCTAGACAGAATAGAGTGTGTTTAACCATTTTTTATTCGCAGGACTAGTCAGTCAGCGGGTTCCTCGGGCCCATGGTAACCGAGGTGGTGGCAGTTATACCCTGAATCGTGTGTAAGTTGTAATTACCTGTACCTCACAGGCTCCCTTCTGGTTTGTCTGCGGCTAATTCCCAATGGCTCCTGCGCATTGACTGCGACCAGAGTTCGCATGATCCGTGCGCTGGCACCGTTTGGAAGGCCATTTGCGGTCGGACCACTAGGGCCTCTTGTGACAATATATATATATAGTATGATGAAAAATAAATAAATATATATATAAATATATATATATATATATATATATATATATATATATATACTAGTGACCTACTAGTGATATATAAACTTTCACAGTTCATATCAGCGAGTACACATGCACACAACAAAAAAAACCACACACACATGGACATGGGACACAGAGACACTTGAGGATTATTATATGTAATGATTGGTGTCAGCACACAGAAAGAATCTGATTATTGGTAATCTGCAGTATCACCAAGAATACAGATATATACCTGATTATTGATGATCTGCAGAATCACCGATAATCCAAGTATAACTAACCTCTGGACACCTATATAGTGTGAGTGTTTGGTGCAACAGTAATGACTTTGAGTAAGACCACCCGAGGAGCAGGTGGTCTTTGGCAGTAAGGGCGATACTGCCTTCTGAGAAGTGCAAAAACCTTCCAGCAGCCTGAGACCTCCAAAGGGGTGGAGTCCCAGGCTGAAGGTAGGAAGGACCTGTGAGTGAGTGACACCTGAAGGTGGATGTCACTAGCAGGTCTGGAGACTATCTCTTAAGGAGAGAGATAGCTCTCAAGGTCAGGCAAGCCTGGTCGGCAACACACGGACAGACAAGGTACAGAGGCAGAAGGCTGATTCGGTATCCAAAGGCAGGCGGGGTTGGCAACAGATAATCAGATATGCGTAGGTACCGAATCAGAAAGCAGAGGGATAGTCAGAAAAGCAGTAGGTCATAACAGATATCAAACAATGCCTAGTCTTGGGTGTGAGGTCCGTGGTCTCTACACCCTGGAACTAGTCTGGAGTATAATATGATGGTACACAGTATCCCTAGTCTTGGGTGTGAGGTCTGTGGTCTCGACACCCTGGAACTAGTCTGAAGTAACAGAATGATAACACAAAGTCCCTAATCTTGGGTGTGTGGTCCGTGGTCTCGACACCCTGGAACTAGTCTGAAGTATAATAGAATGATAACACAGAGTCCCTAATCTTGGGTGTGAGGTCCGTGGTCTCGACACCCTGGAACTAGTCTGAAGTGTAACACAATGATAAACAGAAGTAATCTGGCTCAGTGTGAATTCCCAGGTCCTTCTGGTTCTAACACACTGTAGGATCTGACTAAGGTTTGAGTTCTTCCACGTAAGTGTTCGCAACGGCAGACAACCTGAGACTGACCAGCAGTGACTATATATAGAGCAGCGCTCTCCAGCGCCACCCATCAGTGATTGACCAATAGTCACTTGCTCTGAGGTCAGCTGACCAACCATGTCAGCTGATCCCTCCTCGGCTGTCATAAAGGTTCTGCCTCTCAGCGCGCGCGCGTATTTCTCAATCTGTGTGAACTAACAGACCCAGCCACACCAGACGCACGCTGCTGCGTGCAAACCACCGCGCTGGACGCGGGATCAGCCACCTTGCTGTCAGTACATGCGGCGGCTTTTCCGCGTTCCATTACATTATAATATATATATATATATATATGCCTGTCTTTTGATATATGTTTGCATGTATTAAATTGATACAACAAAGCTGATAAGAAGGCCCATCTCCCACATTGTTTGCGGTAAGGAATATCTTTAGCACAGGCACACAATGCTGAAATACCTGCTTCACATGACATGCATTGAAAATGCAAAGTACAGTCTTCCAGAAAAAAGAGCATATGTATTCAAGCCAGCAGTCACGAAAAAGCCAATATGTTATCCAGGTTTGCAATATGAAAATTCAATGGAGCACATCAAATAACAGTGTTGTAGCATTTCCCATCCCAATAGAGCATCTGTAATATTTCTATCTCACATTCTTACTGGCTATGAATGAGGCTAAGAAATAAAGAGGGTACTGGAATCTGGTCACAGTTTATCAGTCAAATTGTACAGCTTCTGCATGGATTAAATATAAAGAGAAGAACAAAAGGAATCCCACATAAAAACGTTGTGAGAATACATAACTGTCATGGTGATAGTGTCCTAGCTGATAATTATTTGTTAAATGGATACTACCATTGTGACATTTATGTTTCACATTCCAGGAGGTATGAATTGTAAGCTCAACTGAAGCTAACAAGCATAACCAATAAATAAAAAGGACCTATTTAAATGTGGCTGTGCTATTTGCTAGTGCTTTGAAAGAAAAAGAGATGAGAAAGGCAACATGGTTCATTTTGAAGATGTTGTTTTTTTGGGTGGGAGTTGTGATTTCTTAGTGTATGTCATAATGGTCACAAGGTTATTCCTACACAAACTCAACACAGAGTCTTCTATTTATGTTTTATGTCTTTGCATAAAGTCAGATTAGTGTGAAAATGTATGGATTATTTCTCAAAATAATAATTTAATATGCCAAGCAAGTTTTTCTTTTAATGGATTTTAGTTGGCGCAAAAATGCGATTTTAATAAATATTTAATAATAAAAGCTAAGGTAGAGTGTCCACACTAACACATTTGGGTCACTTTTTATGATAGTAGCATGATTAACTACAGTGATGATATATTAAGTTTAATTATTATAATAATGTATAGTACAGAGTGTATTATAATGAGTATGCAGTTGTTGCTTTATCATATGTCACTATAATGATTTATGGGGTTACTTATTTTTATTTTTTTATTTTTATGTACTAGTCATGTATTTGGGATGGTTCATATACTTTATTAGGTGATGCACAATTATGTTTGATCTCTGTACAGAGATTTGGTTATAGCGTTGCATTATGTGTGCAATGCACACTATGTTGTTTGCATCAGGGCTAGTGCACACCAAGAACACTTCTGAGCGCTTTTCAGATTGCCAGCGCTTTAAAAAGCGATTGGCTATTGAAACCCTATTAGGGTGTTCACACAGCAGCATTGTGATTTTTTATTTAAATTGCAAACCTCCTGCATGTAGCATTTTTTGGGAGCGATCAAGCTTGAATAAATGAGCAAAAGCACTCACTAATTCAAAAATCACTCTGAAAATTTTTTCACAATATCACTATTGCTAATTGCTAGATATTGCAATAGCGATTTTGGTGTGCACTAGCCCTAAATTCTGGTAAAATTGTTGTGTGCTGTATGTGCATGGCTATTTTCCAGGGTTTAGCAAATTTGGGCACCAGCCGGCATTCGGAAAAATAGGTGCCACATAGGCCGCAATATTAATTGGAGCTACAGAGGCAGCCAATTATTAATTTGGGAACAGGTGGTACTTAATAAGTAATGGTTATAAGTTATGCAGATATCAGTGAAAGGGGGTGTTTGGAACTGGAAGGTGGAGCTGATATCCGTGGAGATTGTGGGAAGCTTAGTATGAGAAGAGGGTTAGGTTAGTGGATAGTAATATTTTGGAAAAAAATTACTATCTACTTGTGGAATTAGCCACTGCTCAATAGTAGAATGTCAGTAATTTTATCAATATTATACTATCAGCATTTCCCAGTCCCAAAATGACCACGGCACCTTTTCTACATGTGTGCCCTATTAGCGCCTTCATCGGGATATAATCTGTGGTCATGTGGGACTTTGGACTGAGACCTTCAGTACAATTGTTGATGGATGTGACTGTAGATTGGAGTAGTGTAGTTTGCCTTCTTAAAACAGAAGGCACAGAAGGCATTTGTGATAATTCAGCTTTGAGTGATTGTGGTCTCCAGACTCCCACAATGCATCACTGCTGAATATGCAAATTATCTCTTTATGCCAAGCTTACATCCAGAACCCTTGGTGTATAGCAAGCCTATAACTTATTAAATTTACAGAGCCACACCAACCCCATATGCAGACAGTTTGTTTCGGACGGTTGTTCCTCCTCAGTGCATGGCAGGGATTGTTATAGCTCTGTGGGATAGGGGCTTGGACCAGAACAACAGCATAATGAAGCAGCTCAGGATAATTTGCATATTCAGTAGTGATGCATTGTGGGAGACCACAATCACACACTTAAAGCTGAATTATCATGAATACATTCTGTTTTAAGAAGACAAACTAGAGGGTTGGCTTTTTAGTAGGAGGGCTTTTCGGTGTCTTTTAGACCTATATACTTTCCTAGTAGTAGACTGGAGTAGGGAGACATAGACATGCTGCACAATGTATTTAAACAAATATTTTTGCTTTCTGTGCATAGCCATGCATGATTCTTAAAGCAAATAAACAGAACATCTTCCCAGACATCATTAAAGCAAGGAGCTGACTGACAAATTCCGCTGTTGAACAGAGATAGCTAGCCTTTTTATGCACTGCCAAATATAGATAGAGATGTTTAATCCCACGAGTAAGAAAAATACTAAAAAAACTTAAACTTATTAAAACGCAACTAAAGCACTCACAGTGAAGTGAGCAGAAGTTAATCCGTTTGTTTTAGATATCATTTTTTTACAGCAATATCTCAATATATACAGACTACTTGGTAGAAATAAATAAAATAATCACCCAAGTACATAATTGGTAAAATATAATTATGCATATGAATGTATGATATGTAAGTAGCATCAAGAAGACGAATTAAGCATTTCCATATATTAAAAAGAATGTTCTGTGTATTTCTGAACATCTGAACATCTTTAAGGCCGCAGTCTCAGTGGTACGTTGTGGTGTGGCACAACGGCAACTCGGTATTGTAACTCACTGCACTGCAGTCTGCAATGCCATGGGCCATTTACTAAGATATCTCCAGAGCATAACAACACATTGTTTATACTTTTTCAAAAGTAAAATTGCTAAAACTTGAATTGTTCACTATGAACATTTACTCTGCATATAGAGCATATGTTTCCATATCTCAGTTTGGGGGGGGGGGGGGGGGGGGTGGTGTAAAAATCCGAATCTCTATGTATAAAGCTAATACTCACCTAACGATGGATCAGGGAACCTCACAGTGTCTTGTCACTTAACTGTCCCTCAGAGGGGCTCACAATCTAATCCCTACAATAGTCATATGTCTATGGGCTTGATTCACAAAGCCGTGCTAACTGTTTAGCACGGGTGTGCTAGACAGACAGCACGTGAAGTGCCGTTCGCGGACTTTTGCGCGCGCAAAGTGCCGCGATTCGCGCGATCGCGGACTTTTGCGCATGCAAATTGCCGCGATTCGTGTGAAAATTGCGTGCGCAAAAGTCCGCGAACGGCCCTTCACGTGCTAACTGTTTAGCACACCCGTGCTAAACAGTTAACATGGCTTTGTGAATCAAGCCCTATGTATGTATTGTGTAGTGTATTTTTCGTAGTCTAGGGCAAATTTAGGAAGAAGCCAATTAACTTATTTGTATGTTTTTGGGATGTGTTAGGAAACGGGAGTGCCCGGAGAAAACCCACACAGACATGGGGAGAACATTCCCACTCCATGCAGTTAGTGCCCTTGCTGAGATTTGAACTGGGGGCCCTGCATTGCTGCCAAATGATAATACCCACATTGGATAGAAAGAAAGCAGAGAGTGTGATAAAGTAAGGAAAAGCTTCACACAAATGTGTTAACTACCAAATAACAAATTCTACTGTGCAGCACGGGCTCTCCAATGTTTAAGCTGGTGTGTGTGAGTGTGTGTAGGGGAAGGAGAGGTGGGCGGGGGGCAGAAAAAGGAGTCGGGAAACATGAGAGGTAAAGGCAAGAAAGAAAGCTGACGAAGAGTGGTAAATTTGAAGATCATAGGGATGTACACACCTATATTTTGCATAAGGAAAATATGAGGAGATAATGACTTAAAAAAATATGCACAGGCAGAGAATTATAATAATAATAATAATAATAATAATAATAATAATATTAATAATAATGTTCTTATTATTGTTTTGTTAAAAATCATATATTTCAATAAATGGCCGCAGATAAAAAAGTGTTCTTAGATAATTAGTTAAAGTGCATTTTACTGTAAGTCTGTGAAATTGACTAAATGGTTCTACATGCCTTTATAATCTGAGGCAGCATATTACATATACTATATTATGTGTAATGTTGTACTTTTCTTAATTGCAATGCTATGTGATGTGTAAACTAAATTAGTTCTATGCTATTTCTGCAAACTACATCAGACTTGGAAAAAATCACAGTTCACAAATCATCAATTCATTTTCTCCCATCAATGGTCATTTGTCTTTGATAGTTTCAGTAATGTGGATAAATATCTGTTTGCTGTTAATTAGCAGATAACTAACAGCGGAAGCCACAATTACTTTCATGTTTACAGCTTGCATCTGTAGCCTGTCTGCTGCTGAACTCTAATGAAAACATATCATCATATCAGTTCTATGGCACTCAATTGCCCTCTGTAGCTTATGTTAACTAGGTGGAGATTTGAAATGTATTCTATATTTCTTATCAAGACACTTATCTTGTTAAAGGTGGCCACACGTGATGCATCTTTTTATATTTCTTTTTTCAATTTGAGAATTACAATCAATTTTTCTGATTGAGTTTAACATTTGAAAAATCTGACCAATGTATCACCCACACGTGTTCAATGTTTCTACAATTATGAAACCAAAATGATTAAAAAATTGTAAGAAATTGGCCATCTATCCTAAACCACGCAGTCTTCTGAAAAGTTGTACAGAAATTTTCAACACTTCCAATCAAGTTTTATTGAAAAAAAATGTATTTTACTTACCACTGTTCATTTTTATCAAATTGCCAAAAAATTGGATATTTTCATTCTATTGTGTGTGATCGCCTTATGGGAGTCAAGTCAATGAATTCTTAGTTTTGTTCTCAGGCTTCATGTAAAAGTATTTGTCTGTGCAAATTCCCTTGGAAAGATGGTGTGTACACATGTGTGAGAGTACTGCTGCCTACAGGGATTCGGGCTCGATCCCTCGGGTGACAGTTTGGGGCTGAGTTCTGTACAAATGTGTCTTTAGCCCAGAAGTTGGTAATAGAGATGGCCCAAATGGTTCGCCGGTGAACTTTGGTGGTTTGCGTTCGCCAGCGAACGCAAACTTTTCCGGAAGTTCGGTTCACCCCCATAATGTACCATTAGGGTCAACTTTGATCCTCTATATCACAGTCAGCAGGCACATTGTAGCCAATCAGGCTACACTCCCTCCTGTAGCCACTCCCCCTTTTATAAAAGGCAGGCACCGCCGGCCATTTTACTCACTCGTGTGCCTGCAGTAAATAGAGAAGGGACAGCTGCTGCTGTTGCAGACTTTCATAGGGAAAGATTAGTTAGGCTCTTGTAGGCTTGTTAGTTTGCTCCTTGCTGATTCTTATTGCTAAAATAGCACCCCACAACAGCTCTTTTGAGAGCTAATCTTGTTCTTGTGATCTATTTTTTTTCTGTGTGTCCCACTGACACTTGTGTTGCATAGAAAGCCTTGCTAATTCATACTGTGTGTGTGCCACTGCCAGGCCCAGCACATTCAGTGACTACCTGTGCGTGTGACAGATGCACATTGTAATACCCATTACTACATATACCTACCTACCTGTTGTTCACAGTGCACCCACCTACCTACATAAGTTGAGCGCACGCAGTGTCACTGTGCCTGTCCACTACCTGTCTGTGTGTGACAGGTGCACATTGTAATACTCAGTACTGCAAATACCTACCTACCTGTTGTTCACAGTGCACCCACCTACCTACGTGAGTGTACGCAGTGTCACTGTGCCTGTCCGCTACCTGTGTGTGACAGGTGCACATTGTAATACCCAGTACTGCATATACCTACCTACCAGTTGTTCCCAGTGCACCCACCTACCCACGTGAGTGCACGCAGTGTCACTGTGCCTGTGTGCTACCTGTCTGTGTGTGACAGGTGCACATTGTAATACCCAGTACTGCATATACGTACCTACCTGTTGTTCACAGTGCACCCACCTACTTACGTGAACACACGCAGTGTCACTGTGCCTGTCCGCTACCTGTCTGTGTGTGACAGGTGCACGTTGTAATACCCAGTACTGCATAAACCTAGCTACCTGTTGTTCACAGTGCACCCACCTACCTACGTTAGTTGAGGGCACGCAGTGGCATTGTGCTTGTCCGCTACCTGTCTGTGTGTGACAGGTGCACATTGTAATACCCATCACTGCATATACCTACCTGTTGTGTTCAGTGCACCCACCTCATCACTGCATATACTTACCTGTTGTGTTCAGTGATATACCACTCTGTGCATACCTTTTAACTGCGCCTGTGTGTCTGCAGATTGTATTAGTCAAGTCAGTGCATACCTTTCACTTCATCCCCCCTGATATGGACACAACGGACAAAACAGGCAAGGTAGAGGCAGACCCAGAGGAAGGCCACCCGGCAGGTCTGTGCGACGTCATGTTGATGTGATTTCGTGCGGCCCTGGCCCAAAGTACAGTGCTCAGAAGAAGGCACGTTCCCATCAACTCCCAAGATTGTCAGGACGGGGTTGACTATTTAACACAGAACACCTCATCTTCCACAGCCACCAGTGCTTCTACAAGCACCACATCCGTTGCATTTGACACTTCGCAGGAGTTAATTGGTGTGAAATTAACTGATTCACAGTCATTATTGTTACAACCAGATGAAGGCGCTAAGCAAGTTACAACACCTCATATGTCTGAGTTAGGCGGCAACACTATGGACGTAACGTGTGTAGATGATAAAGTACCTGCTGTGCGAACAGTTTTGGAGGCGTCTGAGGCAAGCAAAGCTGGGCTGGATGATTATGATGATGACGATGATACGGATCCCACGTATGTTCCCAATAGAGGAGATGAACAGGGGACAGTTCAGAGGAGGAATCAGAGAGGAGTAGGAAGAGACGAGTTGCTGAAAGAAGCAGGGGGAGCTCGTCATCAGAAACAGCTGGTGGCAGTGTCCGGCGTCATGTATCGCCACCTATGTACAGCCAACCAACATGCCCTTCAACATCAGCTGCTGATGCCACCATAGTGCCATCACCCCAGGGGGGCTCAGTGGTTTGGAAATGTTTTAATGTGTCTGCCTCAGATCAGAGCAATGCCATCTGTTTTCTCTGCCTCCAAAAATTGAGCCGTGGAAAGGCCAACACTCACGTAGAGACAAGTGCCTTATGAAGGCACATGGAGAAAAGGTACAAACTGCAATGGGAAGAGCACCTGAGCAAAATCAGTGCACAAAAGAAAAGCCATCTCCTCTTCCTCCTTCAGGTGCAGCATCTTCAGCCGCTTTCTCCCTTGCACTTTCACAGCCACCCTCCTCTACTCCGCCTCTGCGCTTGAGCGGTTCCTGCTCCTCTGTTAGCTCGCCAGCTGTTACCATACAAGCTGGTGGACTCTGAGGCCTTCCGTAAACTTGTGGCCATTGGGACACCGCAGTGGAAGATACCAGGCCGCAATTATTTCTCTAAAAAGGCGATACCCAAACTGTACCGTGAAGTTGAGAGGCAAGTGGTGTCATCTCTGGCACACAGCGTTGGGTCAAGGGTCCACCTGACCACGGATGCCTGGTCTGCCAAGCACGGGCAGGGCAGGTATATAACTTACACAGCCCATTGGGTCAACCTGGTGACCGATGGCAAGCAGGGAGTACGTGGCTGTACAGCGGATCAACTTGTGACACCTCCACGGCTTGCAGGCAGGCCTCCTGCCACCTCCTCTCCTCCTTCTACATCCTCTTCGCTGTCGTCATCCTCCTCCTCCTTGGCTGAGTGGCAGTTCAACTCTACTGGTGCTGCGATCTCCTCTTCAGCTACACAGCCCCATCTCCCCAGGGCCTATGCTGCATGCCAGGTACGATGGTGTCACGTCATCTTAGACATGTCTTGCCTCAAAGCGGAGAGTCACACTGGGCCAGCTCTCCTGGCTGCTCTTAACAAACAGGTGAATCAGTGGCTGACCTCACACCAGCTGGAGATCGGCAACGTGGTGTGTGACAACGGCAGCAATCTTCTTCCCGCTTTGAATTTGGGAAAGCTGACACATGTACCCTGCATGGCACATGTGCTGATTCTAGTCATTCAAAGATTTGTGTCAAAATATCCAGGCTTGTTGGATGGGAATTTTAGGCGGTCTTACACGCCCATGGCACACTCTGCAGACATACAGCGGAGAAACAATTTGCTAGTGAGACGCTTGATATGTGATAGCCCGACTCGCTGGAATTCGACCCTGGTCATGTTCTCTCACCTGCTAGAAAAGGAGAAAGCTGTCACCCAGTACCTGTACAATTACAGTAAAAGGACACAATCTGGGGAGATGGGGATGGTGTGGCCCAACAACTGGACACTGATGTGAAATGCATGCAGGCTCATGCGGCCGTTTGAGGAGGTGACCAACCTGGAGAGTCACAGTGAAGGCACGATCAGCGACTTGATCCTGTACGCTTACTTCCTGGAGCGTGCTGTGCGTAGAGTGGTGGATCAAGCTGTGGAGGAGCGTGATGAGGAACAGTTACGGCAGGAACAGTCGTGGGAGCAATTTTCATCAGATTCAGATGTTTCCTCAACACCTGCGGCGGCACAGAGGGAGGAGGAGGAGGAACAGTCGTGTGGGGAAGAGGAGTCAGACTCGGATGATGAGGAAGGTGTTTCTTTGGAGGAGGAGGAGGCGGCGGCAGAAAAACAACCATAGCAAGCGTCGCAGGGGGCTTGTGCTGCTTGACGTTCTCGTGATATTGTTTGTGGCTGGTGGGAGGAGGAGGACTTACCTGACGTCACTGAGGAAGAGCAAGAGGAGATGGATAGTACATCTGCATCCAACTTTGTGCAGATGGCGTCTTTCATGCTGTCCGGCCTGTTGAGGGACCCCTGTATAAAAAAACTCAAGGGGAATGAGCTGTACTTGGTGGCCATGCTACTAGACCCTCGGTATAGGCACAAAGTGGCGGACATGTTACCAACTCACCTGAGGGCAGAAAGGATGCAGCACATGCAGAACAAGCTGGCAACTATGCTTTACAATGCACTTAAGGGTGATGTCACAGCACAACGCAAAAAAGGTATCACTGCCAGTAATCCTTCTCCCACGTCCACACAGGCAAGGACAGGACACTCCAGCGATCTCATGGTGATGTCGGACATGCGGACATTCTTTAGTTCAATGCCTCGCCTTAGCACTTCCGGATCCACCCTCCACCAACGCCTGGACCGGCAGGTAGCTGACTACCTGGCCTTAAGTGTGGATGTAGAAACTGTGAGCAGCGATGAACCCTTGGACTACTGGGTGCACAGGCTTGACCTGTGGCCAGAGCTGTCCCAATTTGCCATCCAACTTCTGTCTTGCCCTGCCTCAAGCGTCCTGTCAGAAAGCACCATTAGCACAGCTGGAGGCATTGTCTCTGAGAAGAGAAGTCGCCTAAGTCACAAAAGTGTTTAGTACCTCACCTTTATCAAAATGAATGAGGCACGGATCCCGGAGGGCTACTGCCCGCCCAAAGACTAAGTCAGTCCCCACACACAGCATCTCTGCCTGCACGCCGTGTGACTGGCTGCCTGCCCCAAGTCGCTCCCCACACAGCACCTCTGCCTGCAGGCCGCTTGACTGCTTTCTCCGCCACCAGCAACAGGGTCCAGGACTCCAGGCGGATTCCTGAATTTTTTAGGCCGCTGCTAGCAGCGGCCGCTATAATACTTTTTCTGGTGTGTGTACATGCCTGCCTAATTTTTCTGGCTGCAGTGCGGCTGCAACAACAAAACAAAAGGCATGTACATGTGCCCATTCCCCTTCGTGATCATTACCTTGCCGCTGTGAAGGGGCTTGCGTATCACAATGAAGCAATGACCACTGGCTATATGAGCATGGGGTGGCACACCAAAGATAATAAGGTCGTTGTTTCATTGTAGACAGACCAAATTTGATCAGCTGGACAATCACTGTTCTGTCATTCAGCTACCTCAGCCTGGCGACCATATCGGCTGGAAAGCCGCCATCACCTGCACTCTCATCTTGGTGCGCACCAGTCGAGCATGGCCGTCACTACACAAACAGCTGTTTGCAGTCACTGCATACCTTTCACTGCATCTTTGACTGCACATTGTATTATACCTGGCAGTCAGTGCATACCTTTCACTTGAATGGATGGCAGACTTCCATAACAGATTCTCGTTAAAGGATTTAAAGTTGATTCATCTCACATATACAGCAGGGCCTTAAAGGTCCTTCTGTATTATTATTTTTGGTCACTACCTCGGGACGTGCATGCCATGCCTGCTGCCTTCCTTGGATGTGTGTGGTAGCCATCCCTGCCGGAGGCGTATGGACAATTACTCACCTGATTTCCGCGTTCCAAGCGTGGAGCGCAGCGTCATGTCGTTACAGGTCTCCGTCTTTAATGCCGCCCACTGTGCTTCCTGATTAGCGGAAGCACAGTGGGCGGCATTGGAGGCGGAGACCTGTAACGTCATGATGTTTGGATCGCGGAGGTTAGGTGAGTAATTCTCTGTACGCCTTCGTCCGCCTCGCACTTGTCGCCGCTATTCTGGAGGGGGGAGAGAGACAGAACGAGGGGTCCCAGGTGAGGGACCCCTCCACAGCCCCTCCATCTAGCCCTGCTTCCCACTCCTGGGGCACCTACACTGGGGGCAACTATACTAGCTTACTGGGGGCAAATATACTAGCTTACTGGGGGCAACTATACTAGCTTACTGTGGGCAACTATACTAGCTTACTGGGGGCAACTATACTAGCTTACTGGGGGCAACTATACTAGCTTACTGGGGGCAACTATACTAGCCATACTAGGGGCAACTATACTAGCCATACTGGGGACAACTATACTAGCCATACTGGGGGCAACTATAATAGTTATACTGGGGACAACTATACTAGCTATACTGGGGACAACTATATTAGCTATACTGGGGGCAACTATATTAGCTATACTGGGGGCAACTATACAGGCTGGGGCAACTATACTAGCTATACTGGCTGGGGCAACTATACTAGCTATACTGGGGGCAGCTATCCTGGCTGGGGGCAACTATACTAGCTATACTGGCTGGGGGCAACTATACTAACTGTACTGGCTGGGGGCAACTATACTAGCTATACTGTCTGGGGGCAACTATACTAGCTATACTGGCTGGGGGTGACCATACTAGCTATACTGGGGCAACTATACTAACTATACTGGGGAAACTATACTAACTTCATTGGGGGCAACTGTACAAGCTATACTGTGGGCAATTGTACTAGCTATACTGGGGGCAACTATACTAGCTATACTGGGGCAACTATATTACCTACACTAAGGGCAACTATACTAGCTATACTGGGGCAATGGCAGCACCATTCTCCAAGCACCCTAAAGCACCCCCAGCGTGAACTGAATTTCGGCGTCTAAAAGACTCCGTGTCAGTTCACTGACAGCAGCAGCCCACAGCTGCGGCGGAGCAGGGCTACAGTAAAATGGCGTCTGAAGCCCTGCTCTGGAGACTTTGAGTCTGCAGTGCAGGGCTTCAGGCGCCATTTTCCCATAGCACGCAGTGCGCTTCGCGTGCCGCAGGTTATAGCCACACCCACTTTTTTTGGGGGGGGAGGGTGTCTTTTAATACCCAGGTGTCAAATGCGCTAGGTACGCCACTGGCTGTTCCTGCTCCTTTGCCCACAGTGTGCCTGCTGCCTTCCTTGGATGTGTGGTGGTGGTAGCCGTTTCTTAGGCTCCCACTCTGGACCGGAATCGAACCAGGATTCCCCGGCCATTACCCGTGGTCACTCGCAATGGCAGACATGCCCTCCATAAAAGATTCTCGTTACAGGTAGTACAGTCTATCAGTGTCATCTACAGCAGGGCCTCGAAAGTCCTTCTGTATTGTTATTTTTTGGTCACTATCTCGGGACGTGCATGCCATGTCTGCTGCCTTCCTTGGATATATGTGGTAGCCGTTCCTGCTCCTTTGCCAACAGCGTGCCTGCTGCCTTCCTTGGATGTGTGGTGGTGGTAGCCATTTCTTAGGCTCCCACTCCGGACCGGAATCAAACCAGGATTCCCCGGCCATTACCCGTGGTCACTCGCAATGGCAGACTTGCCCTCCATAAAAGATTCTCGATGCAGGTACTGAACAGCAAGCAGAACAAATATTTAAATAAATAGATGTATGCTTTAACAATGGTAGAGAAAGAACCATCGAAAGTTGATAAGGCAGTCAGACATTACCTGACATCACTGAGTGAGGAAGAGCAATCTCGACATGGTGCGCACCAGTCCAGCACGGCCGTCGCTACGCAAACAGCTGTTTGCGGTGCGTTACACAGTGAGTTTGGTGTGTCAGTGTGAAGCAGTACTCTAATTACACTTCCTGATTGATGTATACACATGCAAGATGTTTTAAAGCACTTTAGGCCTGCAATTTAGCCTTCAATGTGATTTCTGCCCTTAAAATGCTGCTTTGCATCCAATCCATATTTTTCCCCAGGACTTTTGGCAACTATCCCACTCCGCCATTCCCCCCTCCAGGTGTTAGACCCCTTGAAACATCTTTTCCATCACTTTTCTGGCCAGCATACATTTTTCTAGTTTTCAAAGTTCGCCTCCCCATTGAAGTTTATTGTGGTTTGCGAAAGTTTGCGCAAACCCACCTTTCGTGTCGCGAACCCGGTTCGTGAACCGAAAATCGGAGGTTCGGGCCATCTCTAGTTGGCAATACAGCTGTTGTCATGGGGGAGGAGGGATAACATGTGGTGCACAATAGATCGGCTTCCAGTGGGCAGAGTTAGGGAGATTACAATTCACTTGGAGGTCAGTTGGTCATTGGACTTTGCTAACGATCTTTAGGCTACTGCGCCCACGCTAAAATAGTTAGATAAATGAATGCCTGATTTGTTAGTGACCATCTTGGCCACGTTTAATCTATTATGAGTGCCTAGCTTTAGTTCAGGATAAAGTAGAGTAATATTAGAACATTTTGGGGGTTTTTTTTGTGTAAATTTCTGTACTTGCTGGATAGAATTGTCATCCCTTCCTGTTTCAGTATCAAATATCAATGGAGTGGGAAGTGAGGTGCAAAATACCAAAATAATCATACACAGCAATAAAATAATCTTCATCAAAACAGTGAAGAAATAAAATTTTTGTCAGGATTTAGTCTCAATAATTACCTCATTATGAATTCATCAGTACAGGAAGTAAGGGGACCGAACCATTCTTTAGTGTAACCCAATAATAAAATGTCCATAACAAAGGGTCAATTCATAGCGTTAGTTGTTGTTGGTGAGATCGGTAGACAGGATTAAAAACCCATAAGACTAGTGTGATGCAAAGTGTGGCAGCCTTGGCAAGTCACTTTGTCCCACTCTGCTTATTTTATTCTTTTAATGTTGTTATAATCAGTCTGTGAAAAATCAATTTTTCCAGTAAACAGTTAAATTTGACTACCAGGGGATTTGGGGCAGTGAAAGCTGCACAGTTTGGTCCATGACGTGTCAGCTGTTGCCACTGTAACTCACCACTGCAAATGAGAAGGCCGGTGTGAGTATGTCAGGCAGAGAGCTTCTGTCTGCTTGACACCTTCTGCTTGCTTCTTCATGGATAGCACATGTTTCTGCCCACATCCCAAAAATATACAGATATGTTAATTTGTTTATTAATTCAATTACTTAAGTGACACAACTGTTTACTATGTTCAGTGCTGCTGCAGATGTCAGCACTATATAAATACTAAATAATATTAATGCAGGATAAACCAGGCAATGGAGATTTGGTTGTCAATTTAAAAAAAGGTACCATATATACTTATGTAGAAGCTGTGTTTTTGGGTCCAAAAAAGTGGCCAAAAGTGGGGGTTTCAGTTTATACACAAGTCACTGGTATATGCAAAAAGAAATGTGCCCCCCCCCCCGGATGGAGGGGTATGCTTTATTAGCCTCGCTCCCCACTTCGGAATGTGCTACCATCTCCTCTCTTTCCACCAGAATGACCCCCCCCCCCCCCCACACACACACAGCAACATGCTTTTGTCGCTTCTCTCTCCCTTCTCTCTCTGTCCCATTACCAGAGCGGTATGTGTAGTGTCCCGCTACATATGTAAGCATAGTGGTGTGCAGTGAGGCGTGTACTCACGGCGCCTGCAGGATTCATGTTTGGCCATAACACTGCTCCACGCTGCCGACCTGCCTGCCACAGAGGTCCCGGTTCCCCATACAGGCTGCAATAGACTGATTGTTGCTGTGCTGTGATGCTGCTGAATGCTGCCGACCTGGCTGCCAAAGAGGTCCATCTCCCTCCCACATCTCCTGGTTCCCCATGCGGGCTGCAATCAATAGCAGAAGATGGCTTGACGCTATGATGCTACTTCTACCTAACTCTTCATTGATAGTTGCCCAGGAATTTGTGGCTGCCCGCTGCAAGGACTTGTATTGTCAGACGGACACTGACTGTAACAGTGAGAGGTAATTGCGATCTTAGGGCATACACAGCCACACCTTGACTTGACCCGCTTTAAGTTTTAAAGGACCTCTGTCGCGAAAATCTTAAAATGTAAAATATATGTAAACATATACATTTAAGAAGTATGTTGCTTCCAGAGTAAAATGAGAGTAAAATGAGCCCTAATTCGCTTTTTTTTACTAATTTGCTGTCACTTACAGTAGGTAATAGAAATCTGACAGAACCGATAGGTTTTGGACTAGCCCATCTCCTCATGGGGGTTTCACAGGGATTTCTTTATTTTCAAAATGCACTTAGTGAATGGCAGTTGCGCCGTCCAACTGCCAAAAAAGTGTATGGTTAGCAGGGAGGCTGGCTAGCATCTATGTATAAATCTTTTTCAGGGAATGTATTTATAAAAGTCATGCTGAGAATCCCCTATGGAGAGATGGACTAGCCCAAAACCGTCGGTAATGTCAGATTTCTATTACTTACTGTGCATGCTAGCAATATAGGAGAGAAGTAATTTATGGCTCATTTTACTCAGGAAGAAACATACTTCTTATTTGTATGTGTTTTAAATTTTAAAATTTTCGCGACAGTTCCTCTTTAACGAATCTTGTGGCAGCAAGTTTCGAACACACATGGGGGCTCCACTAACAGATGTGAGTAACTTACAAATATAACTTACAAATGTTGTGGATCTTAAGTTGACTTGTTCATGTCAGCATTTCCCATAGCAATGGATCTGTGAGAATAATGCTGATAATGCAATTAGCTGCAAGAGATTGCTAATTAGCATGCAGGAACTGTGTTACTGCTGATTTAGCCAAACAAGTAGATAGGCGCCCGCAGAGAATTTTCCAGGGGGGGGGCAAAAAGGAGGGGGGGAATTGGGGGTACGTTATGCGGCGCACCGAAAAATGGGTGTGGTCATGGACCAGAATGTGGGTGTGGTCACGGGTGGAGCCAAATTTACATGAACTTAGCAATGGTGGGACATTAGACTAGGACAGTGGTGGCGAACCTTTTGGAGGCCGAGTGTCAAAACTGCAACCCAAAGTCACTTATCTATCGCAAAGTGCCAACAAGGCAATTTAAACTAAATACAAACATTTTAACTCATACATGAACATTATGGAAAATCCAAGTTGAAAATAAACTGTGAAGATAAACAATTTCATCCATCCTACTCCTGAAAAATGTATTCATCTTTTTAGAACCTCACAGTTTTAATTTTCTGTTTTAAAAAGCTGAAAAAGTAGGTTTAATGCTATTGTCTCATATGATGATGATTCAGCTTTTCCCATAGTCTCCCAGTTAGCAATCATGTGCCCCCAACAAGACAAATTCACCAATCATGAGGCCCCCAACAAGACATATTCAGCAATCATGAGGCCCCCAACAAATCATGTGGCCCCCAACAAGACAAATTCAGCAATCATGAGGCCCCCAACAAGACAAATTCAGCAATCATGAGGCCCCCAACAAAACAAATTCAGCAACCATGATGCCCCTAACAAGACAAATTCAGCAGTTATGAGGCACATAAATAGACAGCATTTCACATAATAATAATTCCTTTTTAATAATTCCTTTTTTTGTATAGCGCCTTTCTCCTGTCGGACTCAAAGCACTTGCGAGGCAGCCACTAGAGCGCACTCAGTAGGCAGTACCAGTGTTAGGGAGTCTTGCCCATCGATCTCCTTACTGAATAGGTGCTGGCTCACTGAATAGCAAGAGCCATAAATAGGCAGATTACTAAGGTAGACACCTCTCACCTGGCTTCTGAATTTTCCTCTACTGGCTGCTGTGCTTGGCTGGCCTGGCAATACTGTTTTTGACTGGCTTGGGGATGATGTGTGGGCCGAAAGGCCTGGCAGTGATGCTGTGGCCTGGCTGGCGGTGATGCTGGGCTGGCCTGGCTGGCGGTGATGCTGGGCTGGCCTGGCTGGTGGTAATGTTGGGCTGGCCTGGCTGGCTGTGATGCTGGGCTGGCTTGGCTGGTTGGAGTAAATGCTGGCCTGACTGGTGGTGATGCTGTGGCCCTTTTGGCAGTGATTCTGGGCTGGTTGGCTGGTGGTGATGCTGGGCTGGCTGGCCTGGATAGTTTAGGTAGTGACAGGTGCCCCTAGTTTAGGTAGCGCCAGAAGCCCTCCAGTTTAGGTAGTGAGAGGGCCCCTCAGTTTAGGTAGTGACAGGGCCCCCCAGTTTTGGTAGTGAAAGGTGCCTTCTAGTTTAGTTAGTGACAGGAGCCTCCAAGTTCAGGTAGTGACAGGAGCCCCCAGTTCAGGTAGTGACAGTGACCCCACAGTTTAGGTAGTGACAGGAGCCCCTCAGTTCAGGCAGTGACAGGGACCCCACAGTTTAGGTAGTGACAGGAGCCCCTCAGTTCAGGCAGTGACAGGGACCCCACAGTTTAGGTAGTGACAGGGACCCCCCAGTTTAGGTAGTGACAGAAGTTCAGGTAGTGATAGGGACCCCACAGTTTAGGTAGTGGGAGGGACCCCCCACTTCAGGTAGTGATAGGGACCCCACAGTTTAGGTAGTGACAGGGACCCCCCACTTCAGGGAGTGATAGGGACCCCACAGTTTAGGTAGTGACAGGGACCCCCCAGTTCAGGTAGTGACAGGAGCCCGCCAGTTCAGGTAGTGAAAGGGACCCCCCCAGTTCAGGTAGTGACAGGAGCCCACCAGTTCAGGTAGTGACAGGGACCCCCCCCCAGTTCAGGTAGTGACAGGAGCCCACCAGTTCAGGTAGTGACAGGGACCCCACCCCCCAGTTTAGGTAGTTACCGGGACCCCCCAGTTTAGGTAGTGACAGGAGCCCACCAGTTCAGGTAGTGACAGGTAACCCCCCAGTTCAGGTAGTGACAGGGACCCCCCAGTTTAGGTAGTGACAGGAGCACACCAGATCAGGTAGTGACAGGGACCTCCCCCCCAGTTTATGTAGTTACAGGTGCAGCCGGTATGGACAGTGGCAGGGAAGGGGGGACATCTCCCCTTCCTTCCCTCACCTTGGGGCTCACCCTTCCTCAGTCTCCCCTCCATAATTAAGTGGCTGGCAGCGGGCGCCAGGGGCCAGGGGAGCAGAACACTTCCTCTATTGCCTGCGTGCGAGGGAGATCTGTGCGTCATTGGTCTGACATCACTGACTAGACCAGACCAGCTGCACACAGAATCTTCCTCGTGTGCAGGGAATAGAGGAAGTGTTCTGCTCTGCTGCCACCCGCCACTGCATTATGGAGGGGGGAGCGAGTAAGGGGGAGCCCTAAGGTGAGGGAAAGGAAATGACCCCCCTTCTCCGCCGCTGTGCTTGCTGCTCCCTCTTCCCTGCTCTGAGTCTAGTGGGGGGTTACCGAGAGGCGCCGCCACTGATTCGACCGGGGGTTGGCCGGGGGGGGGGTCCAGGCTGCCGTCCTAATTTGCCCGACGTGCGGTCGCCCACGTACCAGAACTTCAGTACTTATTTACTTTGCTTCCTGCTGCTTCATTGTGCTTGTTTGTGCAGTACTAGCCCATGCTTGAAGCCACTTGGCTATTGTAGAGTCACCCTTTATGAGACCTAATGTATGGGACTACTGAGGGCCCATGAATGTGTGCTTGCATGTGTTGTGCTATGGTATGGCTTTATGTTCAATGCAGTTTGTTCACAACAGCACTGTTGTTTTTAACTAGGTTTTGACCATTCACACAGTTTTATGCTTTGCTACCTCATGCACCAGCACTTTTATGTTAAGCCAGCTTAGTTTTTACTCAGGTCAATCATTTTCCCCTGTTTTTTAGGGTATAAGTTGGGGGGTTGGCTTATACTTGACCAGGGGCATAACTAGAAGTCCCCAGACCCCCCTGCAAGAATTTGAGCGGGCCCCCCCACCCCACCCTGGGGCCTGCTCATGGCCGCTTTGGGGGGCTGGAGGGGAAAGCCATGCTGCACATCAGCGGGGAGGGGGGACAGTCCCCCCCCTCCCTCACCTCGGGCTCACCCCTCTGCGCTCCCCTCCTGCATGTATCTAAAGTGTCAGCAGCGGCAGCGGCAGCAGCTATAATTACCTCCATTCACCACCGGAGGTCTCTGACCTGCAAGGGCTTCACATTACTTCCTGTTTCTGGAAGTAATGTGAAGCCCTTGCAGATCAGCAACCTCCGTGGTGAATGGAGGTAATTATAGCTGCTGCCGCCGCCGCAGCTGCTGACACTTAGTTAGATGCAGGAGGGGAGCGCAGAGGGGAGAGCCCGAGGTGAGGGAGGGGGGGACTGTCCCCCCTCCCCGCTGATGTGCAAAGCTCTCCCCTCATGCTGCAACCCCTCCTGCCCCCCCAAACAGCCATGAGTGGGCCCCCCATGGTGGAAGGGGCTGCTTCCCCTATTGTTACGCCAGTGTACTTGACTCAGCTTATACACGAGTATTTACAGTATGTAAAACAGGAAGCTTTAAAACAAAACAATGCCTCATTACAAAACTCTTGTAGAGATCTATTGTTGCCCAATGATTTTTACCATTGCAAACAATCTTAGAAGAAAAATTTTATTACAGAGAAGTGATATTAGTGAATAAAACTTCATACTTTCCTTTCTCTATATTGAACACTTGAACAGTATGTGACTAACCTTGCTACAGAGCATTGTCTCCACATAGTTTTATGCAATTAGCTTATGTTATGTTTGCTTTCTTTGTGCTCATCTGTCAGACTTTAGAAACATGTTTTCCAATGAATAACCTCTATTTTTAAAATTCTGTTAATTGGAATTTTAATTAAGGTCTTTTGGTTGACTGACAAGACAATGTTAAAGAGACTCTGTAACGTCAAAAAGATCCCCTGGGGGGTATTTACCTTGGGTGGGGGAAGCCTCCGGATCCTAATGAGGCTTCCCACGTCGTCCTCTGTCCCACGGGGGTCTCGCTGCAGCCCTCCGAACAGCCGGCGACAGAGCCGACTGTCAGTTCAATATTTACCTTTGCAGGCTCCAGCGGGGGCGCTATGGCTGCTTTCCGCTCCGAACTACACGGAAATACCCGATCTCAGTCGGGTCCGCTCTACTGCGCAGGCGCCGGAAACTTGCGCCTGTGCAGTAGAGCAGACCCGACGGCGATCGGGTATTTCCGTGTAGTTCGGAGCCGACAGCCATCAGAGCGCCTGCGCAGGAGCCGGGAAGGTAAATAATGACGTCATCTTGTACGGAGGGCTGCAGCGAGACCCCCGTGGGACAGAGGACGGTGTGGGAAGCCTCATTAGGATCCGGAGGCTTCCCCCACCCGAGGTGAGTACCCCCCAGAGGATCTTTTGATGTTACAGATCCTCTTTCAAGAAAAAGGTATTTTTGAACATTTATTAGGTTGCCGGCATTCACCTTACATGAACCTCAAGGATAGTCTAATAGCCACTCTGCTGTGCATCAGTGTTGGGAGATAGTTGTACAAGGCAGGTATCGTCCAGATCTGCACCCTTCACTGAAATCAACCACCTGCAACAGGATTGGAGATTACATACTAATCTCACAGTCAGTTCCTCTCAGAAGCTCACTGTTTTCTTCTTACAGTGATCCCTTCCAGTTCTGACAATATTTTGTCAGAACCAAAATATACCAGTTGCTGTCAGTTATGTATCAGCAGCTGTCAGTTAAAACTGAATGTGCAAGGTAATGTACATGTTTCCCTATGGCTCAGGTGGGCAATATTAAAGTTTAACAGTGTGCTGATCAGGAAGCTGATATGGGGTAATGGCCATTTTTAAAATGTAGGACAGAGAATTCCATTGATCACAGTGGACAAATGGGATGCAGGAGAGGACAAAGAGATTGAGTAGTAGACTACACAGGAGGTAAGTATGACCTGTGTATGGTTATTTTGACTTTTTATTTTCAGTTCAGGTTCTCTTTAACATAGCACAATGTACAGTACATTATACTAGCAACTTGCTCTTTGTGTACATTACTCCAGTTATGCTATTTGCGCAATGCATTTTTAGTTACATGCATAAATGTTAATAAACTTTAAGTGCGATTTGTGCCCTTTTTGTGAATCAAGGCCTATGTATAGTAGCAATGATGGTGACATATATTCATCATATTCATTATGTTTGAAGGAACATTATCAGACTAAGTGTTCTAAAATGACAATGTCTTATTTGCATATGTGAATCTCTGCAGTCTGACATGCTAAGGACAGCGTAATATTGAAACAGAGTTCACACCAGGGCTGGGCCGAGGCATAGGCTGGAGAGGCTCCAGCCTCAGGGCGCAGTGTAGGAGGGGGCGCACAATTCATTCAGCTGTCATTCCTAATTGTGTATGAAGCAGAAAGAAATAAGAAAAGGGGATACACAGCAGTGACTGCAAGCCAGATAACTAGAGATTAAGGTGTTGGGGAGGTTGTAGGCCCTGTGGCCCTCTTAGTCTAATAGCAATCCGTGTGTGACAGCTGAGGTGGGAGGGATGGAGGGGCGCACTTTGGTGTCTCAGCCTTGGGTGCTGGGGGACCTTGTCCCAGCTCTGGTTCACACACTATTACAAATGTTTATGTTGCACATAAGATACATTTCCTCTGCTTTCTGCAGACAGCTCTCTGCAAGCTTTCTCTCACACAGGGTTAACAAATGCATTGTGAGGGAATCCCTTTCCCCTCATGGTTCACTCAGTGTCAGTTTTGGGGATACTAAAGTGTGAAAGGAATTAGATACCAGTAAACAAAGAGATAAGCATTCAAATGTATACACCAGTACTTAGCAGCACTTTCCAAACGATTCCTATTTCAATTGAAAAAAAAAACATGGTAATCGACAGTGTTCCTTTAAGTTATCTGACTTTATTAAAGGGACACTTAAGTCAAACAAAAAAAAATGAGTTTTACTCACCTGGGGCTTTCAATAGCCCGCTGCAGCTGTCCGGTGCCCTCTCCATCTCCCTCCGATCCTCCTGGCCCCGCCGGCAGCCACTTCCTGTTTCAGTGACAGGAGCTGACAGGCTGGGGATGCGAGTGATTCTTCACGTTCCTGGCCACAATATCGCCATCTATGTTGCTATAGCATATATCATATACCATATAGCAGCATAGAGGGTGCTAATGTGTCTGGGAACGCGAAGAATCACTCGCGTCCCCAGCCTGTCAGCTCCTGTCACCGAAACAGGAAGTGGCTGCTGGCGGGGCCAGGAGGATAGGAGGGAGATGGCGAGGGCACCGGACAGCTGCAGGGGGCTATTGGAAGCCCTAGGTGATTAAAACTCATTTTTTTTGTTTGACTTAAGTGTCCCTTTAAGGGCCAAAAGAGGGATGATTCTTAGATTGTCAACTTACTGTAGTTTATCAATAATGCAATGCAGCTCTGAAACATTAACTGAAATCAGAATAGCTACTTTGTAATATCCATATGAATTAAAAAGCAGCAGGAGATAGGAGTGCTAATTCTGTGTTTTCTTTTCTCACAATCCTTGAGAATGCAAAAAGAGAACAACTGCTGTCTAGTGTTGCTTGTGAATATACGCCAACGTCATTTTTGCATCAAAAATGGCATTTTTCATTTTGAAAATATATTTGTGATTATAATGGCCATATTCAAAATGCGCTTCCTAATGTGAAAATAAACAGGAACTAATTTTCTTTCACCCCATAATAGTACTCCCATGATTCCATGCAGTATTATTGACCCAGGATCCTCTTCACTATCAACTAGTGATTACCTAGGGCTTGATTCAGTAAACCGTGCTAAGTGTTAGCACGCCTGTGAAAATCCCTATATCACGCCTAAAGTTAGTTTAGGCGTGATAAATTCACATCGAGCGCAAAGTCCCGTGTGCAAAACTTTGCACGCGCACAGTGCGGTGCGCGCGAAATGTCGCATCGCGGTGTGACCAAAACGGCACACCCGATGCGCCTATAAGGTCACATTGGGTGCGACCTTAACGTCGCATAGTGTGACATTAAGGTTGCAGCCAATGTGACCTTATAGGCACATCGGGTGCGCCATTTTGGTCACACCGCGATGCGACGTTTCGCAGTGCACTGCGCTGTGCACGTGCAAGTTTTGCGTGCGGGACTTTGCGCGCTATGTGAATTTAGTAAACGGTGCTAAAGCAGTTAGCACCCTAGTTATCACACCCAAAGTCTTTAGGCGTGCTAACTGGGTTAGCACCTTTTACTGAATCAAGCCCTTAACCTTCCTGGCGGTAACCCCGAACGTAGTTCGGGGTAAGACGCGCAGGAGGTTTTCTCCGGCCCTGCTCGGCCGATTTCCTTAATTTTTTTTTTGCCTGACGCAGCTAGCACTTTGCTAGCTGCGCCAGCACACTGATCGCCGCCGCCCCCGCCCGATCGCCGCTATCCTTTGCGGCGCGCGGCCCCCCCCAGACCCCGTGCGCTGCCTGGCCAATCAGTGCCAGGCATCGCCGAGGGGTGGATCGGGACTCCCAATGACGTCACGACGTCGCTGACATCGGTGGCGTCATTCCGCCCCGTCGCCATGGTGACGGGGGAAGCCCTCCATGAAATCCCGTTCTTTGAACGGGATTTCCTGATCGGAGAACGCCAAAGGCGATCGAAGAGGGCGGGGGGATGCCGCTGAGCAGCGGCTATCATGTAGCGAGCCCTGGGCTCGCTACATGATTTAAAAAAAAAAAAAAAAAACTGCCGCGCTGCCTCCTGGCGGAATTTTTCATACCGCCAGGAGGGTTAATCTGCTAATTAAGATTATGCAAAATTTTGTGTGCAATTTTGCAATAACGGCCACATGTAACTATGATTCTGAAATGCAATACATTTTGCATAACCCATTCGGAGTTTTGCATAATTACAAATACTTTTGCATAATTTTGTATAATTTTGACTGGTTACTAGCAAAGCCCCCATACATGCTATCACAACTACAATTGTTACCTATGTTAAGAGGAATAAAGTAAACAAGTCACCTTTTATTTTTCAAAAAGACTTTGTCGTCTGTAGACTGTAGTTTTTGAGAAAATTGATCAACTTTTTTTTATAAGAAACATGGTTTTAAACTCGGTAAAATTACATTTTGCTGTGGTAACACAGAAAAAAAAAACATGTTTCCTTTTTGAAAAAGTTTTTTGACTTGTTCCCACTATTCCACTTAACATACATACAGTAGTTATTTTAGAGTTGATTTAATGTATGGGGGCTTTGCGATTATCCACTAAAGAAATTACACAAAATTACATATAATTGCAAAATTATGGTTCCTGATTATGGTTATGAGCAAAATGATTTTTTTTCCATAACGATAGTGCAAATTGTGCATTACGATTTTGTGTGCTCTGAAATAAGGCCATCTCCCGATGGGTGGCATCTTCTGTGCATGCCCGTGTCCACATCATTAGTGGAATACTGCACAGGCCCAGTACGCTCCCAAAGAGGGAGCAGATGCAAGCCTGTGCATGCGCAGAAGACACCGACTTGCCCAGGATTGCCTATATTTCAGAGCCTGCCAATGGGACCAGAGAGAAAACCAGAGCTGTGGCAAGGGCCAGACATGACCACTAGGGGCTGGAAGAAGCCCCAGGTAAGTAAAGCTAATTTATTTAACCTTGGATATTCTTTACAACTGTTAGCTCTAATGGAACTCTTGTAAAGGTCCACCATTAAAGTACCTGTTTATGCATCAGCCCATATTTCATCAACAGAGAAAACAAAAAACATACATCTGATCAGAGATATTTAAGGTAAACTCTTGTCCTGGTTTGTCATAGTACCTCTGTTGTTCCTAGTAACAGGGCCGGTTTAAGCAACAATGGGGCCCCAGGGCAAAATAAACCTGGGGGGCCCCCCCAACAGATACCCTGGAACAAAAATTGACATTAAGGGACCTTTTTTGCAGTTGGTATAGTCAGGGTGTGAAGCCCCAATCAGTCTGAGCTCCACATTCTGGCTACCCCAGCCTGCATGGAGGACATAATTTTTTGAAAAAAAATTCCCACACTCTAAACATAAAAAAAATTGGGAAAATAGGAAAAAATGCCATGGATCTTCATACAGCCATATTGCGGATGTATAGCGATCCCTAGGCCAAAGCACTGCGGCTGTGTATGGACTAGAGATGTCGCGAACCTCCGAATTTCGGTTTGCGAACCGGGTTCGCGAACTTCCGCGGAAGGTTCGGTTCGCGGAAAAGTTCGCGAACCGCAATAGACTTCAATAGGGAGGCGAACTTTGAAAAATAGAAAAAATTATGCTGGCCACAAAAGTGATGTAAAGATGTTTCAAGGGGTCTAACACCTGGAGGGGGGCATGGCGGAGTGGGATACATGCCAAAAGTCCCAGGGAAAAATCTGGATGTGACGCAAAGCAGCGTTTTAAGGGCAGAAATCACATTGAATGCTAAATTGCAGGCCTAACGGGCTTTAAAACATCTTGCATGTGTATACATCAATCAGGGAGTGTAATTAGAGTACTGCTTCACACTGACACACCAAACTCACTGTGTAACGCACCGCAAACAGCTGTTTGTGTAGTGACGGCCATGCTGGACTACTGCGCAACATGGCGAGATTGCTCTTCCTCACTCAGTGATGTCAGGTAATGTGTGACTTCCTTCTCAACTTTCCATGGCATTGTTAAAAAGCTTACGTTTTGTTTTTAAATTACATTTTCTACTTGCTGTGTACTTGTTCAGTACCGCTACAATGGGAATCCTGTGGAGGTGGGCAAGTCTGCCATTGTGACCCCGGGTAATGGCCGGGGAATGAGGGGTTTGAATCCGGTGTGGAGCCTGAGCAACGGCTACCACTACACATCCAAGGAGGGCAGCGGGCAGGCATGCACGCCCGCCCGCCCCGAGGTAGTGACCAAAAATAACAATACAGGAGGAGGACTTTCGAGGCCCTGCTGTGTATTTGAAATGAATGTACTTTAAATCCTTTAACGAGAACCAGTTATGGCGAGCAAAGATGATACCACATTCCTTTCACGAGAATCATATGGAGGCGGGCAAGTCTGCCATTTGTGACCCCGGGTAATGGCCGGGGAATGAGGGATGGAATCCGGTGTGGAGCCTGAGAAACGGCTACCACTACACATCCAAGGAGGGCAGCAGGCAGGCATGCACGCCCGCCCTGAGGTAGTGACCAAAAATAACAATACAGGAGGCGAACTTTCGAAGCCCTGCTTTGTATTTGAAATGAATTAACTTTAAAACCTTTAACGGGAATCCGTTATGGAGGGCAAGTCTGCCATTGTCACCGCGGGAAATGAAGGTTGGATTCTGGCCCGAAGTGGGAGCCTGCTGAGACCCATGCTGTAGCTGCCCTGACCGTGCTTTGCAGACCAGGCATGTGTGGTCAGATGGACTCTTGAGCCAGCGGAAGACAAACCAAGTCGAAAGCATTTGCCAAGAATGTTTTACGGAGGGCAAGTTTTTTTGCCCTTTTTTTTACATTTTTTGAAAATGATAGATGGTTGTATTTTTAAATTGTTTGAAAGTTTAGATGGTTGTATTTTTAAATTGTTTGAAAGTTTAGATGGTTGTATTTTTTAATTGTTTGAAAGTTTAGATGGTTGTATTTTTAAATTGTTTAAAAGTGTATCCATTCTTCCTCCCCCCAGCCACGAACAATACCATGGGAACGTGGAGCAGCAGAAGCCCCCTGTGACGGCTGCCGCGGTTGTTCTCCGCGGCTTGTCTTTTGAGGGGTGCTGCTTTTCCTCAGGTGTTCTTGCCATAGCTGTTTGTGCCTTCTCTCCAGGTGCCTTCGTAAAGCACTTGTCCCTACGTGACAATTGGCCTTTCCACGGCTCAATTTTTGCTGGCAGAGACAACAGATGGCTTTGCTCCGATCTGAGACACACACGTTAAAAAATTTCAAAACCGCTGAGCCCCCCTGGGCTGATGCCGCTACGGTGGCATCAGCAGCTGAGGTTGAAGGGCATGTTGGCTGTCTGGCCATAGCGGACGATAATGGCGCCGGACACTGCCCCCAGCTGTTTCTGAGGACGAGCTCCCTCTGCTTCTATCATGGAGTCGTCTCCTCCTACTCCTCTCTGACTCCTCCTCTGAACTGTCCCCCTGGTCATCTCCTTTACCGGGAACATATGTGGTATCCGTATAATCGTCATCATAATCCTCCTGGCTAGCTGCGCATTCCTCATACACCTCCTCAAGTGCACCAACTTCAGGTGGTCCACCATCATCCCCATCCACACATGTTACGTCCATACTATCGCCACCTAACTCAGACGTATGAGGTGGTGTACCTGCGCCTTCTTGTTGTTGTTGCAGTAGTGGCTGGGAATCAGTGATTTCACCACCACCACCAAATAATTCCTGCGAAGTGTCAAATGCAGCGGATGTGGTGCTTGTTGTAGCGCTGGTGGCTGCGGGAGATGAGGTGTTCTGTGTTAAATACTCAAGCACCTCCTCACGATTTTGGGAAGCGATGGCACGTGCCTTATTCTGAGCACTGTATTTTGGGCCAGGTTCGCACGAAATCACAGCAACACCACCTCGCACAGCCACAGACCTGCCGGTGCCTGGTGGCCTTCCTCTGGATCTGCCTCTACCTCTTTCTCTACCTGGTTTGTCCATTTTGTCCATCTCGGGGGTATGCTAGCTATATGCAGTGAGGTGGGTTCTCACTCAACACAATAGGTAGTTAGATGCAGTGAGCTGGGTTCACTGAACACAACAGGTAGTTAGATGCAGTGAGCTGGGTTCACTGAACAGTAAAGGTACTTAAGATGCAGTGAGGTGGGTTCTCACTCAATACAACAGGTAGTTAGATGCAGTGAGGTGGCCAGGTGGGTTCTCACTCAACACAACAGGTAGTTAGATGCAGTGAGCTGGGTTCACTCAACACAACGCTAGGTATATGCAGTGATGAGGTGGGTTAGGTAAACACAACAGGTACTGGGTAGTTAGATGCAGTGAGCTGGGTTCACTGAACAGTAAAGGTACTTAAGATGCAGTGAGGTGGGTTCTCACTCAACACAACAGGTAGTTAGATGCAATGAGCTGGGTTCACTCAACACAACGCTAGGTATATGCAGTGATGAGGTGGGTTAAGTAAACACAACAGGTACTGGGTAGTTAGATGCAGTGAGCTGGGTTCACTCAACACAAAGCTAGGTATATGCAGTGATGAGGTGGGTTAAGTAAACACAACAGGTACTGGGGTATATGCAGTACTGGGTAGTACAATGTGCAGCTCCCTGTCACACACACAGGTAGTCACTGAATGTGCTGGGCTGCTGGCAGTGGCACACACAATATCAATTAGCAAGGCTGTGCATGCAACAAAAGTGTCAGTTTGACACACAGAAAAAAAAAATGTACAGGATGAGCTCTGAAAAGAACTGTTGCTGGGTGCTTTAAAAGGAATAATAATCACTCAGGAGCAAGCAAAGCAGCCTAGAACCTAACTAATCTGTCCCTAGGAGAAAAAGTCTGCAGCAGCTGTCCCTTTCCTCTCTCTAGCAGGCACACGAGTTAGGCTAATGGCCGCCCGACCCTGCCTTATATAAGGGGGGGGGGGGGGCTCCAGTGCTTAGTGTAGCCTGAATGGCTACAATGTGCCTGCTGACTGTGATGCAGAGGGTCAAAGTTGACCCTCATAGTGCATTATGGGGCGAATCGAACTTCCGCAAAAGTTCGCCTAGTGCAGGCGAACGCGAACCTCCTAAGTTCGCCTGGAACGGTTCGCCGGCGAACCGTTCGCTACATCTCTAGTATGGACCCCCTGGAAAACTCATCAGGAAATGTATTGCGCTTTCTTTTGATGCATGTAAAATTACACTACCGTTAGGTTTGCTACTAAAAGTGACATTTACCGCATTTAAAAGTATACTTTTTTCCTTTGAAACTTTAAAATCGATTTTCTCAAAAACTATAAGGTCTTTTTGAAAAATAGTTTTTTCCTCTTATTCCCAATGATCTCCTTAACATATCCTGCAAAAATAGGGTTTCTAGCATTTAAGTTGGATTTGCTATCAACCATTAAAGTTGGCGGGTTTTTAAATGTTTTTTTTTCCTTTGAAACTTTAAAATCGATTTTCTCAAAAACTATAAGGTCGATTTGAATTTTTTTTCCTCTTGTAGCCACTGGGGGCCCCTACAAGCTCTGGGGCCCTGGGGCAATTGCCTCCTGCCTCTATGGTAGCGCCGGCCCCGCCTAGTAAACAAAATTACATAAATCTGTTTCAAAACATGCTGTTAAATATGTGCACCGTGTATATATGTATACCGTATCTTAAGATTACTTGGCTGAAAAATAAACCATATAGTTGTTGTGGCACAAAGATCAAATGAAGATATTTCTTTGAAAGAAGAAAAAAGAAATCAAATGTCAGCTTAAATTTCTTTTGCAAGATTCAGATCACATTTTCCAGCTTTGTAGCTCTATCATGACAAGTCTATGTTCAGATAGATAACAACACAGAATGAAGGCATTTTATTTTCTCTAAACAACTTTGGAAGAAAGCATGTTTATTGCACTGGGGCGCAGTGAACGTTTAATCAATCAAACTGATTAAACTTTCAAGTCAGATAATGCAAATGACATGTTTATTCACCCTTCAATGATGCCATCATGATCCCTAAGGATCCTATCACTAAATTATCAGTCAATTTCCCTTCCACATTCACAGTGTGAACATGGCTGCAACTGAAGATTAATAAAGTTCTCCAGCAAAAGCTAAAGTATTTACCCCGCACATACCCAATCCTCCCATCTATCTTGTTTCGCAGATTAACTGAATGCATGGTGAACATTATTATGTTTTTTATGGATGCATTTTATAGCAAAACAGATACATTGAATTGAAATGCACCCCTACTAGTATGGATCATAAACAAAACATAGGCCTCAATTCACTAAAGGCAGTTTGTTAAAATGATTTAGGTCTGTAAAATACTGCATTCAATATCAATATTTTACACTTTTTTTCCAAATTCACTTAAGATTTTCCGCATGAGGCAGAAGTTCGATAATTTACCGAACAATCATGCTTCAATTCACAAAGCCCTGCTCTCTAAGTCTCACCTCAATGGTGAGGCAGGGAGTAGTGTTGGGCGAACATCTAGATGTTCGGGTTCGGGACGAACAGGCCGAACAGGGCCACGATGTTCGGGTGTTCGAGCCGAACTCTGAACATAATGGAAGTCAATGGGGACCCGAACTTTCATGTTTTTTAAAGCCTCCTTACATGCTACATACCCCAAATTTACAGGGTATGTGCACCTTGGGAGTGGGTACAAGAGGAAAAAAAATTAGCAAAAAGAGCTTATAGTTTTTGAGAAAATCGATTTTAAAGTTTCAAAGGGAAAACTGTCTTTTAAATGCGGGAAATGTCTGTTTTCTTTGCACAGGTAACATGCTTTTTGTCGGCATGCAGTCATAAATGTAATACAGATGAGAGGTTCCAGGAAAAGGGACCGGTAACGCTAACCCAGCAGCAGCACACGTGATGGAACAGGAGGAGGGCGGCGCAGGAGGAGAAGGCCACGCTTTGAGACACAACAACCCAGGCCTTGCATGCGGACAAGAAGCGTGCGGATAGCAATTTGCTTTTTGTCGGCATGCAGTCATAAATGTAATACAGATGAGAGGTTCCAGGAAAAGGGACCGGTAACGCTAACCCAGCAGCAGCACACGTGATGGAACAGGAGGAGGGCGGCGCACGACACATACAAAATCTGGGTCTGTGTCCACATTGTCCATACCCTCCTCCTCTTCCATCTCCTCAAACTCGTCATATGTGATTGTGGGCTGCCGCCGCCGTGGAGTAGAGCTCCCCAGAACAACCTCTGCGCAGCTCACTCCAACGTCGTCTTCCAGATCTTCTCGGCCGACCTCCAATTGAAACCCCTCCTGCCCAACTTGCTCTGGGATTTGGGTTTCAAAGTCCTCGGACTCGCCTTGCATTTCAGTGCGCGGTGCATTTCCCACAGTAAATGGTCGTGAATCCGGGCACAACATTTCTGGCTGTTCCATTGACCTTTGAAAGGTGGAAGTTTGTTGGGCTGGGAATAGCTCCTGCGAATACCCCATTGTGTCCTGAGGAAATTCTTCGGACTGGTTATTTGGCAGTTGTGTGCATGGTGTCGCTGCCGGTTGTGTCAGCTTTGTGCCCACTGGCTCCTTGTAACTGGCTGAGGACTCGGACCTCGTGCGTGATGTGCTGGTGCTGCTTAACCCATTGCTGGACGCTTGAGAGGTCATCCAATTAATTATCTGGTCCTGTTCTTTTGGATTTGTGAGGGTTGATTTCCTGGACAACATGGGCGGTATTGAGTGGGTTTTCTTCGGTGCTCCACTGTGGCCTGTACGTGAACCGTCAGGGGAAACACCTCTTCCCTTGCCCCTCCCTCTTTCACAGGATTTCTTCTTCATTTCACTTATCCTTAAAGTACACGCTGACTGGCAGCAGTACAGTGGCAGTACAGAAATGCTATACAGTGGCGGGTGAGCGGTGTACTACTGTTCCCAGCAGAGACACAGAGTGGCAGTAAACACAATGCTATACAGTGGTGGGTGAGCGGTGTACTACTGTTCCCAGCAGCGACACAGAGCACAATGCTATACAGTGGTGGGTGAGCGGTGTACTACTGTTCCCAGCAGCGACACAGAGCACAATGCTATACAGTGGTGGGTGAGCGGTGTACTACTATTCCCAGCAGCAACACAGAGCACAATGCTATACAGTGGTGGGTGGGTGAGCGGTGTACTACTGTTCCCAGCAGCGACACAGAGCACAATGCTATACAGTGGTGGGTGGGTGAGCGGTGTACTACTGTTCCCAGCAGAGACACAGAGTGGCAGTAAACACAATGCTATACAGTGGTGGGTGAGCGGTGTACTACTATTCCCAGCAGAGACACAGAGTGGCAGTAAACACAATGCTATATAGTGTGGGTGAGTGGTGTACTACTGTTCCCAGCAGCGACACAATGACTGGGGGGACCCTGGCTAGCCTGGCTGGAGAGAGAACTACCCTGCCTGCCTACCCAAAGCTAAACCCACAGACAAATGGCGGAGAAATGACGTGGATCGGGTATTTATTTACCCGAACCACGTGACCCGTTCGGCCAATCAGAGCGCGTTCGGGTCCGAACCACGTGACCCGTTCGGCCAATCACAGCGCTAGCCGAACGTTCGGGGAACGTTCGGCCATGCGCTCTTAGTTCGGCCATATGGCCGAACAGTTTGGCCGAACACCATCAGGTGTTCGGCCGAACTCGAACATCACCCGAACAGGGTGATGTTCTGCAGAACCCGAACAGTGGCGAACACTAGCAGGGAGCTGTGTGTATGAGTTGAAGGTTTTTTTCTATAGTGCATCCCCATCATCCATTTACATGTGCTGAAGCCTCCAGGGGGAGCTCTTCTGTGTGCCAGAATACAGATTTTCACATCTACAGGGATGCAGGAAAGCCTCATAAAATGTCACCTTCCTCTTCTCTGTGAGAGTGAAGACCCGCCTTCCACCATGTCAGATCAAAACAGGATAAAAAGCAGGGCTGTGTGGCTCTCCCTATCAGCTGTTTGACAATGTTACTGCACATAGAGAGCATAGAGAGAGTACGTTATCAGTTGGTAAGAGCTGGAGAAAAATTCTGAACACTTTTGCCCAATTTACTGAATGCGTAGATCTTTCTGAATCACAATTTCTTGACATTTTTTAAGGCAATTACCACACAAGTCGGTAACTTACCTCACTAGTTGGTAATTTTTAAAATTTCTGTGTGGAAATAGATTTAGTGAATTGGAATTTGGGAAGGGGTTTGGTAAAATCAGCTGTGTTCAGCATTACCGAGTACGGTAATGCTTAGCGAAAAACACAATAAACTGATGAGATAAACAATTGTATTTATCTTGCTACTCCTAAAAATGACCCTTTTTTTAGATATTCCATTTTTTTTATTTTTTACTAGCGGATGGCCCTGCGTTGCCCGGGTATGTATTTGGCTGGTGTTGGCTCCGCCCCACTTTTTCTAACCCTAACACACAATTACTCAATGACCTAGTTTGTGAGCTTTGCGGCCTTTGGCATCAATAATTTGCATTGAAATGAAACAAATCTGATTAGCTGTGGCTCCATCCCCTTTTCTGACTTTGAACCCCAGTCACCCAATGACCAACTGTACCAGGTTTGAGGCTTGTGCCATTAACAGTGCAAGAATGGCAGCAATTAAATATTCCCCTTTAAAATCAATAGGTGAATTGTCCCTTTTTTTTAGATATTCCATTTTTTTATTTTATACTAGCTGATGGCCCAGCGTTGCCCGGGTATGTATTTGGCTGGTGTTGGCTCCGCCCACTTTTTCTAACCCTAACAAACAATTACTCAATGACCTAGTTTGTGAGCTTTGTGGTCTTTGGCATCAATAATTTGCATTGAAATGAAACAAATCTGATTAGCTGTGGCTCCATCCCCTTTTCTGACTTTGAACCCCAGTCACCCAATGACCAACTGTACCAGGTTTGAGGCTTGTGCCATTAACAGTGCAAGAATGGCAGCAATTAAATATTCCCCTTTAAAATCAATAGGTGAATTGTGATTGGCTTTTTTAGGCTCCACCCACTTGTCTGAAATGTTAATCCCAGTCACCCAGTGACCAACTGTGCAAAGTTCGAGAACCCTACCATTAACAGAATGGTTGCAGTTTACATTTTCCCAGTGAAATTTGTATTTGTCTCTGCCCACTTTTTGGTTATAGGGATAAAAACTATCCTATATGTTATTCCAGGTAATGTACTATATGTTGACCAAACTTCATTCAAATCCGTTCACCCATTGGTGCGTGATTGTGTAACAAACATTCAAACATTTGCATTTATAATATTAGTGAGTTTTAAACATTTACAAAGTAGATTGAATGTTTTGTTGTTTCTGTTCAGTGGCAACCTATTAAATGTCCCTAAATGAAATACCTGAATGAAATATTTGTCTATTGCCCCAAGCAGGAAATTTGGGCGCATGAGGCAGGTGGACAAAAAGGGCACCGCCATCCACTCCCATAATAAATATCGTTTAATGGGCGCCCAACAGGAAAAATGGGTGCCGGAGAAAAATAACGTTTTAAAAGCGGCGCCCGGAGACTTTTAATGTTTTATAACTGCTTCTCATGATTACACATTATTTAATGATTTATACTTTTTTAAACATTATTTTTAAACAAAAAACAGTACAATATTTTTTTAAAACATTATTTTTAAACAAAAAACAGCACAATATTTTTTTTAAACGTTATTAATGCTTATCACAGGGGGGTCTTAGGTTTAGGCACCAGCAGGGGGGTCTTAGGTTTAGGCACCAGCAGGGGGTGTCTTAGGTTTAGGCATCGGCAGGGGGGTCTTAGGTTTATGCACCGCCAGGGGGGTCTTAGGTTTAGGCACCACCAGGGGGGTCTTAGGTTTAGGCACTACCAGGGGGGTCTAGGGGTTAGGGTTAGGTACAGGGAGGGTTCTGTGTGAGAGTATGGTTAAGTATAGTTTTAGTAACATTTTTATTAATGTTTTATAAAACGTTATTATACATTTCACTTTTTAAACAAGGAAGATTAACGTTTTTACAATTGCTTATTTCATACACATTATTTAATGATTTATAACTTTATAAAACATTATTTTTAAACGAAATATAGCACAATTTTTTTTAAACGTTATTCATGCTTATCGTTTAAAACCCTGCGCCCTTTTTTCCAGGCGCCCTTTTTTATCTTACGCATCTCCCCCTGCTCTCAGAATCTGTATTCTGCTAGTAAAACTTGTATAGCTGTAATATGCTTATCAGTGAGGTTTACTATATTGCTAACAAAGTACTAACAAGACTGAAACTGTCACTTCAATGCCTAAAAATTAACTCTTTCAGGCAGCAAAATAAAACAAGTAAAACAGTCTGGTTATTAATAAGTTTTGCACTGTACATATACAGGTCATCATGTTACATGTTGCCTGGTGTACACTTTAAGGGCAAAGTGGCAAACTATGTTTAAGTATGGGGCGAATCGAACTTCACGTAAAATTTGCAAAAGGCAAACAGCAAATGTTTGCTGCAAATTGTACACCTACACCCATCACTGTAACATCTTTATTCAAATACTTGTACCAGCCAATTAAATTTCACATTTGACATTGTAGAAATTGTACACAGAAGATTAAGTTGTTATTTTAACAGTCTTATTTCTTTGTTATTCAATTTGTATAAATGAGCCATATATGTATCATGCGATTTTTATTTTCACTGCATAAAAGGATCAGGAAGGAGTTTGTAAAAATAATGGTGCTCCGAACCTTGTCAGAGACTCCATTTCAAATCCTGCTACTGTCATCTTTTAACCTTGAGTTTACCCTTGCCTTTATATTCCAGGAATGTGATTGTAAATTTGACTATTGTGGAGAACTGTAGCTGCAAATGCGTAATTCAGAATTGTCAAGGTCAACAGCATAAAGCTATAGTCTGATGGTCCGAATCCCTGTAGATTTATGTCCTCAAGCTGATATCTTATTACACATAAAAATGAGTGACACTGTCACAAAGTTCTCATGTTTAGCAGCTTAGCAAGCTAACCAGTTAACCCAAGTCCCTAAAGCCTGCACTAGCAATTATGTTTTTATCTTCACCAACAATACTTTAATATTAATAGTTCTTAATTAACCGAGCTTTAGAGCTAACATTTTTATCTAATGGGCCACTTATTGATTGTACTGCGTCATTATACAGTTACGGTAATTGCTTTAAGTGATGAGATTTAACATGTTACTTAAAGCATAACTGACAGAGCCATCATGGTTAAGTTTGGCTAATTTTAATTTGTTGACCTACTATTTAACCACTAGTGCATAATTTGCTTTATGTTGTTTATTATACTTACGAAGTTCAGTCTAGGACATGTAATATTTTCCAGGAAGAAATAACAGTAATATTTCGCCTACTATATGCGCTCCACAACTTGTATTGAGATCACACCTCTGCAGTCAGTTTGGGAGACAAAAAGTCCACCACTCTGACAGCATGAATGTCAACTATCAAGGTTTTTAGGAGAAAAGTACAGCACGGGCCTATCAAAAAGTTTAGCTAAATTATTTTAAATTTCACTGTTTAATGCTGGTCTATTAAAAATAAAATTTGACCATTTTTTAACAGTGATATGTCACGTTCAAACAGGGGAATAACTTAAATACGCTGGGCCTCCCAGCAAAATTATACAGGCTGGCTCCCCCTGACCAACCACCATCCCCCTGGCCTGCCTGTGTGGGCTGATAAAAAAACACAGATGCCTTGTGTGCACTGGTCCTCCTGTTAACACAGAGCAGCAGAATGTCATACATTACTTCCTTCCAGCAGCAGGACAGGTCCTCCTCACTCCTCTACAGTGTAGCCGCACTGTGCAGCCTATCACCTTGGGGCTCCCATCACTTCCTCTCGTGTGACAGGCATTGGGAATAGTGATGTAGCGAACATGACATTTTTGGTTCGCGAATGCCAATTTTTAAACATTTAACATCATCTCTACTTATAATCAGAAATAGATGTACAGGGACCATGCAAAATGGCCTTGCATACGTCTCTTCTTCCTTCGTGTCTTCTAATCCTTACAGTTACATAGTCAGAGGTCTGTAAAAGGTAGATAAAAAAATGTCATGGCCCCCTCAAACATCCTGGATGATTATTTGCTTTCTATGGCCACTTTAACTATTCAATGATGCTAATTATTTTACAGTATGTACAATCTATAAATCATGAAAAGAATAAATGAGGAAATTTTGTTAGCTATGCAGTATACTGAACTATGTTTAATTGCTGAGGTATATACATATCATAGCTAATATTAACTATGCATAAACAGCATTACCGGATTATCAGCAAATTTCCATAAGGCGCAAGATGTTCCATGGTATGATGTTTCCTTATTTATTGATGCTTTGATCATCCCTTGCACATCATTTCTTCCAAGGCTTGTTATTCTAATAGCAGTGCGGGTCATTCTAAAAAAAGCAACACAGGGTTTATTTAATTTATTTTTAATGATCAAGAGCTCATACTGTACATCTGAATTTACCATCAAGTCAGATGGACTTAAGCAAGCATCTTTCGTAAATTATTCTTTTTATCTTGCATACATTATACTTGAATCTGGGGGGGGGGGGGGGGGGGGACACAAACACATGTATATATTTCTAATGATTTTGTGTTATATTTCTTGGCAGAAGATCCTCAGGTCCTCATGGTCTGGGAGAGGTAAACCCAGCTGGACTGAACTTATCTTCTTCTTCCTGTTTTACTTCTTCCTCTTCTCTTCGTATATTTAGGTTTGTTGCTGGTCAATTTGATGCCAGCACTATGCTTCAAAAATTTAAAGGGGACCTGAACTCAGGATTTCCTCTCTGCTCTAAAAGATAAGCAACAACATACTAACTTTTACTAAAAACATTTCTTTGTTACAGCGGGTACAAATCCTACAATAAACCTGAAGTGTTTCTACTTCCTGCTTTCATGGAAGCAAATATTGTTAACAGCTTCAGGAATCAAATCTCAGCTGTTGTGAAACATTCCTTCTTTCACCTAAGGAATATTGCAAGGATTAAACACCTAATTCCTTCAGAGGATCTTCCAACCCTAGTTCATGCCTTCGTCACATCAAGGTTAGACTACTGCAACGTCCTCTACACAGGCCTGCATAAGAAAGACTTACGCCGCCTGCAATTAGTACAGAATGCCGCCGCAAGGCTGTTAACGAGCCAACCCCGCCATTGCCACATAACACCAACCCTGAGCTCACTCCACTGGCTACTGATAAAATGGAGAATTCTGTTTAAGATTGGCTTACTGACATTCAAATCCTTGCACAATCTGGGCCCTGGATACCTGAAGGACTTGTTGCAACTACATCACACACCCCACAATCTTAGATCAAAAGGACGTAACACCTTGGTCACCCACAGAGTCCACCTCAAAACCTTTGGAGACAGAGCCTTTTGTCATGCTGCCCCTACACTTTGGAACTCCCTGCCATACCCAATCAGGACAGCCCCATCCCTGGAAACATTTAAGTCTAAACTGAAAACCTACCTTTTCAGTCTGGCTTTCATGAACATCTGACTATCTCCTCTATAACACAACCCAGCCTGAAACCCTGTATTAATCTGAGACACAGCTATGCGCTTTGAGTCCTATGGGAGAAAAGCGCTTTACAAATGTTATTGTATTGTATTGTACCTTGTACTTTCAAATGATCTTATCTACCATGGCAGTCTACTGACACAGGGGAGAAATAAAATTACAACTTGTGATTAGACACAGATGATGGGGAATTACACACGCTAAACTCTCTAAATACATACAGAGTGCATGTCTATGTTTTCCTGGTGTCCTGTGCAAGAGTTCAGGTCCACTGTAGATATATGACCCCTCCCTAAGCCTAACCTTCTCTAGCACCATTAACTTTAGCCCTTTTCAGAAAGTTTTTGATAAAGCGGGATTAAACTTTATATAAGTAATTTTAAGTTCCTACTTTCAGGTACATAAAAGAACATTTGAAAGCATTCATAGTGTGTAAAAATGTTTACTTTTAATGCAGAGATCAGTAAACATTTATACTGCTCTGCTAAACTCTGCTAATCGGCAAACATAATCATTGCCAGCTAGAAGCTTTTTGCCTGGTCTCTTCACTCTGCTCTCTCTCCTTCCTCCCCTGATGTGACGCCATTTCCACAGCAATAGATCTGTTCAGAGGAGGAGGGATTGGTGCAGAGTGAAGGGACCAGGGAGAAAGCTTGCCCTGTCAGGCAGTACATTTTACTATTAGCAGAGATTAGCAGAGATTAGCAGAGCAGTGCAAACTTTTACTGCTCTCTGCATTGAAAGTAAACATTTTTACACACAGAGAATGCTTTCAAATGTTCTTTCATGTACCTAATAGTAGGCACTTAACTTTTAGTTTTACTGAGTTGAATCCCACTTTAACTTTGTCACTGAAGTTGTTAGCTGCACTATCACATTATCACCATGCAAAATACAGTCGATAGTGGGCAAAAAGAAAGCGATGGTAGGGTTAAGGTGAGATTTAAGGAGAAGTGCGGTAGACGGTTACAGAAAAAAGAACTGGTTGTTGGGGAAAAAAATAGAGAAAATGAAAGCAGTGACCCTCCATATACACTATTAGAAGAGGAAGTATGAAAACTATGGGGGAAATTACTAAAATTATAAGCAGTAATTAAACCACTTCCAAAGGACCTGAAAACTCAAGTTTAAATACAGTGCTTACTTATGTAAAACCATGAAAGATTTGGGCCTATATAATTAGTCAATTTATTCCAATTGATTTGCTCACATAAAAATCCAGTGTTCAGAAAGGGAGTTTTAACAAATTTCTTTCCGTCTAAGTGAGAACATGCCATGCTAGCCACATTACAACAGGTTGATCCTACTGCTACATGGGATTTGTGTTCTGAATTGTGTTCTCATGCCCTCCACTATTTATTTTGTTCTGTATACCACACTATAAAAGATGATAGCACTATATAAATAATAATTACAGGTAGTCCCTGGTTTACGAATGCCCAACATATGAACAACCCACCGATACAACCGGCCCGATGCCGTCACACGATGATGTCATTTCCACGTCCAGGAAGTTTGAAGAAGCAGCTTCAAACTTTCCCCGAGTGCTGGTGCATGTCCCGGAAGCAGTGTTGGACTCACCTCCGAACCGAGTCCAACGCTGTCTGTCCTCCGCACTCTGTCTCCTGCTCCCTATAGCCGCATACAACACCGCTAGATGCAGCATATCTTTGCTTCATGTATGTCATGTGACATACAGGTTCCTGTATGTCACATGACATACAGGAAGCACTGCGATGCTGCATCTAGCGGTGCTGTACGTGGCTATAGGGAGAAGGAGATAGAAAGCGGAGGACAGACAGCGTTAGACTCGGGCTGGAAGGTGAGTCTATAGGCAGAGAGCGCGGGAAAAAGCGGGCACAAGTGGGATAAAAGCAGAGATCGGCACAGGGGGTGCAAATTTACAGAGTACAGAGGCACAAGGGGTAAAAACAGAGGCGGGGATGACAAAGGCACAGGGGGTACAAAAATCCACAGGAGGGTAGAAATGGAGGCACAGAGGGTAGAAATGGAGGCACAGAGGGTACAAACGGAGACACTGGGGTACAAACAAAGGCACAGAAGGGGTACAATGGCATAGGGGGTAGAAACAGAGGTGGGGACATAGAGAGGCACAGAGGGGGGACAAACATGCACAGAGAGAGTACAGAGGCACTGAAGAGGACAAGCAGGCACAGAGGGAGACAGAGAGGCACAGAGGAGGGCACTGCAGGCAAAGGGGGGCACATAGGAGGCAGAGTGGACAGAGATAGCACAGCGTTCCGACTTAAGAACGGATTCAGGCTAAGAACGAGCCTACAGACCCTATCTTGTTCATTAACCGAGGACTACCTGTACATTTTTGGGTTTTGTTCTGATCTCTGGAGAGCTTGCACAGCTCACTAAATAACAATAGGACCACTATGCATGGTAAAGAAAAACTTTAAATACCTCCTCAATAGACATGAAATGGTCCAGCCTAGAAACAGCTGTAGGATAAAGAAAAAAAATGGAACTTGGTACGAAGGGCCATGAAATGGCAATAGGCAATTTTAACTAATCACATTATTGCCAAAAAACAAGCAAACAAATGCAACAGATTAAAAGATGTCCATTTTGTTATCTTCTCTTTACGTAAACTTGTCTTTGCTGGACATCCCCTCAGTCATCTCATGCAAATATCATCATTACACCTACCCAGAAGTATCTGCGCTTAGCAGCCACCCACATGCACTGTCCAACTGCTCAACAGAAGACTGGTGGGGTTCGACACCATGTGAGTGCAAATAACATTTTTTTCCAAGTTAATATGGTGTGAATTTGTAAACATCTCAAACCATGGGTATGTGTATGCTATGGACAAACCTAGTAGGCAATCATATATGAGAACTGTTCTCACAATAAATGGGATGCTAAAAAAAATAAACTAGTGTGCATGACGGAAAGTGAGTATGAGTAGATGGTGTGCATGCCAGTTTGTTGTTCTGCTATTTTTGAACGTTTTTAAAAACATGCCCCCATTGACTTGCAAGAAAATTGGAGCAATTGCGATTTTTCCAAAAATTGTTTTGCTCCGGCTTTACAGAGATGTCAATGCAAGTCAATGGGGGCATGTTTTTAAAAAAGAAAACCCGTCTAAAAGGACTCTGCAGTGTGTCTCTGCCCTCACACTGTGCAAAAATCTTAATCTTCAAGCACCATCTAGTACCTAGGTTCTCAACATGTGTTACGCGTACCCCAGGGGGTACTTCTGATGGTCCCAGGGGGTACTCGGACTTGACATACTTGCCTAAGAACAACAAATTTAGAGTTTTAGAAGTTGATGTTATTTAAACAGCACCAAATTAGCATTTTCGTTAATTAAAAGCAATAGTAAATGCTTGAAATTGTTTAAAACCAATTATCATGTATTATGACTAAATATATATTTGTCGAGGAGTAATTGTGATAATGTTTACTACACTAGGGGGTACTTGGTAAGTACAGGGTTTTAAAAGGGGTACATACCAATGAAATGTTGAGAAACACTGATCTAGTAGCATCTTTCTTATTGTGGGTAATGCTTTTTGTTATTATTTATAGTGTTTAAAATATTCTCCTCCCAACAGTGCAAGTTCTAGTAACAATGGGGCCCCCAGGAAAGATTAACCTGGGGCCCCTCGACAGACCACCTGACTGATAAGCGACATTAGGGGCCCTTTGTTGCTGCCAAATTTCCACCAGGGGCCCTAAGCCAGCTACCTCTCCCTCCCTCCCCCGATTATACTCCAACTTATCTGTGCCCTTGGAGTCCCCGCAATATCTTCAGCAGAGTAGAGTCTTGCCTTGTCCTTCATTGCTCTATTGCAGGGGGTCCCCAGGGAGCACAAGTAAGTTAGAGGGGGAGACAACTTGGGGGTTCCTTACAGGCTCTGGGGCCCTAGGGCAATTGCCCCCTTTGCCTCTATGGAAGTGCTGGCCCTGCCACCCAAGTACATTTCAACCTTTGTACTCCACGCTGGTGGTATTCCTCAGGGGGTTCAGAGGGTGCCCCGCCCCATCCCCAAGCAATCCAAAAGGCATTTGTGTTTTCGATTTTCAAATAACAGAAAGCCATTTTAACGCTTTGCACTCCAAAAGGCATGCACACAACAACCCATAAAACAGTGATAAAACCTTATGAAGGCGTTACAACGGAGGATTAATAGTTTCCCTCAAAAAACATTTTAGCATTGAGAAAATTCAACACATTATGGTTGGTTACCTGCTTTAAACCGGTCACTACTTTATCCCATGGCAGTCAGCATGAAAGCAGCAAATTTTACGTGTTAAAACTTTCACTGGGTATATACTGAGATTGTATGCATTTAAATAAAAGAAACACACACACACTTTAAAAAAGAAAATGGCAAGCAATCTTTTTTATGACAGTCAGCTCTCTGCTTAGGATAGATAGTGTGAATTTACACTTGAAATAGCAGACAGCAATGTGACAAAAAAGGGCTTATATCCCTTATGAAGGGACAGCAGAACAGAAACACAATGAGTGTTGGGACTGGGAGGTGAAGTCTATGGATGGATAATCCTGAAGTTGTCAAGCATTAAGAAAAAGCTCGCTAGGCTATTTGTAGGGAATGCAGTGCTGATATGGCAACATTAATCTTTCTGTTTACTTATGAAATGCATGCAACCTGAGAGATGCAATATCCTTACCTACACAAGCATGTCAGGAATGTATTAGTAAAACAATTTTTTTTTCAACAAAAGGCCATATGGAAAAACAGATTTAGACCATATAATATGAATATTTTCTTAAAACAGAATTATCACTTTTCAGATCTTCCTACATAAAGTGCATATCACGGTACATACGCAAAACAGAATGTTAATTTGAATAGCTTTCCTCCGATTCCTCTTGGGAAGATTGCCTAGTCAAGAATTTAAAGCTTATGCTCCAGGTGCACTATGGGAGAGTTATGTCATCTTTAACATGTACATTGTGCATACAGAGCCAAAGAGCATAGGCATATGCAAAGTACATATCACCTAGTGTTCTATGCTGGTCCAAGCCCAAGTAAACCAAAAACAAAATGAATAATTTTGGTCTCCAGGTTCTGCTGCTCAGTGAGCTTTCTCACAATGCCCTGGCCCATCAATCAGGGACTCAGGATGAGCAGGGAGTCTGATCATCTTTCCACCATCTTACAATATCCAAATACTGCCAATATTCCCAAATTCATCTACTTAATGAGCTTTCCCAAAATGCCCTGCTCCACCAGTCATGGACCAAGGATAAGTTTGATAATCTATACACTATCTTGGTCACAGCAGGCATCACATAAGGTGCCTATCAATCACCTGACATTCAGACATATACATGCTGTATAAAGTTATAACCCTGCCACTCCCAGCAGCCATATTACAGTGCAGTTTTCAGATAGACACTGTACTGTTGCTGCTTATAAGGGGATTAGATTCCTAGCTAGGTCTTCTTTGTGACACACAAAAAATGTAAATTGTACTTAAAGAGAACAGCGAGGAGAACGCCAGCGCATACCACTAAGGCTGCATCTGAAATGACCACCAGCTCAGTGTGTAGCACCTAAATAGATTTTCTGCACACTTCGCATTCAATTCACATGCAAATCATATGCAAACAGCTACTATTTATCATGCAAACAGGAAACTCGGAAGGAGGGGCTGGGAGCAGCTAACCTGACAGTTACATAGTTACAAAGTTAAGGAAAGGTGGGGGAAAGGCAGCGCATCCCTAAACACATGCTGCAATTGAATGGTTAATCGCACAGGCATACACCGCCTCTGCCAGACTGAAAAATGCATGCCCTGCATCCAAGACAAGTGCTAATATTTATTAAACTAGGAGGAACTTTGGCTTCCAATATGGTTTGCATGCAAAGTATATTATACTAGACACTTGCGCCACGGTGAGGCAGACCTCCGGGCAAGTGACCTAACCTAAATTTAAAACCTTGGGAGCAGCTAAGCAAAAAAAAAATGTAACTTACATTTGGTAGAACAGCGAGGAGAACGCCAGCGCATACCACTAAGGCTGCATCTGAAATGACCACCAGCTCAGTGTGTAAACACTTTTACAGCGGCATCAGCAGTGTAAAATATAGATAAAAGGTTTTAAAAGAAGGGAGGCTAGTGGTGGACTTACCTCCCGAAAGATAATGTTGTTTTTTCAACAAAAATAATTTATTCACATACTCCAAAAACTTGCAATGCGTTTTGTGGGCACATCCCACTTCATCAGGCTATAAACAGGAGTAAAACAACGTGTATTCAGACTCAATCAACTTAGCGCCTCAGACAGATTTATCCAGTTCCTACTACACTATATTGGGCTCTCGGTGTCTCCCTCCCTTACCTCCTGTGTAGTCTATTCCTCAATCTCTTTCCCCTCTCCTGCATCCCATTGTCCACTATGATCAATGTAATTCACCGTCCTCCATTTTAAAAATGGCCATTACCCCATAACAGCTTCATGGTCAGCACACTGTTAAACTGTAAAATCACCCACTTGAGCCATAGGGAAACATGGACATTATCTTGCACATTCAGTTGTAACTGACAGCTGCTGATATATAACTGGCAGCAACTGGTATATTTCAGTTCTGACAAAATATTGTCAGAACTGGAAGTTATCACTGTAAGAAGAAAGTGGTGAGCTTCTGACAGGAACTGACAGTGAGGTAAGTATGTTATATTCCTTTTCAGCTACTTAATGTGTTTATTTCAAATAATTTTACTTGCTTCAGGTACCCTTTAAAATTCTTAAGAAGATTACACACATCCTTACCCCCAAAACAATTACCTGCTGTATTTCCACCTCAAATGGGTAGCAGTCACTTTTATTTTGAAATGTCTTCCCTCCCTTTTCTAAATGACATCCATCACTGTTATTTGTATAGCATTTTTTCTCCCTAGGGACTTAAAATGCTGTGACCCTGTGTTATGCAGTCTCAAAGGCTTGGAAAAAGAGGTGTGTTTTTAGCTTTTCTTAAAGCTGTCCAGATAAGGAGCCTCTCACACTCCAAGTGGCCTGCAGGCTGTAGCTGCTATGCCACACGCAGGGGCCCCCTTGTATTGCCACACTGCCTCCCTCTTTGCTCACCTGTAGGTTATCAGCCACCACTGTAGCAGTAGCGGGCACTGATTACCAGCTGCCACTATGTCAGCAGCGGTAACATCCACTGATTAGCAGCTGCTACTATGCCAGTAGCACTATGCCTGCATACTGAAAGGAACATGTAGGTTATTATTTGAAAAAATGTCACAGGTGTAGTGTCCTAATCAGCAAAACTTGTGTATAATTTTGTTGGTTCGCCCAACCCCCCCACCAGCATTATCAAGAACAGCGATATGGGATGTGTTCTTTGTTGGTCGTTGGAGGCGCTCCCTCTCTTATTTCGGCTATAAAGATCCCACCTCCTCTACAGGTTTAGTACAACTATGATTAAGGGCGAATTCTGAGCCCGATACGCGTCAGTTGTTTCTGTGGCTTTTACATGTCATTTGTAAGTGGTTTTTCAAAATAAAGAGCTCCAGCTTATACCATTCCACTGAGTCTGTGGATCCTCCTTCATCTGATATGGCCCTTGGCCTGGACATTTGGGCACCCCTGCCAGGTAAGTACATGTAGTGAAACTGTTGGGAACAGATATGCCAATATGTACTCAGGTCCAAAAGGGAGTTGGCCAAATATTGTGTGATGGAAACATAACACTTCTAGCCATTTCATATACATGAGCACTATAAATTTTAAACAGATCCAATTCACCTCCCTGCCTGAAAATGACCCGTTTCTAAACTATTGGCAATAACAGGAGCGCTGCAAAATATGATTATAGGGAGAGATAGAACATTAGTTCTGATTTGGTCATTGTTCAAAATGTGCCAGTGTCTTAGCAAAGTAGAACATGCTTGATCTCTCTGGTTGTGTAATTAAGGAAATTCCTTAACTTCGAACCTGTCACTAGGGGATGCTTGTTAAAATGTGTTAATTAAATGCTACTTTATATATCATCTGCTAATAAGCTGCATTATGCTTATGTACAATACCAGTAAAAAAAATATGGAAAAAATAGTATTATTGATGTATCTGTGCCACATGACTCCAGGGCACAGATATATGAATTAACAATAGCTATTGTGAAGAAAAACGAATTGGCTTCTGTCTTCAAAAACTAATTAGCCTACCAAATAAAAAAAACAAAGGACAAAACAAAACAAACAAACGAACAAAAAACAACTCAAGTACCATCCTACTTTTCTCCTGTACCCCGGTTTCTCTGTTATGAAGTATGAATGAAAAAAAAGAAAACTTCAGTAGCCTTGTGTGACCTTTTATGAACAATGGAAATATTAAATAAGCCCCTCTTTTTTTACTCATTTTTTTTTCAAGCTTTGTTTCGTTACCCAATTAACGCTTTAAGGACAGTATATCAACACCTCAAAGACGTCTTTTAAAGGACAAATGTCATGGGAAAAATATGGAGGTTGCCATATGTATTTCTTTTTTAAAGAACACCAGTTGCCTGGCAGTCTTTCTGATCTATTCAGCTACATTAGTGTCTGAAAGAAAACAGAAACAAGCATGCAGCTAATAAAAAGTATTAGTGGCAAATGATGCAGGATAGCCAGGCAACTAGTATAGGTAAAAAGGAAGTAAATATGGCAGCCTCCATATCCCTCTTGTTTCAGCTGTCCTTTTAGCCTCGAGAATGAAGATATATAGGTACATCTTCTGAAATTAATAGGCACAGAGTGATGTCTAGACCCTGAAATGTAGGATCCCACTTCCCTGCCCCTGTGACCTGCACAGATCAGAGTTGAGATGAGTGAAATAGTTGCTGGCAAGCTCGCAAGAATGTCTTTGAACAATTTAATTGGTTTGGAAGAATCTTGTAAATAAGTTTCACGGAACTGGTATTATACTGGCTAAAATGCAGGTGCATTGCTTCGGTAGAGTGAAGACAGTGGAATATGTGTGTACATGAAGCAGAACTGACACTGTGTGCTCAGAATGAACAGGTATTGAGCAGGGTCAGTTCTATATGCAATGGGCAAAATAAACCTGGGGGCACCCATAACAGACCCCCTCAGAGAAGCATTAGGGGCACCTTTATTGATGCCACATCTTCCCAACAACCTACCAGGCCCCCCAACCCTCTCAGGCTCCCCCCCAACTCTATTTTGTTCCCCAGGAACCCTGCAAACTGTTCAGCATTGTAGTGCCGTTACACCACCGGGCATTAGAAGGCTCTTGTAGTACAACCTAAGGGTAAGACACAACTATGCAGCTCAACTCACATGATTACTGCTCACCTTCTTCCTTCTGATCATGTTAGAGATCTGACAGCATGAAGAAATCAATAAAGAATTAATTAAATATTTCAACCTAACCTTGGTCTGGTGCTGTCAAAAGGTAACATTTTTCTTTTCAAATACCAGAGGTTTCCTTTACCCATAGCACATGTCATTACATTAATTATTTTGGTGGTCATACAGAAGACATCAACAGTCAAGTTAGAGTGAGTTACTTGCTGTGGTGGAATTTCACTTTGGCTGTACAGAAGGAAGGAGAGATTTTCAGAGAAGAAGCAGCAATTGCTTTTCCATTAAACACTTCTATTTCGGGATGGAAAAATAGATTCTTGTGCTTGAACCCACTACAGGGTAACTTTAAAAGGAATCAAGATAATTAATTTGTATGAAGAATTTTCCAACATTCCCCTTTCTTCTTTCTTGTCATGAATGTAGTGCTACTAGAAAGGCAGAGGCAAAGGTCATAAATAAGTGCAGGATATTTTATGCTGCTGTCACATACAGAATTAATGTTAACCATCTCAGCGTTGTCAAATACAATGAAGTGCAAAGAAGATATCTATTCTGTATAAGCAAGAGATCTGAAAGCAGAGTATATTAATATGTCATGGTCGACTTTGTTAGCTTATTTTTATTCCTCAATCTTTTTTATATCCTGCCTTTGTAACATAAATAAAATATATACACATATGTAAGAAATAGCCATTACATTTTCATGAATGATCTTAGAGGAAATATGAAATCATAACATGTACAGGGTAGTTTCTGACTTCATTTGATTTCCTACACTTAGTGCCAATATTTTACATTTAGCAAAAAACTCTGCAGGGTACCATATGATGGCATTGGAAGAGGGCAATGGGGTATCTAAGAAATGTTGGGGTTGATTCATTAAAGAGAATCCATGACCAAGAATTGAACTTCATCCCAGTCAGTAGATGACACCCCCTTCCCATGAGAAATCTTTACCTTTTCTCGAATAGATCATCCGGGGGCTCTGTATGGCTGATATTGTGGTGAAACCCCTCCCACAGGAATGATCCTGGCAGTTTCCTGTCTGTGAACCTCATTGCATTGTGGTAAATAGCTGTTTACAGCTGTTTCCAACTGCCAAAAAAGCAAACAGCCAGTATGCTAGTGCAGTGCTGCATTTAGTGCCAAAGGCTGTTCAGGCTGTTCAGGCGTGCTTATAGAAAGCCCTTACGTTGTGCACAGTGTGACTTTGCTGAGAGTCTTTGACTCCAATGTAATTTACACCAGCCGGACCGGGGTACAGAAAGCGTTATATTACAGCCAGTAAGTGAGGGGGTATTAGCATGTATTCGTGGGTATGGTTAAATGCATACCCACGAGGGCTGCTCAAGGTCCCTTTAACCTCCTTACGACTGCCGAACACCAAAAGGCGGCTCCCCCAGGACCACATAACACTGATAGGAGTCAAGTCCTGAGGGAGTGGTTTGCAGTGGATCGCGCGCGCTACTGCACACGCATCCCCGCTTGAGTGATGGAGCTCCGCCACTAGCAGACTGTTAGACGGTGAAACCGGCATTTATTTACAATGTACAGCTCTGCAATCTAATGCAGCACTGTACTGTGGACAGCCGTGTCACCCGGCTTTCCCCTGGAGAGGCTCTGATCGCGATCCCCTCTCATAGGCTGATGAATATGAGAGAGGATCGCTCTGATTGGCCATCGGGGGAAGGGAGGGATTAGGGGAAATAAATAAAAAAATTGTTACATTTATTAAAAAATAAATAAATAATAATAAAAAAAAACCAAAGCCCTGCAGCAGCTATCAGAGCCCACCAACAGAAAGCCCAGTTGGTGTTCAGAAAAAGGAGGGAGAATAATTTGCGTGCTAAGTTGTATGGCTCTGCAGCACACTATTAAAGCTGCAGAGCACTGAATTGTAAAAAGACCCCACTGGGGTTGGGGGTGGGAAGCCTATGATCCTTAAGAGGTTGATATAGGGCTATGCTCCTCCCACTAATTGAGTTAGTAAGGAAGGAGACCTTTAGATGAAACGGAAGTAGGCAGAGAAATATTCAGGAAGGATATCATTTTTTGGGTGATGACACAATTTTTGTGCAACGTCCTAATAGTAATTCCAAAGCCTATTACATTTGATACAATTTGAAAGATCTTGAGCATTAGATGGGACAAGAGTGATACAGGAGCAATACATTTTGTCATGACAGTAAATCAATCAACAAAATGTTTTGGCTAAGAGCTTTGATTTTAGGATGCAGGAAGATGAACTAAAATATTTAGGTGTAGTGTTGGCAACAACCTATGGAGAGCTGAATCGAGAAAATAATATTCCAATCTTGGCTAAGCTGCTTTCACAAGTAAAAGGGTATACGGCATATAAAATCTTACTTTACAGGAAGGTAAATACCATTAAAATGAAAACTTTTTGTACTAATTCAGGATAAAAAGATATTTTGTCATTATAATGCCTCATCACGAGATTCATTTGAATGGGTAAGCCTCCGTGAAGTTAAAGTGGACCTGAACTCAGAACTTCTCTCTGCTCTAAAAGATGCACAACAGCATAATAGCCTTTAAAAAAAACATGTATTTGTTACAGCTGATACAAATCCTAAAATAAATGTGCACAGTTTCTCCTTCCTGATTCATGGCAGCAGACATATTGTTTACAGCCTATGCTTTTAAATGGGCTTATCTGCTTAGCTGCCTTAGGCAGTCATGTGACCAGTGCTGCTCGGATACCCCTTTTCAAAATCCAAATTGAATTCGGATCCGGATACCCAGATATCCGGATCCGAATCGGATATCCGAATCCAAACTTTTTGGTATCCGAATAGAATCGGATATCCGAACCCAATATCCGAGATATCCGCCTACATTCAGATATCTTAATGGAAAACCGGAAGTGGCCTTTAAATTGCTTCCAAAACATTTTTTAGGATAAATGAGGCAGACCAGATAATGTATCAAATGTGCAGGTTCAAGAACATTTGGGAAATAGTGATCACAACATGATAACGTTTGATCTGGTGACTGATAGGCCACGGGGCAGTGGGACCACTACAACCATGAATTTTAGAAAAGCAAAGTTCAATCAAATTAGGCAGGCACTAAGTTTGGTGAACTGGGATAATGTACTACAAGGGGAGGACACTGAAGGGAAATGGCAAGCTTTTAAACTTATTCTCAATCAATATTGTAGTATGTATATCCCATATGGAAACAAAATGTCTAAGAATAAAAAAAGGCCTCTATGGATGAATAGAAAGGTTAGGGATAAAATGAAGAGGGAAAGGAATGCCTATAAGGTCCTAAAACAGGAGGGGACCAAGGCTGCACTAAGCAATTATAAGGAGTGCAATAAAAATTGTAAAAAAGAAATTAGGCTGGCAAAGATCGAAGCTGAAAATCAAATCGCTAGGGATATTAAATCTAACCCAAAAAAGTTTTACAAGTACATCAACTCTAAAAAAAGAAAGGTTGACTGTATAGGACTCCTAAAGGATGAGGGTGGGAACTCAATGGTGGATGACCAAGGTAAGGCAGAGTTATTAAATGCTTTCTTTGCTTCTGTCTTCACAAAGGAAACAGCACTGTTGCAAATTACAGAGGCAGAAGAGTCTCAATCTTCTAACTGTAATATTAAATACTTAATGCAGGAAGAAGTAAAGGCAAGACTAAATAAATTAAAAATAGACAACGCACCTGGCCCAGATGGCATGCATCCTCGGGTCCTAAGGGAATTAAGTTCAGTTATAGCTAAGCCCCTTTATCTTATCTTTTGTGACTCTCTTGCAACTGGCAGAGTCCCAGTGGATTGGCGTACAGCCCATGTTTTCCCATTATTTAAGAAGGGCAAAAAATCAGATCCAGGAAATTATAGACCTGTAATCTTAACATCAGTTGTATGCAAACTATTTGAGGGGTTACTAAGAGATACTATACATGACTTCATAGTAGAAAATAATCTTATTTCTCAGCATCAACATGGGTTTACTAAAGACAGGTCCTGTTTGACTAACATGCTCAGCTTTTATGAGGTAGTGAATGCTAATATGGATATTTGGAATGCTGTAGATGTGATATACTTGGACTTTGCAAAGGCCTTCAACACTGTTCCCCACAGAAGTCTGGTGCAAAAGTTGAGGATGCAAGGACGGGGAAGAGTTTGTGTGCATGGATAGGGAACTGGCTAATGGACAGAAAACAAAGAGTTGTGGTCAATGGATCATACTCAAAATTGGAGACTGTTAGCAGTGGGGTCCCACAGGGGTCTGTACTGGGTCCAGTGCTCTTCAATTTATTTATTAATGACCTAGTAGATGCAGTAGTGAGCAATGTTGCTATTTTTGCAGATGATACAAAATTGTGCATAATCATCAACTCTCAGGAAGATAGTGTCATATTGCAACAGGATCTGGATAGGATGGCTATATGGGCACATACATGGCAGATGAAGTTCAATGTTGACAAATGTAAAGTCATGCATTTTGGTCGTACCAATGGTCTAGCACCATACAAAATAAATGGGATACAGTTGGGGACATCAAACTTGGAGAAGGACTTAGGAGTACTCATCGACAACAATTTAAATAATCATACTCAATGCCAAGCCGCTGCAGCTAAAGCAAACAAAATTGTTGGGATGCATTAAAAGGGAAATAAAAACTAGAGATGCTCGCATAATATTGCCCCTGTTTAACTCTCTAGTAAGGCCACATCTGGAATATGGTATTCAGTTCTGGGCACCACATTACAAAAAAGATATTGTAGTTTTAGAGCAGGTGCAGAGACGAGCTACAAAATTGATACGTGGGATGGAAGGTCTCGCTTACCAAGAAAGGTTAAACTGGGTTTATTTAGTCTAGAGAAAAGACGCCTTAGAGGGGATCTAATTAACATGTATAAATACATCAGAGGGCAATATAATAGCTTGGCGGATGAGCTTTTTGTCCCTAGGCCTTCTCAAAGGACTAGAGGACATGATCTGCGCATGGAGGAAAAACGTTTTAGCCATTTATTTAGGAAAGGGTTCTTTGCAGTAAGAGTGATTAAGATGTGGAATGCATTGCCACAGGAAGTCGTTATGGCAAACTCTATATCTGCATTTAAAGGGGGCTTAGATGCTTTCCTTGCATTGAAAGACATCCATGGCTACAATTACTAGGTTATGCCTAATGATGTTGATCCAGGGATTTTATCTGATTGCCATCTGAAGTCAGGAAGGAATTTTTCCCTTTTGGGGCTAATTGGACCATGCCTTGTGGGTTTTTTTTCGCCTTCCTCTGGATCAACAGGGGAATGTGGGGGACGGGCTGGAGTTGTACTTTGTACTGGTTGAACTCGATGGACGTATGTCTTTTTTCAACCAAAATAACTATGTAACTATGTAACTATGTAGCATCATGTTTTTTTAAAGGGAAACACTCATTGATTATGGAAAAAGAAAGGACACCGAGAGCCCAATATAGTGTAGTAAGTTGGGTGATGGGTAAATGGAAGAGTATATGATAGTCAGAGGTGCTTAACGTGACCTTAAGGCCCCATTCACACTTGCATTCTGTCACACAAACGGACCGGATCCGCATCGGAGCCGGACCTAATACGCATGGGAGCCGTACGGCACCTATCCGCATGCAATGCGGATCCGGTCCGTTTGCATGCGTATTTCTTGCGGTGTGAACGCGGCTGCCATGCGGATCCGGGGAAAAAAAAATAACAAAAGTACCTAAATTTGTTGGGGTCTGTAGAATCAGGTCCTCCGCTGTAGGCCTCACCTCCACCTCCGACATACTGCCAAACAGCTCCAGCACGCTCCAGCACGTAAGTCACTGCTGCTCCACTGCTGCCCATGTGTCCCGATCTGAAATGGCCGCTAGAATCCGCATAGGAAGTGGGGTAGAACGTCAGGTGTTTGCATCCTGTGTGTTCTGTGCTTTCCGTTCCCCATAGGTTTCCACATCTGCATGGTGCAGTCAGGATCCGTTCCGGGTGCGTGGGCTGGATGAGCCGGACCCAAAAAATAGCACATGTTGGAAAAGCCTCCGGAGTCCGGATCCGATCCGGCTCCGGAGTGTATGGAACGTACGCGTGTGAATGTCCGCATAGCCTTTGCATTGCTATGCGGAGTGTACGTTCCGTTTGCACAGTATAAGGTCCGGATCCGATCAGGCGGATCCGGACAGGGAACGCTAATGTGAACCAGGCCTAAGACTGCACTGTGTGTACTCAATTGGCTGATGGTGTAATGGTTAAGGGCTCTGCCTCTGACACAGGAGACCAGGGTTCGAATCTCGGCTCTGCCTGTTCAGTAAGCCAGCACTAATTCAGTAGGAGACCTTTGGCAAGTCTCCCTTACACTGCTACTGCCAATAGAGCGCGCCCTAGTGGCTGCTGCTCTGCTCTGGCGCTTTGAGTCCGCAAGGAGAAAAGCGCAATATAAATGTTATTTGTCTTGTCTATTTGTCTACTCCTGTTCGTTATTGCCTGAAGAAGCGGGAATATACCCACAAAATGCATTGCACTGTATGTTGGAGTATATAAATAAATTTGTTGGTACTAAAACCGACAGTATCATATCTGCTTCGGGGAGATGAGCTCACCACCGCCTCTGGAGGTATTTTAAAGTTTTTAGATATATTTTATTCTGTTGGCACCTCTGTTCACCTTACACTAATTGATTATGTGCGAACTTCAAATCTCCCCATCCTAAAAAAACGGCTGTAAATTAACATCAGGACTAGGTTCCAGACAGCGGGCGTGCAGCCCACATTGTGTCCAAAGTCCAACCGCACAACTGGGACATGACAGTTTTCAGGCCGGACACCTCCAAAAAATTACGCAGCAATTGTGTTTTGGGTTAAATATAGGTGGTATCAGTAGCCTGTGGCACCCTGGCGGTGGGAGCAGCACAGGCAGCAGGAGCAGGGCAATGCAGCAGCAGCAGGTGTAACGTGTGCCAGGAGCATGCCGGACGTGGCACATGGCACGTGGCACATAGCGTTGGTGGTACCATGACCTCCTGGAACTCCGGGCCAGCCTGGGCGTTCTACTCCACTCTCATCGGGGCTTCCGGGGGACCTCAACTACTGCACATGTGCGCATCAACAATTGTAAATATTATTGCCACTCTTTGTCAGGGGAGCCAGTGCTGGATTCAGATGGCTGAGCAGGACGGGAAAGTCTCTTTAGGATGCAGAGGCTTACGTCTCCCAAGGTAAGTACCCCCAGGGGCACTTTTTTATTACAGGTTTACTACTTTCTCTGCAACATTCAGCAGTGATAAGTCATGCTGTTTATATAATAATTGTGCAAGTTTATTTTTAAACCATTAAATATATGGGAATCTTTTAGTACCTGTACTCAGAGTGCTGCCTAGGGTAATATTAAGCTTTAAGTGCTTTTGAAGGAACGTTATTTAAGTCAGATGTTCTTCTTGAATTCAAGTCTTAGTGAGCGGAAGTTAAAGATTTAATATGTGTTTTTCTTTCAATATAATCAAGAAAAATAGATTTAACCTTCACTGCTTAAAGGGGCACTATGGCAAAAAATTGTAAAATTTTGAATATGTGCCAACATAGACAAATAAAATGTACAATTGTTCCTAAGTAAAATAAGCCATAATTACTTTTCTCCTATGTTGCTGTCACTTACAGTAGGTAGTAGAATTTTTGACAGAAGCGACATGTTTTGGGCTAGTCCATCTCTTCATAGGGGATTCTCAGCAAGGCTTTTATTCTTTATAAAGATATTCCCTAAAAAGGATTTAAACAACAATGCTGGCCAGCTTCCCTGCTCGCTACACAGTTTTTTAGCAATTGGACAGAGCAACTGCCATTCAGTAAGTGCTTTTGAAAATAAATAAATCCCTGAAAATCCCCTATGAAGAGATGGATTAGTCCAAAACCTGTCACTTCAGTCAAATTTCTACTACCTACTGTAAGTGACAGCAACAAAGAAGAAAAGTAATTTATGGCTCATTTTACTCTGGAAAAAAACGTACTTCTTATTTGTATGTTTGTACATATTCTACATTTTACAATTTTTCGCCATACTGCCTCTTTAATAGTATAAATACAAAATAAACAACACATACTTCCCTGTCTCTCCATCTCCTTGTGATCTAACTGTGTGAAAGAAAATGTGTGTAATTGACTTATTCATCTTTCATTTATTTATTCATTTATGAACTGTATTCAAGAATGTCCTGGCTTATTACTGTAGCGATAGGTGTCAGCAACCAGAGAGAGAATCTGATTCTTGGCGATCTGAAGTATCCCCAAGAATACAGATATACCTAGAGTTGAGCTGAAATTTTCGTAATTTCGCATTACTATAATTACGCATGCGAAATTTGCGATTACGATGCGAAATTAGCGTAGCGAAATTGCCATTAAAATCGTAATTGAAAATACCGTAAGCGTAATTTTCAACGCGAAATTTCGCGTTTCGTTCATGCCGTAATTTCGCATTAAACGCTACCGTAATTTCGCGTTAAACCGTAACGCTCCGTATAATATAAAAAAGCCGCCGACTTTAAGGGTTAATAGCAAACCCCCCTTAAATGCTAAGAGCCTCAAATTTGAAGAATATATTAAGGAGATCAGGAGGAATAAGAGGAAAATTTTTTTTTTTCAAAAAGACCTTATAGTTTTTGAGAAAATCGATGTTAAAGTTTCAAAGTAAAAATGTATACATTTAAAAACCCGCCGACTTTAACGGTTAATAGCAAAGCCTGCTTAAAGTTTAGAAACACCAAATTCCTAGGGTATATTAAGGGGATCAGTGGGAATAAGAGGAAAAATTTTTTTTTCAAAAACACCTTATAGTTTTTGAGAAAATCGATTTTTAAGTTTCAAGGGCAAAAATGTCTTTTAAATGCGGAAAATGTCAGTTTTTTTTGCACAGGTAACAATAGTGTATTATTTTCATAGATTCCCCCAAGTGGGAAGAGTTTTACTTACTTCGTTCTGAGTGTGGGAAATATAAAAAAAAAACGACGTGGGGTCCCCCCTCCCAGACCTCTTTAACCCCTTGTCCCCCATGCAGGCTGGGATAGCCAGAATGCGGAGCACCGGCCGCGTGGGGCTCCGCACCCTGACTATACCAGCCCGCATGGTCCATGGATTGGGGGGTCTCGGAAGGGGAGGGGCAGCCAAGCTTTCCCCTCCCCCTCCGAGCCCTTGTCCAATCCAAGGACAAGGGGCTCTTCTCCACCTCCGATGGGCGGTGGAGGTGGAGGCCGCGATTTCCTGGGTGGGGGGTTCATGGTGGAATCTGGGAGTCCCCTTTAAAAAGGGGTCCCCCAGATGCCCACCCCCCTCCCAGGAGAAATGAGTATAGAGGTACTTGTAGTACCCCTTACCCATTTCCTTTAAGAGTTAAAAGTAAATAAACACACAAACACATAGAAAAAGTATTTTAATTGAACAAAAAACATAACCACGAAAAAAGTCCTTTAATATTCTTAATTAACCATTAATACTTACCTGTCCCTTTAAATAAATGATCCCACGCAATATCCTCGGAAATGTTCTATCAGTTACAATGTAACAAAGTTATTACAATATAACAACTTTGTTACATTGTAACTACGCCGCACCCGACGTCACTCACCGCCGCCGCCGCCGCCGCGTCTGCGCTGCAGGACCCGACAGAGCTCTGAGCTATAGCTCAGAGCTCTCGAAAGCATCTTTGTATTTGGGCTCCAAGGAGCCCCATTGGTCCTTAGCAGACCAATGGGGTTCCTTCTGATTTGAAGGAACCCCATTGGTCTGCTAAGGACCAATGGGGCTCCTTGGAGCCCAAATACAAAGATGCTTCTCAGAGCTCTGAGCTATATAGCTCAGAGCTCTGTCGGGTCCGTGCAGGACGCTAAGTCCCCGCCGGCTCCGCTGCCCTCCCCGCCTCTCCCACATGTCACCCACATGTCACCCACATGTGGGTGACATGTGGGTGACAGATGTGGGCGGGGTGGACAGCGGGAGCTGCGGGGACTTAGCGTCCTGCACGGACGCGTATGCGGCGGCTGAGCGGCGAGTGGCGTTGGGTGCGGCGTAGTTACAATGTAACAAAGTTGTTACATTGTAATAACTTTGTTACATTGTAACTGATAGAACATTTCCGAGGATATTGCGAGGGATCATTTATTTAAAGGGACAGGTAAGTATTAATGGTTAATTAAGAATATTAAAGGACTTTTTTCGTGGTTATGTTTTTTGTTCAATTAAAATACTTTTTCTAAGTGTCTGTGTGTTTATTTACTTTAACTCTTAAAGGAAATGGGTATGGGGTACAAGTACCTCTATACTCATTTCTCCTGGGAGGGGGGGTGGGCATCTGGGGGACCCCTTTTTAAAGGGGACTCCCAGATTCCACCATGAACCTCCCCCCCAGGAAATCGCGGCCTCCACCTCCACCGCCCATCGGAGGTGGAGAAGAGCCCCTTGTCCTTGGATTGGATAAGGGCTCGGAGGGGGAGGGGAAAGCTTGGCTGCCCCTCCCCTTCCGAGACCCCCCAATCCATGGACCATGCGGGCTGGTATAGTCAGGGTGCGGAGCCCCACGCGGCCGGTGCTCCGCATTCTGGCTATCCCAGCCTGCATGGGGGACAAGGGGTTAAAGAGGTCTGGGAGGGGGGACCCCACGTCGTTTTTTTTTTATATTTCCCACACTCAGAACGAAGTAAGTAAAACTCTTCCCACTTGGGGGAATCTATGAAAATAATACACTATTGTTACCTGTGCAAAAAAAACTGACATTTTCCGCATTTAAAAGACATTTTCGCCCTTGAAACTTAAACATCGATTTTCTCAAAAACTATAAGGTCTTTTTGAAAAAAATTTTTTTCCTCTTATTCCCACTGATCCCCTTAATATACCCTGGGAATTTGGTGTTCCTAAACTTTAAGCAGGCTTTGCTATTAACCGTTAAAGTCGGCGGGTTTTTAAATGTTTACATTTTTCCTTTAAAACTTTAACATCGATTTTCTCAAAAACTATAAGGTCTTTTTGAAAAAAAATTTTTTCCTCTTATTCCTCCTGATCTCCTTAATATATTCTCCAAATTTGAGGCTCTTAGCATTTAAGGGGGCTTTGCCATTAACCCTTAAAGTCGGCGGCTTTTTTATATTATACGGAGCGTTACGGTTTAACGCGAAATTACGGTAGCGTTTAATGCGAAATTACGGCATGATACGACTGTAATGCGAAAATTACGCGAAAATTACGCTTACGCGAAATTTCGCGAAATCCTTCTTCATTGCGATTATGTACTTACGGCCATAATCGTAATTACACTAATTACGCGAAATTTCGCAAAATCGTAATTAGGTCATTACGCTCATCTCTAGATATACCTGATTATTGGGGATCTGCAGAATCGCCAATAATCAAATATGTCTAACCTCTAGACACCTGAGTGTGTTAAGTGTTTTGGTGCAACAGTAACCTTTGGACCACCAGGGTAGCAGGTGGTCCAATAAGTAGAGAAGATTCTACTGCAGTCAAGGACACCTGGAGAGGGAGTCCCTGACTGATAAGGAGCAGTGTCCCCTCTGTAGAGCAGGGGACCCCTGCGGAAAGGCTGGACACCCTGACGGGGGTGACAGCCAGAAGGTCAAACAGGCCGGGTCGGCAACAGAGTATCAGATATGCAAAGTACCAAATAAGAGATCAGAAGAATAGTCAGGAACGCTACAGGTCATAACAGATATCAGAACAAGGCCTAGTCTGAGGTGTGAGGTCCGTGATCTCAACACCCTGGAACTATGCTAGAGAATAACACAGATGATATACAGTATTCCTAGTCTGGGGTGTGAGGGCCGTGATCTCAACACCCTGGAACTATGCTAGAGAATAACACAGATGATATACAGTAACTGGCTAAGTGTGGATTCCCAGGTCCTCCTGGTTCCACCACACTGAAGGATCTGACTAAGGTCTGAGTGCTAACACATAGGCATTCGCAACGCCAGACAACCAGCAACTGAACAGCAGGAGATATATATAGTAAAGCGCTCCACAGCGCCGCCCAGCTCCCATCAACCAATCACTGACTGAGCAGGGATCAGCTGACCGCCCTGATCAGCTGATCTTCCTCCTATTGGTATAAAGAGCTTGTCTTGCAGCATGCACGCGCGTAGCTCTCCATCTGTGTGCACTACTAGGTCCAGACAGCCCAGACACATGTTGCTGCAGGGAAACCGCCGCACTGGATGCGGAATCAGCCGCCTTACCGTCAGAACACGTTGCGGCCCCCGCGCTATTCCTCCCATGTGCACCACCAGTTCCAGACACATGCTAACGCGGACAAACCGCCGCTACAGACGCGGAATCAGCCGCCTTACTGTCAGAACATGCGGCGGCTTTTCCGCTATTCATCACAATTACTATATAATAAATAATTTTGTTACCTTCATGTTCACTTTCTTTCAACAAATAAAATGGCTGTAACAATAATCTTGTATGCTCTCGTCTGTATAGGTAATGAACAGCAGATACTGTTACAGTAAATGCTCTCACTCTAGTAGTGCTGACAACCAAATGCATTCTGCAGAAACTATGTGCTACAAAAATATTGAGGCAACTATTATGACTTCCTACTGTATCTTTCTCTCTCTCTATCCATCTGGTCTGATGCTTTAAAAAGGGTAAAAAAAACACACGTTTCCAGTTTTCTCTTCAACTACCCATGCAGGTTCAAAAGAACTGGAGACAGTAAAAATGTTTCTTTTCCCACCACCATTGATTACTTATTAAATCTCTCCAAAGTCACTCTTTTTTACTTCATCAACTAATTACCCCACTAACACAACCTTTCCTTAATAATCACCATAACTGCGATCTGCCAAAGAACACTACTCACTCTCTTCCTACCTCTTTAAGCTGCAATACTGTCACCAAAGCAGAAATATAAATAATAGAGTCTTGAAGCGGGAGAAAATTGACCAAGAGCAGCCAGCATTTCTTGTCATGAGGATTTCTCTACTCAGCTGTCCGTAGGCTTGAGTATTTACTTCTCAATCTGAGACAGTAGCTGTGACACTCATACTATACCCCATAGTGCTGGCACTACTGCCACAGTCAGATTTTTTAACATGGGTTCAACTGTATTCCATTACCTAGAAACACATGGGCCCATATGCAATATGAGTTTTCTCCTACGTTATATTTTTGAACTTGTCAATAAAATGCTTTTTAAGCCACCAGAAAGCAAGGCAATGCTCAAAATAATTTTGATAGTACCTTTTCACCTACTTTTTGGTACTATTTTTAGTTGAAAAGTGCTAGAATGTTATTTAAAATCGAAGATGAAAAATTATCTCCTAGGATAAAACTCAGGTGAAAAAGAGAATTGCATATGGTCCATGGGCCCATATGCAATTAACTTTTTTTCATGAGTTTTCTCCAAGGTGATTTTTTAAAATTGTCAATAAAATGCCTTGAAACCCACCAGGAAGCAAGAAAATACTCAAAATAATTTTGACAGTACTTTTTCACCAACGTTTTGGTACTTTTTCAGTTGCAAAGTACTGAAAGTTATTTTAAATAAAAGATGAAAAATTATCTCCTAGGAGAAAACTCGGGAGAAAAAGAGAATTGCATTTGGGCCATGGTGTCAGCTGTATCCTCCTGACCTACAAAGCGCCACTGTGATCTGTGAGTGACAGCAGGTGTGCAAGCATGGTTGGCTGTGCAAGTTGGTGCACGTGTGTGTTACTGGAGTTAGGCTGAAACTATCACTGCCAGGTCCCTTATGAGAGCTAGAAACCTGGTCTAAGGAACTACATTCTCCTTTCCTGTTATTGTACTATGGGCACTTGTCCTTTTATAACATATTTATGTTACACTATCAAATAATTTGCTATATTTATTGTTTAAATTAATAAAGCTTGTTCTAGGAATCACCCTTCTTGGGTATACAGAGCTAAAAGAACCTTATATATGTCATAATTTTATTTGTTTCAAAAATAAGGTGAGGTGAGATGAGTAGCTCTGAGTCTAACTTACCTGGAGCATCTCAGGATAAGTTACGTATTCGGCGATTACAAAAGCAGGAGCCAGTGACTTCAGGTGAAGAATGGGAAAACTGGGAGATGTAGAAACAAAGAGCAGCCTAGCATACAACTGTTTACCAAGATACAAACCCAAACATTACTCATCTTCTCAAGGTTAAAATGTTTAAGAAAATAGCTTTGCTTTGCTGACATGGATTAATGTTGCCTATTTGTGCTCACATTTAGCTAAGATCTCTCCTGTTCATTGTACAGCAGTCTGTAATATGGTGTTTTCATTGTCCCATAGATATAATGTTAGTAAAATATAGCACTTTAGAGACTGAAGGAAGAAAAAAACACAGAGGATAATTTATCTTATATCTTTGCCAAGGTGTCGTAGAGCTGAACCATCCTTCAAGACCTGATGTTAAAGTTGCTAATATTTTGTGTATCCATTGTAACACGGGGATAGTTTCCTCAGGCAACACCCAAAACATGTAGTGTGAGCTTCTGAGAGTAGGGGATAGATAAACGGTCAATAGTATATATATTTAAGGGACAGACTGTTCAATTGAGCGGACACAAAACTGCTTTTTTTTACGTTTTTAAATATAACACAAAAATGTGGAATATCTTAAAGTATTTTTTTTTAAGTAGAAGGAAAGATATAATTATTTGTCTTATCAGTTTATTTTCACTTAAGTTTCACTTAAAGCTCACAACAACATAAGCAGTTCTGGAAGTGGAGAGTTTTCACCCCAAACATATTATATAGGTTATTACTTTCAGCATTCTAATGACTTTAATGAAATAGCTCCAATTTTATTAAGTGTCATGAATACTGCATTGTAATAATACCCAATAGCACAAACACCGGTTCAGTGTAACGGCTCGGCTATCGCTCCTCGTGGCAGCATATTTTTCTACACGCGAGTGCGGATGGCTGCAGAGTTGAGCTTGCCAATCACTTCTACCACAACACAACTTCTTTGATCAACACCGCCTGGGGATGCTGCTCCAGAGCATACGCCGTAAGGACATCTCCCCGCCTCAGACTTTCAGCCCGGTCCCCATCTAACAAGAGGGAAACAAATGATTACAGGCTGTTTTACCCAGCAACAATCATCTACAAAGAGGTAAGACCTTTCCTGGTTAGCTACTGTAGGTTATTCCTTACAGCAAATTATAATTACTTTGTTGGAATAGCTCCAACTTTATACATTGCTATGAATTCTGCATTATTATAATATGAGTATAATGGACATTTTTAAAAGCAATATTTTGACTTAAAGGAAAACTATTTTACAAAAGGGTTATTAGAGAGCAGCTTAGGTAGATAGAAATTAGTTAAATAGTTACAAAAATATAAAGGAAAAAAAATCACCTTTGTTTTTAATTACAGCCCTACATCACAGAGATCTGAAACACAATATTGCCATTTATCCATAATTAAAGAGGTGACTAAAAAAAAAACCTATACCACTTTTAGGAGGAATAGAACTAGAAGTTTCTTCTCACTTTTTCTACAGTATCACAATAAAGATTTTTATTGTATGTGTATATGTGGTGCATTTGTTTTAGATTTTTGCTCATCTTTAGCTTTTGCCATTATCACTGAACAATACTTGTATAAGGATTAGAATTCTTCACTTGATGGTGCTTGCTCTAATCTTTTGTGTAGCAAACAATGATGTGTAAAGGACAATCCTTGCAGGGACAGTGGCCCATATGCAATTAACTTTTTTTCCTGATTTTTCTCCAAGCAGATACTTTTTCCTCTTCTATTTAGAATAACTTTTCAGCACTTTACAATTGAAAACATACCAAAAAGTAGGTGGGAAAAGTACTATCAAAACTATTTTAATATTATTGTAATGATCTGCGCTGCTGTCTGCACTGGCAGACAGCTGTTTGACCATTTTTTAGGTCTGAGTGCTGCAGGTCTCTGGAAAAGAGACCTGTCTTCACTCTGCAAGTTTCAGAGCTGCTGTTCTGGGAAGGAATTTGCATACACTTGTCATGCAAATCGCTTAGCTGCTTCCTTTGATGGCTTGCAGTATAAATGCCATTTCTTCCCAGAATTCCCTGCTGGTCATACTGGTTTGTTTCTGCTTACTTACCTGGAGTGTCAGCCTTTGCAAATCGTTTGCTAAGATTATCTTAGAGTAATTCCTTGGGAGTGCACTAGGCATTCCTTCTAGCGTAGTCAGATTGTATTATCTGTTTTGCTTTGTACTGTCTATCTGTTGCGATTGTCTTGTTGCCAGCGGCAGTTGACAGGAAATCGTACTGTCTGTTTGGATCGCATTCGCCCTAGCGGTAGTGGCGGTGGTTCCTTCTGTCTGGGAGTGTAGGCCAGAGCTGTGGTTGCTACTGGCTACTCCTTCTGTCTGTCTTGTCTGGAGCGAACGCTTGCTGTAGGCTCAGTGAAGCAACCGTTTAGCAAGCGTTCACGTTCTCTTTTCGTTTTTGTTACATCGGTTAGTTAGGGTTGGCATGCTTTGTCTCAGTTGCGCTTTTCGTGCAGAGACAGCGCCATTAGCGTGCTTTGTCGCTGTTGCGCTTTTTGCACGGCGACCGCGCTTAGCGAGTGCGTTTGTTATTTTCCTTGGCGTTCTGATCATTGTTATTTGCTGTGTCTTTCTTGCTACATTTGTGCTCTGTCTTACTTGGTCTTGTGTCACTATTGGCAATCGCCACTCTTGCGATTGCATTCCCACTGCGTTTCCGCTGTTGTGTTTTCGACGTCGCCGGGTGGCGGCTAGATTGGTGGACACACATACATTCTGTCTCTGTGCTCACTTTCTCTCCACAGGTGCATAGCACCAAAGCTGGGTTCTGTCGTTTTATACGCTTGTGGAGGACTTCCGCAGTGTCAGCTGACCACGGAGATAATTCCGCAATCGTTACAATTATCTTGCTTGATGATTTAAATTGCATTTTACTGACAAGTTTGAAAATATCACATAAGAGAAAAATAGGAGAAAAATAGGAGAAAAAGTTAATTGCATATGGGCCAGTAGTTGGATAGCAGTGTAAAATAGTTCCTTAATTACCTACGGAACTGATATTGGGGTGTACACTTTGATATGTACTTGTCAAAGAAATTATATAAAAAAAAAAATATTTGAGTTGAATTGGGTTGTTAAAACTCTCCCACACCTGGAGATGAAAGACATGAACTATTGATTTAAAAAACAAAAAACAAAATACAATATATAAACAACCTGAAAATAGAACAACCTGAATGTTCCCCCTAATGAGTTATAGATTAAACAAACTTCTTGGTAAATGGCAGCACATCAAGTCCATTATTTTGCGGGTGTTTTTCACATGGCACCTTTTATGTTTTCTGAGCCTATTTGTTTGGTGGTGGAGTGCCTCTTTAACTTTACAACAACCGACAAACCACCGTTTTCACTCTAGACCATCGTTATAGGTGCCAGGGAATAGGTTAAATTATTGGATTCTATCCCACTTCCTTTTCAAGTCCAGATGTGTAGGAATAGGATGGTATAAGGATCACTGCTATGAAACGCCGATGTAGGAGTGAGGTCTTGTGTACCTCCTATAGTCTCTGCTCAGAGAGAGGGGCAGAGGCAGTGGTGGTAAAAGGACTACCCAATTGAAAGATGCTAAAAAGTGAATTGAGGCAATGCCAAACCAGTTCATTCACATTGATGGTATTGCCACCTTAAATACGCCATGAAGTAAGTCATGGCGAAGCAACCATACAATGAAAGGTACTGAATGTGTGTGTCTGGGCTCAGCCCACTGCTGTTGAATTTCATGCCTTCATTTCTATTGGGAGAGATGCAATCATGCTGTTGCTCCATTGCACTTATAAGCACCTATCATTTATCTGGGGTGATGAGAAAGCTGTTAAAGCGGACCTGAACGTAGAATGTTTTCTCTGCTCTAAAAAGATACACAGCAGCAATATATACTGTACATACAAACTTTTTTGGAATAAATCCTCCAAGTTTTGCACCTGACATGCTAACCGGTGGGACTATCCAACAATAAAAATACAAACATAAGTAGTTTCACAACACCAAAAACATTATTTCAATGTATTTCATGAATCAATGTTTACTTACTCAGAAAGTCAGATGCAGGCTACTTTAACAATGCATTTCTATAAGTAATTACTAAATAAGTAATAATATAAGGTCTTAGCCTATAAAACTGCCAGAACAGGTTAAGTAACAAAAGAAAGAGAAGGGAAGGAACATAGTGAAGGAGGGGGCACTTTTACAATTAAAGGTGACAGAAAAAGTTTTTTTAGATTTGTTTTCGACAGATATTAGCAACATTTCCCAATTCATTGACTATATTCCTTCATCTAGGTTACTCTCAGATCAATGTTCTTCATTCTGTGGCAGTTTCTGAATAAATGTCAAATTTATGAGTAGAAGTGTGAGTAATGTTACATGTGCATTGTAAAGAACAGAACTGTTCATAACATATGTACTGGGAAAACCAGAAGGAAATTTCCATCACCTTAATTAAATCTTAGCCTTTATTTTTCCATTTTGTGCCCCTTAATACGTTTTAAACTGACATTCTTAAAGTTTAAATACATTTAAAATGATAAAACCTTCCTTCAAGCCGAAAGACAATTTGAGCATCAGGAATATTTATCAACTCAAACTTTTCTTTTCTGTGCCAAGGTTTCTACTACAAATTTATATCCCTGTCTTATAAGATAAGCAGTGTCATTGCCTATGCATTTCAAGGGAGCTTATTCATCACTTGTGGACATAGTTAGATGCCCTAATGATAAAGCCAATATGTTTGAGGTATAACACTTTACAATCTAGAAGAACATTATTTAAAATGAACAGATATCAACCTGCAACCTATCTCTGGGATTTACAAAGTAATATTTCTTTTTTAATTGAACCATTAGACTAGTGATTTGTGTTCACGCCTCAATGGCAAAGCTAGACACTTTTAAGAAATTAGCAGTAGTTATTTAAAATTAACGGTGGAGCTATAACATTGATTTTCTAAATACCGGTATGTAAATAAATACATCATAAGTGCATTATTTTGTTTACAGGATTTATTATGGAAACAGCAAATTACAATTGCATGAGGTAGCTACTAGCATACATTTATGAAGCAACAGTATCCAGGATCTATTAATTTGTAAAAGACATTTGCACTTAAAAAATAAATAAAAATAAAGATTTGTGTAAGAGATGGATGGTGGAGCAATGTAACTCTATTGACATCAGTATATTAACTGGCAATACTGGGAAGTGGGAACTTGCCCATGTTTTGTAATCAGATCAATGACTAAATAGTCACCTCGCCCCCTACATTTGGATCATGAAAGCGTAAATGAGGCGATATGTGACATGATGAGATAAACATGTGTATGTAGAGTACAAAACATACAGTATTAATAACTAGGCTGTTTTACTTGTTTTATTTTGCTGCCTGAAAGAGTTCATTTTTAGACATGGAAGTAACAGCTTCTGTCTTGTTGGTACCTATAGTAATATGGAATATAGTCGACATCACTGATAAGCAATATACAGCCATACACATTTTCCTGGCAGAATACAACTACTGAGAGCAGAGAGAGATAGAAAAAGGTCGATACTTCATGTATTTTCATTAAGGGACACTTAATAACTAAAAACAAAATGATCATTTTTAGGAGAAGGAGTAGGAGGATGAATACAATTGTTTATCTCATCAGTTTATTTTCACCTGGGGTTCACTTTAAAGGTTATAAGATGCCATATGGAAATCATATAGAATATCCCCTTATCACTATTATTAGTAGGGTTGTGGATGAGAGGTGACTAATAAATCAGTGATCAAATCACACAACAAGGATGTAGATTGTAATCTAAAGGACATTTTATGAAATGTTAAATTACAGATCCAATCCTCTATATCCATTGTTTGGTTCCCATTACCAAAAGTGGTATGTGTACCTCCATTAAAGAACCTGTGAAAAAAAAGATCTAACTCTAGTATGGGCAATCATTAACCTTCTGCACTCAAGATGAGCTGGAACTCTACTAGTAACAAAAATAACTTGGTTGCAAAATTGTGCACTACTTTCAGAGTTAGAGTGTAACTACTTTAGAGTGTAATGCATTGCCTTTGATGTATTGCATTCGCTACCATAGTTTAGTGAATCTACCACATTTTTGTTTCGTATGCATCATATTTGTTTTACTTTCTATGCCATTAGTCTACAATGCATTGCTGAATTGGTAACAAATAACAACTGAACTGGATACATTAAAAGCAGCAATAAGTCATTCTATGATGTTACCCTTTGCAATTAGAGCATCATTGCAATTGATAGATACATGGGATGAACAATGTAATCTATAAGACCAGTTCTAAATTGCATTCTAAGTAATGCTGTTCTTCCTGAGCAGTCAGACTATTTTATCGATTCATCCAGAGGCAGAGTATAGCGATTAATGTATAATAAACAATGTATGTATTTCATAAATAAAACAATTGTACCATGCAGAGAAAAAGAGCAAACAGTATTATTCATAGTTATCTGAACAACATAAAATGCATGTCACAGTAGACCGATGGGAAATGTCTTCCTAGTCTTTTTAAACATTTTTTTCATTGAAATCCTCATATATAAGCCTTAATAAATATCCCCTACATATTTGTAAGTGCATGTTGAAGTCTAGCTCCCCTTTCATTGCAAACAAGAAAGAGTCTTGTCAGGACCAGTATATTTCAGAAACCTTCTCCTTTAGTCTATCTCCCACTTTCCATAAAGTAAAGCTGATTAGGTGTTGCTGTCCATGCGGGGAGAACAGATATTTGGCAATTGGGATACTAAATTCCTTATAGCTGGGAGCACACTGACCTGCACAAAATAAGCAGTTACTGCACAGAGAAATAATGATGCAAAAATTAAAAACATCCACATCAGTAAACTTTTGACACAGCGGCGAAGGAAGAATAATTTAACAGCCCTTATTCAATTTACATTTTCTCCTAGGTGTTATTTTCACACCTTATCAATAAAATACCATGTAAAGAAAAAATTCCCATTTTAACTAGTATTCATGTAAAGCACTATAGGTAATGCTAAAACCGCCGCATCCCTGCTGAACAACGAGGGGTTTATACTCCCAAATCCGCTCTGCAAAATCCATGACTTTCTTGGTCGTGGATTTTACTGCTCATGGAGGCAGAGCTTTGAGCTGCAGCTCTGCCTCCATGCGTGTCAATCCACCGCAGATCTCCGCCTCTCCCCCGCCCCTCTCAGTGAAGGAAGATTGAGAGGGGTGGGGAGAGGTGGCGATCAGCGGGGATTGACGTGCCAAGAGGCAGAGCTGCAGCCATAAGCTCTGCCTCTATGAGGAAGTGCTCACCGGATCTAGCAGAGGGGATTTGTGGGGTATCAACCCCTCGTTTTGCTGCGGGGATGACCTATAGTGCTTTACATAAATACTAGTTGAAAACGTGAATTTAGACTCACTTCAGAGTCTCTTTAAGCCACCAGCAAGCAAGAAAATATTCAAAATTATTTGCAGAGTGCTGAAAAGATACTTTAAACAGAAGATTACAAAATATCTTCTTGGAGAAATAATATAGTAGTAGAAAATGGAAATATAATCAGGCTCAACATATCTCAAAAACCATAGCAGGCTGCACATTGAGCTGGGGTTGGGCTGAAAGGGGATTTTAATAAAATTGAACTGCAAAATAAATAACTATGTAATATTCAAGCACCTTTTTAAATGTAAGTGTGATTACACAGTTCAGCTTTAACCCAAATTTTTGGATAGCATGGGAAGTGGTTAGAACCTGTTTAGGGAGTTGTGTTTAATTATTTATCACCTGGAAACCTCCATGGCTCACTTTACAATCCGAGAGAGTGAAAGCGAGGAAAGACAGTGTACATCATAAATATACAAAATACAAAATTGGTACAAAATACAGAACTGGTAATCACAGTGACAAAAGTAACATGATGAATAAAATGTATCAGCACCTGGATTGGGGATGTGGGGCACCTATGCTAGCTCACCAATTGCTGGCTAACTTTTTCTTAAGCCCCTACACATAGCTAACTTATACTGGGGGCACACATACTGTATACCTTGTTAACCTATACTGGGGGGCTCCTGTACCTTGCTAGCCTGTAGTAGGGGACTCCTTTACCTAGCTAGTCTATACTGGTGGAACACCTGTACCTAATCTGCTGAGGATTCTGGAGCTGTGTGGGCAGGATGCAGCGATCAATGGACAGAGGCTTGGTGAGTATCAGCGCCTGGATCGGGGGTGGGGGGCATGTATACTAGCTCCCCAATTGCTGGCTAACTTTTACTTACTTTACAGCCTGCATGTTAGGGGGTCTTACCGACAGGTTATACAGCGGGCTGCTAGCTGTCCAATGGCATTTCAGCTAGTAGTAAAAATGTCTCCTGATTTCAGCCCCTGCGCTAAACAAAGAGAGGCATCAGCTGTTCTTCTACATGCAGAGGCGGTCCTGTGCTGTGCCTGTGTAATTGGAGAGGGGTCCTTCATCTACAAAGTATCTGCCTGACTAAAATCAGGAAACCGCTTGACTACTAGCTGAAATGCCATTGGACATCTAGCAGCTCGCTGTATATAACCAGTTGGTAAGCCCCTCACATGCAGCCTGTCATGAATGTGTAAACAGCAGTGTGATTTATTTTCTAACTAATTCTTAACCCTTTAGTATCCCTTTTACTATCTTTATCTTCAGTATAAATAATTTGTAGTTTTATTTTTTTATACGTTTTGCGATAGTGGTTCTTTAATGATGTGAAGTGCTGGCTACTGACAAATAAATCCTACCAGCAAAGGTACAGTTCCAGACTCCTGCCTTGTCTTCTGTTCTAATAAATTGTGTGTAAAAGAAATTGGGCTTGATTCACAAAGCGGTGCTAACAGTTAGCACGCTGGTGAAAAAGCCCATTATCACGCCTAAACTCAGTTTAGGCATGATAAGTTTAGGTGTGATAAGTTTAGGCGTGATAAGTTTAGGTGTGATAAGTTTAGGCATGATAAGTTTAGGCGTGATAAGTTTAAGCACCAACTGGGTAAGCACCGCAGTGCACAGCTGATCAAAAGTTTTGCGCTAGCAAAGTCTGGTGCACTTTGCATAGAGTTTAATGGCGCTGCTTTGCGTGCGGGACTTTGCGCATGATCTAAACTTATCTAAACTTATCACACCTAAACTTATCACGCCTAAACTTATCATGCCTAAACTGGCTTTTCACCAGTGTGGTGCAATGGTTATCACGCCTAAAGTCTCTAACTGGGTTAGCACCGCTTTGTGAATCAAGCCCTTTGTCTGCTGAGTTTACTTTTTTCATATGCACTTTTTATGCTATTCAAAACTTATTTATAAAATGTAACATTGTTCTTTCCTGCCTTAGTCAATTTCATATGAATATATGTGAATATGGTGTGGTGAACATTACGGAAAGTCGTGCGCAATTGCCAACGATTTTTCGTATGGTCCTGCACAATTACTGTCAGTCTTTTTCCTTCTCTTCTCTTCAAAACAGAGCCCCTCACCCCCTCCACCTCCTCCAGCTTTTCACACGTAGCTGGCGACACATAGGTGTTACAAGCTAGGACCAAATGGTGACCATGAAGTAGCTTCAGCTCATCTCCCCAGAAACCAGCTCGAACTGGCAGAGATAAGAGATTCCCTCCAAAATCATACAATCAAACAAAGAGAACTTTTATGTATTTGTAATTCAAAATAGCCTTGTCGCAGAAAGACAAAAAACACATTTTCTGATACCTAGAAATCAGTTCGAACATTCACCTGAATTACAATTTTCTAACTATCAGGAATCAGTAGAGAAACGGCTTTATCCGGCCTGCGTAGAGCAAATACAATAGAATAGGCATGTATAGCCTCGTTTGATACAGGGTCGCAGGCCGCTTATGAATATAGCCTCGGATTTGCGATGTGCCAATCTGGGGCGGAGTCCCACAGATTATTAATAATTGGTACATTTTCCTGCTCTGAGTCTGGGGGTGGCAACCTTGCTGCCAGGAGATAACCATGCCTTAAACACACCTACTTTCCAGGTAGTGACAGCCCAAAACTCAGGTCCTATAAAAGTGGGGCGGGACCAAACCCGCCCAGTTCTCCAAATTCCATCGACCAGGAACGTCCATGCAGTCGTTTAAGGAGAGCCGACGCCTGCTGTGTTCAAGGACCCTTAACATTAATGCCTACTTTTAAACTGGACTCTTTTTCTTTATTCTTCAAATGGACTGCTCAGCATAACTAAGTAAGAACTTACTGATTTTATTCCTTTTTATTTTAAAGCTCTGTGTGTATATGTTAATTGGTGTATATAACTGTATGTAATGCATTTTTGTTATTAAACATTTTAAAAATCATTTAGCGGTTATGACCTGTTGCTGAACATACACAATCGTACCTATTCTCGTGAAATCGCTACCCTGTGGTTAATAGAAGTGTGCCTTTATAACCCGTATGCGAGAACCCGGTCCAGATATAACGATCTGACCCAGGTTCCTGCATACTGCTAAGGGTTAATAGAGCGTTCTCGAAGTCTTACTATAATTACAGTTGCAGGCTGTGCAACCCGCTTGGTGGCAGATCTTTGAATTGTATGTGCGAGGTGAGGTGAACTGACTCGCTCCCTCCGCGAGTCAGTTCATCAAATTGCGGAGTCGGGTTACCCTTTATGATAAACAAAATGACCGTGTGAGAGGATTTCTGACGCTGATCGATTGACCCCATCCGCAGACCGGCCTTTCGGTCTGTGACATATGGGTGTCCAGTTTATATAAGCATGTTTTTCCTTTTCTTAATGCACTACACTGGAAATACCTTAACATTAATTTCAAAAGAAGATGAATGTAAAAAGAGCATGTCCAATGTTAGCAAGTTACATTATTTCTGTTGTTATTGTTCAGCTTTCACAAATGATAAAATCTCTTGCCTGAGCACTCTGCTCTTATTTGCCAGGCATAGATTGCTCTTTATACAACTAGGAGATGTATTCCAGGTGAATTGTGTGTGAAGAGGAATAAAATATTTTTACTACAAAATTATTTAAAAAATAGGTCTCTTAGTTTCTATTAATCAACTGTGGATGTGAAATGAGGCCTCCCACAGCAGGTTTCCCTGCAGTAATGGAATGTAAAATCCATGTTAATTAAAATGAAGCTCTACTTTTGCAAAGTGAAAACAAATACAATAATGTGCAATAGCAAGGCGTGATAAACCCTGGTCCCTGAACTATGTATGGGGAATGTGGTACTGAAAATGTCATTATCCTTGTTTTACTAATAGGTCAGAAGAAAATCTACCATAGCCTCAATTCACTAAGCAGTTTAGACTAGTCTACTGGTGTTTTTTTGTCTACTGATGGTTTGGTGTAAATCAGTTGCATCAAGAGGGAATTCACTAATAATTACCGAATGTTTTAGACCTGTTTTTTGACCTGGTCTAAAACATTCGGTAATTAGGTTGGTAAAGCAGGGGAAATGATCAAAAGATGCAATTCACAAACAAGTAGCTATGACTGATATCCTTCTCCTCTGATGAGCTCCCTTCTGGATACAATTATACTCCTGAATGATTAATTCAAAAGGTTCCATCCTCACGTCTAAAGGCGTGTACACACGCCGGATTCCTGCAAACCACGGTCGTCAGACCCGCCCGCGGGGTGGCTGTTCTGCTGACAGTTTGCCAGTGTGTACAGTCTGTTGGCAGGCTGATAAGGCTGGTTTTGACTGATACGCCGAGGGGATCAGTCAAAACCAGCCTAATCAGCCTGTGGACAGACTATACACACTGGCAAACTGTCTGATGGCCCGTCGTTTACAGGAATCCGGCGTGTGTATGCGCCTTTAAATACCTCACATAATTACTTTATCAACATAAATCAGCTGCTCTAATCTCTGTCAGAAAAAGTGGGTGTGGTTACTCCTTGTTTGCCTTTGTGAATTGCTACTTTTGATCACTCCCCCTGCTTTGCCAACCTAATTACCTAATGTTTTAGACCAGGTCTAAAAACAGGTCTAAAACATTACACCAAACCATCAGTAGACTAAAAACCATCAGTAGACTAGTCTAAACTGCTTAGTGAATTGAGGCCCATGTAGAAACCATGAGCCTGATTCACTATAGTACAGTGCACTATAGTGCTGCAGCTAAAGCTAACAACATTTTGGGATGCATTAAAAGGGAAATAAAAACTCGAGATGCTAGCATAATATTGCCCCTGTTTAACACTCTAGTAAGGCCACATCTGGAATATGGAATTCAGTTCTGGGCACCACATTACAGGAAAGATAATGCAGTTTTAGAGCAGGTGCAGAGACAAGCAACAAAACTGATACATGGGATAAAAGGTCTCACTTACCAAGAAAGGTTAGATAAACTGGGTTTATTTAGTCTAGAGAAAAGATGCCTTAGAGGGGATCTAATTAACATGTATAAATAATACATCATAGGGTAATATAAAAGCTTGGCGGATGAACTTTTTGTCCGTAGGCCTTCTCAAAGGACTAGAGGACATGATCTACGCATGGAGGAAAAACGTTTTAGCCATTTAGTTAGGAAAGGGTTCTTTACAGTAAGAGTGATTGAGATGTGGGATGTATTGCCACAGGAAGTAGTTATGGCAAATTCTATACCTGCATTTAAAGGGGGCTTAGATGCTTTCCTTGTGTTGAAAGACATCCATGGCTACAATTACTAGGTAATGCCTAATGATGTTGATCCAGGGATTTTATCTGATTGCCATCTGGAGTCAGGAAGGAATTTTTTCCCTTTTGGGGCTAATTGGACCATGCCTTGTAAGGGTTTTTCACCTTCCTCTGGATCAACAGGGATATGTGAGGGAGCAGGCTGGTGTTGTACTTTGTTATCTGGTTGAACTCAATGGACGTATGTCTTTTTTCAACCCAAATAACTATGTAACTATGTAGTGTTGCCGTGTGCAGGTAGTGCTTGGCAATTTTACCATTGCTACCATAGCTCATGATTTGAATCAGATTACTTACAGTATATCTGCTTATTTCTGCTTATTTCTGAACTGTAAAACCTAGCCCTGCCAAAATATTGTCCTAAGAAAATTGGTTCCATCCTCATGTCTAAAGGCGCGTACACACGCCGGATACCTGCAAACAACGGTCGTCAGACCCGCTCGCGGGGTGGCCATTCTGCCGACAGTTTGCCAGTGTGTACAGTCTGTTGGCAGGCTGATCAGGCTGGTTTTGACAGATACGCCGAGGGGATCAGTCAAAACCACCCTTATCAGCCTGTGGACAGACTATACACACTGGCAAACTCTCTGACAACCCGTCGTTTACAGGAATTTGGCGTGTGTATGAACTTTAAATACCTCACAGAATTACTGGCATTGATGGTGTTTAGATTGAACCTCCAGACTAAAAATCTGCTTAGCAGCACTGAAAAGGCTTGGTGTTTCTTTAACAGTTTCACAGTATGAGAACTTTGTTTTTCTTACCCAAGCCTCATGTTTAGCTGCACAGAAGAAAACTGCCCGAGCATTTTTCCCTTGATGCTGTGCAAAGCAAGATGGGATTCCTGAAGTTGTCGTTCTCCTTCTGCTGTTTTGGCACAAATTTATTTTTTTAATGTTATTTGAAGCCTAGCACGCGCAGTTGGGAGGGGTGATCAGGACTCGGGACAGTTGGAACTGTGTCTCATGCTCCCTGTCACCTCCTTTCAACCAAAAAGATGGCTGCCCCCATGAAAAAGATGGCTGCCCCATGAAATCCCAAACATTTGCCTGTTCTTTTAAAACCGGGTGGGTGTAATAATGAATGCGGACACGGCTGCCGGCAGCTCCGGGCAGCTACGCACTTCCGCATTACCTGATTGCATCCCCGGCTTCCCCACGGATGTGAGCCAGTGCAGCGCTTCCAGCCATCCCTCGGGGCGAGCGTGCACAGCTCAAAACTGCCTTTATAGGCTCAGGAGACTCTTGTGAGGTGGCTCAGCTAACAATTTTGAAGCCTCTGATTGTCTGAAAATCGGGGGCGTGCTTGCACGTTACCCCAAGTATATAAGACTGGACTTTTCAGTTGTCCAGTGTCCGTGATAGCTTTCAGGTCACTGAGCGCTGGACCTTGCTCTGCTACAGAGTCTAGTTTAGTTTTGCTGTGATAGATATATATGCAGTGTTTGCAATATATATTTATCCTTAGTTAGTATTGTATATTGTATATTGTTAATCATTTTCTGTGTATGTCCCGGCAAGCCCTCCACTATTGATTAAAGTCTTATCCACCTGTACTACAGTCATCTGATACCTGATATTGACCTCGGCTAGCCTAACGACCTTGTCTCTGTCTTATCCTTAACAGTACCTCAGACATCTGATTTATGTGTATGACTTTGGCCTGTTAAACGTTTAGCATCTGATTTCCAGTGTATGATCCTAGCCTGTAATTGACATTGCTCTGTCTTAGTCCCTTTGTACTGCAAATCTGACTTTACGTGTATGACCTCTGTTAACGATCTGACCTCGATTTTCGTATTTTCTGTGTAACTGGTTAGTTTGTAGTGGTGCTCAAATACCCCTTTTCAAAATTCGAGTTAGGTCGAATTCGAATAGTAAATTATTCGAGATCAGTCGAATATTCGAGTCGAATAATTTTTACTATTCGATTCGACTTTGGAATTCGAGCTCACTATTCGAGTCGGTATTTGAGCTCATTATTCGAGCTGACTATTCCAAATGGCCTTAAATAGCTTCCAACACTTGTTTTGAGGGTGAATGATGCAAGAAACCTCTTTTTTTCCAAGTAACAACAGCAAGTGATTATGTGGGGATGTTCCTTTAAAAAAAAAAAGTTGAAAAGAGAAGTTGTGTCCAGAAATTTGTTCAGTACTGTATATACTTCTTCTTCTTCTTCTTTATCTTCTATATCTTCTTCTTCTTCTTCTTCTTCTTCTATATCTTCTTCTTCTATATCTTCTTCTTCTATATCTTCTTCTATATCTTCTTCTTCTTTTATATTGTCTTCTTCTTCTTCTTCTTCATCTTCTTCATCATCATCTTCTTCTTCTTCATCTTCTTTTTCTTCATCTTCTTCATCTTCTTCTTCATCTTCTTCATCTTCTTCATCTTCTTCATCTTCTTCTTCTTCTTCTTCTACATCTACTTCATCTTCAACTTCTTCATCTTCTTCTTCTTCTTCTTCATCTTCTTCATCATCTTCATCTCCTTCATCTTCTTCATCTTCTTCATCTTCTTCTTCTTCATCATCTTCATCTTCTTCTTCATCTTCTTCTTCTTCATCATCTTCATCTTCTTCTTCTTCATCTTCTTCATCTTCTTCATCTTCATCTTCTTCATCTTCTTCTTCTTCTTCTTCATCTTCTTCATCTTCTTCTTCATCTTCTTCTTCTTCATCATCTTCTTCTTCTTCATCTTCTTAATTTTCATCTTCTTCATCTTCTTCATCTTCTTCTTCTTCATCATCTTCATCTTCTTCTTCATCTTCTTCTTCTTCATCATCTTCATCTTCTTCTTCCTCATCTTCTTCTTCTTCATCTTCTTCATCTTCATCTTCTTCATCTTCTTCATCTTCTTCTTCTTCATCTTCTTCTTCTTCATCTTCATCTTCTTCTCCTTCTTCTTCTTCTTCTTCTTCTTCTTCTTCATCTTCTTCTTCTTCTTCTTCATCTTCTTCTTCTTCATCTTCTTCTATATCGTCTTCTTCTTCACTTATTTCTCTTTTCAAATTTTTTTTTTAAAGAAATGCAGCTATTTTTGAGCGTAACAAATAGCTGGTGGCGCACGCATGTTGGAAGCGCCATTGTATGTGCTCCCTGGCAGTGGAAACACACAGACAGCAGGAGGTAAATTCAGCAGCAGGAGGAGGAGGATGAGTGTGTGGCAGCAGGCAGTCAATGAGGCAGGCAGCGTGACATAATAGCCCTGGTACCTAGCGGTGATACCAGGGCTGTAAATAAACACAGCAGGCAGGAGGTCCCAGACAGCGGTCGTGCAGCCCACATTGTGTCCAATACACAACTGGGACAACACAGTTTTCAACCCGGGCACCTCAGAAAAATTAAACCTTTTTTTTTTTTTTATGGTTTTGTAGTTTTGGTTTTACAACCAATTACACAGATATAGCTATTTTTTTACGTAATAGCTGGTGGGAGAGTGGCAGCAGAAGGTAAATCTGTGTACCCTGGCGTTGGGAAACACAGACAGACAGACAGCAGCAGCAGCAGCAGGAGGAATGGAGGAGTAATGTGAGCAGCTATTGTTTGACGTAATAGCTGGTGGCAGAGTGGCAGCAGAAGGTAAATCTGTGTACCCTGGCGTTGGGAAACACAGACAGACAGCAGCATCAGCAGGAGGAATGGAGGAGTAGTGTGAGTGTGGCAGCAGGCAGGCAGCGTGACATAATAGCCCTGGTACCTAGCGGTGATACCAGGGCTGTAAATAAACACAGCAGGCAGGAGGTCCCAGACAGCGGTCGTGCAGCCCACATTGTGTCCAATACACAACTGGGACAACACAGTTTTCAACCCGGGCACCTCAGAAAAATTAAACCTTTTTTTTTTTTTATGGTTTTGTAGTTTTGGTTTTACAACCAATTACACAGATATAGCTATTTTTTGACGTAATAGCTGGTGGCAGAGTGGCAGCAGAAGGTAAATCTGTGTACCCTGGCGTTGGGAAACACAGACAGACAGACAGCAGCAGCAGGAGGAATGGAGGAGTAATGTGAGCAGCTATTGTTTGACGTAATAGCTGGTGGCAGAGTGGCAGCAGAAGGTAAATCTGTGTACCCTGGCATTGGGAAACACAGACAGACAGCAGCATCAGCAGGAGGAATGGAGGAGTAGTGTGAGTGTGGCAGCAGGCAGGCAGCGTGACATAATAGCCCTGGTACCTAGCGGTGATACCAGGGCTGTAAATAAACACAGCAGGCAGGAGGTCCCAGACAGCGGTCATGCAGCCCACATTGTGTCCAATACACAACTGGGACAACACAGTTTTCAACCGGGGCACCTCAGAAAAATTAAACCTTTTTTTTATGGTTTTTTGGTTTTGTTTGTAAAACAAATTACACAGATATATAGCTATTGTTTGACGTAATAGCTGGTGGCAGAGTGGCAGCAGAATGTAATTCTGTGTACCCTGGCAGTGGGAAACACAGACCGACAGCAGCAGCAGCAGGAGGAATGGAGGAGTAATGTGAGCAGCAGTTTGATGTAATAGCTGGTGGCAGTGTGGCAGCAGAAGCTAATTCTGTGTACCCTGGCAGTGGGAAACACAGACAGACAGCAGCAGCAGGAGGAATGGAGGAGTAGTGTGAGTGTGGCAGCAGGCAGGCAGCGTGACATAATAGCCCTGGTACCTAGCGGTGATACCAGGCCGTAAATGAACACAACAGGAGGTCCCAGACAGCGGTCGTGCAGCCCACATCGTGTCCAATACACAACTGGGACAACACAGTTTTCAACCCGGGCACCTCAGAAAAATTAAACCTTTTTTTTTTTTAATGGTTTTTTGGTTTTGTTTGTAAAACAAATTACACAGATATATAGCTATTGTTTGACGTAATAGCTGGTGGCAGAGTGGCAGCAGAAGGTAAATCTGTGTACCCTGGCAGTGGGAAACACAGACAGACAGCAGAAGGGCAGTACACAGCAGCCCACTGTAGGTGTAAAATGTGTGGCTGCAGGCGACGTAATAGTCAAAGTGAACCAGGCTGGCTTAGTGAGCAGGAGCCAGGAGGTGGTAAAGGGTGGTAAGGCATATTAACGATGGTTCTTAGCCAGTTCATGTCCCCCTCTCGCCGACAACAGGGGCCAGGAACTCGCCTTCCACCCACGCCTGGTTCATCTTGAGAAACGTCAGTCTGTCCACAGACTTGTGAGACAGACGTGAGCGTTTCTCGGTGACCACACCACCAGCTGCACTGAAGCAGCGCTCGGACAGCACGCTGGAAGGGGGGCAGGACAGCACTTCCAGGGCGTACTGCGCCAGCTCGCTCCAGATCTCCAGGCGCTTGACCCAATACTCCATGGGATCAACAGGGGCATCGCTGTCAAGCCCGCTGTAGGACCCCATGTAGTCAGCCACCATGCGGGTCAGGCGCTGGCTGTGACCGGTGGAGGATGCTGCTGCATGCACCTCCTCTCTAGTCACTGCTGACGGAGCCTCTACAGTCCTGTAGAGCTCGTGGCTGAGAGACAGCAGGTCTGTGGGGCGCTTGCTGCTGGATGCAGGCACCTGCTGCTGCCTCTGTGCTGGCTGCTGGACAGTGGGGGTGGAAGGCTGGGGGAAGGCTTCCTCCAAGCGCTCAACAAGGGCCTGCTGCAAGCTCCTTATTTGTTGCGCTGGGTCTCCTCCTGCAGGCGGCAGGAACTGGCTCAACTTCCCCTTGAGGCGTGGGTCCAACATCATGCTGATCCAGATGTCCTCCCTCTGCATCATCTGGATCACCCTGGGGTCTCTGCGCAGGCACGTCAGCATGTGCACTGCCATTGGGAAGAGGCGGGCCACGTCTGCTGGCACATCGACGGCAGTGCTGCTGTCCTCATCCTCCTCCTCTGCCTCGTCAGCCTCATCCTCTCTCCACCCCCGCACCAACTCAGCTGCACTGTGCTGATCCCCCTCATCAGCAGCAAGGTCAGGGACCTCCACCAAGTCCTCCTCCTCCTCCCCCTCAGAGGTGGACTGTGCAGCTGCTTGCCGCTCCTGCTGGTCCAAGGCTGCCGCTCCCTGTTCCAGCAAAGCATCGAGGGCCCTGTTCAGCAGACAAACCAGGGGCACCCACTCGCAGACCATAGCATGGTCCCTGCTCACCATGTTAGTGGCCTGCAGAAAGGGAGCCAGCACTAAGCACACCTGCTGCATGTGCCTCCAGTCATCATCGGGGACGATGGACGGGATGTTGCTGGTCTTGTCCCTTCTCTGAGTGGCGGAAACAGTGGCCAGGGCAAGGTACTGTTTGACAGCGCGCTTCTGTTCATCCAGACGCTCCAACATCGCCAGGGTGGAGTTCCAGCGAGTCGGAACGTCAAGGATCAGCCGATGGCGTGGCAGATCCAGCTCCTTTTGCACGTCTTCCAGGCTCGCACAGGCTGCAGCCGAGCGCCGGAAGTGACGCACAACGTTCCTTGCCGTTTCCAGCAGTTCGCCCATCCCCTGGTAGGTGCGCAAGAACTTCTGCACCACCAGGTTCAGCACGTGGGCAAGACAGGGGATGTGGGTCAGGTTTCCCCTGTCTATTGCGGCAACCAGATTGGCCCCATTGTCGGCCACCACCTCTCCGACTCTGAGGCCTCTGGGGGTCAGCCAAATCCTCTCCTGCTCCTGGAGTTTGGCCAACACATGGGTTGCCGTCAGCTTGGTCTTCCCAAGGCTGACCAAGTGCAGCAGCGCTTGGCAGTGGCGGGCCTTCACGCTGCTGCTGAGGCGGGGGGTTTGGCCAGGTGTGCCGGAGGATGGCAGAGGATCGGAGGAACCTGCTGCAGTTCCCCTGACCCTGCGGGGTGGCACCACCCACTGTGTTGCTGCTGCTGCTGTGCCCGCTGCTGCTCTCCCATCCTCACCCCCTTCCACCAAGCTGACCCAGTGGACAGTGAAGGACAGGTAGCGGCCTGTCCCGAAGCGGCTGCTCCAGGAGTCCATGGTGACGTGGACCCTTTCACCAACCGCGTGCTCCAGCCCTCGCTCCACATTGGCCATCACAAAGCGGTGCAGTGCAGCAATGGCCTTGCGGGAGAAAAAGTGTCTGCTGGGGAGCTGCCAGTCTGGGGCTGCGCAAGCAAGCAGCGCACGAATGTCGCTCCCCTCCTGCACGAGCGTGTACGGCAGGAGTTGGGAGCACATGGCCCGTGCCAGCAAGCCGTTCAGCTGCCGCACGCGACGGCTGCTGGGAGGCAGAGCCCTAACCACCCCCTGGAAGGACTCGCTCAAAAGGCTCTGGCATGGCCTTTTGCTGGCACGGGAATCAGCAGACACAGCGGAGGAGGCCACTGAGGACTGGCTGCCAGAACAGGCCTCAGTGTCGGCGGCAGGAGTTGCAGAGGGGGGAGGAGCAGTGCGTTTCCGCACTCCTGCTGGTGCTGCTGGAGGAGCAGGAGGGCGGGTGGCTGCTGTTGCTTCTGCTGCTGAAGGCTGTGCAGTGATGGGTGTGGTGCCACTGCCAGCACCAGATGCCTTCAGCCTCTGGAACTCCTGATGCTGGTGGAAATGTTTCGCAGCAAGGTGGTTGATGAGCGAGCTGGTGCAGAACTTTAAGGGGTCTGCACCTCTGCTCAACTTCCGCTGACAGTGGTTGCAAGTGGCATACTTGCTGTAAACTGTGGGCATGGTGAAAAAGCGCCAGATTGGTGACAGAAACATCCCCCTACGGCATGGAAGCGCTGCTGCCTGTCTCCCTGTGGTGGTTTGGGGGGGGGGCTTGGGGGGCTTGGGTGCGGCTGGTGGTGGTACTGGCAGATGCTGCTGCTGCTGCTGAGCCTGAGACACCAGCAGGCTGTGGGACCTGCCTACTGCTGCTGCCAATGCTTGCAATGATGCGCCTCCTTGCAAGGCCCACAAGAGCATCCTCCTCCTCCTCCTCAGAGCTGCTGAGGACGACATCCCCTGGAGGTGGTGGCACCCAGTCTCTGTCTGTCACCGGGTCATCAACATCCTCCCCCTCCTGAAACATGTCCTGCTGGGATGAGGACCCCCCAAACTCCTCTCCTGATGCATGGATGGGCTGCTTGACTGTCGCCACAGTCTTGCTGTCCAATCCCTCATCCCCCAAAGTGCCCATCAGCATCTCCTCCTCAAGATCGCCAACAACAGCAGACAATTTACTCATGATGCCTGGGGTCAAAAGACTGCTGAATGACAGGTCGGCGAGTGACGGTGAACTGGCCTCCTCCCCAGACCCTGCTGGGCGGCTGCTGCGAACAGGGGTGGTGGTGGTGGTGGTGAGGGTGGAGGCCTCAGATGCAGAGCTGATGGCGGGCTGCTCATCCTCCGTCATGAGTTGCACCACAGTGTCTGCATGCTTTTCCTCAATGGAACGTTTCCGACCCGGCTGGAGGAAAATCGGAGCAGGTGCTACACGCTGCTGCTGCTGTGTCTCTGCAGCGTGAGTTGCAGATGCTCCTGCTGGGCGGCGCCCAAGGCGTCCACGGCCAGTGGCTATGGGAGGAATGTTAGCCACTGACGCTGCTGCTGCGGAACTGTGCATGGTGGCGCGCCCGCGGCTTGCCACAATGCTGCTCCCTCTCCTCCTGATTCCCTTGCTGCCCTTCCCCTTGCCCAAACCGCGCTGGCTGCCACTTCCAGACATCTTCGATGTTTTGGGCGTATAGACAAAAGTTTTTTAAAAGGGCGGGTGAAAAGTGGGGTACTTTAATGGAGTGGGTTGGTGGGTGAGGTGACTGAGTGAGTGTCCCTAGTACAGTAAGTAAGTAGTAACAGTCAGGAAGTACAACTAGCAGTTACAACTTACAATAATCAGTAGTAATCACAAGTAAATTTAGTGTGTGTACACTACAGACAGTGAGTGCACGCACGCGCAAACACGCGCAGGAGCTAGCCTATGAACAGTGACTGAGTGAGTGTCCCTAGTACAGTAAGTAAGTAAGTAGTAACAGTCAGTAAGTACAACTAACTAATTACAATAATCAATCAGTTATCAGAAGGAAATAGAGTGTGTGTAGTGTGTACACAGACAGTGAGTGCACACACGCAGGAGCTAGTAGCCTATGAACAGTGACTGAGTGTCCTAGACTCCTAGTACAGTAAGTAGTAACAGTAAGTACAACTAACTAATTACAATAATCAATCAGTTATCAGAAGGAAATAGAGTGTGTGTAGTGTGTACACAGACAGTGAGTGCACACACGCAGGAGCTAGTAGCCTATGAACAGTGACTGAGTGTCCTAGACTCCTAGTACAGTAAGTAGTAACAGTAAGTACAACTAACTAATTACAATAATCAATCAGTTATCAGAAGGAAATAGAGTGTGTGTAGTGTGTACACAGACAGTGAGTGCACACACGCAGGAGCTAGTAGCCTATGAACAGTGACTGAGTGTCCGAGACTCCTAGTACAGTAAGTAGTAACAGTGAGTACAACTAACTAATTACAATATTCAATTACAATAATCAATCAGTTATCAGAACTTGGAAATAGAGTGTGTGTAGTGTGTACACAGACAGTGAGTGCACACACGCAGGAGCAGCTAGTAGCCTATGAACAGTGACAGTGAGTGTCCTAGTACAGTTACAGTATATAACTACAATACTAATACAATCAGTAGTAAAGGACAGCAGAAATACTGGTATAGAATAGAGAGAAATAAACAGAGGACAGGAGGACAGCTGCCCACACAGGCAGGCCCTGAGGCCTAAAGCTGTAAGCCTGCAGCAGCTGGCCTGTCTCTATGTAACACAAAAGCTACTAACTAAAATACAATGTCTAACTAACTAACAACAATATAGGTGTGTATAGGAGGTGTATGTGAGCAAAAACGCTAGGTAAATGACCACAATAAAGCTCTTGCTAAGCCAAAGCACAAAGGAGCAACTCTCTCTCTATGCAAGTCTCAGGCAAGGACGGAGAAACGTAACATGGCGGCTGCTATTTATAGGGTAGGGGCTGGCCAGGGTCCCCCTCTGTGATTGGCTGCCGTCAGAGGGCCTGGGAGCCCTCTGATTGGCTCTAAGGACATCAATCTGGGCTATGACGCTATTCGAGCTCGGTACCGAGCTCGAATAGCGCCGTTTGCTCGAATAGCTCGAATAGTGAATGGGCTATTCGAGTGTACGCGAATAGCCCATTCGAATAGCTGCAGCTATTCGGAGCTCGAATACCGAGCTCGAATAGCTGAAAAAGAGCTCGAATATTCGAGCTACTCGAATATTCGAGCTCTGCTGAGCACCACTGTTAGTTTGTATCACAGGCAGCCAGTGTTAACCTTAAAATATATATTTACCATGGAAGAGTACAACAGTTCAGATTCTTACAGCTGCTGTGAACCAACTCAGTACAACAGTCGCTGCGCAGCAGGACCAGCTGACACAGTTGTTAAACACACCTCCTCCTGTGCACCCAGTAGAGCAGTTTGTAACGTCTCCTTCTATTGAACCTAAAATGCCACTTCCTGAGAAGTTTTCTGGGGCAGGATCAGACTTCAGTAATTTTATGAACCGGTGCCTGTCGTATTTTGAGGTTAGACCAAGAACCTCTGGTTCAGAGACTCAGATGATATTGTTAATTAAAACTCTGTTGCAAGGTGACTCTCAAACTTGGGCTTACAGGTAACCCCCCAGTCATGAAGCCTTATCTTCTGTAATTACGTTTTTTGAAGCTATGGCGATAATCTATGCTGACCCTGATGTATCATCCACTGCAGCTTGTAAACTCCGCGAACTGTGACAGGGTCGACACACTGTGGAAGAATATGCCGCTGAGTTTCGATGCTGGTCAGTATCCTCCACTTGGGGTGAGGCTGCTCTCCTCGATCAATTTTTATTGGGGTTGGCAGACTCTGTAAATGATGGTCTAGTCAGTCACCCTGAACCCAAAACATTGGAGGAGGCCATTACTTTGGTGATTCCCAATGACAGGTGAATCAGATATCGCCGTCAGGGTAGAACGCATCCACCTGTCACTCACAACCACTGTACGGGTAGGGGGTGCTGCTACTTCCTCTGGCGATGAGCCAATGCAATTGGGGTATTACAAACTATCCCCTTCTGAAAAACTCAGGAGACGGCATGAGGGGCTATGTATGTATTGCGGTGAGAAAGGGCATTTTGTCCAAAATTGTTCTGTAAAAAGCAGGCGGAAAACTCCCGCGCCCAGGTGTAGTTGGGGAATCTCCCCTGGGCGAGCAGATTTCTTTCCTTTCAGTTAAAAAGATATTGTTGCCAGTTAATATTTTTTGGAATAATCAATCTAGTCCTGCGCAAGCCTTTGTTGATTCTGGGGCCACAGGTAAGTTTATCGATTCTGAGTTTGCTGCGAGCTTGGGAATTCCAGCCTTGCCTTTAAAAAATAAGCTCTATGTCACAGCTATTGATGACTCTCCTCTGCAGAGTGGCAAGTCTATTGCCATCATGCCGGAAGTGTCCTTACAGATTGGAGTGTTGCATTTTGAGAAAATTCAGTTGTTCATTCTCAGAATGCCCTCCAGTCTCTTGGTTTTGGGCCTTCCATGGTTGCAGACACACAATCCATGTATATCTTGTCTGACAAATTGCCATGTCATTATGCATCGTTTGCTGATGTTATTTCTCCTCGTCTGCTGATAAATTACTACCACACAGAACCTATGACTGCCCTATTGATTTATTGCCCAGTACTATGCCATCCCAAGGACATTTATATAGTCTTTCTGGTGTCCTGAGAAGCAGGCTATGAAAGACTATATTAAAGAGATCCTGGAAAAAGGTTTCATTTGACCATCTACTTCTCCAGCTGGGGCAGGGTTCTTTTTTGTGGAAAAAAAGATGGTGGACTACGGCCATGTATAGATTACAGAAGTCTAAATAAGATCACAATAAAAAACAGATATCCACTTCCTCTTATTGACGATCTGTTCTCTCAAGTTACTGGGGCAAAAATATTCAGTAAGTTAGACCTGAGGGGTGCAGATAACTTGATCAGGGTTCGACATGGGGATGAATGGAAGACGGCCTTTAACACTCAAGATGGGCATTATGAATACCTTGTGATGCCCTTCGGTCTTTGTATTGCCCCAGCCGTCCTCCAGGATTTTGTCAATGACGTAAGTCCTCCTCCTCCCCCCAGCCATGAACAATACCAACGGGAACATCGAGCAGCACAAGCCCCCTGCGATGCCTGCTACGGTTGTTGTTCTTCTGCTGCCGCCTCCTCCTCTTCCTCCAAAGAAACACCTTCCTCATCATCTGAGTCTGACTCCTCTTCCCCACACGACTCTTCCTCCTCCTCCCCCTCTGTGCTGCCACAGGTGTTGAGGAAACATCTGATTCTGATGTAAATTGCTCCCACAACTGTTCCTGCCGTAACTGTTCCTCTTCACGCTCCTCCACAGCTTGATCCACTACTTGCACGGCACGCTCCAGGAAGTAAGTGTACGGGATCAAGTCACTGATGGTGCCTTCACTGCGACTCACCAGGTTGGTCACCTCCTCAAACGGAAAGAGAACGTGACCAGGGTCAAATTCCAGCGAGTCGGGCTATCACATATCAAGCGTCTCACCGGCAACTTTTTTCTCCGCTGAATGTCTGCAAAGCGTGCCATGGCCGTGTAAGACCGCCTGAAATGCCCACACAACTTCTTGGCCTGCTTCAGGACGTCCTCTAAGCCTTGGTACTTTGACACAAATCTTTGCATGACTAGATTCCGCACATGTGCCATGCAGGTTACATATGTCAGCTTTCCCAAATTCAAAGCGGAAAGGAGATTGCTGCCGTTGTCACACACCACGTTGCCAATCTCCAGCTGGTGCCCGGTCAGCCACTGATCCACCAGTTTGTTAAGAGCAGCCAGGAGAGCTACTCCAGTGTGACTCTCCTCTTTGAGGCAAGACATGTCTAAGATGGCGTGACACAGTCGTACGTGGCATGCAGCATAGGCCCTGGGAAGATGGGGCTGTGTAGCTGGAGAGGAGATTGCAGCACCAGTAAAGTTGAGGATGTAGCAGGAGGAGAGGAGGTGGCAGGAGACCTGCCTGCAAGCCGTGGAGGTGTCACAAGTTGGTCCGCTGCACAGCCACGTACTCCCTGCTTGCCATCGGTCTCCAGGTTAGCCCAATGGGCTGTGTAAGTAATGTACCTGCCCTGACCGTGCTTGGCAGACCAGGCATCAGTAGTCAGGTGGACCCTTGACCCAACGCTGTGTGCCAGAGATGACACCACTTGCCTCTCAACTTCACGGTACAGTTTGGGTATCACCTTTTTAGAGAAATAATTGCAGCCTGGTATCTTCCACTGCGGTGTCCCAATGGCCACAAATTTACAGAAGGCATCAGAGTCCACCAGCTTGTATGGTAACAGCTAGCGAGCTAACAGTTCCGCCACGCCAGCTGTCAGACGCCGGGCAAGGCGGTGTCTGGCAGAAATTTGCTTCTTCCACTCAAAGATTTCCTTCACGGACACTTGGCTGCTGTGGGCAGAGGAGCAGGAACCGCTCAAGGGCAGAGGCGTAGTGGAGGAGGGTGGCTGTGAAGGTGCAAGGGAGAAAGCGGCTGAAGATGCTGCACCTGAAGGAGGAAAAGGAGAAGGTGGCTTTTCTTTTGTGTGCTGCTTTTGCTCAGGCGCTCTTCCCATTGCAGTTTGTGCCTTTTCTTCATGTGCCTTCGTAAGGCACTTGTCCCTACATGAATGTTGGCCTTTCCATGGGTCAATTTTTGGAGGCAGAGACAACAGATGGCATTGTTTTGATCTGAGGCAGACACATTAAAACATTTCCAAACCGTTGAGCCCCCCTGGGGTGATGGCACTATGGTGGCATCAGCAGCTGATGTTGAAGGGCTTGTTGGCTGGCTGTCCATAGGTGGTGATACATGGCGCCGGACACTGCCACCAGCTGTTTCTGATGACGAGCTCCCCCTGCTTCTTTCAGCAACTCAGCAACAGTCTCCTCCTAATCCTCTCTGACCCCCCCTCTGAACTGTCCGCCTGTTCATCTCCTCTATTGGGAACATACATGGGATCCGTATCATCGTAATCATAATAATCATCCTGCCCAGCTTTGCTTGCCTTAGACACCTCCAAAACTGCACCAACAGCAGTTGCTTCATCATCTTCACAAGTTACGTCCATATTGTTGCCGCCTAACTCAGACATATGAGGTGGTGTAACTTGCTTAACTCCTTCATCTGGTTGTAACAATAATGGCTGTGGATCAGTGAATTCCCCCCAAATTAACTCCTGCGAAGTGTCAAATGCAATGGATGTGTTGCTTGTAGTAGCGCTGGTGGCTGCCGAAGATGAGGTGTTCTGTGTTAAATAGTCAACCACGTTCTGACAATCTTGGGAGTTGATGGGACGTGCCTTCTACTGAGCACTGTACTTTGGTCAAGGGCCACACAAAATTACATCAACACGACCTCGCACAGACCTGCCGGGTGGCCTTCCTCTGGATCTGCCTCTACCTCTGCCTGTTTTGTCCTTTGTGTCCATATGAGGGGGGATGAAGTAAAAGGTATGCACTGACTTGACTAATACAATGTGCAGTCACACAGTTGCAGTTAACAGGTATGCACAGAGTGGTATATCACATTGCGTGCGCTCACGTAGGTAGGTGGGTGCACTGAACATAACAGGTAGGTATATCCAGTGATGAGGTGCGTGCACTGAGCACAAGAGGTAGGTATATGCAGTGATGGGTATTACAATGTGCACCTGTCACACACAGACAGGTAGCGGAGAGGCACAATGACACTGCGTGCGCTCACGTAGGTAGGTGGGTGCACTGTGAACAACAGGTCGGTAGGTATATGCAGTACTGCATATTACAATGTGCACCTGTCACACACAGACAGGTAGCGGACAGGCACAGTGACACTGCGTGCGCTCACGTAGGTGGGTGGGTGCACAGTGAACAACAGGTAGGTAGGTAGGTATATGCAATAATGGGTATATAAATGTGCACCTGTCACACACAGACAGGTAGCGGACAGGCACAGTGACACTGTGTGTGCTCACCTAGGTGAGTGGGTGCACAGTGAACAAAAGGTAGGTATATGCAGTGATGGGTAATGTGCACCTGTCACACACACAGGTAGTCACTGAATGTGCTGGGCCTGGCAGTGGCACACACACACAGTATGAATTATCAAGGGTGTCTATGCAACACAAGTGTCAGAAAAAACACAGAAAAAAAATAGATCACAAGAACAAGATTAGCTCTCAAAAGAGCTGTTGTGGGGTGCTATTTTAGCAATAAGAATCAGCAAGGAGCAAGCTAACAAGCCTACAAGAGCCTAACTAATCTTTCCCTATGAGAGAGTCTACAGCAGCTGTCCCTTCTCTATTTACTGCAGGCACACGAGTGAGTATAATGGCCGGTGGTGCCTGCCCTTTTATATGGGGGGAGTGGCTCCAGGAGAGAGTGTAGTCTGATTGGCTACAATGTGCCTGCTGACTGTGATGTAGAGGGTCAAAGTTGACCCTAATGGTGCATTATGGGGGCTAACCAAAGTTCCGGAAAAGTTAGCGGCTTTCCGCGATCACAAACCACGGAAGTTTGCCAGGAACCGTTTGCTGGTGAACCGTTCGGGCCATCTCTATCTCTATCTATATGCAGACAGTTTGGGCTCAAGTCAAAGTTAATTTAGAAAAAGCAGTATCTGTGAGAAAACGCGGAAGAGCCGCCGCAAATACTCAGAGTGAGGCGGCTGATTCCGCGTCTAGCATGGCATCTGGAGTGTTTAGGCATGCATCCACTAGCGGGGCGGAACGCAGAGAAACCGCCGCATGCCCAGCGGTCAGGGCGGTGGAGTCCGCGTCCGACGCGGAGTCGGTATGCATAGGCCTACTACTGACACAGTGGCTGAGCGCGGGGAAATGGCCGCATGCTCGGTTGGCGGTGCGGCTGCTCCCGCGCTCGAACAGGCTGACACATTGCAACACATGTCTGGTGTGGCTGGGACTGATAGTCCACACTGGTTCAGGAGGACGCGCGCGCGCGCAGAGAGGCAGGGCCTTTATGACAGTCAGAAGGGAGTCAGCTGACCAAGCCGGTCAGCTGACAATTTCAGCAACTTCCATTGGTCCAGCACTTAGGGGAGGCGCTAGAGAGCGCTGGTGTATATATACTGGGTGCTGGTCATTTCTCTGGTGTCTGGCGTTGCGATCACTACGTGGTAGCACTCAGACCTTGTCAGTATCTGTGTTTATTAGACAGTTTCCAAGGTGTTGATGGCCAAGGATCTCACACCTTAGTCTAGGAAGTCTGTTATTATCTGTATTATATTCTAGATCAGTTTCCAAGGTGTTGACGACCAAGGAACTCACACCTTAGCTTAGGCATTGTTGATTATTTGTTATGACCTTCTGCTTTCCTGACCATTCTTCTGATCTCTGATTTTGTACCTTTATCATTCTGATACTCTGTTGCCAAATCTCGGCTAGTCTCTGGATTCTGCACCTGTCTCCTGTCTCTGTACTTTATCTGTCCGTGTGTTTACGACCTGGCTTGTCCGACCTCGAGAACTATCTCTCCTGTTAGGAGATAGCTCGCAGATCTGTCAGTGACACTTCTCCATTGGTGTCACTCACGTTCTGTCCTTCCCACTTTTAGTCTGACTCCTCCCCGTGGAGAGTCCAGACTATGGAAGGAACCAGTTGCCGAGCAGTATTCCTATCTGCTCTTGCACCTGTCTTCCAGGTGCGATCCTCAAAGTATTACTGTTGTACCAAAACACTCTTATCACTCAGGTGTCCAGAGGTTAGAGATATATCTGATTATCGGTGATACTGCAGATCATCAATAATCTGGTATACATCTGCATTCTTGGTGATACTGCAGACCACCGGTAATCAGATCCTCTCTGTGTTACACCGATCGTTACAGTATCTTAGCAAAAACGTCCATCGATCTCCAGAATACGAATTTTCAGTAGAGGATCTTGTTTGGGTTTCCACTCGCAACATTCCTCTTTGTCAACCATCTGTTAAGCTTGGTCCCAAATACATTGGTCCTTTTCCTGTGGCTGAAAGAATTAATGATGTAGTATATCGATTGACTTTACCTCAGTTCATGAGAGGAGTGAGATCATTTCATGTCTCTTTATTAAAACCAGCAGTCAATGTTTAGTCTTCTAGTCCACCTCCTCCGATTGAGGTGGATGGGGAACCTGAGTATGAATTAGAAAGAATTCTAGATTCTCTGAAATTCCGTAATTCCCTACAGTATCTGGTTGACTGGAAGGGTCAACCAGTCTGGTTGAGAGGAAAGAAGTTAGATTCCTGCGCGACAAATTCATGCTGATGAATTAATTTAGGAATTTCATCTTCATCATCCTCCTGATAAGCCAGGTAGGGAGTGTCCGGAGGCCACACCTCGAGGGGAGGGTAATGTCAGAATCAGAATCAGAATCAGAATTCGTTTATTTCGCCAAGCACGGTTGGGCCGTGCCCGGAATTGGATTTGGCACATTGATAGGCACAGAAAGAGTTATACAAAAGAAAAGAGTAGTACACAGAGCAAGAGTAACACAACAGGACATGAGAATACACATTGTCATTTTATACACATTATCGTTTGACGTAGAGCATTTCGGGTCTAGCAGGGGCAGCGGTGTGTGGCAGCAGATAACTCTAACATGACCTAAGCAAGGCAGATAACAACGCAGCCGCAGTCAAGGTCAGATGTTGGACTGGAGACGGCTACAGGGGGGGTCAGTAGAACGGGCAGAGTTCAAGAGTCTGATGGCAGTGGGGAAAAAAGTGTTCATACGCCTAGTGGTTTTTGCAGGGATGGACCGGAACCTCCGGCCTAGTTTGAGTCGCCTGAAAAAAACGTGGCCAGGGTGCGAGTGGTCACCCACAATTTTCATTGCTCTGTTACGCAGTCTGGTGTTGTAGATGTGATCAAGAGGGGAAAGAGGTTTCCCAATGATCCTCTCCGCTGAGCTGATGACCCTCTGAAGTTTGTATCTGTCACTGGTGGTGCAGCCAGCGACCCAGACCAGGATAGATGAGCAGAGGAATGACTCGATCGTCGCAGAGTAGAAGGACCTCAGAAGTTCTTGGGCCATACCAAACTTCTTTAGTTGGCGAAGGAAGAAGAGTCTTTGCTGAGCCTTCTTCTGAGTTGCGGTGGTATTTGCCCTCCAGGTCAGATCGTGAGAGATGGTTGTACCCAGAAGGCGGACGCTAGGAACCCTAGCGACTTCGGTGCCCTCGATTTACATAGGGGGGGGGGATTACTGGCATACTTCCTGAAATCAATGACCATCTCCACAGTTTTGGCTGTGTTGAGAACCAGCCTATTCTCTCTACACCAATTGCAGACTCTGTCAACCTCCTGGCGGTAGGCCTGCTCATCATTCTCACTAATAAGGCCAACAATTGTGGTATCGTCCGCAAATTTGATGATTTTGACAGAGTCCGCAGTGGATGTGCAGTTATTCGTGTATAGAGAGAACAGGAATGGTGACAAGACGCAGCCCTGAGGGGCTCCAGTGTTGGTCACTCTGGGTCTGGAGGATATGTCGCCCAGCTTCACAACCTGGGACCTGTTCGAGAGAAAGTCTGTGATCCAGAGACGAAGAATTGGATGGATTTCCAGCTCCGTGAGATTATCCTGCAGGATACGGGGGCAGATAGTGTTAAAGGCCGAGCTGAAGTCCAGGAGAAGGATTCTAGCGTAGGAGTTCGGCCTGTCTAGGTGGTCAGTGATAAACTCCAGGCAGATGTTGATAGCATCGTCCGTGGACCTGTTTGCTCTGTATGCGAACTGGAGAGGGTCCAGTCGGTCTAGAGTAGTGTTCTTGAGCAGAGACAGGACCAGTTTTTCCAAGGTCTTCATGACAACTGATGTTAGGGCCACAGGCCTGAAGTTGTTTAGGTCTGAAACCCCTTGTTTTTTTGGGACGGGAATGATGATGGATTCCTTGAAGCATGTAGGGACCATCCCTACGCAAAGGGACCTGGCATAGATAGAGGTGAGGACAGGGGCCAGCTGCCGTGGACAGGTCTTAAGACATCCAGGTGACACGCCATCAGGACCAGATGCTTTCCTGGCATTCAAGGAAGACAGGAGGCGAAGAACGTCGGTCTTGGATACTGTCGGGGGAGGGCATATGCTCAAGCTAGGTTCAGGGGGGAGGGTGGAAGGAGTCGACTGCCCCCCAGGGGTCGCCGGGACCTCAAACCTGCAATAAAAGTTGCTGAGTTCCTCGGCTAGCTCGGAGCAGGGAGTAGCCTGTTGGGGTGTGGGCTTATAGCTAGTGGCAGCCTTCAGGCCCTTCCAGACAGCTCGAGGGTCCTTTGAGCGGATATTGCTTTGAATCTTTTCAGCGTATGACCGTTTTGCAGCGCGCAGTTCCCTGTTGAGGGAGTTCCTTGCCGACCTGAAGTCCTCCAAGGAGCCAGACTTATGAGCGGCTTCCTTGCGCTTCTGCAGTTGACGCAGCTTGTTTGAGAACCACGGTTTGTCGTTAGGGTAAATCTTAAAGGACTTGGTGGGCACACAGGATTCCTCACAAAAGCTGATATAGGATGAGACAGTATCGGCCCACTCATCAAGGTTGGGTGATTCCAGCGCCTTCCAGTCCGTGCAGTCAAAGCATGCCTGGAGTTGGAGCTTTGCATCAATAGACCACACTTTAGTGGACCTCAGGACTGGTTTCGCTGACTCCAAGCGCCTTCTGTAGGTAGGAACCAGATGGATGAGGCAGTGGTCAGAGGAACCAAGGGCTGCCCGCGAGACAGCCTTGTAGGCATCCTTTAGAGGTGTATAACAGTGGTCAAGAGTGCTACCATTCCTGGTGGGGCAGTCCACGTGCTGGTGGTAGCGTGGGAGCTCATGCCGGAGGTTTGCTTTGTTGAAGTCGCCCATGATGATAAACAGAGAGTCTGGTAGGGATGTCTCCCACTGTGTGATGGTGTCGCTGAGGTCACGCTGAGCAGATTTGACATCGGCGTCAGGAGGAATGTACACCCCTGCGAGGCCGTAGGAGGAGAACTCTCTGGGTGAGTATGCAGGCTTGCAGTTAATGAGTAATAGTTCGAGGTTGGGGGTGCACATTCTGACTAGTACTGACGTGCTTGGGCTCCATGCAGAGCTGACATAGAAACAGATTCCCCCACCTTTCTTTTTTCCTGAGAGGATGGGATCACGGTCTGCACGTATTATGTTGAAGCCCAGGAGGAGGAGGGCGTTGTCTGGGATGTCCTCCTGCAGCCACGTTTCCGTGAAGCAGATGACTGGGGTGTTATTGCCGAGCTCCCTCTTGTTACTGAGAAGGCGAAGTTCATCCAACTTGTTAGGGAGGGAGCGTACATTTGCCAGGAGGGCCGAAGGAATGGCTGAGCGCAGACCCCTTTTCCGCAACCTCACAAGGGCCCCCGCGCGACAACCCCTACACCGCTGACCTGAACGGACCAGTGGGTCAGGGCAGGAGATATTTTGGATGTGGCTCCAGACGGAATTGTAAAGGAGACCACCGTCCGGGAGGGAAGAGTTGCAGGATTCCCAGAGTATATATATCTAACACAGCATATATGTAATAATGAATGTGGACGCGGCTGCCGGCAGCTCCGGGCAGCCACGCACTTCCGCATTACCAGATGGAATCCCCGGCTTCCCCACGGCTGTGAGGCAGTGCAGCGCTTCCAGCCATCCCTCGGGGCGAGTGCGCACGGCTCAAAACTGCCTTCATAGGCTTAGGAAATGCTTGGGAGGCTGGCCAGCTGACACAGTTGTCAGCTGACAATTTTGAAGCCTCTGATTGGCTGAAAATCGGGGTCGTGCTTGCACGTTGCCCCAAGTATATAAGACTGGACTTTTCAGTCGTCCAGTGTTTGTGATAGCTTTCAGGTCACTGAGTGTTGGACCTTGCTCTGCTACAGCGTCTAGTTTAGTTTTGCTGTGTTAGATATATATGCAGTGTTTGTGATATATATCTATCCTTAGTTATTATTATATATTGTTTATAATTTTCTGTGTATGACCCGGCAAGTAGTGTTGCTCGGATACCTCATTATCCTATTCGAGTTTGGTCTAATTCGGATAGTAAACTATCAGAATTCACTCGAAGTTCAATATCCGATTTAATCGAATATCCGATTCGACCTCGGATATCCGACGTCACTATCTGTATTCGGGTAAAATATTCGGGCTGGCCTTAAATAGCTTGTAAAACTTGTATTGGAGGTCAATGATGCATGAAACCACCTTTTTTATGAAGAAAAACATCAAGTGATTATGTGGTGATGTAGTAGTTATAAAAAAGGTATCAAAAATATTAAATTAACTGCGTGAAAAGTGTTTGCTTGAGAAGGTGTGTCCAAAATGGTTGTTGGAACAGTCTTCATTTACGTCGTCGTCGTCTTCTTCTTCTTCTTCTTCTTCTTCTTCTTCTTCTTCTTCTTCTTCTTCTTCTTCTTCTTCTTCTTCTTCTTCTTCTTCTTCTTCTTCTTCTTCTTCTTCTTCTTCTTCTATATCTTCTTCATCTTCTTCTTCCTCTTCTTCTCTATCATTATGTTATGTGTCTTGGTTTTCCTTTGTTTAGTAATATTTTTTTTACTTCATTTGTGGAAATATTTTATTTTAATAACACCATAGTTATATTTGTGTTGATGGCATAATAGGTAGGTAGTGGCACATTGCAAGCCACAGCGCCTTTTTCTGTGTACCCTGGCGGTGGTAAAACACAGACATCAGCAGGAGGAGGAAGTAGTTGCAGGCTTGCAGCTATTTGTAGTGTGTAGTGAGTAGTGTAAATACAACAGCAGGCAGCGTGAGGAGGATGAGTGTGTGTGGCAGACTGGCATTTGCAGCAGGCAGGAGGGCAGGCAGCGAGACATATTAGGCCCTGGGTCCTAGCGGTGGTTCCAGGGCCGTAAATACACAGCATGAGGTTCCAGACAGCGGTCGTGAAGCCCACATTGTGTCCAATACACAATTGGGACAGCACAGTTTTCAACCCGGACACCTCTAAAATAATTACAATTTTTTTTTCCAAATTAATGCACCTATTTTTGAGCGTAATAGCTGGTTGCGCATGGGCAGCAGCACCTTGTAATGTGTTCCCTGGCAGTGGAGACACACAGACAGCAGGAAGAAATACAGCAGCAGCAGGTGTAATGTGTGTGTGCGCCACTTCATGTCCCCCTCTCGCCGACAACAGGGGCCAGGAATTCGCCTTCCACCCAAGCCTGGTTCATTTTGAGAAACGTCAGTCTGTCCACAGACTTGTGAGACAGACGAGATCGCTTCTCAGTGACGACTCCACCGGCTGCACTGAAGCAAGGCTCTGACAGTACGCTGGAAGGGGGGCAGGAGAGCACTTCCAGGGCGTACTGCGCAAGCTCGCTCCAGATCAGCAGGTGCTTGACCCAATACTCCATGGGATCAACAGGGGCCACGCTGTCAAGCCCACTGAAGGACCCCATGTAGTCAGCCACCATGATGCGGGTCAAGCGCTGCCTGTGACTGGAGAAGGATGCTGCTGCAGGCACCTCCTCTCTAGTCCTTGGCAGCTTTACACTCATGTAGTGCTCTTGGGTCAGAGACAGCAGGTCTGTGGTGCGCGTGCGCATGCTGCTGGTGGATGCAGGCACCTGCTGCTGTCTCTGTGCTGGCTGGACAGTGGGGGTGGATGTCTGAGGGAAGGCTTCCTCCAAGCGCTCAACAAGGGACATCTGCAAATCCCTCATTTGTTGCACACGGTCTCCTCCTGCAGGCAGGAACTGGCTGAGCTTCCCCTTCAGACGTGGGTCCAGCATCATGCAGATCCAGATGTCCTCCCTCTGCTTCATCTGGATCACCCTTGGGTCCTTGCGCAGGCACCTCAGCATGTGCGCTGCCATTGGGAAGAGTCTGGCCACGTCTGTTGGCACATCATCGGCAGCCCCAGAGCCGACATTGCTGTCCTCCTCTGCCTCCTCCACCTCATCCTCTCTCCACCCCCGCCCCAGTACAGCTGCGCTCTGCTGCTCCCCCTCATCAGCAGCAAGGTCAGGGACCTCCACCAACTCCAAGCCCTCCTCCTCCTCAGAAGTGGCCTGTGAAGCTGCCTGCAGCTCCTGCTGGTCCAAGGCTGCCGCTCCCTCTTCCACCAGTGCATACAGGGCCCTGTCCAGCACACACACCAAGGGGAACCACTCGCACACCATTGCATGGTCCCTGCTGACCATGTTGGTGGCCTGCAGGAAGGGTGCCAGGACTGAGCACACCTGCTGCATGTGCCCCCAGTCCTCTGTGGAGATGATGGACGGGAGGTTGGTGGTAGTGTTGGGCGAACATCTAGATGTTCGGGTTCGGGCCGAACAGGCCGAACATGGCCGCGATGTTCGGGTGTTCGAGCCGAACTCCGAACATAATGGAAGTCAATGGGGACCCGAACTTTCATGCTTTGTAAAGCCTCCTTACATGCTACATACCCCAAATTTACAGGGTATGTGCACATTGGGAGTGGGTACAAGAGGGAAAAAAATTAGCAAAAAGAGCTTATAGTTTTTGAGAAAATCGATTTTAAAGTTTCAAAGGGAAAACTGTCTTTTAAATGCGGGAAATGTCTGTTTTCTTTGCACAGGTAACATGCTTTTTGTCGGCATGCAGTCATAAATGTAATACATATAAGAGGTTCCAGGAAAAGGGACCGGTAACGCTAACCCAGCAGCAGCACACGTGATGGAACAGGAGGAGGGTGGCGCAGGAGGAGAAGGCCACGCTTTGAGACACAACAACCCAGGCCTTGCATGAGGACAAGAAGCGTGTGGATAGCAATTTGCATTTTGTCGCCATGCAGTCATAAATGTAATACAGATGAGAGGTTCAATAAACAGGGACCGGAAACGCTAACCCATCACAGATGTTCATTGTTCATGTTACTTGGTTGGGGTCCGGGAGTGTTGCGTAGTCGTTTCCAATCCAGGATTGATTCATTTTAATTTGAGTCAGACGGTCTGCATTTTCCGTGGAGAGGCGGATACGCCGATCTGTGACGATGCCTCCGGCAGCACTGAAACAGCGTTCCGACATAACGCTGGCTGCCGGGCAAGCCAGCACCTCTATTGCGTACATTGCCAGTTTGTGCCAGGTGTCTAGCTTCGATACCCAATAGTTGAAGGGTGCAGATGGATTGTTCAACACAGCTACGTGATCTGACATGTAGTCCTTGACCATCTTCTCCAGGCGATCAGTGTTGGAGGTGGATCTGCACGTTTGCTGTTCTGTGGGCTGCTGCATGGGTGTCAGAAAATTTTCCCACTCCAAGGACACTGCCGATACCATTCCCTTTTGGGCACTAGCTGCGGCTTGTGTTGTTTGCTGCCCTCCTGTCAGGTTCACTTGGTTGATGCACACATGTTCTTTCTCTGATTGTAGTTAGCATTGCATTTCTTTTTTCTGAGGGCATGTAGTGAGTGGCTTGTTTTAGGAGGTGAGAGCCCTGGAGCAGGCTATTTGCGCCTGTCCGCCCCTTATGTGTCGCGCCCAGGTTATGCGCATATAGCAGAATGCAATGGACGTTGAGGTAAGTGCCTGTTTTTAATCTTGGGAGGTGTGTGCGGGCGGCTCTTCCCGGCGCTGGCCACGCTGGGGAGATCGCCGGCACCCCCCAGCCTCCACCTCCGGGGTGCCGCTGTGTGGGTTCCAGGCGGTGAGAGTGCCTGGGACCCCTGCAGCCCCCCGGTTGTATAGGGGCAATGGGAAGCCTCCTCGTGGCGCCCCTGGATAGTGCTGTATAGCATGAACTAATTCCCGCAGGGCGATTGTTTTGCGGCTTTTGGTTTTGACCCTGAATATTTAGGCATGCGAAAGCAAATGCTTATTTGCACGAGCAATGTCTCGTGATTAGCCAATAGGCCAAATTTGCAAAGCCAGATTTGTCAGGTTCACTTGGTTGATGCACACATGTTCTTTCTCTTATTGTAGTTAGCATTGCATTTCTTTTTTCTGAGGGCAGGTAGTGAGTGGCTTGTTTTAGGAGGTGAGAGCCCTGGAGCAGGCTATTTGCGCCTGTCCGCCCCTTATGTGTCGCGCCCAGGTTATGCGCATATAGCAGAACGCAATGGACGTTGAGGTAAGTGCCTGTTTTTAATCTTGGGAGGTGTGTGCGGGCGGCTCTTCCCGGCGCTGGCCACGCTGGGGAGATCGCCTGCACCCCCCAACCTCCACCTCTGGGGTGCCGCTGTGTGGGTTCCAGGCGGTGAGAGTGCCTGGGACCCCCGCGGCCCCCCGGTTGTATGGGGCAATGGGAAGCCTCCTCGTGGCGCCCCTGGATAGTGCTGTATAGCATGAACTAATTCCCGCAGGGCGATTGTTTTGCGGTTTTTGGTTTTGACCCTGCATATTTAGGCATGCGAAAGCAAATGCTTATTTGCATGAGCAATGTCTCGTGATTAGCCAATAGGCCAAATTTGCAAAGCCAGATTTGTCAGGTTCACTTGGTTGATGCACACATGTTCTTTCTCTGATTGTAGTTAGCATTGCATTTCTTTTTTCTGAGGGCAGGTAGTGAGTGGCTTGTTTTAGGAGGTGAGAGCCCTGGAGCAGGCTATTTGCGCCTGTCCGCCCCTTATGTGTCGCGCCCAGGTTATGCGCATATAGCAGAACGCAATGGACGTTGAGGTAAGTGCCTGTTTTTAATCTTGGGAGGTGTGTGCGGGCAGCTCTTCCCGGCGCTGGCCACGCTGGGGAGATCGCCTGCACCCCCCAGCCTCCACCTCCGGGGTGCCGCTGTGTGGGTTCCAGGCGGTGAGAGTGCCTGGGACCCCCGCGGCCCCCCGGTTGTATGGGGGCAATGGGAAGCCTCCTCGTGGCGCCCCTGGATAGTGCTGTATAGCATGAACTAATTCCCGCAGGGCGATTGTTTTGCGGCTTTTGGTTTTGACCCTGCATATTTAGGCATGCGAAAGCAAATGCTTATTTGCATGAGCAATGTCTCGTGATTAGCCAATAGGCCAAATTTGCAAAGCCAGATTTGTCAGGTTCACTTGGTTGATGCACACATGTTCTTTCTCTGATTGTAGTTAGCATTGCATTTCTTTTTTCTGAGGGCAGGTAGTGAGTGGCTTGTTTTAGGAGGTGAGAGCCCTGGAGCAGGCTATTTGCGCCTGTCCGCCCCTTATGTGTCGCGCCCAGGTTATGCGCATATAGCAGAACGCAATGGACGTTGAGGTAAGTGCCTGTTTTTAATCTTGGGAGGTGTGTGCGGGCGGCTCTTCCCGGCGCTGGCCACGCTGGGGAGATCGCCTGCACCCCCCAGCCTCCACCTCCGGGGTGCCGCTGTGTGGGTTCCAGGCGGTGAGAGTGCCTGGGACCCCCGCGGCCCCCCGGTTGTATGGGGGCAATGGGAAGCCTCCTCGTGGCGCCCTAGGCCGAAGAGGTCATAGCCTAGGGTCATAGCATTGTAGGAACTGTTAGGGGGATCATAACTGGTGAGTTTCGGGCCCCTAGGCCAAATAGGTCATAGCCTAGGGTCACAAAAACCTGTTTATTTGGGCTATTTCAATGGTAGTGATGCTGACGTACATAAATCTCAGCCATGGCCGTTAGCAACATCTGAATTTCACAAAATGTCTCATGCAGGTAGAAGACATATTGTTAGACTTGGATTCCAAAGATGGGGTCCCTACATCTCTGCAAACCAGAGTTACAGGGGTCCAAAATTGGTAAAATCCCCCATAGGCTTTCATTGCCTCCCTATTTCACTTTCCAAAATCTCACATCTTTTCAAAGGGCAATTGCTCAGCAGTGGCAAATTTTCTAGCATTGTAGGGACCCTTAGGGGGAACATGACTGGTGAGTTTCGGGCCCCTAGGCCGAAGAGGCCATAGCCTAGGGTCACAAAAACCTGTTTATTTGGGCTATTTCAATGGTGGCGAGTCTGACGTACATAAATCGCAGCAATGGCCGTTAGCAACATCTGAATTTCACGAAATGTCTCATGCAGGTAGAAGACATATTGTTAGACTTGGATTCCAAAGATGGGGTCTCTACATCTCTGCAAACCAGAGTTACAGGGCTCCAAAATTGGTAAAATCCCCCATAGGCTTTCATTGGGCCTACTATTTACCGTTCCAAAATCTCACACCATTTCAAAGGGCAATGGCTCAGCAGTGGCAAAACTCACCAGTCATGATCCCCCTAAGAGAGGAGTAGGGACCCCATCTTTGGAATCCAAGTCTAACAATATGTCTTCTACCTGCATGAGATATTTCGTGAAATTCAGACGTTGCTAACGGCCATGGCTGAGATTTATGTACGTCAGCATCACTACCATTGAAATAGCCCAAATAAACAGGTTTTTGTGACCCTAGGCTATGACCTCTTCGGCCTAGGGGCCCGAAACTCACCAGTCATGTTCCCCCTAAGGGTCCCTACAATGCTAGAAAATTTGCCACTGCTGAGCCATTGCCCTTTAAAAAGATATGAGATTTTGGAAAGTGAAATAGGGAGGCAATGAAAGCCTATGGGGGATTTTACCAATTTTGGACCCATGTAACTCTGGTTTGCAGAGATGTAGGGACCCCATCTTTGGAATCCAAGTCTAACAATATGTCTTCTACCTGCATGAGACATTTCGTGAAATTCAGACGTTGCTAACGGCCATGGCTGAGATTTATGTACGTCAGCATCACTACCATTGAAATAGCCCAAATAAACAGGTTTTTGTGACCCTAGGCTATGACCTCTTCGGCCTAGGGGCCCGAAACTCACCAGTCATGTTCCCCCTAAGGGTCCCTACAATGCTAGAAAATTTGCCACTGCTGAGCAATTGCCCTTTGAAAAGATGTGAGATTTTGGAAAGTGAAATAGGAGGCAATGAAAGCCTATGGGGGATTTTACCAATTTTGGACCCCTGTAACTCTGGTTTGCAGAGATGTAGGGACCCCATCTTTGGAATCCAAGTCTAACAATATGTCTTCTACCTGCATGAGACATTTCGTGAAATTCAGACGTTGCTAACGGCCATGGCTGAGATTTATGTACGTCAGCATCACTACCATTGAAATTGCCCAAATAAACAGGTTTTTGTGACCCTAGGCTATGACCTCTTCAGCCTAGGGGCCCAAAACTCACCAGTCATGTTCCCCCTAAGGGTCCCTACAATGCTAGAAAATTTGCCACTGCTGAGCAATTGCCCTTTGAAAAGATGTGAGATTTTGGAAAGTGAAATAGGGAGGCAATGAAAGCCTATGGGGGATTTTACCAATTTTGGAGCCCTGTAACTCTGGTTTGCAGAGATGTAGGGACCCCATCTTTGGAATCCAAGTCTAACAATATGTCTTCTACCTGCATGAGACATTTCGTGAAATTCAGACGTTGCTAACGGCCATGGCTGAGATTTATGTACGTCACCATCACTACCATTGAAATAGCCCAAATAAACAGGTTTTTGTGACCCTAGGCTATGACCTCTTCGGCCTAGGACTGCATTGAACGCGACCCACGCATTGTGCGCATTCTGGACAACACCAATAGAGATGGGCCGAACGTCCGATTTTAGGTTCGCGAACCGGGTTCGCGAACTTTCGCGTAAAGTTCGGTTCGCGTTAAAGTTCGCGAACCGCAATAGACTTCAATGGGGATGCGAACTTTGAAAAAAAAAATAATTATGCTGGCCACAAAACTGATGGAAAAGATGTTTCAAGGGGTCTAACACCTGGAGGGGGGCATGGCGGAGTGGGATACATGCCAAAAGTCCCGGGGAAAAATCTGGATTTGACGCAAAGCAGCGTTTTAAGGGCAGAAATCACATTGAATGCTAAATGACAGGCCTAAAGTGCTTTAAAACATCTTGCATGTGTATACATCAATCAGGTAGTGTAATTAAGGTACTGCTTCACACTGACACACCAAACTCACCGTGTAACGCACCGCAAACAGCTGTTTGTGTAGTGATGGCCGTGCTGGACTGGTGCGCACTATGACGAGAGTGCAGGTTTTGGTGGCTTTACAGCCCATATGGTCGCCTGGCTGATGTAGCTGAATGACAGAACAGTGACTGTCCAGCTGATCAAATTTGGTCTGACCACAATGAAGCAACGACCTTATTATCTTTTGTGTGCCCCCCGAGACACTCATCTAGGCGCCGGTCATTGCTTCATTGTGATACGCAAGCCCCTTCACCACGGCAAGGTAATGATCACGAAGGGGAATGGGCGCATGTACATGCCTTTTCTTTTGTTGTTGCAGCTGCCCGCAGTGCAGCCAGAAAAATTAGGCAGTCATGTACACGCACCAGAAAAATTATTACAGCGGCCGCTGCTAGCAGCGGCCTAAAAAATTCAGCAATCCGCCTGGAGTCCCGGACCCTGTTGGTGGTGGCGGTGAAGGTAGTCAAGCGGCCTGCAGGCAGACATGCTGTGTGGAGGGACTGGGAGCGACTTAGTCTTCTTGGAGCAGCCCAGGCAGCCAGTCACACGGCGTGCAGGCAGAGATGCTGTGTGTGCGGGGACTGACTTAGTCTTGGGGCGGGCAGCAGCCCTCTGGGATCCATGCCTCATTCATTTTGATAAAGGTGAGGTACTTAACACTTTTGTGATTTAGGCGACTTCTCTTCTCTGTGACAATGCCTCCAGCTGCGCTGAAGGTCCTTTCTGACAGGACGCTTGCAGCAGGGCAGGAGAGAAGTTGGATGGCAAATTGGGACAGCTCTGGCCACAGGTCAAGCCTGCGCACCCAGTAATTCAAGGGTTCCTCATCGCTGTTCACAGCAGTGTCTACATCCACACTTAAGGCCAGGTAGTCGGCTACCTGCCGTTCCAGGCGTTGGTGGAGGGTGGATCCGGAAGGGCTACGGCGAGGCGTTGGACTAAAGAACATCCGCATGTCCGACATCACCATGAGATCGCTGGAGCGTCCTGTCTTTGACTGCGTGGACACGGGAGGAGGATTAGTGGCAGTGGTACCTTGCTGGCGTTGTGCTGTCACATCACCCTTAAAGGCATTGTAAAGCATAGTTGACAGCTGGTTCTGCATGTGCTGCATCCTTTCCACCTTCCGGTGAGTTGGTAACAGGTCCGCCACTTTGTGCCTGTACCGAGGGTCTAGTAGTGTGGCCACCCAGTACAGCTCATTCCCCTTGAGGTTTTTTTATACGGGGGTCCCTCAACAGGCAGGACAGCATAAAAGACGACATCTGCACAAAGTCGGATCCAGTACCCTCCATCTCCTCTTGCTCTTCTTTAGTGACGTCACGTAAGTCAACCTCCTCCCCCCAGCCGCGAACAATACCACGGGAAGGTTGAGCAGCACAAGCCCCCTGCGACGCCTACTGTGGGTGTTCTCCTGCCGCCGTCCCCTCCTCCTCCTCCTCCTCCTCCTCCCCCAAAGAAACACCTTGCTCATCATCCTCTGAGTCTGACTCGTCTTCTGCACACGACTTCTCTTCTTCCTCCTCCTCCCCCCTCTGTGCTGCCGCAGGTGTTGAGGAAACAGCTGGGTCTGATGAAAATTGGTCCCATGCCTGTTCCTGCCGTAACGGTTCCTGGTCACGCTCATTCACAGCTTCATCCGCCACTCTACGCACAGCACGCTCCAAGAAGTAAGTGTAGGGAATTAAGTCGCTGATGGTGCCCTCACTGCGGCTCACCAGGTTGGTCACCTCCTCAAACGGCCGCATGAGCCTGCATGCATTTTTCATCAGTGTCCAGTTGTCGGGCCAGAACATCCCCATCTTCCCAGACTGTTTCATTCTACTGTAGTTGTAGAGGTAGTGGGTGACGGCTTTCTTCTGTTCTAGCAGGCGGGAGAACATGAGCAGGGTCGAATTCCAGCGAGTCGGGCTATCGCAAATGAGGCGTCTCACCGGCATGTTGTTTTTCCGCTGAATTTCTGCAAATCGTGCCATGGCTGTGTAAGACCGCCTCAAATGCCCACAGAACTTCCTGGCCTGCTTCAGGACATCCGCTAAGTTAGGGTACTTTGCCACAAATCTTTGAACAACTAGATTCATGACATGTGCCATGCAGGGTATGTGTGTCAGCTTCCCCATATGCAAAGCGGCAAGCAGATTGCTGCCGTTGTCACACACCACGATGCCTATCTACAGGTGGTGCGGGGTCAGCCACTCATCCACCTGTTTCTTAAGAGCAGCCAGGAGAGCTGCTCCAGTGTGACTTTCCGCTTTGAGACAAGACATGTCTAAGATGGCGTGACAGCGTTGTACCTGGCATGCAGCATAGGCCCTGCGGAGCTGGGGCTGTGTAGCTGGAGAGGAGAACCGCCACTCAGCCAAGGAGGAGGAGGACAGCGAAGAGCATGTAGCAGGAGGAGAGGAGGTGGCAGGAGGCCTGCCTGCAAGCCGTGGAGGTGTCACAATTTGGTCCGCTGCGCCCTGCTTGCCATCGTTCACCACCAGGTTCACCCAATGGGCTGTGTACGTAATGTAGCGGCCCTGCCCGTGCTTGGCAGACCAGGCATCCGTGGTCAGGTGTACCCTTGACCCAACGCTCTTCGCAAGAGATGACACCACTTGCCTCTCAACTTCACGGTGCAGTTGGGGTATGGCCTTTCTCAAAAAATAAGTGCGGCCTGGCATCTTCCACTGCGGTGTTCCGATGGCCACAAATTTACGGAAGGCCTCAGAGTCCACCAGCTGGTATGGTAACAGCTGCCGAGCTAACAGTTCCGCCACGCCAGCTGTCAGACGCCGGGCAAGGGGGTGACTGGCCGAAATTGGGTTCTTCCGCTCAAACATTTCCTTCATGGACACCTGACTGCTGCTGTGGGCAGAGGAGCAGGAACCGCTCAAGGGCAGAGGCGGAGTGGAGGAGGGTGCCTGTGAAGGTGCAAGGGAGAAAGCGGCAGAAGCAGATGATGCACCTGAAGGAGGAAGAGGAGAAGGAGGGTGACTTTTCTTTTGTATGCTGCTGCTGCTTTTGCTCAGGTGGCCATTCCATTGCTGTTTGTGCCTTTTCTCCAGGTGCCTTCGTAAGGCACTTGTCCCTACGTGAGTGTTGGCCTTTCCATGGCTCAATTTTTGTTGGCAGAGCGAACAGATGGCTTTGGTCCGATCTGAGGCACACACATTAAAAAATTTCCACACCACTGAGCCACCCTGGGATGTGGGCACTATGGGGACCTCAGCAGCTGATGCTGAAGGGTAAGTTGGCTGGCTGTACATAGGTGGCGATACATGGTGCCGGACTCTGCCACCAGCTGTTTCTGACGAAGAGCTGCCCCAGCTTCTTTCAGCAACTTCTCTCCTCCTACTACTCTCTGACTCCCCCTCTGAACTGTCCCCCTCTTCATCTCCTCTATTGGGAACATACAGAGGATCCCTATCATCGTCAGCATCGTAATCATCCTGCCCAGCTTCGCTTGCCTCAGAAAAATCCAAACATGCACCATCAGTAGGTCCTTCATCCTCCTTACACGTTACATCCATAGTGTTGCCGCGTAACGCAGACATATGAGCTGGTGAAAAATCATCTGGCTGTAACAACAATGGCTGTGCATCAGTGATTTCACCACTAAATAATTCTTGCGAAGTGTCAAATGCAGCGGAAGTGGTGCTAGTAGTAGCGCTGGTGGCTGAGCAAGATGAGGTGTTCTGTGTCGCTAAATACTCAACCACGTCCTCACAATCTTGGGAGGTGATGGGACATGCCTTCTTCCGAGCACTGTACTGTGGGCCAGGTCCACACGAAATTACATTTACACGACCTCGCGCAGACCTGCCGGGTGGCCTTCCTCTGGCTCTGGCACTACCTCTTCCTCTACCTGTTTTGTCCATATCGGGTATGCACGGAGTGGTATATCACACTGCGTGCACTCACGTAGGTAGGTGGGTTCACTTAACTGCACAGGTATGCGCACTGATGCGGTGGGTTCACTGAACACAACAGGTATGCAGTGGCGGGTTCACTGAACACAACAGGTATGCAGTGGCGGGTTCACTGAACACAACAGGTATGCAGTAGCGGGTTCACTGAACACAACAGGTATGCAGTGGCGGGTTCACTGAACACAACAGGTATGCAGTGGCGGGTTCACTGAACAGGTATGCAGTGGCGGGTTCACTGAACAGTACAGGTATACAGTGGCGGGTTCACTGAACACAACAGGTATGCAGTGGCGGGTTCACTGAACACAACAGGTATGCAGTGGCGGGTTCACTGAACAGGTATACAGTGGCGGGTTTACTGAACAGAACAGGTATACAGTGGCGGGTTCACAGAACAGGTATGCAGTGGCAGGTTCACTGAACACAACAGGTATGCAGTGGTGGGTTCACTGAACAGGTATACAGTGGCGGGTCCACTGAACAGAACAGGTATGCAGTGGCAGGTTCACTGAACACAACAGGTATGCAGTGGTGGGTTCACTGAACAGGTATGCAGTGGTGGGTTCACTGAACACAACAGGTATGCAGTGGCGGGTTCACTGAACAGTACAGGTATACAGTGGCAGGTTCACTGAACAGAACAGGTATGCAGTGGCGGGTTCACTGAACAGTACAGGTATACAGTGGCAGGTTCACTGAACACAACAGGTATGCAGTGGCGGGTTCACTGAACACAACAGGGATGCAGTGGCGGGTTCACTGAACACAACAGGTATGCAGTGGCGGGTTCACTGAACAGGTATGCAGTGGCGGGTTCACTGAACAGTACAGGTATACAGTGGCGGGTTCACTGAACACAACAAGTATGCAGTGGCGGGTTCACTGAACAGGTATACAGTGGCGGGTTCACTGAACAGAACAGGTATACAGTGGCGGGTTCACCGAACAGGTATGCAGTGGCAGGTTCACTGAACTTAACAGGTATGCAGTGGCGGGTTCACTAAACAGGTATACAGTGGCGGGTCCACTGAACAGAACAGGTATGCAGTGGCGGGTCCACTGAACAGAACAGGTATGGAGTGGTGGGTTCACTGAACAGGTATGCAGTGGTGGGTTCACAGAACAGGTATGCAGTGGTGGGTTCACAGCACAGGTATGCAGTGGTGGGTTCACAGCACAGGTATGCAGTGGTGGGTTCACAGAACAGGTATGCAGTGGTGGGTTCACAGCACAGGTATGCAGTGGCAGGTTCACTGAACAGGTATGCAGTGATGGGTTCACAGCACAGGTATGCAGTGGCAGGTTCACTGAACAGGTATGCAGTGATGGGTTCACAGCACAGGTATGCAGTGGTGGGTTCACAGAACAGGTATGCAGTGGCAGGTTCACTGAACAGGTATGCAGTGATGGGTTCACAGAACAGGTATGCAGTGGCAGGTTCACTGAACAGGTATGCAGTGGTGGGTTCACAGTACAGGTATGCAGTGGTGGGTTCACAGAACAGGTATGCAGCCAGCCAGGAACAAGTTAAGCCTAACTAATCTTTCCCTGAGAGACAGTCTGCAGCAGCTCGCCCTACTCTCACTAACGCAGGCAGCACACGAGTGACCGTAATGGCCGCCGCTGCCTGCCTTATATAAGGGGGGGGGGCTCCAGGGGCTAGTGTAGCCTAATTGGCTACACTGGGCCTGCTGACTGTGATGTAGAGGGTCAAAGTTGACCCTCAAGGTGCATTATGGGGCGAACCGAACTTCCGCAAAGGTTCGCCAGCGGGACGCGAACGCGAACCACCGAAGTTCACGTGGAACCGTTCGCCGGCGAACCGTTCGGCCCATCTCTAAACACCAATTACTGGGTTTATACCCTTCTGGATCCATGTTACAAACACAATGTTCCAAAACTGCTTGAAGAAAGAGTCAGACAGGTCAAAATGGAAGAATACCAGCAGGCCCTTGTGGAGACTTTAGAGAGGAGATTGACATCCTCTCCCTCCTCTAGCCAGTTGTACGCCGACAGACTGACTTCCGCAAACCCAGGACGACCAGGAGGGCAGCAAACAACACAAGCTGCAGCTAGTGCCCAAAAGGGAATGGTATCGGCAGTGTCCTTGGAGTGGGAAAATTTTCTGACACCCATGCAGCAGCACACAGAACAGCAAGCGTGCAGATCCACCTCCAACACCGATCGCCTGGAGAAGATGGTCAAGGACTACATGTCAGATGGCATATATATAAATATATGCATATATAAATATGCAGGGTCAAAACCAAAAACCGCAAAACAATCGCCCTGCGGGAATTAGTTCATGCTATACAGCACTATCCAGGGGCGCCACGAGGAGGCTTCCCATTGCCCCCATACAACCGGGGGGCTGCGGGGGTCCCAGGCACTCTCACCGCCTGGAACCCACACAGCGGCACCCCGGAGGTGGAGGCTGGGGGGTGCAGGCGATCTCCCCAGCGTGGCCAGCACCGGGAAGAGCCGCCCGCACACACCTCCCAAGATTAAAAACAGGCACTTACCTCAACGTCCATTGCATTCTGCTATATGCGCATAACCTGGGCGCGACACATAAGGGGCGGACAGGCGCAAATAGCCTGCTCCAGGGCTCTCACCTCCTAAAACAAGCCACTCACTACCTGCCCTCAGAAAAAAGAAATGCAATGCTAACTACAATCAGAGAAAGAACATGTGTGCATCAACCAAGTGAACCTGACAGGAGGGCAGCAAACAACACAAGCCGCAGCTAGTGCCCAAAAGGGAATGGTATCGGCAGTGTCCTTGGAGTGGGAAAATTTTCTGACACCCATGCAGCAGCCCACAGAACAGCAAGCGTGCAGATCCACCTCCAACACCGATCGCCTGGAGAAGATGGTCAAGGACTACATGTCAGATGGCGTAGCTGTGTTGAACAATCCATCTGCACCCTTCAACTATTGGGTATCGAAGCTAGACACCTGGCACAAACTGGCAATGTACGCAATAGAGGTGCTGGCTTGCCCGACAGCCAGCGTTATGTCGGAACGCTGTTTCAGTGCTGCCGGAGGCATCGTCACAGATCGGCGTATCCGCCTCTCCACAGAAAATGCAGACCGTCTGACTCAAATTAAAATGAATCAATCCTGGATTGGAAACGACTACGCAACACTCCCGGACCCCAACCAAGTAACATGAACAATGAACATCTGTGATGGGTTAGCGTTTCCGGTCCCTGTTTATTGAACCTCTCATCTGTATTACATTTATGACTGCATGGTGACAAAATGCAAATTGCTATCCGCACGCTTCTTGTCCTCAAGGCCTGGGTTGTTGTGTCTCAAAGCGTGGCCTTCTCCTCCTGCGCCACCCTCCTCCTGTTCCATCACGTGTGCTGCTGCTGGGTTAGCGTTACCGGTTCCTTTTCCTTGAACCTCTTATATGTATTACATTTATGACTGCATGCCGACAAAAAGCATGTTACCTGTGCAAAGAAAACAGACATTTCCCGCATTTAAAAGACAGTTTTCCCTTTGAAACTTTAAAATCGATTTTCTCAAAAACTATAAGCTCTTTTTGCTAAATTTTTTTCCCTCTTGTACCCACTCCCAATGTGCACATACCCTGTAAATTTGGGGTATGTAGCATGTAAGGAGGCTTTACAAAGCACAAAAGTTTGGGTCCCCATTGACTTCCATTATGTTCGGAGTTCGGCTCGAACACCCGAACATCGCGGCCCTGTTCGGCCCGAACATCTAGATGTTCGCCCAACACTACACGTGACCCGTTCGGCCAATCACAGCGCTAGCCGAACGTTCGGGTAACGTTCGGCCATGTTCTGCAGAACCCGAACAGTGGCGAACACTGTTCGCCCAACACTAGTTGGTGGCGGCACGCCCAGTTGCAGTGATGGAGGCAACTGTTGCACGTGCAAGGTGCTGGCTGACAGCCTGCCTCTGTTCAACCAGACACTCCAACATCGCCAGGGTGGAGTTCCAGCGAGTTGGAATATCGATCATGAGCCGGTGCTGTGGCAGGTGCAGCTCCTTCTGCACCTCTTCCAGGCTCACTACGGCTGCAGGTGAGAGCCAGAAATGACGCACAACCTTCCTTGCAGCCTCAAGGAGTCGGTCCATCCCCTGGTAGGTCCGCAGGAACTTTTGGACTACCAGGTTCAGGACGTGCGCCAGGCAGGGGATGTAGGTCAGGTCTCCCCTGCTGATGGCAGCAACCAGGTTTGCCCCATTGTCGGACACCACCTCTCCGACTCTGAGGCCCCTGGGGGTCAGCCAATTCCTCTCCTGCTCTCAGAGTTTGGCCAGGACGTGGTTCGCCGTCAGTTTGGTCTTCCCCAGGCTGACCAATTCCAGCAGCGCTTGGCAGTGGCGGGGCTTCACGCTGCTGCTGAGGCGGGGGGGGGGGGGGGTTTGGGCTGGTGTGGCGGAGGATGGAAGCGGATCAGAGGAACCTGCTGCTGTTCTGCTGACCCTGCATGGTGGCACCACCCACTGTATTGTTGGTGCTGCTGCTTTGAAAGTGCCCAATGCTGCTCCCCCCTCCTCACCCCCCTTCCACCAAGCTGACCCAATGCGCGGTAAAGGACAGATAGCGGCCGGTCCCAAACCGGCTGCTCCATGAGTCCATGGTGATGTGGACCCGTTGACCCACCACGTGCTCCAGCCCTCTCCCGACATTGGCCATCACAGAGCGGTGAAGTGCAGGGATGGCCGTGCGTCAGGAGAGCACGCATGTCGCTCCCCTCCTGCACAAGGGAATAAGGCAGGAGTTGGGAGCACATGGCCCATGCCAGAAAGCCGTTCAGCTGACGCATGCAACGGCTGCTGGGAGGCAGAACCCTGACCACCCCCCGGGAAGGTGTCGCTGAGCAGGGTCTGGCGAGGCCTTTTGCTGGCATGGGAATCAGTGGAGGGAGCAGAGGAGGCCACTGAGGACTGGCTGCCGGAACAGGCCTCAGTGTCGGTGGCAGGAGTTGCAGAGGGAGGAGGAGCAGTGCGTTGCTGACGCACTCCTGCTGGTGCTGCTGGAGGAGGTGGAGGAGGGCGGGTGGCTGCTGCCGACCGCTTCGCAGTGGTGGCGGGTCTGCCACTGCCACTGCCAGCTTTCTTCAACTTCACAAACTCCTCATGCTCGTGAAAGTGTTTCCCTGCAAGATGGTTGACCAGAGAGGTGGTGCCAAACGCAGAGGGCTCCTTCCCTCTGCTGAGCTGCTGGCGGCACTGGTTGCAGGTGGCATACTTGCACTCCAAATATGGCAGGGTGAAAAAATTCCATATTGGGGAGGTGAAGTTGCCCCTTCGGCTGGAAGGTGCTGCTGCCGCTGGTCTCCCTGTGGTAGTTGGGGGGGGAGGGGGTTCTTGGTGCGGCTGGTGGTAGCACTGGCAGAACTCGTCTCCTGATCAGCATGCTGTGTGGCCTGCATACCATGCCCACTTGTGATCCTGCCCATTCCTGCGATGCTGATCCTTCTAGCAAGGCCCACAGACACATCTTCCTCCTCCTCCTCAGAGCTGATGACATCCCCACTCCCAGGACCTGGCACCCAGTCTTTGTCCTTCACCCTGTCATCATCATCCTCCCCCTCCGCAAACATGTCCTGCTGGGATCCCCAAACTCCTCTTCTGCATGCATGGGCGGATGGACAGTCACAACTGTCTGACTGTCCAAAGCATCATCCCCCAAAGTGGCCATGAGCATTCCTTCCTCCGCCAATTCTGCCGCAACAGCTTTCCATAACCCCACTGCGCTTGGGGATAACAAGGTGCTGAGTGACAGGGTGCTGGTGTCGCCCGCTGGGGCTGGAGAACTGCACTCCTCCTCCTCCTCCTGCTCCCCAGGCAGTGCTGGTCGGCTGCTGCTGCTCTTGCAAACAGGAGTGGTGGCGGGGGTGGAGGACTCGGTTCCAGAGCTAATGGTGGCCTGCTCATCCACCATCAGTTCCACCACAGCGTCTGTGTCCTTCTCCTCAATAGGACGGCTACGACCTGGCGGTGGGAGGAACATCTGGGGCACACGCTGCTGCTGCTGTGTCTTTGCAGCGTGACTCCCAGCTGTTGGGCGGCCAAGGCATCCACGGCCAGTGGCTAATGTCGGAATAGCCACTGGTGCAGACGCAGAACTGCGCATGGTGTGGTGGCGCGGCTGCCACGCCCACGACCTCCTCTCTTGGCGATGCCCTTGTTGCCCTTGCTGCCCCTGCCCAAACCGCTGCTGCCAGTGCCAGACATTGTATATTTTTAATATTATACAAATGAAAGAAAAAAGTTATGTATGTAAAGGTGGGTGGGACAAGTGGGGTACTTTAATGGGGTGGGACTGGTGGTGGTGGGTGTGTGAGGTGACGGACAGGTGTACTCTACAGCAGAGATCGGTGTAGCGCTAACGAGAGAGTGCGCACTGCGCACACAAAGACCCTAGCTGACGCTGACTGATGGTGTCCCTATACACAGACTACAGTACAAGTCAGCAAATACACAATAGAAGTAATAGAAAAAAATAGGACGGGTGTAGCACTAACGAGAAGGTGCAGACAGCGCAGATGTGCATTGCGCACACAAAGACCCTAGCTGACGCTGACTGACGGTGTCCCTATACACAGACTACAGTACAAGTCAGCGAATACACAATAGAAGTAATATATAAACAATAGGACGGGTCTAGCACTAACGAGAGGGTGCGGACAGCGCAGACATGCACTGCGCACACAAAGACCCTAGGTAACGCGGTGACGGACGGTCCCTATATACAGACTAGAGTACACTACAGTACTACTAACTAAACAATAGAAGAATCTAGCTAAATAATAGAACAGGTGTGCCTAGATTACAGAGAGCAGATACAGCAGGACAGGTATAGCAGTAAACCTGGGCCTTGCTAACTACAAAATAGTACAAATCTATTTAACACAGAAGTAGTAGTAGTAGTACAGGAGTAGAGTCGGACAGGTGAGAGCACAGGTAAGGTAACTAGAGACTAGAGCACAGAGCAGGGCAGGCTGCCTTGCCTAGGCACAGGGCCTAGCTGCTGGCTGCAGGCCTGCAGCAGCACCAGTGACAGTCTCTCTCCCTCCCTAGTCCCTTCCCTAATCACACAAACCAAACTGCCTACAATACAAAGCAATACAGTTGAATATCAAGTGTTGGAGTGTAAAAACGCTAGGTTTAGAACAATAGCAATGCACTTGCACACAGACAAAAAGCACTGGAGCAGTCTCTCAGTACTATCAGTCAGTAAGTCGCAAGCAGGACGAGTGAGGCAAGATGGCGTACGCTATTTATAGAGGGGGGCTTGGCCAGGCTCCCCCTCTGTGATTGGCTACAGTTAGAGGGCTTGGAGCCCTCTGATTCGCTTGTGAGGACTCGAGGTGACGTCTGTCGTGACGCTATCCGAGCTCGTGACGCTATCCGAGCTCGGATAGCTAGGATATCTCCGAATAGCTGCTTGCTATCCGAGTGCACTCGGATAGCACAGCCCGGATAGTTAATACTATTCGAGCTCGGTATTCGAGCTCGAATAGTGAAAAAAGAGCTAGGATATCCGAGCAACTCGGATATCCTAGCTCAGATGAGCACCACTACTGATCGCTCCCCCTGTGTTAATTTTTATTTTTTTGACAATATTTTTCTTGTTATATTTTTAAGAAATATTACTATATTTTTAATAATTTCTTCCCTTCTCTCCCTCCCCGCAGCTGGCGGCCAATCACGGCGATCGGCTGTCATAGGCTTCTGCCTATGAGAGCCGATCACTCTCTGGTGTCCCAGGGGGACAGCCGTGTCACACGGCGAGACATATACACGTCCCGTAGACGCATCAGCTGACCTGCAGGTCGGCTGACGTCACGGGAGGTGCGGCTCGCCGCTGATTGGCTGGGCGGCGCTGGGATTCCCTTCCTGGCATAAAAGACACAGGCATTCAGTAGCACGCTGTCTGTTGTTGCGACTACATTGTGTTAGCGCTCAGACCTAATCAGGTTCCTGCTGAGATAGATGTATATGTAGGTTCTGCGATTTACATCTATCCTTAGTTAGCATTTATATTGTATTTATCTGTGTAAGTCGCAAGCAGGACGAGTGAGGCAAGATGGCGTCTGCTATTTATAGAGGGGGGCTTGGCCAGGCTCCCCCTCTGTGATTGGCTGCCCTCTGATTCGCTTGTGAGGACTCGAGGTGACGTCTGCCGTGACGCTATCCGAGCTCGTGACACTATCTGAGCTCGGATAGCTATAGGATATCTCCGGATAGCTGCTTGCTATCCGAGTGCGCTCGGATTGCACAGCCCGGACAGCTAATACTATTCGAGCTCGGTATTCGAGCTCGAATAGTGAAAAAAGAGCTAGGATATCCGAGTAACTCGGATATCCTAGCTCAGATGAGCATCACTGCCGGCAAGCCCTCCACTATTGATTAAAGTCTTATCCCCCTGTACTACAGTCATCTGATACCTGATATTGACCTCGGCTAGCCTATCGACCTCGTCTCTGTCTTATCCTTAACTGTACCTCAGACATCTGATTTACAGACTTTGGCCTGTTAAACGTTTAGCATCTGTCTTAGCCTACTGTACCTTAGCCTATCTGATTTCCAGTGTATGATCCTAGCCTGTAATTGACATTGCTCTGTCTTAGTCCCTTTGTACCGCAAATCTCAGACTTCATGTGTATGACCTCTGTTAACGATCTGACCTCGATTTTCATATTTTCTGTGTAACTGGTTAGTTTGTATCACAGCCAGCGTTACAGTGGGTAAGAGATTATATTACCTATCTATTTCAATTAGCATAACTAATGTAACGTAATGACTGTATGTTTGTTTAGGCTGAAGTCCCCCATTAAGCATCGTAAAAATAATCCAGCACAACTACTCTGTATGTAGGTTTATAGATTATGATGATTTAAACAGAGAGATTCCCATGTCTTTATTCTTTACCTTGTTCTTATACATAGTTAGTTAGCAGAAATTGTTGTTCTTCTAACTTCATATTAGGAAGAGTTATACGGAAGCATCTGCTTGCTGTAATGACTTGAGTAGTCACAGCTGTTTAAATACACATGAAACATCACTTCTTCCCCTTCAGTTGTGCCAGTTTTTCAGGTGGATCTCACTAAATCTAAAGATGCTGAAAAGGGAGGTAAAACATTGAGGTTATTGGCATGCTGGAAAGGAATGACATTTGAAGTTTTTGGCAATGTTAAAGAAACACAACTTGCAAACTAGAATGAAGAGGTGAGGTGTAATAACATTTCATTACAATATGGCTTGTGTTGCACTTACAACAATTTTTCCAATGCATTTATTTTGTATTTATTTTTATATCTTTTTAACCTGTTCCAGCTTCTTCTTTTCTTTTTTTTTAAAGTTACATGCCAGTGCCATTGAGGTTAAAATTGTGTTAATTAAACATCTTGCCCAAATCTACATGTACCAAAGTCCAAACTAGTGAGTAGGGATGTCATTAAGGTGCAAATAAATTGCAGATGGCAGAGGATTATGCTAATTAATATGATAACAATTATGCTAATTATTATGAAAATCTATTGTGAAATGAACTAATCAAATCTTGCAGAGAAAGCATCTGCTCGGTCCATTTTCAAGCTGCATAGATTTACGGTAACATTTGCATTATTCTGCATCATCTTAGAATTATTTGCATCTTTTAAGTAAAGTAGATAGTTGGCACTGATCCAAAACTTTGTACAAAGCACCTTTTAGATGTCCGTAACATATGGATGCAAAAACACAGAACACCTGTAGATGTCCACAGCAGTGTAAGGGTTAAATGGAGTTTCACTTTAAAGTTGAGTTCTAAACAAATATTAACTACGTTTTTAAATGCAGCTGATATAAATACCGTTATTACCAGGGGTGGTTTAAACATCTGCGCGATGCACTGCAAATTCATTTTAGCCTGTACAGTGGCTGCATAATAAACAGCTATTGATAACTTTATTTCCCTGCTGAGCATATCATCTAGGAAATGTAATGGCTGCAAAGTTATAGAGAAGGTTATTTTCATCAAAACAAACAACGCCAACACTTATCATCTCAAAGGTGAAGAATACTGAAATGATTAATATCACAACTATAATTTCAAACTAACACAACAAGAACAGTACTCAAAAATATGAGAAGCAGTACAAAAAAAATTGTGTTTGAAATAAATGACGTTTTATTTAATGGAATACAGAAAGGATTTTGAAGATTGAATAGTTCCTTCTTTTATCATGAACTTTTGTGCTCTTTACAAATATTTTATATGATGTATCTCAGATCATACAGGTTTATCGTCACAATAGACTTCAACCATTATATTTCAGTGGACTCAGATAATGACCACTTTGATAGCTCCCTGCTTGGTCCACTTGGACAATAAATAATAGGATTTCCTTTTTGATGTATGCTGATAAGGCACACTTTTATTCTTAATCTGATCTCCTGGTGTATTTGATGTTTTTAGTGCATTGAAAGGTCTGCTTTATTTATTAAATAATAGCAGTGGATTTGTCTACAGTATACACCACATCTCTGAGAATCAATAAGAATTGTCCTCTTGTTTTGATTTCTTTAGGTACCAGCTATGGCTTTAAAACTAAGTAACACAAATAGAGTTCATTAATAACTTGAAATTGTGTTGACTAAACCAGTGAATACTGTAATATGTGGAATTATCTGGAGTCAGACGGATTTCCTTGATCCTGCTAGACGTGGCTCCGCATTTAAAACATTTGTAAAGGTGGCCACAGAGGGTCTAATACAATTACCAAAAAAATAAGGAAATTAATCGGATTTTTTTTAATGTCAGCAGTGCAACAGCCTGTTAATATTTTTACAGTTTTTTTCTTGTGTAAATCAAACAAAGGATCAGAAATCTTTCTAATCAGAAAGAGATTATTTGAGATAAAGTTCAGCGGTTAGTCATATTATTATTAGTTGCTTTGAAACAGTTTTTTTTTTCATTTCTGAATATATCATTTAAACAGATTACCATATATCATTCAATATTAGTCAACCCCCTGTATAAGTGGACCCCAATATTTTACCCTCTTAAGCTGGATTTTTTAAATTACTAAAGTATAAGACTATCCAGCAAACTCTGCACCTGATTGCACAGCTTAAGTAACCCTCTTGAGAGATTCTCTCCACAGGCAGAGGAAGCACAACCTTCATTTCTAATAGTTATCTGTTATATAGGTTGATTCACTAAAATGTAATGAGCCCGTCAGCACAGGTTATTTTAAGGAGCATGAGTTAATTTTAATGAGCGCACGCGCGTATTTCTGGCAGTGTAGCGTGTGCTCTTTGGTAATGGCCGATCCTTCTTAATGCTGCACAGCTGTTACTAAAGAGCGCATGCTGCACTGCCAAGACCGTGCATAGCAAGCACTCATTAAAATTAACTTGCGCTTCTTAACCACTTAAGCCCGAAGGGTTGAAATTTTTTTACATCCGAGCAACTTTCACCCCCCATTCATTTGCCAATAACTTTATCACTACTCATCGCAATTAATTGATCTATATCTTGTTTTTTCCGCCACCAATTAGGCTTTCTGTGGGTGGTATATTTTGCTAAGAGCCACTTTACTGTAAATGCATTTTAACAGGAAGAATAAGAAAAAAATGGAAAAAATTCATTATTTCTCAGTTTTCAGCCATTATAGTTTTAAAATAATACATGCCTCCATAATTAAAACTCACGTATTGTATTTGCCCAAATGCCCCGGGTATTACACCGTTAAAATTATGTCCCTATCACAATGTATGGCGACAATATTTTATTTGGAAATAAAGGTGCATTTTTTCCGTTTTGCGTCCATCACTGTTTAGAAGCCCATAATTTATTAAATAATATTGATATACTCCTTTGACATGAATATTTAAAAAGTTCAGACCCTTAGGTAACTATTTATGTTTTTTTTTTTTTTATTATTGTAATTTTTTTTTTTTTTTATTTAAACTTGTATGTGGGTATTTTTTGGTGTGGGAGGTAAACAGGGTTTTTTTTTAATATATTTATAGGTTTATTCTTAAAACTTTTTTTTTGGGGTGTAATTTGCTATTTGGCCACAAGATGGCCAGAATCAAAAAGTCCTGGGAGCGATCGATCTCGCTCCCAGGCAGAAGAAAGGAGACCAGAGCTCAGAAAAGCTGCAGCGTCTGAAGAGACGCTGTCGGCTTTTCTCCGGGGGGGTCCGATCAGCGAAAGGGATTTATAATCCCTTTCACTGATCGGTGGGCTAGCGGCCAGCAGCGGGGGCGCGCACGGGGGGGCCCGCGGGCACGCGCGCGACCCGCGGGAGTGCGCGCAGCCCAACTGGACGAGAAATCTCGTCCAGTTGGGCTTAAGTGGTTAAAGAGGAACCATCGCAAAAATCTTAAAATTTAAAACACATACAAATAAGAAGTACATTTCTCCCAGAGTAAAATGAGCCATACATTACTTTTCTCCTACGTTGCTGTCACTTACAGTAAGTAGTGGAAATCTGACATTACCGACAGATCTAGGCCTAGCCCATCTCTCTATAGGGGAATCTCAGCATGGTCTTTATTCTTTATAAAGACACTAGCTGGTCGCCCGGCATTGCCCGGGTATGTAATTGGCTAGTGTTAGCTCTGCCCACTTTTTCTAATCCTAACACACAATGGGCTCTATTCACAAAGAGCCAAATTTTCCACAAAATTTTACCGCTATATTCCCGCCAGTGGTAAACTCCGCATTTTTTCCACATTCACTAATATTTTCCGCATGTTTTCCGCATGCGGGAAAAAAGATGCGGAAACAGCCATTATTCATGCGGGAATCATGCGGTAAAAAGGTCGCATGAAAAAGTGTTTAAAAAAAAAATTAAAGTCCACCAAGCACAGCCCTTAAGCCTCCACACTTCATTAAAGTCAATGGGATGCGGAATATATCACCTACTATTTGTAGGTGATAAAAAAATCGGTAAATAATGACGAAATGATGCGCCTGAACATTTTTGAGAATTGATTTTTTATTGCGGAAAATACCGACTTTTGCGGAAATTTTTCCGCATGAATCCCGCACTTTTACCGCACTTTTTCTGCATGCGGAAAAAACATGCGGAACATTTTGAGAATTTCAACTTGATGGTATTTTGGTCGCAAACTTCCCGCATGTAATTACCGCATGCGGGAAGTCTTTGAGAATAGAGCCCAATTACTCAAGGATGACCTAGTTTGTGAGCTTTGCGGTCTTTGGCATCAATAATTGACATTGAAATGAAATAAATCTAATTGGCTGTGGCTCCACTCTTTTGAAAATCAATAGGTGAATTTTGATTAGCTTTTGTAGGCTCCACCCACTTTTCTGAATATTAATCCCAGTCACCCAGTGACCAACTGTACAAAGGTTAAGAACCCTGCCATTGACAGCGTAAGAAAAACAAAAGTTTGCTTTCTTAAAACAGAAATAATTTGCGTTAATTCAGGTTGGAGTGAGCTTAAAATGTCGCCCAGTGCATCACTGTTGAATATATGCAAATTAACCATTGTTACCCTTAAAAGCTAAACACACCTCCAGAACTGCTGGAATGCAATGATGTGTCATTTCGTTAATTTGTACAGAGCCATAATAATCCAACATGCATACAGACTGTTTTGGATTGTTTGATCCTCATCAGTGCATGGCATGGATTAATTTGGCTCTATGCAGTAGGGCTTGTAACACCGAGAGGTACAGACTAACCAGCAAGCTCATGGTGACCCAGAACTCATTGGAGTGTGTAAGGGACTACAATGGTCCTAAAAGCCCCCTTACTAAGATGTTAAGAAAAACAAAAGTTTGCTTTCTTAAAACAGAAAGAATTTGTGATAATTCAGGTTGAAGTGAGCTTGAGATGTCTCCCAGGGCATCACTGCTGAATATATGCAAATTAACCATTGTGCTCTTAGAAGCTAAACACACCTCCAGTGTAACAGTGTAAGAATGGCTGCAGTTTACATTTTCCAGTGAAATTTGTGTTTGTCTCTTTTTGGGTATGGGAATAAAAAGTATCCTATACTTTATTCCAGGTAATGTACTATGTGTGTGCCAAATTTCATTCAAATCCGTTCAGCCGTTTTTGCGTGATCAAGTAACAAACATCCAAACATCCGAACTTTCCCATTTATTATATTAGTAGGATTCCTTGAAAATGATTAATACAAAGATGCTGGCCAGCCTCCCCCAAGTACATAGTTCAAATTATGTTCTTATGTGGCCAACTGCACAATATCAGCCCAATAGTCTTGTGAGTTGATCTGCTGGATGAATCGGGCAAAACGCCTGTTATCAGTAACTCGTCTAGTGGTTTTCCATGTGTACACACACCTGATTGTTGTACAACAGACCAAAATCAGACGACAATCAAGCAGTTTGATTGAGTGAGTGTATGACCTTAAAGTGAACTGAATAGGCTGCTGATAAGAGAAATACAATTATATAGAAGATGTTAAGAGAATGAATCAAGAAGTAAGAAGTAATTTGTCTGGCCACAGCGCCTCATCCCTCCCTATTCTTCTCCTCTCCCTTACTCACACTGGTCTTCCTACATCAGCATACTTCCAGCTCCTGATGTCACCATAGTTACACTACACAGACCAGTGATAGAGAGGAGTGAGTGATAGAGAGGAAGTGGAGGGTTCTGCACTGTATCACGGGAGGGGGAAAGACAATGAGAATTGTCCCCCCTTTACATTGTGATGAATGGGAAGGGGGTCAGGGTAGGTCACAGCTTCAGCACTGTGGGAAGGAGGAGAGAGAGAGGTGCCTGTCCCTTCCTTCTAGGCTATAAGTGGAGAGATTTAGGACTGATTTGAACATAGGGCAACCTCTACACATTTACACTGCAAGTCAGTGCTACTTTTTTTGACTTATAGCTGAGTAAATAAGGCATTCAATACTCCATTTATATGCAGTCACGTTTGCAATGGCATATCACGCATTATAGCTCCACCTCTGTAAAAACACAGCTGCAGGCTAAACATCACTTTCTCAGAAGAAGCAACATACAAGCCTATGAAAGCCTGTGTGCCCTAGGCAGAATGTTCTATAGAAGGATTATTACTCTGTCATCCCATGAACAGTCTGGTCAGTGAAATTAAAGGGATCCTATGACCTCTGATGTGAGCAGAAATCCTGTCATCCTGTGATATGTTCCAATGATGATACAATATTTGTGTAAAGGCATGCCCATCCTTTTATCTGAAAACTTCAGTAACTGTTTGATGTGCCATGATGTGATTTGTGATGTGATATAATCATTTACATCATCTGACATGTCTTAATGACAATGCTGCATTCCGGGCACTGATTTATTCACATCACTGGAGGTTGTAGTTATTATTAATATTAGCAAATCACCATTAATGTGCTTACAGAGTGTATTGATCAATTCCCATTGTTAACAGTCTGTCTCTCACAGAAACTCACAATCTAATGTTCCCACCACAGCCTTGGGGCAGCTTTAATGAGAATAAAATGAACCTACCAAATTAACCCATCAGTTGTGATGTGATTACCTATGGAGGGAAGGCATTTGAGATTATTTGTATTCATTCATCCCCAGTACAGTCTACACCCAGCATTTTTAGGAGTACCACAAAGTATATATTTTACTCAACTACATTCTGTATTGGAATTTGAGCATCATAAAATAATCATATAAGAGCACAATAGTAGGAATAACACAAAATTATAGATTCATAGGAAATAACGCTCTTGGGGAGTAATTAATTTAAAAAAAATCTTACGTGGAGGGCTTAAATACATGAGCAATGCCAACATTTTGTTTGGAGAAGGCCTGAAGGTCTTTACTTTGTTTGGCTGAAGGGGTCACAACTTTCAAGCTTTCAATCTGCCACAGTGTTTCTAGTGCTTATTGTGCCTGTCATTGTTATTTAATCATTACACAGGTCAAACTTAATCTTTGTGTCATACTACAATTTTAATGCAGCACAGAGTTGAATAAAATAACTTCACTTGTACTGGGTATGGCTGTCTGTACAATTACTACTGGTAACTTACTTTTGGTACTTACTGTACCTAGCAACTTAGTAAGGAACATATTTTTAAAGGCATTTTTTATTTTTACATTGTTTTTTAACACTATATTTTTTATTAGAGTTTATATTTTTATGTCATTGTGCTTACCTGATCAAACTATGGCAATGACATATATTATTTAATTCCTTGATAAACCCTATTCCGTGTTGAGAAGGTGATTTAAATGTAGTACAAATCTCTCAAAATGGCACATAGTTACAATGAGTTGGAAAAAAACATCCATCCATCCATCCATCCTTCCATCCATCTAGTTAAACCAGAAAATGAGGTACAACACTAGCCTGCACTCTCACATATATCAGTTGATCCAGATGAAGGTAAAGAACCCTTCTATTCTTTTTGACGTGTGTAATGAAACACACAGTCCAGATCAAAGTTCTGTATAGACTAAGAGAACATATGAGCTTCATGCAGATAGTTTTCTGGCTGTGATTTGTGCCTGGAACTCTAGCAATGTAAGGTGCTGGTTATGTGGCCTCTCAGCTGCCATTCAGACAATGCTGCCATACAGACACTTCACATAACATTTAGGCCACTTATACAAGGGAGGCACTTGCTAGCTCTTGGCATGGGTGACAGACAGACCCTTATCAGTAACATCTGAGCAGGGCAGCATTTGGTCTGGGACCTTGGCATGAAGGAATTTCTTGTCAGCAGGTAACATCACTGCATCTCAATCACTGACTCAATTGGGGTTGCAAACAATACCATTAAGCTGCATATTAATTGCAACTGAAATGTACTTATTAGCAGCTGGGATGCTAAATTGTCTGACAAGCATGCTGTTTAACCTCCCATGTAATAGAAGCCTTATGGTCATCAGCCAGTTTTAATCTTTAATATTAATTGACCATGATAAATACGTACATGCTGATATTAGGGATGAGCAGACAAATGTTTACAGTTCAACCTTGCTGCAAATTTGCCCATTTTGGCTTACCAAACTGTTTCATAGAATTGCTAGGTAATTCACTTTAAAATTTGCCTTTTATATTTTCTCATATTCACCGTCAGATTTCGGGGTGAATTGCATTGAAAATAAATAGCTCCAACTTAGGTGAACTTTATACTAAAGTATAGCAAGTCCTGGCAAAGCATCTTTAAATGTGCTGTTGGGGCTTTCCATTGATACCTTAACAGACCAATAGGAATCCTCCTCCCTCCAACTAATGTTCTCACTCATCCATAGTCAATATATCATTTACTGAAAAAATTGTTAACTGTACAATAAAATGTACATTTGAGTAGAGATGGCCTGAACCTCTGATTTTCGTTCGCAAACCGGGTTCACCAACCTACCGCGAAAGTTCGATTTGTGCAAACTTTCGCGAACCGCAATAGACTTCAATGGGGAAGCGAACTTTGAAAACTAGAAAAATTTATGCTGGCCAGAAAAGTGATGGAAAAGATGTTTAAAGAGGTCTAACACCTAGAGGGGGGCATGGCGGAGTGGGATAGACACCAAAAGTCCCGGGGAAAAATCTGGATTGGACGCAAAGCAGCGTTTTAAGGGCAGAAATCACATTGAATGCTACATTGCAGGCCTAACGTGCTTTAAAACATCTTGCATGTGTATACATTAATCAAGGAGTGTAATTAGAGTACTGCTTCACACTGACACACCAAACTCACTGTGTAACGCACCCAAACAGTTGTTTGCGTAGTGACGGCCATGCTGGACTGGTGCGCACCATGGCCAGAGTGCAGGCCATGGCGGTTTTCAAGCCCATATGATCGCCGGGCTGTGGTAGCTCAATGATAGAACAACAGTGACTGTCCAGCTGATCAAATTTTCTCTGTCCACAATGAAGCAATGACCTTATTATCTTTGGTGTGCCACCCCCCGAGATACTCATATAGGTCATTGCTTCATTGTAATATGCAAGCCCCTTCACCGCGGCAAGTTAATGATCACGAAGGGGAATGGGCACATGCAATGCCTTTTGTTTTGTTGTTGCAGCTGCACTGCAGCCAGAAAAATTAGACAGCCTTAAAAATTCAGGAATCCGCCTGGAGTCCTGGACCCTGTTGGTGGTGGCAGAGAAGACAGTCAAGCGGCCTACGGGCAGAGGTGCTGTGTGGGGAGCGACTTAGTCTTGGGGCAGGCAGTCACACGGCGTGCAGGCAGAGATGGTGTGTGTGGGGACTGACTTAGTCTTCGGGCAGGCCTGAGCGTGCTTTGCAGACCAGGCATCCGTGGTCAGATGGACCCTTGACCCAACGCTGTGTGTCAGAGATGTCACCACTTGCCTTTCAACATCACGGTACAGTTTATGTATCGGGTTTTTTTTTTAGAAAAAAATGTGGCCTGGTATCTTTCACTGCGGTGTGTGGCTTTGCTTTTGTGTGCTGCTTTTCCTCAGGGGGTCATCCCATTGCAGTTTGTGCTTTGTAATCATGCACCTTCATAAGGTAGTTGTCCCTGAGTGTGCCAACTAAGTGTTAAGTGGGGTGCCAGAATCGGAGCAGGAGAAGGAAGATATGTCACGCTTCCATGCGGAAGCTGAGAAAGATGAGGTGTTCTGTGTTAAATAGTCAACTACGTCCTGACAATATTGGGGGTTGATGGCACGTGCCTTCTTCTGAACACTGTACCTTGGTCAAGGGCCGCACGAAATAACGACAGCATGACCTCAAACAGACCTGTCAGGTGGCCTGCCTCTGCCTTTTGTTTTGTCCACATTGGGGGGAATGAAGTGAAAGGTATGCACTGACTTGACTAATACAATGTGCAGTCACACAGGTGCAGTTAACAGATATGCACAGAGTGGTATATCACACTGTGTGCACTCACGTAGGTAGGTGGGTGCACTGAACACAACAGGTAGGTGTATGCAGTGATGAGGTGGGTGCACTGAACACAACAGGTAGGTATATGCAGTGATGGGTATTACAATGTGCACCTGTCACACACAGACAGGTAGTGGACAGGCACAGTGACACTGTATGCTCTCAGCTCACATAGGTAGGTGGGTGCACTGTGAACAACTGGTAGGTAGGTAGGTAGGTATATGCAGTAATGGGTATTACAATGTGCACCTGTCACACACCACCAGCGAACCGTACAATTACATGTAAACACAAAAAAGTAAGAAGCACGTTTCTTCCAGAGTACAATTAGCCATAAATGACTTTTCTCTTATGTTCCTGTTGCTTACAGTAGGCAGTAGAAATCTGACAGAACTGACAGGTTTTGGACTAGTCCTTCTCCTCATGATGGATTCTCCGGGTTTTCTTTATTTTCCAAATGCACTTAGTGAATGGCAGTTGCTCCGTCCAAAACGCCAAAAAGTGTGCAGCGAGCAGAGAGGCTAGCCAACATCTTTGTATAAATCCTTTTCAGGAAGTGTCTTAATAAAGAATAAAGGCCAAGCTGAGTTCCACATGAAGAGATGGATTAGCCCAAAACCTGTTGTTTCTGTCAGATTTCTACTACCTACTGTAAGCAACAGCAACATAGGAGAAAAGTAATTTATGGCTCATTTTACTCTGGAAGAAACATACTTCTTATTTGTATGTGTTTGCATGTATTTTAACTGTTTATTTTGTTTTGTGATTGTGGTCCTTTAAGAGTCTTCTTGCTGTTATCTGCACACGAAATCTGCTTAACTTGTATTTATTTAATATTTAAAGGGCATATTGAAACAGACTATTGGCACTGAGCATTGTGACCACGACGGATACGGTCTCTTATATTACTGTTTACAAAAGAGCAAATGCCATTTTGTAAAAGAACATACAGCACCAGTTCATTATAAAGAAAACCTGCATGTTTAATCCATAAATTGATTTATAATTCAGCTTGATGTGTTGCAAAGTAAAAAAAAAAAAAAAAAAAGGTTAGTAAAAGCTTGACGGTGGGGATTAGTGTTAATTTTCAGACACAATACTAACCTAACAAAATGTATTTAGTCTGTTTTCAGTAGTTATTTTATAGAGTGCTTTTAAACATTGTATGATAGCTTTTGTCATTTTTGTGTATGTCATACTGAAGTGTTAAGTACTGAAATGCAGAAAAATGGTTCAATGCATGAAAGGCTTCCAAAGTTACAAATATGGGAATAAACAATGGTCTGTCTATTTATTACTATAGATAAAGAGACTGGGGGTGGGAGAAAGGTGCTATCTGCATTGCTCCTGGCCTGGTTTCATGTCAGCTTGATCCAGAGCTTTGGTTAGGTAGCACATTAGCTCGTAGTTTGGTGAACCTTGTAGTATGTAGTACTCATGCATGTCTGACGGCCCGCTTCTTAATCTAGAACGGTACATAATGATGTAATAGGCTTCAATCAATGTGTTTTGTCTTATAACATGACAGACTCCTCAGGGCAATCAGAGACAGGGCCAGGCTGAGGCAGAGGCGAGAGAGGCTCCAGCCTTAGGGTGCAGAGTGTGTGTGTGTTGGGGGGGGGGGGTGCACAACTCACTCAGCTATCATTCCCCTATTATGTTTGAAGCAGAGAAAAAAAAAAGGGGGATATATGGTAGTGGCTGCAGGCCAGATAACTAGAGATTAAGGTGTTTGGGGAGTTGGGGTCCCTGGGGCGCCTCTTAGTCTAATAGCAATCAATGTGTGATGGCTGGGGTGAGAAGGATGGAGGGGCGCACTTTGGTGACTCAGCCTTGGGTGGTGGAGGACCTTGTCCCGGCTTTGATCAGAGAGATTCAAAGAACATTATTTATAAGCTTGTGCTGTGGCAAACCTGGAGGACTAACAAATGACCTGTGGACTGTATTGCCTTGTCCTCTTATAAGGTGTTGTCATTTTGAGTCAGTAATATTTCTTAGAGTGCAAAGCATCATGGGGTGAAAGCCCTCATTGAGTTATACTTTTTCTGAAGAAAAATGAGAGAAACTGTTGGCCCTGTCATTCTTAAAAGCAGTGTCCTTCCTCGAATATGTTAGTCATAATATTAATCGCAATGGGGAAGGGGGGGGGGGGGATCACCTGGATCACCTGGTGGAGGTATTCTGGCAAGCATTGTTTGGGTCCTTTCTAATGTAAATATGGTGGAACTGGTCAGTACATCCCTAAATGAATCATCTATAAAGATATACAGATATCATCCCTTGGCACACTTATTTCTAGCTGTCTTTCTGACGCCTGAATTTATTGCACTATGCAGCATAGGAGATTGGGAGGAATGCAATATGTTCAAGGCAAGATATTGTGCTTTCTGTTTCAGTAGCATGGATGTTGATATTGTATAGATCCAGGTTGGTCACACTTACATCTGTTTTTTATTCGTCCATATTACCAGTGATGTCTGTCTTTAATGAGGTAATAGCTCCCATAAAATGATCTGCAACATTCCTCAGAGAGAGTTCAGTCAGTGAAGGATCAGACTTCCTCTCCCCTGACTCTCAACCATGTGTTCCTTCCCATTTTCTTCTAGTACTCTCTACCTCATTTGAGTATCCTTGTGTTTTGACAATGTTCTTGCCCGTTGATAACTTGCTTCTCACTGGGAGCTGTGGTAATGGATAGTAGACCATTTGGATCTTGAATTGTGTTTCCTTCCCTTTACAGGGTTGCTTTGCACTCTGCTGCTTGCAGGGTATGATGTTTTTCCTGTCTTTCTAAGCCACAGTGCTATTTTTGGGAATTCTCATCAGGTCAACTCCCTCTGCCCCTCTCATGTTGTCCACTAGCCTCTTGCAGCAGATACATTGGCTGCCTGGGATCTGTGTGTGTTAATAGAGAGTTAGGCACCATCATGAGTCCAAAAATAAATCTCTGTAAGGAGACTCGGCAGGAATCGATCATCTGGAGCTCACTTATATACAGTATGACTTGATTCACCAGCTTCCAATACCACCTCCCAGCAAAATTGTTTATAGCATATTTTTTACCCTCTAGTAAATTCTATTGGTTCTAGTTCTTTGTAACTTAACTAAGTATATTAAAACATCCAGACTCCAACATAAGCTTCTACACTGGATCCTAACACCACATGTGTGGCAATAGTTGCCCCCATTTCCTCCTAGGCACTAGAGGTTGGGTTAAGCCCCCTTTCTATAAAGCTAGACAAGGGAACTCTAAGAAGAGGTGGGAGGCTTTGCCACTGTCCCCTTGCAGGTTACCCTAAAATATTATGGGCCATGTGTGTTGTTAGTGCTCAAGGGATGCAGCCTCAAACTCCTGGGAAATACAGATGGAGCCAATGTATCAATCAAGTACTTTGGCAAGTTGAAATTTTAACAGAGGCACCAGTGTCGGATAACATATTGTTTTTCCTCCATGCATAAGGTCCCTTGTTATGCCCAAATAACTAAATTTTAGTTTCTTCAGTGATTAGCACCTTATTCCAAAATGAAGCTGGTTTGTCCAAATGTGCTTTAGCATAACTTAAGCGGCTCTGTTTGTGCTGTGGGCAGAGAAAAGCCTTCCTCTGCACCACTCTCGCATACAGCATCTCCTTGAGTAAAGTGCACCGAATGGTTGAACGATGCACAGCGACTCCATCTGCAGCAAGATGATGTTGTAGGTTTTTGGTGCTGGTTTGTGGGTTGACTCTGACAGTTCTCACCATTTGTCGCTTCTGTTTATCTGAGATTTTTCTTGGTCTGCCACTTTAAGCCTTAACTTGAACTGAGCCTGTGGTCTTCCATTTCCTCTGTATGTTCCTAACTGTGGAAACAGACAGCTGAAATCTCTGAAACAGCTTTCTGTATCCTTCCCCTAAACTATGATGGTGAACAATCTTTATCTTCAGGTCATGTGAGAGTTGTTTTAAAACCCTAATGTTGCTACTCTTCAGAGAAACTTAAAAAGCAGAACAACTTGCAATTGACCCCCCTTAAACACTCTTTCTCATAATTGGATTCACCTGTGTATGTAGGTCAGGGGTCACTGAGCTTACCAAGTGTAACAAACTAATGTGTTAGCAGTGAAAATGATCTGATTAGTAGCAGAAATAGCTGGGTCGTCATAAATAACGGCCATAGCGTCAAAGAACCCCTGAAGGTGACCCTCTGCTGTTCCGTACCAGAAGATAGAGGCTTAAGCTCAAAAAAAGAAAGACAACGATTCTTGAAATTTCTGAAATCAGACCGATGACCTGAGATTTTCTCTGGAGGAGGTATTTTAGGTTCCATAACCTGAGGGGATGGCACTGGTGGATTGGGATTCTGCAAGGCCCGAACAGCTTCAGACAACTGATTGATCTGTGTCTGTTGTGCGCTGACTGTGGCCGTCAGACTGGTTATGGCCGCGGTCAAAGCTTGGACCTGAGTACACAGTGCCTCCATAATTTTGGTCTGTTGTTATGTAACAAACTAATGTGTTAGCAGTGAAAATGATCTGATTACTGGTGATCTGCAGTATCACCAATAATACAGATACTAGATCTGATTATTTGGTGATCTGCAGAATCACCAATAATGCAAATATAGTCACAACTGTGTGACGGGGTCACAGACTAATGCACACAAGTGTAGTGATTGGTGCAGACAGTATATACTGATAGAACCTCAGCGAAACCTTGGGAGTAGTGTTGGGCGAACAGTGTTCGCCACTGTTTGGGTTCTGCAGAACATCACCCTGTTCGGGTAATGTTCGAATTCGACCGAACACCTGATGGTGTTCGGTCAAACCGTTCGGCCATATGGCCGAACTAAGAGCGCATGGCCGAACGTTCCCCGAACGTTCGGCTAGCGCTGTGATTGGCCGAACGGGTCACGTGGTTCGGACCCGAACGCGCTCTGATTGGCCGAACGGGTCACGTGGTTCAGGTAAATAAATACCCGATCCACGTCATTTCTCCGCCATTTGTCTGTGAGTTTAGCTTTGGGAAGACAGGCAGGGTAGTTCTCTCTCCATCCAGGCTAGCCAGGGTCCCCCCAGTCATTTTGTCGCTGCTGGGAACAGTAGTACACCGCTCACCCACACTATATAGCATTGTGTTTACTGCCACTCTGTGTACACCGCTCACCCACCACTGTATAGCATTGTGTTTACTGCCACTCTGTGTCTCTGCTGGGAACAGTAGAACACCGCTCACCCGCCACTGTATAGCATTGTGCTTTGTGTCGCTGCTGGGAATAGTAGTACACCGCTCACCCACCACTGTATAGCATAGTGCTCTGTGTTGCTGCTGAGAACAGTAGTACACCGCTCACCCACCACTGTATAGCATTGTGCTCTGTGTCGCTGCTGGAAATAGTAGTACACCGCTCACCCACCACTGTATAGCATTGTGCTCTGTGTCGCTGCTGGAAATAGTAGTACACCGCTCACCCACCACTGTATAGCATTGTGCTCTGTGTCGCTGCTGGGCATAGTAGTACACCGCTCACCCACCACTGTATAGCATTGTGCTCTGTGTCGCTGCTGGGAATAGTAGTACACCGCTCATCCACCACTGTATAGCATTGTGCTCTGTGTTGCTGCTGGGAATAGTAGTACGCCGCTCACCCACCACTGTATAGCATTGTGCTCTGTGTCGCTGCTGGGAATAGTAGTACACCGCTCACCCACCACTGTATAGCATTGTGCTCTGTGTCGCTGCTGGGAACAGTAGTACACCGCTCACCCACCACTGTATAGCATTGTGCTCTGTGTCGCTGCTGGGAATAGTAGTACACCGCTCACCCACCACTGTATAGCATTGTGCTCTGTGTCGCTGCTGGGAACAGTAGTACACCGCTCACCCACCACTGTATAGCACTGTGCTCTGTGTCGCTGCTGGGAACAGTAGTACACCACTCACCCACCACTGTATAGCATTGTGCTCTGTGTCGCTGCTGGGAATAGTAGTACACCGCTCACTCACCACTGTATAGCATTGTGCTCTGTGTCGCTGCTGGTAATAGTAGTACACTGCTCACCCACCACTGTATAGCATTGTGCTCTGTGTCGCTGCTGGGAACAGTAGTACACCGCTCACCCACCACTGTATAGCATTGTGCTCTGTGTCGCTGCTGGAAATAGTAGTACACCGCTCACCCACCCCTGTATAGCATTGTGCTCTGTGTCGCTGCTGGGAATAGTAGTACACCGCTCACCCACCACTGTATAGCATTGTGCTCTGTGTCGCTGCTGGGAACAGTAGAACACCGCTCACCCACCACTGTATAGCATTGTGCTCTGTGTCGCTGCTGGGAATAGTAGTACACCGCTCACCCACCACTGTATAGCATTGTGCTCTGTGTCGCTGCTGGGAATAGCAGTACACCGCTCATCCACCACTATATAGCATTTCTGTATTGCCACTGTACTGCTGCCAGTCAGCGTGTACTTTAAGGATAAGTGAAATGAAGAAGAAATCCTGTGAAAGAGGGACGGGCAAGGGAAGAGGTGTTTCCCCTGACGGTTCACGTACAGGCCACAGTGGAGCACCGAAGAAAACCCACTCAATACCGCCCATGTTGTCCAGGAAATCAACCCTCACGAATCCAAAAGAACAGGACCAGATAATTAATTGGATGACCTCTCAAGTGTCCAGCAGTGGGTTAAGCAGCACCAGCACATCACGCACGAGGTCCGAGTCCTCAGCCAGTTACAAGGAGCCAGTGGGCACAAAGCTGACACAACCGGCAGCGACACCACGCACACAACTGCCAAATAACCAGTCTGAAGAATTTCCTCAGGACACAATGGGGTATTCGCAGGAGCTATTCCCAGCCCAACAAACTTCCACCTTTCAAAGGTCAATGGAACAGCCAGAAATGTTGTGCTCGGATTCACAACCATTTACTGTGGGAAATGCACCGCGCACTGAAATGCAAGGCGAGTCCGAGGACTTTGAAACCCAAATCCCAGAGCAAGTTGGGCATGAGGGGTTTCAATTGCAGGAGGTCGCCCGAGAAGATCTGGAAGACGACGTTGGAGTGAGCTGCGCAGAGGTTGTTCTGGGGAGCTCTACTCCACGGCGGCGGCCCACAATCACATATGACGAGTTTGAGGAGATGGAAGAGGAGGGTTTGGACAATGTGGACAAAGACCCAGATTTTGTATGTGAAGGAGAACATCGCCGTCGTAGCAGCACAGATGAGTCTTTTGAAGAACCCACTGCTGCACGAGTTCGCCTTGTGCCACAAGGTAGGCGGCGCGAAATTTCAGGCACCACAAGCGTGGAAGTTCAAGTGAGATGCAAAAGAGGCGCAAACAGAAATCGCCAGCAAGGCAGGTGCTCCAAAGTCTGGCCTTTCTTTGAAGACTGCAGTGAGGATGGTACCATGGTGATTTGCAAGGTGTGCAAGACCCGCCTGAGCAGGGGGAAAAATATTAACAACCTCTCCACCACCAGCATGACCCGCCACATGGTATCCAAACATCCCACTCTGTGGGCAAACGCGGCAGGACAGGGTACCAGCAACACTGCCTCCCTTGGGGTCACCAGACTCACCACCAGACCCTCCTCAGTAGCAGCAGTAGCCCAGCCATTGCGTGGTTCACAACAACATTCACAAACATCAGACGACGCTGACACTGTCACTTTCCGGAATAGTGCTCTTGAGGTCTCCCAGTCTTCATCAAACACAACAACCAACAGCCCTTCAGTGTGCAGCCCTACGGTTCAGTTGTCTGTCTCGGAGATGTTTGAGCGCAAGAGGAAATTGCCAGCAAATGACCCCCGGGCCGTGGCACTAACAGCCAGCATAGCCAAGCTTCTGGCCTGCGAAATGCTGCCATATCGAGTGGTGGAGACAAACAGCTTCAAGGGCATGATGTCAGTGGCCATCCCACGTTACGTGGTTCCCAGCCGCTACTACTTTGCGCGCTCTGCAGTGCCTGAGTTGCATGAGCACGTGGTCAGCAAAATAACCCGAAGCTTGAAGAATGCCGTTGCCTGCAAGGTTCACCTCACCACTGACACCTGGACAAGTGCGTTCGGCCAGGGTCGATACATCTCCCTTACCGCGCACTGGGTAAACCTTGTGGAGCCTGGCAGCGATTCCTCACCTGCTACGGCGCGGGTGTTGCCCACGCCGCAAACAGCTGCACCGCCATCCCTCCCACTGGATAACAACAGCAGCACCTACCTCTCTGACTCCTTCTCCTCCAACGCATCTCAAAGCTGTACCTCATCCGGAAACGCTAACCCAGCAGCAGTAGGATCGTGGAAGCAGTGCAGCACAGCTGTTGGCATGCGTCAGCAAGCGTTGCTGAAGCTGATCTGCCTTGGGGATAAGCAGCACACAGGGGAGGAAATTTGGAGGGGAATAAAGGAACAGACGGATTTGTGGCTGGCACCGCTGGACCTGAAACCGGGCATGGTTGTGTGTGATAATGGGAGTAATCTCATTCGCGCTTTAAGGTTGGCTAAGCTGACACACATCCCTTGCCTGGCGCACGTGATGAACCTAGTAGTTCAGCGGTTCCTGAGGACATACCCAGGCGTGGCCGATCTTCTGTTGAAGGTGCGACGAGTGGCCAAACATTGTAGAAATTCCAGTACTGCTTCGGGGGCACTCGCCAAGATGCAGGAGCGCTTCAATCTCCCCCACCATCGCTTGCTGTGTGATGTCCCTACGCTCTGGAATTCTACGCTGCACATGCTAGCCCGCTTTTGCGAGCAGAAGAGTGCAGTGGTCCAGTACATGACGGCGCAGTACCGAGGCGCATCCGGACAGCTGCCAAGCTTCTGTTGATCCGATTGGGCCAACATGTTGGACCTCTGCCAAGTCCTCCAAAAGTTTGAGCAATCCATGTTGCTTGTGCGCAGTGACAACTCTTCAGTCAGCATTACCATACCACTGCTGTGTTTACTGAAGAAGTCAATGTTGAAAATCAAGGAAACAGCTGTCATAATGCAACTGGGGGAATCTGAAGGAGAAAACGATCAGCGTGATGATACCAACATCAGGCCATCTGCTTTAGGAAACGCTGGCCCCAGCAGCTATGACGAAGAAGAGGAGGAGGAACAACTGGAGTTGGAGCAGGAATTTCATGCCACCACTGACGAGGGCCAGAGCGGTGCACGTTGGTTGGACTTCCACAATTCAGCGCGATTGGTCAGCAGAAGCAGACCAGGAAGAAGGTTACGACTGTGATGCATCACAACTATCACAACGCTCACAAGAGGATGATGAGGATTCTGGCAGGACTCTGGCACACATGGCTCAATTCATGCTAGACTGCATTGAACGCGACCCACGCATTGTGCGCATTCTGGACAACACCAATTACTGGGTTTATTCCCTTCTGGATCCACGGTACAAACACAATGTTCCAAAACTGCTTGAAGAAAGAGTCAGACAGGTCAAAATGGAAGAATACCAGCAGGCCCTTGTGGAGACTTTAGAGAGGAGATTGACATCCTCCCCCTCCTCTAGCCAGTTGTACGCCGACAGACTGACTTCCGCAAACCCAGGACGACCAGGAGGGTAGCAAACAACACAAGCCACAGCTAGTGCCCAAAAGGGAATGGTATCGGCAGTGTCCTTGGAGTGGGAAAATTTTCTGACATCCATGCAGCAGCCCACAGAACAGCAAGCGTGCAGATCCACCTCCAACACCGATCGCCTGGAGAAGATGGTCAAGGACTACATGTCAGATGGCGTAGCTGTGTTGAACAATCCATCTGCACCCTTCAACTATTGGGTATCGAAGCTAGACACCTGGCACGAACTGGCAATGTACGCAATAGAGGTGCTGGCTTGCCCGGCAGCCAGCGTTATGTCGGAACGCTGTTTCAGTGCTGCCGGAGGCATCGTCACAGATCGGCGTATCCGCCTCTCCACAGAAAATGCAGACCGTCTGACTCAAATTAAAATGAATCAATCCTGGATTGGAAACGACTACGCAACACTCCCGGACCCCAACCAAGTAACATGAACAATGAACATCTGTGATGGGTTAGCGTTGCCGGTCCCTTTTTACGGAACCTCTTATCTGTATTACATTTATGACTGCATGGCGACAAAATGCATTGCTATCCGCACGCTTCTTGTCCTCATGCAAGGCCTGGGTTGTTGTGTCTCAAAGCGTGGCCTTCTCCTCCTGCGCCGCCCTCCTCCTATTCCATCACGTGTGCTGCTGCTGGGTTAGCATTACCGGTCCCTTTTCCTGGAACCTCTTATCTGTATTACATTTATGACTGCATGGCGACAAAAAGCATGTTACCTGTGCAAAGAAAAATGACATTTTCCGCATTTAAAAGACATTTTTTCCTTTTAAACTTTACAATCAATTTTCTCAAAAACTATAAGCTCTTTTTCAAATATTTTTTTCCTCTTGTACCCACTCCCAAGTAGTGTTGGGCGAACATCTAGATGTTCGGGTTCGGGCCGAACAGGCCGAACATGGCCGCGATGTTCGGGTGTTCGACCCGAACTTCGAACATAATGGAAGTCAATGAGGACCCGAACTTTCGTGCTTTGTAAAGCTTCCTTACATGCTACATACCCCAAATTAGCAGGGTATGTGCACCTTGGGAGTGGGTACAAGAGGAAAAAAATATTTGAAAAAGAGCTTATAGTTTTTGAGAAAATTGATTGTAAAGTTTCAAAGGAAAAACTGTCTTTTAAATGTGGAAAATGTCATGTTTCTTTGCACAGGTAACATGCTTTTTGTCGCCATGCAGTCATAAATGTAATACAGAGAAGAGGTTCCAGGAAAAGGGACCGGTAACGGTAACCCAGCAGCAGCAGCACACGTGATGGAACAGGAGCAGGCGCAGGAGGAGAAGGCCATGCTTTTTGAGACACAACAACCCAGGCCTTGCATGAGGACAAGAAGCGTGCGGATAGCATGCTTTTTACCGCCATGCAGTCATAAATGTAATAAAGATAAGAGGTTCAATAAACAGGGACCGGGCGTCAACGCTAACCCAGCAGCAGCAGACGTGATGGAACAGGAGGAGGCGCAGGAGGAGAAGGCCACGCTTTCAGGTGCAACTCAGGCCTTGCATGAGGACAAAAAAATGTGTGCGCAAAGCAATGCAATGAGTAGTTTTCAGGACACAATGGGCTATTCGGAGGAGCTATTCCCACCCCCACAATCTTCTACCTGTGAAAGGTCAATGGAACAGCCACAAATGTTGTGCCCGGATTCACAACCTTTTTCTGTGGAAAATGCACCTCGCACTGAAATGCAAGGCGAGGCCGAGGATGAACATGACGTCAACAACTCAACATGACGCAAAATGGGGGCGGAACAGAAAGCTGCTTTCAATGTTTTGAAGGCCTTAATTGCCTCCGGTGGCCAGTTAGATGCATCATTCATCACACCCAAATCCCAGAGCAATGTGTGCAGGAATTTGAATCTCAGGAGGTGTACCGAGATCATCTGGACAAGTGACCAAGTGACAAAGTGACCAGTGACAAAGTGACAAAATGACAAAGTGACAAGTGACAAGTGACAAAATGACAAAGTGACAAGTGACAAAGTGAGAAGTGACAAGTGACAAAGTGACAAGTGACAAAATGACAAAGTGACAAGTGACAAAGTGAGAAGTGACAAGTGACAAAGTGACAAGTGACAAAATGACAAAGTGACAAGTGACAAAGTGACCAGTGACAAAGTGACAACTGACAAAGTGACAAAATGACAAAGTGACAAAGTGACAAAGTGACCAGTGACAAAGTGACAACTGAGAGGTTGTTCTGGGGAGCTCCACTGCACTCAGTCGCATATGAGGAGAGGTCTCGTCGGGACTGCTGATCCTCCTCAGCTTGCTCAAAGCCTTGAGGGTTCCTGAAGATCCTCTGCTTGGAGTTCGCCGGGGTTCAGCTTGGTGTCGGGGTCGGCGGCGTCCTCCTCACTCCAACGTGGCAGATCTTCTGTTGAAGGAAAAAAAAAAAAACATTGTTAAAAGTCCAGTACCGCTTCTGAAGGACTCACCAAGAGATGCAGGAGCGCTTCAATCTAGCGCACCATCGCTCGCTGGGTGATGTCCCTGCCTACGCGCTGGAATTCTACGCTGCACATGCTAGCACGCTTTTGCGCAGTGCCGAGGCGCATTCCAGCAGCTAGTAGCTACCAAGCTTCTGTGGATCTGATTGGGCCACCATGTTGGATCTCTGCCAAGTCCTCCAAAATTTTGAGCAATCCACGTTGCGTGACTGAGCAGTGACAACTCTACAGTCAGCATTACAATACCACTGCTGTGTTTACTGAAGAAATCAATGTTGAAGATGGAAACCGCTGGCATGATGCAAGTGGGGGATTCTGAAGATGAAAACGATCAGCATGATGATACCAACATCAGGCAACCTGCCTCAGGAAACGCTGGTCCCAGCTATGACAAAGAACAGGACGAGGAACAGCTGGAGTTGGAGCAGGAATTGGATACCCCCACTGCCGAGGGACAGAGCGGTGCACGTTGGACTTCCACAATTTAGCGGGAAAGGACAGCAGAAGAGGAAGAAAGTGATGCTGGTGATGAATATGGTGCATCACAACAATCACAACGCTTACAAGAACATGAAGATAGAGGAGTCTGGCAGGACTCTCTGGCACACATGGCTCAATTCATGCTAGACTGCATTGAACGCGGCCCGCGCATTATTCACTATTCATTATTATTCATTATTCTGGAATCTGGACAACACCAATTACTGGGTTTATACCCAGTTTATACAAACACAATGTTAAAAAACTGATTAAAGAAAGTGTCAGACAGGTCAAAAATGGAACAATTCCAGCAGGCCCTTGAGGATGGAGACTTTAGAGAGGAGATTGACATCCTCCTCCTTCTCTAGCCAGTTGTACACCGACAGACTGACTTCAGCAAACCCAGGAGGACCAGGAGGGCAGCAAAGAACACAAGCTGCTGCTAGTGCCCAAAAGGGAATGGTATTGGCAGTGTCCTTGGAGTGGGAACATTTTCTGACACCCATGCAGCAGCCCACAGAACAGCAATCGGGCAGTTCCACGTCCTCCAACACCAATCGCCTAGAGAAGATGGTCAAGGTCCAGGACTACATGTCAGATGGCGTAGCTGTGTTGAACAATCCATCTGCAGACAGACGGTGAGTGTGACAGGCAGCACAGAAGGACCATGGCAACTCACTCATAGTACCACAGTTTGATAGTGCTGCCCAAAAAATTATATGGATCCGTGGACCTGGGCACTGCAGGCAGTACTGGGAAGTGGGAACGCAGATTTTAGTACCTAAACACACGATACAACATGTTTTCCGGGGTCGGACTCTGAGGCACATACAGATGGTCCCGATCATCATCCTCATCATACAACTCTTCTCCTGAGTCTGACCCACCCACCACCTCTGCCACCCCAACATCCCCAGACACAGACCCCTCATCGTCCTCAACATTAACTTGGGATGCTGGCCTGAGCCCGACCTCCTCCTCCACATCAGGCCCCATCATCTCCTCAATGACAGCCCTCATTAATCGTTCTGGCGACGGACCGATGGACACAACATTCTCCTCCGGAGAGGGCTGCTGCTGACCACTGGCTGCTGTAGTGGATGTTATAGCTTGCATGGGGCGTTGGCTGTTGCTGTTGTTGGGAGTGCTGCTCACAGCGGAGGTCTCTGAGGAACTCATGGTGAGCTCATATAGTGGTTGGCGGTGAGTGGAGTATTACTGATCCCAGCAATATACACACTGACTGGCAGAGTACGCAATGCTATATAGTCTGGCTGAGCGGTGTACACAGAGTGGCAGTACACACAATGCTATGTAGTCTGGCTGAGCCGTGTACACAGAGTGGCAGTACACACAATGCTATATAGTCTGGCTGAGCGGTGTACACAGAGTGGCAGTACACACAATGCTATATAGTCTGGCTGAGCCGTGTACACAGAGTGGCAGTAAACACAATGCTATATATAGCGTGGCTGAGCGAGGTACACAGTGGCAGTACACACAATGCTATATAGTCAGGCTAAGCCGTGTACACAGAGTGTCAGAAAACACAATGCTATATATAGCGTGGCTGAGCGAGGTGCACAGTGGCAGTACACACAATGCTATATAGCCAGGCTAAGCCTTGTACACAGAGTGTCAGAAAAAACAATGCTATATATAGCGTGGCTGAGCGAGGTGCACAGTGGCAGTACACACAATGCTATATTAGTCAGGCTAAGCCGTGTACACAGAGTGTCAGAAAACACAATGCTATATATAGCGTGGCTGAGCGAGGTGCACAGTGGCAGTACACACAATGCTATATAGCCAGGCTAAGCCGTGTACACAGAGTGTCAGAAAACACAATGCTATATATAGCGTGGCTGAGCGAGGTGCACAGTGGCAGTACACACAATGCTATATTAGTCAGGCTAAGCCGTGTACACAGAGTGTCAGAAAACACAATGCTATATATAGCGTGGCTGAGCGAGGTGCACAGTGGCAGTACACACAATGCTATATTAGTCAGGCTAAGCCGTGTACACAGAGTGTCAGAAAACACAATGCTATATATAGCGTGGCTGAGCGAGGTACACAGTGGCAGTAAACAATGCTATATATAGTCTGTCTGAGCGAGCGGTGTACTACTGTTCCCAGCAGCGACACACAATGACTGGGGGGGACCCTGGCTAGCGTGGCTGGAGAGCGAACTACCCTGCCTGCCTACCCAAAGCTAAACCCACAGACAAATGGAGGAGATATGACGTGGTTCGGGTATTTATTTACCCGAACCACGTGACCGTTCGGCCAATCAGAGCACGTTCGGGCCCGAACCACGTGACCCGTTCGGCCAATCACAACGATAGCCGAACGTTCGGGGAACGTTCGGCCATGCGCTCTTAGTTCAGCCATGTGGCCGAACGGTTTGGCCGAGCACCGTCAGGTGTTCGGCCGAACTCGAACATCACCCGAACAGGGTGATGTTCTGCAGAACCCGAACAGTGGCGAACACTGTTCGCCCAACACTACTCCCAAGGTGCACATACCCTGCAAATTTGGGGTATGTAGCATGTAAGGAAGCTTTACAAAGCACGAAAGTTCAGGTCCCCATTGACTTCCATTATGTTCGGAGTTCGGCGCGAACACCCGAACATCGCGTCCATGTTCGGCTAACGTTCGCGAACCCGAACATCCAGGTGTTCGCCCAACACTACTTGGGAGACACAAGAAGCTTGCTGATGGAACTACAGCAGTAACCTCACCAGTGGCGAGGGACCGCTGGTGAGTAGGAAGGTCAGACAGATCAGGTAGGCAACAAACGGGCAGATACGGTACAAAATCGGTAGACAAAATCAGATTGAGGGTAAGCAGTAGTCGGCAACGATATCAGATAGGCAGAGTACAGAATCAGAAGGCAGGCCCAGGGTGAAGTTCAGGTAGAGCTCGGCAATGGAAGTCAGATGAGTGAAGGTACAGAATCACAAGGCAGAGAGAGTAATCAGAAATGAGCAAAGGGTCATACACAGATAAATACAATATAAATGCTAACTAAGGATAGATGTATATCGCAGAACCTGCATATACATCTATCTCAGCAGGAACCTGACTAGGTCTGAGCGCTAACACGATGTATTCACAACAACAGACAGCGAGATACTGAATGCCCGTGTCTTTTATGCCAGGAAGGGAATCCCAGCGCCGCCCAGCCAATCAGCAGCAAGCCGCACCTCCCATGACGTCAGCCGACCCGCAGGTCAGCTGATGCGTCTACGGGACGCGTATATGTCTCGCCGCTGACCGTGCGCACGCGTAGACCTAAGGCTGTGTGCGGGTGAGAGCCCCGCACATGGCGTGCGCAGCTGAGCGGCGGCAGTCACGCTGCTCTCCGTGACCGCCGCATCCCCGCCGCTCGTTACAGTACCCTCCCTTGAGGCGTGGACTCCGGACACATTTTACATGGTTTCTCCGGATGTAAATCATGAAACCTACGTCTCAATTCCTCCGCATGAAGACGATGGCCCGGTACCCACGATCTCTCCTCAGGCCCATACCCTTTCCAGTGGACTAGATACTGCACTGAATTCCGAACCCAGTGAGAATCGAGAATCTCCTCAATCTCGTATTCAGGCTCTCCATCAATCACCACAGGGGGGGGGGGGGGAGAGGAATCCACATGCACAGCAGGTTTGAGCAAAGACACGTGGAATGTCTTAATACCTCTCATATTTGAAGGTAAAGCCACAACATAATTCACTTTATTAATCCTCTTAGCCATAGGGTATGGGCCGATGTAGCTGGGACCCAACTTGGCTGAAGGCTGTTTAAGGCTGATATGGCATGTGGAAATCCATACATAGTCACCGGGCTCAAACTCCCATTCCAATGAACGTCTTTTATCAGCCTGTCTTTTCTGAACTTCAAATGCCTTTTCCAAATTATTTTTAACTACCGTCCATATTTCCTTCAAAGATCCCTGCCATGCTTCCAATGGTGGAAACGAGGAGGTCACCACCGGTAGAGGAGAGAATTTCGGTGATCTCCCTGTGACCACCTGAAAAGGCGAAAAGCCGGAGAACCCACTTTTAAGGTTGTTATGTGCGAATTCCACGAAAGGGAGACATTTTACCCATTCATGCTGGACATCCGACACATAACACCGTAAGAATTGTTCAAGAGCCTGATTGACTCTTTCAGTCTACCAATTAGTCTGCGGATGGTACCCTGAAGAAAACAAGAGTTCCATGCCCAGATGATAACAGAATGCTCGCCAAAACTGCGACACGAACTGCACACCCCTGTCTGACACCACATTCTCTGGGATCCCATGTAGACAGAAGATGTGGTGTACAAACAGGTCCACCAATTCCTGAGCAGATGGGAGTCCATCCAGCGGAACGAAGTGGGCCATCTTGCTAAAGCGGTCCACCACCACCCAAATGATCATTTTTCCCTCAGACCTGGGGAGTTCTCCCACAAAGTCCATGAACAAATGGGTCCATGGCTCTTCAGGTATGGGCAGAGGTTGTAGGGTACCGGCAGGAGCCTGACGGGACTATTTGCTCCTGGCACAAACAGAGCAGGCCCTCACAAACTCCCTGCAGTCTAGACACATAGATGGCCGCCAGACAGATCTGGACAGCAGTTCCAGTGTCCTGGCATAACCTGGGTGTCCTGCGATCTTATGACTGTGGAACATCTCCAGAACCTGGAGTCTTAGATGTAAAGGTACAAAGAAGATCCCCTCAGGTTTCCCTTCTGGAGAGTCATGTTGAAAAGACCCCAGGGTGGACCTCAGGTTTTCCCTAGTCTCTGTGGTGGCCAAAACCATAATGGTCAGGCAGAATCGTCACTGGTTCTGAGGATGGAGCGGATTCAGGTTTGAAACGCCTTGACAAGGCATTGGCCTTGACATTTTTGTTCCCAGGTTTGTACATGATTAGAGTTGGGCCGAACGGTGAGCCTGCGAACGGTTCCATGCGAACTTCAGTGGTTCGCGTTCGCGTCCCGCAGGCGAACCTTTGCGGAAGTTCGGTTCGCCCCATAATGCACATGGATGGTCAACTTTGACCCTCCACATCACAGTCAGCAGGCCCAGTGTAGCCAATTAGGCTACACTAGCCCCTGGAGCCCCACCCCCCCTTATATAAGGCAGGCTGCGGCGGCCATTACGGTCACTCGTGTGCTGCCTGCGTTCGTGAGAGTAGGGCGAGCTGCTGCAGACTGTCTCTCAGGGAAAGATTAGTTAGGCTTAACTTGTTCCTGTCTGGCTGCATACCTGTTCTGTGAACCCACCACTGCATACCTGTGCTGTGAACCCACCACTGCATACCTGTGCTGTGAACCCACCACTGCATACCTGTGCTGTGAACCCACCACTGCATACCTGTTCAGTGAACCCACCACTGCATACCTGTGCTGTGAACCCACCACTGCATACCTGTTCTGTGAACCCACCACTGCATACCTGTTCTGTGAACCCACCACTGCATACCTGTTGTGTTCAGTGAACCCGCCACTGCATACCTGTTCTGTTTAGTGGACCCGCCACTGTATACCTGTTTAGTGACCCCGCCACTGCATACCTGTTGTGTTCAGTGAGCCTGCCACTGCATACCTGTTCTGTGAACCCGCCACTGTATACCTGTTCTGTTCAGTGAACCCGCCACTGCATACCTGTTCTGTTCAGTGGACCCGCCACTGTATACCTGTTCAGTGAACCCACCACTGCATACCTGTTGTGTTCAGTGAACCTGCCACTGCATACCTGTTCTGTGAACCCGCCACTGTATACCTGTTCTGTTCAGTGAACCCGCCACTGCATACCTGTTCTGTTCAGTGAACCCACCACTGCATACCTGTGCTGTGAACCCACCACTGCATACCTGTTCTGTGAACCCACCACTGCATACCTGTTCAGTGAACCCACCACTGCATACCTGTTGTGTTCAGTGAACCCGCCACTGCATACCTGTTCTGTTCAGTGGACCCGCCACTGCATACCTGTTCTGTGAACCCGCCACTGCATACCTGTTGTGTTCAGTGAACCCGCCACTGCATACCTGTTCTGTTCAGTGGACCCGCCACTGTATACCTGTTTAGTGAACCCGCCACTGCATACCTGTTCTGTTCAGTGGACCCGCCACTGTATACCTGTTTAGTGACCCCGCCACTGCATACCTGTTCTGTTCAGTGAACCCGCCACTGTATACCTGTTCAGTGAACCCGCCACTGCATACCTGTTGTGTTCAGTGAACCTGCCACTGCATACCTGTTCTGTGAACCCGCCACTGCATACCTGTTGTGTTCAGTGAACCCGCCACTGCATACCTGTTCTGTTCAGTGGACCCGCCACTGTATACCTGTTTAGTGAACCCACCACTGCATACCTGTTGTGTTCAGTGAACCCGCCACTGTATACCTGTTCAGTGAACCCGCCACTGCATACCTGTTGTGTTCAGTGAACCCGCCACTGTATACCTGTTCAGTGAACCCGCCACTGCATACCTGTTGTGTTCAGTGAACCCACCACTGTATACCTGTACTGTTTAGTGAACCCGCCTCTGCATACCTGTTGTGTTCAGTGAACCTGCCACTGCATACCTGTTCTGTGAACCCGCCACTGCATACCTGTTCTGTTCAGTGGACCCGCCACTGTATACCTGTTTAGTGAACCCGCCACTGCATACCTGTTGTGTTCAGTGAACCCGCCACTGTATACCTGTTCAGTGAACCCGCCACTGCATACCTGTTGTGTTCAGTGAACCCGCCACTGTATACCTGTACTGTTTAGTGAACCCGCCACTGCATACCTGTTGTGTTCAGTGAACCCGCCACTGTATACCTGTTCAGTGAACCCGCCACTGCATACCTGTTGTGTTCAGTGAACCCGCCACTGTATACCTGTACTGTTTAGTGAACCCGCCACTGCATACCTGTTGTGTTCAGTGAACCTGCCACTGCATACCTGTTCTGTGAACCCGCCACTGTATACCTGTTCTGTTCAGTGAACCCACCGCATCAGTGCGCATACCTGTGCAGTTAAGTGAACCCACCTACCTACGTGAGTGCACGCAGTGTGAAATACCACTCCGTGCATACCCGATATGGACAAAACAGGTAGAGGAAGAGGTAGTGCCAGAGCCAGAGGAAGGCCACCCGGCAGGTCTGCGCGAGGTCGTGTAAATGTAATTTCGTGTGGACCTGGCCCACAGTACAGTGCTCGGAAGAAGGCACGTCCCATCACGTCCCAAGATTGTCAGGAGTTGAGTATTTAGCGACACAGAACACCTCATCTTGCTCAGCCACCAGCGCTACTACTAGCACCACTTCCGCTGCATTTGACACTTCGCAAGAATTATTTAGTGGTGAAATCACTGATGCACAGCCATTGTTGTTACCGCCAGATGAATTTTCACCAGCTCATATGTCTGCGTTACGCGGCAACACTATGGATGTAACGTGTAAGGAGGATGAAGGACCTACTGATGGTGCATGTTTGGATTTTTCTGAGTCAAGCGAAGCTGGGCAGGATGACTACGATGATGACGATGATAGGGATCCTCTGTATGTTCCCAATAGAGGAGATGAAGAGGGGGACAGTTCAGAGGGGGAGTCAGAGAGTAGTAGGAGGAGAGAAGTTGCTGAAAGAAGCTGGGGCAGCTCTTCGTCAGAAACAGCTGGTGGCAGAGTCCGGCACCATGTATCGCCACCTATGTACAGCCAGCCAACTTGCCCTTCAGCATCAGCTGCTGAGGTCCCCATAGTGCCCACATCCCAGGGTGGCTCAGCGGTGTGGAAATTTTTTAATGTGTGTGCCTCAGATCGGACCAAAGCCATCTGTTCGCTCTGCCAACAAAAATTGAGCCGTGGAAAGGCCAACACTCATGTAGGGACAAGTGCCTTACGAAGGCACCTGGAGAAAAGGCACAAACAGCAATGGGATGGCCACCTGAGCAAAAGCAGCAGCAGCACACAAAAGCAAAGCCACCCTCCTTCTCCTCTTCCTCCTCCATCAGGTGCATTATCTGCTTCTGCCGCTTTCTCCCTTCCACCTTCACAGGCACCCTCCTCCACTCCGCCTCTGCCCTTGAGCGGTTCCTGCTCCTCTGCCCACAGCAGGTGTCCGTGAAGGAAATGTTTGAGCGGAAGAAGCCAATTTCGGCCAGTCACCCCCTTGCCCGGCGTCTGACAGCTGGCGTGGCGGAACTGTTAGCTCGGCAGCTGTTACCATACCGGCTGGTGGACTCTGAGGCCTTCCGTAAATTTGTGGCCATCGGAACACCGCAGTGGAAGATGCCAGGCCGCACTTATTTTTCGAGAAAGGCCATACCCCAACTGCACCGTGAAGTTGAGAGGCAAGTGGTGTCATCTCTTGCGAAGAGCGTTGGGTCAAGGGTACACCTGACCACGGATGCCTGGTCTGCCAAGCATGGGCAGGGCCGCTACATTACGTACACAGCCCATTGGGTGAACCTGGTGGTGAACGATGGCAAGCAGGGCGCAGCGGACCAAATTGTGACACCTCCACGGCTTGCAGGCAGGCCTCCTCCCACCTCCTCTCCTCCTGCTACATGCTCTTCGCTGTCCTCCTCCTCCTTGGCTGAGTGGCAGTTCTCCTCTCCAGCTACACAGCCCCGGCTCCGCAGGGAGTATGCTGCATGCCAGGTAAGACGGTGTCACGCCATCTTAGACATGTCTTGTCTCAAAGCGGAGAGTCACACTGGAGCAGCTCTCCTGGCTGCTCTTAAGAAACAGGTGGAAGAGTGGCTGACCCCGCACCACCTGGAGATAGGCAACGTGGTGTGCGACAACGGCAGCAATCTGCTTGCCGCTTTGCATATGGGGAAGCTGACACACATACCCTGCATGGCACATGTCATGAATCTAGTGGTTCAAAGATTTGTGGAAAAGTACCCTGGCTTAGCGAATGTCCTGAAGCAGGCCAGGAAGTTCTGTGGGCATTTGAGGCGGTCTTACACAGCCATGGCACGCTTTGCGGAAATTCAGCGCAAAAACAACATGCCGGTGAGACGCCTCATTTGCGATAGCCCGACTCGCTGGAACTCGACCCTGCTCATGTTCTCCCGCCTGCTAGAACAGAAGAAAGCCGTGACCCACTACCTCTACAACTACAGTAGAATGAAACAGTCTGGGAAGATGGGGATGTTCTGGCCCGACAACTGGACACTGATGAAAAATGCATGCAGGCTCATGCGGCCGTTTGAGGAGGTGACCAACCTGGTGAGCCGCAGTGAGGGCACCATCAGCGACTTAATTCCCTACGCTTACTTCTTGGAGCGTGCTGTGCGTAGAGTGGCGGATGAAGCTGTGAATGAGCGTGACCAGGAACCGTTATGGCAGGAACAGGCATGGGACCAATTTTCATCAGACCCAGCTGTTTCCTCAACACCCGCGGCAGCACAGAGGGGGGAGGAGGAGGAAGAAGAGAAGTTGTGTGCAGAAGACGAGTCAGACTCAGAGGATAATGAGGAAGGTGTTTCTTTGGGGGAGGAGGAGGAGGAGGAGGAGGAGGGGACAGCGGCAGGAGAACAACCACAGCAGGCGTCGCAAGGGGCTTGTGCTGCTCAACCATCCCGTGGTATTGTTCGCGGCTGGGGGGAGGAGGTTGACTTACCTGACGTCACTGAGGAAGAGCAAGAGGAGATGGAGGGTACTGGATCCGACTTCGTGCAGATGCCGTCTTTTATGCTGTCCTGCCTGTTGAGGGACCCCCGTATAAAAAACCTCAAGGGGAATGAGCTGTACTGGGTGGCCACACTACTAGACCCTCGGTACAGGCACAAAGTGGCGGACCTGTTACCAACTCACCGGAAGGTGGAAAGGATGCAGCACATGCAGAACCAGCTGTCAACTATGCTTTACAATGCCTTTAAGGGTGATGTGACAGCACAACGCCAGCAAGGTACCACTGCCACTAATCCTCCTCCCGTGTCCACGCTGTCAAAGACAGGACGCTCCAGCGATCTCATGGTGATGTCGGACATGCGGACGTTCTTTAGTCCAACTCCTCGCCGTAGCCCTTCCGGATCCACCCTCCACCAACGCCTGGAACGGCAGGTAGCCGACTACCTGGCCTTAAGTGTGGATGTAGACACTGCTGTGAACAGCGATGAGGAACCCTTGAACTACTGGGTGCGCAGGCTTGACCTGTGGCCAGAGCTGTCCCAATTTGCCATCCAACTTCTCTCCTGCCCTGCCACAAGCGTCCTGTCAGAAAGGACCTTCAGCGCAGCTGGAGGCATTGTCACAGAGAAGAGAAGTCGCCTAAGTCACAAAAGTGTTAAGTACCTCACCTTTATCAAAATGAATGAGGCATGGATCCTGGAGGGCTGCTGCCCGCCCCAAGACTAAGTCAGTCCCCGCACACACAGCATCTCTGCCTGCACGCCGTGTGACTGGCTGCCTGGCCTGCCCCAAGAAGACTAAGTCGCTCCCAGTCCCTCCACACAGCATGTCTGCCTGCAGGCCGCTTGACTACCTTCTCCGCCACCACCAACAGGGTCCGGGACTCCAGGCGGATTGCTGAATTTTTTAGGCCGCTGCCAGCAGCGGCCACTGTAATAATTTTTCTGGTGCGTGTACATGACTGCCTAATTTTTCTGGCTGCACTGCGGGCAGCTGCAACAACAAAAGAAAAGGCATGTACATGCGCCCATTCCCCTTCGTAAACCTTACCTTGCCGTGGTGAAGGGGCTTGCGTATCACAATGAAGCAATGACCGGCGCCTAGATGAGTGTCTCGGGGGGCACACAAAAGATAATAAGGTCGTTGCTTCATTGTGGTCCGACCAAATTTGATCAGCTGGACAGTCACTCTTCTGTCATTCAGCTACATCATTGGACACACACTTGCCGAGAATTATACCAGGGAAATCACTTACAACACTAGGTCCAAAAAGGACAGTCCCTATGGGTATTACAGTTAGAGTAGGGTAACTCTTATATATATAGAACTGAATAGTTAAAAAAGAGTCCCAGTCAGGTGCCTCTTTTTTGAGAGTCAATGTGCACATGTGCACTTAACAGTGAGTGGAGGTCCTTGCTGATCCGCCAACACTGGCTGCTGCCAGGGTGGTGTAGCTATTCCACATAAACAGACCCTCAAATACACAAGTGACAGCTGTCTAAGTTAAATTCAGTCTCTGTAGATGTTAAGCGAGACCTGCACTAACCCCTGTGGGGGAGACAACTGCCACTAAAACGCTGAGAAAACAGGTGTACAAGTGCTATTTACATAGTGATAGTATAATGGTTATCTGACATGTTTCACCAATACGGCTTTTTCAAAGATGCTATACATATATACAGTGAATCAAAATGCACCCCCCACCAACAAAGTTTCCCCCAGCAGAAAGCCCCAGTCAGAGCTGCAACACCCTGTTGGGTGCACAAATAAATACTGGAGATGATGATCTGTCTTTAATGAGGTAATAGCTCCCATAAAATGATCTGCTACATTCCTCAGAGAGAGTTCAGTCAGTGAAGGATCAGACTTCCTCTCCCCTGACTCTCAACCATGTGTTCCTTCCCATTTTCTTCTAGTACTCTCTACCTCATTTGAGTATCCTTGTGTTTTGACAATGTTCTTGCCCGTTGATAACTTGCTTCTCACTGGGAGCTGTGGTAATGGATAGTAGACCATTTGGATCTTGAATTGTGTTTCCTTCCCTTTACAGGGTTGCTTTGCACTCTGCTGCTTGCAGGGTATGATGTTTTTCCTGTCTTTCTAAGCCACAGTGCTATTTTTGGGAATTCTCATCAGGTCAACTCCCTCTGCCCCTCTCATGTTGTCCACTAGCCTCTTGCAGCAGATACATTGGCTGCCTGGGATCTGTGTGTGTTAATAGAGAGTTAGGCACCATCATGAGTCCAAAAATAAATCTCTGTAAGGAGACTCGGCAGGAATCGATCATCTGGAGCTCACTTATATACAGTATGACTTGATTCACCAGCTTCCAATACCACCTCCCAGCAAAATTGTTTATAGCATATTTTTTACCCTCTAGTAAATTCTATTGGTTCTAGTTCTTTGTAACTTAACTAAGTATATTAAAACATCCAGACTCCAACATAAGCTTCTACACTGGATCCTAACACCACATGTGTGGCAATAGTTGCCCCCATTTCCTCCTAGGCACTAGAGGTTGGGTTAAGCCCCCTTTCTATAAAGCTAGACAAGGGAACTCTAAGAAGAGGTGGGAGGCTTTGCCACTGTCCCCTTGCAGGTTACCCTAAAATATTATGGGCCATGTGTGTTGTTAGTGCTCAAGGGATGCAGCCTCAAACTCCTGGGAAATACAGATGGAGCCAATGTATCAATCAAGTACTTTGGCAAGTTGAAATTTTAACAGAGGCACCAGTGTCGGATAACATATTGTTTTTCCTCCATGCATAAGGTCCCTTGTTATGCCCAAATAACTAAATTTTAGTTTCTTCAGTGATTAGCACCTTATTCCAAAATGAAGCTGGTTTGTCCAAATGTGCTTTAGCATAACTTAAGCGGCTCTGTTTGTGCTGTGGGCAGAGAAAAGCCTTCCTCTGCACCACTCTCGCATACAGCATCTCCTTGAGTAAAGTGCACCGAATGGTTGAACGATGCACAGCGACTCCATCTGCAGCAAGATGATGTTGTAGGTTTTTGGTGCTGGTTTGTGGGTTGACTCTGACTAGTGTTGGGCGAACACCTGGATGTTCGGGTTCGGGAAAGTTCGCCGAACATGGCCGCAATGTTCGGCATGTTCGGGCCGAACCCCGAACTCCCCGAACATCCCGCTTTTGGGGGCCCTATGGGGTCGCAGGCATAAGGGGGGAGCATGCCCCGATCGCGGGGGGGGTCGGAAATTCCCCCCACCCCCTCCGCTAGCGCTCCCCCCTCTGCCCGCTTCCCCATTCAAAAGTTAGGAAGTGAAACTGTACCTGTGCGGCCGGTAGTGGGTGACTGGCAGTGGGCGGCACTATGGAGAGACTGAGGAGGAGGAGGAGTCCGGAGAGTGACGCGTTGAGGGAGGCCGGGCAGTGGGCGGATCAGCAGTAGTACCGTACTACTGCTGATCCGCCCACTGCCCGGCCTCCCTCAACGCGTCACTCTCCGGACTCCTCCTCCTCCTCAGTCTCTCCATAGTGCCGCCCACTGCCAGTCACCCACTACCGGCCGCACAGGTACAGTTTCACTTCCTAACTTTTGAATGGGGAAGCGGGCAGAGGGGGGAGCGCTAGCGGAGGGGGTGGGGGGAATTTCCGACCCCCCCCGCGATCGGGGCATGCTCCCCCCTTATGCCTGCGACCCCATAGGGGGCCAGTATTCGGGCGAACAGGGCCCTGTTCGTGCCGAACAGGGGCCCTGTTCGGCCAGGCAATGAGCCGTTCGGGCGAACCCGAACAGTTTGGCCGAACACCACCAGGTGTTCGGCCGAACGCGAACATCACCCGAACAGGGTGATGTTCTGCAGAACCCGAACAGTGGCGAACACTGTTCGCCCAACACTAACTCTGACAGTTCTCACCATTTGTCGCTTCTGTTTATCTGAGATTTTTCTTGGTCTGCCACTTCAAGCCTTAACTTGAACTGAGCCTGTGGTCTTCCATTTCCTCTGTATGTTCCTAACTGTGGAAACAGACAGCTGAAATCTCTGAAACAGCTTTCTGTATCCTTCCCCTAAACTATGATGGTGAACAATCTTTATCTTCAGGTCATGTGAGAGTTGTTTTAAAACCCTAATGTTGCTACTCTTCAGAGAAACTTAAAAAGCAGAACAACTTGCAATTGACCCCCCTTAAACACTCTTTCTCATAATTGGATTCACCTGTGTATGTAGGTCAGGGGTCACTGAGCTTACCAAGTGTAACAAACTAATGTGTTAGCAGTGAAAATGATCTGATTAGTAGCAGAAATAGCTGGGTCGTCATAAATAACGGCCATAGCGTCATAGAACCCCTGAAGGTGACCCTCTGCTGTTCCGTACCAGAAGATAGAGGCTTGAGCTCAAAAAAAGAAAGACAACGATTCTTGAAATTTCTGAAATCAGACCGATGACCTGAGAATTTCTCTGGAGGAGGTATTTTAGGTTCCATAACCTGAGGGGATGGCACTGGTGGATTGGGATTCTGCAAGGCCTGAACAGCTTCAGACAACTGATTGATCTGTGTCTGTTGTGCGCTGACTGTGGCCGTCAGACTGGTTATGGCCGTGGTCAAAGCTTGGACCTGAGTACACAGTGCCTCCATAATTTTGGTCTGTTGTTATGTAACAAACTAATGTGTTAGCAGTGAAAATGATCTGATTACTGGTGATCTGCAGTATCACCAATAATACAGATACTAGATCTTATTATTTGGTGATCTGCAGAATCACCAATAATGCAAATATAGTCACAACTGTGTGACGGGGTCACAGACTAATGCACACAAGTGTAGTGATTGGTGCAGACAGTATATACTGATAGAACCTCAGCGAAACCTTGGGAGTAGTGTTGGGCGAACAATGTTCGCCACTGTTTGGGTTCTGCAGAACATCACCCTGTTCGGGTAATGTTCGAATTCGACCGAACACCTGATGGTGTTCGGTCAAACCGTTCGGCCATATGGCCGAACTAAGAGCGCATGGCCGAACGTTCCCCGAACGTTCGGCTAGCGCTGTGATTGGCCGAACGGGTCACGTGGTTCGGACCCGAACGCGCTCTGATTGGCCGAACGGGTCACGTGGTTCAGGTAAATAAATACCCGATCCACGTCATTTCTCCGCCATTTGTCTGTGAGTTTAGCTTTGGGAAGGCAGGCAGGGTAGTTCTCTCTCCATCCAGGCTAGCCAGGGTCCCCCCAGTCATTTTGTCGCTGCTGGGAACAGTAGTACACCGCTCACCCACACTATATAGCATTGTGTTTACTGCCACTCTGTGTACACCGCTCACCCACCACTGTATAGCATTGTGTTTACTGCCACTCTGTGTCTCTGCTGGGAACAGTAGAACACCGCTCACCCGCCACTGTATAGCATTGTGCTTTGTGTCGCTGCTGGGAATAGTAGTACACCGCTCACCCACCACTGTATAGCATAGTGCTCTGTGTTGCTGCTGAGAACAGTAGTACACCGCTCACCCACCACTGTATAGCATTGTGCTCTGTGTCGCTGCTGGAAATAGTAGTACACCGCTCACCCACCACTGTATAGCATTGTGCTCTGTGTCGCTGCTGGGCATAGTAGTACACCGCTCACCCACCACTGTATAGCATTGTGCTCTGTGTCGTTGCTGGGAATAGTAGTACACCGCTCATCCACCACTGTATAGCATTGTGCTCTGTGTTGCTGCTGGGAATAGTAGTACACCGCTCACCCACCACTGTATAGCATTGTGCTCTGTGTCGCTGCTGGGAATAGTAGTACACCGCTCACCCACCACTGTATAGCATTGTGCTCTGTGTCGCTGCTGGGAACAGTAGTACACCGCTCACCCACCACTGTATAGCATTGTGCTCTGTGTCGCTGCTGGGAATAGTAGTACACCGCTCACCCACCACTGTATAGCATTGTGCTCTGTGTCGCTGCTGGGAACAGTAGTACACCGCTCACCCACCACTATATAGCACTGTGCTCTGTGTCGCTGCTGGGAACAGTAGTACACCACTCACCCACCACTGTATAGCATTGTGCTCTGTGTCGCTGCTGGGAATAGTAGTACACCGCTCACTCACCACTGTATAGCATTGTGCTCTGTGTCGCTGCTGGTAATAGTAGTACACTGCTCACCCACCACTGTATAGCATTGTGCTCTGTGTCGCTGCTGGGAACAGTAGTACACCGCTCACCCACCACTGTATAGCATTGTGCTCTGTGTCGCTGCTGGAAATAGTAGTACACCGCTCACCCACCCCTGTATAGCATTGTGCTCTGTGTCGCTGCTGGGAATAGTAGTACACCGCTCACCCACCACTGTATAGCATTGTGCTCTGTGTCGCTGCTGGGAACAGTAGTACACCGCTCACCCACCACTGTATAGCATTGTGCTCTGTGTCGCTGCTGGGAATAGTAGTACACCGCTCACCCACCACTGTATAGCATTGTGCTCTGTGTCGCTGCTGGGAATAGCAGTACACCGCTCACCCACCACTATATAGCATTTCTGTATTGCCACTGTACTGCTGCCAGTCAGCGTGTACTTTAAGGATAAGTGAAATGAAGAAGAAATCCTGTGAAAGAGGGAGGGGCAAGGGAAGAGGTGTTTCCCCTGACGGTTCACGTACAGGCCACAGTGGAGCACCGAAGAAAACCCACTCAATACCGCCCATATTGTCCAGGAAATCAACCCTCACGAATTCAAAAGAACAGGACCAGATAATTAATTGGATGACCTCTCAAGTGTCCAGCAGTGGGTTAAGCAGCACCAGCACATCACGCACGAGGTCCGAGTCCTCAGCCAGTTACAAGGAGCCAGTGGGCACAAAGCTGACACAACCGGCAGCGACACCACGCACACAACTGCCAAATAACCAGTCTGAAGAATTTCCTCAGGACACAATGGGGTATTCGCAGGAGCTATTCCCAGCCCAACAAACTTCCACCTTTCAAAGGTCAATGGAACAGCCAGAAATGTTGTGCTCGGATTCACAACCATTTACTGTGGGAAATGCACCGCGCACTGAAATGCAAGGCGAGTCCGAGGACTTTGAAACCCAAATCCCAGAGCAAGTTGGGCATGAGGGGTTTCAATTGCAGGAGGTCGCCCGAGAAGATCTGGAAGACGACGTTGGAGTGAGCTGCGCAGAGGTTGTTCTGGGGAGCTCTACTCCACGGCGGCGGCCCACAATCACATATGACGAGTTTGAGGAGATGGAAGAGGAGGGTTTGGACAATGTGGACAAAGACCCAGATTTTGTATGTGAAGGAGAACATCGCCGTCGTAGCAGCACAGATGAGTCTTTTGAAGAACCCACTGCTGCACGAGTTCGCCTTGTGCCACAAGGTAGGCGGCGCGAAATTTCAGGCACCACAAGCGTGGAAGTTCAAGTGAGATGCAAAAGAGGTGCAAACAGAAATCGCCAGCAAGGCAGGTGCTCCAAAGTCTGGCCTTTCTTTGAAGACTGCAGTGAGGATGGTACCATGGTGATTTGCAAGGTGTGCAAGACCCGCCTGAGCAGGGGGAAAAATATTAACAACCTCTCCACCACCAGCATGACCCGCCACATGGTATCCAAACATCCCACTCTGTGGGCAAACGCGGCAGGACAGGGTACCAGCAACACTGCCTCCCTTGGGGTCACCAGACTCACCACCAGACCCTCCTCAGTAGCAGCAGTAGCCCAGCCATTGCGTGGTTCACAACAACATTCACAAACATCAGACGACGCTGACACTGTCACTTTCCGGAATAGTGCTCTTGAGGTCTCCCAGTCTTCATCAAACACAACAACCAACAGCCCTTCAGTGTGCAGCCCTACGGTTCAGTTGTCTGTCTCGGAGATGTTTGAGCGCAAGAGGAAATTGCCAGCAAATGACCCCCGGGCCGTGGCACTAACAGCCAGCATAGCCAAGCTTCTGGCCTGCGAAATGCTGCCATATCGAGTGGTGGAGACAAACAGCTTCAAGGGCATGATGTCAGTGGCCATCCCACGTTACGTGGTTCCCAGCCGCTACCACTTTGCGCGCTCTGCAGTGCCTGAGTTGCATGAGCACGTGGTCAGCAAAATAACCCGAAGCTTGAAGAATGCCGTTGCCTGCAAGGTTCACCTCACCACTGACACCTGGACAAGTGCGTTCGGCCAGGGTCGATACATCTCCCTTACCGCGCACTGGGTAAACCTTGTGGAGCCTGGCAGCGATTCCTCACCTGCTATGGCGCGGGTGTTGCCCACGCCGCAAACAGCTGCACCGCCATCCCTCCCACTGGATAACAACAGCAGCACCTACCTCTCTGACTCCTTCTCCTCCAACGCATCTCAAAGCTGTACCTCATCTGGAAACGCTAACCCAGCAGCAGTAGGATCGTGGAAGCAGTGCAGCACAGCTGTTGGCATGCGTCAGCAAGCGTTGCTGAAGCTGATCTGCCTTGGGGATAAGCAGCACACAGGGGAGGAAATTTGGAGGGGAATAAAGGAACAGATGGATTTGTGGCTGGCACCGCTGGACCTAAAACCAGGCATGGTTGTGTGTGATAATGGGAGTAATCTCATTCGCGCTTTAAGGTTGGCTAAGCTGACACACATCCCTTGCCTGGCGCACGTGATGAACCTAGTAGTTCAGCGGTTCCTGAGGACATACCCAGGCGTGGCCGATCTTCTGTTGAAGGTGCGACGAGTGGCCAAACATTGTAGAAATTCCAGTACTGCTTCGGGGGCACTCGCCAAGATGCAGGAGCGCTTCAATCTCCCCCACCATCGCTTGCTGTGTGATGTCCCTACGCTCTGGAATTCTACGCTGCACATGCTAGCCCGCTTTTGCGAGCAGAAGAGTGCAGTGGTCCAGTACATGACAGCGCAGTACCGAGGCGCATCCGGACAGCTGCTAAGCTTCTGTTGATCCGATTGGGCCAACATGTTGGACCTCTGCCAAGTCCTCCAAAAGTTTGAGCAATCCTTGTTGCTTGTGCGCAGTGACAACTCTTCAGTCAGCATTACCATACCACTGCTGTGTTTACTGAAGAAGTCAATGTTGAAAATCAAGGAAACAGCTGTCATAATGCAACTGGGGGAATCTGAAGGAGAAAACGATCAGCGTGATGATACCAACATCAGGCCATCTGCTTTAGGAAACGCTGGCCCCAGCAGCTATGACGAAGAAGAGGAGGAGGAACAACTGGAGTTGGAGCAGGAATTTCATGCCACCACTGACGAGGGCCAGAGCGGTGCACGTTGGACTTCCACAATTCAGCGCGATTGGTCAGCAGAAGCAGACCAGGAAGAAGGTTACGACTGTGATGCATCACAACTATCACAACGCTCACAAGAGGATGATGAGGATTCTGGCAGGACTCTGGCACACATGGCTCAATTCATGCTAGACTGCATTGAACGCGACCCACGCATTGTGCGCATTCTGGACAACACCAATTACTGGGTTTATTCCCTTCTGGATCCACGGTACAAACACAATGTTCCAAAACTGCTTGAAGAAAGAGTCAGACAGGTCAAAATGGAAGAATACCAGCAGGCCCTTGTGGAGACTTTAGAGAGGAGATTGACATCCTCCCCCTCCTCTAGCCAGTTGTACGCCGACAGACTGACTTCCGCAAACCCAGGACGACCAGGAGGGTAGCAAACAACACAAGCCACAGCTAGTGCCCAAAAGGGAATGGTATCGGCAGTGTCCTTGGAGTGGGAACATTTTCTGACATCCATGCAGCAGCCCACTGAACAGCAAGCGTGCAGATCCACCTCCAACACCGATCGCCTGGAGAAGATGGTCAAGGACTACATGTCAGATGGCGTAGCTGTGTTGAACAATCCATCTGCACCCTTCAACTATTGGGTATCGAAGCTAGACACCTGGCACGAACTGGCAATGTACGCAATAGAGGTGCTGGCTTGCCCGGCAGCCAGCGTTATGTCGGAACGCTGTTTCAGTGCTGCCGGAGGCATCGTCACAGATCGGCGTATCCGCCTCTCCACAGAAAATGCAGACCGTCTGACTCAAATTAAAATGAATCAATCCTGGACTGGAAACGACTACGCAACACTCCCGGACCCCAACCAAGTAACATGAACAATGAACATCTGTGATGGGTTAGCGTTGCCGGTCCCTTTTTACGGAACCTCTTATCTGTATTACATTTATGACTGCATGGCGACAAAATGCATTGCTATCCGCACGCTTCTTGTCCTCATGCAAGGCCTGGGTTGTTGTGTCTCAAAGCGTGGCCTTCTCCTCCTGCGCCGCCCTCCTCCTATTCCATCACGTGTGCTGCTGCTGGGTTAGCATTGCCGGTCCCTTTTCCTGGAACCTCTTATCTGTATTACATTTATGACTGCATGGCGACAAAAAGCATGTTACCTGTGCAAAGAAAAATGACATTTTCCGCATTTAAAAGACATTTTTTCCTTTTAAACTTTACAATCAATTTTCTCAAAAACTATAAGCTCTTTTTCAAATATTTTTTTCCTCTTGTACCCACTCCCAAGTAGTGTTGGGCGAACATCTAGATGTTCGGGTTCGGGCCGAACAGGCCGAACATGGCCGCGATGTTCGGGTGTTCGACCCGAACTTCGAACATAATGGAAGTCAATGGGGACCCGAACTTTCGTGCTTTGTAAAGCTTCCTTACATGCTACATACCCCAAATTAGCAGGGTATGTGCACCTTGGGAGTGGGTACAAGAGGAAAAAAAATATTTGAAAAAGAGCTTATAGTTTTTGAGAAAATTGATTGTAAAGTTTCAAAGGAAAAACTGTCTTTTAAATGTGGAAAATGTCATGTTTCTTTGCACAGGTAACATGCTTTTTGTCGCCATGCAGTCATAAATGTAATACAGAGAAGAGGTTCCAGGAAAAGGGACCGGTAACGGTAACCCAGCAGCAGCAGCAGCACACGTGATGGAACAGGAGCAGGCGCAGGAGGAGAAGGCCATGCTTTTTGAGACACAACAGCCCAGGCCTTGCATGAGGACAAGAAGCGTGCGGATAGCAATTTGCTTTTTACCGCCATGCAGTCATAAATGTAATAAAGATAAGAGGTTCAATAAACAGGGACCGGGCGTCAACGCTAACCCAGCAGCAGCAGACGTGATGGAACAGGAGGAGGCGCAGGAGGAGAAGGCCACGCTTTCAGGTGCAACTCAGGCCTTGCATGAGGACAAAAAAATGTGTGCGCAAAGCAATGCAATGAGTAGTTTTCAGGACACAATGGGCTATTCGGAGGAGCTATTCCCACCCCCACAATCTTCTACCTGTGAAAGGTCAATGGAACAGCCACAAATGTTGTGCCCGGATTCACAACCTTTTTCTGTGGAAAATGTACCTCGCACTGAAATGCAAGGCGAGGCCGAGGATGAACATGACGTCAACAACTCAACATGACGCAAAATGGGGGCGGAACAGAAAGCTGCTTTCAATGTTTTGAAGGCCTTAATTGCCTCCGGTGGCCAGTTAGATGCATCATTCATCACACCCAAATCCCAGAGCAATGTGTGCAGGAATTTTAATCTCAGGAGGTGTACCGAGATCATCTGGACAAGTGACCAAGTGACAAAGTGACCAGTGACAAAGTGACAAAGTGACAAAATGACAAAGTGACAAGTGACAAAATGACAAAGTGACAAGTGACAAAGTGAGAAGTGACAAGTGACAAAGTGACAAGTGACAAAATGACAAAGTGACAAGTGACAAAGTGACAAGTGACAAAATGACAAAGTGACAAGTGACAAAGTGAGAAGTGACAAGTGACAAAGTGACAAGTGACAAAATGACAAAGTGACAAGTGACAAAGTGACCAGTGACAAAGTGACAACTGACAAAGTGACAAAATGACAAAGTGACAAAGTGACAAAGTGACCAGTGACAAAGTGACAACTGAGAGGTTGTTCTGGGGAGCTCCACTGCACTCAGTCGCATATGAGGAGAGGTCTCGTCGGGACTGCTGATCCTCCTCAGCTTGCTCAAAGCCTTGAGGGTTCCTGAAGATCCTCTGCTTGGAGTTCGCCGGGGTTCAGCTTGGTGTCGGGGTCGGCGGCGTCCTCCTCACTCCAACGTGGCAGATCTTCTGTTGAAGGAAAAAAAAAAAAACATTGTTAAAAGTCCAGTACCGCTTCTGAAGGACTCACCAAGAGATGCAGGAGCGCTTCAATCTAGCGCACCATCGCTCGCTGGGTGATGTCCCTGCCTACGCGCTGGAATTCTACGCTGCACATGCTAGCACGCTTTTGCGCAGTGCCGAGGCGCATTCCAGCAGCTAGTAGCTACCAAGCTTCTGTGGATCTGATTGGGCCACCATGTTGGATCTCTGCCAAGTCCTCCAAAATTTTGAGCAATCCACGTTGCGTGACTGAGCAGTGACAACTCTACAGTCAGCATTACAATACCACTGCTGTGTTTACTGAAGAAATCAATGTTGAAGATGGAAACCGCTGGCATGATGCAAGTGGGGGATTCTGAAGATGAAAACGATCAGCGTGATGATACCAACATCAGGCAACCTGCCTCAGGAAACGCTGGTTCCAGCTATGACAAAGAACAGGACGAGGAACAGCTGGAGTTGGAGCAGGAATTGGATGCCCCCACTGCCGAGGGACAGAGCGGTGCACGTTGGACTTCCACAATTTAGCGGGAAAGGACAGCAGAAGAGGAAGAAAGTGATGCTGGTGATGAATATGGTGCATCACAACAATCACAACGCTTACAAGAACATGAAGATAGAGGAGTCTGGCAGGACTCTCTGGCACACATGGCTCAATTCATGCTAGACTGCATTGAACGCGGCCCGCGCATTATTCACTATTCATTATTATTCATTATTCTGGAATCTGGACAACACCAATTACTGGGTTTATACCCAGTTTATACAAACACAATGTTAAAAAACTGATTGAAGAAAGTGTCAGACAGGTCAAAAATGGAACAATTCCAGCAGGTCCTTGAGGATGGAGACTTTAGAGAGGAGATTGACATCCTCCTCCTTCTCTAGCCAGTTGTACGCCGACAGACTGACTTCAGCAAACCCAGGAGGACCAGGAGGGCAGCAAAGAACACAAGCTGCTGCTAGTGCCCAAAAGAGAACGGTATTGGCAGTGTCCTTGGAGTGGGAACATTTTCTGACACCCATGCAGCAGCCCACAGAACAGCAATCGGGCAGTTCCACGTCCTCCAACACCAATCGCCTAGAGAAGATGGTCAAGGTCCAGGACTACATGACAGATGGCGTAGCTGTGTTGAACAATCCATCTGCAGACAGACGGTAAGTGTGACAGGCAGCACAGAAGGACCATGGCAACTCACTCATAGTACCACAGTTTGATAGTGCTGCCCAAAAAATTATATGGATCCGTGGACCCGGGCACTGCAGGCAGTACTGGGAAGTGGGAACGCAGATTTTAGTACCTAAACACACGATACAACATGTTTTCCGGGGTCGGACTCTGAGGCACATACAGATGGTCCCGATCATCATCCTCATCATACAACTCTTCTCCTGAGTCTGACCCACCCACCACCTCTGCCACACCAACATCCCCAGACACAGACCCCTCATCGTCCTCAACATTAACTTGGGATGCTGGCCTGAGCCCGACCTCCTCCTCCACATCAGGCCCCATCATCTCCTCAATGGCAGCCCTCATTAATCGTTCTGGCGACGGACCGATGGACACAACATTCTCCTCCGGAGAGGGCTGCTGCTGACCACTGGCTGCTGTAGTGGATGTTATAGCTTGCGTGGGGCGTTGGCTGTTGCTGTTGTTGGGAGTGCTGCTCACAGCGGAGGTCTCTGAGGAACTCATGGTGAGCTCATATAGTGGTTGGCGGTGAGTGGAGTATTACTGATCCCAGCAATATACACACTGACTGGCAGAGTACGCAATGCTATATAGTCTGGCTGAGCGGTGTACACAGAGTGGCAGTACACACAACAATGCTATGTAGTCTGGCTGAGCCGTGTACACAGAGTGGCAGTACACACAATGCTATATAGTCTGGCTGAGCGGTGTACACAGAGTGGCAGTACACACAATGCTATATAGTCTGGCTGAGCCGTGTACACAGAGTGGCAGTAAACACAATGCTATATATAGCGTGGCTGAGCGAGGTACACAGTGGCAGTACACACAATGCTATATAGCCAGGCTAAGCCGTGTACACAGAGTGTCAGAAAACACAATGCTATATATAGCGTGGCTGAGCGAGGTGCACAGTGGCAGTACACACAATGCTATATTAGTCAGGCTAAGCCGTGTACACAGAGTGTCAGAAAACACAATGCTATATATAGCGTGGCTGAGCGAGGTGCACAGTGGCAGTACACACAATGCTATATTAGTCAGGCTAAGCCGTGTACACAGAGTGTCAGAAAACACAATGCTATATATAGCGTGGCTGAGCGAGGTACACAGTGGCAGTAAACAATGCTATATATAGTCTGGCTGAGCGAGCGGTGTACTACTGTTCCCAGCAGCGACACACAATGACTGGGGGGGACCCTGGCTAGCGTGGCTGGAGAGCGAACTACCCTGCCTGCCTACCCAAAGCTAAACCCACAGACAAATGGAGGAGATATGACGTGGTTCGGGTATTTATTTACCCGAACCACGTGACCGTTCGGCCAATCAGAGCGCGTTCGGGCCCGAACCACGTGACCCGTTCGGCCAATCACAGCGATAGCCGAACGTTCGGGGAACGTTCGGCCATGCGCTCTTAGTTCGGCCATGTGGCCGAACGGTTTGGCCGAGCACCATCAGGTGTTCGGCCGACCTCGAACATCACCCGAACAGGGTGATGTTCTGCAGAACCCGAACAGTGGCGAACACTGTTCGCCCAACACTACTCCCAAGGTGCACATACCCTGCAAATTTGGGGTATGTAGCATGTAAGGAAGCTTTACAAAGCACGAAAGTTCAGGTCCCCATTGACTTCCATTATGTTCGGAGTTCAGCGCGAACACCCGAACATCGCGGCCATGTTCGGCTAACGTTCGCGAACCCGAACATCCAGGTGTTCGCCCAACACTACTTGGGAGACACAAGAAGCTTGCTGATGGAACTACAGCAGTAACCTCACCAGTGGCGAGGGACCGCTGGTGAGTAGGAAGGTCAGACAGATCAGGTAGGCAACAAACGGGCAGATACGGTACAAAATCGGTAGACAAAATCAGATTGAGGGTAAGCAGTAGTCGGCAACGATATCAGATAGGCAGAGTACAGAATCAGAAGGCAGGCCCAGGGTGAAGTTCAGGTAGAGCTCGGCAATGGAAGTCAGATGAGTGAAGGTACAGAATCACAAGGCAGAGAGAGTAATCAGAAACGAGCAAAGGGTCATACACAGATAAATACAATATAAATGCTAACTAAGGATAGATGTATATCGCAGAACCTGCATATACATCTATCTCAGCAGGAACCTGACTAGGTCTGAGCGCTAACACGATGTATTCACAACAACAGACAGCGAGCTACTGAATGCCCGTGTCTTTTATGCCAGGAAGGGAATCCCAGCGCCGCCCAGCCAATCAGCAGCAAGCCGCACCTCCCATGACGTCAGCCGACCCGCAGGTCAGCTGATGCATCTACGGGACGCGTATATGTCTCGCCGCTGACCGTGCGCACGCGTAGACCTAAGGCTGTGAGAGCCCCGCACATGGCGTGCGCAGCTGAGCGGCGGCAGTCACGCTGCTCTCCGTGACCGCCGCATCCCCGCCGCTCGTTACAGTACCCTCCCTTGAGGCGTGGACTCCGGACACGTTTTACATGGTTTCTCCGGATGTAAATCATGAAACCTACGTCTCAATTCCTCCGCATGAAGACGATGGCCCGGTACCCACGATCTCTCCTCAGGCCCATACCCTTTCCAGTGGACTAGATACTGCACTGAATTCTGAACCCAGTGAGAATCGAGAATCTCCTCAATCTCGTATTCAGGCTCTCCATCAATCACCACAGGGGGGGGGAGAGGAATCCAAAGACACGTGGTTTGAGCAAAGACACGTGGAATGTCTTAATACCTCTCATATTTGAAGGTAAAGCCACAACATAATTCACTTTATTAATCCTCTTAGCCATAGGGTATGGGCCGATGTAGCTGGGACCCAACTTGGCTGAAGGCTGTTTAAGGCTGATATGGCATGTGGAAATCCATACATAGTCACCGGGCTCAAACTCCCATTCCAATGAACGTCTTTTATCAGCCTGTCTTTTCTGAACTTCAAATGCCTTTTCCAAATTATTTTTAACTACCGTCCATATTTCCTTCAAAGATCCCTGCCATGCTTCCAATGGTGGAAACGAGGAGGTCACCACCGGTAGAGGAGAGAATTTCGGTGATCTCCCTGTGACCACCTGAAAAGGCGAAAAGCCGGAGAACCCACTTTTAAGGTTGTTATGTGCGAATTCCACGAAAGGGAGACATTTTACCCATTCATGCTGGACATCCGACACATAACACCGTAAGAATTGTTCAAGAGCCTGATTGACTCTTTCAGTCTACCAATTAGTCTGCGGATGGTACCCTGAAGAAAACAAGAGTTCCATGCCCAGATGATAACAGAATGCTCGCCAAAACTGCGACACGAACTGCACACCCCTGTCTGACACCACATTCTCTGGGATCCCATGTAGACAGAAGATGTGGTGTACAAACAGGTCCACCAATTCCTGAGCAGATGGGAGTCCATCCAGCGGAACGAAGTGGGCCATCTTGCTAAAGCGGTCCACCACCACCCAAATGATCATTTTTCCCTCAGACCTGGGGAGTTCTCCCACAAAGTCCATGAACAAATGGGTCCATGGCTCTTCAGGTATGGGCAGAGGTTGTAGGGTACCGGCAGGAGCCTGACGGGACTATTTGCTCCTGGCACAAACAGAGCAGGCCCTCACAAACTCCCTGCAGTCTAGACACATAGATGGCCACCAGACAGATCTGGACAGCAGTTCCAGTGTCCTGGCATAACCTGGGTGTCCTGCGATCTTATGACTGTGGAACATCTCCAGAACCTGGAGTCTTAGATGTAAAGGTACAAAGAAGATCCCCTCAGGTTTCCCTTCTGGAGAGTCATGTTGAAAAGACCCCAGGGTGGACCTCAGGTTTTCCCTAGTCTCTGTGGTGGCCAAAACCATAATGGTCAGGCAGAATCGTCACTGGTTCTGAGGATGGAGCGGATTCAGGTTTGAAACGCCTTGACAAGGCATTGGCCTTGACATTTTTGTTCCCAGGTTTGTACATGATTAGAGTTGGGCCGAACGGTTCGCCTGCGAACGGTTCCATGCGAACTTCAGTGGTTCGCGTTCGCGTCCCGCAGGCGAACCTTTGCGGAAGTTCGGTTCGCCCCATAATGCACATGGATGGTCAACTTTGACCCTCCACATCACAGTCAGCAGGCCCAGTGTAGCCAATTAGGCTACACTAGCCCCTGGAGCCCCACCCCCCCTTATATAAGGCAGGCAGCGGCGGCCATTACGGTCACTCGTGTGCTGCCTGCGTTCGTGAGAGTAGGGCGAGCTGCTGCAGACTGTCTCTCAGGGAAAGATTAGTTAGGCTTAACTTGTTCCTGTCTGGCTGCATACCTGTTCTGTGAACCCACCACTGCATACCTGTGCTGTGAACCCACCACTGCATACCTGTGCTGTGAACCCACCACTGCATACCTGTGCTGTGAACCCACCACTGCATACCTGTTCAGTGAACCCACCACTGCATACCTGTGCTGTGAACCCACCACTGCATACCTGTTCTGTGAACCCACCACTGCATACCTGTTCTGTGAACCCACCACTGCATACCTGTTGTGTTCAGTGAACCCGCCACTGCATACCTGTTCTGTTTAGTGGACCCGCCACTGTATACCTGTTTAGTGACCCCGCCACTGCATACCTGTTGTGTTCAGTGAGCCTGCCACTGCATACCTGTTCTGTGAACCCGCCACTGTATACCTGTTCTGTTCAGTGAACCCGCCACTGCATACCTGTTCTGTTCAGTGGACCCGCCACCGTATACCTGTTCAGTGAACCCACCACTGCATACCTGTTGTGTTCAGTGAACCTGCCACTGCATACCTGTTCTGTGAACCCGCCACTGTATACCTGTTCTGTTCAGTGAACCCGCCACTGCATACCTGTTCTGTTCAGTGAACCCACCACTGCATACCTGTGCTGTGAACCCACCACTGCATACCTGTTCTGTGAACCCACCACTGCATACCTGTTCAGTGAACCCACCACTGCATACCTGTTGTGTTCAGTGAACCCGCCACTGCATACCTGTTCTGTTCAGTGGACCCGCCACTGCATACCTGTTCTGTGAACCCGCCACTGCATACCTGTTGTGTTCAGTGAACCCGCCACTGCATACCTGTTCTGTTCAGTGGACCCGCCACTGTATACCTGTTTAGTGAACCCGCCACTGCATACCTGTTGTGTTCAGTGAACCCGCCACTGTATACCTGTTCAGTGAACCCGCCACTGCATACCTGTTGTGTTCAGTGAACCCGCCACTGTATACCTGTTCAGTGAACCCGCCACTGCATACCTGTTGTGTTCAGTGAACCTGCCACTGCATACCTGTTCTGTGAACCCGCCACTGCATACCTGTTGTGTTCAGTGAACCCGCCACTGCATACCTGTTCTGTTCAGTGGACCCGCCACTGTATACCTGTTTAGTGAACCCGCCACTGCATACCTGTTGTGTTCAGTGAACCCGCCACTGTATACCTGTTCAGTGAACCCGCCACTGCATACCTGTTGTGTTCAGTGAACCCGCCACTGTATACCTGTTCAGTGAACCCGCCACTGCATACCTGTTGTGTTCAGTGAACCCACCACTGTATACCTGTACTGTTTAGTGAACCCGCCTCTGCATACCTGTTGTGTTCAGTGAACCTGCCACTGCATACCTGTTCTGTGAACCCGCCACTGCATACCTGTTCTGTTCAGTGGACCCGCCACTGTATACCTGTTTAGTGAACCCGCCACTGCATACCTGTTGTGTTCAGTGAACCCGCCACTGTATACCTGTTCAGTGAACCCGCCACTGCATACCTGTTGTGTTCAGTGAACCCGCCACTGTATACCTGTACTGTTTAGTGAACCCGCCACTGCATACCTGTTGTGTTCAGTGAACCCGCCACTGTATACCTGTTCAGTGAACCCGCCACTGCATACCTGTTGTGTTCAGTGAACCCGCCACTGTATACCTGTACTGTTTAGTGAACCCGCCACTGCATACCTGTTGTGTTCAGTGAACCTGCCACTGCATACCTGTTCTGTGAACCCGCCACTGTATACCTGTTCTGTTCAGTGAACCCACCGCATCAGTGCGCATACCTGTGCAGTTAAGTGAACCCACCTACCTACGTGAGTGCACGCAGTGTGATATACCACTCCGTGCATACCCGATATGGACAAAACAGGTAGAGGAAGAGGTAGTGCCAGAGCCAGAGGAAGGCCACCCGGCAGGTCTGCGCGAGGTCGTGTAAATGTAATTTCGTGTGGACCTGGCCCACAGTACAGTGCTCGGAAGAAGGCACGTCCCATCACGTCCCAAGATTGTCAGGACGTGGTTGAGTATTTAGCGACACAGAACACCTCATCTTGCTCAGCCACCAGCGCTACTACTAGCACCACTTCCGCTGCATTTGACACTTCGCAAGAATTATTTAGTGGTGAAATCACTGATGCACAGCCATTGTTGTTACAGCCAGATGAATTTTCACCAGCTCATATGTCTGCGTTACGCGGCAACACTATGGATGTAACGTGTAAGGAGGATGAAGGACCTACTGATGGTGCATGTTTGGATTTTTCTGAGTCAAGCGAAGCTGGGCAGGATGACTACGATGATGACGATGATAGGGATCCTCTGTATGTTCCCAATAGAGGAGATGAAGAGGGGGACAGTTCAGAGGGGGAGTCAGAGAGTAGTAGGAGGAGAGAAGTTGCTGAAAGAAGCTGGGGCAGCTCTTCGTCAGAAACAGCTGGTGGCAGAGTCCGGCACCATGTATCGCCACCTATGTACAGCCAGCCAACTTGCCCTTCAGCATCAGCTGCTGAGGTCCCCATAGTGCCCACATCCCAGGGTGGCTCAGCGGTGTGGAAATTTTTTAATGTGTGTGCCTCAGATCGGACCAAAGCCATCTGTTCGCTCTGCCAACAAAAATTGAGCCGTGGAAAGGCCAACACTCACGTAGGGACAAGTGCCTTACGAAGGCACCTGGAGAAAAGGCACAAACAGCAATGGGATGGCCACCTGAGCAAAAGCAGCAGCAGCACACAAAAGCAAAGCCACCCTCCTTCTCCTCTTCCTCCTCCATCAGGTGCATTATCTGCTTCTGCCGCTTTCTCCCTTCCACCTTCACAGGCACCCTCCTCCACTCCGCCTCTGCCCTTGAGCGGTTCCTGCTCCTCTGCCCACAGCAGGTGTCCGTGAAGGAAATGTTTGAGCGGAAGAAGCCAATTTCGGCCAGTCACCCCCTTGCCCGGCGTCTGACAGCTGGCGTGGCGGAACTGTTAGCTCGGCAGCTGTAACCATACCGGCTGGTGGACTCTGAGGCCTTCCGTAAATTTGTGGCCATCGGAACACCGCAGTGGAAGATGCCAGGCCGCACTTATTTTTCGAGAAAGGCCATACCCCAACTGCACCGTGAAGTTGAGAGGCAAGTGGTGTCATCTCTTGCGAAGAGCGTTGGGTCAAGGGTACACCTGACCACGGATGCCTGGTCTGCCAAGCACGGGCAGGGCCGCTACATTACGTACACAGCCCATTGGGTGAACCTGGTGGTGAACGATGGCAAGCAGGGCGCAGCGGACCAAATTGTGACACCTCCACGGCTTGCAGGCAGGCCTCCTGCCACCTCCTCTCCTCCTGCTACATGCTCTTCGCTGTCCTCCTCCTCCTTGGCTGAGTGGCAGTTCTCCTCTCCAGCTACACAGCCCCAGCTCCGCAGGGAGTATGCTGCATGCCAGGTAAGACGGTGTCACGCCATCTTAGACATGTCTTGTCTCAAAGCGGAGAGTCACACTGGAGCAGCTCTCCTGGCTGCTCTTAAGAAACAGGTGGAAGAGTGGCTGACCCCGCACCACCTGGAGATAGGCAACGTGGTGTGCGACAACGGCAGCAATCTGCTTGCCGCTTTGCATATGGGGAAGCTGACACACATACCCTGCATGGCACATGTCATGAATCTAGTGGTTCAAAGATTTGTGGCAAAGTACCCTGGCTTAGCGAATGTCCTGAAGCAGGCCAGGAAGTTCTGTGGGCATTTGAGGCGGTCTTACACAGCCATGGCACGCTTTGCGGAAATTCAGCGCAAAAACAACATGCCGTTGAGACGCCTCATTTGCGATAGCCCGACTCGCTGGAACTCGACCCTGCTCATGTTCTCCCGCCTGCTAGAACAGAAGAAAGCCGTGACCCACTACCTCTACAACTACAGTAGAATGAAACAGTCTGGGAAGATGGGGATGTTCTGGCCCGACAACTGGACACTGATGAAAAATGCATGCAGGCTCATGCGGCTGTTTGAGGAGGTGACCAACCTGGTGAGCCGCAGTGAGGGCACCATCAGCGACTTAATTCCCTACGCTTACTTCTTGGAGCGTGCTGTGCGTAGAGTGGCGGATGAAGCTGTGAATGAGCGTGACCAGGAACCGTTATGGCAGGAACAGGCATGGGACCAATTTTCATCAGACCCAGCTGTTTCCTCAACACCCGCGGCAGCACAGAGGGGGGAGGAGGAGGAAGAAGAGAAGTTGTGTGCAGAAGACGAGTCAGACTCAGGATGATGAGCAAGGTGTTTCTTTGGGGGAGGAGGAGGAGGAGGAGGAGGAGGGGACAGCGGCAGGAGAACAACCACAGCAGGCGTCGCAAGGGGCTTGTGCTGCTCAACCATCCCGTGGTATTGTTCGCGGCTGGGGGGAGGAGGTTGACTTACCTGACGTCACTGAGGAAGAGCAAGAGGAGATGGAGGGTACTGGATCCGACTTCGTGCAGATGCCGTCTTTTATGCTGTCCTGCCTGTTGAGGGACCCCCGTATAAAAAACCTCAAGGGGAATGAGCTGTACTGGGTGGCTACACTACTAGACCCTCGGTACAGGCACAAAGTGGCGGACCTGTTACCAACTCACCGGAAGGTGGAAAGGATGCAGCACATGCAGAACCAGCTGTCAACTATGCTTTACAATGCCTTTAAGGGTGATGTGACAGCACAACGCCAGCAAGGTACCACTGCCACTAATCCTCCTCCCGTGTCCACGCTGTCAAAGACAGGACGCTCCAGCGATCTCATGGTGATGTCGGACATGCGGACGTTCTTTAGTCCAACGCCTCGCCATAGCCCTTCCGGATCCACCCTCCACCAACGCCTGGAACGGCAGGTAGCCGACTACCTGGCCTTAAGTGTGGATGTAGACACTGCTGTGAACAGCGATGAGGAACCCTTGAACTACTGGGTGCGCAGGCTTGACCTGTGGCCAGAGCTGTCCCAATTTGCCATCCAACTTCTCTCCTGCCCTGCCACAAGCGTCCTGTCAGAAAGGACCTTCAGCGCAGCTGGAGGCATTGTCACAGAGAAGAGAAGTCGCCTAAGTCACAAAAGTGTTAAGTACCTCACCTTTATCAAAATGAATGAGGCATGGATCCTGGAGGGCTGCTGCCCACCCCAAGACTAAGTCAGTCCCCGCACACACAGCATCTCTGCCTGCACGCCGTGTGACTGGCTGCCTGGCCTGCCCCAAGAAGACTAAGTCGCTCCCAGTCCCTCCACACAGCATGTCTGCCTGCAGGCCGCTTGACTACCTTCTCCGCCACCACCAACAGGGTCCGGGACTCCAGGCGGATTGCTGAATTTTTTAGGCCGCTGCCAGCAGCGGCCACTGTAATAATTTTTCTGGTGCGTGTACATGACTGCCTAATTTTTCTGGCTGCACTGCGGGCAGCTGCAACAACAAAAGAAAAGGCATGTACATGCGCCCATTCCCCTTCGTGATTCTTACCTTGCCGTGGTGAAGGGGCTTGCGTATCACAATGAAGCAATGACCGGCGCCTAGATAAGTGTCTCGGGGGGCACACAAAAGATAATAAGGTCGTTGCTTCATTGTGGTCAGACCAAATTTGATCAGCTGGACAGTCACTGTTCTGTCATTCAGCTACATCATTGGACACACACTTGCCGAGAATTATACCAGGGAAATCACTTACAACACTAGGTCCAAAAAGGACAGTCCCTATGGGTATTACAGTTAGAGTAGGGTAACTCTTATATATATAGAACTGAATAGGTAAAAAAGAGTCCCAGTCAGGTGCCTCTTTTTTGAGAGTCAATGTGCACGTGTGCACTTAACAGTGAGTGGAGGTCCTTGCTGATCCCCCAACACTGGCTGCTGCCAGGGTGGTGTAGCTATTCCACATAAACAGACCCTCAAATACACAAGTGACAGCTGTCTAAGTTAAATTCAGTCTCTGTAGATGTTAAGCGAGACCTGCACTAACCCCTGTGGGGGAGACAACTGCCACTAAAACGCTGAGAAAACAGGTGTACAAGTGCTATTTACATAGTGATAGTATAATGGTTATCTGACATGTTTCACCAATACGGCTTTTTCAAAGATGCTATACATATATACAGTGAATCAAAATGCACCCCCCACCAACAAAGTTTCCCCCAGCAGAAAGCCCCAGTCAGAGCTGCAACACCCTGTTGGGTGCACAAATAAATACTGGAGATGATGATCTGACCGCCCCCGAAGGGTGTGTCAGTCCTTCTTTTACATACCAGTTCAGTGGTGGTGTGGGGAAGGGCATAGGCGCTCTGGGGGCTGCATCCATGCGCCCCTGCACAAGCGCTGTGTATACAGCAAGACGTAAACAATGCGTTCCATCAGTTGGACATGATCGGAGGGAACAGTGCGTCTATGCCTCATACGCTGTGTATTGTTCTCCTGCTCGTATGTCCACAATAAATCATGCGGCATGCGTCTGTGTGGATGCCCAAACTCTTCACATATGCACAGAACCAGGGACTGTAAAGCTACCTCCTGCATCTATACAAATAATGCATGCAGTTAGCTGAGCACCATAAGACATGGATGGTCCCTCCGATCATGTCCAACTGATGGAACGCATTGTTTACGTGCACGGCGTCCCCTGTTCCCATGGCGATCGCTGCATACGGAAGTGACGTCGCCGCTAACCGGATGTGCGGCGGCGTCACGGAGTCCGTCTTGCTGTATACACCGCGCTTGTGCAGGGGCGCATGGATGCAGCCCCCAGAGCGCCTATGCCCTTCCCCACACCACCACCGAACTGGTATGTAAAAGAAGGACTGACACACCCTTCGGGGGCGGTCAGATCATCATCTCCAGTATTTATTTGTGCACCCAACAGGGTGTTGCAGCTCTGACTGGGGCTTTCTGCTGGGGGAAACTTTGTTGGTGGGGGGTGCATTTTGATTCACTGTATATATGTATAGCATCTTTGAAAAAGCTGTATTGGTGAAAGATGTCAGATAACCATTATACTATCACTATGTAAATAGCACTTGTACACCTGTTTTCTCAGCGTTTTAGTGGCAGTTGTCTCCCCCACAGGGGTTAGTGCAGGTCTCGCTTAACATCTACAGAGACTGAATTTAACTTAGACAGCTGTCACTTGTGTATTTGAGGGTCTGTTTATGTGGAATAGCTACACCACCCTGGCAGCAGCCAGTGTTGGGGGATCAGCAAGGACCTCCACTCACTGTTAAGTGCACACGTGCACATTGACTCTCAAAAAAGAGGCACCTGACTGGGACTCTTTTTTAACTATTCAGTTCTATATATATAAGAGTTACCCTACTCTAACTGTAATACCCATAGGGACTGTCCTTTTTGGACCTAGTGTTATTCAGCTACATCAGCCAGGCGACCATATGGGCTGTAAAGCCACCAAAACCTGCACTCTCGCCATGGTGCGCACCAGTCCAGCACGGCCGTCACTACACAAACAGCTGTTTGTGGTGCGTTACACAGTGAGTTTGGTGTGTCAGTGTGAAGCAGTACCTTAATTACACTACCTGATTGATGTATACACATGCAAGATGTTTTAAAGCACTTTAGGCCTGTCATTTAGCATTCAATGTGATTTCTGCCCTTAAAACGCTGCTTTGCGTCAAATCCAGATTTTTCCCGGGGACTTTTGGCATGTATCCCACTCCGCTATGCCCTCCTCCAGGTGTTAGACCCCTTGAAACATCTTTTCCATCACTTTTGTGGCCAGCATAATTATTTTTTTTTTCAAAGTTCGCATCCCCATTGAAGTCTATTGCGGTTCGCGAACTTTAACGCGAACCGAACCTTCCGCGGAAGTTCGCGAACCAGGTTCGCGAACCTAAAATCGGAGGTTCGGCCCAACTCTATACATGATGGTAAATCTAAATCTAGAGAAAAATAAGGACCAACAAGCTTTCCGGGGGTTGAGTCTCTTAGCCCCCTCAATGTACTCTAGATTTTTGTGGTCCGTATACACTGTGATAACATGTTCAGCACCCTCCAACCAGTGATGCCAGTCCTCAAAAGCCAATTTAATGGCCAAAAGTTCCCGGTTCCCGATGTCATAATTCTTCTCTGCCGGGGAAAATTTATGAGAGAAGAAGGCACAAGGATGTAACCGGCCCTGAAAACCTGAATGTTGAGACAACACTGCTACTACCCCTATCTCAGATGCGTCCACTTCGACAATGAATGGACAAGTGACGTCAACATGACGGAGGATAGGGGCGGAACAAAACAATTTTTTTAGTAGAGAAAAAGCAGACTGGGCCTCATTGGAACAATTGTAAGTGTCAGCCCCCTTCTTAGTGAGGTCAGTAAGAGGGGACACTACCGAAGAGAAACCCTTAATAAATTTCAGGTAGTAAATCGCAAAACCCAAGAATCGCTGAAGTGCCTTCAACTCGACGGGCTGAGGCCAATCCAAGACTGCTGATACTTTTTTAGGATCCATGGTCAGACCGGAAGTGGAAATTATATACCCCAGAAATGGTACCTCAGTCACCTCAAAGATGCATTTCTCAAGCTTAGCATAGAGATTATTCCGTCTGAGTTTTGACAAGACATATCTGACATGATCCCTGTGTTCCACCAAGCTCCTAGAATAAATCAAAATGTCATCAAGGTATACCAGAACGAAATGACCCAAGACTTCTCTAAAAATCTCGTTTACGAGTTCCTGGAAGACGGCTGGGGCATTACACAACCCGAAGGGCATAACAAGGTATTTGTAGTGCCCGTCTGGTGTGTTGAAGGCCGTCTTCCATTCATTACTCTTTTGAATACGAACAAGGTTGTATGCCCCTCGTAAGTCCAATTTAGAGAATACACTGGCATTAGTAATCTGGGAAAACAGGTCGTCAATCAAAGGTAGGGGATAGCGTTTTTTTATGGTGATTTTATTGAGTTCTCTGTAATCAATACAGGGCCGCAACCCCCCATCCTTTTTCTGTATGAAAAAGAACCCAGCCCCTGCAGGGGACTTAGATGGACGGATAAAACCTTTGGCCAGATTCTCTTTAATGTAATCTTTCATAGCAGAATTCTCAGGGCAAGAAAGATTATAGATGTGACCTCTAGGGGGCATGGTACCAGGGCTCAATTCAATAGGGCAGTCAAAACTCCGATGAGGAGAGAGTTTATCTGCCGCTTTGGGACAAAAAACATCGGAGAACTCGGAATATTGAGGTGGTACCCCTTCTATGTGAATCTGGGTAGCGCAAATAGAAACTCTCTCCATACAATGATGATGGCAATAAGGAGACCAGCTTAACAGTTGGCCAGAGCTCCAATCTATCTGAGGAGAGTGTTTCTGTAACCAAGGCATCCCCAGAATCACTGTAGAGGTGGCCATCTTTAACACAAAGAACTGAATCTCTTCTCTGTGAAGCACCCCCACATGGCAAGGGAGAATAGGAGTCTGAGAAAGGGGGCGGCTATCCTGTAGAGGAGAGTCGTCCGCTTCGGTAACACAAATTTGTCTGTCCAACGGCAGATTGGGAATACCCCATTTACGTGCAAATTCGATATCCATAAAATTGGCTGCAGAGCCAGAGTCTATGAATGATTGGGTATGTATGACTTGACTGCCCCACAAAATAGAAAGAGGCAATAGTAATCTTTTGTCTGGTAGAGGTAAAACTGGCTCGCCTAGGGTAGTACCTCTAACTATGCCTAGGCGAAGGAGTTTTCCACCTTTTTTGGACAGTTTTGTACCATGTGACCTTTCTCTGCACAGTACAAGCATAGACCCTCCTTTCTCCTCCTATTTTTCTCCAATTCCGATCACCTAGAATAGCCGATCTGCATAGGCTCATCCAAGGAAATAGGAGAGGAAGCAGCAATAGGAACAGTCTTGACAGAGCCTCTGGACCTACTCTGCTTTTGGTAGCGGACTCTACGATCAATTTTGACTACTAAAAGAATAGCTTCATCCAGTGTTTTGGGCTCAGGGTGGCTTAACATAATGTCAGAGACAGAATCTGATAAGCCTGACAGGAAACAATCAAGTAGAGCAAACTGTCCCCATCTAGCTGACACAGCCCAACGTCTAAACTCTGCCGCATAATTCTCCACTGTGTTATGACCCTGCCGGAGAGTTTTTAACTTTCTCTCAGCAGTAGCAGAAATACCCGGGTCGTCATAAATAACGGCCATAGCATCAAAGAACCCGTGAACAGATACTAAAGCCTCGTGACCCTCGGGTTAACTGTAGGACCAGGTCTGAGTGTCTCCAGACAACAAGGTTTTAATCAAGGTGACCCTCTACTGTTCCGTACCGGAAGATAGAGGCTTAAGCTCAAAAAAAAGAAAGACAACGATTCTTGAAATTTCTGAAATCAGACCGATGACCTGAGAATTTCTCTGGAGGAGGTATTCTCGGTTCCATAACCTGAGGGGATGGCACTGGTGGATTGGGATTCTGCAAGGCCCGAACAGCTTCAGACAACTGATTGATCTGTGTCTGTTGTGCGCTGACCGTGGCCGTCAGACTGGTTATGGCCGCGGTCAAAGCTTGGATCTGAGTACACAGTGCCTCCATAATTTTGGTCTGTTGTTATGTAACAAACTAATGTGTTAGCAGTGAAAATGATCTGATTACTGGTGACCTGCAGTATCACCAATAATACAGATACTATATCTGATTATTTGGTGATCTGCAGAATCACCAATAATGCAAATATAGTCACAACTGTGTGACGGGGTCACAGACTAATGCACACGAGTGTAGTGATTGGTGCAGACAGTATATACTGATAGAACCTTAGCGAAACCTCGGGAGACACGAGAAGCTTGCTGATGGAATTACAGCAGTAACCTCACCAGTGGCGAGGGCCCACTGGTGAGTAGGAAGGTCAGACAGATCAGGTAGGCAACAGACGGGCAGATACGGTACAAAATCGGTAGACAAAATCAGAGTGAGGGTAAGCAGTAGTCGGCAACGATATTAGATAGGCAGAGTACATAATCAGAAGGCAGGCTCAGGCCAGGGTGAAGTTCAGGCAGAGCTTGGCAACGGAAGTCAGATGAGTGAAGGTACAGAATCACAAGGCAGAGAGAGTAGTCAGAAACGAGCAAAGGGTCATACACAGATAAATACAATATAAATGCTAACTAAGGATAGATGTATATCGCAGAACCTGCATATACATCTATCTCAGCAGGAACCTGACTAGGTCTGAGCGCTAACACGATGTATTCGCAACAACAGACAGCAAGCTACTGAATGCCCGTGTCTTTTATGCCAGGAAGGGAATCCCAGCGCCGCCCAGCCAATCAGCAGCAAGCCGCACCTCCCGTGACGTCAGCCGACCCGCAGGTCAGCTGATGCGTCTATGGGACGCGTATATGTCTCACCGTGTGACACGGCTGTCCCCCTGGGACACCAGAGAGTGATCGGCTCTCATAGGCAGAAGCCTATGACAGCCGATCACCGTGATTGGCCGCCGGCTGCGGCAAGGGAGAGAAGGGAAAAAAATATTTAAAAAATAGTAATATTTCTTAAAAATATAACAAGAAAAATATTGTCAAAAAAATAAGAATATACACAGGGGGAGCGATCAGACCCCACCAACACAGAGCTCTGTTGGTGAGGAGAAAAGGAGGGGGGGGGATCACTTGTGTGCTGTGTTGTGTCGCCCTGCAGCTTGGCCTTAAAGCTGCAGTGGCCTATTTAAAAAAAAAGGCCTGGTCACTAGGTGGGTTTAACACTGCGGTCTTTAAGAGGTAAAACCCTTTTGTCTTCAGTCTAGAACTATTATGGCTCTTGAACAGAATTGGTTTTACATTTTTGTGGCAAAGATATATTTTTTAACACTACTTTTAAAATGTCTGGCTCTAGTGGCATAGCTAGCTAAAGACATCTGAGCCGATTCAAAATTTGGACCCGTCCCCCCACATTAAATACTGTGCCTCCACCCTAGTATGGGAGCCAGATGAGCCCCACTCCACCCATATGGTATCCAGGTATAGGGGTATCCAGTATAGGTAGCCAGGAATATGTGCTCCAGTATAGGTAACCAGGAATATATACCCCCAGTATAGGTAGCCAGGAATAGGCGCCCCTCTATAGGTAGCCAGGCATAGGTGCCCCAGTATAGGTAGCCAGAAATAGGTGCCCCAGTATAGTTATCCAGGAATAGGTAGACAGGCAGAGGCACAGTGGCGGGAACACGAGCAGGGGCTGAGGGGGTCATTAGATACTTACATTGTCGAGATCTACCAGCCACATGTACTTACTGCTTCCTGTTCCTGCTTTCCATCTCACAGTAACAGCTCCCCCTGCTGCACCCTGCATGCCACTGTCTGGCTCTATGTGAAACAAGAAAAGGCAGAAATTAATTTTATGTGAGATCTTTTTTTTATACAAAGTACTGAAATTGTTCATGATTAGCCAGAAGCCAAATAAAAGTAAGCTTGAAAAAGTGTCACTGTACCTCTTTAAAAGTTTGTTCAAGGCCAAAAGAGCTAATGGAACACACAGTGGGTACTTATGATACGTAGATGTCAAAGATACAATTCCTGCTACATGTATAATGTACTTCACACCATCTTTTTTTCTTTCATAAAACTCAATAATTCCCGACAAAAGACTTCTGATGTATTTGAAAACCATTTTGCTGGGAATTTTGATGCCCTGGTTTGACAAAGCCACAGTGAAAGGAATTAGGCAGAAAAATATCCTTGTTCATAAGTAGGGGGGCATACACTAGAAAGGAATATGTCAGAATGAATTTGCACGCCCTGTCTATTACTAGATCTTGTGATTTACTGGACCTAATTAACTTTTATGAGAGAACGAAGGAGAACACTGGAGACCATAAAGGATCCTACTACCCTAGCATTGATTTATTAACCCATCACAATACCAAGCAGCAGCTGACTAATAATGGCTGCAGCAAGAACCTCCATATTAAATTTAAAGGCACATACCGTGCAATTTTCTGCAGTACTAGAAATAGCAAATGCTGAAGCCGACTATACTATCTCTCTATCCTACAAAGAGACATTGGTTCCACATAATAATGGAATTATTTGCTGACGGGGGTGCCACGAGCAGGCTGTTTTGTGGCCCTTTCCTAACCTCACTCAAGCATTACCCAAGCTCCTCAAGTGTTCTCAGTGCCCACTGAGCTTTCAGCCCTTGCTACACATGCTGTGCATACGTATTGTCCTGCCGATAGTGAGCTGGCACGAATGACGGCTCTCTCTGATGCTGCTCAAATCCCCAGCGGCGTCAAATACTATTCGCCCCCTGAGTTGTACCACTTATCATCCCACTCTTTTGTGATAGTCTTCTGTTACCAGGTGAGTGGACAGAAATGGAAAAGAGTGACCGAGGAGGGTAGAGCCGGTGAAGAGGCCCGTGGTGTGGATAGTAAGACATGTGACATAAACAAAGTGAATGAGAGGAGCGCATAGAGGTCATAGTGGGAATATTGTGGTTGGATGGGCAGAAGAAATAAGAAAGGGGATAGGCATAGTATGGTGGTGTTAAGCTATGATATATACTGTATATATATTTTTTATTCTTATATGCCGTAACTTCTGAATTTAGTTCCTGTAGGAAATGGTAGCAAACCATGCTTTAACCAACTTTCTAACAATAACAAGATATAGTTTGCCATGTGATCTTTCACTTTAAAAACACTTATTTTGCCTTGTCATTCTGTTGATATGCGTGTGTGTGTGGGGGGGGGAGGGGGGGGGATGTCTAGTAAATAGCAAGCACACAGGAGAATTCTGTCTCTCTTTACAGCCAGTAGCCTGTAGTGTGTACATGATCTTCTTCTGCATGGAGAGAGTCTATTAGGACCAGTTCCTACTGCAAAATGCAATTTGCTCAGTGATTGCTATTTAGCAAAGTGATTTTTTACACTACTTTAAAGGAATGTGCAATTTGGCATCATTCTTTAAAGTGCAATAGCTCCAAGCATGCTACATGCAGTGCAATTACAATTTCTTACATATTGCAACACTGCAGCAAAAAGTGAACACGTACATTAAATTACACTGCCACAGCGGTTTGCTGATAGCTGGTGATCAGCAAACCACTGAAAATTTCCATAATGTGTTCAAGTGTGAATTAACCCTAATTAAAGATGGACAGAAATATTTAAAATAAGTGCTACAAATTAGTTATTGCTTAGTTTTTGCTTGCTTGCTTGTATGCTTTTTCGCTTATTCTTGCTTTAGTTTGCTTTTGCCTTTGTGCATTGGACTGGTGATATGATGGCAGGAGGAAAAATAGATGAGAGTTTGGTGGGCATGTTAAAGTCTGTAGACATTATATTGAAGGCTATAAAAGTTGATGAGAGGTGGTAGTAAAGATGTGATCTAAAATTCTAAATTGAAGGTTGAGGAGAATTGTAGATCTAACCTGGAGATGGTCATGAAATTTTGGGGGGCCCATGATTTGTAGTCATGCCCTTAACTATAGACAACGTCCTTAGAAATGCATGGCTGAAAATGGAATAGACCCCAGAACGGTGAGATGGGTACATGAAGCCAACCCAAGGAGATCAAAGTCCATTAGAACCTGATTCTATCGTCTGTTTCTTTCTGAGTGTCAGTAAGCTCAATGGAAGAAGATGCAGCAGGACTCCACTGGTGAAATCCTACCTAATAAGACCCCTGTGTCTCTGTGTCCCATGTCCGTGTGTGTCCCTGCGTATGCGCTACTGTGCATGTGTCGTAGGGAAAGCCGTTGTTGGGACGGGAGTAGGACAGCCAGGGGGCTGGGCAGGCGTATGCGTGCACATGCGCGCTGACAGGTGGCGGCGGTGACAGACCTAGAGCCTGTTATTAAACAGGCTAAGGTCCTTAGTAAAAACATTAAAGACCAAGTTGATATTTGCCAAAATACAATAGATGCCGAAAAGTCACTATGCATCTAAAAGAAAGTCATATCAATCTTATGTCCACCAAAATATGAAGCTTTCAGAGAAAATAACACCATGCTTATTGTTTGGCATTTAGACAGGGTGTTAGAGAAGATGTCAAAGAAAACTTAGAGTTTTGTAATGGCCATATCCATCTGGGGTCTTTTTGGCTGAAAGCTCTGGGTATTTTGCTCCTCATTTTATTGTAGAGCATGTCCAAGACTATGGCTTCCATTCATCAAGGGCTGTTCGATAACAATAACCAAGTCCTTAAAATACAGCAATCGGTATTTTACACTTGTGTGTGCTAATTCATCAATATTTTCACACATGTGGTAGATGTTCGGTAAGTTACCGAAGAGGTTTGTGCAGTGAAGGCATTACAATAGGAAAGAGGCAGCACTGACATCCCTATAGATGTGCATGTTATACATGTTATACTGCCTCTGCTCTTGCTGAATCTGTCTCATTAGTCTTAACTTTCTATTTACTTGCCACAGCGTAGATGAACTGCCGAGAAACATTACACATTGCCTGCTTTTGCCATGAGCTCCCACTAGCATCTCTGCATATTCAAACAGGCACTCAAGGGGTTACACTACCGAAGGGTGCCTGGAAAACATCTTTTATTCTTTTCTCTCTGCTCGCTGCTTGGGGAGGGGGTCTGTTCCACGCGAGAAGCCTGGCCAACCTATCAGCGGCACTTGCAGGCTACAGGAGACAGGGAACGTTTCTATTAGCTGCTGCCTGCTTCTGTCAAACATGGAGACATCCACACTGAAGGCATTCCAAGCTTGTTATCGACAGGGGAGAGCTGGAGATAATCACCGCAAATATTATTGAATGCTGTAACCTTGGTGAATTGACATTTGCTGACATTTTACTGACGTGTTGAGGTAATCACTGAACAAGTCGGTAATTTATTTCACTGCTCACTACTCAGGAATGTCAGCTTTTCATGAGGTAACTGCTTTGATGAATTGACATTTCACTAAGTGCTCCGTAAAGTCAGCTGTTTTCAGCATTACTGAATGCGGTAATGCTTGATGAATTGAAGCCTATATCTCTGGGTATCCATGAAGTTTTCCCAGGGCTCTATGAATTTGGCTGCTTTGCTTAAATTCCTCAGAGGTTGCTAACATTCTGGATAGGAACAAATCCTTGAAAAAGGATGTGTTGTTTCTGTGACAGTGGCAATGACCTAATGTGCAGATTACATCTTCTTGTACAGTTCCCAATATTTTATAATTTGAACTTCAGTTGCATAACTCTATTGTAGTTTTATTGCTCATAATCATTATTATACATGTAAGACACTACAGAATTTGCATAATGCATTTACATAAAGCAGGGATAGCAGTAGTAGAAGATTGGCATAAAACTAAGATTTTAGCTACCATTACTTAATACAGGTATGGGTTGTTGCTAGTACTCAAGTTTAGATTGTGATTGCTTACTACCGGAAGGAGTGTAGACATGTCAAAATAAAGTCAAGAAGGATAAGACACTCCTGCCAACATAACTCCTGCACAAATTAAACCAGGGAAGGGGGCTTAAAGTGAACCTCCAGACTAAAAATTGACTCAGCAGCACTGGAAAGGCCTGGCGTTTCTTTAACTGTTTCACAGCATCAAAACTTTTTTTCTCTTATACAAGCCTCATTTTTAGCTGCACAGAAAAAAACTGCCCCGGCATTTTCCCCCTAATGCTGTGCAAAGCATGATGGGATTTCTGATGTTGTTGTTCTCGTTCTGCTGTTTTGGTGCAATTTTTTTTTGACATTTTGAATTTGACATTTGAAGCCTAGCGCATGCAGCTGGGAGGGGTTATCAGGACACAGGACAGTTGGAACTGTGTTTCTTGCTCCCTGTCACCTCCTTTCAACCAAAAAGATGGCTGCCCCATGACAAAGATAGCAGCCCCCATGAATCACAAACATTTGCCTGTTCTTTTAAAACGGGGTGGGTAAGAGATTATATTACCTATCTATTCTAATTAACATAACTAATGTAACTTAATGACAGTATGTTTGTTTAGACTGAAGATCCCCTTTAAACCCTTTGCAGCGAGATTTGGCTCTATCTAAGAGTCAAAGGGTCTGGTGAGTCTGATCATAAACTTTAATACATGTGAATTTTCTCTGTTGGATCCCTGGATAATATTGCAGTATCGCTGGGAGACTGTATTACTGATTGCAGCATTCAGGGGCGTAGCAATAGGGGTTGCAGAGGTAGCGACCGCATCGGGGCCCTTGGGTCAGAGGGGCCCCGAAGGGCCCTCCCTCAACTGCAGTAGTAGGTCTCTATTGGTCCTGTGCTCATAATAATCACTTCTATGGATGCTATGAATAGTGGTAATCATTAACAAACTGTTCCCCATCCCCTTCTTGCACCTCTGTCACTGTAGTTGCCATTGGCAGGTTTTGGTGCTCCGTATCAATTGTTATGTATAGAGTACTTGGGGGGCCCCAGGTGAAACTTGCATCGGGGCCCACAGCTCCTTAGCTACGCCACTGGCAGCATTACTGAGAGACTGGGTTTTGCTATACTGTGAATTGCATGCTGGCAGCGCTGTTGTATTTTCTTATACATTGTTAAAAATTAAACCAGCCCCCAAAGAAATTACTCTGAACTCTTTTGCCCTGCCAAAATTAAATCATCAAATTTTACAGTACAGCAACTCTCCCAGCTTTACATCATTATGTGTTAAGCTGCACTCACTCAAACTACTTCTGGTTCTATGTTTCATACTAAAAATGTTACACTAATGACCCCTCCCTCAGTGATTTTCCCACAGTGAGGAATAGAGCTGGCTACTTATCAACATGAGGAACATGACTGTAGAGGGGTGGGTGTAGCAAAAATCAAAATTAAACATTTACCAAAACATTTAAAATATCAGCCCCACTAGGTGAGGCCTGAAAAATTGAGCAATTACCTGCCTAATAAATATTTTACTTGCAGCCTGTGTATGCCACATAGGCCTTAAAGAGGAACTGTAACGACAAAACGGCCCCTGGGGGGTACTCACCTCGGGTGGGGGAAGCCTCAGGATCCTAATGAGGCTTCCCACGCCGTTCTGCGTCCCTCGGGGGTCTCGCTGTAGCCCTCCGTACAGCCGTGACGCAATATTTACCTTCCTGGCTCCTGCGCAGGCGCTCTGATGCCTCTCGGCGCCGAAGTAGGCGGAAATACCCGATCACCGTCGGGTCTGCTCTACTGCGCAGGCGCAAGTTTCCGGCGCCTGCGCAGTAGAGCGGACCCGACGGAGATCGGGTATTTCCATCTATTTCCGTGCAGAAAGTCACCACAGCACCCCCGCTGGAGCCAGCAAAGGTAAATATTGAACTGACAGTCGGCACAGTCGCCGGCTGTTCGGAGGGCTGCGGCGAGACCCCCGTGGGACAGAGGACGGCGTGGGAAGCCTCATTAGGATCCGGAGGCTTCCCCCACCCGAGGTGAGTACCCCCCAGGGGATCTTTTTAATGTTACAGAGTCTCTTCAAAATCGGGAGATTACCAGCCAAATTATTATTTAAATTTCAACCTCTGTATGATGCAGATGCCAGAAAAATTGGTCAATTAACTGCCAAATAAATACTGTATCGGCATTTCAGCCTCTGTATGACACAGAGGCCTGAAGTAACTGGCATGTGCTAGGGAAACTAATAATATAAACAGCCAACCAAAGAAGGACCAAATGACATACTTGGTGGCATGCAGGATAGCTGTGCCTGTGGCCATGATGGACATGCGGCTTGAAGAAACTGGTATGTGCCAGGGTAATTATATTATTTTTTTCTTTGGGTAAATCCAATCAAAGTAGGACAAAAATGACATACTGGGTGGGATGCTGATGATGGTGCAGGATAGCTGTGCTTGTGACCAGAACGGACATAAGGCTTGGCGAAACTGGCATGCACCAGGGTAATAATGTGTAGCAATGATATTACACATCGGTGCTGTAACCCTCTTAGATCCACGCCATGTTCATTTTTTATAAATGTTAAGTAATCAACACTGCTGGGTGCTAGGTGACTTCACTTGTCTGTCATTATCCCTCCAGCTGCATTAACGTCTGTTCAGATAGAACACTTGATGCGGGGCAAGCCAAAAGCTCCATGGCAAATTGTGACAGAAGTCCGGAGGTTCCTCACAGAGTGTCCACGGTAATTGTTAACCTAAGGTAGTTGGATACCTGTTAGTTGAGGCATTCTCTGATGGTCAATCCAGAGGCAACCTGTTGAGGCATTGTACAGACAAAGGATCCCATATCGGACATGATTGAAACATAACCCTCAGCAGAAATTTGCCCTGTTCTTGAAGGCTCCCCTTTAGCTGTTAATAGCTCTTCCTGGACCACCACCCTGAAAATCACTATACAACATCTGTTTCAGCTTGCTATTTAAAATCTGCATTTTAGCCACCCTCTGTGAATGTGGTAGCATCTTCCTAATTTCCTGTTTGTATCGAGGGTTGAATAAAGTTGTCACCCAAAACAGGTCCAAGTCCTTCATGGTTTTTGACATGGGGGTCCTTCCTCAGACACATCACATGTATTGTCCTATTCTAATGAGGTTTGAGAGAAAGGACTCCAACCCTTTTCTTCATCCAGGGAAACTTCCTTCACCATGTTTTTTTTTTCCCCTGAAGGAGGGCACAGCAGAAAAGCGGGACTCAGCTGCGGAAGAGACAGCAGAGGAAGAAAAAGGAGGTAGGAGAAGAAAAGGTTTGCCTGAATGCAAGTCGTGTTGGTTCCACCGACTCTGCTTTATAGCTATGTGGTCCATCTTTCTCTCACCATCACCACCATGTTTATCAAGTGGGCAGTGAAGGTTATGTACATTCTGTGACCATGTTTTGAAGACCAAGTGTCTGTAGTAGGATGGACCTTATGTGCCAGAGATTGGGTAATCTACCGCTGCACATGCTGGCACAGGTCCGGGATGGCCATCTGGGAAAAGTAACTTTTCCCAGGTACTTTCCACTGTGGTGTTACAATGCGTAAATAATTTTTGAAAGCATAAGATTCAAACAGGTGGTATGGTAAAAGCTGGCGGGCTAGAAGTTCTGACAAGCCAGCTGTCAGACACTGGGCAAGGGGTTTTGTTTTTTACCTCTCAAATATCTGAGGAATGGAATGCTAACTAAATGGTGATTTTCATGAAGCAGGTTGGAAAATGGAGTGGAGGACAGCTGACAACTAGGGAGAAGAGGATGGAAGGAGGTATAAGGTGGAACACAAGGAAGGTGGCTTGTGCTTTGACAGCTACTTTCTTTAAGGGCTTCCTGCCACAGGGCTTTGTGATGGGACTCCAGGTGGCTTTTAAATGAAGTTGTTCCTAAGGGGTGCTGGGTTTCCCCTGATTAAATTGTTGGTGACACAAGATGCAAATTGCTTTTGAACTGTAAGAAGCACACAGCAGAATTATTTCCATACTAATAAGCCTTGTTGAGCCAGTCTGGTGTAACCCATATGAAACTGTATTCCCAGGCTCCGGCTAAGTGGAATCTACCAGACACTGACTCAGATGAGATTATCAAAGATTTATTCGTAACCTAACAGTGGACACGGTAGTTGCAATCAACCAAATACACTTCAATGTCACAACACAATTGCTAGTCTTCACAGACAGTTAGTTACACAGAAATTATAGTGAGCTACAATAGGTCTTCTTGTACAACAATCAACCACTTTACAGCATATACAGATCACAGTACCGATGTTGGGCGTGGGCTGGGGAAAGGGCTGGTCTACTGAGAAATTCAGTCCAGTACCTTATCAGTTCTCAGTCTCTCGCAACCAAGTTCAGCTATATTGCTCAGCAAAACCTTGGGGGAAACTCGTGACAGTTCGCAATATGGTACTGAATAGTTAACAGTTCGTTGGTTGGTCCAATCAGGACATTCACCTTGCTCCAAGATCTTGTAGACTCTTTAGGTTGTATTTGTAGCACTCAATACACTTTACTCTTAATACCTCCCCTCTGGATTGGGCTCCCCAAAACAACAAACAACATAAAATATAAATCAAATAATCAAAAAGAATTAAAGCAAAATAAAGATAAATAAAATAAAATATAATGTGACCAATGCACCCCTCTATACCATCAACACCACCCTCCTACAATATAACTTTGTTTAAGTGCACTTTGACTTTAAGGCTGAATAAGCTCTGAACTTTGTGATGTTGCAACAATTGTATTCCAACATCGGCTTGATGTCTTGATCAGGTATCCCCTGGTTTCTCTTGCAGTATACTTTTAATATCACAAGATGTAATATAACTCCTCCTCTTCCACTTAGCTTTGTAATACTGACAGGGGGCCATATGCAATTCTTTTTTTCACCTGAGTTTTCTCCCAGGAGATAATTTTTCATCTTTGATTATAAATAACTTTCCAGTACTTTTCAACTAAAAAAGTACCAACAAGTTGGTAAAAAAGTACTACTAAAATTATTTTGAGCATATTCTTGCCTTCTGGGGGCTTAAAATGTATTTTATTGACAAGTTTAAAAATATCACCTAGGAGAAAACTCAGGTGAAAAAGTGAATTGCATATGGCCCCGGGTCTCTTTAAATATCAGTCTCTTTGTGATTATGCAGAACACACCACTGAAGAACATATGGGCCCATATGCAATTCACTTTTTCACCTGAGTTTTCTCCTAGGTGAAATTCTTAAACTTGTCAATAAAATGCTTTTTAAGCCACCAGAAAGCAAGAAAATACTCAAAATATTTTTATATTCATTTTTCACCTACTTTTTGGTACTTTTTTTGGTTAAAAAGTGCTGGAAAACTTTTTTAAATCGAAGATGAAAAATTATCTACCAGGAGAAAACTCAGGTGAAAAAGTGAATTGCATATGGCCCATGACGTTTAACTCCTGACTTGAAACGGACTTGACAGGGGTAATGTCTCTATGTAACAGGAATATAGGAGTAGCGGGGCTGTGTCAGCTCAGCAGGGTACTCTATGGAGGCTATGAATATCTCTCACGTGACAGCAGGGCCTGGACTTTTATAATAAAGAGCAACTTGTCTCACTTTTAGATCAGCAGCTTTCTTCTGCACAAACAAATGTATGCTCAGCACAATGTCTCCGTAACTGTACAGTGCTCTCACACAGGCAGTCTTTAGCAATACCACTTAGGGACAGGGTTCTGACCTTTTCAGGTTCTGGATTGCTATCTTCAGCAAGTTTACACTGGATTCTGGCTTCTAACTGTACACACTTTGTGGCTTAGGTTTGGCTCGCAGGCCTATACTCATCTGACTGAGAATGTCCTTAGGTCAAGGGTATTCCGGGTCTGCCGCCTCCGGGTAGTGTCCGTGCCCCCTGCTGCTGTCCTTACTGTTCTGGCTGCTGGGTCCCCCTAGCTTCCGGGCGACTGCTATGTCCTCTCTCTGCACTGGTCTGGCCCTCTCCCTGCTCCGCACCGCTTGCTCCTGGTCTAAGTCCTTTCTCCTCCACGTTCTCTCACACTCTGCTCAGCTCCAACCAGTTCCCTCCCGTTACACCCTCTTAGGCTCTGCCCCTTGCACCTGTGCTGTGTCTCTCTGACAGGCTGTGCAGGGCTCTGGACTGACTATGCAACCTTTCTAGCACTTAGTTTCCCTTCTCATTCGCCATTTTGGTTCCAGCAGCTTGCTGCTTAGTCTTAAAGGTGCCACACACATATTAATACTTTAGTATTCTGGAACCCTCTTTTGGGGGGGGGGGGGGGGTGTTTGCACTGGTACTGCTACAAGTGCCCGGGCGCGGTGTCCGGCTGACCCTAGGTGATGTCATATCTTGCTGTTTGCCTCCTGTCCCCTCTCCCTGCTTCCTACCCTTTGCCTCCCTCTCCAAGGCTCGGTCTCTCCCTCTGTACTTTCCTCCTCCTGTTCCTCTTTGGGGCACCCATGACATGTCCATCACTACATTATCATCACCCTCATCACTTAAAGTTTCAAGCTCGCGGAAGGGGACATCACACCTTGTGGTGACCTGGGGACTGTCGTCTGAGTCTGCTTTGCTCCTCTCCTTTATCTGATACCAATGCTTCCACTTCACTTTTGTCCATCAATGTCTTGGGAAATAGCTCCTCTGAGCAATCAGATTCACTTGGAGGGATTGCTGTGGTGGTGGAGATGTTGTTTTGGTTGACCACAGCAGAGGAAGATGAGGAGGAGGGTGTGGGAACATTGGCAGCAGAAGAGGTAGAATAAATGCTGAGTGCATTTTGGGAATTTAGAGTTTCCTTCTCTTGCATAAGATCACATATGCCACTGCCACAGGATGGAGCACCACCACGAGCCCTAGTACCTCTATGCTTTGGCCTTCCTCTGCCTGTCATGTTTGTTAGAGTGAGTGTCCAGCCAAGGGAAATTGTCAAAATTTCTGTCACACAAAGATCACCTAGCAAGTACAGCATGGTCACACAAGTGTTAAAGGGACATGGTAACAGTAAGTACACATTCCACACACAGCAGGCAGTGATCCGCAAAGAAATATTAGCACACTTTTTTGGGGGCACACTGATTACCTTGCAGCACTGGGAGCAGGGCCGGCCCGCCCATGAGGCGGGGTGAGGCGGGTTCCTCAGGCGGCAGGAAGTGGAGGGGCGGCACCAGGCATTAAGAGGAAGTGCCTGTGCCTGGTTCTTGCCGCCCTCTGGAGAGACTGGACTGGTCACTGGAGGAGTGGCACTGTGCTATCGCCGCCGCCCGCCTCAAGTGCTGCAGAGCCTGCAGTGAAGTCTCCGTCCGACCCTGCTGCTGCTGGCACAGTGGCACACTGAATCGGTGAGTCCCTGGCCGGCCTGGCTGCACAGACTGTGACGCACCAGCCCTGACTGACGTGCCGCCCACGCCCGGCCCAGGCCCACCCACCCCACCCACCATGCCGGAGTCCGGACTTCCGAGTCCTGAGGCGGGCGGCGGCCTACTAGGTCTAGGCCTCTGTGAGGCTTTCCTGGCTGCACCTGCACGCTGCCGCCTACCGCCCGTGACCGTGACAAATTGAGCCCGCCGACCGCCGTTGCAAGCCCCCCCCCCCCCCCCGGCCTTGCCCGCCCAGAGATGGAGCATGGAGGAGCAAGCCCGCTGCCCTCTTGCCGCCGGCGCAAGATGGATGCTGGGCTGGCTCGTGTGCCCTCCGCCTGGCCTGCCCTCCGCCATCATCGTCGCCGGACCCCACCGCACCATCCCCGGTGAGTCAGCTTTTGCTGCGGGCTGCGGCTGCCTCTGGGCCTCTGGCTGCTGCTGGGGTCGGATCGGGTCGGATTCCGTTTTTTGTATCTTTTTAATGTAGTATGTGTAGTCAAGGGTGATGAGGATGATGAGGATGGCTGGGGAGGAGGATGATGAGGAGGGCTGGGGAGGAGGATGATGAGGATGGCTGGGGAGGAGGAGGATGAGGATGGCTGGGGAGGAGGAGGATGAGGATGGCTGGGGAGGAGGAGGATGAGGATGGCTGGGGAGGAGGAGGATGAGGATGGCTGGGGAGGAGGAGGATGGCTGGGGAGGATGAGGATGGCTGGGGAGGATGAGGATGGCTGGGGAGGAGGAGGATGGCTGGGGAGGAGGAGGATGGCTGGGGAGGATGAGGATGGCTGGGGAGGATGAGGATGGCTGGGGAGGATGAGGATGGCTGGGGAGGATGAGGATGGCTGGGGAGGATGAGGATGGCTGGGGAGGATGAGGATGGCTGGGGAGGATGAGGATGGCTGGGGAGGATGAGGATGGCTGGGGAGGATGAGGATGGCTGGGGAGGATGAGGATGGCTGGGGAGGATGAGGATGGCTGGGGAGGGGGAGGATGGCTGGGGAGGGGGAGGATGAGGATGGCCGTGGCTGGGGAGGATGAGGATGGCCGTGGCTGGGGAGGATGAGGATGGCCGTGGCTGGGGAGGATGAGGATGGCCGTGGCTGGGGAGGATGAGGATGGCCGTGGCTGGGGAGGATGAGGGTGCCCGTGGCTGGGGAGGATGAGGGTGCCCGTGGCTGGGGAGGATGAGGGTGCCCGTGGCTGGGGAGGAGGGTAAGGGTGCCCGTGGCTGGGGAGGAGGGTGAGGATGAATGACCGTGGGTGGGGAGGAGGGTAAGGGTGCCTGTGGGTGGGGAGGAGGGTAAGGGTGCCTGTGGGTGGTGAGGATGGCCGTGGGTGGGAAGGAGGGTAAGGGTGCTCGTGGGTGGTGAGGAGGGCGAGGATGGCCGTGGGTGGGGAGGAGGATAAGGGTGCCCGTGGGTGGTGAGGATGGCCGTGGGTGGGGAGGAGGGTGAGGGTGCCCGTGGGTGGTGAGGATGCGTGCATCCCATTACTACCTCCCTCCCTCTCTTGGAATATGGCCCCTGTGTGTCCCCCCCGTTAGCAGAGTGCAGAGCGGGCTGTCATTTCCTGCGTCCATGCGTACCGATGTCCAGCTTCATTCAGCCTTCCTGCTTCCTGTGACGTCACAGGAAGCAGAATGCAGCTGGACATCGGTACGCATGGAGGCAGGTAATGACAGCCCGCTCCGCACTCTAACGGGGGGGACACACAGGGGCCAGATTCCGAGGGAGGGAGGTAGTAATGGGATGCACGCGTCCCGCATCCCACTTACCCGCGGCTGGCGCCTCGATCATTTTTTTTTTTTTACCATCACTGCCCACTGCCGCCTGGGACTTGGGGGACTCATACCGTGATAGCGGGAGAGCCCCCCAAAATCGTGACAGTCCCGCAGAAAACGGGACGGTTGGGCCCTATGCGTCAGTGCCTAGAATAGTGGTATTGGTATGCAGGCCCAGCCCTGCATATACAGGCTGCGGCCCTGCATTGCAGGGGGGGTATATCTAACATCCTGTTGGCGTATATATATATATATATATATATATATATATATATATATATATATATATATATATATATATATATATATATATATATATATATATATATATCTATCTGTGTTTGGTCCACAAAAATGAAATAAACCAATCAATTAATAGTTAGTTGTGCTGCAGACATTCCCTGTATTTTTAAGTCAGATATACATATCTGATTGTGACTGTATATATGATGTGTACACAGGAATCTCATATATACTAAAAATCATTTACGCTGTAAGAATAAAGCCTGATGTGTAGCCGTGTCACTAATAGAGATGGTCAATGAAATGGAAATAATTCTGCGTTGATGCTGATTTATGCAAATGTATGCACTCTTTGCTCATGAAATCAAATAATTTGATATGTCGGTAAAATTTGGTTTGGTGACTACCTGAGAAGGATGAAAAGAAAAGTTTTATACATACCGGGGGCTTCTTCCAGCCCCCTTCCGGCTAATCAGTCCCTCGCTGTCCACCTCCACCACCTGGGTCTTCTGCTATGAGTCCTGGTAATTCAGCCAGTCAGCGCAGTCCGTCCGCATGCCGCTTCCACAGCCAGGAGCGTTCTGCACCTGCGCAATAGTGCTGCGCAGGTGTAGTACTCTCCCGGCGGCGGAGTGTGTGCATGCACGCTACGCCAGACTGCCTCAAGTACCTGGACTCAGCAGAAGATCCAGGTGACGGAGGAGGACAGCGAAGGTCTAATTAGCCTGAAGGGGGCTGGAGGAAGCCCCAGGTACGTATAAAACTTTAATCTGTCTCAGGTTTACTTTGTTACACAGCAGTACTATACTCTACATATGCACTCCCCACAGAGCTGCAGGGAATCCACTGAGAATGTTGTGCACATTGAACACAGAAGTGTCGTCTATCACCCATAAACCTGTTTCAGATTGTACATGAAGAATGTGTAATAGAGGAAGAATCCCCATATTCCCCTGCAGAGTACCTGCACATCACTCTTACATGTACCCACAGTTACATTGCCTAGGGCCTGATAAATGTTCTTTGTTCCGGTTTGTACCGTCAAGTACTCTTACCAAGGACTAGTTTTAGTGTATGTCTACAAGTATTAGAGGCAGAAGATCAGCCTTATAGCCAGGTAACTGGTATTGTTTAAAAGGGAATAAATATGGCAGCCTCCATATCACTCACACTTCAGTTGTCTTGTAAAATTCCTAAGTGTTGGCAGTGAAGAGATGCATTTTATGTTACATACTTTCAATCAACAAGATTGTAATATGCAAATTAGAGGATTTGGAGTCGGTGGATTTTTGTACCGACTCCACAGCCCTGCATTTCCTCCACATTTACCCTTGATAAGAGCTCTTCCCAAGGGGCCATTTAACTCTGCATCCCAAATGTCAGATGCAGGCCAGTTCTCCTGTACTGTGTGCTTCCTTGTTTGTCAGTCAGGCAATTAATCTTACTATTTCTGCTAATGAGACTCTGCTGTTGCTGCCAGCCGGACTCTGAGCCTGTGTGAGAACAGGAGCTCAGCTACCTATGAGGCTTACTGAGCCTCATAGGTAGCTGAGCTCGTCTCATAGGTAGCTGAGCTCCTGTTCTCACACAGGCTTCATAATGCAGCCTGCATTATAACAGCAGCTTCTCTTGTCCCATCCTGATGCATCCATCCATTCACCTGCATAGGCATGATAGCAGCAGCTTCAATCTGCCCAATCATGGCTTCCATCCATCCACACACAGGCTGCATACCAGCAGCTTCTCTGCACCATCATGGCCCCATCCATCCACAGAGCAGCTTGCGCCCCCCCCCCCCCCCCCCCCCCCCCCCATAGCCCTATCCATCCAACAGCTTTTTTGCCTCTCCTGGAGCTACAGCAAGAGCAGCAGCCAGACACCACAGTCACTGCCTCTGTGCTTCACTCAGACTGCCTGGATGAGATGGCGGCAGGGAGCGAGAGGCCTTAGCCTTAACGTGCATCATTTTGTTTCTCATGGTCTGAATCCTTTAGGCTAATTTCACACCAGGACGTTGCGTTAGAGGGGGCGTTAAGGTCGCATAACCCCCTAACAACGCCTGGTGGTGCTGGATCTGGACGTCAGAGTGAGCCGCGTTGTGCAGCTCACTCTGGCGTCAGTGATGCCGTGATGTGTACTCTTGTGCGCATGCGGCATCACGTGGTCCCGCCGGCCAATCGCCGCACAGAGCGGCCGCTCCAGGAAGTAAACACTGCACGTCACTGAGTGCAGTGCATATTAATTAGCCATGTGCCTGGCCGCTCTCCGCTCCTCCACAAGATTACTGCGCATGTGCGAGCAGTCTAACGTGGCTCAGCCGCATCTAAAGTACTGCATGCAGTACGTTGTCTTGTGACGCAGCGTTACAATGTAACGCAACGTCCGCACTGTGAACAGCCTCATTGATTTTGCATTACTGTGCGGTGGGCTGCGTTACAGGCTGCTCTAATGTGCGCCTGTAACGTCCCACTGTGAAAGCAGGCCTTAGGTGTATTTTGTCACATGCCTTTTACTAAGGAGTGGCTTCTGTCTGACCACTCAAACCATACAGGCTTGATTGCTGCAGAGATGGTTGTTTCTGTCAGTGTAGTTAGCGCTAGGAAGTGTCATGGTTTTGAACCTCTTCCACTTACGAAAAATGAATTTAAAAAAATGATGTGCAGTGAATATTTTGCAGAAGCATTGTATAAATGTATGTATACTGTATGTTTATTTTTCCTTTATTTTTTTTTTCCTTTCTCTTCTTTCTTCCCCCACGTTCCCCCCCACGTTCCCCCCGCCCCCCAGATTACATCAAAATGTCAGACGGGCGGAAACGCCTCTCTGGGGCAGCATACAAAAAGAAGAGGGAGGCTAAAGCTTCTGCTCTGGCAAAACAGAAAGGCTCGATGCTGAAGTTTCTTTCACCAGAAACATCAGAAGGAACAACACAACCTGAAGAGACACAAGCATCTAGTTCTGATACTGGCGGAAGTGCTTCGATAATTAGTATTTCTCACTCTTCAGATCTGCATATTGCTGGCGATGAAGGTTCAAGAGATACCAGTCAAGCGTCTACTAGTGCTACCTCAAGAGTGCAAATGGATGTAGAGATGGAAGAAACTGAGGAACAAACCTTGTCAGAAGAATCACAATTTGATCCATCAGTGCTGCAAGACCCTGGCCTATGGATGGATTTGAGCAGCAAATTGAGAGATTATCTGGTACTGCATGGTCCAAAGCAGGTCAAACTTGCTCGTTTCCCAAAAGATAAAAAACACAGAAGCTTTCATCGCAAATATTACAAACGCCACCTGCCAAACTTGGAGACAGCAGAAAGACAGTGGCTGATGTACTCAGAGAGCAGAGATGCTGTCTTCTGCTTTTGTTGCAAGTTATTCCCACCTAAAGTTCCAGTCTCTTTGCTGTGTTCAACAGGATTTAGTGATTGGAGCAATCTAATAAGGAATCTGGAAAGTCATGAGCGAGCAGAATACCATACCATGGCATTCCACAAATGGAAAGACCTAGAGATTAGACTGAGACTCGGATTGACCATTGCTGACACAAATAGAGAACTTATTGATTCAGAAACACAGCATTGGAGAAAAGTGTTAAAGAGACTAATGGTGCTCGTTAGAACTATGGCTATGCAGAACCTAGCTTTTCGTGGAAATAGTGACAAAATTTTTCAACCAAACAATGGCAACTTTCTAAAATTGGTGGAGGCAATTAGTGAATTTGATGAGGTAATGAAGAGGCATTTGGACAGAATTACCAACAAGGAAACGCACAATCATTATCTTGGAAAAAGAATTCAAAACGAAATTATACAGCTACTAGCTCAGCAGATCAAGGAGAAGATTTTGGCACATCTTCATGCTGCAAAGTATTATTCTATTATTTTGGATTGTACTCCCGATATAAGCCATAAAGAGCAGATGACATTAATTGTGCGATTTGTCACAGCAACCGAAAGTACGGAAAGCAACTCTGCAGCTGTCTCCATTAAAGAACACTTTTTAACATTTATTGATCTAGATGACACGACAGGAGCTGGCATGACAACAGTACTGCTTCAGGAACTGGAATCATTTGGTATTAGTGTTCATGACATGCGGGGCCAAGGTTACGATAACGGTTCAAACATGAAAGGCAAAATTAATGGTGTGCAGGCTCAAGTGCGCCGGATAAATTCACGAGCTTTTTATGTCCCATGCAGCTCCCATTCATTAAACCTGGTTGTTAGTGATGCTGCATCTACCTGTATTGAGGCAGTCGAGTTCTTCAATATAATACAGAGTTTGTATGTTTTTTTTTCTGCTTCAACACACCGCTGGACTGTTCTAAAGGAACACCTGTCAGTAACACCGCAATGGATTACACTCAAGCCATTGAGCACCACTCGCTGGGAGAGCCGAATTGATGCTGTTAAAGCTGTCCGGAATCAAATTGGAAAAGTAGATGCTGCACTTTCTGCTGCCATGGAAGATTCCGCTTTGACAGGGGCAACTCGATCAAAAACCATAGCGGAAGCAAGAGGCATCCAAAAAAATATTTGCAGCTTTAAATTCTTGTGTGGATTAGTGTTGTGGTATGATATCTTGTTCAACATTAACATCACAAGCAAGAGACTCCAGGAAATTGAAGCTGATCTTTCGGGAGCAATGGAACAGCTTGAAAAAACAAAATTGTTTCTGCAAAATTACCGTACAGATGAGGAGTTTGAAAAGGTCATCAAGACTGCTCAAACATTGGCTGAAGAGCTGAAGATTGAAGCTAATTTTCCACCTGCTCCGGTTGGGAGAATCCATCGCACTAAAAGGCACTTTGACTATGAATCATTGGATGAGCAGGTCACTGATCCAAAACAGAATTTTAAAGTGCAGTTTTTTAACAGCATTCTAGACTGTGCACTCCAGTCAGTGGAGGACCGTTTCCTGCAGGTTAAAGAATATAGCAGCATCTTCGGTATACTGTACAAAATTCCGACAGTTAAGGAACTGACTGCAGAAGAAGTACGTGAGCAATGTGATCAGCTGGACACAGCACTTTGTCAAGACAAAAAACGAGATATTGAAGCTGCAGACTTGTGTTATGAGCTTCATACACTGTGTAGATATTTACCCAAAGACTGCATGACACCAAGGGCTGTTCTGGAGTACATTTACAAAACCAAAATGTCTACCATATATCCAAACACCTGCATTGCTCTTCGTATTCTCCTTACACTTCCTGTCACTGTTGCAAGTGGTGAACGTAGTTTTTCGAAGCTGAAATTAATTAAAACCTATTTGCGGTCTACAATGACACAAGAGAGACTTCTGGGGCTTGCTACAATATCAATAGAGCATGAGTTGGCCGAGAATATTAATGTGGATGAAGCAATTACAGCCTTTGCCTCCGCCAAGGCACGAAGGGCACCTTTCTTGTAATTCAAGTTTTTTAAAAGTTGACGTTTATAACGAGTTGAAGATGCACAAGTTGACGTTTTATAACGAGTTGAAGATGCACGAGTTGAAGATGCACGAGTTGAAGATGCACGAGTTGAAGATGCACGAGTTGAAGATGCACGAGTTGAAGATGCACGAGTTGAAGATGCACGAGTTGAAGATGCACGAGTTGAAGATGCACGAGTTGACGTTTATAACGAGTTGAAGACTAAAGTTGCCATGGGTTGGGCATACTAAGAAGAAACTGTTTAAAGAATGTTACAGAAGTTAAAGAAACGGGTGTCACTCTTTGGATTCTCTTCACATGCATCTAAGGTATTTTGATTCCACCTTTATAAAACAGAGACCATGTGACCTTCTCTCCTCTTCCCTCTCCATTCTCCTCCTCCTCCTTACCTTCCCTCTCCCCTTCCCTTTCCTCCTTCCCTCTCCTGTTCTGTTTTACGATTTGACTCCATTATTTATTTCTTATAGGTGTCAATTTGGAGGCCTGGACGCAAACTTCTAGAGGTCTTTGGGCCTACAATATGGCTTCAACGTCACACTCTGGATTTCCCTAACATGCATGCAAGGTAAACAATGTGTCCTCCTCTGCCCCCTTCCCTTTCCTCTGCCATCTTCCCTTTCCTCTGCCCTCTCCCCTTTCCTCTGCCCTCTCCCCTTTTACGATTTGACTCCATTATTTATTTCTTATAGGTGTCAATTTGGAGGCCTGGACGCAAACTTCTAGAGGTCTTTGGGCCTACAATATGGCTTCAACGTCACACTCTGGATTTCCCTAACATGCATGCAAGGTAAACAATGTGTCCTCCTCTGCCCCCTTCCCTTTCCTCTGCCATCTTCCCTTTCCTCTGCCATCTTCCCTTTCCTCTGCCATCTTCCCTTTCCTCTGCCCTCTCCCCTTTCCTCTGCCCTCTCCCCTTTTACGATTTGACTCCATTTATTTATTTCTTACAGGTGGCAATTTGGAGGCCTGGGAGCAAACTTCTAGAGGTCTTTGGTTCTACAATATGGCTTCAACGTCACACTCTGGATTTCCCTAACATGCATGCAAGGTAAACAGACCATGCGTCCTCCTCTGCCCCTTTCCTCTTCCCTTTCCTTTTTCCCCTTTAATTTCCTCTTTCAGTTCCCCTTTCCTCTTTCAGTTCCCTTTTCCTCTTTCAGTTCCCCTTTCCTCTTTCAGTTCCCCTTTCCTCTTTCAGTTCCCCTTTCCTCTTTCAGTTCCCCTTTCCTCTTTCAGTTCCCCTTTCCTCTTTCAGTTCCCCTTTTCCCCTTTCAGTTACCCTTTCCTCTTTCCTTTTCCCCTTTCAGTTACCCTTTCCTCTTTCCTTTTCCCCTTTCACTTACCCTTTCCTCTTTCCTTTTCCCCTTTCACTTACCCTTTCCTCTTTCCTTTTCCCCTTTCACTTACCCTTTCCTCTTTCCTTTTCCCCTTTCACTTACCCTTTCCTCTTTCCTTTTCCCCTTTCACTTACCCTTTCCTCTTTCCTTTTCCCCTTTCAGTTACCCTTTCCTCTTTCCTTTTCCCCTTTCAGTTACCCTTTCCTCTTTCCTTTTTCCTTTCCTCTTTCCTTTTCCCCTTTCAGTTACCCTTTCCTCTTTCCTTTTTCCTTTCCTCTTTCATTTCCCCTTTCAGTTACCCTTTCCTCTTTCATTTCCTCTTTCATTTCCCCTTTCCTCTTTCATTTCCCCTTTCCTCTTTCATTTCCCCTTTCCTCTTTCATTTCCCCTTTCAGTTCCCCTTTCCTCTTTCAGTTCCCCTTTCCTCTTTCAGTTCCCCTTTCCTCTTTCAGTTCCCCTTTCCTCTTTCAGTTCCCCTTTCCTCTTTCAGTTACCCTTTTCCCCTTTCAGTTACCCTTTCCTCTTTCCTTTTCCCCTTTCAGTTACCCTTTCCTCTTACCTTTTCCCCTTTCAGTTACCCTTTCCTCTTTCCTTTTCCCCTTTCAGTTACCCTTTCCTCTTTCCTTTTCCCCTTTCAGTTACCCTTTCCTCTTTCCTTTTTCCTTTCCTCTTTCCTTTTTCCTTTCCTCTTTCATTTCCCCTTTCAGTTACCCTTTCCTCTTTCACTTCCCCTTTCCTCTTTCATTTCCCCTTTCCTCTTTCATTTCCCCTTTCCTCTTTCATTTCCCCTTTCAGTTACCCTTTCCTCTTTCATTTCCCCTTTCCTCTTTCATTTCCCCTTTCCTCTTTCAGTTACCCTTTCCTCTTTCATTTCCCCTTTCCTCTTTCATTTCCCCTTTCAGTTGCCCTTTCCTCTTTCATTTCCCCTTTCCTCTTTCATTTCCCCTTTCCTCTTTCAGTTACCCTTTCCTCTTTCATTTCCCCTTTCCTCTTTCATTTCCCCTTTCCTCTTTCATTTCCCCTTTCAGTTACCCTTTCCTCTTTCATTTCCCCTTTCAGTTACCCTTTCCTCTTTCATTTCCCCTTTCAGTTACCCTTTCCTCTTTCATTTCCCCTTTCAGTTACCCTTTCCTCTTTCATTTCCCCTTTCAGTTACCCTTTCCTCTTTCATTTCCCCTTTCAGTTACCCTTTCCTCTTTCATTTCCCCTTTCAGTTACCCTTTCCTCTTTCATTTCCCTTTTCAGTTACCCTTTCCTCTTTCATTTCCCCTTTCAGTTACCCTTTCCTCTTTCCTTTTCCCTTTCCTCTTTCCTTTTCCCCTTTCAGTTACCCTTTCCTCTTTCCTTTTTCCTTTCCCCTTTCAGTTACCCTTTCCACTTTCCTTCCCCCTTTCAGTTACCCTTTCCACTTTCCTTTTTCCTTTCCTCTTTTATTTCCCCTTTCCTCTTTCATTTCCCCTTTCCTCTTTCATTTCCCCTTTCAGTTACCCTTTCCTCTTTCATTTCCCCTTTCAGTTACCCTTTCCTCTTTCATTTCCCCTTTCAGTTACCCTTTCCTCTTTCATTTCCCTTTTCAGTTACCCTTTCCTCTTTCATTTCCCCTTTCAGTTACCCTTTCCTCTTTCCTTTTCCCTTTCCTCTTTCCTTTTCCCCTTTCAGTTACCCTTTCCTCTTTCCTTTTTCCTTTCCCCTTTCAGTTACCCTTTCCACTTTCCTTCCCCCTTTCAGTTACCCTTTCCACTTTCCTTTTTCCTTTCCTCTTTTATTTCCCCTTTCCTCTTTCATTTCCCCTTTCCTCTTTCATTTCCCCTTTCAGTTACCCTTTCCTCTTTCATTTCCCCTTTCCTCCTCTACGATTTGACTCCATTTATTTCTTATAGGTTTCAATTTGGAGGCCTGGGAGCAAATTTCTAGAGGTCTTTAGTCCTACAATATGGCTTCAACGTTACTCTGGATTTCCCTAACATGCATGCAAGGTAAACAGACAATGTGTCCTTCTCTCCCCCTTCCCTCTTCCCTCTCCTGGTTTACTATTTGACTCTCCATTTATTTTTATAGGTGTCAATAATTTGGACCTTATGCTGAACAAGCTGTTTATCTGGATTAAGGGACTAGAAATTTTGCCCTGACTGGGCTACGTTACTCTGATAAAGAGACTGTTTTTTTTTAGGTGGCGCTAAAGGTCAGCCTAATCTCTAGCGTTCTGGCAAGCTATGCATATTGTGAATCACAAGAACTTATGGTGTTTGATATTGCTTGGTTACTAGACTGCATACCTCTTTCCTGCTACAGGTTATATTTATGACTTTTAACTATTTGTTATGTTTTGTATTCAATAAATGTACTCATGATTTTACTTTATGGCCTATTGAGTGTGTTTGGATCGCAGACGGGGTTCTGCCACACCAATCTTCAATAATGTGGAGGCCTGGCCCTGGGGAGAAAACTTCTAGAGGTCTTTGGTCCTAAAATATGGCTTGGCTTCAATGGCACTCTGGACTTAACGAACGTGCATGCAAGGTAAACAGACCATGTGACCCTCTCCTCTCCTGTTCCCTCCTCTCCCGTTCCTTTTTGTCTCACTATTTGACTGCACTATCTCCTCTTTTCTCTCCTTCCCCTCTTCCCTTTCCTCCTCCTTCCCTCTCCCATCCCCTCTCATGTTCCTCCTTCTGTCTCACTATTTGACTGCACTATCTCCTCTTCTCTCTCCTCTCTTCCCCCCCCCCCTCTTCCCTCTTTGATGTTCCTCTTCTCTCTCCTCTCATTTTCTGTCTTTCTAGTTGACTGCACTACTCCTCTCTTCCCTCCCCTCTCTCCTCCCCTCACCTTTTCCTCTACTCCTCCCTCTCCTCTTCTGTCTCACTATTTGACTCAATTATTTTTATTTTTATAGGTGTCAATCTTTTGGAAGCCTAACTCTTCCTAGAGTTCTTTGGTCCTCGAATACCTTTTCAATGACTTGTTGGATTCTCTTCACATACATGCAAGATAAGGTATCTACTTTACAGAGTAAACACACAGACTATGTAGCCTTATCCCTCTCCTCTTTTTGTCTTTTCCCTTTCTCTCCCTCTCATGGACTATTGAATTAAACTTTCTGTAATTTTTTTTTTAGGATTGCCAATCTGGAGCCCTGAAACCAAACTTTTCATTCTCCTTCAAAGCATACTCTTCCTACAGGTCTCCAGTAATGCAAGGTATGTGATAGTTAATTCACTGTAGAGCAGAAACTGAAGCGGTCTTCTTTAATTCTTTAATTTTGCTTTAAGGAGGGGGGGAGGGGGGGGCCTGGGGCCCGGGGGGGGGGGGGGGGGGAGCCTTCACGATCTTTGCCTCAGGCAGCAGAAAGTCCAGGACCGGCCCTGACTGGGAGAGCCATCTCTCTGCTTCTTACTGCACCAGATCAAACACGACGGATACATAAAGTAGGTACGCCCTTCACCACCCTACCCTCCGGAGGGAGAGGATTAAATGTTTACAAAATAAAACATCAATCTTGAGGTATATTTTCATATGCATCCAGAAACAAAGCTTATCAATGTACCTTCCCCCACGTGCATATAAAACATATACAATAGATGGCAGGTGGTAGTTCATCCTTGTAAACACAAATGTTCAACCTGAGAAAAACGGACAACCAGCTTGTGAAAATTTCATCAAAGGCAGAATCAGCAAATATTTTAAAGCTGTGACTCACAATGAACCCCAGTAGTGGCTTTGTGGCTCTCACCTTGCAGCACAAGGTTCCCAGGTTTAAATTTTGCTGAGAAAACGATTTATATGGGGTGCATGTTTTCGTTGCATAGATATCCTCCAGGGAATTTGATATCCTCCAACAGCACAAAAACATAGTGATGCATTAATTGATTCTCACAAAATATTGGTCCTAAGGTGGCCATTTACAATACAAAACCAATCGGATCAGATCAATGGGAACAATCCAGAACATGAATTGATACCAACAATCTGATCAAATTGGTTGACAGGAATTCAGTGATCAATGGGGAGGACCAATCGTTTCCAATCAGTTACCATGGCAATCAGACAAGATCGCCCAGCCACCTTAAAGCGGACCCAAACCAAACATTTTTTTTTTATTCAAAATATTTAGTTACAGCACTCTGACACATACAAAGATAAATAAACACTCCTTCAAGCCTATGAGCATTTCATTGCATGGTTTTCAGACTTCTCTTTTCATAACTAGGGTTATACAGGTGGCAGCCATTAGCAATTCCTCCTTTGCTGGACACCACCTACTCCACCAGTTTGCCGAATTCTGTCACAATATGAAAGGAAGGGAGGGGTTCCTTCAATAAATGTAAAATATTTTATATTTGTCATCATACAGCTGAGAAAAGGCTGCTATTTATTATTATAATTTAGAAAATAGATTTTATTTCTGAAATCTTGTATTTTTAATTTGGGTCCACTTTAAGGATGACCATATACCATCCAATGTTGATTGTATAATCTTTCCAAATCTATGGAGTATAAAGACCATTAGATTGGAAATGCTTTGACAAGATTGTTTTTATATTCTCTTACACTAGACAAATGTAGTAAGAGTGACCAAATAGATTGGATAGTGTATGGTCAGCCTAACCTTGCGATACATAACAGCCTATGACTAGTGTGGTTAGTATGATATTATTCTGATAAAAATTTGGATTCAGAGGTCCTCTAAGGAACAGTTAGCGACATGAACTGTTCCATATAGTCTGTTAAGTGCTTTGGAAAATGTCAGCAGTAAATTAGTCATCAAGAGAGGCCATCATTACTTATTAACCCCGGAGTTCAAACACATGACTATGCATACTTTCAGACACGCAATCATTTGTTATATGTTATGAATAATTGAAATGTCACCCTGTCTAACATTTGCAGATAAGACAAAGTTGGTGAAAAGACTGACTCTTATGGTTTCGAGAGAGAGAGAGAGAGAGAAAGAGATAGAGAGAGAGAGAGAGAGAGAGAGAGAGAGAGAGAACAGAGATACCAGATATCAAAGCTGATAAGGGAATTTATTCATCAGTCAGCTATACTCGGTCCTCCTTCTTGCTGTGAGTATGACCTTTCACCATGGATGAGGGAAATAGTTTCCTGATTAAAATATCTGTCAGCATTTATATTTCAGACTTATATCTTTTATCTCATTTTATCTGTCATTAGCAAACATAAAAATGTCTAACTTGGGAGATGTATTGCAAATCATGGGATCATGAGTTATGCAGTCAGTTGACAGAAAGATTGGGTTGTCTAAAGTTAAGACTAAGTGCCTGTATGCTACAAAGACACTTTTTCAAATGTTCTTTTACATTTTGTGACTATATATATATATATATATATATATATATATATATATATATATATATATATATATATATATATATATCTCAAAACTAGGGGGGGGGAAGTCTTATATTCTTAATGTATGGTAAAAAGTGGCTGGATAGTGTACTACTTAACGGCATCGCCTTTGACATGGGAGTACCTACTTAGTAAGGAGTTCAAGGCAAGACTCCCTAACGCTGCAGGGTGGCCTCTTGAGTGCGTCACAGTGGCTGCAGCTCTTGAGCGCTTTGAGTCCGACAGGAGAAAAGCGCCAATGTTTGGATTATTATTTCAGAGTGCTCAGGGCAGTACTTACCCATCCAGCTGCCGTTCCTTTCTTCCCTTCGCTCCATCTGCTGTACACACCCTCCCCATCTGCAGTTGCTGCCTCTGCTGCTATACAGCTGCGGGTCCTCCGTGCCTCATAGCCTTTGTAATTCATGTGATTCAGGATTTTGTAATTCAGAAGTTTCCCAATTTAGAATTCCATTGACTCTGATTTCTCATAGTTACCTGGAAGCTCTTTAACTCTGTTCTACACTATTCAACACTACAATACATATTCTATTTTGATTTTAATTTGGGTTTCAACCCACTATTATATACAGTGGGCTGCAAAAGTTTGGGCAACGTTGTTAATCATCATGATTTTCCTGTATAAATCATTGGTTGTTATGATAAAAAATGTTGGTTAAATGTATCATATAGGAGACACACACAGTGATATTTGAGAAGTAAAATTAAGTTTATTGCATTTACAGAAAGTGCACAATAATTGTTTAAATAAAATTAGGCAGGTGTCAGTTTATTGATTCCAAAACCTTTAGAACTAATTATTGGAACTCAAATTGGCTTGGCAAGCTCAGTGACCCCTGACCTACATACACAGGTGAATCCAATTATAAGAAAGAGTATTTAAGGGGGTCAATTGTAAGTTTCCCTCCTCTTTTAAATTTCTCTTAAGAGTAACAACATGGGGGTCTCAAAACAACTCTCAAATGACCTGAAGACAAAGATTGTTCACCATCATGGTGATGTGGAAGGATACAGAAAGCTGTCTCAGAGATTTCAGCTGTTGGTTTCCACAGTTAGGAACATATTAAGGAAATGGAAGACCACAGGCTCAGTTCAAGTTAAGGCTTGAAGTGGCAGATCAAGAAAAATCTCGGATAAACAGAAGCAACGAATGGTGAGAACAGTTAGAGTCAACCAACAGACCAGCACCAAAGACCTACAACATAATCTTGCTGCAGATGGAGTCACTGTACATCGTTCAACTATTTGGTGCACTTTACAAGGAGATGCTGTATGCAGAGGAAATATTTTCTCCGCCCACAGCACAAACAGAGGAATAAGGTGCTGTGGACTGATGAAACTAAAATTTAGTTGTTTGGGCATAACAAGGGGCGTTATGCATTGAGGAAAAACAACACAACATTCCAAGAAAAACACCTGCTACCTACAGTAAAGTATGGTGGTGGTTCCACCATGCTGTGGGGCTGTGTGGCCAGTGCAGAGACTGGGAATTTTGTCAAAGTTAAGGGACACATGGATTCCACTCAATATCAGCAGATTGTGGAGACCAATGTCCAGGAATCAGTGACAAAGCTGAAGCTGGGCTGGGGCTGGATCTTTCAACAAGACAACAACCCTAAACACTGCTCAAAATCCACTAAGGCATTCATGCAGAGGAACAAGTACAATGTTCTGGTATGGCCATCTCAGTCCTCAGATCTGAATATAATTGAAAATCTGTGGTGTGAGTTAAAGAGAGCTGTCCATGCTCGGAAGCCATCAAACCTAAATGAACTAGAGATGTTTTGTAAAGAGGAATGGTCCAAAATACCTTCAACTAGAATCCAGACTCTCATTGGAACCTACAGGAAGCATTTAGAGGCTGTAATCTCTGCAAAAGGAGGATCTACTAAATATTGATTTCATTTATTTTTTGTGGTGTCCAAATTTATGCATCTAAAAAAACACACACTGGAGGGCGCTGCCAAAAATTGTATATCTTCTCACAATACAAACTTCCTCCTGCTGCTACCGCCCTAGGTGGGGTTACCCCCTGATCCCACCTTAAAAAAAGGAAGATTCTATAATGCAATGGGAGGTGCGCTGGACCTCAATTAATACAGAGATATCAATTAAAAGTAAATTGTGTTTATTAGTTATAATCAATATTCCAACTGGTAAATGTTATATTTCAAACATATACAGACTGGCATGCATACGCACATTCATACACAGAGCGTACTGGTTCCCCTTTAAAAAGTTGTATATATTGTATATCTCGAATCCTCCCACACAATTGCTGTTAGCAACAGGGGGGGTGTTCCAAAGGTTGGGTAAAAGATATTTTATATATAAAAAAACAAAATTTAAAAAACATCCAGGATGTATAACAGGAAAGGTATTATATGATAAAAATTATGGCTCCGCTGCTAAACCTCAAATGCTAGGAAATTCTTCGTATCACTGTGCAACATGATTGATGTCCACAAAAGGAAATTCCGTCCTTAAATGATAAGTTTTCGTCTAATGGGTAAGTTTTAATACTAGAAGCAAGCAAATGGGTGAATGTACAACAGATACCTAGACGAATCTCACCACTCCCGGCGTTTTGCACACAATCCTCCTGTTGGGATATTCTCTCTAAGCCTTGGGAGTCCCTTCTTAGTGCTCAGAATCGTTCCGGGTATACGGCTCGCAGTGCTGCTCCGGCGGTTAGCTGCTTCCTCCAGGCGTTCCAGCCGAGCCGGCTCGGATAGACGACTTCCGGTTTCTCCGTCCTTAGGGCAGAGACGTCACTTCCCAGTGCGTCTCAGCCCAATTGCTGCAATAGCTTCCTTGCGTTCCACTGCTCCGGATCTCCTCCGTTTGTCACAATGTGTGAATTGTTGGTGGAAAAGCAAGGGTCACTCTGTAGTTAAGCGGGGCGCCCCTTATAACATTACAGTCAGCAGTTTGATTTACATGTTTCAACGGCTCGGCCGTCTTCATCAGAATCTAAGGATGGATCCGGGAGTCGCCATCTTTATATGGGAATGTCCAACACTTGACTCCTCCTACTCATATTCCATTAAAGTGATACTCCTTTGGATATCTTCACACTGATCCCCGGGTGACTGACCCGGGGATCAGTGTAAAGATATCCAAAGGAGTATCACTTTAAAGGAATCTGAGTAGGAGGAGTCAAGTGTTGGACATTCCCATATAAAGATGGCGACTCCCGGATCCATCCTTAGATTCTGATGAAGACGGCCGAGCCGTTGAAACATGTAAATCAAACTGCTGACTGTAATGTTATAAGGGGCGCCCCGCTTAACTACAGAGCGATCCTTGCTTTTCCACCAACAATTCACACATTGTGACAAACGGAGGAGATCCGGAGCAGTGGAACGCAAGGAAGCTATTGCAGCAATTGGGATGAGACGCACTGGGAAGTGACGTCTCTGCCCTAAGGACGGAGAAACCGGAAGTCGTCTATCCGAGCCGGCTCGGCTGGAACGCCTGGAGGAAGCAGCTAACCGCCGGAGCAGCACTGCGAGCCGTATACCCGGAACGATTCTGAGCACTAAGAAGGGACTCCCAAGGCTTAGAGAGAATATCCCAACAGGAAGATTGTGTGCAAAACGCCGGGAGTGGTGAGATTCGTCTAGGTATCTGTTGTACATTCACCCATTTGCTTGCTTCTAGTATTAAAACTTACCCATTAGACGGAAACTTATCATTTAAGGACGGAATTTCCTTTTGTGGACATCAATCATGTTGCACAGTGATACGAAGAATTTCCTAGCATTTGAGGTTTAGCAGCGGAGCCATAATTTTTATCATATAATACCTGTCCTGTTATACATCCTGGATGTATTTTAAATTTTGTTTTTTTATATATAAAATATCTTTTACCCAACCTTTGGAACACCCCCCCTGTTGCTAACAGCAATTGTGTGGGAGGATTCGAGATATACAATATATACAACTTTTTAAAGGGGAACCAGTACGCTCTGTGTATGAATGTGCGTATGCATGCCAGTCTGTATATGTTTGAAATATAACATTTACCAGTTGGAATATTGATTATAACTAATAAACACAATTTACTTTTAATTGATATCTCTGTATTAATTGAGGTCCAGCGCACCTCCCATTGCATTATAGAATCCAAATTTATGCATCTGCCTAATTTTATTTAAACAATTATTGCGCACTTTCTGCAAATCCAATAAACTTCATTTCACTTCTCAAATATCACTGTGTGTGTCTCCTATATGCAGGGCCGGGCCGAGGCATAGGCTGGAGAGGCTCCAGCCTCAGGGCGCAGTGTAGGAGGGGGCGCACAATTCATTCAGCTGTCATTCCTAATTGTGCATTAAGCAGAAAGAAAAAAGAAAAGGGGATACATAGCAGTGACTGCAAGCCAGATAACTAGATATTAAGGTGTTGGGGAGGTTGTGGGTCCTGTGGCACCTCTTAGTCTAATAGCAATCAGTGTGTGACGGCTGGGGTGGGAGGGATGGAGGGGCGCAATTTGGTGTCTCAGCCTTGGGTGCTGGAGGACCTTGTCCCTGCTCTGCCTATATGATATATTTTACTGACATTTTTTATCATAACAACTAACCATTTATACAGGAAAATCATGACGATTAACAATGTTGCCCAAACTTTTGCATCACACTGTATATGGAGGGCTGGTGACAAAACAATGCTTCACTTCTTGAACCACTGTATACTCTACATGCTCACGCACACTTACTCCTGATTTATTTAGGTACATCCAGTGATTCTAGACAGAGCATCCCTGATGGGAATGCCACAACTGCTCCTGCACATCTTGGCTAATTAAACATTTTTCCTGCATTTCTTGCAATTTCTAAATGTATCTCTCTCTCTCTCTCTCTCTCTCTCTCTCTCTCTCTCTCTCTCTCTCTCTCTCTCTCTCTCTCTCTCTCTCTCTCTCTCTCTCTCTCTCTCTCTCTCTCTCTCTCTCTCTCTCTCTATATATATATATATATATATATATATCAGCATAAATGAGTACTCCCCACTATATTTGTCATAAAACCTTTAGTTTCCTTTTAGTATCAACATTTTCTATGAGATACTGTACTACAAAATACTCCCACAAATGAGGGCCATTGATTGCAAACAATATTTGTTAATTTGAATTTTGCACACACAAAAAAAACATTTTCCTAACTAATTAATTCAAGCCTATGTTGCAAAAATGAGTACACCCCAATTATAGTCTTAGGTTAAAAGCCACACTTAAGACAAAATACTACAAACTTCTATTTAACAGGCATTCAACCACAGGTGAGTTTAATGATTCATTTAAGAGGTGTCCAGCAGACAGGTGACTATAAAAGGGCATTACTTAACAAAGAAAAGCCCTTCCTATTCCATGCTGTCAGCAATGGCTCCACATGGAAGATACATGTCAAAAATCTGAGAAAGGAAATCATTACTTTACACAAAAAAGGTGAGGGATACAAGAAGATCAGCAAAGCTTTACATATCAGTCAAAATACTGTAGCAAAAGTGTTCCAAAAATGTAAAAAAGATGGAAGTGCAACCAACTTAGAGCCATCCAGGCCATCCACGGAAGTTAACATCTCGACAGGAGTGTCTTCTGATGAGAAGGGTTGAAGAAAATCACCATGCAATTACCTAAAGCAATAGAAAGCCAAACTGGAGTGAACGTTTCCCGTGACACCATACGACGAACGCTGCAGAGGAAATGCATGCGTGGGTATTGTCCACGAAAGAAGCCTCTCCTAAAGCCCATGCACAAAAAAGCATGCCTAGAATTTGCTAGGGCCCATGCTGAAAAAGATGAAGACTACTGGGACTCTATTATCTGGAGTGATTACACAAAGATCACTGTTTTTGGAATTAATGGTTTCAAAACTGTACGGCCTACAGTAAAACATGATGGTCGCAGTGTCCTTATGTGGGGCTGCATGAATGCTGCTGGTGTTAAGGAGCTGCATTTCATTGATGGTATCATGAACTCAACAATGTACTGCTCTATACTGAAAGAGAAGATGCTGCCATCACCCTGTGCTTTTGGTCGTTGTACACTTTTTCAACATGACAATGATCCAGAACACACATCTAAAGCTACTGTTGCTTTTCTGAAGAAGAACACGGTGAAGGTGGTTGAATGGCCAAGTATGTCTCCTGATCTGAAACCAATAGAACACCTGTGGGTAATTCTGAAGCGACAAGTTGACAAGCAGTGTTGATCAAAACAGTGCTTGGCACTGTTCGTTATTCCCGAACATTCGCCTGTATGGGTCGAGCACAGCCGAGCACAGCATGGTGCTCGGCCACGCTGTTCGGTCTCCTTCCCTCGCTTATTGGCGCCTTTGCAGGCAGCCAATAAGCGGCGACGATGCTTTTTCCACAGCTATGGTCACACAGCCTAGCTGGCTGTAACCGTAGCTGTGATTGGTCGCGCTGGTCACGTGGTTCGGGTATATAAATACCTGAACACACGCTGGCTCCGCCATTTGCATGGGGGTTTAGCTTGGGGTAGGTAGGAGACAGAGCTAGCAGTTAGGTGCCAGCACTAGCTTGGGGTAGGTAGGAGACAGAGCTAGCGGTTAGGTGCCAGCACTGCCAGCCAGGCCAGCCACAGTGCTCCAGCCTCACCACCACTGCCAGCAGCAGCCACAGTGCCCTAGCATCACCACTGCCCGCAGCAGCCAGAGGCCCAGCCTCACCCACTGCCAGCAGCAGCCACAGAGACCCTGCCTCACCACTGCCAGGCATTGGCAGCAGCCACAGTACCCCTGCCTCACCACTGCCAGCAGGCACTGCCAGCAGGCACTGCCAGCAGGCACTGTGCCCATTGTTTTTGTTGCCAGGTCAGCAACAGTACACCTGCCTCACCACTGCCAGCAGGCACTGCCAGCAGCCACAGTGCCCATCTTTTTTGTTGGCAGCCACAGTGCACCTGCATCACCTCTTCCAGCAGGCACTGCCAGCAGCCACCATGCCCTTCATATTTGGTCCCAGTTTCAGTGCCAGCTGGGAACAGTTGTGGCCACTAAAAAACACAGTTTATTGAATTTGTCTCTTGCTTTTTATTGAAAAAAAAGTACTTTCAGTGCCAGCTGGGAACAGTTGTGCCCATAAAAAAAACACAGTTTATTGAATTGTACTGTTGCTTATTGTTGAAAAAAAACAGTACTTTCAGTGCCAGCTGGGAACAGCTGTGCCCATAAAAACACAGTTTATTGAATTGTACTGTTGCTTATTGTTGAAAAAAAACAGTACTTTTAGTGACAGCTGGGAAAAGTTGTGCCTATAAAAAACAGTTTATTGAATTTTACTGTTGCTTAGTGTTGTATAAAAAAGCAGTACTTTCAGTGCCAGCTGGGAACAGTTGTGCCTATAATAAACACAGTTTATTGAATTTTACTGTTGCTTATTGTTGAAAAAAACAGTACTTTGAGTGCCAGCTGGGAACAGTTGTGTCCATTAAAAAAACACCGCTTATTGAATTTTACTCTTGCTTATTTTTGGAAAAAAAAAACCTGTACTTTCAGGGTTAGCTGGGAAAACTTGTGCCCATAAAAAAAAAAAAAGTTTATTTCATTTTTCTTTGTGACAAGTAATGACTACTATGAAGAAATCCAGTGAAATAGGGAGGGGCAGGGAAAGTGGTGTTTTCCATGACGGTTCACATAGAGACCGTGTTTGCGCACAAAAGAAGAAAATCCACTCAATACCACCCATCTTGTACGGGCAAAAAACAACCCTCAATAATCCACAAAAACGGTACCAGGTAGTTAATTGGTTGACCTCTCAAGCGTCCAGTAGCGGGTTAACCACCAACCCATCCTTGTCAGGCACGAGGTCCTCTGCCAGTTACAAGGAGCCAGTGGGCACACACGTGACACAACCGGCAGCTACACCATGCACACAACGGCACATACCGAGTCCGACAAATTGTTCCATGACACAACGGGATATTCGCAGGAGCTATTCTCCCCCCCAGATATGCAACCTTGCATCTGTGAAAGGTCAATGGAACAGCCACAAATGTTGTGCCTGGATTCACAACTAGTGGATGCTGAAAATGCACCAATTACTGAAAGGCAAAGCGAGGATGAAGACACCCAGATCTCACAATGTGCACAGGAATTTGAATTGCAGGAGGTCTGCCAAGATGAGTAAGAAATAGGATTGAGGTGCACAGAGGTTGTTCTGAGGAGCTCTAGTCCAGTGCACACACATGAGATGGAAGAGGAGGTTACGGACGATGAGTTCACAGACCCAACATGGGAAGCAGGCCATCACCCTCGGGATAGCACTACAGAGTCATCTGAAAAATGCACTGCTGCAAGAGTTCGCGTTGTGCCACAAAGTATTCAGAGAATATCAACCACAAAAAGCGCACAAGTGAGATGCAAAAGAGGCATGGGCCAAACTCCCCAGCAAAGCAGTAGATCTTCAAAAGTCTGGTCTTTTTTTGAAGACAGCAGGGAGGATTTAACCAAGGCAGTTTGCAAGGTGTGCAGGACCACAATGAGCAGGGAAAAAATGTCAACAACCTCACCGCCACCAGCATGCGCCGGCACATGGAAGCCAAACATCGCAATCTGTGGGCAGACACACAAGGCCAGGGTACCGGCTCGCTTCCAGCCCCCAGAAACACTGCCTCTGTTTTGGACACCAGACCCTCCTCAGCAGACCAGCCATTACATGTTGGCCAACCATCAGTACTCAATGTCAGTCGCAGCAGTTGTGCTCTTGACTGTTCCCAGTCATCGACGACAACAACCAACTGCCCTTCAGTGTGCGAGCCTACTGTTCAGTTGTCTGTCCCGGAGATGTTAGAGCGCAGGAGAAAATTACCAGCAAACGACCCCCGAGCCATGGCACTAACAGCCAGCATTGCCAAATTCCAGGCCTGAAAAATGCTGCCATATAGAGTGGTGGAGACAGAGAGCTTCAAATCCATGATGTCAATGGCCATAGCACATTACGTTGTTCCTAGCCGCCACTACTTTGCGTGCTGTGCCGTGCCAGCATTACAGGAGCACGTGGTAGCAAACATCACTCGAAGCCTGAAAAATGCAGTTGCCTACAAGGTTTACCTCACCATTGACACGTGGACCAATGCGTTTGGCCAGGGTCGGTACATCTCCCTTACGGCGCACTGGGTGAACCTTGTGGAGCCTGGGAGCGACACCTCACCCGCTATGGCACAGGTTTTGCCAACAAATAACCTGCGTCCCTATGAGTTGATGACAGCACCTACCTCTCTGGCTCCTTCTCCTCCATCGCCTCTCCAAACTCTACCTCATCCGGCAGTGCTAAGTCAGCAATAGGTGCGTGGAAGCGGTGCAGCACAGCTGTTGCCATGCGTCAGCAGGCCTTATTAAAGCTGATCTGCCTTGGAGATAAGCAGCACACAGGTGCTGAAATTTGGAAGGGAATACAGGAACAGACCCAGTTGTGGCTGGCATCGCTGGACCTGGAACCAGGCCTGGTTGTGTGTGATAATAGGAGCAATTTTATTAGCATGTTACAGTTGGCAAAGCTTAGACACACCACTTGCCTGGCCCATGTTCTGAACCTAGTGGTTCAGCGGTTCCTGAGGACATGCCCAGACGTGGCGGATCTTTTGCAGAATGTGCGACGAGTGACAAAGCATTTCTGCAAATTCAGTACCGCTTCAGTCGCACTCACCAAGTTGCAGCTAGTGTTGGGCGAACAGTGTTCGCCACTGTTCGGGTTCTGCAGAACATCACCCTGTTCGGGTGATGTTCGAGTTCGGCCGAACACCTGACGGTGCTCGGCCAAACCGTTCGGCCATATGGCCGAACTAAGAGCGCATGGCCGAACGTTCCCCGAACGTTCGGCTAGCGCTGTGATTGGCCGAACGGGTCACGTGGTTCGGACCCGAACGCGCTCTGATTGGCCGAACTGTCACGTGGTTCGGGTAAATAAATACCCGAACCACGTCATATCTCCGCCATTTGTCTGTGGGTTTAGCTTTGGGTAGGCAGGCAGGGTAGTTCGCGCTCCAGCCACGCTAGCCAGGGTCCCCCCCAGTCATTGTGTGTCGCTGCTGGGAATAGTAGTACACCGCTCGCTCAGCATTCTGTTTACTGCCACTCTGTGTACCTCGCTCAGCCACACTATATAGCATTCTGTTTACTGCCACTCTGTGTCTGCTGGGAATAGTAGTACACCGCTTGCACAGCCACACTATATAGCATTCTGTTTACTGCCACTCTGTGTACCTCGCTCAGCCACACTATATAGCATTCTGTTTACTGCCACTCTGTGTCTGCTGGGAATAGTGGTACACCGCTCGCTCAGCCACACTATATAGCATTCTGTTCACTGTTCTGTGTCTGCTTGGAATAGTGGTACACCGCTCGTTCAGCCACACTATATAGCATTCTGTGTACTGTTCTGTGTCTGCTGGGAACAGTAGTACACCGCTCGTTCAGCCACACTATATAGCATTCTGTGTACTGTTCTGTGTCTGCTGGGAACAGTAGTACACCGCTCGCTCAGCCACACTATATAGCATTCTGTTCACTGTTCTGTGTCTGCTGGGAATAGTGGTACACCGCTCGCTCAGCCACACTATATAGCATTCTGTTCACTGTTCTGTGTCTGCTGGGAATAGTGGTACACCGCTCGCTCAGCCACACTATATAGCATTCTGTTTACTGTTCTGTGTCTGCTGGGAATAGTGGTACACCGCTCGCTCATCCACACTATATAGCATTCTGTTCACTGTTCTGTGTCTGCTGGGAATAGTGGTACACCGCTCGCTCAGCCACACTATATAGCATTCTGTTCACTGTTCTGTGTCTGCTGGGAATAGTGGTACACCGCTCGCTCAGCCACACTATATAGCATTCTGTTTACTGCCACTCTGTGTACCTCGCTCAGCCACACTATATAGCATTGCGTACTCTGCCAGTCAGTGTGTATATTGCTGGGATCAGTAATACTCCACTCACCGTCAACCACTATATGAGCTCAACATGAGTTCCCCAGAGACCTCCGCTGTGAGCAGCACTCCCAACAACAGCAACAGCCAACGCCCCACGCAAGCTATAACATCCACCCCAGCAGCCAGTGGTCAGCAGCAGCCCTCCCCGGAGGAGAACGTTGTGTCCATCAGTCCGTCGCCAGAGCGATTAATGAGGGCTGCCATTGAGGAGATGATGGGGCCTGATGTGGAGGAGGAGGTCTGGCTCAGGCCAGCATCCCAAGTTAATGTTGAGGACGATGAGGGGTCTGTGTCTGGGGATGTTGGGGTGGCAGAGGTGGTGGGTGGGTCAGACTCAGGAGAAGAGTTGTATGATGAGGATGATGATCGGGACCATCTGTATGTGCCTCAGAGTCCGACCCCGGAAAACATGTTGTATCGTGTGTTTAGGTACTAAAATCTGCGTTCCCTCCCAGTAGTGTTGGGCGAACAGTGTTTGCCACTGTTCGGGTTCTGCAGAACATCACCCTGTTCGGGGTGACTATATAGCAGACTATATAGCATTGTGTTTAATGCCACTCTGTGTACACGGCTCAGCCACACTATATAGCATTGTGTTTACTTCCACTCTGTGTCTGCTGGGAACAGTAGTACACCGCTCACCCGCCACTGTATAGCATTGTGCTCTGTGTCACTGCTGACAATAGTGGTACACCGCTCACCCACCACTGTATAGCATTTCTGTACTGCCACTGTACTGCTGCCAGTCAGCGTGTACTTTAAGGATAAGTGAAATGAGGAAGAAATCCGGTGAAAGAGGGAGGGGCAAGGGAAGAGGTGTTTCCCCTGACGGTTCACGTACAGGCCACAGGGGAGCACCCAAGAAAACCCACTCAATACTGCCCATGTTGTCCAGGACAACAACCCTCACAGATCCAAAAGAACAGGACCAGATAATTACTTGGATGACCTCTCAAGCGTCCAGCAGTGGGTTAAGCAGCACCAGCACATCACGCACGAGGTCCGAGTCCTCAGCCAGTTAAAGTCTGGGCTTTCTTTGAAGACTGCACTGAGGATGTTACCATGGCGATTTGCAAGGTGTGCAAGACCCGCCTGAGCAGGGGGAAAAGTATTAACAACCTCTCCACCACCAGCATGAGCCGCCACATTCTATCCAAACATCCCACTCTGTGGGCAAACGCGGCAGGACAGGGTACCACCAGCAACACTGCCTCCCTTGGGTTCACCAGACTCACCACCAGACCCGCCTCAGCAGCAGCAGTAGCCCAGCCATTGCGTGGTTCACAACATTCACAAACATCAGACGATGCTGACACTGTCACTTTCCGGACTAGTGCTCTTGAGGTCTCCCAGTGTTCATCAAACACAACAACCAACAGCCCTTCGGTGTGCAGCGCTACGGTTGAGTTGTCTGTTTCTGAGATGTTTGAGCACAAGAGGAAATTGCCAGCAAATGACCCCCGGGCCGTGGCAGTAACAGCCAGCCAGCATAGCCAAGCTTCTGGCCTGCGAAATGCTGCCATATCGAGTGGTGGAGACAAACAGCTTCAAGGGCATGATGTCAGTGGCCATCCCACGTTACGTGGTTCCCAGCCGCTACCACTTTGCGCGCTCTGCAGTGCCTGAGTTGCATGAGCACGTGGTCAGCTAAATAACCCGAAGCTTGAAGAATGCCGTTGCCTGCAAGGTTCACCTCACCACTGACACCTGGACGAGTGCGTTCGGCCAGGGTCGATACATCTCCCTTACCGCGCACTGGGTGAACCTTGTGGAGCCTGGCAGCGATTCCTCACCTGCTACGGCGCGGGTGTTGCCCACGCCGCAAACAGCTGGATAACAACAGCAGCACCTACCTCTCTGACTCCTTCTCCTCCAACGCATCTCAAAGCTGTACCTCATCCGGAAATGCTAACCCAGCACCAGCAGCAGTAGGATCGTGGAAGCAGTGCAGCACAGCTGTTGGCATGCGTCAGCAAGCGTTGCTGAAGCTGATCTGCCTTGGGGATAAGCAGCACACAGGGGAGGAAATTTGGAGGGGAATAAAGGAACAGACGGATTTGTGGCTGGCACCGCTGGACCTGAAACCGGGCATGAAGCTAGACACCTGGCACGAACTGGCAATGTACGCAATAGAGGTGCTGGCTTGCCCGGCAGCCAGCGTTATGTCGGAACGCTGTTTCAGTGCTGCCGGAGGCATCATCACAGATCGGCGTATCCGCCTCTCCACAGAAAATGCAGACCGTCTGACTCAAATTAAAATGAATCAATCCTGGATTGGAAACGACTACGCAACACTCCTGGACCCCAACCAAGTAACATGACCGATGAACATCTGGGATGGTTTAGCGTTTCCGGTCCCTGTTTATTGAACCTCTCATCTGTATTACATTTATGACTGCATGGCGGCAAAAAGCATTGCTGCTATATCCGCACGCTTTTTGTCCTCATGCAAGGCCTGGGTTGTTGTGTCTCACAAAGCGTGGCCTTCTCCTCCTGCGCCTCCTCCTGTTCCATCACGTGTGCTGCTGCTGCTGCTGGGTTACCGTTGCCGCGTGGTCCCTGTTTATTGAACCTCTTATCTTTATTACATTTATGACTACATGGCGGTACAAAGCATGCTATCCGCACGCTTTTTGTCCTCATGCAAGGCCTGGGTTGTTGTGTCTCACAAAGCGTGGCCTTCTCCTCCTGCGCCTCCTCCTGTTCCATCACGTGTGCTGCTGCTGCTGCTGCTGGGTTACCGTTGCCGCGTGGTCCCTGTTTATTGAACCTCTTATCTTTATTACATTTATGACTACATGGCGGTACAAAGCATGCTATCCGCACGCTTTTTGTCCTCATGCAAGGCCTGGGTTGTTGTGTCTCACAAAGCGTGGCCTTCTCCTCCTGCGCCTCCTCCTGTTCCATCACGTGTGCTGCTGCTGCTGCTGGGTTACCGTTGCCGCGTGGTCACTGTTTATTGAACCTCTTATCTTTATTACATTTATGACTACATGGCGGTACAAAGCATGCTATCCGCACGCTTTTTGTCCTCATGCAAGGCCTGGGTTGTTGTGTCTCACAAAGCGTGGCCTTCTCCTCCTGCGCCTCCTCCTGTTCCATCACGTGTGCTGCTGCTGCTGCTGCTGCTGGGTTAGCGTTGCCGCGTGGTCCCTGTTTATTGAACCTCTTATCTTTATTACATTTATGACTACATGGCGGTACAAAGCATGCTATCCGCACGCTTTTTGTCCTCATGCAAGGCCTGGGTTGTTGTGTCTCACAAAGCGTGGCCTTCTCCTCCTGCGCCTCCTCCTGTTCCATCACGTGTGCTGCTGCTGGGTTAGCGTTGCCGCGTGGTCCCTGTTTATTGAACCACTTATCTTTATTACATTTATGACTGCATGGTGGTACAAAGCATGCTATCCGCACGCTTCTTGTCCTCATGCAAGGCCTGGGTTGTTGTGTCTCAAAGCGTGGCCTTCTCCTCCTGCGCCACCCTCCTCCTGTTCCATCACGTGTGCTGCTGCTGGGTTAGCATTACCGGTCCCTTTTCCTGGAACCTCTTATATGTATTACATTTATGACTGCATGCCGACAAAAAGCATGTTACCTGTGCAAAGAAAACAGACATTTCCCGCATTTAAAAGACAGTTTTCCCTTTGAAACTTTAAAATCGATTTTCTCAAAAACTATAAGCTCTTTTTGCTAAATTTTTTTTTCCTCTTGTACCCACTCCCAAGGTGCACATACCCTGTAAATTTGGGGTATGTAGCATATAAGGAGGCTTTACAAAGCACAAAAGTTCGGGTCCCCATTGACTTCCATTATGTTCGGAGTTCGGGTCGAACACCCGAACATCGCGGCCATGTTCGGCCTGTTCGGCCCGAACCCGAACATCTAGATGTTCGCCCAACACTAGTTGCAGCAGCAATCAGTCTACCCAACCATTGCTTGGTGTCTGATGTCCCTACACGCTGATCCAGTACCTGATGGAGCAGTACCGAGGCAGTCCGCTGCCAACATTTTGTGGTTCAGAATGGGCCACCATGTTGGACCTCTGCAAAGTCCTCCACAATTTTGAGCAAACCACATTGCTTGTGAGCGGTGATAACTCATTAGTCAGCATTACAATACCACTGCTGTGTTTACTGAAGAAATCAATGTTGAAGATCAAGGAAGACACAATCAGGATGCAAGAGGAGGAATTCAGAGAGGACACTGCACAGCGTGATATTATCCACATCAGGCAATCTGCCTCAAGAACTGCTGGTCCCTTGTATGATGAAGAGGACGAGGAACAGCTGGAGTTGGAGCAGGACATGGATGCCTCCACTGCCGAAGGACATGGCCATGCACGTTTGACTTCCACAAATCAGCGGGAATGGGCAGTAGAAGACGAGGAAGAAGGTGGGCATGATGCTGTTGATGGTGCATCACAAGCAAGCACAGAACATGATGATGAGCAACCTGTTGGGACTCTGGCACACATGGCTCAGTTCATGTTAGGCTGCATTGAACGCGACCCACGCATTGTCCGAATTCTGGCGGATCCACGGTACAAAGAACATTTTCCAACATTGATTGAAGAACGTGTCAGACAGGTAAAAATGCAAGAGTACCAGAAGGCCCTTGTGGAGAAATTGGTGAGGAGATTTGCATCCTCCTCCAGCAATGCCGACAGACTGACTTCCGCTAACCCAGGACTAGGAGGGGAGCAAAGAACAACACAAGCTGCAGCTAGTGGCCACAAGGGAATGGTAATGGCAGTGTCTAAGGTGTGGTAAAGTTTTCTGACACCCAGGCTGCAGCCCACAGAACAGCATTTGCGCAGTTCCACCTCCAACACCACTCGCCTGCAGAGGATGGTCAAGGACTACATGTCAGATGGCGTAGCCGTGTTCAATGATCCATCAGTCCTCTTTCATTATTGGGTCTCTAAGCTAGACACCTGACATGAACTGGCACTTCACGCAATAGAGGTGCTGGCTTGCCCTGCCGCCAGTGTTAGGTCAGAACGTTGTTTCAGTGCTGCCAGAGGCATCATTACAGATAGGCAGGGTCGGACTGGGACACTAAGGGCCCACCAAGGAAGTTTCAGCCTGCCCCCCCCGATCCCCTCCTCCTCCCCCCCCCCGATCCCCTCCTCCTCCCCCCCCCCCCCATTTTGGGCTCACATACACATGTACTCTAGAAATTTTGCATGAGTTTATGGTAGGGAAAAGATCGTGAGCACTTCTGAGGACAGCCTCCAATAGGGATATATCCACATGCGGCGCGCCCAGCACGCCGCAGCGAAAGTAAATGGGTGTCACCACGCACTGGAACATCGACGTGGTCACGATGAGTCATGGGCACACTTAAAAAACAAACAAACACAACATAAGTAGCGGTGTTATTCACAGAGATTAGGTCCGGCCAGATACATTTTAGATAAAATATTCAAGTAGTTACATGCCTCATGATAATTCATCAAGTAGTCAAATCGCAGCAGATTTTCCTACAAAATGCAATCAGGTTGGCGGCAGATACCCCCACAACATGCAATCAGGTTGGCGGCAGATACCCCCACAAAATGCAATCAGGTTGGCGGCAGATACCCCCACAAAATGCAATCAGGTTGGTGGCAGATACCCCCCCCCCCCCAAAAGTGGGCAGCAGTGACCAGAAAATCGTAATGTGGGCAGCAGACACCTGAAAATCGCAATGTGGGCAGCAGTGACCAGAAAATCGTAATGTGGGCAGCAGACACCTGAAAATCGTAATGTGGGCAGCAGACACCAGAAAATCGTAATGTGGGCAGCAGACACCAGAAAATCGTAATGTAGGCAGCAGAAACCTGAAAATCGTAATGTGGGCAGCAGACACCAGAAAATCGTAATGTGGGCAGCAGACACCTGAAAATCACAATGTGGGCAGCAGACACCAGTGGTGCTCACCGCCAGGTCGTGATCACGCTTACGCGTGGATTCACGACCATTTTGACGCATTCCGCCTCGGACACGAAAATCCGTGAATAGATTTTCAACCACGAAAATCTACTTCGGCTTCGCGTGAATGCGGACAGAAATCCGCATTCACGCTCGTGAAACCCGGGGCTGAAGTCGTGGTTTGCGGAAATGCGTCAAACTATGCGGAAGTGACACATTGCAGGCCAATCAGAGTGCCCCAGCCAGGCCCTAGCAACCAATCACAGGAGGGGAGCTATGCCCTCCCCTCCTGAATATAAAGCGGCGGCCATGATGGAAAAGCTCTGTCCTTGCTACTAGACTGTGGTGCTGAGAGGATTATCTCCAGGCCATTGTTTGAGCAAGTGCATTTATTGTGTTAAAAACAAAGCGTTTTTTTTGCTAACACTGCTCTTATACTGTACACAGTTAGCTAGTCAGTGAGTGATTGCTGTAGTTAGTTGTAGTCAGTGTAGTGTAGTGGGAGTGTGGGAGTCTAGTGATTATTTAACTGTGTGTAGTGCTGTGCAGGCAGGTTCAGTGCTGCAGTGTAGTGGGAGTGGGGATTATCTGTGTGTAGAGTGCAGGCAGGCAGGTTAGTGCAGCTGCAGTGTTCACTTGTATATTCCAGTGACAGTTATACACTTGTACTATTTGCAGGCAGCCAGTCACACCGCCGGCGCCGCCACTCTCTGCCAGCGCTGTTCATTCATTCTGTCAGTGACCTTGTGCCGTGCCCAGTGCCCACTGCTCGCTCGCTCGCTGGCATATGAGCATCTCATTACACAGTGTGACATCCTTGTGTGCCCACTGCATCCTTCAGTGACCTAGTTGTATATCCAGTGCCCACTGCTGTGCCCACTGCATCCTTCAGTGACCTTGTACTGTGGCCACTGCATCCTTCAGTGACCTAGTTGTATATCCAGTGCCCACTGCTGTGCCCACTGCATCCTTCAGTGACCTTGTACTGTGGCCACTGCATCCTTCAGTGACCTAGTTGTATATCCAGTGCCCACTGCTGTGCCCACTACATCCTTCAGTGACCTTGTACTGTGGCCACTGCATCCTTCAGTGACCTTGTACTGTGCCCACTGCATCCTTCAGTGACCTTGTACTGTGCCCACTGCATCCTTCAGTGACCTAGTTGTATATCCAGTGCCCACTGCTGTGCCCACTGCATCCTTCAGTGACCTTGTACTGTGGCCACTGCATCCTTCAGTGACCTCGTTGTATATCCAGTGCCCACTGCTGTGCCCACTGCATCCTTCAGTGACCTTGTACTGTGCCCACTGCATCCTTCAGTGACCTTGTACTGTGCCCACTGCATCCTTCAGTGACCTAGTTGTATATCCAGTGCCCACTGCTGTGCCCACTGCATCCTTCAGTGACCTTGTACTGTGGCCACTGCATCCTTCAGTGACCTAGTTGTATATCCAGTGCCCACTGCTGTGCCCACTGCATCCTTCAGTGACCTTGTACTGTGGCCACTGCATCCTTCAGTGACCTTGTGCTGTGCCCACTGCATCCTTCAGTGACCTTGTACTGTGCCCACTGCATCCAGTGATTCATTACTAGCAACATGTCTGGCAGGGTTTCGCGGGGTGAGAGGAAAGGGAGTTCAATTGCCTCAGCCACTTCTGGGACTGCTCCACGTCCAGGGAGAGGACGCCCAGCTGTACGTGGTCGTGATGCAGCAGAAAAGGGGGCAGCAAAGCCTGGGCCGAGTCAGCGGACGCCATTGTCCAAATATTTTAACGTTTCTGGTCCCCGTGTGGTGGTTGAGCAAATGGAACCTGACGTACTCATGGACATCATGACTTCCTCCCAGACCTCTACTGTGAGCACCACTCCAAGCAGTAGCAGCAGCAGCCAACATCCCACGCTTGTTGTGACATCCACCCCAGCACCCACTGGTCAGCAGCCCTCCCAGGATGACAGCGTTCTGTCCCTCAGTCCGGCATCTGGGAACCTGCTGATGCAAGAAGCACAGGACTTACTGGGGACTGATGTGGCAGAGATTGAGATCGGGCCACAATCACAAGCGTTGTTGAGTTCTGGTGATGAAGAAGAGGGGTCTGTGTCTGGGGATGTAGGGACAGAAGAGGAGGCGGGGGAGTCAGAGGAAGAGCTGGATTATGATGATGCTGCTGATGATGACGTTGTGGACCCTAACTATGTGCAGCCTGCTGAGTCCGTGGAAGAATGGTCAGAGCAGGATGACGAGTCACCTCGGCCTAGGCAAGGATATCGCCATATGTCAGGCAGGGGCAGGGGCATCGGCAGCAGTGGGCGTGGAGGAAGTAGACAGGACACTGCTTCAGCCAGCACCACCACCATGCAACCCCCGGCAACTACTACCACACATTGCTCCGCTGCACCCTCTGCTAGTGGGGGCCGCAGTAAATTAAAGTCACCAGTGTGGGATTGCTTTGAGGAATGTACTGATGACAAAAGGTATGCGGTGTGCAGGTTATGCAGCAAAAGATTGAGCCGTGGGAAAAGTCTGAGCAAGATGGGTACCTCATCCCTCCAGGGCCACCTGAGAAGCCGCCACTGCCGCGAGTATGCGGACTTTAAGAGGAAGCAGGCACTGCTGGCAGGGGTTCCTGAGAGCAGAAGGCCCACCAGCGCAGCAGCATCCTCCCTCCCTCAGGGTCGTGAATTCCCCACAGCAGCAGCAGTAGTAGCACGCAAGCGCTCTTCCACCTCGGCTGCTCAGGATACAGACATTGAGGCTGGCAGCCAGTGTTCGTCTCTCTCCTCTGCCTCCCCTGCATCCCAGCGTCGTCAGACCCTGCTGAGCGACACCTTTCAGGGTCTGACCAAGCCTCTGCCTCCAAGCCACAGGCGGATCCGCAAACTAAATGGCTTGCTGGCCCGGGCCATGGCATCACAGCTGCTTCCCTACTCCCTGGTGCAGGAGGGGAGCGCCATGCGGACGCTGCTCCAATTTGGCATCCCCGAGTGGCAAGTCCCCAGTCGCCACTATTTCAGCAGGAGCGCGATCCCAGCACTCCACAAGTTTGCGGTGGAAAACGTGGCCCGTTCCCTGGACTACTCTGTGGGAAAGCGGGTCCACGTGACCATGGACTCGTGGAGTAGCAGATTTGGGACAGGTCGCTACCTGTCCTTTACGGCCCACTGGGTGACACTGATGGAAGGGAGGGAGGACAAGAGTGCATCAGCCCAGCTAGTGGTGCCACCACGCGGGATCAGGGGGGATGCAGAAGGGTCCTGTCACGACACTCCCTGAGCACCCGGAAAGCAAGCCCGCCTCGGCAGCAGCAGCGCCAAGCCTCGGCACGACCAAGCCCTTTTAAAATTGGTGACCCTGGGGAAGGAGAGGCTTACGGCCACCAACGTCCTGGCCGCCCTCAGGAAGCAGGAGCGGAGGTGGCTGACCCCCAGAGGCCTGGAAGTGGGGTATGTGGCAGCCGATAACGGGGCCAACCTGGTGGCAGCAGTGCAGCAGGGAAACCTCCAGCACATCCCCTGCTTGGCCCACGTGCTCAATCTTGTGGTGCAGCGCTTCTTGCGCACCTACCAGGGGATGAGCGAGCTGCTGCAGGATGCCCGGGCGGTGGTACACTTTTTCCGCCTGTCAGCCACTGCCTCTGCACTCTTGTCCACCTTACAGCAGCAGTATGGAAGGCCACAACACCGGATGATCATCGACATGCCAGTTCGCTGGAATTCGACTCTGGCCATGTTGGAGCGGCTGTGTCAGCACAGGCTGGCTCTTAGGGCCTACATGCTAGACCCAAGTGTCCCCAGCAACCAGCAAGTCCCCATGATTACTGCCACTCAGTGGACACTGATGCAGCAAGTATGCCTGGTGCTGAGTCCCTTCCTGGAGGCAACCAAGATGGTCAGTGAGGAGCGGGCCTCTGTGTGCCAGTGGGTGCCCTTGGTTTGTCTACTGGAGCAGGCAATGGACAATTTAATTGAGCGTGGGGATGAAGCCCTGAGGCAGTTGGAAGAACAGGAGCAGATGGCAGCACAGTCCAGCTCAGAGGAGGGCTCACAGCAGGTAGTGGAAGAGTTGGAGGTCCCTAACCTGAATGAGGAGGAGGAGGAGGAGCAGAGTGCAGCAGGCGTTGTACGTGGATGGCGGTTTGAGGAGGACAACGACATGGCACAGGAAGAGGACAGGCATGCGTTATGGGACAATGGCGAGGACGAGGAAGATCTTGCTGGCAGGGCCCACTTGTTTCCCATGGCTGTGCACATGTTGCGCTGCCTTCGCAGGGACCCCCGGGTGATCCAGATGCGTTCAAGGGAGGACATCTGGATTACCTTGATGCTTGATCCCCGTCTGAAGGGGAAGCTGGGAGACTTAATGACGCCATCCACCACCGAGCAACGCACAAGGGAGTTGAAGGAGGCCCTTGTGCGCAGACTACTGGAAGCATTCCCCCAGCATTCCACCCCCACTGTAACTGCTCTGCCAAGCCAGCAAGAGGTGCCTGCCATTGCCACTAGCAGCACAACAACAACCACCAGCAGCAGCAGCAGCAACTGGCGCCCCGGAGACCTGAAGAGCCTAAGCAAGAGCCTGTATGCAGTGCAGCAGCCCAGAACAGAGGTGCCCGCCACAGCATCCACCACCAACCAGCACAAGCAACGACTGACCACCATGGTGTCTGACTATATGGGGTCATCCAGCGGGCTCAATGAAACCGACAGCCCCGTGGACCCCTTGGAGTACTGGGTCAAGAGACTGGACATCTGGAGCGAGCTTTCCCAGTACGCCCTGGAACTCCTATCCTGCCCTCCTTCCAGTGTCCTCTCAGAGAGATGCTTTAGTGCGGCCGGTGGCGTGGTCACAGAGAAGCGCTCTCGGCTCTCCCACGCCTCTGTGGACAAACTCACCTTCCTGAAAATCAACCAGGCTTGGGTGGAAGGTGAGTTAATGGCCCCTATTGTCGGACACAGGGGGACATGAAGTGGCTGCTGCATGTGCTGTTGTTAACTATGCCTGCCTTTATAAAGACATTTACTACCTGCCTAGTGCCTACCTTGGTTAATTTTTTGGTGTTATGGTACTACTACCAGTAAGTTGCCATGGTCCTCCTTCTGAGCTGCTGAACTGACCGCCCGCTTTGTCCTCCTGACTCAGTCGCTACTACACTCTGCGTTCACACTGCCCGGGTCGCCGGGTGCATTTAATTTTTTGGCCAGCACTATGACGCTGTGCTACTTCTACTGTGCTGCAGCTGCTGAACTGACCGCCCGCTTTGTCCTCCTGACTCAGTCGCTACTACACTCTGCGTTCACACTGCCCGGGTCACCGGGTGCATTTAATTTTTTGGCCAGCACTATGACGCTGTGCTACTACTACTGTGCTGCTGCTGCTGAACTGACCGCCCGCTTTGTCCTCCTGACTCAGTCGCTACTACACTCTGCGTTCACACTGCCCGGGTCGCCGGGTGCATTTAATTTTTTGGCCAGCACTATGACGCTGTGCTACTACTACTGTGCTGCTGCTGCTGAACTGACCGCCCGCTTTGTCCTCCTGACTCAGTCGCTACTACACTCTGCGTTCACACTGCCCGGGTCGCCGGGTGCATTTAATTTTTTGGCCAGCACTATGACGCTGTGCTACTACTACTGTGCTGCTGCTGCTGAACTGACCGCCCGCTTTGTCCTCCTGACTCAGTCGCTACTACACTCTGCGTTCACACTGCCCGGGTCGCTGGGTGCATTTAATTTTTTGGCCAGCACTATGACGCTGTGCTACTACTACTGTGCTGCTGCTGCTGAACTGACCGCCCGCTTTGTCCTCCTGACTCAGTCGCTACTACACTCTGCGTTCACACTGCCCGGGTCGCCGGGTGCATTTAATTTTTTGGCCAGCACTATGACGCTGTGCTACTACTACTGTGCTGCTGCTGCTGAACTGACCGCCCGCTTTGTCCTCCTGACTCAGTCGCTACTACACTCTGCGTTCACACTGCCCGGGTCACCGGGTGCATTTAATTTTTTGGCCAGCACTATGACGCTGTGCTGCTACTACTACCACCAGTATGTTGCCGTGGTCCTTCTGTGCTGCTGAACTGACCGCCCGCATAGTCCTTCTCCTGACTCAGTCACTACCACCACTGCACTCTGCGTTCACACTGCCCGTGTCCACTGACAACTCTGCTGCGATGTCATTGCTAATTGCTGCAAAAAAAAAAAAAAAATTACAAAAACCTCTCTGGAGCCTTTTTGCCGTCAGCCACTCATCCTCCTCCAGCGGTACCTTCGCCGCCAAGTGCCATTGGAACTCGCCTTCACCTCTTTGACTGCTTAACGCGTATATCCCTTTTTAAAACCACTTATTACCAATTAATAGCCCCATTTAAAGTGTTGATTTCACTTTAAAATCCATTTTCTCTAGAAAAAAATTTTTGGGGGGAATTTTTTATGTTGAAGTTATGTTGCCCCTTATCACCTCGATAATCCATGCTATTTGGGGGACTGTAGCATGTATGGGGGCTTTGTTATTAACGTTAAAAGAAAATCCGCCTCCGGGCGTGAATCCGCGCGTGATTACGCCATTCACGGGAAAAAATCCGCGTGGTTGCGTGGACGCGGACGAAAATCCGCATGCGGCGGGGCCGAATGCGGATTTTTTTTTTGCAACCACGCGGATTTCCGAATTCGTGGATGAGGCACATCCGAGCATCCCTGGCAGACACCAGAAAATCACAATGTGGGCAGCAGACACCTGAAAATCGTAATGTAGGCAGCAGACACCTGAAAATCGTAATGTGGGCAGCAGACACCTGAAAATCGTAATGTGTGCAGCAGACACCTGAAAATCACAATGTGTGCAGCAGACACCAGAAAATCACAATGTGGGCAGCAGACACCTGAAAACCGTAATGTAGGCAGCAGAAACCTGAAAATCGTAATGTGGGCAGCAGACACCTGAAAATCGTAATGTGGGCAGCAGACACCTGAAAATCACAATGTGGGCAGCAGTCACCAGAAAATCGTAATGTGGGCAGCAGACACCTAAAAATCGTAATGTGGGCAGCAGACACCTGGAAATCGTAATGTGGGCAGCAGACACCTGAAAATCGTAATGTGAGCAGCAGACACCTGAAAATCACAATGTGTGCAGCAGACACCTGAAAATCACAATGTGTGCAGCAGACACCAGAAAATCACAATGTGTGCAGCAGACACCAGAAAATCACAATGTGTGCAGCAGACACCAGAAAATCGCAATGTGGGCAGCAGACACCTGAAAATCGTAATGTGGGCAGCAGACACCTGAAAATCGTAATGTGGGCAGCAGACACCTGAAAATTGTAATGTGGGCAGCAGACACCTGAAAATTGTACCGTGGGCAGCAGTTACCAGAAAATCACAATGTGGGCAGCAGGCACCAGAAAATCGCAATGTGGGCAGCAGGCACCAGAAAATCGCAATGTGGGCAGCAGGCACCAGAAAATCGCAATGTGGGCAGCAGACACCAGAAAATCGTAATATGGGCAGCAGACACCTGAAAATCGTAATGTGGGCAGCAGACACTAGAAAATCGTAATGTGGGCAGCAGTGACCAGAAAATCGTAATGTGGGCAGGTTGGTGGCAGATACCCCCCTCCCCTCAAAATGCAATCAGGTTGGCAGCGGGCAAAGATCGGCGGGGTGGGGCGGAAGCCACCCCCCTCCCTCACCTAGGGGCCCCCCCTCCAGAATTGCAGCCAGCGGCATCACCGGGGAAGAATCACTTACCAGCATGACGGAGATCCGTAGCTCTGCGAGCCGCTGGCTGGTCTCTGTCTCCTGAACTGACTGTCCAATCAGGCTCTCGCAGTACTTCCTGCGAGAGCGTGATTGGACAGTCAGTTCAGGAGACAGAGAGACCAGAAAGCGGCACGCAGAGCTACGGATCTCTCTGTCATGCCGTTAAGTGATTCTTCCCCGGTGCTGCCGCTGGCTGCAATTCTGGAGGGGGGGAGCGCGGAAGGGGGGCCCCTAGGTGAGGGAGGGGGGGGGAGGCTTCCGCCCCTCCCCGCCGATCTGTGCACAATGTCCCCCCTTCCTGCGCTTAGCCCCCCTCCTTTTTAGCACTGGGGCCCCCAGGAGGCGGGACGGCCGGGGCCCACCGATGGGACCATCGGTGGTTCGGTGGGCCTGTCCGAGGCTGCAGATAGGCGTATCCGCCTCTCCACAGCAAATGCAGACCATCTGACACAAATAAAAATGAATAAATTGTGGATTGAAACCGACTTCGCAACACCCCCCCAACCAAGCACCATGAACATCTGTGCTGGGTTAGCGTTGCCAGTCCCAGATAGGAATAGGACTGCTTTTCAGGAATATCTCCTTTGTGTAATATTTATCAATGCATGGTGGTTTAAAGTGAACCTGAGGTGAGAATGAGATGGAAGTTGCCATATTTATTTCCTTTTAAACTATACCAGTTACCTGGCAGCCATAATGATCTATTTGGATGCAGTGGTGTGTGAATTAAGCCAGAAAGAAGTATGCAGGTAATCTTGCCAGGTCGGACATTATTGTCAGAAACACCTGATTTGCTGCATGCTTGTTCAGGGTCTATGCCTGAATGTATTAGAGGCAGAGGATCTGCAGGACAACCAGGCAACTGGTGTCGCTTAAAAGGAAATACTGTACATATGGCAGCCTCCATGTCACTCTCACTTCGGGTTCACTTTAACATGCCCGTTTCTAGCCCCGTGCGGGGCGTGCCACCGCCCGGGGCGCTGTTTGGAGGGGGGCGCTGTAATGGAGGGGGGAGCCGGAGCCGCGGAGAGGGCAACCCGACCTCTCCCTCCCTCTCCCGGGCCGCCCTCCGTGCTCCCCCCTCAGATGTATAGTGAGCAGCAGCAGCCAGGGAGGGAGCGCCGTATACAACTCACCTCCCTGGCTCCAAGCGCTGCTCTCTCGTTGCCGGTCTTCTCCTCTCTGAGTCTGCATACACGCTTATACACACGCTGCTTCCTGTTTAGCCGGAAGCAGCGTATGTATACGCGTGTAGGCAGATGGGAGAAGACCGGCGACGAGAGAGCAGCGCTTGGAGCCAGGGAGGTATGTTGTATACAGCGCTCCCTCCCTGGCTGCTGCTGTTCACTATACATCTGAGGGGGGAGCACGGAGGGAGGGAGAGGTCGGGTTGCCCTCTCCGCGGCTCCGGCTCCCCCCTCCATTATGGGGGCCAGCTACCTATCTAACCTATCCTGGGGGGCACCAACCTAATCTAACCTACGCTGGGGGGCAGCTACCTATCTAACCTATCCTGGGGGGCACCTACCTAATCTAACCTACGCTGGGGGGCACCTACCTAATCTAACCTACGCTGGGGGGCAGCTACCTATCTAACCTATCCTGGGGGGCATCTACCTAATCTAGCCTACACTGGGGGGCAGCTACCTATCTAACCTATACTGGGGGGCACCTACCTAATCTAACCTACACTGAGGGGGGCAGCTACCTATCTAACCAACACTGGGGGACAGCTACCTATCCTGGGGGGCACCTACCTAATCTAACCTACGCTGGGGGGCAGCTACCTAATCTAACCTATACTGGGGGGCACTTACCTAATCTAACCTACACTGGGGGGCAACTACCTATCTAACCTATACTGGGGGGCACCTACCTAATCTAACCTACACTGGGGGGCAGCTACCTATCTAACCTACACTGGGGGGCAGCTACCTATCTAACCTACACTAGGGGGCAGCTACCTATCTAACCTATACTGGGGGGCACCTACCTAATCTAACCTATGCTGGGGGGCAGCTACCTATCTAACCTATACTGGGGGGCACTTGTCTAATCTAGCCTATACTGGAAGGGGGGGCAGCTACCTAATCTAACCTATACTGGAGGGCACCTACCTACCTAACGTATACTCAGGGGCACCTACCTATCTAACCTATACTGGGGGGCAGCTACCTATCTAACCTATACTGGGGTGGGCAGCTACTTATCTAACCTATACTGGGGGCACTTATCTAACCTGTATTGGGGGCACCTACCTACCTAGCTAGCCTATACAGGTGACAACTATACTGGCTACCTATATTGGAGACACCTACCTAAATGACCTATACTGGGGGCACCTACCTATCTATCTAACCTATGCTGGGGGCAACTATTCTGGCTACCTATATTAGAGGCACCCACCTAGCTAACCTGTACTGGGGCACCTACCTATCTAACTTATACCGGGGGCGCCTGCCTATCTAACCTATACTGGGGGCAACTATACTGGCTACCTATACTGGAGGCACCTACCTGGCTAACCTATAGCGGGGGCAACTATACTGGCTCACCTATGCCTGGCTACCCATACTGGGGTACCTATTCTTGGCTACCTATACTGGGGGGACCTATACTAAGTGAAACTAGACCTGGCTAACCTATACTGCGGGCACTCATACCTTGCTCCGGGGGGGCGCAATTTTTACACCCTCGCCCTGGGTGCATTTTAGCCTAGAAACTGCACTGCACTTTAAGCATGCATTTTGTCCTCATGCAAGGCCTGGGTTGTGTCACAAAGCATTACCTTGTTCTCCTCTACCTCCTCTACCATCCTGTGTGCTGGGTTAGCATTGCCGGTCCCATTGGAAGGACTGCTTTTCAGGAATACATGATTTCTATTATATTTATCAATGCATGGCGACAAAATGCATTGCTTTAAGCTTGCATTTTGTCCTCCTGCATGGCCAGGGTTGTGTCACAAAGCGTGGCCTTGCTCTCCTGTACCTCCTCTTCCATCCTGTGTGCTGGGTTAGTGTTCCCGGACCCATTGGTAGGACTGCTTTTCAGGAATATCTAATTTCTATTATATTTATCAATGCATGGCGACAAAATGCATTGCTTTAAGCCTGCATTTTGTCCCCATGCAAGGCCAGGGTTGTGTCACAAAGTGTGGCCTTGCTCTCCTGTACCTCCTCTTCCATCATATGTGCTGGGTTAGCTTGCTGGTCCCATTGGTAGGACTGCTTTTCAGGAATATCGAATTTCTATTATAATTATCAATGCATGGCGACAAAATGCATTGCTTTAAGCCTGCATTTTGTCCTCATGCAAGGCCTGGGTTGTGTCACAAAGCATGGCCTTGTTCTCCTGTACCTCCTTTTCCATCCTGTGTGCTGGGTTAGCGTTGTCGTTCCCATAGGTAGGACTGCTTTTCAGGAATATCTCGTTTCTATTATATTTATCAATGTATGGCGATAAAATGCATTGCATTAAGCCTGCATTTTGTCCTTATGCAAGGCCTGGGTTGTGTCACAAAGCATGGCCTTGCTCTCCTGTACCTCCTCTTCCATCATATGTGCTGGGTTAGCGTTGCTGGTCCCATTGGTAGGACTGCTTTTTAGAAATATCGAATTTCTATTATAATTATCAATGCATGGCGACAAAATGTGTTTCTTTAAGCCTGCATTTTGTCCTCATGCAAGGCCTGGGTTGTGTCACAAAGCGTGGCTTTGTTCTCCTCTACCTCCTCTTCCATCCTGTGTGCTGGGTTAGCGAGGCCGGTCCCATAGGTAGCACAGCTTTTCAGGAATATCACGTTTCTATTATATTTATCAATGCATGGCGACGAAATGCATTGCTTTAAGCCGGCATTTTGTCCTCATGCAAGGCCAGGGTTGTCACACTCACAAAGCATGGCCTTGTTCTTCTCTACCTCCTCTTCCATCATGTGTGCTGGGTTAGCGTTGCTGGTCCCATTGGTAGGACTGCTTTTCAGGAATATCTCATTTCTATTATATTTAACAATGCATGGCGACAAAATGCATTGCTTTAAGCCTGCATTTTGTCCTCATTCAAGGCCTGGGTAGTGTCACAAAGCGTGGCCTTGTTCTCCTGTACCTCCTCTTCCATCCTGTGTGCTGGGTTAGCATTGCCGGTCCCATTGGTACTAGGACAGCTTTTCAGGATCTCATTTGTATAAAATGTATAAATGCATGGCGATAAACTGCATTGGCCTTAAGCATGCAGTTTTTTCCCCATACACGTCTGCCTTTTTTTTTGGAGTTTTATTTGTTTTATTGGCACACTGCTCTGCAAACATGAGTCCCTGCTTTTATTCTAAGCCTAAGATGTATGTGTAAATGTCCACCCCCCCACTATTTCCAATCATCTCATTTTGCAAGTTTTTTTCAGGCCTGCAAAGCAGGCATGCTCGGGTCCCCATTGACTTCAATTAGGCTCGGTGTTCGGCTGAATATCCCTAACATCCGGACCATGTTCGGCCGAGCCGACCCAAGCCCGAATATCTGGGTGTTCGATCAACACTATTGACAAGGTGGCACGTTTTCTCTTTCCTTATTATCTCCAGCATGATCTTAGTGAGTTGAGGCCAGTATTTAACATGGGATCAAGCTATTATGAATAGCCGACTGTAAATGTTGCTGGGATAACAGTGATCATTGCCTGTTTTTTCTTCTTGCTCCCCAGAAAACCAGCTCAACTGTCACATGACAGTTTTGTGTTCAACTTTATACACATGGTAGTCACTGATAAGATTTTTTTTTAATCCACCAATCAATAATCCTGTGCTAAATTGTGCAGAAACCTCTAAATCCTCAATTTTCTCTGTAAAAAGAACATTAGTTTCCCCCAGTTAAAGGTAGCAGATCATCACAACATAAAATACTATACATGAAGATGGGGGGAAAATTATTAAATTACAATGATATAAAGAAAATGAACACACTTTTATGTTGTGTTAACACTATTAACAATATGAATTACGCAGCCCTTTAGTTTTAAATAGTCTAAGTAATTTTTTTTTTAAATAGTCTAAATAATTTTTTTTAAAAAAGCTACAGATCGCCCAGCAAGTTCATCTGTTAGGCCTTGTTTACATTTGCGTTTGGCTCGCGTTAGCATTTTCGTTAGGCATTTTTTCCGCATTTTTTTAACCTCTAAACGACTGCTCAACACCAATTGGCGTGAGCAGCGCGGCAGCCCCAGGAAACCTCCAATTTGCGTCAAGTGCTAGGGGAGCAGTTTGCAGAGGATCGCGCATGCCGATGCTCCGCTCCATCATCAGTCTCTCAGCGGTGATCGCTGTTAGGGACTGTTACTGTACAGCACTGTGATCTAAGGCAGCGCTGTACTGGGGACAGCCCAGTGACACGGCTGTCCCCCTGGGCGGCAGAAAAGTGATTCGCTAAAATAGGCCGAAGCCTATGACAGTCGATCGTGCTAATTGGCTGGTGAGGGGAGGGAGGTTAATAAAATAAAAAAAAAACCTGCAAAATGTATTAAAAAATAAACAAATAAATATTAAAAAATAAATAAATAAACATTGGGGAGCAATCACAGCCCACCAACAGAAATCTCTGTTGGTGGGCAGAAAGGGGGGTAGGAATCACTTGTGTGCCTTGTTGTACGGCCCTGCAGCAAGCCCTTAAAGCTGCAGTGGACGATTTTGTAAAAAATGGCCTGGTTACTAGGGGGGTTAAGACCGTGGTCCTCAAGAGGTTAAAGCATTTTCCATCAATTTTCTGCAAGGTCACTCATTTTTGTGGGAGTTTTTGTAAGTGATTTTGCAGAGTACTTCCGTCTTTTGATCCAGCAAAAAAATTTGGAAACAATAAATAAAATTTTTTTTTTTAAAGCTCACGCAATCACTTCACAAAGCGATTTTGTGAGCGGTTTTCTTTTTTCCTATACCTTCCATTGAGACAAATCACCTCAAAAATGGCTCAAGCGCCACTTTTTTTCAAAGTGGAACATAAACGAACCGCTCTGATATGAACTCTCTCATAGAGAATCATTGCACAAGCTCTTTCAGGGCGATTTCGAAAATTGCTCGCGCTTAAAATTTTACAAAAACAGACATAATGTGAACAAGACCTTAATCTGTATCTCTGGGTGTTTCAAGTCCTACCCCATAGAGCCATATTAATCCAGGCCATGCACTGATAAGGATCAACCAATCCGAAACTGTTTGTATAAGTTGGGTTAGTCTGGCTCTGTACAAATAACAAGCTGACATACTGTACTTTGCATTTAGTTTTTAGGGACAACAAATGGATGATTTGCATGTTTAGCAGTGATGCATTGTTGGAGATGTCATATGCTCACTCCAACCTGAATAATTGTAAATACTTTCTGTTTTAAGTAGGCAAATATCCGTTGTGCTAAATAAAAAAAAAACAAAGCAAAAACAAAAAAACTATACAATATACATATACATATACTGTATACTGTCAATACAATGTATTGACATTTGCATAAAATTAGCTTTAGTATAAAGTGCACCTGAAAGGAAAAAAGTGCCCCAAGTGGGTACCTACCTCGGGAGGGGGAAATCTCTGTATCGTAAAGAGGCTTCCTCCATCCTTCCATAAATCTGTGCCTGCGCAGTAGAACGGACCTGGTCAGGCATTGCTATTTCCAATGTCACTGGAGCCAGAGCAGAAAACCACTAGTGTGCCTACACAGGCAGGCAAAATGATATATTATTGTCGCTGTTTTTTTGTGTTGGCAGAGGGAGACAGGGAGGGGAAGCCTCCTTAGGATCCAGAGGCCTCTCCCTCCTGAGGTATCCCATTTTTTTTTCTTTTTCCTAACTTACAGTTTTACTTTAATTGATTTTGCCATAGGAGAAAGCGGATGCCATCCCTAGGATTCTGCACACATCTTCACAACCACTGGCATATATGCAATGTAGACTTTACTGCTAATCTTTCTCCCGATTTTTTGCATTCAGTAACTATCTGCCTGTGATCTGCAAAATTGTGGAGTTGCTGCTTTATGCCATCTTGATTGAGAAGATTACTGGACTGCTGTGTACACAGAATATGAACGTGTTGTCATATAGATGGATTGCATAGCAAAAGTGATGTCAATTTACCAATCCTGTGCCTGCCTGTTTTGTGTACAAGTACACTGTTAACACTACTAAAATAGGAATTACAGGGCCCTTCAGTTTAAGTAGTCTCAACGAAAAACAAACAACAAGAAAAAAACTACTGTATATGGATTCACAGTTGCATCAAATTAGCACTAGTTAAATTGATTTTGCTATAGTTGCCACTTAAGGACAACACATATCAATAGCTATTGGAAAAACCAGATCAACTGAAATCAAGTAAAGACTAGTATCCAAGAACCAACTAGAAAGCTATACTTAAAATAAGAAAATGAAGATAAGATAGAATTGAGCAAACTCTTTTTGTCTGTGGAGGAGCAAATCTGTAGGAAAGCCTCCAAAATAGATTGTGTGCTTAGCTGAAGTTTCATTTGTGAGGGGAGCTAAGCTCACCATATATCAACAAGTTATCAGCTAGAAAAATTGGCTGTACAGATAAAAAGCAGGAACAAAACAAAAAAGAAAAAAAAGGAGAAAATAAGACAGAAATGTAAAATAAACATAAGAGAAAACTGAGAATGAAGAGCTAATGAATTAAATAAAAGTAAAGTCTTTGTTAATCCTTAAAATATCTGTGAGCATGAAAACCAGGTTCCAGAGAGAAGTGTATAGGTCCATAAATAAGGAAATAAGCTTTTTCAGTGCACAAGTATAGTTTATAAGTTTGTGTAAAATGACAAAAAGCAACCTGGCATTGCTGCAAAACATAGTTTGCTGTTTATTTAGTGAGATAAGTAAAATATCTCTAGCAAGCTGTGGCAGGGAATCACGCACCAGACAAAAATTGTTGCAAACAGTAAACATATCATGGAGGCCGGAGGAGAGCTGTGATGGACAGTGGGTGCGGGCACAGGAGAGAGCCTGACACCTGTTTCGAGCTGGACAGCGCTTCCTCTAAAGCTGTCTTCTGCTTGCTCTGCTTTAAAATCTGCCCAGCTTGCTCCAATGAAAATTCTTTTTTTTTTTACATCCTGTTCTGTTTTGCATGCAGGATTTTCTTAATTTCATAAATAAAATTGGTCCTTCTCAACTAATCTTTTATAGTAGTTGAGTATAGTATAGTAGACGTATTAAACTTTTCCAGTGCCTCAGTGCCTCAAAAACAAGGATCCAGTGGCATTTACCAGATGGCAACAAAGAGATGTTTTCTATACTGGTAGGGATCTGTGGTGCAAAATAAAAGTTTCTTTTGAGATGGGTACTTTTTTTCTTAAAGACAGGAATTGAAATCTCACCAGTATAGCTACATTATGGGATGACCCTACCAGATTTAAATCAGTGAGTCAATCTCTGTATCACAATGCCAGCAATTATTGAAGGCATTTGAAAATATTCTGTGCAATTTATCTGGGGTTTTATACCAATGGAAGAGGGTCTTATGGTTAGTCACAAATATGCTTCACTTATTCAAGCCTTTGTGAGCATATAACAAGATTTTCACCCAGTCCAATGCATTTTGGAACCAAATTTCCCTGTTCCTATCTCAGTTGTCCCCCCTCTATGGTTTATGTAGAGATTTAGTCAATTAAAAGTCCTAATTGATAGTGAATGGGGTCAAAACTTTCTGTTTAGAATCAAAATGATTCCATTGATTATTTTTTTAAACAATGGCCCATATTATTATTATTATTATTATTAATATTATTGATTTATAAAGCGCCAACATATTCCGTGGCGCTGTACAAGGTAAGAAACAAACATGGGGTACATAATACAGACAATGGTGTACACTAATATACAAGATACATAATTAGTGACAAAATACAAAAAATGATACAGCATACAGAATAAAAAATACAGAAGTGGTAATGACAGTGATAAAAGTAACATGATGAATAAAATGTATAATGATTTCCAAGACACAAAAGGGGGAGAGAGCCCTGCCCTTGCGAGCTTACAATCTAAAGGGAATGGGGGGAAACAAGAGGAGGGGTAGTATACGATAAAATATATAAAGGCAGTGTGTTTTAGGATACCTAGTAGGAGTGCAATTTGGTCTTAGGACAAAGGGAAGTGGCTTAAAGGGAAGGTTCAGGGAAACCTGTAAAAAAATAAAAATCCCTATCCACTTACCTGGGGCTTCCTCCAGCCCGTGGCAGGCAGGAGGTGCCCTCGCCGCCGCTCCAGAGGCTTCCGGTCGTCTTCGGTGGCCGACCCGACCTGGCCAGGCCGGCTGCCAGGTCAGGCTCTTCTGCGCTCCAAGGATGGGCTCTTCTGCGTCCCACGCGGGCGCGCTGACGTCATCGGACGTCCTCCGGGCTGTACTGCGCAGGCGCAGTAGTTCTGCGCATGCGCAGTACAGCCCAGAGGACGCCCGATGACGTCAGCGCGCCCGCGTGGGACGCAGAAGAGCCCGTCCTTGGAGCGCAGAAGAGCCCGACCTGGCAGCCGGCCTGGCCAGGTCGGGTCGGCCACCGAAGACGACCGGAAGCCTCTGGAGCGGCGGCGAGGGCACCTCCTGCCTGCCACGGGCTGGAGGAAGCCCCAGGTAAGTGGATAGGGATTTTTATTTTTTTACAGGTTTCCCTGAACCTTTCCTTTAAGGTAGCGCATATGCTTGTCAAAACAAATGAGTTTTTAGAGAGCGTTTAAAAGGAACAAAGGTTGGTGAGTGATGGATGTGTTGTGGGAGGGGATTCCAGAGAAGGGGTGAAGCGTGTGCAAAATCTTGTAAGCGTGAATGTGAGGAGGTGATTCTAGAGGAGGACAACAGAAGATCAGCAATTAACTGTTTTTTTCTGAGTTTTTTTCTGGGAGATAATTTTTTGTCTTCTATTTAAAATAATTTTTCAGCACTTTGCAATAGAAAAAGTTCCAAAAAGTAGGTGGAAAAGTACTATCAAAACTATTGTAGGTATTTATTTGCTTGCTAGTGATTTAAAAGGTATTTTATTGACAAATGTGAAAATATCACTTATGAGAAAACTCAGAAGAAAAAGCTAATCGCATATGGGACAATATGTTTTCCTCTTAACCTTTATTAGATGGTGGAGATCATTATGCACATCCATAAGTGTGTGAAAATGTGCGTTTTGTGCATAATTTAGCCTGTCTATTTGTGGGTGGGTTGGGTTGTAGACATGTCTTTTGCTTGAATAAATGACTCAGTAGAAGTCACACTTTTTTTTTATAAACTCAGGTTGTTGTGCATGTATTCAAAACTCACTCTTGTTTTGGATGTTAGATCGGCAACCAATGATTCTCTAATCATGACTATAATCTAATATGACACAAATGACTGTGGCAAATCCTAACCACTTAATTGTAAAGATTTACAGTTAATCCAGTCCACATTTTCTGTATCACTCACAACATCTTCAATCAAACAGTATATAAGTCTTTGTATGTAATTCAGAACTTCTTATTGTACGGTTCTGAATTCTGATACAGTTCTATATAACTGTTTTTTTGTTTGCCTCTGAAGAAGCCTTTTACACTGATTGCTACATCAGGTTTGCTAGGAATGGATTAAAGGTGACTTTTTGCATCACGTTTGGTGATCGGGGTACAGATTCTGTTTGTCATTAAAGGTATTAGAGGAATCAACGTTTGTTGGTTTAATATCTGCATTTCAACTTCAATGGAGATTTTCGGAGGCACCTAAGTACGTGATGTCTCGGTCTTGGCAATTAAGCCGCAATAAACTATTCACACAATGTTAATCTCCGCCTATGAAAACAATTCTGGCGCAGAACATGAAAAATGGGCTCAACGCACCTTTTATAGCGTTCCACAATGTAGGTCTGCAATAGCGGCAGTAATAGCGGTTATGAACTGTTACAATGCGTATCAACGAATGGTCAGTTTTTTAATAGCTGTTGTGAGTGAATTGAGGAGGAGCTGTGGTTATCAAGATACAGCAATGGTTGTAGCTTAATAAAATCTGTTTTGAGTAATGCGTAGTGCAACGGTTGAATTTCTTTAATAGCGGTTATGAACTTTGTAATGGAGTATTGTGGTGGAACATTGCATCTCGTTTGCAATGGTTGTCCACTAATAACGGCTATGAGAATAACGCATTAAATAGATTGTTAAGTAACAGTGCTTATCGAGCAGCCGGTAATGGCTATGAGAATAACACAGTAAACATATTGTTAAGTAACAGTGCTTATCGAGCAGCCAATAACGGCTATGAGAATAACACAGTAAATAGATTAAGAAACGGTGCTTATCGAGCAGCCAATAACGCCAGGGCAGTACTAGAAAAATGGGCACACCATACCGGTTATTATAGCGTTCCGCATCGGTTGTAGTGCATCAATAGCTGTTATGAACTGTTACAAATGCTTAGCCCACCGTTTGATGTTTCCTAATAGTGGTGGGGAGGAGGAACAGCACTTGTCAAGCTATAATCAACTGGTTCATAACTGTTATTAAATGTTACTAATCAACTACAGCAAAACGGTAAATGCTTTATACTTTCATAACCGCTGTTCCTCCACACAATACTTTGCCATCATAACCGCTAATATTGAGGTATAGCTGTTACTGATGACATTGATCGTAACCCCTATTAACCGCCATGAATGAGCTACAGGTATTAATTAATTGCTGTTCTTCCACAATCCACACTTAAAAAATCATAACCGCTAATATGCAAATCCAACCATTGCACCATGCAGCTGTACAATTTCATAACCGTTTTTTCTGTGCATGGCTATAAACGGTCCGCTGCGCCCATTTTAACCTTAAGTGAATAGTGATATGTTTATTTCAGAGCCGCTCTACAGTTATAAACGGCGGCAATAGTAGTTTTATTTAAAACATTGAGCTGCGCTCACATTTATCTCATACACCCAATAATCATCTGGTCGGTTTTCTATAATGTCTAAAGTACATTCTGTAACTGGTACATTTTACAATACGCGTAGAAAAAATTAGTAATAAAGTAATGGGTTTTATGTAAACACTGATGTAGCCGTTTACTTTTTTAACGGTCTCATTAAAGAGACACTGAAGCGAAAAAAAAAGTATGATATAGTGAATTGGTTGTGTACTATGAATAATTACTAGAAGATTAGCAGCAAAGAAAATATTCTCATACTTTTATTTTCAGGTATATAGTGTTTTTTCTAACATTGCATCATTCTATAATATGTGCACATGACACAACACTCAGCATTCAAAATGAGTCTTTCAGAGCAGTCTGTGAAGTAATGACCTCTCCTCTAGCAGAGGTAAGGGCTGGTTCAGACGGACGTTTGCAGAGCGTTTACTGCCAGCGTTCGGGGCTTGGCGTTAAACGCTCCCATTCAAGTGAATGGGAGCGTTTGTACCAAGCTTTTATGCGCGTTTGCACAAACGCGGCGTTCGGGTCCCGATTTTCACTGGCGTTCAAGGAGCCCCTGGAAGCTACATATTGCTTCCAGGGGCGGTTAACCGCGACGGGTAATGTCCCCCTAGGGGAAGAAAAAACGCGACCGCATCCGAACGCAATGCGAACGCTGCTGAAAGCCTGAACGCATCACGAACGCAACGCCAACGAACGCGACGCCTCCAAACGTCCGTCTGAACCAGCCCTAAAGTAAATAGTCCAGGAACAGTTAAGATAATAAAAGTCAGATAACAGCCCTCTCCATGACTAACTTAGTCGCAGAGCTTAATGGCTTGTTTGCATAGAGATAACAACTGGAGTTGCTCAACTCTTCCTGTACTGGAAACAATTACACTGATGTATCTGATCTTAATGTTTTATTTCTTAGCTGTGCTACACATACAAATCATAATATCATCATTTTTTTTCACTTCAGTGTCTCTTTAAATGCGCATTATTTCACCACGATACATATGGAAAAGATAATTTGTATTAATGTTGGGATCATTGCAGCAGTGGCATACCTTGGGCATTTGACACCAGGTGCTGGGAATTATAACCCCCCCCCAAAAAAAAAAAGAGGAAAGGAGCAAATACGGCATACTAAATGTGCCACGTCAGGTAATGCCAGATATGGGTGCCACCAGTATAGGTAATATAGTTGCCCCAGTAAAGGTAGCATAGATGCCCCCAGTATAGGTAGTATAGTTGCCCCCAGTGTAGGTAGTATAGTTTCCCCAGTGTAGCTAGTATAGTTGCCCCCAGTGTATGTAGTATAGTTGCCCCCAGTGTAGGTAGTATAGTTGCCCCAGTATAGCTAGTATAGTTGCCCCCAGTGTAGGTAGTATAGTTGCCCCCAGTGTAGGTAGTATAGTTGCCCCCCAGTGTAGGTAGTATAGTTGCCCCCAGTGTAGGTAGTATAGTTCCCCACAGTGTATGTAGAAGAGTTGCCCCAGTTTAGCTAGTATAGTTTCCCCCAGTGTAGGTAGCATAGTTGCCCCCGTGTAGGTAGTAAAGTTGCCTCCAGTATAGGTAGTATAGTTGCCCCGAGTGTAGGTAATTTAGTTGCCCCAGTGTAGGTAGTATAGTTGCTCCCAGTGTAGGTAATTTCTTTGCCCCAGGAGAGGGAAGCAGCGCTAAAAGGAGGGACAGCAGGGACATCAGCAGGGAGGGGGTCCAGAACCCCCCCTTCCTCACCTGGGTCCCCTCCTTCTGCTTCTCTCCCCCTCCATATAGTAACAGCAAGCAGGCACGGTGGGCAGGGGCGGATAATTACTCACCTGACTTCTGCCGCATTCCAAGCACTGGAGTGTAGCGTCACGTCATCACAACTCTCCACCTTCAATGCCACCCATTTTTCGGGCAAATTAGGCAAACTAAGGCGTGGTTATGATGACGTCACACAAGCTGTGACTTGTGATATCAAAATAATTTAAGATTCCTTATAGGCAGGAGGATGTCGAAATCATTTGATTTCTGATATACAGATATGTCCGCTTTATGAGTTCTTTATCAAACTATTCCCATTATATTAGTACAAATATGACAGAATGCAAACAAAGTAAAAAAAAATACAATAATAATATACAAATATAATAAATCAATAAAGGAATGCAAATCAAGTTATTCTTGAGGCAGGGAACATGCTTGTTTTTCAGTTTTCTGCATGCGTTTTTCTGCGTACTTTTTGTACACACCAGGTGCGTTTCTTTGCAAGAAAATGCGTGCGTTTTTTCACAGCAGCTGATGTAATTGATAGAGAAAACTTACTAAATGTGCAGAGTCATCATGCAGAATGTCAGTTTTATTTCTGGGTGCAAAAAACATATCAAGTGTGGACTAGTCCATTGATTAACATGCATTCTCAGTTTTTCTGTGCAGAAAACACACATGAAAACAGTCAAGTGTGTTCCCTGCCTCAGACAAAATGTATACAATACTTTTGGTTGTAAGCTTATTGATAAAGCATCAATTCACAGCTCAAGCGTCAAAAAATACCCTGCAAACAATAGGCTTGGTATGAGAGGCTTCAAGCCTGTCTAAACAGACACTGTTGGGCAATAAACTCAATATGAAACCTCAGAGCTTACATATGAATGATCATCATAAAAAGGGCGTGTCCATTACACCATTCACTATGAGACATATAAAGGCAATATGGCTGACCTAGCTTGCATCTGCAATACCATAAAACAGTACATTCTATAGCCAGTATTCAGTTGCAAGCAATCTGACTAATCTAAACTGAAAAGCAAGATTTAGCTAGAAAGATAGGAAAACATGCAATGAGAAAAAAAAAAAAATATATATATATATATATATATATGTATATATGTATATATATATATATATATATATATAAAATGACCTGGCCTGCTTTTTGAGGAATTCCTTACCCCAATCTCAAACTCCTCAATTAAGTCATGGTCTGGGAATCTTGGTTTATTTAATTTAATAATAATAATAATATCTAAAAATTGACTATTTTTCCAAATCGTGGGATATTTCTAATTTGCAACATCAGACAACACTCATCGAGAAATGAGGATGTGTAAAAGTATATAATTAACCATGATTCAACCGGTAACTTATTTGGGATTCATGCAATTACAATTTATATTTACCAAGCATATGGTTATGTGGAATTCCTCCAGGCATTGGTCAGTCTCCCAGATAGGTGTCTTTTTGGGTGTGGTCCTTTTGGTGTGTGTTCTCTCTGATGACTAGGCCCTATTCTGTTATGTCCCGCTATTATCTATAAACCTTCCTTAAAGAGAAATTGTGGCAAAAATCTTAAAATGTAAAACACATACAAATAAGAAGTACAATTTTCCCAGAGTAAAATGAGCCATAAATTACTTTTTTCCTATGTTGCTGTCACTTACAGTAGGGTGTAGAAATGGGACATTACCGACAGATTTTGGACTAGCCCATCTTCTCATAGGGGGGTTCTCAGGGTTTTAGTGAATGGCAGTTGCTCCAACTGCCAAAATAGTGTGCAATGAGCAGGGAAGCTGGCCAGCATCTTTGTTTTAATCATTTTCAGAGAACATCTTTATAAAGAATAAAGGCCATGCTGAAAATCCCCCATGAAGAGATGGACTAGACCAAAACCTGTCAGTAATGTCAGATTTATACTACCTACTGTAAGTGACAGCAACATGGGAGAAAAGTCATTTATGGCTCATTGTACTCTGGGAGAAATGTACTTCTTAGTTGTATGTGTTTTACGCACGGAAATTGTCATTTATATTAGTGTCTGGATTTGCTCCCTTGTCTACTCGCGTACCGATTATTAAGATTGCCGAGTGCAGAAATCTTTATAGTATTAATATCGGCAATGATTGCTGAGTACAAAAGCAATTACAGCATTAATATCGGCAATGATTGCCGAGTACAAAAGCAATTATAGCATTAATATCGGCAATGAAGAAATAGAGATTATCGGATTAATAGCAGTTATGGATAAAGTTTGTGATGATCAATAATACAGGCTATGAGTAATTTCTAGTGCAGTGATAAGGAAATAGTGTTTATGCCGTTGTTTCCTATTAGTAGCGGTATTGATTATGCAATTAGGACGCATCTTTTCATGAGTAGCAGTTAAAAAGCATGTCAAGTACATTTGCCTGTTAAGCTCATTAATAGCGGCTATAAGAAATGTATAGTGCAGTGAGAAAAATCCATCAATTGCAGTTATGAGAGCGCAACTAAAACAATTAATTAAATTAGCGGCTCAACTCGCGTCCATTTTACTCGCGGCGTTTTCTCTCGTACGCATTATGTCCATTTCCAGAACCCAAAGATGAGAATGTAATCGTAGTTAGCTAATCAGAGTATCCAAGCAGCTTGGGACGACCCAAAAGCACTAGGAGAGTGTAGGGGACTAAGAAGGCAAATCATACTAAGCTTAGCTAATCAAGTAAGATTGTACAGCTTAAAGCTTTTATCCCTAAATGTCGGGACATATGGTAATTTGTTGCTAAGCAGCTGTAAAAAAAAAACCTTGATTCACATTATTTCCATTGTATAAGGATCTTACAGCTGCCCACTAATTTTCATTTAAAAGCTTTACTTGTGTTTTTTGACCTTCTGAATATTTTCAACAGAACCAAATAGGACATTCCGTACTGAAAAAATAAAGCATAGAACAACAAAACCATTGCAGAGAGTGATCTTCTACAACATTAAAACTAAGCAAACAAAGCCAATTCAGTCTAGTTACATTCTAGTACACTGAGCTCCAGCTTATCGACAGCTGCAAGGTGCAGTGGTGTAGAGCTTATGAACAATGCACAATGAGACCATTTTATTGAAACCAGAGATTAAAGGATGGCAATGTATGTACCAGAAATGTCTTCAAAATCATACCTGCCATACCTAAGTTATGAGAAAATATGTTTGAATGTTCCATGAAAGTATTTTCACACAAGAAGCACAATTGCAAAAACATGTTTCCAGATAGCCACGAGCATGCTTTAGTGACACTAACAAAAGCTTGGACATTTCAAATATATATATATATATATATTTATATATATATATATATATATATATATATATATATATATATATATATATATATATACATATATAATTTTTTTTAAATTACAGATCTACACAATACACATAGCTGTTCTTATATCAGACAGAAACTGAGAGGAATACGTGGCTTATTACAATCTGTACAGACAGGGCCGGATTTAACATAAGGCACTGTAGGCACGTGTCTACAGGTGCCTGATGATGGAAAGGCGGCTCACTCCCTTCCACAAGCATCTCCCTCCTTCCATATGCAGAGTCCTGATGAGAGTGTAAATGAGAGGTTACTCACCCAGCTCTTGGCATTCCACTGATGAGATCTCCCTTTAGTCAGGGGCACTCCTTGCTACAGAATACTGAGGTTTCTCTAGCTACCTACTTGGGTGCACCTCTAGCTACTTAATACTGAGGGTACTTCTTGCTACCTAATACTAAGGGGCACCTGTAGCTTTCTATGACAGGCAATGGATGGGAGGGAGAAGTGAAAGCTAGGGCAGCCAGCACACTTGCAGTGTGCAAAACAATGGCTACAGCGCACATTGCTACAATAGAATAAAAAGTCCACAGCACTAAAAAGCATTAAAAGTTCATAAAACTTCTATTTTCATCGTATCTTGAGACAATTTGTGACACCCGTGGGTTTTTCATTCAATTAAATGAGCACCACCACCAACCCCTACAACGGGACACTCACCCTTATAAGTAGACCTTCTGTGAGATTGGGCCAAGAAGCACCTGCAGGGTCATTGAAGGCCACCTTTCGCCTGTCACCATCTCATGATGTGTAGATATCCTTCACAGTTGATTCAGCACATAACTGTGAGAATCCGCTCAGCTGCCTGCGCAGGCAGGCAGCCTTTTGACCATTGTTTAGGTTTGCATGCTGCAGGACTCTGGAACAGAGACCTGTCTTTCCATTGCAAGTTCTGGTCTGTTCTCTTGCTGGGGAATTTGCATACATTCGTTATGCAAATCCCCTACCTGCCTTCTTTGATGACTGGCACTATAAGAGCTTTATGTTTCCCAGAAGGCTTTGCTGGTCATTTCCTTTCCATGGTCTGTTCCTGATGGACACTGCTGGAGTGTCAGCCATTGCTATCTAGTATAGTTAATTCCTGGGGGTTGCTTTAGGCTCCATTTCTAGCCCAGTCAGGTTGTATTATCTGTATTGCCTGTTCTGTCTCGTCTTGCCTGTTGCCATTGTCCTGTCCCATCGGTGGTCGACAGGAAATGGTTCTGATCTCTGTTCTTGGAGTATAGCTGGTGCAGCGGTTGCTACCAGCTATCTCTTCTGTTCTGTCTCCTGGGATCGCGCTAGCTACTTTTCGCTAGCGCTGGGGATACTTCTGTTCTGCTACTCTGTACCTGGATCGCGCTAGCCACTTTTCGCTAGTGCTGTGGATCCTATCTCTCGCTTGTCCCTGTTTTTGTGTGTCTGTCTTGTCCGTTACGCTTGCTGGAGGCTCGGTGAGGTAACCGTTAAGCAAGTGCTCGCGTCCTCTGTTTCATGTTTGTCTGTTAATGGTTAGTTAGGCGTGCTTGTCTCTATTGTGCTTATCACGTGGAGATCGCGCATAACCGCGTGCACTGTTGCGAATGAGTGCGGTGTTCACGGTTAGCTAGCGTTTGTTATTTTCCGTATCTCCTTATTGTATTATTTGCTGTGCCTTTGCTACCCTCGTATTCTAGTCTGATCTGCCTTGTGTCACGTCTGGCGATCGCACCTCTCGCGATCGCGTTCCTATTTCATATCTGCTGTTGTGTGTGCGCTGTCGCGGGGTGGCGACTGGATTGGCGCACACACATACAACCTGTCCCTTTGCTCGCTCTCATTCGCAATCGCCTCTCTTGCGATTGCGTTCTGCGCTTCGTACAATTCCTGTCTGGCATTTGTGGAGGTACAGAGGATTGGTTCCTCTGCACTCCTCAGCGCCATCTGCCGACAGGAATTTCCCTCTACAGGTGCGTAGCACCTTTTGCTGGGTGCCTGCAATTACACGCTTGTGGAGGATTTCCGCCGTGTCAGCGCACGCGTTGTGCGCTGATCACGGAGAAAGTTCCACAATCGTTACAATAACACCTCAAAGATAAAAAAATTATTTCTCCATAGCATAAAAACATTCACAATTTTATTAAATGTTAAAAATAGCCACTCACATATTAAGAACTTGGTAATCAAGCATAGAGTTTTCAGGGCTCTCCCCCTCAATGTTGGTCACCTGGCCGATTTAGGGATGCTCCTCCAAAACTTCCACAGCTCTCCACCATCTTAAATCCACTTTAGTCCCTGCTAGTTTCAACAGAATATGTCTCATCAGGGGCCTTAGCTCTAGTTTCCTATGTGCTCATGCAAATGCCATTATTGTAACAAAACATTTGCAGTGTGGTTTGACGGGAGCTTGTAAGTTCAGAGAGAGCGAAGTCTAATGCTGGATCCACACGGTGCATTCGCGCACTCGATTTCTCGCTCGATTCCGTCGATTCGTTTATTTCCAACATGTCCGATTTGGATTTCGATGGATCGTTAGGTCGATTCGCATGCAAAGTATGCCAAATCGACCTAACGATCCATCGAAATCCAAATCGGACATGTTGGAAATAAACGAATCGACGGAATCGAGCGGGAAATCGAGTGCGCGAACGCACCGTGTGGATCCAGCATTAGGTGCCAGGACATCTGTGCCTACATGTTCCTGCGAGGTAATCCGGGCCTGTGTACAGATCTATTACAGCTTATTATAAACTATATCTGATTGAGGAGCCAATTTCGCCCATCTTCTATCACTCTCATGTTTACCTACTGCTGCATCTTCATTACCATATTGGTATTAACCATTGGATAATATACCTTAGAGAAATACAGGATTTTTATTTATTTACTTTATTTGCAATAGACACTATCAGACGCAGGGTGTGGAAATTAGATGCTTTTAAGCAATTCTTACACTCTCTAGTATAACTTTATGAGATACATTTAATTAAATCAACAATAACAACTAGACTGAGCTAACATATGTTATATTTTCTGTTTATTTTTTTGGAAAGAGGAGTCACTGTTGGTTGCATTTGCTTGGAAATCAGATGTTTTAAAATCAAATCACGTATCCTTTACCTAAAGGTATGAGATAATTCATTAGTTCAAGACAAGCAACTAAACTGGCGTAAAATTTTCTATTTTATGGAAAGCACAGACACTATCATCCTCAGTACCTAATAAATGAGATGCTTTAAAAGCAAATCACACACACATCCTACTATAATGGCTTTAGCTGGATAGAACTTATTTTTTAAAGATGTTACTAGCAGCGTAACTTTAAATGAAAACACTATTAGTTTCAGTTCCTTGGAAGTAATGCAACTAGTATAACAGAATGCAGTGCAATGTTCTAGGATTTCAATCTTTATGCTCCAGAACAGTCACCTTTAGTCTCTGTGAGCCGAAATTAAAAATTTTAAAACCAAGTCACACACCCTCTAGTATAATGCTGTGGGATAACCTATCACTTATAATGCATTATGAGTATGCTAAATGAAATATTTTGTACTAAAGGCCACTATCGGCCTTAGTAACTTTGGTAGTGAAACCATTTAAAACTTGAACTGGGGACTGGAAATTCAGTATAAGCAAGTTTTTCGGTTGACATTTTTTTTCTTTTAATCAGTTCCCCTCCAAGGGTTTTTCCCCTTAAAAATCAGAGCAATGTTCACATTTCAGCGTTCCATCCATTGATTCACCTATAACTTTATTACTACTTTGTTTTATGGGAATAATAAGAAAAAAATGACCATTATAGTTTTAAAATAAAACATTCTACTGTGAATAAAACCCACACATTTTATTTGCCCATTTGTCCCAGTTATTGCAACGTTTAAAATATTTATCTAGTACAATGTATGGTGCCAATATTTTATTTGCAAATAAAGGTGCGTTTTTTTTTTCAGTTTTGTGTCCATCACTAATTACAAACCCATAATTTCAAAATAACAGTAATATACCCTCTTGCCATACAAATTAAAAAGTATAGTCCCTAAGGTAACTATTTATGTATTTTTTTTTCATTGTCATTTGTTTTAAGCAAAACATTTATTTGGGTACTATGGGAGAGTCTGGAGGGAAGGCGTTAATTTTAAATGTAAGACTGGGTCTTTTTATTAAAATTAATAAATGTAGGTGTAATTTTACTATTTGGCTACAAGATGTCCTCATGCATTTTTTTATTTTTTCTGTACTATAAGTACATGAATAGGAAGCAATGCGTGGCTGTGTTACTTTGGAAGTGCATTCTTCCTTCATATCACCTCTAGCTGGATTCCCATTCAGTCATCTCCCCTCTAATGATTGGAGGTGAGAATGAGAACGGGAGCAAGCGGGAGTGCGCAGTGGCAAGGGATGAGTATCTACCTCAATGTGAGGTAAAGTGGTGTGTTGCAGGGAAGTAGATACTTGTCCCGGGGGAGGGGAAGTGGTTAATCAACAGTGGATGCTATATTGGCCTAAGTAACTTGGAAACAACAAACTCTGAATCCCTAAATCAGACACCACCCAAATATAAAGCATTACAAATAGGTCATTATAAATATTGAATGTGCATAATTATGTGCTGAAGGAAGAATCCAAGTGTGCCTCCACCACTGCTCACAAAAATCTGCCACTTACCTCAACATAAGACTCCGATTATATCAGAATGATATGTAATATGCTGGGAATTAATCAATAGCATCATGAACTGGCCTGGAATAAGAAATGTTCTTGCTTTTAAAAATAGGTCAGTACATCATAACTTAAAGAGACTCTGTAACAAAAATTGCATCCTGTTTTTTATCATCCTACAAGTTCCAAAAGCTATTCTAATGTGCTCTGGCTTACTGCAGCACTTTCTACTATCACTATCTCTGTAATAAATCAACTTATCTCTCTCTTGTCAGACTTGTCAGCCTGTGTCTGGAAGGCTGCCAAGTTCTTCAGTGTTGTGGTTCTGCTATGAACTCCCCTTCCAGGCCCCTCTATGCACACTGCCTGTGTGTTATTTAGATTAGAGCAGCTTCTCTCTTCTCTCGTATCTTTTACAAGCTGGATAAATCGTCCTCTGAGCTGGCTGGGCTTTCACATAGTGAGGAATTACAGACAAGGGCAAAGCTGTTTGCAGGAAGAAAAGAGCAGCCTGAAATTTCAGTGCATGAGAGATGCAGGGGGAAAGAAACACACAAATGATCTCTTGAGATTCAAAAGGAAGGCTGTATACAGCCTGCTTGTGTATGGATGTATTTTATATGTGTGGACATACTGTACATCAACCTACTTCCTGTTTTGGTGGCCATTTTGTTTGTTTATAAACAAACTTTTTAAAACTGTTTTTAACCACTTTTAATGCGGCGGGGAGCGGCGAAATTGTGACAGAGGGTAATAGGAGATGTCCCTTAACGCACTGGTATGTTTACTTTTGTGTGATTTTAACAATACAGATTCTCTTTAAAGAGGACCTGATCTAAGAACTTCCTCTCTGCTCTAAAGATACACAACAGCATAATAACCTTTAACCATTTAAGCCGCAATGGACGTGAGTCTCATGTCCGCAGCTGCTGCTGCTACAGCCGCAGGGAGGTGAGACTCATGTCCGCAGCTGCTGCTGCTACAGCCGCAGAGAGGTGACACTCATGTCTGTGCACTTTGCTGGGGTGCGTGGAAGTGCTTGATCGTGATGGTCACTGCGACAGGGGGGATTGGTGGCAGGGGGTAGAAATCCCCTGAGCCAACCCATGCTTGTGCACAGAGATTGATCACTTTGTTTAAAAACAGTGATCATTCTCATTAGATGTAACTGACATGCTTTGATCATGCCGCTGCTCAATTAGAGGGGAGAGGAATGAATGGGAATGCAGTTCCCATTCATAAATCTAGTTGCTATCCTGACAAATACAGTGCAGGGGCCCTGGGGGACACAGTAAAGTTGAAGGAGGAGATCTTGGGGAAACAGCAACTGGCTCAGGTGCCTTGGGGTCAATATGCTGGGGGTGGGAGAAAGGTCTGCAGGTTAATTTTGCCCTAGGGCCCCATTGTGGCTTCAACCAGCCCTGCACCCAGGGGGTCTAGTGGCAGCACAGCGGAGGCACAGAGGTATGCCGCTGTACTGCCTCAAACCATCTTTTTGCAATCCGTTTCTCAAAGCCTTTTCTGCAATACATTTCAAAAGCCTTTTCTGTCTCAGGCTGGGTCCACACTAGAGCCGTTCCAAATCGGATTCGTGACAAACGGATCCGTTTTTCTGAAAAACGGGTCCGTTTTACACGGATCTGAACTGGATGGCAGGCACGTTTCAGTCCGTGTACGCATCAATCGCTGTTGCTGAGGATTCGATTCCTATTGGTCTGTTCCAGCTCAATGGAGAATCCCTGTGCTTCCTGTCAGCCTCCAGGCTGTTTAGAAGGACCAGCGGTGATGAGCGGTAGGACATGTGAGTATACATCACGGCGGCGGCGTGGATGCAACAAAAACAGGCGACGCGGATGTGGTGACTAGGCTAGTGAGAGCGGACAGTGTCCGTTCTCATTGGCTTGCATTGGACACATTTTCTCATCCAGCCCAGGAAAAAGTGTCAAGTCCAGACTCTCCGCAATGTTTTCTTTCTGTGCAACACAGATCCATGTGCGATCCATGTTGCTGCACAAGTGGAAACGGGTCTTAATTTTAACATAGGATTCGCTTCCTGTGTTTTTAAAAACGTATCCTATGGATACGTTTTTTAAAACAAGTGTGAACCAGCTCTCAAAGCTTTATCTGCAATACATTTCAGTTCAGATTCACTTTAAGGCAGATCCTTTTTTTTTTTTTTTTTTTTAGAAATAGCAGTGCATTACACCATGTTAGCAGTAAGTTAAGCAGAAAATTTAGAACCGAGATGATGCTATTTATTAGCTAGCTTGAAACATTAAAAGAATAAGCCTTTGATGTAAAATCTTCAGACTTCTATTCTGGATAAGAGTCTAGAGAAGTTATTACTATATGGAAAGGTTACTCTTATCTTTTGAGTTAGCTAATAAATGGTATCATCCTGATTCTAAACTTTCTGTAGCTTTGAAATGTCATTTCCTGCTAAGATTTTTTTCCCCTGCATAATTAGCATTTCTTTCTTCATTTAAATATGAAATTGAAATTAAATGAAATAAATTAAATGTGAGCATCACTCCTGTGAACTAAATTACTTTTATGTAAAGCCACCTAATTACCATTGCAATCAAACTGTTGTGTTTTCTCTTGCGCTCATTTTTCTAATTAAGGAGTGATTCTATAAATATAATTATTCTGGGCAGGAAATTATATTATAACTGGTAATATCTTACTATAATCTTGTGTAACTGTCAAGTGATGTATTACCCATTTATTCTTGAGTAATAGCCAGAAAAGGTATTGCAAACTAAATATGCATTTATTTATGCTTTAGAAAGATGAAAGAATCTGTTGACAAATAAGGTGGTTACTTCTCCACTTAGTTCATCTTGGTGCATTAGTAATACAGTAAAACCCCCATTATCCAGATCTCAGTTACTCAGAAGTCTCAAGGAACCAGAAAAAAAATGCTGGTCTTGCAGGATACATAAATCTACTTTACATTTCTTTATACAGTAATACATTGTTACATTAAGTTAAAGGAATACTATAGATACCCAAGTGTTCTAAAATGACAATGTACAAATAATGTCTAAGTAGCTGAGTAAACATTTTCCTACTTTTCATGTTAAATATCAGAGGCAAAAGCTGTAATTTATTAAGGGTAGGATTTAGCTATATTGGGACAAATCAATTGCAGACGGGGTGTCTGCTTCAATGCACAGCCAGAGTTTCATATCAGACTACAGAAAGCGAATATCAAACATATCAAACTCTGAAAGCAAAAACAATATGAAAAGCTGTGACAATTCGTTACATTTCCTCTGCTCTCTTCAGACACTTCAGTCAGAAACAGAGCTCCCAACAGCTGCAGCTCCTGTGTCCTGTCTCTCTCTGTCACACACACAGCTACACATAGAGTTAACTGATCAAGTGTGAGGGGAATGGCTCAGTCAGCCGTCAGTTTTGGCATCAGTAAACTTTGAATGTATTTTGCTAACAGTAAACAAAGAAGTTGTTACTAAAATGTATACACCAGTAATTAGCAGCACTTCCCAAACAATTCCTGTGTCAATTGAAAAAAATATGTGAATCGATAGTATTCCTTTAACCTCTTTCCCCCCGCATCATGCCGAAGGGCGTGGCCGTGGCAGCAGCCCCAGGACTGCCTAACGCCAATTGGCGTAAAGTCCTGGGGCCAGCTAATGCAGGAGATCGCGTGCACACTGCACGTGCATCTCCTGCTTGGGGGGCGGAGCTCCGCCCCGCCTTCAGTCTCCGAGCGGCTATTGCCGCTCGGGAGACTGTTAGACGGCGTGATCGCCGTCTATTTCTATGTACAGTGCTGCGATCATCAGCAGCGCTGTACTGGGGACAGCCGTGTGACACGGCTGTCCCCCTGGGGGACAAGAGAGCGATCGGCTCTCATAGGCAGAAGCCTATGACAGCTGATCGCTGCAATTGGCTGGCTGTGGGGAGAGAGGGAGGGAGGGAGGGGAGATAGTTAAAGAAACAGGGTTTAAAAAAAAAAACGGACATAAATATTTATAAAAAAATTAATAAACATGGGGGAGCGATCAGACCCCACCAACAGAGAGCTCTGTTGGTGGGGAGAAAGGGGGGGGGGTCACTTGTGTGCTGTATTGTGCGGCCCTGCAGCTTGGCCTTAAAGCTGCAGTGGCCAATTTTACAAACAATGGCCTGGTCACTTGGGGGGTTTAGCCCTGCAGTCCTCAAGAGGTTAAGTCTGCCCTTTCTCCTAATTTTGTTATTAATTACTACTCAATATTAATACAGAGTTTATGGTAAGTATACAGTGTGGAGTATAATACTGTTTTTTAACTAGTCCTATTTTTAACATTGACTCTTAAGCAACCAGAAATGACACTTATCCGGCATCAGCCAATCCCCGTTGGTGCCGGATAATAGGGGTTTTACTGTAGTTGCTTCTCTGCTTTGAGGTGATGAAGAATAGTGATGAAGACCATACCCGTCCGTCCAGCATCTGATTTTGGCAAATAAACTTCAGGGTGATTATTACGCTCTGCCTTAGGCAATATTATGATGAATAGCTGAAGTATAAATTCCTAGTTCAAGTAAGCATGTTAGTTTTGGAGTTTAGTTAGTTAGGTAAGTTTTGTGTAGTAGGAATACTGCCATTGTAGGTTTAGCTCCAGGATTAGGTTAGTTTTAAGTTTAAAATTAGACCTAGGAATTGTTATTAGGTCTGGTTTGTGCTACAAAAATACAGATAGTGTTAACATTTAAAGGTACTTGCTTCTGAATAATACTTAGTTAAAAATCCTATAACACAATTACATGGTAGAAAATGTCAATGCATTTCAGGAATAGGGATTGATTCAGAAGATAAAATAGGGGGTTAGGTTTTCCCACGACTTTTGCTTTCATTAAGGACCTGGGCCAGATCTGTAAAAAGGCCTAGTATTTGGAAAATAGGGGACAATGGTTGGATTATTCCTCCCCACCCCTCTTTCTTGCAGAGCTAGAAGTGGTTGTCCATAGCTATGTGTCCCCACCAGTGCTGTCATCCACTTCCTCAGTAACCTGTGTCTGCTTTTCTCTCTGCCCTTCACACCTCCCCTCAGCATCATGATCAGAAGGAGAGGCAGAGAATGGAGCGGGCATAAACAACCTGAGGAGGAGGAAAACAGCACTGGAGGGGAAAGGTAACTTTGGAACAGTTTATTTGTTGCTACCTCTGCACAGGAGTGAGAGAGTGCACCAACAGGACAGAACATTAACATGGGGAGAGGATGCGGAAATTAGGGACCAAACTCTGCTTGAGTGGAAACAAGCTAAGTGATCACTGTGTGCACAAGGATGAAGTTAGTTAAACGTTTTTAAATGTGATAGTGGAGAAGGGGGGGGGGGTGTAATCACAGTCTAGATTCGAAACTTATGCCCCATCTGGCTGGGCTGGCCAAACATGCCCCGCTGTAAAGTTGGGTATCCTCGCTTGTTTACAATCTGGGCAGAGCTCTCTCCCCTCAATGGGTGACATACTCTGCGAATAGCATTGGATTTCCTAGTTAATGCACTGTGCATCTACCTGGTAACTGGTGTGGAGTGCAAATACAGAGGTGACGTCATACACCCCAGCTCGGGATGCAGACATACTTTCTCTCTTGGCCTGGCGTGTAAAGTGGGCCTGGGCATTGGAGATGGAGATTGGCTTGGCATTTTAAAACATCACGCTGTCAGGAATGGTGGCGAGCTTTCACCCCGCCATGGAGCATAGTCTATGAAAAAGTGTTAGCATCTCAATGACAAAAGATGTTCCCAAATGTCCTGATTGGACCTTTGCCCCCCTCATGCCCTGAGGCAAAATGCGTACCTTAGGTCGTAAGGAATGTACTCTCTGCAATCTTTCAATTAAGAGTACCTCCTCACTTACCCATCTAGCATGAGGATAAGTGCTTGAATATGGACTGTGTGGTATTGTCTCGTATTGTGACCCATGTAGTGAGGATGATGTTCCCTGTGTTGGCTCTCCCTTCCTCGGGACCACTCTCCCCACCCTCTTTAACACCTGAAAATGTGGCTGGATCTCGATTTTTACTTTTCGTTCCGAGAACAAAAACTCTTCTGCTTTCCAGCCTTAATGTGTGTAGAGGTGTCTCAGAGGCACCCTCTGTTGGTTGCTCCAGAGTGTGATATTGTTCCCTGCTCCTCTCCTGTAGGAGAAGTGACGCTTACTGCTCGTTCCTCTCCAGGCTAGAACCATCTTACTCCAGAGAACCAAGACAAGGTAATCCTGAACAACACACTCCACCTCTTGCATGTACCCATTGTACTGCAATGTACCTTTTAACAAAACTTATATCGGTGCATTGGTTCCGGGAGTGTGACATTCCAGAGCAGATTTAAGCTGCCGTTCACATCACACTTCCAGCACACCTGACCCTTCATACCTTTCACCAACATTGTGCCATGAAATTTGTTTCCACCTGGCACGGGTGATCTTTTCCTCCTTCCTGGTTCGGTCCAGTCGGGCCAATCAGAGGGAAGTGCAAAAGGATCAGCATCTTTTTCTCCAAACATTAACATGCTTGGGCCTTGTGTTCTCATTAACCCCTTATTGTTCATGAGAATGTCCTCTCCTAGATCTCCTAGGACAAACTGGCAGCCTAGGATCACCATCAGCACGGTACTCTTCATTATGAGAGCACCCCCTTGGGAAAGAAAAACATTAGCAATTTGCATTATGCTTTGCTCAGTCAGTTTTTGTAGTCTCTTTCCGATCTCAGAAATCTCGCTGTTCTCCAAACCAGGATTGGCCTCAGGAAACTGTCTCTTATCCGACTGACATGTCTGTCTCTGTTGCCGGCATCTCATCGATTCCATATTGCCAAACTCCTGAAATCGAAATACAAACAAATCAATTCTTATTAATATGCAGTAGAAAGAAAACAGCGCTGGGCACCAAAACTAATGCTTGCTAGTTTATTCCAGGATCATACAGACATTCAAAGCATGGGGGTAACCAAAGGCCTAACAGCCGTTTCGCGGGATAAAAGTTGCCCGCTTCCTCAGAGACCAAAAGAACAATGCAGATTGTCCCCTTAAATACACAAAAAGGTACGTATTCACTCACCAAACCGCAGTACACCGTCAGTCCGGGCGCCCAGCGCGCGGGTACATGGCCACGCCCCTTCCGGGAGCTTCAGGGCTCACTGAGCCAATCAGAGGCCAGGGCTTTTGCCCAATCATCCTGCGCAATCTGGGTCACATGGGTCCATCTGCGGATGGGAGGTGATGTAACAGGAGGCGGAGACGGTCGCCTGGATACTCCTCTGTGTTGATAAACACAGAAGTCCTCAAGTGTCCAGCGTACAGCATCGGGGGTTTGCCGAGCTGTCATCTCCAATCCTATTTAAGACAGGGGACTCTCTGCAAGAAAAAGAAACAGAAAACACGTATAAACATTCATAAATATTAAAAGCAATGTCAAAATCAATGACAAGTATAAACATTGAGATCAAATCGTTACTTAGAATTTAAAACCAGCTTAAAGAGGCACTCCTCGTCAATACAGTTACAGACATCACATGAAGTTGTGGTTAATACTTCTCCAGAAAGCAGTATAATTTGTTTCTTTCATTCAGGCCCAATCTACCACAGGCTTTTGATCTAGAGATCAATTTGGCTTCCTCCTGCCTTAGCAATTTCTCACGATCTCCACCCCTATGTGGCAATTCCACTACCTTTAGACCCAGAAACCTCAAACGACCACTTACACCCCCATGATCCTCCCACATGTGGGCAATCAGTCGTGCAGCCCCCTTTTTGGTTTTTAACGAATTTACATGTTCCTGGAATCTAGTACAAAGTTGTCTCGTTGTCATCCCTACATAAAAACGATTGCAAGGGCAGAGGATGGCATATACCACAAAGATTGACCGGCAATGGATAAAATCCTTGATTTTGAATCTTTCACCTCCCAGGACTACCTCTTTGCCTGGTATAAAATTGGTGCAGTGGTTACAATTCCCACACTTAAAATTGCCTGTGGGTCGAGATCCTGTGAGCCAATCAACCTGCCTCTGCTCCCGCAATTCACTACTAATTAGCAGATCGCCAATTGTCCGAGCCTTACGAAATGTTACCAGGGGTTTCTCCTGGATCAATGGACTCGGACAATTGGCGATCTGCTAATTAGTAGTGAATTGCGGGAGCAGAGGCAGGTTGATTGACTCACAGGATCTCGACCCACAGGCAATTTTAAGTGTGGGAATTGTAACCACTGCACCAATTTTATACCAGGCAAAGAGGTAGTCCTGGGAGGTGAAAGATTCAAAATCAAGAATTTTATCCATTGCCGGTCAATCTTTGTGGTATATGCCATCCTCTGCCCTTGCAATCGTTTTTATGTAGGGATGACAACGAGACAACTTTGTACTAGATTCCAGGAACATGTAAATTCGTTAAAAACCAAAAAGGGGGCTGCACGACTGATTGCCCACATGTGGGAGGATCATGGGGGTGTAAGTGGTCGTTTGAGGTTTCTGGGTCTAAAGGTAGTGGAATTGCCACATAGGGGTGGAGATCGTGAGAAATTGCTAAGGCAGGAGGAAGCCAAATTGATCTCTAGATCAAAAGCCTGTGGTAGATTGGGCCTGAATGAAAGAAGCGAATTATACTGCTTTCTGGAGAAGTATTAACCACAACTTCATGTGATGTCTGTAACTGTATTGACGAGGAGTGCCTCTTTAGGGCTGGTTCAGATGGACGTTTGGAGGCGTTGCGTTCGTTGGCGTCGCGTTTAGATGCGTTCACGTTTTTTCTTCCCCTAGAGGGACATTAGCCGTCGCGGTTAACCTCCCCTGAAAGCTACATGTAGCTTCCAGGGGCTCCTTGAACGCCAGGGAAAATCGGGACCCAAACGCCGCGTTTGTGTAAACGCGCTTGAAAGCTTGGTACAAACGCTCCCATTCACTTGAATTGGAGCGTTTAACACCAAGCCCTGAACGCTGGCTGTAAACGCTCTGCAAACGTCCGTCTGAACCAGCCCTAAAGCTGGTTTTAAATTCTAAGTAACGATTTGATCTCAATGTTTATACTTGTCATTGATTTTGACATTGCTTTAAATAATTATGAATGTTTATACGTGTTTTCTGTTTCTTTTTCTTGCAGAGAGTCCCCTGTCTTAAATAGGATTGGAGATGACAGCTCGGCAAACCCCCGATGCTGTACGCTGGACACTTGAGGACTTCTGTGTTTATCAACACAGAGGAGTATCCAGGCGACCGTCTCCGCCTCCTGTTACATCACCTCCCATCCGCAGATGGACCCATGTGACCCAGATTGCGCAGGATGATTGGGCGAAAGCCCTGGCCTCTGATTGGCTCAGTGAGCCCTGAAGCTCCCGGAAGGGGCGTGGCCATGTACCCGCGCGCTGGGCGCCCGGACTGACGGTGTACTGCGGTTTGGTGAGTGAATACGTACCTTTTTGTGTATTTAAGGGGACAATCTGCATTGTTCTTTTGGTCTCTGAGGAAGCGGGCAACTTTTATCCCACGAAACGGCTGTTAGGCCTTTTGTTACCCCCATGCTTTGAATGTCTGTATGATCCTGGAATAAACTAGCAAGCATTAGTTTTGGTGCCCAGCGCTGTTTTCTTTCTACTGCATACGAATCACTACAGCTGAGAGCACATCACTGCTGAGCCCTTCCGGATCACCTTGCAGTTAGCCACATCGAGTGCCAGCTCTCTTTCTTTGTACTCCTTTGTGGTTCAATTCTTATTAATGATTTGGGTTTCACTCTACGGGCTTGTACTCTGTACACCTTACTTTGATCAATATATACCATATTCAACCTCGTTTCTTTATAGTTCTCATGAACTCTGTTTTCTCTTTTTGGTAGACTGGAGCTAAACTCCTCTCCACTACCTAATGTACAATGTCATAAGTACTTACCTTTTTAAAATATGCTGCCGCGGACTTCACCTCTGGAAGCTCTCACCTCATTGAAATAACTAAGGCCTTACATTCTAACATTCGGCACTTTGCACTTGGCACTTGGCACGTGGCACTTTGCACGAGGCACACACACAGACACATAGCAGCTGCAGTAGCCCTGCTGCACACACTCTGACTGTCACACAATGCAATCAAGCTAATTAACAATACAACAATAGTGTAGTGATAGTGAAGGGGTTAATCACTGAACAGCTTTAGGTTTATCACTGTGTACAGCACTTGCTAGGCCAGCAGCACTGGAGCATGTCTTTCAGTGAGCATTCACAAGCAAGGACAAGATTTCTCATCATGGCAGTCCTCCTTATTATACAGGGGGGCCTGGCCAGGGTTCCTTTCTGTGATTGGGTGCCAGGGCTTAGGCTGGGAGCCCTCTGATTGGCTCAATGAGGTCAGGTGGGGCTGGCCAGGGTTCCCCTCTGTGATTGGTTGCTAGGGCTTTTGCTGGGAACCCTGTGGCTCAATGACATCCTGGACATCATCTACTTAGTTACAGTATCTCAATAGTCGGATATCCGCCGGATATCCACGGATACCCGGATTGCTAGCCAACTATCCGCAGATAGCTATCCGGATTTGGGCCCAGGTATCTGGAATCCGAATCCGTTCGTATAGCTGAAAAAGGTTTGATGTCCGGGTTACCCGGATATCCGGAATCTGGATCAGCCCTGGAGCAGCCCTGTAAGGGAACACCAAGGTGAGCATTTTAATGATGGAACTGTAATGGTAGGGTAACTAGGGGAAGGGGGTGGCTAGAACAAGGGGGACAAATATTATGTATTGATGGAAGGGAACTGTGCCCACCAGTCGGTAAGGGAGAAGTTGCAGAACCAGATATGCAGTACTAACATTGAAGCACTGTGCTGGGGGTTGGCTCAGAAGGAAGTTTTCCACTCCCGCAGAAGCGGCAAGCTCATGGTGTGCAGTTTATGCTTTTGCATTGCTTGCCTCACTTTGACTGCTAACCACACATTTTTCAGATTACTATCGTTTTGTCAGAAGATGGCATCTTAAAAAACAACCAGACAGCAGAACTCCTGCTAAGACAAAAAGTAGCATCTGGTTCCAGCTGTTCTTGTGCAATTGCTCTGTCAGAAGATGATGTATGAGTGTGAATGAAAACTGATGGCTGCTGCATTTTATCAGTTATCTTGCTTCCTTTCCCAGGATGTTGGGCTGTTTTACACCCCTGTCTTCATCACCTCTATGCCTGTGGTTCTTCGGCTCCTGGTTTTCATAACATTTTGGATCGAACATTTATCACTTTCTTCTCTTCTGCATGAGTAATCTCCAGCCGGTGGCTCCTCTATTTCTGTGTGCCTTTACACCTCCTCCTCAGATAAGACATAAGTAGGGCTATCAACACACATAAAGCCTTTTTATTCGTCTTCCTTTTTTGGATGGAAATTAAGCATTGGGCAATATCACAGGGAATTTCTTGGCCCTCTCCCTCCCATTATTTTGATTTCTTCCTCAATAGCATAAACATGTTATCCTGAAACAATTCTTGATATTCCTCATAATTATTAGCTGCTTCAAAGTGTCTAGGGGAATTTGTGAAAGGAGGACAAACAGAGCACTTGTTGTTAAGGGACCACTAAGTAAAAAAAGCATTCCCTAAGTCTAACTGCCAAAATAGTGTGCAAATGAGTAGGGAGGCTGGCTGGTATCCTACTATTTTGGCAGTTAAATGGCTGTTTAGAAGTGATTTTGAAAATAAAGAAAACCCTGAGAATCCCCCAAGAGGAGATGTACTAGTCGAACACCTGTTGGTTCTGTCAGATTTTAAAGGGACTCTGAGCAGTGCAGTAACTATGGAAAGATGCATACTATTTTGAAACTCTCTTTCTCCTGTTTCCAATGATATATAAACCGCCACCCTACGCCTTTTAGTTTTTATTATTTTCTAAATCACTGCCGCCATCTTGGATTCTTTATTCAGCATTGTATTATGCAGGTCGACACTTTCCCCAGTGTCGGCAGCTCCATTCAGTGCAATGCAATGAAATACAAGGAACCCAGGGGGATATAATTACAAACATCATGCCGGTAGGTGTGAGGATATAATTAATTAGTTGTGGGTATGCTTAAAGGCATACCCACAGGCACTGCTCGGAGTCCCTTTAACTTCTTACTTTTTCACTGTAGTGGTCCTCAGGGATGCTCGGATGTGCCTCATCCACGAATTCGGCAATCCGCGTGGTTGCAAAAAAAAATCCGCATTCGGCCCCGCCGCATGCGGATTTTCGTTCGCGTCCACGCAACCACGCGGATTTTCTGCCGTGAATGGCGTAATCACGCGTGGATTCCCGCCCGGAGGCGGATTTTCTTTTAACGTTAATAACAAAGCCCCCATACATGCTACAATCCCCCAAATTGCATGGATTATCGAGGTGATAAGGGGCAACATAACTTCAACATAAAAAATTCCCCCTAAATTTTTTTTTCTAGAGAAAATGGATTTTAAAGTGAAATCAACACTTTAAATGGGGCTATTAATTGGTAATAAGTGGTTTTAAAAAGGGATATACGCGTTAAGCAGTCAAAGAGGTGAAGGCGAGTTCCAATGGCACTTGGCGGCGAAGGTACCGCTGGAGGAGGATGAGTGGCTGACGCCAAAAAGGCCCCAGAGAGGTTTTTGTAATTTTTGTTTTGGTTTTTTTGCAGCAATTAGCAATGACATTGTAGCAGAGTTGTCAGTGGACACGGGCAGTGTGAACGCAGAGTGCAGTGGTGGTAGCGACTGAGTCAGGAGAAGGACTATGCGGGCGGTCAGTTCAGCAGCACAGAAGGACCACGGCAACATACTGGTAGTAGTAGTAGCAGCACAGCGTCATAGTGCTGGCCAAAAAATTAAATGCACCCGGTGACCCGGGCAGTGTGAACGCAGACAGAGTACATTGGTGGAAGCGAGTGAGTCAGGAGGAGGAGGACAATACCGGCGGTCAATTCAGCAGCACAGAAGGACCATGGCAACATACTGGTGCTAGTAGTAGCAGCACAGCGTCATAGTGCTGGCCAAAAAATTAAATGCACCCAGTGACCCGGGCAGTGTGAACGCAGAGTGTAGTAGCGACTGAGTCAGGAGGACAAAGCGGGCGGTCAGTTCAGCAGCTCAGAAGGAGGACCATGACAACTTACTGGTAGTAGTACCATAACACCAAAAAATTAACCAAGGTAGGCACTAGGCAGGTAGTAACTGTCTTTATAAAGGCAGGCATAGTTAACAACAGCACATGCAGCAGCCACTTCATGTCCCCCTGTGTCCGACAATAGGGGCCAGGAACTCACCTTCCACCCAAGCCTGGTTGATTTTCAGGAAGGTGAGTTTGTCCACAGAGGCGTGGGAGAGCCGAGAGCACTTCTCTGTGACCACGCCACCGGCCGCACTAAAGCATCTCTCTGAGAGGACACTGGAAGGAGGGCAGGATAGGAGTTCCAGGGCGTACTGGGAAAGCTCGCTCCAGATGTCCAGTCTCTTGACCCAGTACTCCAAGGGGTCCACGGGGCTGTCGGTGTCAATGAGCCCGCTGGATGACCCCATATAGTCAGACACCATGGTGGTCAGTCGTTGCTTGTGCTGGTTGGTGGTGGATGCTGTGGCGGGCACCTCTGTTCTGGGCTGCTGCACTGCATACAGGCTCTTGCTTAGGCTCTTCAGGTCTCCGGGGCGCCAGTTGCAGCTGCTGCTGCTGCTGGTGGTTGTTGTTGTGCTGCTAGTGGCAATGGCAGGCACCTCTTGCTGGCTTGGGAGAGCAGTTACAGTGGGGGTGGAAGGCTGGGGGAATGCTTCCAGTAGTCTGCGCACAAGGGCCTCCTTCAACTCCCTTGTGCGTTGCTCGGTGGTGGATGGCGTCATTAAGTCTCCCAGCTTCCCTTTCAGACGGGGATCAAGCATCAAGGTAATCCAGATGTCCTCCCTTGAACGCATCTGGATCACCCGGGGGTCTCTGCGAAGGCAGCGCAACATGTGCACAGCCATGGGAAACAAGTGGGCCCTGCCAGCAAGATCTTCCTCGTCCTCGCCATTGTCCCATAATGCATGCCTGTCCTCTTCCTGTGCCATGTCGTTGTCCTCCTCAAACCGCCATCCACGTACAACGCCTGCTGCACTCTGCTCCTCCTCCTCCTCCTCATTCAGGTTAGGGACCTCCAACTCTTCCAAAACCTGCTGTGAGCCCTCCTCTGAGCTGGACTGTGCTGCCATCTGCTCCTGTTCTTCCAACTGCCTCAGGGCTTCATCCCCACGCTCAATTAAATTGTCCATTGCCTGCTCCAGTAGACAAACCAAGGGCACCCACTGGCACACAGAGGCCCGCTCCTCACTGACCATCTTGGTTGCCTCCAGGAAGGGACTCAGCACCAGGCATACTTGCTGCATCAGTGTCCACTGAGTGGCAGTAATCATGGGGACTTGCTGGTTGCTGGGGACACTTGGGTCTAGCATGTAGGCCCTAAGAGCCAGCCTGTGCTGACACAGCCGCTCCAACATGGCCAGAGTCGAATTCCAGCAAACTGGCATGTCGATGATCATCCGGTGTTGTGGCCTTCCATACTGCTGCTGTAAGGTGGACAAGAGTGCAGAGGCAGTGGCTGACAGGCGGAAAAAGCGTACCACCGCCCGGGCATCCTGCAGCAGCTCGCTCATCCCCTGGTAGGTGCGCAAGAAGCACTGCACCACAAGATTGAGCACGTGGGCCAAGCAGGGGATGTGCTGGAGGTTTCCCTGCTGCACTGCTGCCACCAGGTTGGCCCCGTTATCGGCTGCCACATACCCCACTTCCAGGCCTCTGGGGGTCAGCCACCTCCGCTCCTGCTTCCTGAGGGCGGCCAGGACGTTGGTGGCCGTAAGCCTCTCCTTCCCCAGGGTCACCAATTTTAAAAGGGCTTGGCAGTGCCGAGGCTTGGCGCTGCTGCTGCCGAGGCGGGCTTGCTTTCCGGGTGCAGAGGGAGTGTCGTGACAGGACCCTTCTGCATCCCCCCTGATCCCGCGTGGTGGCACCACTAGCTGGGCTGATGCGCTCTTGTCCTCCCTCCCTTCCATCAGTGTCACCCAGTGGGCCGTAAAGGACAGGTAGCGACCTGTCCCAAATCTGCTACTCCACGAGTCTATGGTCACGTGGACCCGCTTGCCCACAGAGTAGTCCAGGGAACGGGCCACGTTTTCCACCGCAAACTTGTGGAGTACTGGGATCGCGCTCCTACTGAAATAGTGGCGACTGGGGACTTGCCACTCGGGGATGCCAAATTGGAGCAGCGTCCGCATGGCGCTCCCCTCCTGCACCAGGGAGTAGGGAAGCAGCTGTGATGCCATGGCCCGGGCCAGCAAGCCATTTAGTTTGCGGATCCGCCTGTGGCTTGGAGGCAGAGGCTTGGTCAGACCCTGAAAGGTGTCGCTCAGCAGGGTCTGACGACGCTGGGATGCAAGGGAGACAGAGGAGAGAGACGAACACTGGCTGCCAGCCTCAATGTCTGTGTCCTGAGTCGCCGAGGTGGAAGAGCGCTTGCGTGCTACTACTGCTGCTGCTGTGGGGGATTCACGACCCTGAGGGAGGGATGATGCTGCTGCGCTGGTGGGCCTTCTGCTCTCAGGAACGCCTGCCAGCAGTGCCTGCTTCCTCTTAAACTCCGCATACTCGCGGCAGTGGCGGCTTCTCAGGTGGCCCTGGAGGGATGAGGTACCCATCTTGCTCAGACTTTTCCCACGGCTCAATCTTTTGCTGCATAACCTGCACACCGCATACCTTTTGTCATCAGTACATTCCTCAAAGCAATCCCACACTGGTGACTTTAATTTACTGCGGCCCCCACTAGCAGAGGGTGCAGTGGAACAATGTGTGGTAGTAGTTGCCGGGGGTTGCATGGTGGTGGTGCCGGCTGAAGCAGTGTCCTGTCTACTTCCTCCACGCCCACTGCTGCCGATGCCCCTGCCCCTGCCTGACATATGGTGATATCCTTGCCTAGGCCGAGGTGACTCGTCATCCTGCTCTGCCTCTGACCATTCTTCCACGGACTCAGCAGGCTGCACATAGTTAGGGTCCACAACGTCGTCATCATCAGCAGCATCTTCATAATCCAGCTCTTCCCCTGACTCCACCGCCTCCTCTTCTGTCCCTACATCCCCAGACACAGACCCCTCTTCTTCATCACCAGAACTCAACAACGCTTGTGATTGTGGCCCGATCTCAATCTCTGCCACATCAGTCCCCAGTAAGTCCTGAGCTTCTTGCATCAGCAGGTTCCCAGAAGCTGGACTGAGGGACAGAACGCTGTCATCCTGGGAGGGCTGCTGACCAGTGGGTGCTGGGGTGGATGTCACAACAAGCGTGGGACGTTGGCTGCTGCTGCTGCTTGGAGTGGTGCTCACAGTAGAGGTCTGGGAGGAAGTCATGATGTCCATGAGTACGTCAGGTTCCATTTGCTCAACCACCACACGGGGACCAGAAACTTTAAAATATTTGGACAATGGCGTCCGCTGACTCGGCCCAGGCTTTGCTGCCCCCCTTTCTGCTGCATCACGACCACGTACAGCTGTGCGTCCTCTCCCTGGATGTGGAGCAGTCCCAGAAGTGGCTGAGGCAATTGAACTCCCTTTCCTCTCACCCCGCGAAACCCTGCCAGACATGTTGCTAGTAATGAATCACTGGATGCAGTGGGCACAGTACAAGGTCACTGAAGGATGCAGTGGGCACAGCAGTGGGCACTGGATATACAACTAGGTCACTGAAGGATGCAGTGGGCACAGTACAAGGTCACTGAAGGATGCAGTGAGCACAGCAGTGGGCACTGGATATACAACTAGGTCACTGAAGGATGCAGTGGGCACAGTACAAGGTCACTGAAGGATGCAGTGGGCACAGTACAAGGTCACTGAAGGCTGCAGTGGGCACAGCAGTGGGCACTGGATATACACCTAGGTCACTGAAGGATGCAGTGGGCACAGTACAAGGTCACTGAAGGATGCAGTGGGCACAGCAGTGGGCACTGGATATACAACTAGGTCACTGAAGGATGCAGTGGGCACAGTACAAGGTCACTGAAGGATGCAGTGGGCACAGCAGTGGGCACTGGATATACAACTAGGTCACTGAAGGATGCAGTGGGCACAGTACAAGGTCACTGAAGGATGCAGTGGGCACAGTACAAGGTCACTGAAGGATGCAGTGGGCACAGCAGTGGGCACTGGATATACAACTAGGTCACCGAAGGATGCAGTGGGCACAGTACAAGGTCACTGAAGGATGCAGTGGGCACAGCAGTGGGCACTGGATATACAACTAGGTCACTGAAGGATGCAGTGGGCACAGCACAAGGTCACTGAAGGATGCAGTGGGCACAGCAGTGGGCACTGGATATACAACTAGGTCACTGAAGGATGCAGTGGGCACACAAGGATGTCACACTGTGTAATGAGATGCTCATATGCCAGCGAGCGAGCAGTTGGCACTGGGCACGGCACAAGGTCACTGACAGAATGAATGAACAGCGCTGGCAGAGAGTGGCGGCGCCGGTGGTGTGACTGGCTGCCTGCAAATAGTACAAGTGTATAACTGTCACTGGAATATACAAGTGAACACTGCAGTTGCACTAACCTGCCTGCCTGCACTACACACAGATAATCCCCACTCCCACTACACTGACTACACTGCAGCACTGAACCTGCCTGCACTACACACAGTTAAATAATCACTAGACTCCCACACTCCCACTACACTACACTGACTACAACTAACTACAGCAATCACTCACTGACTAGCTAACTGTGTACAGTATAAGAGCAGTGTTAGCAAAAAAAACGCTTTGTTTTTAACACAATAAATGCAGTTGCTCAAACAACAATGGCCTGGAGATAATCCTCTCAGCACCACAGTCTAGCAAGGACAGAGCTTTTCCATCATGGCCGCCGCTTTATATTCAGGAGGGGAGGGCATAGCTCCCCTCCTGTGATTGGTTGCTAGGGCCTGGCTGGGGCACTCTGATTGGCCTGCAATGTGTCACTTCCGCATAGTTTGACGCATTTCCGCAAACCACGACTTCAGCGCCGGGTTTCACGAGCGTGAATGCGGATTTCTGTTCGCATTCACGCAAAGCTGAAGTAGATTTTCGTGGTTGAAAATCTATTCACGGCTTAGCGTGTCCGAGGCGGAATGCGTCAAAATGGTCGTGAATCCACGCGTAAGCGTGATCACGACCTGGCGGTGAGCACCACTGGTGGTCCTTTTACTTAACACAAAATGCCTGTTTTATATTTGGGAGGAGTAAGAGGTGCTTTCAGTGCGCCCATGCTGGCTTATCCAGACTACTACCTGTAACATCCTCTATGATGGTGGCTGCGGGTACGCAGGATACCTCTGCAGCCGCCTTTGTTCTCGGTGCTGAGGCCTCATCTGTTCCGCTGGCGTCTAGCACGCCAGGGAAGGGACTGTCAGTTGCTCATGGGGTCGCTGTCTCACACGGGCGCGTGCGGAGACAGGACCTTTATGCTGGAAGAAGGTGCGTCAGCTGACCTGCTGGTCGGCTGACGTCAGGAGAGACTCATGGTGCCCGGATTGGCTGATTGGCAGGGGCATGGCTGTGGGCTCTCCTCGCTGCTTCATGAGCATTCTCCGCTCACTTGCAAACTGTCTGCTGTTGCGAATACATCTGTGTTAGCGCTCAGACCTTAGACTAGTTCCGGTGTGTTTTGATCTGGGAGGAAACCAGGGATTTCACACAAGACTAGGATTATTGCCTTATTGTATTATTGATATTCTGTGTACGACTCTGGCTTATCTCTGACTCTGATTCTGCTCTACGTTTCTGTACTTCTGCCCATCTGATCTAGTTGACAAACCTCTGCCTGAATCATTACTATTCTCTTGCCTTCTGATTTTGTACTGTACCTGCCTGTCTGTTTCTGAACCTTGCCTGTCTGACCCTTCTACTCTCCAGTGAGCCCTTGTCACTGGAGAGGTGCTCTGATAGTACCCACCAGCTCCTCTGGTGAGGTCTAGCTAAACTATCTAGTTACTATTGTTGGTAGTACCCACCAGCTCCTCTGGTGGGGTCTAGCTAACTATTTAGCTACTGTTGCTGATAGCGTTCACCAGCCCCTCTGGTGTGGGCTCATAGCTACCCCGCTTCTATCTTGGCTAGTACCCTCCAGCTCCTCTGGTGGGGCCTAACACAGATTGGTTGCAGATAGTACCCACCAGCTCCACTGGTGAGGTTTAGTCAAACTATCTGCCATTTCCTCTGGTAGTTCTCTCCAGCCCCTCTGTTGAGGTCTATCCTCTACTGTTGCACCAAACACTATTGTCACTACATCTCTGCTTTCTATACTTGCATTATTGGTGATACTGCAGATCACCACATAATCAGGTATAGAGTCTGCATTATTGGTGACTCTGCAGATTACACAATCATCAGACATCTGTGTTGCTACACCAATATGTTATACAATCGTTACACTACCTCTTCAGTGCCTTGGTAACGAATGGCCAACATTGAGTCTTAAAAATGGCAAAGCTGTGAATGCCTTTCTCAGCTTTCTTCTTCTAGAGCTGATTTTTAAAAAATTAAGTCAATATCCTGCCCTTGCCCTCAAGCCCACAGCTGCTCCTATCTGTTTTCCCACCTTTTTGAAAACAGTCATTTAGATTTGTAGACTAGCGTAACATTCACATAAATGTGAACATTCACTAAATTGCTGTAGCTACAGACTGGATTATTTTAATCTTAACAAATAAAGTTATCTACCTTCAATCTCTTGTACATATAGGGCTTGTCTCTTATGACACATACTTAGCTACAATATATTACACAGACTTTTAAAAGTATATTTTTTGTGACAGTCACTGTAAACTAATGGAGCACTCACTTGAATGTAAAAATTAGCAAATAACTGTGACAATATTTTTTTGTCACATTGCCTTTTTTATTGTTACAGCTGCAAGGACCTCTTTAACTGCTTTCTAACTCTGTTCTGCAGCCTGCCAACTTTTATTAGGAAGAGGGCCGTATTTGTGTTGTACGTTGTACGTAAGATACATTTCATTTGCTCTCTGCAGACAGCTCTCTGAGAGCTTTCTCTCACACAGGGGTAACAGATGTAATGTGAGGGAATCCCCCTCCCCTCATGGTTCACTCAGTGTCAGTTTTGGTGACACTGAAGTGTGAAAGGAATTAGATAACAATAAACAAAGACATAAGCATTCAAATGAATACACAGGTACTTAGCAGCACTTTCCAAACTATTCGTATCTCAATTGAAAAAAAAAACATGTTAATCGATTGTGGTCCTTTAATGGTATTCAAATTTGACTACCAACTGAACTTAGACATTCCTACCAAATCAACTGAATTTCTATTTAACTAAACTGAGGCTAATTCAACATTGCCAGAATCATCAGTATTAAGTGAGAAAAGAATGTGTCATCTGCCTGTAATGATTACACTCTCTGATGTTTACAGCTGCAGAGAACTGGAGGCTCAATGTAGAAATATTCAAAAAGCAAGACATGATTTCCATGTTTTACTACTAGACAAATTGGTAGGAAGTGCTCCAAAGGTTGTATATAATTAGTTCTGAGTTTGGTAATGAAACAGTCTTACCTCAGACTAAAGGTATAGAAATGAATATAACTTACACCAGAAAGGACAACACGTTTCCCTGGACTTACCGGCTTCTTTGGGTTTATAGTACATAGTATAGTCTTAATGCAGCTGCATTTACTATCCCATATTGTGGACTGTCACATGCTATCCTATGTAAGACACTCCAAGTCATGTGTGCAGCTGCATTAAGGCACTATACTTTAGACCTGCACAAGTGGGCAGGTACCTTAAAATGTGTTGTCCTTTCTGGTGTCAATAAAATTAATTTTGTTACCTTCAGTTGGAGGAGACTATTTCAATATCCACTCAGAATTATTATATACAACCTTTGAGGCAACGTCTCCTAATCTGTGTACAGGTCTCTCCTCCCTCAGGAGTGTCTACTTGGATATTTGTCCAGTGGATCCTTTTTGTTGTTGTTGTGTGTTTGACCCTACATATCCTGGAGATGATTTGGATTTGCTATCTGCTTGGAGAATGTATTATCCAATTGCCTGATACTCTGGTTACCTATCAGCAACCCAGTATTATAAGTAGTATTTGTATCATTCATGAACCCATTTCATGAAAAAGAAACCTACACTATTTGGTGCTCCTGGTGTTTTCTGTTATTTTTTTCCCACCCAGTCCTTGAGATTCACCATCCAAATTTCATTCAAATGATTAAAGGAGGAGCAGGCAATTTCCATTTATGAGCTTGGTGCCAAAGCTGGGTGCCATTATAGCACTAATTCTATAGTACACGCCCCATGCAAGGGAAATTCAGTGATTGCCAGACTCTGAATTACATCTCCCTCTGAGTTGCTATAACTCAGAGGGGTAGAAGTATTTAACGCCTCTGGGAATTAGAGCGGGAACAGGGTGAGCCGTCATTTGGCTCACCCTGCATCCAGCCCACCGGCAACGTTACAATACGTACACCACCCTTCATGTTTTATAAGCAGTGCTGCGTATCCAATATGCGGGTATCCGAACTACCCAGATAATCCAAACTTTTTCCAATATCCGAACTTTGAATTGAAATTTTCCATGTAAAATCCAAAATCCGGGTGGATAGTTAGTTAGGATATCCGAGCAGAGGCCTTCAATGGCAAAAATCCCTTTCAGAGGCATTGAGTCCTAGAGAGAGAGAGAGAGAGAGAGAGAGAGAGAGAGAGAGAGAGAGAGAGAGAGAGAGAGAGAGAGAGGTTTTGTAAGCAATTTAAAGGAGTTCTATGGGGGTGTCCTGGGGATAAAAACAGTCACTTACCTGGGGCTTCTATAAGCCCCTGAAGCAGTAATGTCCCATGCCAGCTCCGGTCTAGTGCGGCATGCTTTCAACTGCGGCTGTGCGGCGTGGGCCGCGCCTGCTCGCTTCCGCCCGCATCATCAGAAGCTTACTGCACAGGCGCAGTACAAGAAACCTATGTACTGCACCTGCGCAGTAAGCTTCCAATGAGGCATACAGGAGCCCGCATTATTCATCTGTCATCAGACGAATAACTGACCGGGGCCGGTGGCAGAGAACGGCGGATCGGAGGAGGATGGCGTGGGACATTACTGCTACAAGGGGCTGATAGAAGCCCCAGGTAAGTGACTGTTTTTATCCCCAGGACACCCCCACAGAACCCCTTTAAGCCATTTTCAGGCCACTTCCAGTTTTCTATCCGGATATCCAAATAAAACCGGATATCCAGAATACTGGGTTCGGATATCCGATTCTACTCACAAATAAAAAAGTTTGGATTCGGATATCCGATTTGGATCTGGATATCAGGGTATCCGGATCCGAATTAAATTTGGATTTTGAAAAGGGGTATCCGAGCAGCACTGCTTATCAGTAGATCCAGTGTCTTACATATGCTTTTATGTGATTTTGTTTTGTTAAAATTGCAGTTTCTCTTTAAGTGCAAAAAGTTTTCCAAAATAAATTTCTCATACAATGAATTTGACTGTTAAGTTAACTTTGTGAAAATGATAATGGGATATTAATAATTCGGCTTTATGTAGAGGTTATCGTGAAATGATTTAAATTTCACTGTCGTGCTCGTGTCCTTAATTAACAACTCTTAGAAAAGAATAATGAACTATTATGTAATTGAGCAAGAAACAAGAAGAACATTTTCTCAGTAAACGTGCCCAAAACTCAAGTGAAACTGAGAAAGAAAGAACTTTGAAATGTCATAAATTAGGTTGATAGATGACCCTTTGCTTTTCATTGTTAGCATACAGCTTCAGGAAAGTAAGAACATATAAAGTTTTATCCTTACAACTGCTCACATTAAAATGTGCATATGATTTTGCACTGTAACCTCTTCAGGCATGAGAAAAAAAGAGAATATCTTACTAACAAAGTGAGCAATTACCATATTGTATAAACATGCAAACACAAATTATAAAATAATAGGTCTGCAGCATAAAATAGCCTTTAATTGTACCCATGGCAAAATAATAATAAAAAAAACCCAGTTCCTAAGTACAGGGTCACCATCCGAAATTTCCAGACCCTATACTGGGAAAACGCCGCAGCATTGGCCATGTTCTCAGTCTGCTGATCTTGCTCAATCTTGTTGCAGAAAGCACCCAACAAAAAGCTCTTTTGAGAGCTATATTCTAGGCATAGATACAGCCCTTTTGCAGCTGGGCCTTGCTGTACTGTGCCAGGCCCACACTCTGTATTGCCATTGCGTATCTTTTCACTGTATTTGGGATTTAACTTACTAAAGCATAGCTGTCTTTTTGGGTGACACTGCATACATAGAGCCCAAAGACAGTTGCCAGCCAGGCCAGCTGGGATTTGTAGTCCCACACTGTATTACCATACCATTGCATATCTTTTCACTGTATTTGTGATTTAACTTACTAAAGGATAGCTGTCTTTGTGGGTGACACTGCGTACATAGAGCCCACAAACACCAGCCCACCAGACACAGATATCAGTGCATACCTTTGCTCTGTTCCTGTTTTAAAGCACACTCTATTATACCAGTGCATACTTTTCCACTGTACCTGTGTGACAGCACACTGTATAATACCAGTGCATACATTTCCTCTGTACCTGTGTGATAGCACACTCTATTATACCAGTGCATACCTTTCCACTGTACCTGTGTGACAGCACACTGTATTATACCAGTGTATACCTTTCCTCTGTATCTGTGTGACAGCACACTCTAATATTCCAGTGCATACCTTTCCTCTGTACCTGTGTGACAGCACACTCTATTATACCAGTGCATATCTTTACTCTGTACCTGTGTGACAGCACACTCTATTATTACCAGTGCATACCTTTCCACTGTACCTGTGTGACAGCACACTGTATTATACCAGTGTATACCTTTCCTCTGTATCTGTGTGACAGCACACTCTATTATTCCAGTGCATACCTTTCCACTGTACCTGTGTGACAGCACACTCTATTATACCAGTGCATACCTTTCCACTGTATCTGTGATTGACCGTACAATACCATAGCCCCATTTGTGGGTGACACTGCATAAAGCTCACAGAGTGACAGGGCCAGTTATCTAGGCTGTTCTTTATTGACGAAATTATCCCAAAACAAAAACCCTTTTGAGGGCTCATATTCTATTCTTTGTGTGTGTGAGACAGACAGTGCATACAGGGCTGGCAACAGTCATTGCTGGGCCTTGCAGTTCTACTATCAACTTCTATCTATTACAAGCCATCACACTGTCTATCATTATAAGCTGTGCTTAGCTTTCAACTGTACCTGTTATTGATATCTGGGTGGGTTACACACTGCATACAGGCCACAGTCAGTTGCTGGCCTTTGTAGTTCTACTATACTCTTCAAACTATTGCAAGCAAGTCAGCACACCATCTATCACAAGCAGTGCTTAGCTTGCAACTGCATTTGTGATTGAAAGAACTATATAGGATATGATATCACACACACACACACACACACACACGCACGCACGCACGCACACACACAGCTGCTGTGTATTTGACACTGATTGTGTGCCTCTTTGTGATTACACACACTGTTTACCACTATTGAATATTGTTAGTAGTACTGCATACCCCCAATATGGGAAAAATAAAAGCCAGAGGCAGTCCACCCCACAGGTATTTTTGAGGTCATGCTGGCGTGATTTTGTGCGGCCCTCGACCAAAGTACAGTGTTTAGAAGGCACATACCCGCCTCAACCCCCACAATTCTGAGGACGTGGTTGAGTAGCTTAAACAGCGCAACACATCTTCTACAGCTTCCGCTCAGAACCTCCATGATGCACCATCCTCCTCCTGCTCAGCGGTGGTTTCACACAACAAATTAACACTACTACCACTAGCAACCCAGCTGCTTCACTTCATGTGTCAGAGGAGTTATTCACACATGATGCATTTAGTTATACACTTGAGGTCATCCAGCCAACACGTCCTTCAAGGCCTGCTGTTGCCACCAGCCAAATGCTGACATTCCAAAGCTCACCAGTGTGGCATTTTTTTTTTGTTTGTGTGCCTCTGATACCAGCAATACCATCTGCAACCTCTGCCAAAACAAACTGAGTTGTGGGAAGCCCAACACACAACTAGGGACAACTGCTTTGTGAAGGCACCTGATCGCAAAACACTAACACCAATGGTATGCACACAATAAAAGCAGCACACAAATATAAAAAACTGTTCCTAGCAAGGTTATTGTAACGATTGCAGAATTATTTCCGTGGTCAGCACTACGGAAATAGTCCACAAGCGTGTAAATTGAGAGAACCCAGCTATGGTGCTATGCACCTGTAGAGGGAGATTCCCACCGGCAGATGGAGCTGTGGAGTGCAGACAAACACAGCCTCTGCACTGCCACAGACGCCAGATGGTAATTGTACGAGTTGAAGCAATTCATGGCAAGATCGTCCTTAAAGAGAGAGAGAACACAGAGACAGAATGTATGTGTGTCCACCAATCTAGTCGCCACCCAGCGACTGTGAACACACAACAATGGAAATGAAGTGGGAACGCAATTGCCAGAGTGGCGATTGCCAATATTGACACAAGACCGAGCAAGACAGAGCACGAGAGTAGCAAGAAGGCACAACCAGTAACAGCAATAAGAACAACAAGGAAAAAAGCAAACGCTAACTAAACGCGAACGCGTTTAAGCACGATCACCACGCGTTAGGTGCCCAGTGATAAGCGTGCCACCCTAACTAACCAAAGAAACACAAGCATGAAATAGAGAAAGCGAACGCTTGATAAATGGTTACCTCACCGAGCCTACAGCAATCGTTTGTAACAAGACAAGACAAACAGTTGGGGCTGCCAGTAGCAACCGCTGCTCTGGTTAGCACCCCTAAGGCAGAATACAATCCAGACAGATGGAGCAGCCAGTAGCAACCACAGCTCTGGCCTACACTCCCAGACAGACAGAACGATTTCCTGTCGACTGCTGCTGGTGACAAGACAATCGAGACAGAGAGACAGAACAAGGCAATACAGATAATACAACCTGACTGCACTAGAAGGGATGCCTAGTGCAGTCCCCAGGAATTACTCTAAGATAATCTTTAGCAAACAAGCAAGGCTGATTCTCCAGGAGCGTTTAGCAGGAACAAACCTTCATGACCAGCAAGGGATTCTGGGAGAACAAGGTATTTTATACTGCAAGCCTTCAAAGGAGTGTATGCAAATTCCTCAGCAGAGCAACTCTGAAACTTGCAAAGAAAAGACAGGTCTCTTTTCCAGAGACCTGCAGCCTTCAGACTTAAAGAATGGACAAACAGCTGTCTGTCTGTGCAGACAGCTGAGCAGATCATTACAGTTATTTTGTGGGCGATGGGCAAAAAAACAATGCCCGTTGTTGCTGACACTTAAAGAAAGATGAGCTTATCACACAGCTGAATGGAAGGCTCATGGTGAAGAAACTGCCCAGACAGAGCAGAAAACTTACCATTAAAAAATAGACCTAAGCTTTAACATTTTTTTAAATAAATGTTGTATTTCTTAGTACAGTACTTATATAAATATAAAAATATGTAGCAATTTAACACTGTAATGATCTGTGCTGCTGTCTGCACAGGCAGACAGCTGTTTGACCATTTGTTAGGTCTGAGTGCTGCAGGTCCCTGGAAAAGGAGACCTGTCTCCATTCTGCAAGCGGCAGAGTTGCTGTTCTGGGGAGGAATTTGCATCCACTTGTCATGCAAATTGCTTAGCTGCTTCCTCTGATGGCTTGCAGTATAAAAACCATTTCCTCCCAGAATTCCTTGCTGGTCATGATAGTTTGTTCCTGCTAACTTACCTGGAGTCTCAGCCTTTGCTAATTGTTTGCTAAGATGATCTTAGAGTAATTCCTTGGGTGTGCACTAGCATTCCTTCTAGCGTAGTCAGGTTGTATATTCTGTTTTGCCTTGTACTGTCTATCTGTTGCGATTGTCTTGTCGCCAGCGGTGGTCGACAGGAAATCGTTCTGTCTGTTGGGATCGCATTCGCCCTAGCGGTAGTGGCGGTGATTCCTTCTGTACTCTGTCTTAGGGGTGCAAGCCAGAGCAGCGGTTGCTACTGGTTGCTCCATCTGTCTGTCTGTCTGGATCGCATCCGACCTAGCGGTAGTGGTGGTGGTTCCTTCTGTACTCTGTCTGGGAGTGTAGGCCAGAGCTGCGGTTGCTACTGGCAACTCCTTCTGTCTGTCTTGTCTGGAACGAACGCTTGCTGTAGGCTCAGTGAGGTAACCGTTTAGCAAGCGTTTGCGTTCTCTATTCGTTTTTGTGTTACATTGGTTAGTTAGGCTTGGCGTGCTTTGTCTCTGTTGCGCTTTTCGTGCGGGGACCGCAGCATTAGCGTGCTTTGTTGCTGTTGCGCTTTTCGTATGGCGACCGCGCTTGGCGTTCTGATCATTGTTATTTGCTGTGTCTTTCTTGCTACACTTGTGCTCTGTCTTACTCAGTCTTGTGTCACTGTTGGCAATCGCCACTCTTGCGATCGTGTTCCCACTTGGTTTCCGTTGTTGTGTGTTCACCGTCGCCGGGTGGCGACTAGATTGGTGGACACACATACATTCTGTCTCTGTGCTCACTTTCTCTCTACGAGTGCATTGCACCAAAGCTGGGTTCTGTCGTTTCATACGCTTGTGGAGGACTTCTGCAGTGTCAGCGCACATCTTGTACCACAATCACAATCGTTACAAACAGTCAACCTTTGTAGATGGTCAGGGCTGAGGTTAGGTTTGCTGTGTTCATTACACACATGTAGTGAGTGGGAAATGCCCCTTGCCACATCCTTGCCTGAGATGGTGAGAGAACAGCCAGGTGCTCACTGCTCACCAAAATGAGCCGGGTGGAGCACCCGGCTAAAAGAGCTTGGGGAGAACACTGCTCATGGTGAAAGAACTGCCCAGACAGAGCAGAAAAACTACTATTAAAAAAATGGATGTAAGCTTTTACAATTTTTTATTTTTTATAAATGTTGTATTTCTTTTTTACTTTGTTATAATTAAAAATTGGAACAATTTAACAGTCAACATTTGTAGATGGTCAGGGATGAGGTGACAAGTGAGGTTTGCTGGGTTCATTACGTATATGTAGTGAACACACTTAAGCTTTAACATTTTTATTTTTTTTATAAATTTTGTATTTCTTAGTACAGTATAAGTAAAAAAAAAATATGTAGCAATTTAACAGTCAACCTCTGTAGATGGTCAGGGTTGAAGTTTGCTGTGTTCTTTACACATATATAGTGAGTGGGAATGCCACTTGCCAGAGCCACATCCTTGCCTGAGATGGTGGGAGAACAGCCAGGTGCTCACTGCTCACCAAAACGAGCCGGGTGGAGCACCCGGCTAAAAGAGCTGGGGGAGAGCACTGCTCATGGTGAAGGAACTGCCCAGACAGAAAAGAAAAATAATTTAAAAAAATAGATGTAAGCTTTAACAATTTTTTATTATTTTTATAAATTTTATATTTCTTTTTTACTTTGTTATAATTAAAAATTGGAACAATTTAACAGTCAACATTTGTAGATGGTCAGGGCAGAGGTAACAGGTGAGGTTTGCTGGGTTCATTACATATATGTAGTGAGCAGACTTGCCCTCCATTTCAATAGATCCTCGTTAAAGGATTTCAAGTGTACTGCAATTACAGGGCCTCGAAAGAGTCCTGTATTGTTATTTTTCATCACTTCCTCCCCGAGTCGGGAGTGGGTAATTTGCACGCCTGCTGCCTTCCATGGATGTGGTAGCCATTTCTTAGGCTCCCTCTCTGGAATCGAACCCTGATTCCCTGTTACCCGTGGTCATCATGGTAGTGAAATTACCATCGAAAGTTGATAGGGCAGACATCTGAATGCGTAGTCGCCGTCACAGAGATGTGTGATCGGTCCAAGGTTATCTAGAGGCACTGTTAAGGTCAGCTCTCGTCAGCAGGTATTAGCTGAGCTCTGGAATTACCACAGTTATCAAAGCAACATATCAGGAAAGAAAAACAGTGTAGAATTCAATAAACAACTCTTCGATTTTAAACTAATCAAAAAAACCCCCGTATTTTTCAATCTTCATCTTCATGGCCTGCACTCTCGCCAACGTGCGCACAAGCACGGCCATCACTACACAAACATTGCCACCCATTTTATATTCTGGGAGTGTCAACTAATAACAACCCTATGTGGCTGTTTTTGGCGGTGCATTAAACCGTGAGTTTGGTTTGTCAGTGTGAAGCAGTACACTACTTACACTAACTGCTGATCCATGTCTACACACGCAAGATGTTTTCAAGCACTTTATGCCTCCAATTTAGAAATGCAATGTGATTTCTGCCCTTTAGGGAATATAACCCTGCTGTGCGTCAAATCTGTAATTTTCCCAGGGACTTTTGGCGTGTATCCCACTCTGCCATGCCCCCCCTCTGTTATAATTTAAGTAGGCCTCAGTTATTTGGACTGAGTTAGTCAAAAAGGCTTGGAGTGCAGATCGGCCCTTTAAGGGGATTTTCTCTGAGAGAGAAAATCTGCAGTTCTGTCAGCAGAAATAGAACATACCAAGAAGCTGTTCTAGTACAAGGCCGCAGGTCTCCCTGACCTGCGCATGTACCGCCACTAGAACAATAAACATCAGCCATGTTATGTAAATATTCACATTCCTGCATATAGGTCAGGAGCCTCATTGATTATTAATCAAGTAGGTGTGTATGATGACACCACGAGTGGGTCCACCAATAGTCTGATCTAGGGGGTGGCGAAGATGATGTCATATTTAACTCTTTCCTAGTCAGTATTAAAGGCTGAGGGAGCTATGGGAGCTCATTCTGCTCTTTACTTTCGCAATAGCTCGCAAGGCTGACTGGGACCTCTAAGTATGTGCTTCCTTTCTGTAATCTGATATAATGTATGCTGTACATAGGTAGTCTAGATGTAACATAGAGTAGATACAAGAAGACCTGGGTACTTTCAGCAGGAAGGTACTCACGCAGCTGTAACGCAACATGGAAGTCTGCTTTGTCAGGAGATGATAAACTGTATCTATCTGTATTTCTGTTACTTGAATAAATAACATAAACATTGAAGAAGCCTGAGGAAGTCTATCTCCTACTTGCGGTGTGGAGAGTCAAGTGATCTCACAGTCTGTGAGATGTAACTGTAAGAAGTTACTGGTGTCGAAGCAAGGTGATAAGAACAGTTTATAACACCCTCCAGGTGTTAGAACCCTTGAAACATCTTTTCCATCGCTTTTGTGGCCAGAAACAGTGTTCATAGTTTTTTAAGTTCGCCTGCCCATTGAAGTCTATTGCGGTTTGCCGAGTTCACGCAAACTCTGACTTTTGCGGAAGTTTGCGTCCGCCGTCCGCGGACCCAAAATCTGAGGTTCGAGCATCTCTAATGTCCATCCGTCCTGTACAGTGACTGTTCACTCTTTACCCATCTCAATCTCATTGCATGTACATGCAGAAGAAGAACCAGGATGTTGAGCAAGCACCTGCTGTAGAGGATGGATGGACATTGTTGTAGCCCTGAGGAGTAGAGATGTCGCGAACATAGAATTTTCCTATCATGAACGGCGAACGCGAACTTCCGCAAATGTTCGTGAACAGGTGAATCTGGCGAACCGCCATAGACTCCAATGGGCAGGTGAATTTTGAAACCTACAAAGACTGTTGCTGGCCACAAAAGTGCTGAATTTTTTTTCCAAGGGGTCTAACACATGGACAGGGGCATGGTGAAGGAGGATCCATGTCAAAATTCCCACCAAAAATTACGGAGTTGATGCAAAGTCGGGTTATAATCCTTAAAGTGCAGAAATCACATTCTGCACAGCTCTGGGTGTCAGTGGGCTGTGGAGTGCCTCACACAGAGAAATGCAATAATACTATCAGAATACGGTGAAATAATAATGCACCGGAGTGGTTCTGTGCCTGCAACTTAATGAGGCAACAGCAGTAGTGTGCAAACAGCTCTGAGTGTCAGTGGGCTGTGGAGTGTCACACACAAAAAAAACACAGGAGACCGATGTGCTAGCCCTCAAAAGGGCTGTTTGAGATGCTTTCATAGCAAGTGAGGACACAGGCCTAGCTAATTCTTTCATTTTCTATCTGCAGCAAGTCTGACCCTGCTCTCACTAACAGTCAGCAGCCAGCAGAAAATTAATCCAATATAGCCACCGCAACTGCTTTTTGATAGGGGGTTGGGGGTTCCAGGAGGGGGTGCTAGCTGATTGGCTGCCATATGTCTGCTGACTGTGAGGTAAGGGGTCAAAGTTTAGCTCAATGATAATGTATAGGGGGCAAATCAAACTGCTGCGGCCGCTAGGACGCACTATATAGGCAGTAGCAGTGTGAGGAGACTTGCACAAGGTCTGCTACTGAATAGATGCAGGTTTTACTGAACTGTAATTGTCTAATAAAAGCTTTTGGAATTTTCTACATAGTGGAGTGTGTGAACTAAATCATTGCTTTGGGAACTTTATGGAAAAAAAATAGTATACTCAACTGGGGCTTTATTGGCTAAATAACATTTATTTTAGCACCATGTAAACAATGCCTGTAAATATGATCTCACCAGGAAAAGGATAAATACATACACACATGAGTGTGTGTGTGTGCACAATGACTGTCTTCACATTCTTTTCAATTTGCTTCATCCACGGCAGGGTATTGTAAACATTTCCACCATCTAATGCCTGGGACACACGATGCAATTTTGCGATTTTCGTCAGATTGACGGTCAAATCGATTATTTCTAACAGATCCAATCTGATTTCCAATCATAAATCAGATCGGATCTGTCAGAAATAATCGATTCAACCGTTAATCTGATGGAAAATTGCGTTGTGTGTACCAGGCATTAGACGTTTGGAAACAAACACGTTCTGTGAATTTAAAATATTTTGCATATTTAAATAATATAATAAATGTTACCAGTATAACTAATTAAAGTGTTGCATGATATGTATTCAGATAGTAAGTGTTTTTCTTTATTAAATGTAAAAACTAATTTATGCTTATTGACCTTTCAAGGGACAAAGAACCTTCCCTTTCCTTCATTTCACAGCAATAGCATCAGTTTCAACAAACTATTGACACCAAAGTGTGCCTATTAAGTAAAAGCGATATATAAAAATATAAACTATATAAAATCATAAGCCTAATGCATACATCACATGAATATATGAGCACCTCTGTCCTCTGCATGTCCTTGGCTGTCTTTAATAAGTGATTTCCCACTGGAGAAAAGGCAGAATTCTCTTTTGAATAATGTAGCTTACACGGGTACATAGATGATGTATTTAGGGTTTTTTTTACGAAATGTTCTCAAAAAGAAAAAAAAATGTACTTACACCACCAGTGCAACAAAAATTACAAAATGTCTCATTATGCAAGCAATTGTTATTGTGCAATTCATTCTCTTAACACTTTATTTATATTATAACAGTGGTGCTGAAACCCCTAGCTAAACAGGCAGACAGGGGCCAGGGGCCGAAGTTTTCAAGATATTCCACAGCGACACAAGCGGAGTTGACGCGGACTGGAAAGCTTATCAAGAGGATAAGTGGTGTGTGGGAGGCCGCTGGAGAGGCCAACACACGGACTGCAATCCGAGTGATGATCAGCGGCGAGTCATGGACCTGTTTTATTTGGGTTGTGATGTACACGCAATCTAGCCGAACAAAGGATTCCGTGGTGAGGTATCCCAGGCAGAGGTTTTGAGCAAGTTACCTTCGGGACCGGAGAATCCGCTGAGAGGACGCTCAGTAAACGCTCACCGAGGTCCATCGACTCGTGGGAAAAAACTTGCCGTCAGCTGATCGGATTGGAAGTCGGTACAAGTCTGTAGAGCCAGGCAAGTATAGCGTTTCGTTTATTTGGTTTTGTAGCAATGTTTGTGGTCTGTTATAGGTTAACAGTGTTTTTTTCTACAGCTGTGTGTTATCTTTCTGTGTTATGCTAAAGTGTGGGCAGCGTATATAGTTTTGTTTTCTCTCTGGGCAGTTATGGGCTGGGAGGGATGCCAGCGACGTTTGTTTTTCTCTCGTGCTCTGTCGCGCAGATGGTGGATGGTGAGGAGAGCAGGGGGTGGGTGAAAGGAAGAGAACATAGTTGGTATAACGAGAGCAGCCCAGAATAGTGGGAAAGCTGGGTCCAAGTCAGTGCTATTAGTTAGTTAGTGCTTATTGATGTTTCTGTAATCTCAGCATAATTCCGTGTCATGGGTTTTATTAGTTTTTTCTTGCGGATTGCAGAGCGTAGGTTTAGTGAGAAGGGGGGCCAATACAGTGCATCCTCCTACCCCCCTCTCTACAGATTGGGGGAAGCACGGTTAAGGTTTGTGTCCGCGGATATCTGCTAATAGCTGGAAGAGTTGTTCAGTTTCTGTCACTCCGCATTCCAGGCAAAGGTTTATGATATGAGTAAAGTTTTGGTGTAGTTGTGGAGAATTCCTTCTGTTCAGGATGTTTTTTTTCAGCCGTCATAAGATCAGGGTTCAGTGGGTGCATGTTTTTTTTCCTCCATCTACATGTCCAAGATGATTTGCGGTTTTTTTTCTGGGAAGGAGATAGGAAATTTCACACGCTGCTGTGTCTGTTTTGCAGGTATCCGAGAAATATATATGCATTGTATATTCTAACAGTTTTTTTTTCTCCTAATGTGTATAGGATTAAGAGGTTGCTACGGGAGATTGATAGCAGCCATCTTGGCTGGCATGCCATGACTCAACATGGCGTCGGGTTTCTGAGAAAGCCACTCCCATCTGCATGATGTATCAGGAGGGGAGGGGGCGGGAAGCGCCCACTGATAGGCACGCCCGATGGCAGGGGGCAGGATATGCTGGGGGGATCCCACGTCCCATGTCACAGCTGTGCACAAGGCGCCGTGCACGGAAGCAGCTGGTGGGAGGGGGGTCCAGAGTGGGGACAGTAGAGAGATTCTACTGAGTTTCTTGGCTTCCAGATGATTGCCTCAGAAGAAGTCTGGACACAGGGAGTGTCCGCATACGTGAGCCAAGCAAGTTGCAGGCTCACGGATAGGAAGTGTGTCCCAGCTAGGTGCAGGGACACACGTAGCAGTGCAGGTCAGGAAAGTGTCTGTACTGAGTTGCTTACGGGATTATTCCTGTAAGTGGGGCACCTTAATGGGTGGTGCAGCGTGAGTTCCCAATAGAGTATAGGGGGGGACAGTGCATCAGGGGGGTGTCGAAGTTGGAAAAAAGGGAGTTAACCAATCCGGGTTTCCGTCGCCGCTGCTGCAGAGCGGTAACGTTTTTTTCCGTTTTTTGTCGTGGACAGGGCCAGAGCTTGACTAAGAGGTCTATGCTGGGCTGGGGCTGTTTTTTGTGTGCGTTTTTTTCGTCCACTGATTGGTCAAATATGTTTTTTCTAGCTCCGATCAATTGTAGCACATAGAACAAGAACTGACAGCAGTTCATGGGGCAATTATACAGATGATAGAATTGCCATTTACAGAGTGACAGTGTATCAGTACGGTGTTTGCCATGTGACTACCTACCACATGGGCATTCAGGGATCTGCATACAGGCATGCGACGCTGATATGCTTAGCCCTGCACCCTGTGTAGTTTAAGTGTTAAATGCTCCTTCCTACAGGGAGGCAGCCATTTTTTTTTGCAGTTTAGGTAGTGGCACGGCAAACATTGATCAGAGGGTACAATACACAGAACTTCTAGCAGAGCTGGTATCGCGATGAAGTTCTAGATAAGTTAATGCGAAAATGAGTAAGAGCATTGCAGGCTCACCTGCAAAGAAGCAACAGGTGTGGCATCCGTAATCTGTGCATGCGACGGCCGCGCATGGACAGATAGGGGGGGATGTGGAGTGAGCTGCAATGAGGTGAGAGCTTCCAGAGATGAAGTCCGCGGGAGCATATTTTAAACAGGTAAGTACTGAGGATAGTACTGAGGTAGGGGGGTGAAGTTTAACTCCAATCTACCAATAAGAGTAAATAGAGTTCATGAGAACCATAAAGCAACGAGATCAATTACGATATATATTAATCAATTTAAAGTGTACAGAGTACAAGCCGCAGGGCGAATCCCAAATCATTAATAAGAATTGATTTGTTTGTATTTTGATTTCAGGAGTTGGGCAATATGGAATCGAGACAGCTGCAGTGCTGGCAGCAAAGATGGAGATGTCAGTCGGATAAGCGAAAGGTTCCAGATGCCAATCTAAGTTTGGAGAAACACGAGATTCCTGAAGTTGGAAAGAGACTAAAACACGAGATTCCTGAAATTGGAAAGAGACTAAAACACGAGATTCCTAAAATTGGAAAGAGACTAAAAACCGAGGTTCCTGAGATCGGAAAACGTCTAAAAAAACTGACTGAGCAAAGCATAGTGCAAATTGCTAATGTTTTTCTTTCCCAAGGTGGTGCTTTTATAATGAAGAGTACCGTGCTGATGGTGATCCTAGGTTGCCATTCCGTCCTAGGAGAACGAAGAGAGGACATTCTCATGTATAATAAGGGGTTAATGAGAATGCAAGGCCCAAGCATGTTAATGTTGGGTGACAAAGGTACTAGGTACTAATCCTTTCACACCACCCTCCGCTTGGCACAGATGGACCATGCAGGGACGGAGGAAAAGAACACTTGTGCCAGGAGAAAACAAATTTCAGGGCACAATGTGGGTGAAAGGTCTGAAGGGTCAGGTGTGTGGGCAGTGGGAATTGAATGGCAGTATAAATCTGCTATTGAGTACCACACTCCCAGAATCGACGCACCGATCCAAAGGTTTGTTAAAAGGTACATTGCAGTACAATGGGTACGTGTAAAAGGTGGAGTGTGTGATTCAGGGGTACCTTGTCTTGGTTATGCAGAGTGAGATGGTTCCAGATTGGAGAGGAACGAGTAGGAGGCGTCAATTCTCCTGCCGGAGAGACGCGGGGGACAACATCACACTCTGGAACTACCAACAGAGAGTGCCTCTGAAACAACTATACACACGTAAAGGCTGAAAAGCCGAGGGTTTGTGGTTCTCGAAACAAGAAGTAAAAATCGAGATCAAGCCACATTTCCAGGTGACAAAGAGGGTGGGGAGAGCGGTCCCAGGGGAGGGAAAGCCAACACAGGGAACCCCATCCACACTACACGGGTCACAACAGGGGACGATATTACACAGTCCATATGCAGCCGCTTCTCCTCATGCTAGGTGGGTAAGTGAAGAGGTACTCTTAATTGAAAGATTGCAGAGAGTACAGTCTTCCCGACCTCGGGTACATATTGTGCCTCAGGACGTAAGGGGGGAAGAGGTCCAATCAGGACAGTTGGGGGCATATTTTGTCAGGGAGATGCTTAAAGATCCTGTCCAACTGAGATTGGACAAGGGGAGGTATATTAATTTTTCTGGAGAAGGATCTTTTGCATGGCAGCTTCGAGATGTTTGGGTGAACAAAGGGAAACAGTGCAACATTCCTTTAGGCACCGCCACTTCCTTAGTTCCCACCTCAACCCGTGTCTCACACCAGGACCTGAGAGGTCAACCTTTTTTGGTGCTAGACGGGGAGGTGAAGCAAGTAGAGTTGTCCTCATGCGGGCAATTCTTGCAGAAGTACCTGTGTTGGCCGGGGCAAGTCAAATTTAGTGAAGAAGCCTGCAGGCTCAATAACGCAGAATGCGAGGCTACTATTCAAAAGATCCACCCTGAAGCCCAACCGATAGTTCCGGTGGCTGAAGGAAAGGTTTGGTTTTTTAACATAAGGTCTAATGATACATTCAAGGTATATTCTCATAATTGTTCCAATAAGGGAGATTTTCCAAGGGGAACATATTGTGGGAGCGGAGATCCCATATGGATCCAGTCATCCAGGTTGGATGACGTTGTTTCTCAAATTGTTACGAGAACTCTAAAGTGCAAAGTTTCACGGGTAGTTCCCGTCCTGAAAGAGAACACGACATGGGACAAAGGGGAACAGGGTTTGATCCAAGACGACCACATATTGTTTCAAAGGTTAAACAAACAGTACACTAAGTTAGAAGTAAGATTTCACCATGATACAGGTGATCTTAACGAGGTAGAACACAAAAATGAGCAGGTGAGTGCCAGTCTGACCTGGTGGACAAAGGTTCCGGTGATGTTCCAGGGACACTCGGACTGGGCCTCTGCAGTTCCAAAGTTCTTTCTACACCCACTGGTCGTCTGGATGGGGATGACAACGTTAGGCATCATTATCCAGGTGAGGTTGCGTGTTAAAATTACGTAAAACAAATTAACCTGGTCCAGAGATTGGTGCCTCATAAACAATCTCCTGAACCGATATTTTCAAATTAAGGGATATACAGGGTTACGGGTATAGGTTTAGTAGTACCGGTGATGGAGTTAATTGTATAAAGACGTTCTTTTAGAAGACACCTGGCACTGCTCCATTGAGTAACAAACACACAAGTTTCACTTTTCTGTGGTCATGCAAGTTTGTGAGTGATACGTAAGTGACGCAAATGCTGAGCATGTGGTATCGAGGGACTTAGAAGTAGGGCCTCCCCAGAGAGCCTGGTTACAGGAAGACCAAGAGGTCTTGCTCTCTCTCTTCCAGGGGTAACCGCCTAGAGCAGAGAAGTTGTGTGAGCACGAACATCGAAAAGTGAAACATAAAGGAAAGAAACCAGGTACGGTTAGGTTCAGAAGTGGGGATCTGCGGATCAAGCCTTTTTAGGGGGGATTGTTATAATTTAAGTAGGCCTCAGTTATTTGGACTGAGTTAGTCAAAAAGGCTTGGAGTGCAGATCGGCCCTTTAAGGGGATTTTCTCTGAGAGAGAAAATCTGCAGTTCTGTCAGCAGAACTAGAACATACCAAGAAGCTGTTCTAGTACAAGGCCGCAGGTCTCCCTGACCTGCGCATGTACCGCCACTAGAACAATAAACATCAGCCATGCTATGTAAATATTCACATTCCTGCATATAGGTCAGGAGCCTCATTGATTATTAATCAAGTAGGTGTGTATGATGACACCACGAGTGGGTCCACCAATAGTCTGATCTAGGGGGTGGCGAAGATGATGTCATATTTAACTCTTTCCTAGTCAGTATTAAAGGCTGAGGGAGCTATGGGAGCTCATTCTGCTCTTTACTTTCGCAATAGCTCGCAAGGCTGACTGGGACCTCTAAGTATGTGCTTCCTTTCTGTAATCTGATATAATATATGCTGTACATAGGTAGTCTAGATGTAACATAGAGTAGATACAAGAAGACCTGGGTACTTTCAGTAGGAAGGTACTCACGCAGCTGTAACGCAACATGGAAGTCTGCTTTGTCAGGAGATGATAAACTGTATCTATCTGTATTTCTGTTACTTGAATAAATAACATAAACATTGAAGAAGCCTGAGGAAGTCTATCTCCTACTTGCGGTGTGGAGAGTCAAGTGATCTCACAGTCTGTGAGACGTAACTGTAAGAAGTTACTGGTGTCGAAGCAAGGTGATAAGAACAGTTTATAACACCCTCCAGGTGTTAGAACCCTTGAAACATCTTTTCCATCGCTTTTGTGGCCAGAAACAGTGTTCATAGTTTTTTAAGTTCGCCTGCCCATTGAAGTCTTTTGCGGTTCGCCGAGTTCACGCAAACTCTGACTTTTGCGGAAGTTTGCGTCTGCCGTCTGCGGACCCAAAATCTGAGGTTCGAGCATCTCTAATGTCCATCCGTCCTGTACAGTGACTGTTCACTCTTTACCCATCTCAATCTCATTGCATGTACATGCAGAAGAAGAACCAGGATGTTGAGCAAGCACCTGCTGTAGAGGATGGATGGACATTGTTGTAGCCCTGAGGAGTAGAGATGTCGCGAACATAGAATTTTCCTATCATGAACGGCGAACGCGAACTTCCGCAAATGTTCGTGAACAGGTGAATCTGGCGAACCGCCATAGACTCCAATGGGCAGGTGAATTTTGAAACCTACAAAGACTGTTGCTGGCCACAAAAGTGCTGAATTTTTTTTCCAAGGGGTCTAACACATGGACAGGGGCATGGTGAAGGAGGATCCATGTCAAAATTCCCACCAAAAATTACGGAGTTGACGCAAAGTCGGGTTATAATCCTTAAAGTGCAGAAATCACATTCTGCACAGCTCTGGGTGTCAGTGGGCTGTGGAGTGCCTCACACAGAGAAATGCAATAATACTATCAGAATACAGTGAAATAATAATGCACCGGAGTGGTTCTGCGCCTGCAACTTAATGAGGCAACAGCAGTAGTGTGCAAACAGCTCTGGGTGTCAGTGGGATGTGGAGTGTCACACACAAAAAAAACACAGGAGACCGATGTGCTAGCCCTCAAAAGGGCTGTTTGAGATGCTTTCATAGCAAGTGAGGACACAGGCCTAGCTAATTCTTTCATTTTCTATCTGCAGCAAGTCTGACCCTGCTCTCACTAACAGTCAGCAGCCAGCAGAAAATTAATCCAATATAGCCACCGCAACTGCTTTTTGATAGGGGGTTGGGGGTTCCAGGAGGGGGTGCTAGCTGATTGGCTGCCATGTGTCTGCTGACTGTGAGGTAAGGGGTCAAAGTTTAGCTCAATGATAATGTATAGGGGGCAAATCAAACTGCTGCGGCCGCTAGGACGCACTATATAGGCAGTAGCAGTGTGAGGAGACTTGCACAAGGTCTGCTACTGAATAGATGCAGGTTTTACTGAACTGTAATTGTCTAATAAAAGCTTTTGGAATTTTCTACATAGTGGAGTGTGTGAACTAAATCATTGCTTTGGGAACTTTATGGGAAAAAAAATAGTATACTCAACTGGGGCTTTATTGGCTAAATAACATTTATTTTAGCACCATGTAAACAATGCCTGTAAATATGATCTCACCAGGAAAAGGATAAATACATACACACATGAGTGTGTGTGTGTGCACAATGACTGTCTTCACATTCTTTTCAATTTGCTTCATCCACGGCAGGGCATTGTAAACATTTCCACCATCTAATGCCTGGGACACACGATGCAATTTTGCGATTTTCGTCAGATTGACGGTCAAATCGATTATTTCTAACAGATCCAATCTGATTTCCAATCATAAATCAGATCGGATCTGTCAGAAATAATCGATTCAACCGTTAATCTGATGGAAAATTGCATTGTGTGTACCAGGCATTAGACGTTTGGAAACAAACACGTTCTGTGAATTTAAAATATTTTGCATATTTAAATAATATAATAAATGTTACCAGTATAACTAACTAAAGTGTTGCATGATATGTATTCAGATAGTAAGTGTTTTTCTTTATTAAATGTAAAAACTAATTTATGCTTATTGACCTTTCAAGGGACGAAGAACTTTCCCTTTCCTTCATTTCACAGCAACAGCATCAGTTTCAACAAACTATTGACACCAAAGTGTGCCTATTAAGTAAAAGCGATATATAAAAATATAAACTATATAAAATCATAAGCCTAATGCATACATCACATGAATATATGAGCACCTCTGTCCTCTGCATGTCCTTGGCTGTCTTTAATAAGTGATTTCCCACTGGAGGAAAGGCAGAATTCTCTTTTGAATAATGTAGCTTACACGGGTACATAGATGATGTATTTAGGGTTTTTTTTTTACGAAATGTTTTCAAAAAGAAAAAAAAAATGTACTTACACCACCAGTGCAACAAAAATTACAAAATGTCTCATTATGCAAGCAATTGTTATTGTGCAATTCATTCTCTTAACACTTTATAATCATGGATGTTTCATTTTCATTCACTGGCTTAAAAAAAACAAAAACAAAAAAAAAACACAAAAATGCTGCTCACACTACTAGAAGGTAGGAGAAATTATTGGTATTAAATTTCCATCTTTGTGCTTGTTTTTAAGCTCTGAATGTATTAATAACTGCAATGTTAAGAATGAATTCCCACATGCAAAGAGACGAGAACTCAGAGGAGACATATGGTTAATGTCATGCACTATGACAGGTGTCAATCATAAGCAATAGCTAACATCTAGTATGAAAGAACATATATTCATATATGATACATATGATTTCAAAACATATCAATTTAAATGTGAAAAATAAATTACAAAGCACATAAGTGAAAATCAGTAAAAAGGTACACATATTTTAGTAAGCCTTGAGAGAAATATTTTATAACAAGTGAGGATTTTATTGCTGTTTTTAAAGTGAAACTAAACTGACCAAAATTAATGAGATTAACTTACTTGGGGCTTTTACCAGCCCCCTGTTGCCGCCTTGTGCCCACACTGTCACTAAGTGTCCCTCCAGTCCCCCGCAGCGAACCTCTTCCAGCCGGCCAACTGGCAAGCCGACAGACCACTGTGGATGTGCGGATGCGCATGTCCTTGATCACGCTCCCATTGCCGGAAGCGTTCTGCACGTGGACAGTAGACATTTTTAGGTACTGTGCATGTGCAGAGGCCGGTTCTAGTAACAGTGGGGCCCCAGGGCAAAATTAGCCAAGGGGCCCCCCAAAAGACACCCCAACCAAAAAGCGGCCTTTTGTTCCAGTCATATTTCCCTCCTAGGCCCCTGAGCTGGCTGCTGACCCTCCCAACTTATCTGAGCACCCTGTTGCCCCTGCAGAGTCTTTGGAAGTGTAGTGTCTCACCTGCCCACCAGTACAGGGGAGATGCTGCTCTGCCAAAGACTCTGCAGATGCCCCAGGGAGCAACAGTTAAGATGGGGGGACACCTTGGGGGCCCCTACAGGCTCTGGGGCCCTGGGGAAATTGCCCCCTTTGCCTCTATGGTAGTGCCGACCCTGTGCACGGGAGCACAATCAGGAGGTGTGTAGACTAGGGCCATGCCTCAAAACGAAACAAGGGAGCTGCGGGGAACAGCACGGGCATAGGGTGGATGCAGGGGGCTGGTAGAATCCCCAGGTAAGTGAAACTCTTTGTTTTTGTGGTCAGTTTAGATTCGCTGTAAGTGTGAGATGTGAGTAGGTACTAGAGATGGCCTGAACGGATGCATGTAACGCAAACTTTTTCGGAAGTTCGGTTCGCCCCCATAGTGCGCCATTAGGGTCAACTTTAACCCTCTACATCACAGCCAGCAGGCACATTGTAGCCAATCAGGCTACACTCTCTCCTGGAGCCACTCCCCCCCTTATAAAAGGCAGGCAGTGCTGGCCATTACACTCACTCGTGTGCCTGCATTAATTAGTGAAGGGACAGCTGCTGGCAGACTCTCATAGGGAAAGATTAGTTAGGCTCTTGTAGGCTTGTTAGCTTGCTCCTGGCTGATTGTTATTGCTAAAATAGCACCCCTCAACAGCTCGTTTGAGAGCTAATGTTCTCCTGATGTGTTTTTTTTTGTTGCCCACTGGCACTGCTATTACTGTGCCAGCCAGGCCCTGCCTAACTATACTGGGACACCTACCTATGCCTACCTAACTACTGGGGCACCTACTTACCTAAACGGGGACATCTACCTATGCCTACCTACCTACCTATACTAGGGCACCTACCTATGCCTACCTACCTATACTGGGTCTCCTACCTATGCCTAGCTAACTACTGGGGCACCTACCTATGCCTATCTACCTATACTGGGACGCCTACCTATGCCTACCTACCTATACTGGGACTCCTACCTATGCCTAGCTAACTACTGGGGCACCTATCTATTCCTACTTACCTATACTGGGACTTCTACCTATGCCTAGCTATCTACTGGGGCACCTACCTATGCCTATCTACCTATACTGGGACACCTACCTATGCCTACCTACCTATACTGGGACTCCTACCTATGCCTAGCTAACTACTGTACTGGGGCACCTACCTATGCCTACCTACCTATACTGGGACACCTACCTATGCCTACCTACCTATACTGGGACTCCTACCTATGACTAGCTAACTACTGGGGCACCTACCTATGCCTATCTACCTATACTGGGACAACTACCTATGCCTACCTACCTATACTGGGGCATCTACCTATGCCTACCTACATACAAGAAGATAATAAGGTCGTTGCTTCATTGTGGACAGACCACATTTGATCAGCTGGACAGTCACTGTTGTTCTATTATTGAGCTACCACAGCCCGGCGACCATATGGGCTTGAACACCGCTACGGCCTGCACTCTCGCCATGGTGCGCACCAGTCCAGCACGGCCGTCACTACGCAAACAGATGTTTGCGGTGTATTACACAGTGAGTTTGGTGTGTCAGTGTGAAGCAGAACTCTAATTACACTCCCTGATTGATGTATACACATGCAAGATGTTTGAAAGCACTTTAGGCCTGCAATTTAGCATTCAATGTGATTTCTGCCCTTAAAACGCTGCTTTGCGTCAAATCCAGATTTTTCCCCGGGACTTTTGGTGTCTATCCCACTCCGCCATGCCCCCTTCCAGGTGTTAGACCCCTTGAAACATATTTTCCATCACTTTTGTGGCCAGCATAAGTGTTTCTAGTTTTCAAAGTTCGCATCCCCATTGAAGTCTATTGCGGTTCGCAAAAAAACGAACCTTTCGCGGAAGTTTGCGAACCCGGTTCGCAAACCGAAAATCGGAGGTTCGGACCATCTCTAGTAGGTACATGAATGTAAATTTTGGTTGGTTCTATGCCTCATCATAGATGTCCAATGTTTCCATTGTATGTATGTGCAGTGTATGTTCAATGCCAATATCAAAGTCGACATGCAAAGGATTTTGTTACCAAAGAAGTGCAAAAAATGATATATTGTATGGAAAAGTTATAATTTGTAAAACACAATATCCATTTTCAGATTAGTATTTTTTATTAGCTACCTTGCTGGGTTTTAAAACTGTCATCTTGTACTAATGTGTACTAATGTAAGAAGCTTCTTTCCTTAAAGTTCATTAGTTCTAGTTCCTTGAGACAAGTAATTTATCTGCCTGCACTTATCAAGTAGCCACGATGACAATTGATGCTGGGGTTTGCCCAATATGTAACCAAATTACCACACTTTGCTGTAGTGTTAGACATAACTATGGGGGTGGTTAGTGTTAGGAAAAGGTAGGGGGTTAGTGTTAGCAGTAGGTATGGGGGTTAGTGTTAGCAGTAGGTATGGGGGTTAGTGTTAGGGGATAGGGTAGGAGGTTAGCATTAGAAAGTGATGGCAGTAGCAGCATGCACATTTCTAATGAAAGCCATTAACTTAATAAGAGCAAGGTACTTCAATAGCCAGCACCCAAATTAACACTCTTACTCATTGCATAATTGTGTTCCTTTCATATAGTTTATAGGGCATTCCTCAAGCCAAATACTTTTTTTGTTTTGTTTTAAAGAGAACCTGAGGTGTGTTTAAAGAATGTTATCTGCATACAGAGGCTGGTTCTGCCTATACAGCCCAGCCTCTGTTGCTATCCCAAACCCCACTAAGGACCCCCTGCACTCTGCAATCCCTCATAAATCACAGCCGTGCAGTGAGGCTGTATTTACATCTGTAGTGGCAGTCTCAGCTGCTCCCCCGCCTCCTGCATAGCTCTGGTCCCTGCCCCCATCCCTTCCCTCCAATCAGCAGGGAAGGAAGGGATGCAGGCGGAGATTGGAGTTCTGCAGGAGGCGGGGAGAGCAGCAGACTGACACTATAGAGATAAACACAGCCAGCTCTGACAAGCTGTTTGTCAGCAGCGTGGCTGTGATTTATGAGGGATTGCAGAGTGCAGGGGGACCTTAGGGGGGTTTGGGATAGCAACAGAGGCTGGGCTGTATAGGCAGATCCAGCCGCTGTATGCAGATAATATTCTTCAAACCCACCTCGGGTTCTCTTTAATACTCTAATTCCCTATAAACTAAACAAGCCTCGCACACAGCTCCTTTTGTGCCTTGGCATTGTAGCAAGGGCTTATGGGAGTTCAGTCTGAGCAGGAGGAGGAGGAGGTTACTAGCCATTGATTTCAGAAGCAGAGGGGAGGAGGGAGGAGGAGAGGGAACTGAATTAATACGCAGGCAAGCTGATAGCATCTCCAGCCCTCAGCCGGTGACAATCTGACAAACAGAACATGGCTGCCCTCATTGTATCACAGGAATAAATAATCATAAACTTTTGAAGCTGCTTGCAGTTAGATATGCTGTGTAAATCTAAACTTTAGATAAAGATATATAGACAAGTTACTTGTTATAGTTAGTTTTTCATCGCGGATCCGCTTTAAAGCAAACCTGACGCAAAAATAAACATACAGTATATGATAATGAATCGTATGTGTAGTACAGGTAAGAAATAGAACATTAGTCGCAAAGAAAAGAGTCTCATATCTTTTTCCAGTACAGGAAGAGTTAAGAAACTTCAGTTGTTATCTATGTAAAAGAGCCTCTATGAGCTCTTCGACCGAAATTGTGGGTGTTACATGAATCAACATTCACTAATCAGGTGGAGCTTGAAAGAAATGGAGTACATACATTGAATTGGAGGGATTGCGCAGATATATTTGGTTGAGATCCCCCAAACAGTAAAGAAAGGGAATGACACGAAAGTGGGGACTTGGGAGGGGACTGTATAAGGAAGATGGAAACACACCAACTTACAAGCTTCTGTTCAGGTGTTTGATTATCAGCTTACAAATAGTGGTGTGCCTGAGCACAGTTTAATGAGAGGAACTGTACCTATTCATGTGGGAAGGTGTGTAGACCAAAGGAGTCCCAAGACTTCCTACGAATACAGGAATAACACAGAGAGAAACCAGGACCTCTTATGGTGTAGCATATTAACCTCAGGTTCTGAATAAATACAAAGTGAAGAAGTACTCCCAAAGGTGGGTTGCAAGACCAGCAACCACCGTATAAAAGCAAGTGAGGAAATCCCGCCCCCACTTTGGTTCATTGTCTTTAAATGTATTGGTCACACTCCAGAAAGAATGATTGTGTGGGTACACTAAACAAATTGACAGCAACTTCTAATAGCTAAAGGGCTGTAAACAATATCACTGGGATAGAGAAGGGGACCCAAAAAATAACCATGCAATATTGCTATTATTTTGGTTTATTTATTTTTTCCTTCCTCTGGATCACTTCTGCCCATACTATAAAAAACCACCACATAATGAACATAATAAACATACAAAAACATCAATTTCTTCATCATGCCCTACTCAACAAACTAGAAATCCATTCTCAAGAATCCTCCAACAACATCAAAACAAATAATATACTACTATATTATTATTATTATTATTTTATATTTTGTATTTTTGGTCTTTATTTTTATTAATACTAAATTCAGCTGGACGTTTTTTAAGAGCTACACTATTCCATTACTAGCATTATGCTTATAGCCTCTTTGCAACTGCTCCACGCCGATTGGCTTGAGCAGCGCGGCAGCCCCAGAACCACTCCACACCGATTGACGTGAATGGCTGTGGGCGGAGAGAGCATGGAATTACGTGCGCCGATACACGCGCATCCCTGCTTGAATGACGAAGCAGTGGGACTGTTAGACAGCAAAACTTCCATCTATTAACAGTGTACAGCACTGCGATCTAAGGCAGCCCTGTACCATGTGACACGGCTGTCCTAGGAGGAAAAAAGGTGCTCCGCTGTCATAGGATGAAGCCTATGACAGCTGATCACGCTGATTGACTGGCGGGGGGAGGGAGGGAGGAGGAATAAAAAAAATTTAAAAAAGGAACATGTATTTAAAAATAAATAAATACATATTCATTAAAAAAAATAATAAACAAGGCAGGAGGGATCAGACCCCACCAACAGAAAGCTCTGTTGATGGGGAGAAAAGGGGGCGGGATCACTTGTGTGCTGAGTTGCAGTGCTGCTCATCCAGATTCCGGATATCCATGTAACCCGGATATCCGACCTTTTTTCAGCTATCCGATTCGGATTCAGATTCAGATAGCTATCTGCGGATAGTTGGCTGGCAATGCGGATATCCACGGATATCCGTAGAAATCCGACTATTGAGATACTGTAACTAAGTAGATGACGTCCAGGACGTTATTGAGCCAATCAGAGGGCTCCCAGCCTAAGCCCTGGCACCCAATCATAGAAAGGAACCCTGACCAGCCCCCCCTCCTGTATAATAAGGAGGGATGCCATGATGATAAATCTCATCCTTGCTTTTGAATGCTCGCTGAGAGACATGCTCCAGTGCTGCTGACCTAGCAAGTGTTGTACACAGTGATAAACCTAAAGCTGTTCAGTGATTAACCCCTTCACTATCACTACACTATTGTTGTATTGTTAATTAGCTTGATTTCATTGTGTGACAGTCAGAGTGTGCCTGCTATGTGTCTGTGTGTGTGCTGTGCACAGACCAGGCCAGATGCTGCCTGCTGGCCAGCTATTAGCCTTAGCTAGCTACAGTATAGGTTAGGTTAGGGATTAGGGAATAGGATTACTGTGTTATTGTGTAGTTAGTTCTGTAGTACTGCAGTCAGTGCTAGTAGTTGTTAGAGTAGTAGTACTACTGTGTTAGCTTACTACAGTGAGTGACAGTGTGACAGTCAGTGTCTTCTCCTCTGCTATCTGACTGTCACTCAGCACATGGCACAAGGCACTTGGCACGTGGCATGTGGCACTTGGCACTTGCACTTGGCAGTTGGCACGTGGCACTTTGCAGTTGGCACGTGGTACTTTTCACTTGGCATGTGGCACTTTGCACTTTGCACGTTGCACTTTGCACTTTGCACGTTGCAGGTGGCACTTTGCATGTGGAAGGTAGCACGTGTCACGTGCCATGTGCAGAGTGCCACGTCCAAAGTGCAAAGTGCCACGTGCAAAGTGCAAAGTGCCACGTGCAAAGTGCCACGTGCAAAGTGCCACGTGCCAAGTGCAATGTGCCAAGTGCAAAGTGCCACGTGCCAAGTGCAAAGTGCCACATGCAAAGTGCCACATGCCATGTGCAAAGTGCCACGTGCAAAGTGCAAAGTGCCACATGCCAAGTGCCACCTGCCAAGTGCAAAGTGACGCGTGCCAAGTGCATAGTGCCACATGCCAAGTGCCACGTCCGGCATGCTCCTGGCTGCTGCTGCATTGCTCTGCTCCGGCTGCCTTTGCTGCTCCCACCGCCAGGGTGCCACAGGCCACTGCTGCTGTGCTGATACCACCTATATTTAACCCAAAATACAATTGCTGCATAATTTTTTGGAGGTGTCTGGGCTTAAAACTGCCATGTCCCAGTTGTGCGGTTGGACTTTGGACACAATGTGGGCTGCACGACCGCTGTCTGGAACCTAGTCCTTATGTTAATTTACAGCCATTTTTGTTTTTTTATTTGGGGGGATTTTAAGTCCCCACATCATCAATTAGTGTTTCCCTTTAAAAAATAATGATGTTACATGCCTCATTTACCCTAAAAAAACGTGTTTAAAGCAATTTAAAGGCCACTTCCGGTTTTTCTATACAGATATCCGAATCCGCCCGGATACCTCGGCTACTGAGGTCGGATATCCAATTTGGATCAGAAAATTTCGACCTTGGATATCCGACCCGGATCGGATATCAGGGTATCTGGATCCGGATCCAATGCAGATTTTGAAAAGGGGTATCTGAGCACCAGGGCCGGGCCGAGGCATAGGCTGGAGAGGCTCCAGCCTCAGGGCGCAGTGTAGGAGGGGGCGCACAATTCATTCAGCTGTCATTCCTAATTGTGTTTGAAACAGAAAGAAATAAGAAAAGGAGACACATGTAAGTGACTACAAGCCAGATAACTAGATATTAAGGTGTTGGGGGCCCTGGGGTGCCTCTTAGACTAATAGCAATCAGTGTGTGACGGCTGGGGTGGAGGGATGGAGGGGCGCACTTTGGTGTCTCAGCCTTGGGTGCTGGATGACCTTGTCCCGGCTCTGCTGAGCACCCCTACTGAGTTGTACGGCCCTGCAGCGGGCCCTTGAAGCTGCAGTGGCCTATTTTGTTAAAAATGGCCTGGTCACCAGGGGAGTTTAACACCACGGTTCTTAAGTGGTTAATCATAATTGGCCTGATTCACAAAGCGGTGCTAACAGTTAGGTGTGATAAGTTTAGGCATGTTAAGTTTAGGTGTGATAAGTTTAGGCGTGATAAGTTTAAGCACCAACTGGGTTAGCACCGCAGTGCATAGCTGATCAAAAGTTTTGCGCTAGCAAAGTCTGGTGCACTTTGCATAGAGTTTAATGGCGCTGCTTTGCGTGCGGGACTTTGCGTGCGATCTAAACTTATCTAAACTTAGCATGCCTAAACTTATCATGCCTAAACTTATCACACCTAAACTTATCACGCCTAAACTGGCTTTTCACCAGTGTGGTGCAAAGGTTATCACACCTAAAGTCTTTTAGGCGTGATAACTGAGTTATCACCGCTTTGTGAATCAGGCCCAATGTATTTTATGAGATTATAGATAAATGAAGGAAGAGGAGAGGAGGAAATATAAGATTGAAAAAACAGATGATGGTTCATATACCCATTTCATTTTACCTTTATGTTAGGTTGATCTAATATTTTAATATTTAATACTATATTTTGGTGTATTGTGCTAAGCAGTGTCTACATTATTCATCTTTTCAGTCACTACTTCTTTGATCTGAGGAAGCTCCTGATTAGGTCTGAGGACTGTCCTTCATGAAACGCATTATCGTTTTTGTGTCTGAGTATTACATTTCTTTCTAATACTGGCATTGCCCCTTCTTCTTAGAAGCAGAGCAGCACAGCTTAGTGAATCAAGCCCATATATGCAATATGACATTATGACATCTTCCACACTAGCTGCTTTGCCCAAGCCAGCAAAACTGTCATTACTTTTAGATAAAAAGCAGGCCTGATACTGGTATATTATTTGTAATAAAGATTGTTAATTGTACGACTATCTGCTTTAACTCTGAGACAGTAAAATACCATTAATCAATACTAACATCTAACATTGCAATTTTTGCTAACTTTCATTGCATGATGTTACTAATTAAGTTGCAGTTTGTAATAACAAGTGTGCTAACCGCTGACACATTATATAGCATTGTTTCATTTCTCATCTGCCAGCATGTATTGTCTCTATTGCAGCCTTTTCCCAATAACACTTTGATTAGCATGGAAGATCAATGATAAATCTTTATGTTCTTAATGTATATACCTTACCCTCTGAATATGACTGTATGATTATGGGTTAGCCTTTTATTGTACTGCATACTAGGCAATTGGAATTATACTTGTGTATATCTATAAATATGTCCTACATGCAGATCCAAGTTTATCTCGGAATGATTACCTTAAAGGGAAGGTTCAAGCAAAAAAAAAAAAATGAGTTTTACTTACCTGGGGCTTCTACCAGCCCCATGTAGCCATCCTGTGCCCTTGTAGTCACTCACTGCTGCTCCAGTCCCCTGCTGGCAGCTTTCTGACCTCGGAGGTCAGGGCCACATTGCATACATTTTTACGCATTCCAGCTAGTGCAGGAACAAAAATTTACGCGTTGCACCACTAACACGTAAAAATGTATGCATTAATGTTCCTGCACTAGCGGGAATGTGTAAAAATGTACGCAATTCGGCCCTGACCTCCGAGGTCAGAAAGCTCCTAGCGGGGGACTGGAGCAGCAGTGAGTGACTACGAGGGCACAGGATGGCTGCATGGGGCTGGTAGAAGCCCCAGGTAAGTGAAACTCATTTTTTTTTTGCTTGGACCTTCCCTTTAAGCTAATGCAGTGGTAATAAGACCTCATTATTTGTGGTTCCAAATATTGACTAAATGAGTGATGACTTTAAGGAAGTGCAGTGATATTAAAAACCTCACTAATTGTTAAATTCCTGCTTTGGAGATTCATACACACTTTGAGACAGATTATTATAACCAACATTAAGCAGCTGTGATGTAGTGTGATCTAGGAGCACTCGCTTTACAGAATAATATAGACTGAAGATCAGCAGTTGGAAAGGAAAATTCAAGACTTGCTGGTGTTGAAAGGACTCGTTGCAACTTTTGGATGCACACAGTTGGAAATAATATGCACTGGGTTTCTATTTTGTTAACAATTCTAGTATGTAGCATACTTTTTATTTGTGGACACCATACTGCCAGGATTCCAGTCTTAAAGGGAAGGTTCAGGGAAACGTTTAAAAAAATAAAAATCCATATCCACTTACCTGGGGCTTCCTCCAGCCCGTGGCAGGCAGGAGGTGCCCTCGCCGCCGCTCCAGAGGCTTCCGGTTGTCTTCGGTGGCCGACCCGACCTGGCCAGGCTGGCTGCCAGGTCGGGCTCTTCTGCGCTCCAAGGACGGGCTCTTCTGCGTCCCACGCGGGCGCGCTGATGTCATCGGACGTCCTCCGGGCTTTACTGCGCAGGCGCAGAACTACTGCGCCTGCGCAGTACAGCCCGGAGGACGTCCGATGACATCAGCACGCCCGCGTGGGACGCAGAAGAGCCCGTCCTTGGAGCGCAGAAGAGCCCGACCTGGCAGCCGGCCTGGCCAGGTCGGGTCGGCCACCGAAGACGACCGGAAGCCTCTGGAGCGGCGGCGAGGGCACCTCCTGCCTGCCACGGGCTGGAGGAAGCCCCAGGTAAGTGGATTTTTATTTTTTTAAACGTTTCCCTGAACCTTCCCTTTAAGTCTTTTAACTATCAAATATTGTGAGTTCTGACAGAGGTAGCCAGGCCCGGATTTACATCACAGAAGCCTATAGTTACAGATGTCCTGGCACCTTAGGCTCACCCTCCATGAACCTACAAACACCCGTCGAACTGCACCGCAAGTGTGCTGGCTGGCCCAACTATCTCTTCTCTCTTACTTCCCTTGCCTGCCATAGGTAGCTACAGGTGCCCCTTAGCATTAGGTAGCCAAAAGTACACTTAGTATTAAGTAGCTAGTGGTTCCCCTGACTGAAGGGGGATTTGGTAACTGGAATACAAACCTACCATAACCCACCTGGCATCTAGTATCACCACTACTGGCATCTAGTATCCACTGGCCCCTGTGTAAAACCTCAGTGCTGTAGGAGACAGGTCTGCTGGTCCTAGTAGTGCACCAACCATAACCCACCTTCACACCACTACTGACATCTAGCATCCAATGGCCCCTGTGAAAAACCTCAGTGCTGTAGGAGACAGGGCTGCTGGTCCTGGTAGTGCACCAGCCATAACCCAGTAATCCTTCAAACCACTACTGGCATCTAGTATCCACTACTCACCCCTGTTTAAGACCTCAGTGCTGTTGGAGACAAGTCTGCTCTGCTGGTCCTAGTAGTGCACTAACCCTAACCCAATAATCCTTCACCACCACTACTAACATCTAGTATCCACTACTGCCCCCTGTATAAGGCCTCAGTGCAGAATTAGTGTTTTTGTGGTCACTTAACTGTCATTGAACTACCTCAGCCTGACCTGGCACAGAGAGAAAAACAAAGATATGCTTACTTGACGTAATCATTAAAGGTCTTTGCGGTTGTTTGCAGACTGCGGTGCGTTACACACAACATTTTGTCTGTAGTGTGAAGTGGGTGTAACCCTTACACTACCTGATCAACATGTACACACGCCAGATGTTTTAAAGCACTTTATTCCACCAATTTAGGAATGTAATGAGATTTCTGCCCTTGAGCGATTAAAACATGACTCTGCGTCTACTCCGTAATTTTTGGTGTGACTTTTGCCATGGATCCCCCTGCGGCATGCCCCCGTCCAGGTGTTAGGCCCCTTGAAACAACTTTTCCATCACTTTTGTGGCCAAAAACAGTCTTTGTAGGTTTTAAAATTGTCCTGCCCCAAGTCTATGGAGAATCACAGATTTGCCAGATTTACGAACGTTTGCGGAAATTCGGATTCAAAATTTGCGAACCCAAAATTTGATATTCAGATCATCTCTAGTTGCGGGAGCAATTGTTATGTTAATGGTGTCAGGAGGCTCAAAAAAATTCTTACAAGTGACTGGATTTCCTACATGGAGAATATCCCTTGCTTAACAAAGCCATGCACTCCTATCAGTTGCCTTTGAATGATGCAGGTTCACACCTGGGCCCTGGGGCTTATATTTTTTTTTACCAACAAAAATAAAATTATATTTTATATTCTATTGCATGAAACAGGAATTTACAGTTAAAGTGAGAATTTACATGTACTTTGTGTGGATTATTTGAATTTTACTTTATAACCCCATTCACTGATTTTATTAAAAAAATGTATACATTTTTCATTTACATTTATGCAGGGAAAAGGTAAATGATTTCCAGCAATGTCCCAAGCAGATTATTTCACTTTGTATTGACTACATTACAATTCTAGTGGGTCACAGGTTTAACCTCCTTGGCGGTAATCCCGAGCTAGGGTTGGGGCGAAAACCGCAGCTCAGAGTGGTAATCCCAACCTGTGCTCGGGGTAGCCGCCAGAAGCTGTATGCAGAGCAATACGCGCAGCGGGCATGTCAACATACCTCCCAGGGATCCCGACGTCAGCCGCAATTCTTCTTCCACTTCTCCGAGACTCTGCTTCCTCCCTCACTTGAGGGTTACAGCGCCACCCGGAGAATGGAGGCATAACTGCAGCGCTGGAGCCAGGGAGGTGAGTGAATGCAGAACTGCTGTAGATCTCCCTGGCAGCATGATTTTTTCCAGGTTTTAGGGTCTGAAAGGGTGCAAAAAATTGCACTGCTTTTAGACCCTAAAATCCGGAAAGAATCATAATGCCAAGGGGGTTAAATACCCTTTGTCAGCTTGGAAAATTCCATAAAATTACAAGTCAGTCAGCCTAACTGAAGTCAACATGTGGGTGTATGTAAATAAAGGCTTACCATTAAATAAACTGCCTCTTTGCTTGATAGGATAGAAACATCAAAGTATGCTAGCCATCCAAGTGAACGCTGGTTTATTTTGGGGAACAATGTCCAATGAACAGAAGGTGCTGTGTTCATTTGTACAAACAGTACAAATAGGCAAATAGGCAAGTATAAGTATTGTGAGACCACACAGCTGTTATACTGCTAAGAGCGATCCTAGGAAGACTTCTACCAAATATATCAAATTCCACTATATAAAGTTGAATTGCCCTGTACGTCCTGCTACATAAAGTACTGCCATGCATGGTAAAAGGATGCCTTCTAATGCTTGAATTTTACCATATTCTTCTAGCAAAAAAGTTTCTGTACCGTGTTAGCCAAACAAATTATATAGGTAGAAAAAAAACAACGTTTTGTAAGAAATAATACCTTTTAATGGCTAACTAATAGAGTTAAATGATGCAAGCTTTCTGGGATCTAGTCCCCTTCTTCAGGCATATTTCCAGATGTAAGCTGAAGTAAAACACTGATGCAAATAAATGGTAAACACGAAGATGACAGTTGTGTTGGTTACTGTTTATCCGTTAGGTGTCTGGTGATCAGCAGGCTGGAGCCAGTGAGTTAGTGCAACCATACATGAAATCCAGCAGGTTTGTTTGTGCTTCATGATCTTCAGAAACCTGCTGGATTTCATGTATGGTTGCACTAACTCACTGGCTCCAGCCTGCTGATCACCTGACACCTAACGGATAAACAGTAACCAACACAACTGTCATCTTCGTGTTTACCATTTATCTGCATCAGTGTTTTACTTCAGCTTACATCTGGAAATATGCCTGAAGAAGGGGACTAGATTCCAGAAAGCTTGCATCATTTAACTCTATTAGTTAGCCATTAAAAGGTATTATTTCTTACAAAACGTTGTTTTTTTTCTACCTATACCATATTCTTCTGCAACTTACTGACTTGCAGCCATTGTTTAACCCACTTGCCACGATTGTGTCTGCTGAAAACAACAGCATTTATGTCCGCCGATATTGCCCAAATTACCCACTTGGTGCCGGTGCCATAAAGCTAGAGATGGCTCGAACCTCCGATTTTCTTCTGCAAAAAGTTTGGGAAGGCGAACTTTGAAAACTGCAAACATTTATGCTGGCCACAAAAGCGATGGAAAAGATGTTTCAAGGGGTCTAACACCTGAGTTTTTGCATGGTGGAGTGGGATACATGCCAAAAGTCCCGGGAAAAATCCAGATTTGACGCACAGCAGCGTTTTAAGGGCAGAAATCGCATTGCATGCTAAATTGGAGGCCTAAAGTGCTTTAAAACATCTTGCATATGGATACATCAATCAGGTGGTGTAATTAGTGTACTGCTTCACACTGATAGACCAAACTCACTGTGTAACGCACCGCAAACAGCTGTTTGTGTAGTGATGGCCATGCTGGACTGGTGCGCACCATGGCGAGAGTGCAGGCGATAGCGGTTTTCAAGCCCATATGGTCGCCGGGCTGAGGTAGCTCAATGACAGAACAACAGTGACTGTCCAGCTGATCGAATTTGGTCTGTCCACAATGAAGCAACGACCTTTTTATCTTTCTTCTTGGGTCAGGTGTACCCCCCAACCCCAACACACTCATTTAGCCGGTCATTGCTTCATTGTGATACGCAACAAGCTCCTTCACCGCGGCAACGTAACGATCACGAAGGGGAATTGACACATGTACATGCCTTTTGTTTTGTTGTTGCAGCTGCAGTGCTGTGCAGCCAGAAAAATTAGGGAGGCATGTAAACGCACCAGAGAAATTATTATAGAAGCCGCTGCTAGCAGCGGGCTTCAAAATTCAGGAATCCGCATGGAGTCCTGGACCCTGTTGTTGGTGGCGGAGAAGGCAGTCAAGCGGCCTGCAGGCAGAGATGCTGTGTGTGGGGACTGACTTAGTCTTCGAGCGCGCAGTTGTCTTCCGAGATCCATCCCTCATTCATTTTGATAAAGGTGAGGTACTGAACACTTTTGTGACCTAGGTGACCAACTTCTCTTCTCAGTGACAATGCCTCCTGCTGCGCTGAAGGTTCTTTCTGACAGGTTGCTTGGGGCAGGGCAAGACAGAAGTTGGATGGCAAATTGTGACCGCTCTGGCCACAGGTCAAGCCTGCGCACCCAGTAGTCCAGGGGTTCATTGCTGCTCACTGTGTCTACATCCACACTTAAGGCCAGGGGGTCGGCTACCTGCCGGTCAAGGCATTGGTGGAGGGTGTGGATCTGGAAGGGCTAAGGCAAGGCGTTGGACTAAAGAATGTCCGCATGTCCGACATCACCATGAGATCACTAGAGCGTCCTGTCCTTGCCTTCGTGGACATGGGAGAAGGATTACTGGCAGTGGTACCTTTATTCCGTTGTGCTGTGACATCACCTTTAAACACACTGTAAAGCATAGTTGCCAGCTTGTTCTGCAAGTGCTGCATCCTTTCTGCCTTCTGGTGATTTGGAAACATCTCCACCACTTTGTGCCTATACCGAGGGTCTAGTAGCGTGGCCACCCAGTACAGCTCATTCCCCTTGAGTTTTTTTATACGGGGGTCCCTCAACAAGCTGGACAGCATGAAAAGACGCCCACTGCACAAATTTGGATGCCGGCGTACTATCCATCTCCTCTTGCTCTTCCTCAGTGATGTCAGGTAAGTTCTCCTCCTCCCCCCAGCCACGAACAATACCACAGGAAAGTTGAGCACCACAAGCCTCCTGCGACACCTGCTGCGGTTGTTCTTCCGCCTCCTCCTCTAAAAAAACCCCACCTTCCTCATCATCTGACTACTCTTCCCCACGCGACTCTTCCTCCTCCTCCTCCTCCTCCCCCCTCCTTTTGTGCTGCCACATATTTTTTTGAGAATTGATCCCACAACTCTTCCTCCTGTTCCTGGCCCTGTTCACACTCCTCCACAGCTTGATCCATCACTCTACGCATTATTATTATTATTATTATTTATTGTATTTATAAAGCGCCAACATATTACGCAGCGCTGCACAATAGATAAATGGGTTAACATACAGGTAGAACATACGGAAACTCACAACAAAACAAGATCATGCAAATGATTTGATAACAATACAGTGTCATAGGTCAAGATAGAGACTGTTCGAGTCTACAAGAAGGGTGGTTGTGAGTAAGATTGCATAATCAAGCATGGCACGCTCCATGAAGAAAGTATATGGGATCAAGTCGCTGATGGCGCCTTCACTGCGACTCACCAGGTTTGTCACCTACTCAAAATGGCCGCATGAGCCTGCAGGCATTTCGCATGAGTGTCCAGTACTTCAGCCAGAACATCCCCATCTCCCCAGAGTATGTCCTTCTACTGTAGTTGTAGAGATACTGGTTGTCGGCTTTCTCCTGTTGTAGCAAGCGGTTAAACATAAGGAGTGATGAATTTCAGCGAGTCGGGCTATCGCAAATCAAGCATCTCGCTGGAAAGTTCTTTCTCCGCTGAATATCGGCTAAGCATGCCATGGCTGTATAAGACTGCCTGAAATGCCCACACAACTTCCAGGACGTCCTGTAAGCCAGGGTACTTACACACAAATCTCTGAATTATTAGATTCAGCACATGTACCATGCAGGGTACATGTGTCAACTTTCCCAAATTCAAAGCTGAAATGAGTTTGCTGCCGTTGTCACACACCACGTTGCTGATCTCCAGTTGGTGCGGGGTCAGCCACTGAATCACCTGTTTGTTAAGAGCAGCCAGGAGAGCCGCTCCAATGTGACTTTCTGCTTTGAGGCAAGACATGTCTAAGATGGCATGACACCGTCGTACCTGGCAGGCAGCATAGGCCTTGGGGAGCTGGGGCTGTGTAGCTGGAGAGGAGATCGCAGCACCAGTAGAGTTGAACTGCCACTCTGCCAAGGAGGATGACAGCGAAGAGGATGTAGCAGAAGGAGTAGGAGGAGAAGGAGAGGAGGTGGCAGCAGGCCTGCCTGCAAGCCGTGGAGGTGTCACAACTAGGTCCGCTGCACAGCCACGTACTCCCTGCTTGCCAGCGGTCACCAGGTTGACCCAATGGGCTGTGTAAGTATTGTACCTGCCCTGACCAAGCTTGGCAGACCAGGCATCCGTGGTCAGATGGACCCTTGAACCAACGCTGTGTGCCAGAGATGACACCACTTGCCTTTCAACTTCATGGTACAGTTTGGGTATCGCCTTTTTGGAGAAATAATGGCGGCCTGGAATCTTCCACTGAGGTGTCCCAATGGCCACAAATTTTCGAAAGGCCTCAGAGTCCACCAGCTGGTATGGTAACAACTGGTGAGCTAACAGTTCCGCCAAGTCAGCTGTCAGATGCCGTCAAGGGGGTGACTGGCAGACATTGGCTTCTTTCACTCAAAGATTGCCTTCATGGACACCTGGCTGCTGCTGTGGGCAGAGGAGCAGTAAGCGCTCAAGGTGAGAGGCGGAGTGGAGGAGGATGGCTGTGATTGTGAAGGTGCATAGGAAGAAAGTGGCTGAAGATGATGCACCTGAAGGAGGAAGAGGAGAAGGAGGGTGGCTTTGCTTTTGTGTGCTGCTTTTCCTCAGGTGGTCTTGCCATTACAGTTTGTGCCTTTTTTTCTCCATGTGCCTTCGTAAGGCAGTTGTCCCTACATGGGTGTTGGTCTCAGGGATGTTTGTAGTCAGCCAACTTCGCTACACTGGAACTACGCATAGTTTTACGCAATTACACTTCACCAAACTATGGCTTCGAAATCAAATATTCGCTTCGTATGCATTTCGTAGACTACGCGTTAAAATACGCAATTATGGGTATTGCGAAGCGTAGTGTATGCAGAAGCTTATGCCGGTATGCAGAAAATTGTACACATTAATTCCTCTTTTAAATGCTTATACCGGGAACTCTTCTATGCGTACATTCCTCTTTCCCATGCGTAAATTTGTAAGCATACAATCGCACGCGGAAAATTATACGCGAGTGACGCATTCGTAGTTCACTACGCAATACACATGTTAACTACGCATAGTGGGTGTAAGCTATGCGTAGCAGTACTTCGCTACGCGTTTATTCGTAAGCGTAGTTTTGAAACTTCGCCTACGAACTATGATGCGTAGATGAAAACTACGATGCGTAAATTCGCACTGGTGTAGTTTCTGCTCATCCCTGGTTGGCCTTTCCACAGCTCAATTTTTGGTGGCAGAGAGAACAGATGGCATTGCTCTGATCTGAGGCAGACGCACAAAACAATTTCCACACCGCGCTGAGCCCAGGGATCATGTGGGTACTATGGTGGCGTCAGCAGCTGATGTTGAAGGGCATGTTGGCTGGCTGTCCATAGGTGGCGATACATGGTGCCGGACACTGCCACTAGCTGTTTCTGATGACGAGCTCGCCCTGCTTCTTTCAGGAACTTGTCTCTTCCTACTCCTCTCTGACTCCCCCTCTGAACTGTCCCCCTGTTCATCTCCTCTATTGGGAACCCACGTGAGATCCGTATCATCATAATCATCATCCTGCCCAGCTTTGCTTGCATCAGGCACCTCCAAAACTGCACCAACAGCAAGTACTTCATCATCCTCACACCTTACGTCCGTAGTGTTACATAACTCAGACATATGAGGTGGTGTAACTTGCTCAGCGCTTTCATCTGGTTGTAACAATAATGGCTGTGAATCAGTGAATTCCCCACCAAATAACTCCTGTAAAGTGTCAAATGCAGAGGATGTGGTGCTTGTAGTAGCGCTGGTGACTGCGGAAGATGAGGTGTTCTGTGTTAACCACTTGAGGACCTAGGGCTTTCTACCCCTTAAGGACCGGCCACTTTTTTTCCATTCAGACCACTGCAGCTTTCACGGTTTATTGCTCGCTCATACAACCTACCACCTAAATTAATTTTGGCTCCTTTTCTTGTCACTAATAAAGCTTTCTTTTAGTGCTATTTGATTGCTCCTGCGATTTTTACTTTTTATTATATTCAGCAAAAAAGACATGAATTTTGGCAAAAAAATGATTTTTTTTAACTTTCTGTGCTGACAGTTTTCAAATAAAGTAAAATTTCTGTATACATGCAGCGCGAAAAATGTGGACAAACATGTTTTTGATTAAAAAAAACCCATTCAGTGTATATTTATTGGTTTGGGTAAAAGTTATAGCGTTTACAAACTATGGTGCAAAAAGTGAATTTTCCCATTTTCAAGCATCTCTGACTTTTCTGACCCTCTGTCATGTTTCATGAGGGGCTAGAATTCCAGGATAGTATAAATACCCCCCAAATGACCCCATTTTGGAAAGAAGACATCCCAAAGTATTCACTGAGAGGCATAGTGAGTTCATAGAAGATATTATTTTTTGTCACAAGTAAGCGGAAAATGACACTTTGTGAAAAAAAAAAAAAAAAAAAAAAAAAAAAAAGTTTCCATTTCTTCTAACTTGCGACAAAAAAAATGAAATCTGCCACGGACTCACCATGCCCCTCTCTGAATACCTTGAAGTGTCTACTTTCCAAAATGGGGTCATTTGTGGGGTGTGTTTACTGTCCTGACATTTTGGGGGGTGCTAAATTGTAAGCACCCCTGTAAAGCCTAAAGGTGCTCATTGGACTTTGGACCCCTTAGTGCAGTTAGGCTGCAAAAAAGTGCCACACATGTGGTATTGCCGTACTCAGGAGAAGTAGTATAATGTGTTTTGGGGTGTATTTTTACACATACCCATGCTGGGTGGGAGAAATATCTCTGTAAATGACAATTTGTTAATTTTTTTTACACACAATTGTCCATTTACAGAGATCTTTCTCCCACTCAGCATGGGTATGTGTAAAAATACACCACAAAACACATTATACTACTTCTCCTGAGTACGGCGATACCACATGTGTGGCACTTTTTTGCACCCTAACTGCGCTAAAGGGCCCAAAGTCCAATGAGTACCTTTAGAATTTCACAGGTCATTTTGAGAAATTTCGTTTCAAGACTACTCCTCACGGTTTAGGGCCCCTAAAATGCCAGGGCAGTATAGGAACCCCACAAATGACCCCATTTTAGAAAGAAGACACCCCAAGGTATTCCGTTAGGAGTATGGTGAGTTCATAGAAGATTTTATTTTTTGTCAAAAGTTAGCGGAAAATGACACTTTGTGAAAAAACACAATTAAAATCAATTTCCGCTAACTTTTGACAAAAAAATAAAATCTTCTATGAACTCACCATACTCCTAACGGAATACCTTGGGGTGTCTTCTTTCTAAAATGGGGTCATTTGTGGGGTTCCTATACTGCCCTGGCATTTTAGGGGCCCTAAACCGTGAGGAGTAGTCTTGAAACGAAATTTCTCAAAATGACCTGTGAAATTCTAAAGGTACTCATTGGACTTTGGGCCCTTTAGCGCAGTTAGGGTGCAAAAAAGTGCCACACATGTGGTATCGCCATACTCGGGAGAAGTAGTACAATGTGTTTTGGGGTGTATTTTTACACATACCCATGCTGGGTGGGAGAAATACCTCTGTAAATGGACAATTGTGTGTAAAAAAATCAAAAGATTGTCATTTACAGAGGTATTTCTCCCACCCAGCATGGGTATGTGTAAAAATACACCCCAAAACACATTATACTACTTCTCCCGAGTACGGCGATACCACGTGTGTGGCACTTTTTTGCACCCTAACTGCACTAAGGGGCCCAAAGTCCAATGAGTACCTTTAGGATTTCACAGGTCATTTTTGTTTCAAGACTACTCCTCACGGTTTAGGGCCCCTAAAATGCCAGGGCAGTATAGGAACCCCACTAATGACCCCATTTTAGAAAGAAGACACCCCAAGGTATTCCGTTAGGAGTATGGTGAGTTCATAGAAGTTTTTATTTTTTTGTCACAAGTTAGCGGAAATTGATTTTAATAGTTTTTTTTCACAAAGTGTCATTTTCCGCTAACTTGTGACAAAAAATAAAATCTTCTATGAACTCACCATACTCCGTACGGAATACCTTTGGGTGTCTTCTTTCTAGAATGGGGTCATTTGTGGGGTTCCTATACTGCCCTGGCATTTTAGGGGCCCTAAACCGTGAGGAGTAGTCTTGAAACCAAATGTCGCAAAATGACCTGTGAAATCCTAAAGGTACTCATTGGACTTTGGGCCCCTTAGCGTACTTAGGGTGTAAAAAAGTGCCACACATGTGGTACATGCCGTACTCAGGAGAAGTAGTATAATGCGTTTTGGGGTGTATTTTTACACATACCCATGCTAAGTGGGAGAAATATCTCTGTAAATGACAATTGTTTGATTTTTTTACACACAATTGTCCATTTACATAGAAATTTCTCCCATCCAGCATGGGTATGTGTAAAAATACACCCCAAAACACATTATACTACTTTTCCTGAGTACGGCGGTACCACATGTGTGACAATTTTTTGCAGCCTAGGTGCGCTAAGGGGCCCAACGTCCTATTCACAGGTCATTTTGAAGCATTTGTTTTCTAGACTACTCCTCGCGGTTTAGGGCCCCTAAAATGCCAGGGCAGTATAGGAACCCCACAAGTGACCCCATTTTAGAAAGAAGACACCCCAAGGTATTCCGTTAGGTGTATGGCGAGTTCATAGAAGATTTTATTTTTTGTCACGAGTTAGTGAAAAATGACACTTTGTGAAAAAAAACCAATAAAAATTAATTTCCGCTAACTTTTGACAAAAAATAAAATCTTCTATGAACTCGTCATACACCTAACAGAATACCTTGGGGTGTCTTTTTTTCTAAAATGGGGTCACTTGTGGGGTTCCTATACCGCCCTGGCATTTTACAGGCCCAAAACCGTGAGTAGTCTGGAAACCAAATGTCTCAAAATGACTGTTCAGGGGTATAAGCATCTGCAAATTTTGATGACAGGTGGTCTATGAGGGGGCGAATTTTGTGGAACCGGTCATAAGCAGGGTGGCCTTTTAGATGACAGGTTGTATTGGGCCTGATCTGATGGATAGGAGTGCTAGGGGGGTGACAGGAGGTGATTGATGGGTGTCTCAGGGGGTGGTTAGAGGGGAAAATAGATGCAATCAATGCACTGGGGAGGTGATCGGAAGGGGGTCTGAGGGGGATCTGAGGGATTGGCCGAGTGATCAGGAGCCCACACGGGGCAAATTGGGGCCTGATCTGATGGGTAGGTGTGCTAGGGGTGACAGGAGGTGATTGATGGGTGTCTCAAGGTGTGATTAGAGGGGGGAATAGATGCAAGCAATGCACTGGCGAGGTGATCAGGGCTGGGGTCTGAGGGCATTCTGAGGGTGTGGGCGGGTGATTGAGTGCCCTAGGGGCAGATAGGGGTCTAATCTGATAGGTAGCAGTGACAGGGGGTGATTGATGGGTAATTAGTGGGTGTTTAGGGTAGAGAATAGATGGAAACACTGCGCTTGGGTGGTGATCTGATGTCGGATCTGCGGGCGATCTATTGGTGTGGGTGGGTGATCAGTTTGCCCGCAAGGGGCAGGTTAGGGGCTGATTGATGGGTGGCAGTGACAGCGGGTGATTGATGGGTGGCAGTGACAGGGGGTGATTGATGGGTGGCAGTGACAGGGGGTGATTGATAGGTGATTGACAGGTTATCGGTGGGTTATTACAGGGGAGAACAGATGTAAATATTGCACTGGCGAATTGATAAGGGGGGGGGGGTCTGAGGGCAATCTGAGCGTGTAGGCGGGCGATTGGGTGCCCGCAAGGGGCAGATTAGGGTCTGATCTGATGGGTAACAGTGACAGGTGGTGATAGGTGGTGATAGGGGGTGATTGATGGGTAATTAGTGGGTGTTTAGAGGAGAGAATAGATGTAAACAATGGATTTGGGAGGTGATCTGATGTCGGATCTGCGGGCGATCTATTGGTGTGGGTGGGTGATCAGATTGCCCGCAAGGGGCAGGTTAGGGGCTGATTGTTGGGTGGCAGTGACAGGGGGTGATTGATGGGTGATAGGTGATTGGCAGGTGATTGACAGGTGATCAGTGGGTTATTACAGGGAAGGACAGATGTAATTAATGCACTGGCGAATTGATAAGGGGGGGGGGGGGGGTCTGAGGGCAATCTGAGCGTGTAGGCGGGTGATTGGGTGCCCGCAAGGGGCCGATTAGGGTCTGATCTGATAGGTAACAATGACAGGTGGTGATAGGGGGTGATTGATGGGTGATTGATGGGTAATTAGTGGGTGTTTAGAGAAGATAACAGATGTAAACAATACATTTGGGAGGTAATCTGACGGCGGGTTTGCGGGCGATCTAATGGTGTGGGTGGGTGATCAGATTGCCCGCAAGGGGCAGGTTAGGGGCTGATTGATGGGTGGCAGTGACAGGGGGTGACAGGGGGTGATTGATGGGTGATAGGTGATTGGCAGGTGATTGACAGGTGATCAGTGGGTTATTACAGGGAAGAACAGATGTAATTAATGCACTGGTGAATTGATAAGGGGGGGTCAGAGGGCAATCTGAGCGTGTGGGCGGGTGATTGGGTGCCCGCAAGGGGCAGATTAGGGTCTGATCTGATAGGTAAAAGTGACAGGTGGTGATAGGGGGTGATTGATGGGTGATTGATGGGTAATTAGTGGGTGTTTAGAGGAGAGAATAGATGTAAACAATGGATTTGGGAGGTGATCTGATGTCGGATCTGCGGGCAATCTATTGGTGTGGGGGGGTGATCAGATTGCCCGCAAGGGGCAGGTTAGGGGCTGGCTGATGGGTGGCAGTGACAGGGGGTGATTGACGGGTGATTGATGGGTGATTGACAGGTGATTGACAGGTGTTTAGGGGGATAGATGCATACAGTAAACAGGGGGGGTGGTCTGGGGGGGGGGGGGGGTCTGGGGAGAATCTGAGGGGTGGGGGTGATCAGGAGGGGGCAGGGAGCAGGGTGGGGGATAAAAAAAAAATAGCGTTGACAGATAGTGACAGGGAGTGATTGATGGGTGATTAGGGGGGTGATTGGGTGCAAACAGGGGTCTGGGGGGTGGGCAGGGGGGGGTCGGATGGGTGCTGTGGGCGATCTGGGGCAGGGGGGGGGGAAATCAGTGTGCTTGGTGCAGACTAGGGTGGCTGCAGCCTGCCCTGGTGGTCCCTCGGACACTGGGACCACCAGGGCAGGAGACAGCCTGTATAATACACTTTGTAAACATTACAAAGTGTATTATACACTTTGTATGCGGCGATCGCGGGGTTAACATCCCGCCGGCGCTTCCGTATAGCCGGCGGGATGTTGCGGCGGGTGAGCGGCGCCAGGCGGAGGCGGAGGATCGCGTCACTGATGACGCGATCGCTCCGCCCATGCCCCTACAAGGACCGCCGCCAATTGTCAATACGGCGGTCCTTGCGGGGTGCACTTCCCGGCCGCCAATTGTCAATACGGCGGTCGGGAAGTGGTTAAATAGTCAATCTTGGGAGTTGATGGGACGTGCCTTTTTCTGAGCACTATACTTTGGTCCAGGTCCACACTAAATCACGTCAGCATGACCTCGAACAGACCTGCCGGGTGGCCTACCTCTGGGTCTGCCTCTGCCTGTTGTTTTGTCCATGTCGGGGGGGATGAAGTGAATGGTATGGATTGACTTGACTAATACAATGTGCAGTCACACAGGTGCAGTGAAAGGTATACAGTGACTGGTATTACAATACAATGTGCAGCTGTCACACAGGTATATTAAACAGCGTGCGGTCACACAGGTACTGTGAACAATTATGCAATGACTAGTATTACAAATGTGCAGCTGTCACACACACACAGGTGCTGTAAACAGGTGCAGTGACTGGTATATAATATAACACTGCGTGCACTCACGTAGGTAGGTGCACTGCATAGGTAGGTATGCAGTGATTGGTATTACAAATGTGCAGCTGTCACACTCACACAGGTACCGTGAACAGGTGCAGTGACTGGTGGTATATAACACTGCGTGCGCTCACGTAGGTAGGTGCACTGAACAGGTAGGTATGCAGTGATTGGTATTACAAAGGAGCAGCTGTCACACACACACACACACACACACACACACACACACAGGTACCGTGAACAGTTGCAGTGACTGGTGGAATATAACACTGCAGCGCTCACATAGGTAGGTGCACTGAACAGGTAGGTATGCAGTAATTGGTATTACAAATGTGCAGCTGTCACATACACACACAGGTACCGTGAACAGGTGCAGTGACTGGTGGTATATAACACTGCTTGCGCTCGCGTAGGTAGATGCACTGAACAGGTAGGTATTCAGTGATTGGTATTACAAATGTGCAGATGTCACACACACAGGTAGTCACTGAATGTGCTGGGCCTGGCAGTGGCACAGTAGGAATTACCAAAGGGCCAAGGTCCAGCTGCGACTGACTGACAGGGCTGTATATGCAACACAAGTGTCTGTGGGAGTCGGACACACACACAAAAAAAAATAGATCACAAGAACAACATTAGCACTCAAAAGAGCTGTTGATGGGTCCTTTTTAGCAATAAGTATCAGCAAAGAGCAAGCTAACAAGCCTAACAAGAGTCTAACTAAGCTTTCCCTATGTCTGTACAGCAGGTTCTCTTCTCTCCCATCTCTAATTACTGCAGCTACACGAGTGAGCGAAAAGGCTGACACTGCCTGCCTTTTATAAGGGGGGGTAAGGGGGGGGGGGCTCCAAGAGGGAGTGTAGACTGATTGGCTACCCTGTGTCTGCTGACTGTGATGTAGAGGGTCAAAGTTGGCCCTAATGATGTAGCATAGGGGGTGGGTCGAACTCGCATATAGTTCGCGGTTGACTGCGAATGCGAACCAGTGAAGTTTGCGCAAATAAATTTGCATGCGAACCGTTTGGGCCATCTCTATATATAGCCACAGCTATATAGTTGAAATTGTGTGCCCTACACCCATATTACCCTCCTCACTTTGCCATGTTGTGGGCTGTGGTGGGGCTCAAATTGCCAGCCGTGCCATGCTCCCATTTTCAATGTTTCACCCGCCAGAAGCTGCTTCATCATGTGCCATGTAACACTCCCCCTTCCATAGCAACTAATACATTGCTAGCCTCTAGGCTAGCAATGTCTCTGTACAGCACTGTTGGCAGGGGGATCAAGTACTGATTCCTGCAGGTGACAGCGATCATACGTGCACCTAGCTTTACTCCTATGGAAGCTACTGCTTGTTGTCAGAAAACATAAGATCGGGCCTCTTTTTAGTTTTTTTTTAAGACAATTGCAAAATCTAGTCGAAATAATTGCATGGAATAATAGGGCACTGGATTTCAATCTGGACATCTGAAAACGGTGCCGTCTCATTTCTGGAAATCTTTACCTTTCTTCAGTAAGCAATGAGTAGCATGGTATGACTCTAATCTACTAAGTACTGCGTCAACTAAATGGTCAGCGATTTCTGTTTTATCTCAACTACTTTGATTTCCTATTTGCACACCTTCAAAACCTCCCAGAGTATTTAGCATTTCAGAAGATGCATGGAGACAATGGGAGTAATTAGAAGTTGAATTTCATTTCTGATCCATTTTTATTTCATAAATTCAGGGCAGTGTATTCACATGTTGTCCACAGCTCGTTCAGCATGCAAAGCAGACTGTTCATTTAGCTCCTTGATGGCTCCTTGTTAATATTCAAATGTAATTAAGAAATCATTTTAATATGGACGAAAGGCAGCAAAATAGACTTTTTAGATGCATTTGAAGCCTAGAAAAAAAGAGGAAAACAAAAAGCTTTTAATATTAATTTGGCAGATGTAGATGCATAAATATGTTGTGCCATACTATGAAAATGTGTCAAGCTACAGTTTCTATTCATGTATCTGATGTTAGGTTCAAGCGTGGAAAAAATGAGGAATAAGACCGGACTCAGCTGCCAGGAAACGGACTTGTTTCATGGCAGGGTGGTTTAAGTCTCAAATAAACTCTTTTATATGGCTTAACAAGCTCCTTATAGTCATTCTAGAGAACATACTGAAGCTGAATGTCTATAAATTTGACAGTTATATATATATATATATATATATATATATATATATATATATATATATATATATATATATATATATATATATATACACACAAATACATACATATATATATATTTTTTTTCTTTTAATAGCTGGATACAGCGAGCAGCTTAAATCAAGGCAGACCAGATGGTTGCTATGGGACCTGTTCAAAAGGGGGACCAGATGCAGGATTGATTCTGCATCACCAAATGTGTGATAACGTTGGATCATCATCTGCAGTGTTTTGTCTGCTTAATTTAGTGGTGCCATGGTGCAATCAGTCCAGCCACACCCCCTGATGTAACCTAATGCAATTATTTGCAGAATTTCAAAGTATGCTCTGATCAGTTGGGGTTTCAAATCCTGTAAAATCGTTTAAGCCGGTGGGGCTGGATGTTTGAACTGACATAAAGTAGACGTTTATTGGAGAGAAACTGCACATCCAGTTCACATTCCCTATCTGAATTCTGCAGCAATGGCCATACACAATACAATGTGGTAGTTCAATAGCACAGTTGATTTAATAATATGACTTAATTAAGTTTAAAATCAAATACAAACATTATCTTCTTTAGCCACAAACAATACTTTATTATTTTTTTTCTCTTCAAAAAATAGATCAGAACATGTTGAAGATTATAATTATGGATAAGTAGTGGCTACATAGAAAAATCTAAATTGCATGAATAATTGGATAATAGTTTCCTATTCACCCCTTACTAACAATGACAAATCTGGGGTAGGTGGCCAAAGGCGTAATAAAAAAACAAAAACAAAAAACAAAACATTATTACAATATTATAAAAGATAACATTAATGTTACATGTAACAATTGTGTTGATGTATTTCATTACCACCTTGCTGCAGGAGAATGTTTAAAGGAAGCCATACTCTTATAGATTTTCAGCAGATTCGAGCATCAGATAGATTTCTGTCAGATGCCTGTCAGGTTGAATCTGACAGGAATCTATCTGATGTGTGCCATACACTAGGTAAAGATATTGAAAAATCGATCTAAATGCATTATTGCACCATTCAATCTATTGTAACCATATCGGCCAATCGATCCGCTGCCAGCAGCCAATTGACCTGGATTTTCCATCATGCAAATCAATCTAAATTGGCTGGAAATTGATCAATCGGCCGATCGATCATGCTTCCTGCTGCATCGTTTTCTAACCGATTCAATCAGAGCGGTCAAATCGCCGTCGATGGCTGAAATTCACCAGTGTATGGGCCCCTTAAGGTTGTACTGTACAATTGTAATTACTTCTCTAACCTTGATAAGTGACATTTGTTCACAGAGAAGTTTAGGAAACTGAAAATTAATAAACAAACAAGCAAAAAAATCCACAAACAGTAATAATAGTATACAAAGAATATAATAGCACAATGAAAAAATACAATAATACTATAAAACATTACAAATACAATACTAATAAAAAGGCTGTGTCAAGGTAAAGCTTAATTTCTTTTTTTTTTTTTTCCTCTCTAACTTTGATCTGAGGCCTGTCTCATTTGATGAGGTACACCCCTTTAACTACCTCCTGCCTCCAATCCACACTGCCACACTGCAAGACAAACTTAGATCACTGCCTACCTCCACCAGTGATAGCACATGTGACTGTAAGTCACCTCCAAGCCCCTCCTGTTTGCACTTTTGGTGAAGACTCTTTCAAGTTACCACCAGTGATGTAAAAAAAAAAAAAATAATAGTCACCTATGTGCACATTCGGGGAGGCTCTCTTCAAGTGCCTTTTGCTACCTTCTCAGATACAACATAGCACAAGGTTATACATGCAGTCAGGATATAAAATGCATTTTACAGAGACCCAACAAATCAAGTCCAAGTTAGTGTATGAGAAGGGTGTCATTGCTGGGGTAGCAAAATTAAGAAGGACAGTGGACATACTGCAAAAGGCTTACAATCTAAGGGATGGGGGAGGAACACATAAGGTAGGATTTTGGAAAAGGTGGTTCAATAAATTGCCACATAGCCAGCATTTATGACTATGTAAAGGGCTTCATTCACCAAGCGTTCACCAGACATTACTTATTTTCTTCTCTGAGTCTAATAATTTGGAGCTTATGCTTTAAGAGTAGAGATGGTCCGAAACCTCAGATTTTCGGTTCGTGAACTTCCGCAAAAGTTCGGTTTGCACAAACTTTTGCGAACCGCAATAGACTTCAATGGGGAGGCGAACTTGGAAAACTAGAAAAAATTATGCTGGCCACAAAAGTGATGGAAAAGATGTTTTAAGGGGTCTAACACCTGGAGGGGGGCATGGCAGAGTGGGATACATGCCAAAAGTCCCCCGGGAAAAATCTGGATTTGACGCAAAGTAGCGTTTTATGGGCAGAAATCACATTGAATGCTAAATAGCAGGCCTAAAGTGCTTTACATCTTGCATGTGTATACATCAATCAGGGAGTGTAATTAGTGTACTGCTTCTCACTGACACACCAAACTCACTGAGTAACGCACCGCAAACAGCTGTTTGTGTAGTGACAGCCGTGCTGGACTGGTGCGCACCATGGCGAGATTGCTCTTCCTCACTCAGTGCTGTCAGGTTAGGTAATGTCTGACTGCCTTATTAACTTTCCATGGTTCTTTCTCTACCATTGTTAAAGCTTACATCTATTTTTTTTTACTTTTTGTATGTTTGGGGTCTATAATATCTATGCTCAGATCTATAGGGCCTATGACTAGATGTACTAGACCAACTATTGGTCATTAGAGGTGTACCGAACGGTTCGCCGGCGAACGGTTCCAGGCGAACATTGGGGGTTTGCGTTCGCCTGCGCCAGGCGAACTTTTCCGGAAGTTCGATTCGCCCCATAATGCACTATGAGGGTCAACTTTGACCCTCTGCATCACAGTCAGCAGGCACATTGTAGCCATTCAGGCTACAGTAAGCCCTGGAGCCCCACCCCCCCCTTATATAAGGCAGCCTCCGGCGGCCATTACAGTCACTCGTGTGCCTGCTAGAGAGAGGAAAGGGACAGCTGCTGCAGACTTTTTCTCTTAGGGACAGATTAGTTAGGTTCTAGGCTGCTTTGCTTGTTCCTGACTGATTAATATTGCTTTTAAAGCACCCAGCAACAGCTCTTTTCAGAGCTCAACCTGTACATTTTTTTTTTCTGACACTTTTGTTGCATGCACAGCCTTGCTAATTGATAGTGTGTGTGCCACTGCCAGCAGCCCAGCACATTCAGTGACTGACTGCCTGTGTGTGTGACAGGGAGCTGCACATTGTACTACCCAGTACTGCATATACCCCAGTACCTGTTGTGTTTACTTAACCCACCTCATCACTGCATATACCTAGCTTTGTGTTGAGTGAACCCAGCTCACTGCATCTAACTACCCAGTACCTGTTGTGTTTACTTAACCCACCTCATCACTGCATATACCTAGCGTTGTGTTGAGTGAACCCAGCTCACTGCATCTAAGTCTAACTACCTGTTGTGTTGAGTGAGAACCCACCTCACTGCATCTTAAGTACCTTTACTGTATACTGTTCAGTGAACCCAGCTCACTGCATCTAACTACCCAGTACCTGTTGTGTTTACTTAACCCACATCATCACTGCATATACCTAGCGTGGTGTTGAGTGAACCCAGCTCACTGCATCTAACTACCTGTTGTGTTGAGTGTGAACCCACCTGGCCACCTCACTGCATCTAACTACCTGTTGTGTTTAATGAGAACCCACCTCACTGCATCTTAAGTACCTTTACTGTTGAATGAACCCTGCTCACTGCATCTAACTACCCAGTACCTGTTGTGTTTACTTAACCCACCTCATCACTGCATATACCTAGCCTTGTGTTGAGTGAATCCAGCTCACTGCATCTAACTACCTGTTGTGTTGAGTGTGAACCCACCTGGCCACCTCACTGCATCTAACTACCTGTTGTGTTGAGTGAGAACCCACCTCACTGCATCTTAAGTACCTTTACTGTTGAGTGAACCCAGCTCACTGCATCTAACTACCTGTTGTGTTGAGTGAGAACCCACCTCACTGCATATAGCTAGCATACCCCCGAGATGGACAAAATGGACAAACCAGGTAGAGGAAGAGGTAGAGGCAGACCCAGAGGAAGGCCACCAGGCACCGGCAGGTCTGTGGCTGTGCGAGGTGGTGTTGCTGTGATTTCATGCGGACCTGCCCCAAAATACAGTGCTCAGAAGAAGGCACGTGCCATCACTTCCCAAAATCGTGAGGAGGTGATTGAGTATTTAACACAGAACACCTCATCTCCCGCAGCCACCAGCGCTACAACAAGCACCACATCCGCTGCATTTGACACTTCGCAGGAGTTATTTGGTGGTGGTGGTGAAATCACTGATTCCCAGCCACTACTGCAACAACAACAAGAAAGCGCAGGTACACCACCTCATACGTCTGAGTTAGGTGGCGATAGTATGGACGTAACGTGTGTGGATGGGGATGATGGTGGACCACCTGAAGTTGGTGCACTTGAGGAGGTGTCTGAGGAAAGCGCAGCTGGCCAGGAGGATTATGATGACGATTATACGGATACCACATATGTTCCCGGTAGAGGAGATGACCAGGGGGACAGTTCAGAGGAGGAGTCAGAGAGGAGTAGGAGGAGACGACTCCATGATAGAAGCAGAGGGAGCTCGTCCTCAGAATCAGCTGGGGGCAGTGTCCGGCGCCATGTATCGTCAGCTATGGCCAGACAGCCAACATGCCCTTCAACGTCAGCTGCTGATGCCACCATAGCGCCATCAGCCCAGGGGGGCTCAGCGGTTTGGAAATTTTTTCACGTGTGTGTCTCAGATCGGAGCAAAGCCATCTGTTGTCTCTGCCAGCAAAAATTGAGCCGTGGAAAGGCCAACTGTCACGTAGGGACAAGTGCTTTACGAAGGCACCTGGAGAGAAGGCACAAACAGCTATGGCAAGAACACCTGAGGAAAAGAAGCACCCCTCAAAAGACAAGCAGCGGAGAACAACCGTGGCAGCCGTCACAGGGGGCTTCTGCTGCTCCACGTTCCCATGGTATTGTTCGTGGCTGGGGGGGAGGAAGAATGGATACACTTTTAAACAATTTAAAAATACAACCATCTAAACTTTCAAACAATTTAAAAATACAACCATCTAAACTTTCAAACAATTTAAAAATACAACCATCTATCATTTTCAAAAAATTTAAAAAAAGGGCAAAAAAACTTGCCCTCCGTAAAACATTCTTGGCAAATGCTTTCGACTTGGTTTGTCTTCCGCTGGCTCAAGGGTCCATCTGACCACAGATGCCTGGTCTGCAAAGCACGGTCAGGGCAGCTACAGCATGGGTCTCAGCAGGCTCCCACTTCGGGCCGCAATCCAACCTTCATTCCCCACGGTGACAATGGCAGACTTGCCCTCCATAACGGATTCCCGTTAAAGGATTTAAAGTTAATTCATTTCAAATACACAGCAGGGCCTCGAAAGTCCGCCTCCTGTATTGTTATTTTTGATCACTACCTCGGGGCGGGCGTGCATGCCTACCTGCTGCCCTCCTTGGATGTGTAGTGGTAGCCGTTTCTCAGGCTCCACACCGGATTCCATCCCTCATTTCCCGGCCATTACCCGGGGTCACAAATGACAGACTTGCCCGCCTCCATATGATTCTCGTGAAAGGAATGCGGTGTCATCTTTGCCCGCCATAACTGGTTCTCGTTAAAGGATTTAAAGTACATTCATTTCAAATACACAGCAGGGCATCGAAAGTCCTCCTCCTGTATTGTTATTTTTGGTCACTACCTCGGGGCGGGCGGGCGTGCATGCCTGCCCGCTGCCCTCCTTGGATGTGTAGTGGTAGCCGTTGCTCAGGCTCCACACCGGATTCAAACCTCTCATTCCCCGGCCATTACCCGGGGTCACAATGGCAGACTTGCCCGCCTCCACAGGATTCTCATTGTAGCGGTACTGAACAAGTACACAGCAAGTAGAAAATGTAAATTAAAAACAAAACGTAAGCTTTTTAACAATTCCATGGAAAGTTGAGAAGGAAGTCACACATTACCTGACATCACTGAGTGAGGAAGAGCAATCACACCATGTTGCGCAGTAGTCCAGCATGGCCGTCACTACACAAACAGCTGTTTGTGGTGCGTTACACAGTGAGTTTGGTGTGTCAGTGTGAAGCAGTACTCTAATTACACTCCCTGTTTGATGTATACACATGCAAGATGTTTGAAAGCACGTTAGGCCTGCAATTAAGCATTCAATGTGATTTCTGCCCTTAAAACGCTGCTTTGCGTCACATCCAGATTTTTCACCGGGACTTTTGGCATGTATCCCACTCCGCCATGCCCCCCTCCAGGTGTTAGACCCCTTGAAACATCTTTTCCATCACTTTTGTGGCCAGCATAATTTTTTCTATTTTTCATCAGATTGTTGCATCTGTTGTGTAGGCCTATTAGGTGTACTTCTGATAGGTTTCTGGGTTTTTGGTGTATATGTTTGTCTCCATCTATATGCTATCCCTCAATGGAATGCAATTCTATCCCTGTTTAGTTTATGCTCCTTCTTGCTGACTATTTCCTGGTTCAATCTTTCTATATGTTAAGATTGGGTTCTCTTTGATTTCCATTGTGACCTCATTTAACCTCAGCTCATATACATTTTTCATCATAGTCATCATATTGGCGGAATGTAACGATCGGTGTCAGCACACAGAGAGAATCTGATTGTTGATTATCTGCAGAATCATCAACAATACAGATGTATACTCGATTATGGATGATCTGCAGAATCACCAATAATACAAGTATGACTAACCTCTGAACACCTAATGAGTTAATGTATTTGATGAACTGGAGGCTATCTCCCGGGGAGCGGGAGATATAAGAGACTCGGCCCAGAGCCACCTGAGGGGCAGGTGGCCCTGGGCAGTGCAGAAACTATCTCTTGATAGTGAGGACCTGGTAACCAGGGAAAACAGTATTACATGGTGAACTGTACTGCAGCCAGAGGGAGGGACCACTGGCTGCTAACAGGCCGGACTCTCTGAGGAGCGGGAGTCCTGGTTGCAGCTGACACCTGATGGAATGGTGTCACTGCTAATACTGATAGACTGAGTACTCAGGGGGAGTGACAGCTAGGATAGTCGGGCAGGCCAGGTCAGCAACACACGAGCGGATGAGGTACAGAGACAGAAGACTGATTCGGTAACCGGTACAGGCAGGGTCTGGCAACAGGTAGACAGATATGCAGAGGTACCGAATCAGAACAAGAGAAAGGTCGACAGAGAAAATAGTCATAACATATAAATATAACAGAGTCCTAGACTGGGGTGTGAGCTCCTTGATCTCGACACCCGGGAACTAGTCTAGAGTATAACACAGTAACGACACAGAGTTCCTAAGCTTGGGTGTAAGGTCCTTGGTCACAACACCCTGGAACTGGTCTAAAGTATAACACAACAATGACACAGTATCCCTAAGCTTGGGTGTGAGGTCCGTGGTCTCAACACCCTGGAACTGGTCTAAAGTATAACACAGCAATGACACAGTATCCCTAAGCTTGGGTGTGAGGTCCGTGGTCTCAACACCCTGGAACTGGTCTAACATATAACACAAACGTATTCTGGCTAAGTGTGAATTCCCAGGTCCTCCTGGTTCTAACACACTGTGGGACCTGACTGGTCTGAGTGCTCACACGTAAGTATTCGCAACGGCAGACAACCAGCAACTGACAGGCAAGAAGTATATATAGAGCAGCGCTCCTCAGCGCCGCCCAGCCCCACTTAGCCAATCACCTACTAAGCTGGGATCAGCTGATCGTCCTGATCAGCTGATCCCTCTCCTATTGGCATAAAGGTCCTGCCTCCTAGTGCGCGCGTGCGTAGCTCTCCATCTGTGTGCACTACTAGGCTCAGACACACCAGACGCATGCTGCTGTGTGGAAACCGCCGGCCTGAACGCGGAGACAGCCGCCCCGCTGCCAGATCGCGCGGCGGCGGCGTCTCCGCAATCCATTACACGGAACAGTCTTTTAAATTTTTCTCCCAATCCTGTTTGAATTCAAGACTTAAACCTGTGTCATTGGGAAATATCTGTACTCTTATTCCAAAAGGATTATTTTTTCCTCCAAATAGATATTGAAATATACAATATTCCACCACATATGTGATTTGTTAATCAATAATCTTTTCAAATCATACATCAACTGCACAATATCTTTCTGTTCTTTAGTTTCCATTTTTGATGCTCTATTAGCTTGTGTTTTGGCCACCATACCAGTCCAAAATTCGGAATTATTATCCATTGTGACAACAATATATAATATAAACAATATAATATGAACAAGGGTGTTTTCCACCCACCAGCTAAAGCAATACAACAACCATAAAAACACAGCAGTATTGTTCCACCCCTAATACAATATCATACAAATTCCACATGAATAAATGAATGGGGCTTTAAATGAACAAATAGTCTTTTATTCTTCCTTTAAGTTTCTTCCAGATTGCGGACAAATATGCAAGCATAATTTCGGTATTTCCATTTCACAAAAAGACTGCCTGACATGTGTTTCACTAACTCTTCGCAACAGAGGATGGTGTTAGAACTAGTCTTCTCAAGGGGGCTGTCTGTTGTCTGATTGGTTGTTGTTATATGGTTCCTGGGTCAATTCTGCAGCTAAGAATCATGTGAGACCTAATATGGGGAAAAAATACATTACTTCCTATCAATTTTCGAATTTTCATGCTAAGCACATGTTGAATATAGCAGTTATTTTCGAAATAGTATTTGGGCGAAAATATGGAACTTTCCCTTTAAGTTTCGCTATTTGGCGAAAACGCAAAAATGTAAGCTAATTTTTGCGAAAATTCGGCAAAAACGGGATTTTCGATACGAAAATGACTTTGGCGAAAATTCGCAAGCAGCACTGGTCAGCAGGCACATTGTAGCCAATTAGGCTACACTCCCTCCAGGAGCCCCACCCCCCTTATAAAAGGCAGGCAGCGTCAGGCATTGGACTCACTTGTGTGCCTGCAGTAATTAGAGAAGGGATAGCTGCTGCAGACTCTCATAGGGAAAGCTTAGTTAGGCTCTTGTAGGCTTGTTAGCTTGCTCCTGGCTGATTGTTATTGATAAAAAAAAGCACCCCTCAACAGCTCTTTTGAAAGCTAATCTTGTTCTTGTGATCTATTTTTTTTGTGTGTGTGGCCCACTTGCATTATATACAGCCCTGTCAGTCAGTCGCAGCTGGCCTTTGGCCTCTTGGTGGTATAATTACTGCTGTGCCAGGTGTACATTATAATACCCATCACTGCATATTATACCTACTACCTGTTGTGTTCAGTGCACCCACCTACCTACGTGAGCGCACACAGTGTAACTGTGCCTGTACAGTACCTGTCTGTGTGTGACAGGTGCACATTGTAATACCCATCACTGCATATACCTACCTGTTCAGTGCACCCACCTACCTACGTGAGTGCACGCAGTGTGATATACCACTCTGCGCATACCTGTTAACTGCACCTATGTGACTGCACATTGTATTAATGACTTTGGTGAAAATTTGCAAGCAACACTGGTCAGCAAGCACATTGTAGCCAATTAGGCTACACTTCCTCCTGGAGCCCCCCTCCCCCCTATAAATGGCAGGCAGCGTCAGACATAGGACTCACTCGTGTGCCTGCAGTAATTAGAGAAAGGAAAGCTGCTGCAGACTCTCATAGGGAAAGCTTAGTTAGGCTCTTGTAGGCTTGCTCCTGGCTGATTGATATTGCTAAAAAAAAGCACCCCTCAACAGCTCTTTTGAGAGCTAATCTTGTTCTTGTGATCTATTTTTTTTGTGTGTGCGTGTCCCATTGACACTTGTGTTGCATAGACAGCCTTGGTAATTCCTACTGTGTGTGCCACTGCCAAACCCAGCACATTCAGTGACTACCTGTGTGTGTGACAGGTGAACATTGTAATACCCATCACTGCATATACCTACTACCTGTTGTTCACTTCAGTGCACCCACCTACCTATGTGAGTGCACACAGTGTCACTGAGCCTGTCCGGTACCTGTCTGTGTGTGACAGGTGCACATTGTAATACCCATCACTGCATATACCTACTACCTGTTGTTCACTTAAGTGCACCCACCCAGCTACGTGAGTGCATGCAGTGTCACTGAGCCGGTCCGGTACCTGTTTGTGTGTGACAGGTGCACATTATAATAACCATCACTGCATATACCTACCTGACAGTCACTGTTGTTCTATCATTGAGCTACCACAACCCCGTGACCATATGGGCTTGAAAACCGCCACGGCCTGCACTCTGTCAATGGTGTGCACCAGTCCAGCACGGCTTTCACTACACAAACAGTTGTTTGCGGTGCGTTACACAGTGAGTTTGGTGTGTCAGTGTGAAGCAGTACTCTAACTACACTCCCTGATTGATGTATACACATACAAGATGTTTTAAAGCACTGGGCTTAAAAACCACCACGGCCTGCACTCTGGTCATGGTGCGCACCAGTCCAGCATGGCCGTCACTACACAAACAGCTGTTTGCGGTGCGTTACACAGTGAGTTTGGTGTGTCAGTGTGAAGCAGTACTCTAATTACACTCCCTGATTGATGTATATACATGCAGGATGTTTTAAATCAGAATCAGAATCATTTATTTCGCCAAGCATGAGGGGTCATGCCCGGAATTGTTTTTGGCATCACACAAATAGCTCAGGAAGAGTACATAGAAAGAGACACAACAGGTATCAGATTAACATTACATTGTAGAACACACTGTAGAACACATCCCATCCCCAGTGTTTTACTGGGATGTCTAATAGTTCATCTTGTGTGGGCTGGTCAGCTGGTCAGCCGTAGCGCCGCTAGCCTTGCCGCTCGTTGGAGCTTGCTTTGATGGTACAATGTGGAGGGAGTTTAGGAGGCTGACTGCCGAGGGGAAGAATGAGTTCCTGTGTCTCGTGGTTTTAGTAGAGATGGCTCGTAGCCTCCGTCCCAAGGGCAGAATGTTGAAATAGCGGTGGCCTGGGTGTGAGGGATCGTTTGCAATCCTCAATGCCCTGGTTTTTAGTCTTTTGTTGTGCAGTAGGGCAAGTGAGGGGAGGGGGCACCCGATGAACCTCTCTGCTGACCTGATGACCCTCTGGTATACTGACACCACCGTCAATGATAGAGACTATCATTGACGGTGGCGCCAGTATACCACACCAAGATGGAAGAGCATAGGATCGACTCAATGGTGGCGGAGTAAAAGCTGGTTAGAATTTCTTGAGTCATGCCAAACTTTCTCAGCTGGCTGAGGAAGAAGAGTCTCTGTTGGGCTTTGCGTTGGGTGGCAGTGATGTTGAGCTTCCAGCTGAGGCCACTGGAGATGGTAGTACCCAGAAGCTGGGCGCAGGGTACTCTGGTTACCTCATTGCCGCCAATGTAGATTGGAGGTGGGGTGGAAGCAGCCTTCCTGAAGTCAATGATTAACTTCACAGTCTTTGCGGTGTTTAGCACCAGACTGTTCTCCTTGCTCCAGTTGTAAATTCTCTACACCTGCTGGCTGTACTCCTGGACATTATCCTTGGTGACAAGGCCAACGATGGTGGTGTCGTCAGCGAACTTGATGACCTTGACGGAGTCTGCCTCAGACCTGCAATTGTTCGTGTAGAGGGAGAACAGCAGTGGTGACAGTACGCAGCCTTGAGGTGCTCCAGTGTTTGTGGCCGCAGCTTGAGAGTGGATATCGCCCAGTCTGACGACTTGGGACCTATTGGAAAGAAAGTCTGTGATCCAAAGTTGTAGGCTTGGATGGAATCCAAGTGCAGCTAGGTCCCGTTGGAGAATGCGTGGGCAGATGGTGTTAAAGGCCAAGCTGAAATCCAGGAGTAGTATCCTAGCGTACGTGTCTGGCCTATCAAGGTGGTCGTTGATGAGCTCTAGGCAGATATTGATCGCATCATCAGTGGACCTGTTTGCTCTGTATGCAAACTGGAAGAGGTCTAGGAGGGGCGAAGTAGAGAGCTTGAGGTGGGCCAGGACCGCGCGCTCCATGGTTTTCATGATGACGGATGTCAGGGCCACAGGCCTAAAATTGTTAAGTTCGGTAACCCCTTGTTTCTTATGCACAGGTATGATGGTAGACCTCTTGAAGCACGCAGGGACCTTGCCTTCCCCCAGGGACTTGGTGAAGATAGCAAAGAGGATAGGAGAAAGCTGCCTACAGCAGGTTTTCAGGAAAGCTGGAGATACTCCGTCGAGGCCGGGGGCTTTCCTGGCGTTTAGGGTTGATAGGAGGCGCAGGACTTCAGCTTCACTCAACACCGTGGGAGAGGGCAGTCTCAGGGTGTTGTCAGCAGGGCATGGAGGTGGGATAGCTGGTACCTGGTTCACCTCTGGTTCTTCCTGATTCTCGAACCTGCAGTAGAATCTGCTGAGTTCTTCTGCTAGTATCGGGCTGGGTGTTGAATTCTGGGGTTGGGGCTTGTAGTTTGTGGCGGCCTTCAGCACCTTCCATACCATGCGAGTGATGTTTGAGCGCAGGTTAACTTCACGGCTTGTTGTTCAGGTACACCTTGAAGGATTTCGTTGGTACACACGAGTCTTCGCAGAAACTGATGTATGAGGCGACGTTATCTGCCCATTCATCCAGGTCTGACGCTTCCAGGGACTTCCAGTCGGTGCATACAAAGCAGGCTTGAAGTTCCAGTTTGGCCTCATTTGACCACACCTTGGTAACTTAACTTAACAATCGGTTTAGCTGATTCTAGGCACCTCCAGTAGGTAGGGATAAGGTGGATGAGACAGTGGCCAGAGGAACCCAGGGCTGCCAATGGAGCCGCTTTGTATGCATCCTTCAGTGCCATGTAGCAGTGGTCGAGGGTGTTCGGGCCCCTGGTGGGGCAGGCTACATGTTGGTGATAGCGTGGCATCTCCTGGAGCAGGTTGGCCCTGTTAAAATTGCTTATGAATAGTGAGTCTGGAAGGGAAGTCTCCCACTGTGAGATGGTTTCGCTTAGGGTCAGTAGGGCAGATTTGACGTCGGCATCAAGGGGGATGTACACGCCAGCAAAGACATAAGAGGAGAACTCCCGTGGTGAATATGGCAGTCTGCAGTTAATTAGTAGTAGTTCCAGGTCCGGAGAACACTTCCTTCCGTATCATCGAGGTGGAGCACCATGAGGAGCTGATGTAGAAGCAGATGCCACCTCCTCTTTTATTCCCCGAGAGAACAGGGTCCCGATCTGCACGGATGATGCTAAAACCCGGGAGAAGGAGGGCGTTATCGGGGATGACCTCCTGTAGCCAAGTTTCCGTGAAGCAGAGGGCCGGAGTGTGAAAGCCAAGGTCTCTCTTGTAGCAGAGGAGGCGTAGTTCATAGCACTTTAGGCCTGCAATTCAGCATTCAATGTGATTTCTGCCCTTAAAATGCTGCTTTGCGTCAAATCCAGATTTTTTTCCCTGGGACTTTTGGCGTCTATCCCACTCCGCCATGCCCACCTCCAGGTGTTAGACCCCTTGAAACATCTTTTCCATCACTTTTCTGGCCAGCATAAGTGTTTCTAGTTTTCAAAGTTCTCCTCCCCATTGAAGTCTATTGCAGTTCGTGAAAGTTCGCGCGAAACAAACTTTTGTGGAAGTTCGCGAACCCAGCTTGCGAACCGAAAATCGGAGGTTCGGGCCATCTCTAGTAGGGATGATCAGAAAATTTCTGCGGAATTCCAATTTAGGAGTTTTTGATCCAAAATGGGTTTACCCCGACATAAATCGGTATGTTGGTCTTTGACTTTCTTAGCAAATATAAGCTGCAAATCCCATTTTGTGTGGTGAGGCATGTTGGTGGGTCTGATTTCCTAGTCTGACTTCCTGGTATTACTAAATTTGAGTTGCAGCACTGTGGATCTATTCCATTGATGTAGACAAAGGGTTACCAAAAACACAAGTCAACAGAAAGTATGGTCTTCATTGTAGAGGAGGGATTTGTTCAGAAAGACTTACTAGACACTGAACATCTTTATTCTTTAACCTCGGATAACAACCCAACACAACAGAGGAGGTTTGGGGGCAACTAGACACAGAAGTAAAGCATAGGATTAAGCATGCATAGAATCAATGTTGTGAGCATAACAGGCATGTCATATGACCAGCATGAACAGTAGACAATACAAAAATCCACAGACAACTAAAAAGTAATTGTCTTTTTTCGGAAAACGAAACTGCCTTACCATTTGTGCTCTATAGAATAGTAGAGGTCAAGATGAGGCATGAGTAGGCAGAGAATCAAGGTAGAAACAGGGATGTCCAGAGACCAACTGAATTGAGATGGTCCGAACTGTTCGCCGGCGTACGATTCCAGGCGAATTTCCGTGGTTCACGATCGCTGAGAACCGCAAACTTTTCCGGAAGTTTGATTCTCCCCCATAGTGCATCATTAGGGTCAACTTTGACCCTCTACATCATAGTCAGCAGGCACATTGTAGCCAATCAGGCTACACTCCCTCCTGGAGCCCCCCCCCCTTATAAAAGGCAGGCAGCATCAGGCATTGGACTCACTCGTGTGCCTGCAGTAATTAGAGAAGGGAGAGCTGCTGCAGAGACATTAGGGAAAGCTTAGTTAGGCTACAGTTAGGCTTGTTAGGTTGCTCTTTCTTGCTGATACTTATTGCTAAAAAGCACTCCTCATCCTCAACAGCTCTTTTGAGAGCTAATGTTGTTCTTGTGATCTATTTTTTTTGTGTGTGTGGCCCACTTGCATTATATACAGCCCTGTCAGTCAGTCGCAGCTGGCCTTTGGCACCTAAATTCCTACTGTGCCACTGCCAGGCCCAGCACATTCAGTGACTACCTGTGTGTGTTACAGGCAGCTGCACATTTGTATTCCCAATCACTGCACCTGTTCACTGTTTAGTCCACCTACCTACCTACCTACGTGAGAGCATGCATTGTTAATACCACCAGTCATTGCACCTGTCATTGCAGTCCGTGTGTGTGTGACAGGCAGCTGCACATTTGTAATCCTAATCACTGCACCTGTTCACTGTTCAGTGCACCTGCTTACTTATACCTACGTGAGCGCACTGTTCAGGGTACCTGTGTGTGTGTGTGACAGGCAGCTGCACATTTGTAATACCAGTCACTGCAACCTGTTCACTGCACCTGTGTAACCGCACATTGTTGTACCAGCAGTCACTGCATACCTGTACACTGCATCTGTGTAACCATACATTGTATTAGTTAAGTCAGTGCATACCTTTCACTTCATCCCCCCCAATATGGACAAAACAAAAGGCAGAGCCAGAGACAGGCCACCTGGCAGGTCTGTTCGAGGTCGTGCTGTCGTGATTTCATGCGGCCCTCGACCAAAGTACAGTGTTCAGAAGAAGGCACGTGCCATCAACCCCAAATATTGTCAGGACATAGTTGACTATTTAACACAAAACACGTCATCTTTCTCAGCTTCCGCACGGAAGCTTGACATACAGTGGTGTGAAAAACTATTTGCCCCCTTCCTGATTTCTTATTCTTTTGCATGTTTGTCACACTTAAATGTTTCTGCTCATCAAAAACCGTTAACTATTAGTCAAAGATAACATAATTGAACACAAAATGCAGTTTTAAATGATGGTTTTTATTATTTAGTGAGAAAAAAAACTCCAAATCTACATGGCCCTGTGTGAAAAAGTGATTGCCCCCCCTTGTTAAAAAATAACTTAAAGGTGGTTTATTACACCTGAGTTCAATTTCTGTAGTCACCCCCAGGCCTGATTACTGCCACACCTGTTTCAATCAAGAAATCACTTAAATAGGAGCTATCTGACACAGAGAAGTAGACCAAAAGCACCTCAAAAGCTAGACATCATGCCAAGATCCAGAGAAATTCAGGAACAAATGAGAGCAAAAGTACTGTAATTGAAATCTATCAGTCTGGTAAAGGTTATAAAGCCATTTCTAAAGCTTTGGGACTCCAGCAAACCACAGTGAGAGCCATTATCCACAAATGGCAAACACATGGAACAGTGATGAACCTTCCCAGGAGTGGCCGGCCGACCAAAATTACCCCAAGAGCGCAGAGAAAACTCATCCGAGAGGCCACAAAAGACCCCAGGACAACATCTAAAGAACTCAGCACTATGCACGCGCAACACTTTGCGCACACGCGTAGCGTGCAGCGCCATACGCCAGGCTGGGAGAGGGACTACAAGGCCCAGAGAGCCCCCGCGCGTGCGCACTAGAGAGCGCACCCGAGAGCCCGACGGAAGACCAGGACGGTGAGTGTGACAGTGGCCAGCATAAATGTTTCTAGTTTTCAAAGTTTGCCTCCCCATTGAAGTCTATTGCGGTTCGCGGAAGTTCGCGCAAACGGAACTTTTGCGGAAGTTGGCGCTTTGCGAACCAAAAATTGGAGGTTCGGGCCATCTCTACAACTGAATAATCTAGCACTAGTCTAAAGCGGACACAAATAGCACTAGTCTAAATCGGCCTTAAATAGACAAATAAACCTGCACATTCACAGGAACTCCTCATATCACTCACAGGCAGACCAAAGAATTACAGCTGCTATCTACATATTTGTACAACTCAAGATGCCACCTGCAGGTGGACCAAAGATGTGCAGTGACTCTCCAAAGACTGAGAGGAGGGGGGGGGGGGTGTCTGTTGAAAATGCCGCCACCAGCAGGTGAATTAATAAAATGTTTGTGACACTAGTTCAGCATAGGTTTGGAACTGTACAAACACACATTTATCTCATCTTGTCAATTGTAAGTTCAGGTACCATTTGAGTTTTTAACTATGAAAGATTAGGATCCATGTAACTATCTGGACATCTCATGCAGAGGCGTAGCTAGGTCTTTCAGCGCCCGGGGACAAAGACTATTAATGCGCCCTTTAATGGAAAATCAGCACCAAAATAGGGGCATGGCCATGCAATAGCATGTGGGCGTGGTCATGGGTGGAGCCAATATATGATAGGACATTAGACTAGGACTATGGTAGGATTAGATTGGGAGCTCCTCTGAGGACAGTCAGTGACATGACTATGTACTCTGTAATGTGCTGCAGATGTCAGTGCTATATAAATACATAATAATAATATGATAGGACATTAGACTATGACTATTGTATGATTAGAGTGTGAGCTCCTTCTGTGGACAGTCAGTGACATGACTATGTACTCTGTAAAGTGCTGCAGGAGATGTCAGTGCTATATAAATACAATAAATACATAATAATAATAATATGGTAGGACATTACACTATGACTATGGTAGGATTAGATTGTGAGCTCCTCTGAGGACAGTCAGTGACATGACTATGTACTCTGTAACGTGCTGCAGAAGATGTCAGTGCTATATAAATATATAATAAGCATACGGCAGAACATTACACTATGACTATGGTAGGATTAGATTGTGAGCTCCTCTGAGGACAGTCAGTGACATGACTATGTACTCTGTAATGTGCTGCAGAAGATGTCAGTGCTATATAAATATATAATAATATGGGAAGACTTTAGGCTAGGAGTATGGTAGGATTAGAGTGTGAGCTCCTCTGAGCTCAGGCCTAGTGGGCAGCAAGCCTCAGGTCTGGTGGCTGGAGGCCTCTGGCTCAGGTCTTGTCAGTCAGTAACAACCTACTTTTAACCTAACTTGTACAGAAAAAAAAAAAAAAAAAAAACTTCTGGACTTGTTGCATCCCACTGACACAGTGCTAATTGGCTATGACTTTTGTATAGGCTTCAGCAGATCAACCATCAGATAAAGCCCTCTCCGATGCCCATACACAGTACATAGATTTTCAATCAGTTTCATTGGATTTGTGGAAAAGCCAACACCTCCTGCCTGGCGGTCCAGGTCTCCCAATTTGTGCTCCCCTGGGTGTTGGTACCAGAGCCCTCACCTGTCCTGCTGGCATGCGTCCTCCCATGTCTTTTCTCCATGCAACGGCGTTCCTCCTCTGTGTCTTTTCTTCCTGAGTCATGTGACAAAAGCTGGAGGCCAATCATTAGAGGTGCATGTATGCTGCTAGAGCCCAAGTGTTTGACCTCTAGCATAGACACAGGGAAGAGGAGCACCGCAGCTTGGAGAACAGCTGGATATGGGAGGAGGCATGGCAGCGGGACAGGTGAGAGTTAGCTCTGCTGCCAACACTCTACGTCAGTCATTGCCAAATTGAACACTGCTTGAGAAAGGCTCCCGACTGCAGATCAAGCAAAATTTTCTGTCCTGCGCAATTTACCAAATCAATTGGTTTCAGATGGAAATTGGGCATAATTAGCAGCACTGATTTCTAGCAGACTGAAACACAGTGATCAAATTTTCCAGATAATGGGCAAGTGTATGGGCACATTTAGAGCAGAATATTTAGTGATTTACTGTAAGACTAACCCATAGCAACCACACAGTGACTCATTTAGAGGAGTATCGTCTGATAATTTGTCAAACTTAATACATAGTAGCTGCAGCCGGTAACAGTAAATTCGGGCGCCTGAGGCTAGTGGACAAATCGGGCGCCGCCATTCACTCCTATAATAAATATCGTTTAATGGGCGCCCGATAGGAAAAAAGGGCGCCGGTGAAAAATAACGTTTTAAAAGCGGCGCCCGGAGACTTAATGTTTTATTACTGCTTCTCATGATTACACATTATTTAATGATTTATACATTTTAAATATTATTTTTAAACGAAAAACAGTACAATATTTTTTTTCAAACATTATTTTTAAACGAAAAACAGTACATTTTTTTTTTACATTATTTTTAAACGAAAAAACCAACAGGGGGGGTCTTAGGTTTAGGCACCAACAGGGGGGTCTTAGGTTTAGGCACCAACAGGGGGGGTCTTAGGTTTAGGCACCAACAGGGGGTCTTAGGTTTAGGCACCAAAAGGGGGGTCTTAGGTTTAGGCACCAACAGGGGGGTCTTAGGTTTAGGCACCAACAGGGGGGTCTTAGGTTTAGGCACCAACAGGGGGGTCTTAGGTTTAGGCACTAACAGGGGGGTCTAGGGGTTAGGGGTAGGTACAGGGAGGGTTACTTAGGCACCAACAGGGGGGGTCTTAGGTTTAGGCATCAACAGGGGGGTCTAGGGGTTAGGGGTAGGTACAGGGAGGGTTACTTAGTAATTTTTTTTTTAACGTTATTATACGTTTCAGTATTTAAACGAAAGATTAACGTTTTTACAATTGCCGATTTAATGCACATTATTTAATGATTTATAACTTTAAAAAACATTAATTTTAAACGAAATACAGTACAATACATTTTTAAACGTTATCCATGCTTATCGTTAAAAACCCGGCGCCCTTTTTTCCCAGCGCCCCTTTTTAACGTACGCGCTGCAGCCAGGTAATTAATGAAATAGCAATCAACCTTTCAAGGAATATTAACCCATCAAGGACTTCAGTGTTTTAGATATTTCAAACAAGCTTGTGTTTGACAGCAGATAATCAGCAGTTTAAAAGTTAACCAGAATTTAAAGAGACTCTGAAGTCTCTAAAAAACCTTATTTTTATTTAATAAATATGTTCAATGCATTAGCCCTAACTAAACCGCCACATCCCCGCCTCTGTAAACTATCTAAATCCCCCCTAACTCCCCCTCCCCCGCAAAATCCACAACTTTCTTGGTCGTGGATTTTGCTGCCCTAAGCGCTTCCGTGTGAGGCAGGGCTATGAGCTGCAGCCCTGCCTCCAGTCGCGTCTGTCAGCGGCGGATCTCTGCCTCTCCTCCGCCCCTCTCAGTGAAGGAAGACTGAGAGGGGACGGGGAGAGGCGGCGATCCGGGCTGATAGACGCACTGAGAGGCAGGGCTGCAGCTCATAGCCCTGCCTCACACAGAAGCGCTCCCCGTAGTGTGCCCGGGGGAGTTTGGGGGGATTTAGATAGTTTATAGCGGTGGGCATGCAGCAGTTTAGTTAGGGATAAAGTATTAAAAAGATTTGTGCAGTAAAAAGACGTTTTTTTTAGGGAGTTCAAAGTCTCTTTAACTTTCAAGCTCCATAATGTTCAGTGCTATTAGAGTGAGATGCAGCAGGGAAACAGCTAGCAGATAAATTCTGCTGTGAGTGCTGCAGCCTTCACGGAGAGATTAAGAGCATCTGTGTTAACAAAGCTGGGGAAGTGGGGAAGTGGGCAGGCTGGGCTGGGGGGGGGGGGGGGCTTTGAAGGTGAAGGGTGCATGAAAAGGCTTTCAAAGCCTGGTAAAGTTGACTATAATCCCCTGAACACCCTTTACAAAACAATGCACTGTTGTGCATGAATCTGCCTGCATCCTCCAGCACCCACCAACCCACAGGAGCTCAGGCACAGGGAACACAGGCTGCAAGCCAGCAGACAACAGCACCCTGGACAGGCAGAAGGATACTTACAGAGGCTAAAGCAGAATGCAAGCTCGGGAAATGTGCTGAGTACAGGAGGATAATGCTGGGGCACGGTGCTACATGCTGGCCACACACTGACTGCTGATGTCGGCACTTGAGCAGCTACAAGCCAGTCATGTGTAATCTACTAACAAAAACTGGAGCTGGAGAGCCGAGCGGGAGGAGTAGCTGAACAGGGGAAACATACTGTTGTGTGTGCATCTGTCCGTATAGAAAGTCAGCAAGTGGTCGAGCTTACCTCTTCTGTTTGGCAGGTACCCTGGGAAGATTGGGAGCCGCCTCTCCACCAATCAGGCGCCTACAGGCTCTTGCACTCCGTCTCCGCCCCCTCCACAGTCGCACTTCCCTGGCTGCCTTGCTGGCTTCCTGCCTCTTTCGGCTCCTCCGTACCAATCAACATCAGCAAATGGTTGCTCTGGCTGGCTGGCTGGCTGGCCCTGCGTGCACTCCACTAGTGCACGTGGTGGCGTGTGACGTCACTGGGGCGCAGTTGCAAGATAGAAAAACAATTATATATATATATATATATATATATATATATATATATATATATATATATATATATATATATATATATATACTGCGCTGCCGCTGGGCGCCCTTAGGGACCCAGCGCCCAGGGGCACATGTCCTACCCCGCCCCCCCAAGCTACGCCCCTGATCTCATGGTTTGATTGACATGTATTGTGGCTTGATGCACATTTCAGTAAGCAAGTAAGGAGAACACGTTGTCTGGGAAGAGTGTATTCCTTTCTAATTCGTATTCTAATTCTTCCCATACCCTATTGATAGTATTTATTTATTTTTTTGCAGTTAGCCTAGCCATGTTGAAAACTGTATTGTCCTATTTCAGTGTCTGTAGGTAAATTATAATATAATCCTAGTTCTGTAATGGTGATTATCTGAGGGCCATGCAGAAAGTCACAGCCCTTTGCTTTATCTGCTTCACAAGGCAATATTTCTGAATATTTAACTTGCATCTGTCAGGTTAACCTCTTCTCATCCTGTCCAGCTTGTCACATGACTGCAGAATGCCAGTTAGGGCAGGTTCACACTAAGGGTAACTGCGCTGCACTTGCTGATCACTGGCAATTGGCAAAACGCTAGTGCAGTGTCAATCTACTAGAGAAAATTGAAATATTGCTGCATGTATTATTTTTCATCACGGAAGGAATGTGCAAATCGATTTTTGATTTTCCTTTTATTCCAATTTGCAAGAAGTATTTTATTCGCCATTTTTTGCATCAGAGAATGCAAAAAAGTGGGGGAAAATGTAGAAAAAGGAAATCAGGAAATGGAAATCAGAAAAATGGAAAATCAGTCTTGTGATCGGTCTAAAATGACCGCGGTAATCCATTTTTTTTTGCAGAAAACTTCTGCGTTGTCTGATTGGTCCAATGTCCAAGTTCTGAGATTAGGCTGAAATTACTGAGTTGCTGTCAATCAGATTTCCGATCGGGAATGCCGAAATTTTAATTTTGTGGAATCCAAAGAGCATCCCAACTGAAAATCTTTTAAAAAGATTTGATAAATACTTAAATAAATACTAAATAATAACAAATAAGATGCAGGGGCCCATATGCAATTAACTTTCCTGAGTTTTCTCCTTGGAGATCATTTTTTATCTTCTATTTAGAACAACTTCAGCCCTTTGCAATTGAAAAAGTACAAAAAAAAAGTAGGTGAAAAACTGCTTTCAAAATTATTTTAAGTATTTTCTTGCCTGCTGGTGATTTTAAATGCATTTTATTGACAAGTTTGAAAATATCACCTAGGAGAAAACTCAGGAAAAGTTAATTGCTTATGGGCCAGGGTGCCTAAAATAAAATAAATGAAAGGTTTCCTTTAATTGAAACCTTTGACAAATGAAAACAGCTGCTACTTTCTGACCCTCATTCATCCAAATAATACATTTTTAATATTTACAACAAACAGACCTTTTCTTTAATTTTGCTCATTAAAAAGCAATAGAGGCTGCTATTGTGAACTCCTAATGAAAATAACAATTACCTGGCTGTAGTATGGAGCATTGGACTTGAGTACTTTCTAAATGACTTACCCAGACTGACTATATAGATCAGGTATCTGCATTCTCACAGGGAGTGACTCAGAAAGTTTTAGAGCCAGATGAACACATTGCAGCCAGAAAACTAGCATTTTTACAACTAGATCATGATGCAGCCGCCATAAACCTCTAATGATGTACATTTTAAGACATTTTGTTGGTTCAACCCAGTAAACTTAAAAAAAACGAGTGTGTTGATGGCTGGAGGGTTAGCCAAAGTGCAGTATATACTACTAAATGATTACTAATTAAAGTGAGTTTGTTTTGCAATTAACATAAATCTGCTTGACAGTGTGCAGGAGATTGTAAAATAAAACTGGCAAAGTGTGCAGTTTTCTACATAGTTTATAGACCATTATCCAAAAATCACATTTGAATGAGGATCTTTTTGTAATTTAGTAAATGGTTTCAAATAAATTAAGTGCTTTTCACTGGGTCTGTCAAAGTTTACATGTTCCTTTGAGGTCCACAATACTTGTCTAATGTCTTAATTTTCTAAAATAAAGCTTTATAGTTGATATCAAGAAATAAAATGATTATCCACCTCACATCTAGAAAACAATTAAAAAGTTAGCGCAGATCGTAAGTGAATTCACTGCTTCACAATGAATCGTCTTTCACCAAAGTGATCATTGAGTTCTCATATCCAAGTGGTAGACCGTCACCCAAAGGATTAGAGGCAGCTTACCAACTGCTGACAACCCACGTTATAAGGTTGTATGTCTCGCATTCAGTGGTAAGAAGAGGACCAGGAACCACCCAGGATCCAGGACTTCCAAAAATCCTTATGTTAGTTTGGGTACACCATCCCGAAGATAAAGGCCAATGAAACATGCAAATAAACGGTAGATCTAAGTGTAACCCGTTTATTAAAAAACATAGCATATAGCCATAAAAAAGGAAGAATAAAATTCAATAAAAAAACTTACATTTGGGGCCCAGACAATGGGAACCCTGAAACAGTATTGCACTTGTATGCTGGTCCACAGCCAATAAGAAAGTATAAATGGTGCCGCCTGTCTCTTTCCCGACCGGGTTCGCAGTCTTGCGTCATCATAGCTCTAAATATATCCACATAATAGTGAAAGTGTTCATTAGTTTATAAATTTGGTGCCGGCCGCCTGTACTCTTGATCCCCTGACACAGAGTCAGGTAATGAACACTTTCACTATTATGTGGGTATATTTAGAGCTTTGACACTCCCTGTATTAACCAATGGGATCCCTTGATGGGTACATCCCTTTCCTTTTTGCAACAACCAATAGGGTCGATAGGGGAGCAGTTTGCTTTCTGAGCCCAACCCTTCCCTCCTGTTCATTAGTTTATAAATTTGGTGCCGGCCGCCTGTACTCTTGATCCCCTGATGACGCAAGAGTGTGAAACCGGTCGGGCAAGAGACAGGCAGCACCGTTTATACTTTCTTATTGGCCGTGGACCAGCATACAAGCACAATACTGTTTCGGGGTTCCCATTGTCTGGGCCCCGTATGTAAGTTTTATTGAATTTTATTCTTCCTTTTTTATGGCTATATGCTATGCTTTTTAATAAACGGGCTACACTTATATCTACCATTTATTTGCATGTTTCATTGGCCTTTATCTTCGGGATGGTGTACCTGAACTAACATAAGGATTTTTGGAAGTCCTGGTGTAACGAACGGTGAAGCACAGAGAGGATCTGATTACCGGTAATCTGCAGTATCACTGGGAATACAGATGTATACCAGATTATAAGTGATCTGCAGTATCACCGATAATCCGATATACCAGCTAACCTCGGTTCACCTGAGTTGAGTGTAGTGTTTGGTGTAACAGTAACACTTAGAGGACTGGCCTCAGTGCAGTGAGGAGTACTGCACGGCTTCCTTCCGAAGACCTGAACTCTCCAAGGCGGGAGGAGTCAGGCTGACAGTAGGAAGGTTAGTCTGAAAGTGACACTCAGGAGGTAGTGTCACTAACAGGACGGGGAACCGCCTCCAATAGTAAGGGCGGTTCTCGAGGTCGGACAAGCCAGGTTGTAACACACGGACAGATAAAGTACAGAATCAGAAGGCAGAGGCGGAGTCTAGGTACAGGCAGGGTTCAGCAACAGGGTATCAGAAATATCGAGGTGAAAGATCAGGAGGCAGAAGCAGAGTCTAAGGACGAGCCGGGGTTCGGCAACAGAGTATCAGAATGGCAAGGTACAAGATCAGAGTTCAGGAGGATAGGCAGGCAAAGAGTCATAACAGATAATCACAATCAAACTAGTACTTTAAGCTATCAACAGAATCTAGCTAAGTGTAGGATTACAGCTCCAGCTGGTCCCGGCACACTTAAGGATCTGACTACAGGTCTGAGTGCTCCCACGTATGTGTTTGCAACGCCAGACAAAGAGCAAGTGAACAGCCAGCAGTATATATACACAAGGACCTCTCCAGGACCTCCCTAATTGCTGGACCAATGAGAGTAGTGGAAAATGTCAGCTGACCCGCCTGGTCAGCTGACTCCCTTCTGGCTGTTATTTAAGCTCTGCCTCTGTGCGCGCGCACGTGTCACTCTGAATCTAGGTGGACTATCAGTCCCAGCCACACCAGTACTGTTTTGCAATGTATCCAGTAAACTGAGTGCAGGAGCCGCCTCTAATGCGGATTCCGCCATTACCAATGCGGATTCCGCCGTTCCCAATGCGGATTCCGCCGCTCTGCCTATGCGGCATGTGGCGTTTTTTCCGCGTTGTGGCGCCCTGCTGGACGCGGAAACAGCCGCCTCACCTTGAGAGGCAGCGGCTTTTCCGCGTTTCATCACAGCTCCCCCCCCCCTTCCCCCCCGAGGAGTGGACTCCGGACAACTCATACCGGGTTTCTCGGGGTGTAAGGCATGAAATTCCTTCCTTAATTCGTCCGCATGCATGCGACTCCACGGTACCCATTGTCTCTCCTCAATGCCGTACCCCTTCCAATGTACGAGATATTGTACCGAGTTTTGTACAAAGCGTGAATCTAAAATCTTTTCAACCTCGTACTCAGGTTGGTCATCTACCACCACGGGAGGAGGAGGAGTGGGACCCACATGGACTGCTGGCTTAAGCAGGGATACGTGGAAGGACCTTACCCCACGCATGCTGGCGGGAAGATAAACGGAGTAAGTAACGTTGTTGATCTTCTTGGCTACTGAAAATGGACCCACAAACCTGGGGCCCAGTTTATCCGAGGGCTGTCTCAGGGTCAAGTGACGAGTGGACACCCAGACCAAGTCTCCTGGCTGGAACTTCCACTCCAATGAGCGTCTTTTGTCAGCCTGACCCTTTTGACTCCGGAATGCCCTTTCCAGATTACTCTTCACCGTCCCCCAGATATCTTTAAATGCCCTGTGCCAGGTTTCCAGGGTTGGAAACGGAGAGAATTTGGGCGATCTCCCCGTCACCACCTGAAAAGGAGAAAATCCGGAGGAAGAATTTCTCAAATTATTTTGAGCAAATTCTGCGAAGGGCAAGAATCTGACCCAGTCGTCTTGCGCCTCCTCAACATAACATCTCAAAAATTGTTCTGGGACTGATTTATCCTCTCAGTTTGGCCATTTGTCTGTGGGTGGTAGCCCGACGAGAATGACAGCTTCATGCCCATTAGATGGCAAAAAGCTTTCCAAAATCTGGAAACAAATTGGACTCCCCTGTCTGAAACTATGTTTTCTGGAATGCCGTGTAAACGGAAAATGTGAACAATGAATAATTCGGCCAATTCCTGAGCCGAGGGGAGTCCTTTTAAGGGCACAAAGTGGGCCATTTTGCTAAAGCGGTCGACCACCACCCAAATGACTGACATGCCTTCAGATCCGGGAGGCTCACCCACAAAATCCATAGACAGGTGGGTCCACGGCTCACTCGGGGTGGGCAAAGGCTGCAAGGTACCGACAGGTGCCAGCCGGGAGGGTTTGCTTTTCGCACATATCGCACACTCCCTAACATATTCCTTGCAATCCGCTGCCAAAGAAGGCCACCAGGCACATCTGGCTACCAGATCTTGTGTTCTAGATGCCCCAGGATGCCCAGCATTCTTGTGCGCATGGAACATCTCTAAAACCTGGAGACGAAAAGGTAGGGGAATGAACATAACCCCTGCGGGCTTCCCTTCCGGGATGTCTTGTTGGAAGGGAACCAAAGTCTCCTTCAAATCTTCCCAAGTTCCAGTTGCTGCTAGTACCAACCTCTGGGGAACAATGGTCTCTGGAACGGAGGGCTGTGCTGTGTCTGGCTCGAAGTACCTGGATAAAGCATCTGCTTTAACATTTTTGCTACCTGGAGTGTATGTAATAATGAAGCTGAACCTAGAGAAAAATAATGACCATCGAGCCTGACGGGGGCTCAACCTCTTAGCCCCCTCGATGTATTCCAAGTTCTTGTGATCAGTGTAAACCGTGATCGTATGCTCTGCTCCCTCTAACCAATGTCGCCATTCCTCGAAAGCCAACTTAATGGCCAGGAGCTCCCTGTTGCCTATATCGTAGTTCCTCTCTGCCGGGGAGAATCTACGAGAGAAGTAAGCACACGGGTGCATTCTACCCTGCAAGCCTGATCGCTGAGACAGCACAGCCCCCACTCTGACCTCTGAAGCATCTACCTTAAACCTGCCTGGCGTTCTATTAAGATCGCCAGGGAGGCTGCGGGAGGGTTTTTTTTTAATAAAAAAAAAACTATTTCATGCAGCCAACTGAAAGTTGGCTGCATGAAAGCCCACTAGAGGGCGCTCCGGAGGCGTTCTTCCGATCGCCTCCGGCGCCCAGAATAAACAAGGAAGGCCGCAATGAGCAGCCTTCCTTGTTTTGCTTACATCGTCGCCATAGCGACGAGCGGAGTGACGTCATCGATGTCAGCCGACGTCCTGACGTCAGCCACCTCCGATCCAGCCCTTAGCGCTGGCCGGAACTTTTTTTTCCGGCTACGCTGGGCTCAGGCGGCTGGGGGGACCCTCTTTCGCCGCTGCTCACGACGGATCGCCGCAGAGCGGCATCGATCAGGCAGCACACGCGGCTGGCAAAGTGCCGGCTGCGTGTGCTGCTTTTTATTTGAGCCAAATCGGCCCAGCAGGGCCTGAGCAGCAGGCTCCGGCGGTACTGGACGAGCTGAGCTCGTCCAGACCGCCCAGCAGGTTAACAATAAATGGGAAAGAAGTATCCACATGTCTGAGGATGGGTGCAGAACAGAATAGATCCTTCAGGGTGGAAAAAGCATGTAGTGCCTCAGGAGACCAGTGAGTAGTATCTGCCCCTTTTTTAGTGAGACTGGTAAGTGGAGAAATGACCGTGGAGTACCCCTTTATGAACCGCCTGTAATAGTTAGCAAAGCCGAGAAACCGCTGAAGAGACTTCAGCCCAACTGGCTGAAGCCATTCCAGAACAGCGGAGACCTTGGCAGGGTCCATAGATAGGCCTGTGGTGGAAATTATGTACCCCAGGAAGGCGACAGACGTTACTTCAAAAATACATTTTTCAAGTTTAGCGTACAATGAGTTTTGCCTCAGTTTATTCAAAACAAATTTTACATGGGTCCTATGCTCAGAGAGGTTGTTGGAGAAAATAAGTATATCATCTAGGTAGACTAGAACAAATCTCCTCAACACCTCCCTGAAGACCTCGTTGATGAGTTCCTGGAAAACGGCTGGGGCATTACACAGCCCGAAGGGCATTACCAAGTACTCGTAATGTCCGTCCGGAGTATTAAAGGCCGTTTTCCACTCATCGCCCTTTCTTATGCGTATCAGGTTATACGCGCCCCGCAAATCCAACTTAGAAAAGATCTTAGCGTCAGTGATCTGTGTGAATAAATCGTCTATCAGAGGCAGCGGATAGCGATTCTTCACCGTAATCTTATTAAGTCCCCGGTAATCAATGCAGGGCCGCAGGCCTCCGTCCTTTTTTTTAACGAAAGAGAAACCTGCCCCAGCAGGCGACCGGGACGGGCGAATGAAACCCTTGGCCAAATTCTCACGAATGTAATCTTGCATGGCCAATTTCTTGGGCCCCAATAAATTGTACAAATGGCCCCGGGGGGGCACACAACCTGAACGGAGATCGATGGTACAGTCGAAAGGGCAATGTGGAGGTAACTTATCCGCTGCCTTGGGGCAAAATACATCAGCATATTCCATATACTGTTCAGGAACCCCCTCCACCTGAACCCTGGTTTGGCCCAAAGTCACCCTCCCTAAACAGTGCTGAAAACAACGATCTGACCAGGAAATTAATTGACCAGAGGCCCAATCAATGTGTGGGGAGTGTAGGTGTAGCCATGGCATGCCAAGTATAATTGTGGAGGTGGCCATATGTAACACAAAAAACTGTAACGTCTCCCAATGTAATACCCATATGGTAACTCCAACCTCTGGTGTTAGAGTCAGGGAATGATTCCTCTGCAGAGGAGAATCATCCACTGCCGTAACCTGCACGGGTGGATCCACCGGTGTGAGCGGAACCCCCAATTTCTTAGCGAACTCGAAATCCATGAAATTCGCCGCGGAGCCTGAATCAATAAAGGCTTCCGTGACCTCGGTTTTATCTTCCCAGGAAATTGTACAGGGAAGAAGCAACTGTCTTTCTTTTAGGGGCGTGAGTTGGGGGCCTAGGGTGTCACCCCTTACAACTCCTAGGCGATAGCGTTTCCCGGCTTATTCTTATCCGACTTAATGGGACAGTTTCGTACCCTATGTCCCCCTTCACCACAGTATAAACATAAGTGTTCAATCATTCTCCGTCTTCTCTCCACTTGGGTCAGCTTAGACCGACCGATCTGCATCGGCTCAGGTGGAGGCACGACTGGAGATGATGAGACCGAAGGTGATGGAGTTACCAGGGGTGCTACGGGAGGAGCTGCATAAGATGTTGCCCTGACATAATGACTGCCCCTAGTCTGTCTTTGATAACCTAGCCTACGGTCGATTCGAATGGCCGATGAGATGGCCTCATCGACTGTTTTGGGCTCGGGTTGGCTTAACATTAGGGCGGAGACCTCATCCAACAGCCCAGACAGGAAATAATCTAACAAAGCATAGGTATCAAACCTGGCCGTAACTGACCACCTACGAAATTCTGCTGCGTAATCTTCGACCGATCCCTTGCCTTGCCGCAAAAGCTTGAGCTTCCGCTCAGAGGTTGCAGTGAGGTCGGGATCGTCATATATTACTGCCATGGCTTTAAAGAATTCCTCTACTGAGGTCAGAGCTGTATCTGTGGGGGGCAGGTTGTAAGCCCAGGACTGGGAGTCGCCAGTCAACAAAGTCTTAATAAAAACGACCCGTTGGGTCTCAGTTTCCGAGGATCGGGGTCTCAACTCGAAATATGGCAACACTCTACTCTTAAAATTTCGAAAGTCAGATTTGTGTCCGGAAAATTTATCAGGTACGGACATACGTATGTCATCACTAGGAGGGGATCGCACCGAATCAACTGACGTCTGGAGGGTTTGCACAGATCCTGTTAGAGCATCAATTAAGGCTTTGTGCTGGCCCAGTGCTTGATGGATGTTATCCACCGAAGTGGCAAGCACATTCAGGGGGTCAGCGCGTGCGTCCATCTGTCTTTTGGTCTGGCGTTCTGTAACGAACGGTGAAGCACAGAGAGGATCTGATTACCGGTGATCTGCAGTATCACTGGGAATACAGATGTATACCAGATTATAAGTGATCTGCAGTATCACCAATAATCCGATATACCAGCTAACCTCGGTTCACCTGAGTAGAGTGTAGTGTTTGGTGTAACAGTAACACTTAGAGGACTGGCCTCAGTGCAGTGAGGAGTACTGCACGGCTTCCTTCCGAAGACCTGAACTCTCCAAGGCGGGAGGAGTCAGGCTGACAGTAGGAAGGTTAGTCTGAAAGTGACACTCAGGAGGTAGTGTCACTAACAGGACGGGGAACCGCCTCCAATAGTAAGGTCGGTTCTCGAGGTCGGACAAGCCAGGTTTTAACCAGGGCCGGATTTGTACTTCTTACCGCCCAAGGCCGACTATTACCAGCCGCCCCAACCGAAACCGTATCCTACCACCTCTCTCCACACACACCCAAAAAACTTTGGGCCAATGGTGTCCACTATTGCGGCTAATGCCGAGGTCTCCATGGCAACGTGAAGTAAATCAATCACGTCACATGGGGGAACTGGTCAATCAAGCGATCTACAGGTGATGGGCGTGGTGGGAGCCATCCACCACACACACATAGTCAAAAGTGGCTCACAATTGGACATTGGGTGGGGTCAGCAACACGTAAAAGTGAGTTCTGTACCCACTGCTGTCTCCAGGGTAACAGCGCTGGCCATCAATAATTAAAAAAGGGGTACTGTGAGAGGCTGCTTTCTGTATTCTGTACTATTTGCTGGTACTGCCCCTGGTCCTTTCATCCCCCACACCAAGTGCGTGAGACCTGGCCTTCTGTAACTGCCTGCAGCTGCTGCTATGTCATTGGACAATGTCTGGCTTTTTGCTAGTCACACACTGTTCACAAACGTTTGGTTAACGGACTGCATGTGCCTGTTACACAGCACAGGCAAATGCCAGCTGGTACTAATAGTGCAGTTATCCTGATCACTTTCATTTGTTTGGACACTTGCAAATAATGCCCTGCAAATAATACCCACTGTCTGCAGGCCGCCCCTTGTTTATCTGGTGCCCTAGGCCATGGCCTAGCAGGCCTTGCCAGAAATCCGGCCATGGTTGTAACACACGGACAGATAAAGTACAGAATCAGAAGGCAGAGGCGGAGTCTAGGTACAGGCAGGGTTCGGCAACAGGGTATCAGAAATATCGAGGTACAAGATCAGGAGGCAGAAGCAGAGTCTAAGGACGAGCCGGGGTTCGGCAACAGAGTATCAGAATGGCAAGGTACAAGATCAGAGTTCAGGAGGATAGGCAGGCAAAGAGTCATAACAAATAATCACAATCAAACTAGTACTTTAACCTCCTTAGCGGTAACCCCGTGCTGGACACGGGGTAAGCCGCCGGAGGGTGCCGCTCAGGCCCTGCTGGGCCGATTTTCATAATTTTTTTTTTGCTGGACGCAGCTAGCACTTTGCTAGCTGCGCCAGCACTCTGATCGCCGCCGGCCCCCACCCGATCGCCGCTATTTGCTGCGGCGCGCGGCCCCCCCCCCCCCCAGACCCCAGCGCTGCCTGGCCAATCAGTGCCAGGCAGCGCCGAGGGGTGGCCCGGGACTCCCAATGACGTCCCGACGTCAGTGACGTCGGTGACGTCATCCCGCCCCGTCGCCATGGCGACGGGGGAAGCCCTCCAGGAAATCCCGTTCTATGAACGGGATTTCCTGATCGGAGATCGCCGAAGGCGATCGAAGCGGGCGGGGGGATGCCGCTCAGCAGCGGCTATCATGTAGCGAGCCCTCGGCTCGCTACATGATTAAAAAAAAAAAAAATTAAAAAAAAACTGCTGCGCTCCCTCCTGGCGGTATTTTTCATACCGCCAAGGAGGTTAAGCTATCAACAGAATCTAGCTAAGTGTAGGATTACAGCTCCAGCTGGTCCCGGCACACTTAAGGATCTGACTACAGGTCTGAGTGCTCCCACGTATGTGTTTGCAACGCCAGACAAAGAGCAAGTGAACAGCCAGCAGTATATATACACAAGGACCTCTCCAGGACCTCCCTAATTGCTGGACCAATGAGAGTAGTGGAAAATGTCAGCTGACCCGCCTGGTCAGCTGACTCCCTTCTGGCTGTTATTTAAGCTCTGCCTCTGTGCGCTCGCGCGTGTCACTCTGAATCTAGGTGGACTATCAGTCCCAGCCACACCAGTACTGTTTTGCAATGTATCCAGTGAACTGAGTGCGGGAGCCGCCTCTAATGCGGATTCCGCCGTTCCCAATGCGGATTCCGCCGTTCCCAATGCGGATTCCGCCGCTCTGCCTATGCGGCATGCAGCGTTTTTTCCGCGTTGTGACGCCCTGCTGGACGCGGAAACAGCCGCCTCACCTTGAGAGGCAGCGGCTTTTCCGCGTTTCATCACACCTGGATCCTGGGTGGTTCCTGGTCCTCTTCTTACCACTGAATGTGAGACATACAACCTTATATCGTGGGGTGTCAGCAGTTGGTAAGCCCCCTCTAATCCTTTGAGTGACGGTCTACCACTTGGATATGAGAACTCAATGATCACTTTGGTAAAAGATGATTGATTGTGAAGCAGTGAATTCACTTACGATCTGCGCTGACTTTTTAATTGCTTTTATATGTGTGGACTTTTGGACTCTGTCCTTTCTCGGCAGCGATTTAACTATTGTTTTTCCTTGGCGCTGATTTTTTGTTGTGTTGACATCTAGAAAACAGGTTTAGGTATGAGTTCACCACTTCATTTACTGTTTTTCACTTTCGAACTACAGCAGTTTTGACATTTTAAGTAGGTCCCTATTTAATCAACAATAGCGTTATATATACAATATATTATTATTGATTTATAAAGTGCCAACATATTCCATGGCTCTGTACAAAGTAAGAAAGAAACATGGGGTACATAATCAAACAGACAATGATATACACCGCATAGGCAAATGCAGGGGGGGGGGATTACAGCTGCCCAGAATCCTCCTCAGACCAAGGCTGGTGCAGTGTCTGGGGACAGGCACAAGTTGAGAAACCAGAATATCTGCAGGCATCCTGCAGCTCACTAGAGATGTTGTGAACCCCCGATTTTTGGTTCGCGAACCCTGTTCGCGAACCTCCGCGAAAGGTTCGGTTCGCGAAAAAGTTCACAAACCGCAATACACTTCAATGGGGAGGCGAACATGCATGGTGTAATGGTGAAGGGCTCTGCCTCTGACACAGGAGACCAGAGTTCGAATCTTGTCTCTGTCTGTTCAGTAAGCCAGCACCTATTCAGTAGGAGACCTTCGGCAAGTCTTCCTAACACTGCTATCTTGTCTAATTTTTCTCTTGATAACTGTTGAACACAAAATACAAGGCCATGTCTGGCTACATATCTGTGCTACTGCCTATAGAGTGTGCCCTAGTGGCTGCAGCTCTGGTGCTTTGAGTCTGCCAGGAGAAAAGTGTGATATAAATGTTATTTGTCTTGTCTAATTTTTCTCTTGCATTAAGCATAAATGGTACATGCTAGGCTACTTTCAGCTACTTTCAGCTACTTTCAGCTACTTTCAGCTACTTTCAGCTAGTAGTGTTGGTGGTACAATGGATATGTTAGTTGCCTACCATACACTGAGGACTGGGTTCAAATCCCTATCATGGTATATAAGCTGGTTTTTGAAATACTGGACTTCCCTGGCAGATGAGACCCTCCTCCCTCTGGTAGGAGGGAGGAGGGAATAGGTAGAAGGGTAGAAGGGTGGAGGGAGGAGGGACCCACAAACAGGCTAATTAAAATCTCCCTAGCAGAGTGTGTAGCAGCTGTCCCTTAACTAATTAGTGTAGGCAGTATAAGGACCTTACTTGGAGGGGGGGTGGACCTCCAGCATTGAGAGCAGTGTGTATGGCAATAATGTGTCTGCTGGCTGTAATATAAAGAGTCAAAGTTTTGCTCAATAGAGGTTTATGGGGCGAATCGAACTTCCGGGAAAGTTCGCGTTTGGTAGGTGAACGCGAACCCCCGAAGTTTGCCTGGAACCGTTCACCGGCGAACAGTTCGCGACATGTCTACAGCTCACAGCACTGCCCCCTTTCTTTCCCTGCTACAGTTTACTTTGGATGGTGCAGCAACATGTGTACAGAGCATGGACCAGATCTGGGGAAGTTAACAGAGCACAGAGTCAGGCATGAGCACAGCCCTGTGCCCTGCTGTGTGAATGCTTCACTTTCCCCTCCATTAGCAATGTTGGTTGTCCTCATTATTATCTGTATCCAAACTGCTCCTGATCGATCACGTTGTCGATTGGGAGCAGATTGGACATGTCGGAAATAATTGTCAGACCCTGTCAGCTGGACTTTAAATTACATTATGTGTACCCAGCATGATGGGTACACATTATGCTTATTATGCTGTATTGTGCGTGGCTGAGGGAAACCTTTCAGGAATCCCCCCTTGAAAATCCTGGGTTTGCCCCTGCACCAATATACAAAATGCAGAATTGGAACATATTACAGAATTGGTAATTACAGTGATAAAAGTAACATGATGAATAAAATGTACACATGGCAGGTTCGACCCGCCCCCATACATCATTATGAAGCCAAAATTTGACCCCTCAACCCACAGTCAGCAGACACATGGCCATCAATCAGCTGTCCCTCCCTCCTGGAAACCCCCCCCCCATAAAAACACCAGCATGGCAGCCATTTTACATTCTGCCTGTGTGCTGTGTAAAGCAGTTTAGCAGAGAGAGCTGTGCTGCAGATAGGGAAAGCAGTAGTTAAGGCTCATACACACATCAGACTATAGTCTTTTGAAAATGAAAGATCACAGACCAATCTTACCACCCTTCACGTAGTATGAGAGCCATACTCTACACAGTCTTTTCTATGGAGCTGAACTCCACATCAGAAAAAAATCTTTGCAAGATGCTGCACACACAGATGCTGTACAGACACAAAAGATCAGTATCTGCAAAAGATCTGTTCCTGCCAAAAATCCATTCCTGCAAATTGCAATGATAGTCTATGAGATCTGCAGATCATCATACACACATGATTTAACTGACATTCATCTGCAGATCAAGCAATCATCTGCAGATCTGAAAATCCATCCTGGTGGATCTGATCTGCAGATGAATGTCAGTTAAATCATGTGTGTATGAGGCTCTGCAGATCTCATAGACTATCATTGCAATTTGCAGGAATGAATTTTTGGCAGGAACAGATCTTTTGTAGATACTGATCTTTTGTGTCTGTACAGCATCTGTGTGTGCAGCATCTTGCAATGATTTTTTTTCTGATGTGGAGTTCAGCTCCATAGAAAAGACTGTGTAGAGTATGGCTCTCATACTACATGAAGGGTGGGAAGATTGGTCTGTGATCTTTCATTTTCAAAAGACTATGGTCTGATGTGTGTATGGGGCCTTAGGCCTGTGTTCTGTGTCCCCAGTGCAATTTCTTGCTGCTACAATTCACCATCTACAGTACATAACCCCAAGAGCCCTTCTAAAGGCTGTGTTTTGTTCTTGTGGTATTGCTGTTTTTCTTTTTCTTGCTATTGTTATATTGCAGTTCTGGGTGTCAAGTGCACATGCTAGCTGTTGGAGACAGGTCTGCAGGTCCTAGTAGTGCACCAACCATAACCCAATAATCCTTCACCACCACTACTGGAATCTAGCATCCACCACTACTGCCCTGCATAAGGCCTCACTGGCATGGCCTATATTTTGAGTTGATTGTTGCACATAGCATAAACTTGTCACCTGACAGCATGAAGTGACATTAAGTTGAAAAAACAAACACTTGCCTGTCCAGAACCACTACTGGCATCTAGTGTCCACTACTGCCCCCTGTATAAGGCCTTAGTGCAGAATCATTTTTTTTTTTAGTCACTTAACTGTTACTGAACTACCTCAGTCTGACCACAGGGGCTGGAAAACTGCGATCGCCTGCACTCCCATGAACGTGCGAACAAGCACGATGACCACTACACACCACTACACAAAGTTTGCTGCAGAGAGAACTAACATTTACATCCTGGAGGTGTCAACTAGTAAAAACAATCATTTGCTCACCTAAAGCTCTTTGAGGTTGTTTGCAGTGCATTAAACGCGGTGTTTTGTCGGTCAGTGTGAACTGGGCCTAACCCTTAGGCCTGGAACCCACTGAAAACCGCAAACGCAAAACGCAACCGCTAGCGTTTTGTCTGAGCGGTTTGCAAGTGGATTCATGCGCGTTTTTGGTCGTGTTTTGCAACATTGTATTTTTTTCCCCAGCGGGTGCGTAGCGTTTTGCGTTTTGCGTTTTTATCCTGATTGGTCCTGTGAATTATTTTTCATTTTGTTACAGTGTGCTTAACCGCAAAACGCTAGCAAAACCGCTCAGTTTAGGTTTTGCTGAGCATTTCTGCTAGCGTTTCAATACTTTACATTGAAGCGCTAACGCTCCCAAAATGCTGCAGGTCCAGGTAATGGATGGGGAAACTTCCACAGGAGCGTTTGCGTTTCCCAGAAACGCAAACGCTCCTGTGGAAGTTTCCCCATCCATTAACATTAGCCCAGCGTTTTGGCAAACTGCTAGCGCATCGCAGTGCTGCCAAAACGCTGCCAAAAGCGCTCCTGTGGGTTCCAGCCCTTACACTACCTTATCGCTATGTATGCATACCTTTTTAAAGCATTTATCGTAATTAATTAATTAATTAAAACGTAATTAATTTTGTATTATATATATATAATTGTAAGCATTCGTAATTACGCATGAATTTACAAGTAATTTACGCATAATTTTGTGCCGACTTTGACTGTGAATAGCAAAGTCATGTTAATCATCATGATTTTCCTGTATAAATTGTTGGGTGTTACGATAAAAACATATTTTTTTTTCAAAAAGACTTTGTAGTTTTTGAGAAAATAGATTTTAAAAATGGTCTTTAAACTGTAATTTTTTTGAGTTTAAAAAACATTTTTCTTTGCATTTTTAAAATTGATTTTTTCAAAAACTACAAGGTCTTTTTGAAAAATTATTATTTTTGGACTTGTACCTACTATTCTCCGTAACATATGTAGCAATCTTGGTAGCAATAGCATGTATAGGGGCTTTGCTATGCACTGCCATGTTCGGCACACAATAACATGTAGATTACTCATAAATTCATGCGTAATTACGAAACCTTATGCAAAGAATTGAATAAACAATTCAAAATTATGTATAGGAGTAAATGAAAAAATGTATGCATAATTTTACATAATCGTAATTACGATCATCACTGTTCACTACAGACTGGAGCAATGCAAGTCTGTTAGTTGGTAGTCCACAAAGTGGTATGTTACAATAGTCCAGACAAGATTATCATAACAGCATGTATTAACATTTTAGTCCTGAGTGAGGAAAGGTCAGATGTGAGACAAGTTTTTGAGTTGGAGATGACAGGAACTGGTTAGTGATTGAATGTGAGGAATAAAAGAGAGAGAGGAATCAAAGAGAGAGAGAGAGGAGTTAAATATTATCCATATGCACTGTACTTTGGGAACTGAAGTTATGGGGGTGTTAATAACATGTTTTGCTGTATCAGGCAATGGAGGAAAAAGTTTTAGATTCTGTTTTTCTCATATTAAGTTTTAAGAAGCGAGAGGTCATGAAAGAGAATATACATGTGAGGAGGGAGTTAAAGGGCAACTGAACTGAGAGGAATATGGAGTCTGCCATATTCATTTCCTTTTAAGTAATACTAGTTGCCTGGCTGTCCTCCTGATACTCTGACTCTAATACTTTTAGCCATAGCCCCTGAACAAGCATGCAGCAGATCAGGTGTTTCTGACTTTATTGTCAGATCTGACAAGATTAGCTGCATGCTTATTTCTGGTGTGATCCAGACACTACTGCAGCCAAAGAGATCAGCAGGGAATTAGAATTGTTTAAAAGGAAATAGGGATGCTCGTCGGATTCCGCGGAATGGAGATTTCCGCGATTCCGGTCGGAAATTGCCAATTCCGTTCCGGTGAGCCGGAACGGATAAGCTATAGCGCTAATTGGAAATAACGGAATTTCGATGCGGAATTCAGTCGGAATTTAAACAGAAGCGTGTAAAAGCTGCATTAGCCAATCAGAAGGATCGGAAGGGGATAGACTCACCACAGAAGCTTAAATCATGATTTTTTCTGCATTAAAAACTGAATTTCTGCACCAATTAGAGTCTTAACAAAAACAAACCAATCCTATGTTAGAAACCAGCTCCTAGCTACCCATCATCAGCTATCCCACCCACTTTGTATATAAGAGAGGTGTGACAGTCACAAAGCTTGTGGGTTTCAGTCTGGTGTTGGAGAGAGGAGAGCCAGACCCATATTAGTTGTTTCAACACAAAACAATAGTCTTTTTAAAGACTGTACATAAAACAAAAGTCTTTTTAAAGACTGTGAGTGAGAATTAGATTGAGTGTGAGCTGTAGTATCTAGTTAGGTGTATTTGTGAGAGAGTGACAGAAGATTGTTAGTTTGAGTGATAGATTGTAGTGTAGTGTACTAGTAGTTGCTGTGTGGAGAGGCGATTGATTAGTTGAGTGTAGTGCAAGTTTTTTTTTGTTTTCTAAGTTCATTTTTTTTAATTTAATTTCTTTATTTATTTTACTTTGGTTCAGTCGCTCACACCTCTACCCCAATAAAGTTTTTGACCCCAAAACAATGGAGCGAGAGCAGCAGCAATTTCCTGCCACTCCTAAAAGAAAATGGAGTGATGGTGGTGTTGGTGGATCATGTCAAGTACGTGATCAGGTTGAGGGTGGCAGCAGCAGCAGGAAGCAGTCCCCCCTGATCAGAGATGTCTTACCTGTGTTCAGGGCCGGGCCGAGGCATAGGCTGGAGAGGCTCCAGCCTCAGGGCGCAGTGTAGGAGGGGGCGCACAATTAATTCAGCTGTCATTCCTAATTGTGTTTGAAGCAGAAAGAAATAAGAAAAGGAGATACATGGAAGTGACTACAAGCCAGATAACTAGAGATTAAGGTGTTGGGGGCCCTGTGGCACCTCTTAGTCTAATAGCAATCAGTGTTTGATGGCTCGGGTGGAAGGATGGAGGGGCGCCAGGGCCGGATTTACAGCTCAGGAGCCTATAGGCACAGAAGTTCTGGCGCCCTAAGCCCTGCCCATCAGCACCAGCCACACCCCCAATGCACGCCCCCTTTTCATACACAAGCTAATGTAAATATTACCAAAGGCAATTAGAGAATACCAACAATATGCAGATATTGCCAATGACATGCAGAATTTACCAAATGTAGGCTACTTTCCAGCAACAAGCAGATGTAGATTCTATTGATAGGAAGGTGGTGGTAGGCAATATGGATGGTCTGTGAGTTGATGCAAATTTGGTTACAATTAGGCCTCTTTTCCACGAACTGTTGAGCTGTGTGCTCAGCAAGCAGTTGCCAGGCAGCAGTGAGCAGTTGCCAGGCAGCAGCAAGCAGTTGTGAGAGTTTGAGAGGCATTTCACTACCTAGAAACAGTTCGTGGAAAAGAGGCCTTAAGCTCAACACACATCATACAATCTTGGTTGTACAGATTTACCAAATCTATGTAGTATAAGGGCCAACATATGGAAAATACCTCGAATGATTGTTTGGATAACCTCTTATACTACATGAAAGTGGTAAGATTGAACAACCGAGATTGTATGGTGTGTGTTGATCCTTATGCTGCATACACACTTGAGATAAAAGTCTTTGGAAAATGAAAGATCACAGACCAATGTTACCCCCTTCCATGTAGTATGAGAGCCATACTCTACACAGTCTATTCTATGGAGCTGAACTCCCCAACAAATAAAATCTTTGCAGGATGCTGCACACACAGATGCCTACACACACTCAACAGATCATTATCTGCAAAAAAATATGTTCCTGCAAAAAATCCATTCCTGCAAAATGCATTCATAGTCTATGAGATCTGCAGATCATCATACACACCTTGTTTAACTGACTTCATCTACATATCTGGCAATCATCCGCAGATCTGAAAATCCATACTGGTGGGTCTGATCTGCAGATGATCTGCAGATGATTGCCTGTTAAACAAGGTGTGTATGATGATCTGTAGATTTCATAGACTATGAATGCATTTTGCAGGAATGGATCTATTGCAGGAAGAGATCTTTTGCAGATAATGATCTGTTGAGTGTGTATGGGCATCTTTGTGTGCAGCATCTTGCAAAGATTTTATCTTATGGGGAGTTCAGCTCCATAGAATAGACTGTGTAGAGTATGGCTCTCATACTACATGGAATGGGGTAAAATTGGTCTGTGATCTTGCCTTTTCCAAAGACTTTTATCTCAAGTGTGTATGCAGCATTAGTCTGCATGTTGAAAGTGAGCCAAATCAAAATCAGCTGCTGGGGTATTTGAATGGTCAAATTTAAATCGGTGTGGCCTCTCTCAGACAGGAGGCTGAGCTATGTGGCACCAGTACAGAGCGCAAGCAATTCTAAGGGCCAGCAGGTACTGATCTAATATATTGGCAGGTTGGCAGTTTGGTTGATTCTTGTGGTGGGCTGGTAGTATTCGGTTAATCCTAGTGCCAGACTGGTAGTGATCAGTCAAATCTGGTGACAGACATGGAGTGATCGACATTCCTAGTGCCAGGCTGGTGGTGATCAGTCGATTCTAGTGGCAGACAGGCAGTGATTGGTTGAACCTAGTGCTAGGCTGGTAGTGGTTGGTTGATTGTAGTGACTGGCAGACAGTAATTGGTCGGTTCTAGTGGCAGGCAGGCAGTACATTGGTGCATTGTTTCCCTCCTCCCATCTAGTGGGAAGCAGCTGTGTCATGCCTCCCCACATAGAAACAGCACATAGCAGTGCATTATGAAAAATCTTTCAGTTAAAATGTGTATAGTGTGAACTAAGCCATTACTATGAAAATCAGTTGACCTTTCAGTTTTAACTGAGTGCAACTGATTAAGTGTAAATGGGGCCTAATCCTTACAGGTGACACTTATTATAATAGGAGACTTATCAGTCCTCAAAGCATACCTTAATCCTAAACATATCGGGCTCTATTCATAAAACTTTACCGCAAGTTTTCCACTCAAAACAGCGGATTTTCCCGTCCATTTAGCAAAGTGGGCATTCATAAAAGCTGTTCCCGCATGAAAATCTACAATCCCCCAGCAGAGCGAGAAATTTCCGCCTTCTCCAGTGTTTTTCTAGATTTATCTAGAAAAAAGTAACAAAATGGCCATTCATAAAGATTAGAGGAAGCGGTATGTGGACGGGAAATACCGCTTCCTCGAAACCTGCGGATTACATACAAGTGAATGGGACAGACCTCCCAGAGAGAGCAGTGCACGGAGGGACTCTGCCGGCTGAAGTGTTTCCGCATGCCTTCTGACAGCTTACCGCCAGCCTTCAGCGGGAGATCTCCGCACTTGCATCGCAGCTGGCAACATTTTTTTGAATGACCACCCAGAAGTCTAATATACCGCTGCGGTATTTTCCCTCCAGGAGTTTTTTCGCCACAACTTTTTTATGAATAGAGCCCATCATGAGAGAGAGAGAGAGAGCGAGAGAGTTGAGCATATGCTTATAGCATCTCCCAGTGTCTGCATGTTTGCCCGTTATCCTCCCTGTTCAAAGGGTCCTGGTCGGCACCCTGTGATCCTCACATACTATGCTGTGCATGCGCAGTTTGTCCGCCGGGTACGTTTTGGTGCAGGAGTGCGCACGTAAAGCACTTGGGGTTCCACTTCCTAGCAAGCGCGGTCACAAGGCACTCAAGCGGACATACTGTGCATGCACAGTGTAGTATGTCTGGGTCAGAGGGCACCGACCAGGACACTTAGAATGGGGAGGGAAACAAGCAAACAGAGGCAGACGCCGGGCCACGGGAGGAGCAGTAAGCATATGTACAACTCCCCTCACACACAGATCCTCAATTTGAGGATATGTTTCGGACCAAAGTATCCTTTAACCACTTCACCACTGAGGGGTTTTACCCCTTGAACACCAGAGCAATTTTCACCTTTCAGCGCTCCTTCAATTAATTCGTCTATAACTTTATTATTACTTATCCCAATAAAATGAACTATATCTTGTTTTTTTTCGCCACCAATTAGGCTTTCTTTAGGTGGGACATTATGCCAAGAATTATTTTATTCTAAATGTGTTTTAATGGGAAAATAGGAAAAAATGTGGGAAAAAAATATTACTTTTCAGTTTTTGGCCATTATCGTTTTTAAATAAAGCATGCTACTGTAATTAAAACCCATGAAATGTATTTAACCATTTGTCCCGGTTATAAAACCATTTAAATTATGTCCCTATCACAATGTTTGGCGACAATATTTTATTTGGAAAAAAAGGTGCATTTTTTTCAGTTTTGCATCCATCCCTAATTACAAGCCCGCAGTTTATAAAGTAACAGTGTTATACCCTCTTGACATAAATATTTAAAAAATTCAGTCCCTAAGGTAACTATTTATGTTTTTTTTTTATTGTATTTTTTTTTTAATTACAAAAAAAAATAAAAAAATTGGGGAGTGTGGGAGGTAATGAGTTAATTTATTGTGTAAATGTAATGTTTGTTTATGTAAAATGCTTTTAGGGTGTAGTTTACTATTTGGCCACAAGATGGCCACAGTGTGTTTGTATACATGCGACCTGTAAGCGTCCTTCCGGACGCTTACAGGAAGCAGTAGGAGGCTGGAGAATCACAATGATCACGCTGTTTCTAATAGAAGCAGCGCGATCATCGCGGGGGCTTAGATCAACGAACGGGAATGGATTTTCCCATTCATTGATCTCCATGCGAGCAGGCGGCGGCGTGCACGAGCGGCGGGTGCGCGCGCATGAGCGGCGGGAGCGCGGACAGCGGCGGTAGCGCGGAAGGTACGGATTTCTCCGTCCCTGTTTTTTTAGGGGGGAAAAAAGGGACGGAAAAATTTGTACCGCGGGGGTTTAAGTGGTTAAAGGAAATATCAGGCATTTGTGAAAATGTGATCTACTTACCTGTTGCTTCCTCCAGCCCCTCCAGCCCAGCTGGTCTCCCAGGGTCACCTCGGTTGCAGATGCCGACCCAGCGAGGTCGGTATCTTCTGCGCCTGCACAGAATGCTCCCAGCTACATGAGCGTGATCTCGCAGGCGCAGAAGATATCGACCTCACCGGGTCGGCATCTGCAACTGAGGTGACCCTGGGAGACCAGCTGGGAGCGAAGCTGCGGTGAGGGACACAGTCTTCCAGGGTCTGGGGGAAGCAACAGGTAAGTAGATCACATTTTCTTTAAAATACCTGATGTTTCCTTTAACCCTCACTGACCACTGCTATCCCCACTTCCCTAGCTGAGAGACTACATGAATCGCACCTTCTAAACCGTGTCCCCTGATGAGGCAATCCTATGCTTCCCTTTACTCTTTCAAGTGGCCCCCCTCCCCATCTGACACCTAAAGCCTCATCTACACGGGTAGATGAGGCCTGATCCGGCGGGATCGCCTCTTCCGCATCCCCGCTCGCCGCGCGTGCGCCGAATTAGATTCCCCGCTTATCTTCCGCTCGATTCCCTGCCATTGTCCCCTCGCGGGGAGTGAGCAGGGAATCGGCGGTGGGGAGATCCTTCCTATCGGGTCTTATCAATCGTGCCGCATCAGCGGCTCGATTGATAAGGAACATCGCTGCCGCATCTACGCGTGTAGATGTGGCTTATAACCTGGCTTTCAGTGTTTACATAGGGCAACACCTCAGCATTGACCAGCTATCCCCTGACCTGATTACAGCAGCAATGACATCTGATCAAGTCAGGTGACAACTGGACATAGCTGACGTGTCACCCTATGGAAACACTGAGAAGCATCACAGCATTGTCTCAGCAGGGGATACTGTTCAGAAGGCGGGGGGGGGGGGGAGCATTACAGTGTCAGCTAGGAAAAGGAGGGGGGGATCAATTAGGATTCCAAGGCTCTCTGTCTCTCTGCAGTCACTTACTTTGTCCCTGTACTTGGCTGAGGCTGCAGATCTCGCTGGCTGCAATGCAGGTCTGTGTAGCTGCACGCTGTCCAGTAATGTAAGTTAAATAGGAATAGCATGGTAGCACTGGCATCTTTAAAAGTCCCGGGCACAGGCACCAGCTGAACCAATAGACATGGTGTTACGATTCTTGTGGTATCATCTCTTGCCTGCTGGTGGTGGTATTGAGTTGGACTGCCCTGGACTTCCACTATCCACCAGCAGGTGGCTTATCATTGCATCTAAGGACTTGCAGTTCTTTGTATGGCCTGCAGAGGCCTCTAATGTGTCTCTGATCAACTACCACCAGCTGCTTCCTATTACATGGACTATATAAGTCTGCCTCTTCCTGCAAGTCATTGCCAGAACTTCCTTGTTACAGGTCTGAGTCTCTGGTCACCCCTGTTCCTGATACCTGGTTTCTTGTACCCTGCCCTGTGATCTGTTTATCTGCTACTGAACCTCTGCTTGTCCTGACTCTGCTTATGCTTACCCCTCTGTACCTTGTATGTATCTGATTACCTGTTGCTGACTTTATTCCGTTTTGACCTGTCTTTGCCTGCTCCTTTTGATACCGCGTTGTTGTATATAATTGCTTGTACATATATATCTCGTGCACACCGTTTGTAAATAGATAGTTAGATAGTTAGGGGTTATATATTTTGTCACTGCTTCCCGGGTTATTTGTGTATATATTGTGTGCTGTGCATATATGGTATGGTATTTACATTCACGCTTGTATGTATGCTTGCATTATTGCATTTGCAATAAAACATTATTTTTGCACCTTAATTCCTGGTTCCAGTGTCTGTATACTGCAAACTGTGGTCAAACCCTGTTTCTCCGTTCAGGCCCCTGACACATGGGGAGGGGGAATGGGGCAGAGCTGTAGCCTGCAGCAATCATCCTAAAGCCATTTGTTTGCAGCATTCCGTTCTGCTCTCCTCACCACTCGGCTGTCACTGACTGTCACGTTACTAATAGGACCTTTGCCCGCACCATGTGAGTAGGAGAGGGGGACGGAGCGTTTTGTGTTTAGCCTAGCTCTGCTTTCTCTTCCTCCCTCCCCCCTACACACTTTGAAGTAACAAACTTTCTCCCCAATAGCTGTCAGCTGCTACAGACAGAGTGCAAAAATAAATAAAGCCAGCCGGGACAGTGCACAGTGCCGCTCTCATCTCCCTGACACCCCCGCCTATAGCCTGCTCGCATTTGAAAGGCAGTGCTGCGTCCTGACTCCCTGTGTGTAATAATGTATACAGTGGTAGGCGGGGAGTTGGACGCTCGCTGTGCGGCTGACATCTGATGCGGGCGGCCAGATTAGTTATCTCCTGCAGTGCTCTGCCGCTCTTTCTCTGCGTAGGGGCACATTCAGGACCCGCCCCTGTCTTATAAGCCCGCCTATAGGCACGTGCCTAGAGTGCCTTATGGGAAATCCGGCCCTGAGGGGCGCACTTTGGTGTCTCAGCCTTGGGTGCTGGAGGACCTTGTCCCGGCTCTGCCTGTGTTCGCACACAGGAAAAATTTGACAGAACAGCAGGTGAACAGAGTTGATGATTATTTAGATCAGGAACCCTCTACCCAGTCTGAGGAACTTGAAGCTAGTGGCAGCAGCACCAGTAGTGGCCAGGTTCCTCATGACCAGAACCCAACCGCAGCTGCTTATCTTGAAGAGGTTTCTTCCTCCCAGTACTCTCCTCCACAATTAAAGCACACCTATGGCGATGAGAGAGATGTGCAGAAGGATTGGGAGGAGGCATTGGAGGAGACCATGGGACCAAGGTCCCAAGAAGTGGTGGGTTCTGTGGTGACAGAAATGGCCCCTGTGTTTTCTTCATCCAGTAGTAATCCATCACAACTGGGAGCTTGTGTCACCACCAATGTACATCACCACCAGTCAACTACAGAGGTGTTTTGTGGCCAGGTGGAGGGTCCAGAAGAGTCACTTATTGGTTCCAGTGATTTGATTGAACTGGATGATGTTTTGGATGATGCGGCGGCTAATCCACCGGGGTTGCCATCTGGTGGGTTAGGCACTAGCAGGCAAAAGCAGCATGGAGAAACAGAGCAGACAGTTGGCCAGCAGCCTGCAAGTGCTTTCCCATCTGTCAGTACCCACCAGTCCAATGCTGAGCATCGACGTGCTGGAACAGGTCGCACCACTCGCACCACTCGCACCACTGATCCACGTGCATGCACATCCCCTGCATGGAATTATTTTACTGTTCTGGAAGAGGATGAATCCAGGGCAGTCTGTTCTGTATGCCGTAAATCGGTGAGCAGAGGCAAATTGGGCACCGGGTTCAGCACTTCAGGGCTGATAAGCCATCTGTGCAACCACCACAGACGGGAGTTCGAATATGTAAAGAATTACAATAGGATGGGTGGAGGAAAAGCAGCAGCAACAGGCCCCTCCTCTTCTTTTTCTACGCCTCCTGTCCCTATCCAACCTGCTCAGTCCCATTCTAGTTTAAATCCCTCTGCATGCCAAGCTGGAAGAGGACTCCAGACCTCGGCAAGCAACTCATCATCACCCTTGTTGGTTTCCTCTGAATCACCAGTGTTCCAGCATCAGGCCTCTGTGCCAGAAATGTTGCAGAGGAAGCGGATGCTCCCTGCAACTGATCCATTTGTTGTGAAAAATAATGCGCTCCTGGCAAGGCTGTTGGGCCAACAGCTGCTGCCCTTCCAGTTCGTGGACTGTGCCTCCTTCTACAGACTGATGAACAGGGTAACAGTAAAAAAGGGCGCAGGAGGCTAGTGGACAAATCGGGCGCCGCCATTAACTCCCATAATAAATTTCGTTTACTGGGCGCCGAATGGGAAAAAAGGGCGCCCGAGAATAATAACGGTTTCCAAGGGCGCCCGAAGATTTTAAATGTTTTATAACTGCTTTTGATGATTTACGTTTCCTATTTCAATAAAACATTATTTTAAATGTTATCCCTTACTGTTTGTAAAACATTATTATTCACAAAATAAAACGATCAGTACGTAACGTAAATTGTAATATATTTGATCCCTTACTGTTTCTAAAACATTACTCTACACACAATACAGTGATCACTAAGGAGGGTCTTAGGTTTAGGCACCACCAGGGGGGTCTTAGGTTTAGGCACCATCAGGGGGGTCTTTGGTTTAGGCACCATCAGGGGGGTCTTAGGTTTAGGCACCACCAGGGGGGTCTTAGGTTTAGGCACCACCAGGGGGGTCTTAGGTTTAGGCACCACCAGGGGGTCTTAGGTTTAGGCAACACCAGGGGGGGTCTTAGGTTTAGGCACCAATACGGGGGTCTAGGGGCTAGGGGTAGGTACAGGGAGGGTTACTTACTAATTTTTTTTTAAACGTTATTATACATTCCACTTTTTAAACGGAAGATTAACGTTTTCACAATTGCCGATTTCATGAACATTATTTAATGATTTATAACTTTATAAAAACGAATATTTAAACGAAATATAGTACATTATATTTTTAAACGTTATCCATGTTTATCGTTTAAAACCCCGCACGCTTTTTTTTCCCAGCGCCCCTTTTTAACGTACGCGATGAGCAGTGTTGCTCCACAATGGCGGATCCCCAGCCGCCATTATTTTGCCAGGAATGCTATCCTTGCCCTTCCCCAGCACATTGTGGAGTGTGTCAGCCGGTCTATGGATCACGTTGTCAGTGGCAAGGTGCACTACTCTATGGATGGCTGGAGCAGCAGGCATGGGCAGGGAAAGTATCTAACTTTTACCGCCCATTGGGTCACCCTCCATGGTGCTGCTGATGATGAGGGTGCAAGATCTGGGGCATCTCAGCTGGTGGTGCCACCATGTGGATTGAAGGGGAGGCCTGTTCTATTTACCTCTGCTACCTATTCTGTCCAAGGCCAGTCCGCCATTGCTGAGCCTCCCAGCAAGTGGTCCCACTCCTACACTGGTCTGCAGCACCATCGATGCCAAGCAGTGCTAACCGGATCTGTAATTCTTGCAGCCTTACAGGATCAGATTCGGCAGTGGCTTTTCCCCCGAAAACTGGACACAAGTGTAGTGGTGTCTGATAATGGTGCCAACATGCTGGCCGCCGTTTCGGAAGGTGGCTACACTAACTTACCTTGCTTGGCCTACTTCTTCAACCTTGTAGTCCAGAAATTTCTGCGAACTATTGATGGGTTGAAGGACGATGTGGCCTCAGCACTAAAAGTGTCAGCCCACATCCGTCGCTCCGTAACCTCCACTGCAGCCTTGAAACTGCTGCAGCGTCGCCATAGCCTGCCGCAGCACATGCTTATTTCTGATTGTCCAACGTGGTGGAACTCCACCCTCCACATGCTGGAGAGGTTGTGGGAGCAGAGAATAGCAGTCAGGCTATACCTGTCTCAGACATCTTCCTTCAGAACAGGGCCTCTGGACTACATTACTGGGGACCAGTGGCAGCTGATTGGACAGGTCTGTAAAGTGTTGGAGCCATTTGAGCAGGCAACAAAATTGGTCAGTGAGGAGCACTGCAGCATATCAGAAGTGCTCCCAATTATCTTCATGCTGGGCAAGGCTCTTGACAAAGTGCTCAGACAGGGGGAGGAAGCCCTACTGAACAGTGGTCAGTCAAGTGGGGGAGTGAGTGAGCATGCTCAAGTCCTGGATGAGGAGGCAGAGCTTGTGGAAGTGGAAGAGCCCATTGCCCATGGGTGGGAAGAAGATTCTGATGATGTGGAGCTGGAGCATGACGACAGTTCTGACAGCCAGGAAGAGGTGATTAATGGCAGACATCTCTTCCCTATGCCTGCGTTTATGATCCAGTGCCTCCGTAAGGACCCCCGAATTAAAACTGTAAAATCAAGGCTTGACATGTGGGTGGCAACCATCTTAGATCCCAGGTGCAAGGGGAAAATGAGGCAGTTCATACCCCCCTCCTAAGCAGATGCCAGGATGAGCCAAATCCGGGATGCCCTTCTTTGTTGGGTAGAAGATGCGTTTCCTGCAGCTGTATCCCGGGCCCAAGCTACCAAGCCTCATCATACTCAGCAAAGGTCTGGTGGTCCCACTCCCAGCAGCAGCACCAATAAACAATCTGTGAACCTGCTGAGTATCTTGAAGGAATTTTATCAGCCAATGCCAGATACACCTTCTAGCAGCAGCACCACCAGCGGACAAAGTAGTCACCGCCAGCGGCTGGCCCATATGTTGAATGATTACTTGGGGTCGGCCAGTGCTCCAGACTATATGGAGAGTAATGATAACCCCATGGAGTATTGGACAAAACAACTGGATACCTGGCCTGAATGTATGCACTGGAGGTTCTTGCATGCCCCACCGCCAGTGTTCTTTCTGTGCGAGTATTTAGTGCTGCAGGTGGGGTGGTCACTGTCCAACTGACCCGTCTGTCCACAGACAATATGGACATACTAACATTCAAAAAATGAATGGGTCATGGATCAGTGATAATTACAAGGCTCCTGTCACTGATTCACGATGAAGATTGGACACACTAAATTGAAATTTTGCTGTAATGACTGCCGTGGAACCATCTCTAGGTCCCATGGCCTACGACAACTCCTGCTGCTCAAAAAAAAATTATAATGACTGCTGTGAAACCACCTCTAGTTCCCATGGCCTATGACAACTCCTGCTGCTCCAAACAAAAATTGTGCTGACTGCCGTGGAACCACCTCTAGGTCCCATGGCCTACGGCAACTCCTGCTGCTTCAAACAAAAATTGTGATGGCTGCCGTGGAACCACCTTTAGGTCCCATGGCCTACGACAACTCCTGCTGCTCCAAAAAAAAATTATAATGACTGCTGTGAAACCACCTCTAGGTCCCATGGCCTACGACAACTCCTGCTGCTCCAAACAAAATTTGAAATGACTGCCGTGGAACCACCTCTAGGTCCCATGGCCTATGACAACTCATGCTGCTCCAAACAAAAATTGTGATGATGACTGCCATGGAACCACCTCTAGGTCCCATGGCCTATGACAACTCCTGCTGATCCAAACAAAAATTGTGATAACTGCCGTGGAACCACCTCTAGGTCCCATGGCCTACGACAACTCCTGCTGCTCCAAACAAAAATTGTGATGACTTCCGTGGAACCACCTCTAGGTCACATGGCCTATGACAACTCCTGCTGCTCCAAAAAAAATTGTGATGACTGCCGTGGAACCACCTCTAGGTCCCATGGCCTACGACAACTCCTGCTGCTCCAAAAAAAAATTATAATGACTGCTGTGAAACCACCTCTAGGTCCCATGGCCTACGACAACTCCTGCTGCTCCAAAAAAATTATAATGACTGCTGTAAAACCACCTCTAGGTCCCATGGCCTATGACAACTCCTGCTGCACCAAACAAAATTGTGATGACTGCCGTGGAACCACCTCTAGGTCCCATGGCCTACGACAACTCCTGCTGCTCCCAAAAAAATTTGAAATGAGTGCCGTGGAACCACCTGTAGGTCCCATGGCCTATGACAACTCCTGCTGCTCCAAAAAAATTGTGATGACCGCCATGAAACCACCTCTAGGTCCCATGGCCTACGACAACTCCTGCTGCTCCCCCCAAAAAATTGTGATGACCTCCGTGAAACCAGCTCTAGATCCCATGGCCTACAACAACTCCTGCTGGTCCAAACAAAAATTGTGATGAGTGCCGTGGAACCACCTCTAGGTCCCATGACCTACGACAAATCCTGCTGCTCCAAACTAAAATTGTAATGACTGCCTTGGAACCACCTCTAGGTCCCATGGCCAATGACAACACCTGCTGCTCCCAAAAAAATTGTGATGACCGCCGTGAAACCACCTCTAGGTCCCATGGCCTACGACAACTCCTGCTGCTCCAAAAAAATTGTGATGACCGCCGTGAAACCACCTCTAGGTCCCATGGCCTACGACAACTCCTGCTGCTCCAAAAAATTGTGATGACCACCGTGAAACCACCTCTAGATCCCATGGCCTACGACAACTCCTGCTGCTCCCAAAAAAATTGTGATGATCGCCGTCAAACAACCTCTAGGTCTCATGGCCTACGACACCTCCTGCTGCTCCAAAAAAAAATTTGAAATGACTGCCGTGAAAACCATCTCTAGGTCCCATGGCCTATGACAACTCCTGCTGCTCCCAAAAAAAAATTGTGATGACCGCCATGAAACCACCTCTAGGTCCCATGGCCTACGACAACTCCTGCTGCTCCAAAAAAATTGTGATGACCGCCGTGAAACCATCTCTAGATCCCATGGCCTACGACAACTCCTGCTGCTCCAAAAATAATTGTGATGATCGCCGTGAAACCAGCTCTAGGTCCCATGGCCTACGACAACTCCTGGTGCTCCAAACAAAAATTGTGATGAGTGGCGTTGAACCACCTCTAGGTCCCATGGCCTACGACAAGTCCTGCTGCTCCAAAAAAAAATTTGAAATGACTGCCGTGGAACCACCTCTAGGTCCCATGGCCTTTGACAACTCCTGCTGCTCCAAACAAAAATTGTGATGACCGCCGTGAAACCAGCTCTAGATCCCATGGCCTACGACAACTCCTGGTGCTCCAAACAAAAATTGTGATGAGTGCCGTGGAACCACCTCTAGGTCTATGACAACTACTGCTGCTCCAAAAAAAAATTGAAATGACTGCCGTGGAACCACCTCTAGGTCCCATGGCCTACGACAACCTCCTGCTGCTCCAAACAAAAATTGTGATGACCGCCGTGAAACAACCTCTAGGTCCCATGGCCTACGACAACTCCTGCTGCTCCCAAAAAAATTGTGATGACCACCGTGAAACCACCTCTAGGTCCCATGGCCTACGACAACTCCTGCTGCTCCAATAAAAATTTGTGGTGACCGCCGTGAAACCACCTATAGGTCCCATGGCCTACGACAACTCCTGCTGCTCCCAAAAAAATTGTGATGACTGCCGTGTGTAAGAAATCACCTTTGCTCCGGCACCAGCACCCCCTTAGAGGTGCACCTCACAGAATGTGAGCTGACTCGACTCTCCTCACAGCAAGCATTATAGGAGATGTTTTCATTAGGAATCAGAGATGTAACTTGATGTAAGGATAATAAAAGTACTTAAATATGTGTTATGTGTTAGAGTTGCCTGGTCCATACAGGCAAAGAGTGAAATTTCCCCATGGCCCCGACCTCTGAAGATGCCCCTGCTCCGCTGGAACCTGCCAAGTTGTCTACAGCACACTCCTCCCCAGGACCACTGCACATTAACTGCACACACACTTGTCTCGGCAGGCAGCGGCTGCACCATCCATGCAGTCTTCAATCCAGATGTCCTCATCTTCTCTATCCAGCATGCGTTTACATGTAACACACGCCAGATAGAGAAGAGGCAGATAGCGTGACTGCATGGACAGTGCAGCCGCTGCCGCCAAGACAAGTGAGTCAGTAATTAATGCAGCTAATGTGGAGGGGCCCCTGGGAGCAGTGCAGTAGTGTCTATCGGTGGGGGGAATATCAGTGTTGAAGAATAGGTGACTTTTGCTTCCATAATGCAGACTTGGCAGGTCTCCTATAGCTGTGTCCATTAGGAAAGCATTCATGCTTCCAATGCTAATCTTGTTCGTTTAGTAATATGAACAGTGGAAACCAGAAGGCTTATAATTAAAAGACATATTTCACTTACTTGTATTAATTTAAGGAAAGGTCAAAGTGTGTCACTGATAAATGCAGCCAATTATCCAGCAACAACTGATCAAAACTGCATGTCAAGAAAGACAAACTGTGTACGTAATCAAGCCGACAAAAGCAGAAGAAATGACACGCTGATAAGAAGACATGTTAGGAAAAATTAACTTATTGAACGTTAACAAATCCAGACTCCGTGATAGAACAATTTAGTCTTTCATTTTTATCAGAGTCCAGAGATCATTTCATTAAATGAGCATCATTAGCTGAGCTTTTCCCTGATCTACGGCCAGGTGAAGTCGAGGTCTCAAATCATTTTTCTGTAGTCTGTAATTTTTATGTTAAATAATGCTTAACAAGGCTTTTTGCAAGAGAAGTAAAATAACACTGAAAATGAATGATAATTGGCTTCTCCTACAAAAAAAGTAAGTTTGCTGTTGAAAAGTGGCTTCTCATTTTAAAAATGGCTTTATAAATATAAGGCTACTTGCAGACCAAGATGTTGCATTAGGTGCCACGTTAAGGTCGCATAACGTGCACCTAACGCATCGTATGGTGCTGCAAGAGAGGACGGTAGAGTGAGCCGTGTTAGGCGGCTCTATCCCTATAAGGTCTCCCAGAGTGGCGCTGATTGGCCGGCGGGACCACGTGATGTGGAGCGAGACACTCCGCATCACGTGGTCCCGCTGGCCAATCAGCGGCCGCCAGTGCAGTGAATATTAAGTAGCCATGTGCGCGGCTACTGTAGCTGGCTCTCCCCGCCTCCTCTCCGCCCCCCCACTCCGCATGTGAAAACAGTCTAACGCGGCTATAGCCGCTCTAACGCCGTAGCATGCTGCACTTTCCCGACAACGTGCATCGTTACATGTAACGCAACGTGGGCTGTGTGAACAGCCCACTTGTGTTACATTGCTGTGCGTTGGGGGAGCATTACAGGCGCACTAACGTGCGCCTGTAACGTCCCTGTGTGGAAGCAGCCTAAAGGTTTATTTAGAATTTAATTTATTTTTCTTAATTGGTGGATACTATAGCACACATAGTAGTTGTCTAATTATGTTTATACATCCTTTTTAGAATCTGTCAATTTTATTCATATAATACTGCATAGCTAATGCTTTAACTCTTGTAGTGAGACTGAGAGGGAGTGTCCAGTCATAGCAGGAAGATAGCAGAGCCAAACACTAAGATCTTTACCTATATCCAGAGCCAGAACAAGGTCCTCCAGCACCCAAGGCTGAGACACCAAAGTGCGCCCCTTCATCCCTCCCACCCCAGCCATCACAAACTGATTGCTATTAGACTAAAAGGCGCTCCTTAATCTCTAGTTATCTGGTTTGCAGTCACTGCCATGTATCCCCTTTTCTTATTTCTCTCTGCTTCATACACAATAGGGGAATAGTAGCTGAGTGAGTTTTGCGCTCCCTCCTACACTGCGCCCTGAGGCTGGAGCGCTCCCTCCTACACTGCGCCCTGAAGCCCGGCCCTGTCTATATCACCAGTTTTTGTATGTTTTTCTTATGGTAGACTCACTGCAGGAATATGGTGCTTTAACCAGTGTACAGTATATACTTAGCAGAGTACATAGAACTCTTGCCTTGTGGAATTAGATTCCCAGGTTTGAATCTTGGCCAGGGTGTGGTGTGTATGGAGATGGTATGTTCTTCCTGTATTAGCATGGGTTTCCTCCAAACACTCCAATTTCCTTTCACAAGCTAAAAACATACTGATGCATTACTCTTCCAAAATTGACCTTAGGGCTTGTTTCCATGTATGCAAATTTGGACAGGATAACATAACCTAGTGAAATCAATAGGCCGCCATCCGATTCGCATGCAGGAAAAAATTGACCTTAGGGCTTGTTTCCATGTATGCAAATTTGGACAGGATAACGTAACCTAGTGAAATCAATAGGCCGCCATCCGATTCGCATGCAGGAAAAAAGTGGGTCACACATGCAAATCCCTATAGCAGTGCATGGCACAGCTAGACATATTCATATGCAAATTTACATCACATCAAGTGCTGGCATGCATCTTAACCTCCTTGGTGGTAATCCCGAGCTAGGGTCGAGGTGGAAAACCGCAGCTCAGATCGGTAATCCTGACCTCTGCTCGGGGTAGCCGCCGGAGGCTGAATGCAGAGCAATGCATGCAGTGGGAGCATTTCTACATACCTCACAGGGATCCTGACTTCGGACGCCATTCTTCTTCCTCCCCTCCAGGGCTTTGCTTCCTCCTGTGAGATTGCCGTCTGTCTTTATGATGACAGCTGGCAATCTCACTTTAGAGTTGCAGCACCACCCGGAGGATGGAGGCCTAACTGCAGCGCTGGAGCCAGGGAGGTGAGTGAATGCAGAACTGCGGCAGATCTCCCTGGCAGCATGATTTTTCCAGGTTTTAGGGTCTGAAAGGGGGCAAAAAAAATTGTACTGCTTTTGGACCCTAGAATCCGGAAATAATTATACCGCCAAGGGGGTTAAAAGACACATGCCCAGCACAGTGGAAAAGGACACTGAGGGGCCTTTTACACTATATAAGTTGCTGTCAGTTGTAACTGAAAGGACAACTGATGTGCAGTCCACTGTCCATGTTTCCCTATGGCCTCTTTCACACTATACGCTGAAAAACTGAAGCTTTTTCACAATGCACTGTTATGGAGAAAAAAAAAACACATTAAAATGCAACACATTAAAACGCATTAAGAGTAAATGGGCCCTTAGACTATGGACATCGGACTATGTTTATGGGAAGGATTAGATTGTAAGATCCGCTGAGGGACAGGGAATGACATGACTATGCGCTCTGTAAAACACTGCAGAAAATGTCAGCCACTATATAAATGCATTATTACAATACTTTATGCCACAAAAAGAGATGGGACATTTTTCGTTTGGAACATTTGGAGCACAGTGCACCCCAAGGGCCCACTGCCACCCCAGTTCCAGCAGCACTTCAATCAAGAACTGTAATGTATGTCACTTTGCATTCACTGCAGTCCATTGTACTGTATTGCAGCATATATGTTGGAAATATCATAGCATATGCACTTCATTGTGGCTGGATTCATTAAAACAATAAAACAAAAGCACCCAGATACCGCACTCATATATAATGGATAAATGAATTTTAACATAAAAATGCTCATATAAAATGAATCCATGAATTCACTACTAAAAATGAAGCTAGCAAGCTGTGTCATACACCAAACACAGTCTGTTCATTAACAGTCCTAGGTGGAGCGCTATTCCATGATGCGTGCACCATCAAACAAATAACAGTAAGTAGGTGAGTGCTTCAGACAGTGCTTGCTTTATATATCACAGTCCACACAGTGGGTGTCCCCCCTTTGTGTAAGGACTCACCAGATGTTGCAGCCGTTAGGGCCCATGTACGCTTCTGGGGCCACCCCACAGCCTCTCTGGCAATCCACTCCTGTCACCTCCGTGGCTGTGTACAATAAAATAAACACCTCATCGCGTAAAAGCATATAAGATTTATTCATAAAAATATATATATTAAAAAGCCGTAACACAAATGTTAAAGCATACCAGCATCTCCCATCCTATTACATGTACAGTAACGCGCTAAACACGCGTGCACAGGGATTGCAGTGGGCAAACCTGCACTTAGCTATGGTACGATGCTAGTATGCTTTAACATTTGTATTACATCTTTTTAATATATATTTTTTATGAATAAATCTGACGCTTTTACGCAATGAGGAGTTTCTTTTACTGTACACAGCCACGGAGGTGAAGGGAATAAATTGCCAGAGAGGCTGTGGGGTGGCCAATACCCCAGAAGCGTACATGGGCTCTAACGGCCGCAACATCTGGTGAGTCCTTACAAAAAGGGGGGATACCCACTGTGTGGACTGTGATTTATAGAGCAAGCACTGCCTGAAACGCTCACCTACTTACTATCTGTTACTGGATTCATTAAAAGTAACACAGTGCCATATGCTTCTCTGCTGCACTTGACCAGAACAACTGACTCACCAGACAATTAAAATACTTTTAAAAAAACATCTTGGCACTGCTTTACCACTGCATGAAAATCACTTTGCACCTGTTCCATACATTCATATCATTTATTCCTTTCTCTTATTTGGCTGAACACAATTTATCAAACTCCCTGATAAACTGTGATAACTGAAGGTTGTAAGTGAAAGCATTTAGGTCAAACCACTAGCTGAACTATGCCTTCACTTATTAGAGTTTAGAGAACAATAAATTTCCAGACATAGTAATAATCTGAAATATGGTGTTCAAATACGTGCAGTGTTTGAGTGATGTGTTGAAATCTGAATATATGTGGTCTCTGAATATAAGATACCTTCATTCTATTTAATTCCTAATTTGCCATTTGTGACAGTGATAGATGGCTAACTTCAAGAGTTGTATGTCTGGTCATTTTGGGGATGAGAATATCACCGTTCTGGTTAAAAGAACAAATATCATTCAGATTTTGTTTGCTTGTTTTGGTTCCACAGTACTTTTCCTAGTGTACAAAATTAAGATATTACCTCCAATCATGATCTTCAGCTTGTGCAGAATTATATTTTAGAGATATTGGGCCTGATGCAATTGTCAGACTCGCCAGTGTTAAACGCTGGTGAGTCCGATAATCAGGCGACTATAAAGTCGCCTGATCCAATTGCATTTAGCCCTAGACAGGGTGCTAAAAGAACTCGCTTGGGCGATATTATCGCCCAGCAAGTTCCTTACACCCTATCCTATTACACTTTGCATGCCTCCAGGAAGCGATGCTTCCCGGCAGACATGAGCGTTAGCTTAGACCTGCAAAAAGCAGGTCTAAACATGCTAACGCACGACATCGCCGCTGCATCTGGGGGTCTCCTTTAATAAGGAGACCCCCAGAGCTCCCCGCCGGCCACCGCTCGTCTCCGCAACCTCCCACAAAGCTAAATGCTTAAATTCCTTACCGCCGCTTTACACCCGTCGGCCGCCGCATCTCGCCGCAAGTCCCCGCTGTGTAATTACAGTGTACGAGTTACTGTAATTACACTTACTAATAACAAAGTCCCAGCAAAGCATCTTTGATTCAGCCGCCGGGGCTCCCCATTGGTTCACAGGCTGGACCAATGAAAATGCGGACTTGCGGCAAGATGCAGCGGCCGACGGGTGTAAAGCAGCGGTAAGGAATTTAAGCATTTAGCTTTGTGGGGGGTTGCGGAGACGAGCGGCGGCCGGCGGGGAGCTCTGGGGGTCTTCTTATTAAAGGAGACCCCCAGATGCAGCGGCGGATGTTTGGCGGGTTGTGCGCATGTGTGGGGAGCGAGGCCGTGGTGCTGATGGACAGCACCACAGGGTAAACCTCGCTCCCCATCGCCCGGGAATAGGGAGCATCGCTCAGGCTTTCGCCTGAGTAATGCTCCCTAACGATCGGCCATAGCACGAGTGAAACTGGCAATAGGATTTGCCGGTAATCCTCGTGTGATGGCAAGGTGATAAGTAGCTCGCATCTGCAAGCTACGTATCACCTGGAATAGCATCAGGCCCATTAACTCCGTTCATGATCTTCAGCTTGTGTGGAATCATATTTTAGAGATATTACCTCCATTCATGATCTTCAGATTGTGTGGAATCATATTTTAGAGATATTACCTCTGTTCATGATCTTTAGCTTGTGTGGAATCATATTTTAGAGAGGTGCACAACTTAAAGCAAGCAAAGCGAGAAAACTCATTTCAGCTTTGATACTTTAGTAGAGGGAAGGCTCTAAATAGCAGAGTCCTCTCATTCCTCCATCTAGCCCAGTGTCCAAGCTCTGTGCTCTTCTGTAGCAATTCAGCTGAATAGCTCTTTGGAACCACTTGCATCCCCGAGTAGGACAAGTGCTTCCCTACTGATCATGTGCAGACCAATGGATCAAATAATTGGACTGGCAACTATTTGTATCTCACTCATTACACCTCTTTTGAACTGTGGATGTCCTTCATAAGCAGGTTTTGGTGCTTTTTATTAGGCAACCATAATATAAACAGTATTGTGGGAATTTGGGTAGGGGGTAGATGAGGAGGTGCAATGGGCTTAGTATTGAATTTACACCAGACTAATCATGCTATAGTCATCTCAATAATCAGAACCTCTAGTTGTAGACTCTGTACCACCAATGTTAATATGATGACAGCGTTAGCAGAAAACTGCAGCACAATTTCTACAGATGACAGCAGCACGAGAAAATAACTTTGCAAGACCTGTTAAAAAACTCTATTTTGTTCATCTTAACAAGTTTATATACTTGCCTAGAAACCCACATTAACTATTTTCGCCTTTTGGATGTGACTTTCACGTCCAAAAAGCTGCTGGGCGCATTCGCATGCTCCTGCGTGTGATCATGCACACGCTCCCGTGATGCCCCCGCTAGCCTGGAGATCAATGAATAGGAACATTGTTCCCATTCATCAATCTCAGTCCCCAGTAGAAAAACTAACGGCTCTTTTTCAGAGGCCGCGTTCTTTCTGAACAAAAAAAATCACATCCTCTTTGTAGTTCCTGTGAGGGAACGTGTTCACTCACAGGATAGAAAAACCAAAATCGCACTGTGGCCATCTTGTAGCCAAATAGTAAAATTACATACATTTTTATTGCAAATAGACACAATAAATTGTATTTAAAATTAACTGTTTACCTCCCACACCCAAAAAATACCCAAATAACATTTTTAGCTAAAAACAAATAAAAAAATTACAGTTAAAAAAAAAAACATAGTTACCTAAGGGTCTGAACTTATTTAATATGTATGTGAAGAGGGTATACAACTAATATTTTTTTTAAATTATAAGCTTGTAAATAGTGATGGCCGCAAAACTAAAAAAAATGCACCTTTATTTCCAAATAACATTTTGGCGCCATACATTGTGATAGGGAAACAATTTAAATGGTGTAATAACTGAGACAAATGGGCAAATAAAATACGTGGGTTTTAGTTATAGTAGCATGTATTTTTATAATGCTGTAATGGCTGAAAACTGAGAAATAATGATTTTTTTCCCATTTTTTCTTAATATTCATGTTAAAATGCATTTAGAAAAAAATAATCTTTAGCAAAATGTACAACCCAAAGAAAGCGTAATTGGTGGCGGAAAAAAACAAGATATAGATCAATTCATTTTGATAAGTAGTGATAAAGTTATTGGCAAATGAATGGGAGGTGAAAATTGCTCAGATGCATAAGCTTAAAAACTACTGAAGGCTGAAGTGGTTAAACTGCAACAGGTAAACACCTGGGATAAACCTGCAGTCTAAGTCCACTTATTACCATGCACACACAGCTTGTTTCCTAAATGGGGTACTTTCTAAAGGTGGATGCAAATCCAGCTTCAATCCCACCCCATGTGACCATGCAAGGGCTAGGTACAATGCCTTGGAGGTGGGAGTGGTTTTGTGTGGACTTCTGTATCAAGTAATCCAGCCAATAGTGTGAACACTGCAGGATTCAGAAGAGCTTATTAAGCAATACAAGCTAAAACGGCCTAATGATTAGGATCATATTAGTTTCTGCTTGTAGTAGATTTAGCACAATATTGCATCGCTGAGAAACAGATATCATTACATTTTCATATGTATAAGTAAGAAAAACAATAACTGTAACAAATTGTAGACATTTAAATACTTATTGGGTACAGAAGCTTCAAAAGGTAATGGATTTCAGATGATGTATTTTACAGCATTTGTTGGTTTTCTAGCTGCTACTGATCTTATATCCACTGCTACTGCTTCTACATCTCTAGTGAACAAAGGTAACTCGTATATTCATAATTAGGATCCCAGCACGTTTATCAGATGCCGTTTTGCAGCTTTCAACTATGGCGTGTGAAGTCTCTGGCTTAATCACTGTTGCATATAGCTTATCTTTAGAAGAGAAGAATTAATATACTGGTTGTAATGATCGGTGTAACACAGAGAGGGTCTGATTACCGGTGATCTGCAGTATCACCGAGAATGCAGAATATACCTGATTATTGATGATCTGCAATATCACCGATAATCAGATATATCTACTAACCTCTGGACACCTGAGAGGGAAGTGAGTGTAAGGGTGTAACCGTAACACTAGTGGACTGTACCTAAGGAGTAGGTACAGAGGCAGTAAGGAATACTGCACAGAAGTAAGTTCCTTCCGTAGGCCTAGACTCTCCCGGGGGAGGAGCTAGGCTGAGAGTAGAAAGGACAGAGTGTGAGTGACACCAGTGAAAGGGTGTCAACAACAGGTCTGGGAACTGCCTCTAACAGTAAGGCCAGTTCTCGAGGTAGGGCAAGCCAGGTCGTAATACTAAGTACTTGTAATGCCCGTTGGGCATGTTAAAGGCCGTCTTCCATTCATCGCCCTTTCTAATCCACACCAGGTTGTATGCACCCCGTAAATCTAATTTTGAAAAGATCTTAGCGTTGGTAACTTGTGTGAACAGGTCATCTATCAGAGGCAAAGGGTATCGATTCTTCACTGTGATTTTATTCAGGCCCCGGTAATCTATGCATGGCCGCAAAAAAGAACCCTGTGCCAGCGGGCGACCGAGAAGGGCGAATTAACCCCTTGGCTAAATTCTCACGTATGTACTCCTGCATGGCCACTTTCTCTGGCCCAGACAAATTGTAAAGATGACCCCTTGGGGGCATACAACCAGATCGGAGATCGATGGGGCAATCAAACGGGCGATGTGGAGGTAATTTATCAGCAGCCTTGGAACAGAACACATCTGAATACTCGGAAAATTGTACTGGTACCCCCTCCAAATGAATCCTAGTCTGGCCCAATGTCACCTTCCCTAAACACTGCTGGAAACAATGGGTTGACCAGCTAGTTAACTGCCCAGTGGTCCAATTGATCTGTGGGGAGTGAAGGTGCAACCATGGCATGCCAAGGATGACTGTGGAGGTGGTCATGTGTAATACAAAAAACTGTAATTTTTCGGTGTGTAGTACCCCTGTAGTGACTTCCACCTCTGGTGTCTGAGACAACGGATGATTACTCTGCAGGGGGGAATCATCTACTGCCGTAACCTGAATAGGTGGTTTTACCGGGGTGAGCGGAATACCCAATTTCTTTGCAAATTCGAAATCCATAAAATTTGCTGCAGAGCCTGAATCAACAAAGGCCTCGGAATTCTCGGTTCTATCTTCCCATGTAACAGTACAAGTAAGAAGTAACCGTTTATCTTCTAGGGGTAAAAGACGCGTGCCTAGGGTGTTACCCCCTACAACTCCTAGGCGGTAGCGTTTCCCGACTTATTGGGACAATTACGTACTCTATGACCCCCCTCTGCGCAGTAAAGACACAGCTGCTCAGACATCCTACGTCTTCGCTCCACTTGGGATAGTTTCGACCGACCAATTTTCATAGGTTCGGGTGGAGGCAAGACGGGAGGAGGTGGAGTTACTGGGGGTGCAGCGTAGGACACCATCATTACATGACTACTACCCCGGGTCTGTTTCTGATAGCATAGCCTGCGGTCGACTCGAATGGACGATAAAATGGCCTCATCGACTGTTTTAGGTTCAGGCAGACTCAACATGAGATTGAAGACCTCATCTGACAGTCCCGATAAGAAACAATCTAAGAGGACATAAGTGTCCCACCTGGCTGAAACTAACAACCTCCTAAATTCCGCTGCGTAATCCTCGACCGGACCCTTGCCTTGACGCAAAAGCTTGAGCTTCCGCTCAGAAGTGGCAGCAAGGTCTGGGTCGTCGTAAATTACTGCCATAGCTTTAAAAAATTCATCCACTGGGCTAAGTCTCCGGTGGGCAAACTGTACGCCCACGTCTGAGAATCACCTGATAACAAAGTCTTAATAAATGTGACCCTTTGGGCCACAGTTCCAGAAGATCGGGGTCTCACCTCAAAGTAAGATAATACTCTACTTCTAAAATTTCGGAAGTCAGATCTGTGACCAGGCAAACGTATGTCAGAGCTAGGAGGGGATCGCACCTCATCCACTGCTGTCTGGAGGGTTTGTAAAGAACCAGACAAGGCTTCGATCATAGTCTTGTGGCTACCCAGCACTTGGTTGATGTTTTCCACCGAAGTGGCAAGTGTGCCTGGACGGTCAGTGTGTGCGTCCATTTGAATTTTTGGTCTGTAGTTCTGTAACGATCGGTGTAACACAGAGAGGGTCTGATTACCGGTGATCTGCAGTATCACCGAGAATGCAGAATATACCCGATTATTGATGATCTGCAGTATCACCGATAATCAGATATATCTACTAACCTCTGGACGCCTGAGAGGGAAGTGAGTGTTAGGGTGTAACAGTAACACTAGTGGACTGTACCTAAGGAGTAGGTAAAGAGGCAGTAAGGAATACTGCACAGAAGTAAGTTCCTTCCGTAGGCCTAGACTCTCCTGGGGGAGGAGCTAGGTTGAGAGTAGGAAGGACAGAGTGTCACCAACAGGTCTGGGAACTGCCTCTAACAGTAAGGCCAGTTCTCGAGGTCGGGCAAGCCAGGTCGTAAACACACAGACAGATAAGGTACAGATTCAGGAGACAGATACGGAATCCAATGAACAGGCAGGGTTTGGCAATGGAAAATCAGAATAACGAGGTACAGAATCAGGAGGCAGGTACAGAGTCCAGGAACGAGCAGAGATTGGCAACAGGATATCAGAAATAGCAAGGTACAGGATCAGAGTTCAGAGGAATAGTCAGGCAGGCAAAAGGTCATAACAAATAATACAATTCAAAATTCCTAATGCTAAGGTGTGAGCTCCTTGATGTCAACACCTTTGGAAACTATGCTAGAACACAGAAACAGACAAGGCCTGAGTGCTACCACGTAGTGATCGCAACGACAGACACCAGAGAAATGACCAGCACCCAGTATATATACTATAGCGCTCTCCAGCGCCACCCTAAGTGCTGGACCAATGAAAAGTGGCGGAAATGTCAGCTGACCAGCTTGGTCAGCTGACCTTCTTCTGGCTGTCATATAAACTCTGCCTCTCACGTGTTATTCTGAACCTGTGTGGACTATCAGTCCCAGCCACACCAGTCACGCTTTGCAATGTCTCTGCTGGCCTGCACGAGGGGTGAGACGCACCGCTATCTGCACATGCTGTGGCCTCCCTGCGCCTGGTCAGACTGTCAGTAGCAGGCCTGTGCGCGCAAACTGCCGCGTCAGACGCGGCGGTTTCTCCGCGTTCCGCTATGCCAGCCGCGGAAACAGCCGCCTCATCCTGCGTCCATGCGGCGGCTTTTCCGCGTTTCTTCACAGTACCCCCCCCGAGGAGTGGACCCCGGACAGCTCCTTCCAGGCTTCTCAGGATGTAAAGTGTGGAATTCTCTTCTCAGTTTGTCAGCATGCATGCGGCATTCAGGTACCCATGATCTCTCCTCAATACCATACCCTTTCCAATGAACCAGATATTGTACTGAGTTCTGAATTATGCGTGAGTCTAAAATCTTCTCTACCTCATACTCAGGTTGGTCATCTCATCTATCATCATAGGAGGAGGAGGAGTGGGGCCCACATGGACTGCTGGCTTAAGCAGAGACACATGAAAGGATCTTACGCCACGCATACTGGCAGGAAGATCAATGGCATAAGTAACATTGTTGATCTTTCTAGTTACTGGAAATGGACCCACAAACCTGGACCCCAACTTGGCTGAAGGCCGCGGAAACAGCCGCCTCATCCTGCGTCCATGCGGTGGCTTTTCCGCGTTTCTTCACACTGGTAAAATGGCAGCTCAAGTACAGCAAGCATAATGGTTTCTAGAACACAATCCAAAACATCCAATATATAAACACATGTATATACAGAACCAAGAATGACATGTTTGTGAAAACATGTGCCACAGTTCACTGAGCAGAAGAGGCGGGACCATGAGTAGGGGAGGAGCCCACACTGCCCAAATATACCTAGTTATTTAACACTGAACTGAATTGATATTTCCCTAATATGTTTTTTTTTTTGTGGTTAAATTCAGCACTTGGATATATACATTTATTGGATATGAATCAATGGTGGATGAAAGTTTTTACTATAAATGAGTTATTAAATATTTTTATTACCATTGTTATATATTATTATTATGACAGGCTTGATTAACAGTACATTTAACATTTGACTTTACTGTAAAAAAAATTAAAAAATCCCATTAACATTTTGTTTATTGAATCATAGGATAGAATGTAATTTACTCCCTATTTTTACATTTAAAGGCTGTGGTTTCAATTAAAGTTAATGGAAGGTTAACCTTCATGTTACTTTATACTGAAACAAAGCAAATGGTGCATAAACCATTTCATTAAACGAATTAATGTTATCCTCAGGGTTAGGAGTTATTGTTTCAATAACTGGAACACAGCCATGCAAACTACAATACAAAAGTAAAAATAAAGCAATACGTATGCTGCAGAAATATATATACACATAAGGACTTTATTGAGAAAGGTTTGAATCAGGATAATACAACTTGTTGGCTAACTTATAGATACATAAATAGTAGACTTTTGGCTAATAAGCCTTTATCGGACTTGGTTCCTGCATATACTGATAAGATTTAAAAAAACACCTTAAATACACTGGACATACAAAGAAAAAACATGCAATGTTGGGCTGTGAGGTGGAAAAGCTGTGGAAATCCACTTGTTGGCCAAACAGCAAGAATCATGGGTTGCTGCTCACAGAGCAAGTCTTGCTACAGGTCTCTATTGGGAGTGATAACACAGGGTTTCTGCTCCTTGGCCAGCAGGTGGATTTCCTCAGCTTTTCGACTTCCCAGTCCGACACTGGAAACATTATTTTGCAAACATAAATAAATGTAGTTAGATGCCTTAATTGCCACTTCAGGAGGGTTTCACAGGCATGCTAGCTAAATAGATAAGCTCACCAGTTTCCTAAAACACAACATACAACAGACTCTGGGTGATGGGAAGACAATGTAAATCCAGAGTGCAAACGTGACTGGGCTGACTACATACACCATTAGTTTTAAGCTAAAGAGAATTGTGGCATTTATGACCGTCTTCCCAGCAAATGAAATAAAATGAATAGTGACATTAAACACCATCTTACCAGCATATGAAACAAAAAAAGGAAAAAAATAAAATAAATTGTGGCATTTAAAAACCATCGTACCAGCACAAGAATTTCAAGTCCTTGTTTAACACAATTCCCATTCATTGATCTAAGTCCCCGTGTGAATGAACATGGCCATCAAAGAGATGGCGCCGTCATTCACAAAAAACGATACTTACACGGCCATGAATTAATTCCTGTTGGTGTAGTAATACTACTTTTATTCAACCAGCAAGTCATTTTTTGACGAGAAATGACATAGGTGTCTACCAAAAGATATTAAGACGATATACAAAAGGCATTATTGTGAAAAAAAATTCTCAGTTTTTATTTAAATTTGAGCAAAAAGTGTCCAGTCCAAAATTGTTTATACCCTTCACAAACTGTCACAGTCTGTGGGAAAATCCAAAGTTCTATACCATTCCAAATACTCCAAGCTGTTCTAAAGTATCTTCATTACCTTGATTAATTGGGAACAGCTGTTTTAATCAATTCAACAGGTGAAAAACGGCAGCTATCTGCAGTTGGTTTGTGGACAATCACAGATTAGGGAACCTAATCACAGTAAACGGCACCATGAAAAAAAAAAGAGTAATACATGAGGATTCTCAACAACATCAGGTAGTCTGCAGAGAAACTTGGCCTTGGCCACCAATGAACATTTCAGCATGACTATGATCCAAAACACACAGCAAAAGTGGTGAAGAAATGGTTAGCAGACAACAACATTAATGTTTTGGAGTGACCCAGCCAGAATCCTGACTTTGATCCAATAGAGAATCTGTGGAGCAAGCTAACGATCAGAGTGATGGCAAGAAGACTCTCCAACCTGAAAGATTTGAGGCTCATTCCTAAAGATGAAGGGGCAAAAATACCCATGGAGACATGCATAAAAACCGGGCTGCAATTATAGGAAGCGTTTGATTGTTGTAATAGCTAATAAAGGCTTTTCTATTGATTATTGAGAAGGGTATGAATAATTTTGGACTGGACATTTTTTGCTCAAATGTAAATAAAAGCTGAGAAATGTTTGTACATCATCTTATTTTGTTTTGGGAGACACCTACGTCATTTCCCGTCAAAAAAATGACTTGCTGGTTGAATAAAAGTAACTTTAAATCAAAATGTGCCAGGGGTATGAATAATTATGGGCAGCATTATGTATACAATAAAAAATACATGAAATACTTACCTTAGGGAGTGAACTTTTTTTTTATATGTATGTCAAGAAGGTATATTACTTTTACTTCTTAAGATATGGGCTTATAATTAGTGATGGACACAAAACTGAAAAAAATGCACCTTTATTTCAAAATAAAGTATTGGCGCCATACATTGTACTAGGGAAAAATGTTAAATGTTGCAATAACCGGGACAAATGGGAAAATAAAATGTGTGGGTTTTAATTACGGTAGCATGTATAATTTTAAAACTATAATGGCCAAAAACTGAGAAATAATACATTTTTTTCATTTTTTCTAATTACGCCCATTAAAATGCAGTTAAAATAAAATAACTATTTGCAAAAAGTACAAGTAAAAACAAGATATATATTGTTTAGTTGTGATAAGTAGTAATAAAGTTATAGGCGAATGAATGGAAGAAATGCTGACAGGTGAAAATTGCTGTTTTTTTTTTAAAGGGAAAAACCTTTGGAGGTGAAGTGGTTAAACCTTTTTTCTATAGTTTTGAACCAATGTACTGTATACATTTTGTTTAAGAAAGGTTTACAATTCTAAAAGGCTGTGTTTAACATTTGTACAGATTACAATAATTTGCTTTGTACAATGTCTCCATGTACCTTATTTCATTATTTTAAAGATACTTGAACAAAAACTTTGTTTATGTTCTAATAGCAGATCTATGAAGGTCAAAAGCCATAACCTTTTCTTTTCTATAAAATTTGATTGCATTATTATTATTATTTATTTATATGCTCAATTTTCAATTTGATTTTAAACTTAGAATAAGGTGAGAAAAGACTTGAGAAGTTCTGTAATTATATAGATAATAATAATAAAAAAAACAACAGGAGAAACATCTCCCAGCTATTTAGCCTATTTTGCAACAGGTCACTACATGACTGGGTTTGAAAACAGCATTCCAGAGAGGCTGAAAAGTAAAAGTGTGTGTGTGTGTGTGTGTGTGTGTGTGTGTGTGTGTGTGTGTGTGTGTGTGTGTGTGTGTGTGTGTGTGTGTGTGTGTGTGTGTGTGTGTGTGTGTGTGTGTGTGTGTGTGTGTGTGTGTGTGTGTGTGTGTGTGTGTGTGTGTGTGTGTGTGTGTGTGTGTGTGTGTGTGTGTGTGTGTGTGTGTGTGTGTGTGTGTGTGTGTGTGTGTGAGGAGGGGGGGGGTGAGGGGGGAATGCACAACTCTATGAAACATTGAGGGGATTAAGCAGTTTTAAAAAATTGCTAATAATTTTCGGATTTCATCTTCTACAGTACATAATAACATTTAAAAATATTAAAATAATCCAGAGAACTCTCTGTATGCAAAGAACAAGACTGAAATTTATCATTACATGTTTGAGTTTCAGGTCCTCGGACAGCGATATGTTAAAAATACTCATGGTTTTTTAGCCTTTTAAAACAGACCTAAACTCAAAACTTTCTATCTGGTCTAAAAGATAAACAAGCTGCATAATGGCCTTTAACGAAAAAAAAAAAAGCATTTCTTCTTTACAGCTGATACAAACCCTCCAATAAAACTGTAGTGTGTCTACTTTCTGCTTTCTTGTAGGCAGACATAGGGTTACCATTCTGTGTTTACAAATAAACTGCTCTGCTGAGACAGCCAGCTAACACAGCTGAGAGATAAAGTTACAGTTGTGAGTAGCCACAGATGAGGGGGATTATACAGGCAGCTAAACTCTCTTAATACATGCAGGGTGCATTTCTCTATGTTTTCCTTCAGTCCTTTGCAAGAGTTCAGGTCCACTTTAAGGCTTCTTGCACACCAAGACGTTGCGTTAGGTGCCACGTTAAGGTCGCATAACGTGCACCGAACACAACGTATGGTGCTGCAAGAGCCGACGGTAGAGTGAGCCGCGTTAGGCGGCTCGATTCCTATAATGTCTCCCAGAGTGGCGCTGATTGGCCAGCAGGTCCACGTGATGTGGAGCGAGACACTCCGCATCACGTGGTCCCGCCGGCCAATCAGCGCCCGCCAGTGAAGTGAATATTAAGTAGCTATGTGCGCGGCTAGTGTAGCTGGCTCTCCCCGCCTCCTCTCCGCCCCCCACTGCGCATGTGCAAACAGTCTAACGCGGCTATAGCCGCTCCAACGCCGTAGCATGCTGCACTTTGCGGAGAACGTGCAGCGTTACATGTAACACAACGTGGGCTGTGTGAACAGCCCACTTGTGTTACATTGCTGTGCGTTGGGGGAGCGTTACAGGTGCACTAACGTGCGCCTGTAACATCTTGGTGTGTAAGCAGCCTAAAGCAAGCAGATGAAATGATGGCCACAAACAGGAATGTATGAAAACGTATCTGCTTTCATCTTCGCCAATGCTGTCAAATGTTGGTTAATGCAGAACTCCATGTGAAATAACAGCAAGGACATTGATTGTCTGTTGTGTTTGTCTTCACCTGCTTTCAAAATTGAACCATATTAGCTTGGAGAATTCTTTAGGAAAAAAAAATTACAACCATGTTATAAATAGTTGAGAAACTTTTTTTTTTTTTATATATATTTTTACATCTTACAATATTACTTGAGGATCCCCAGGTCCCGGTGGCTTGATGGATGTGAGTACATTACTACCTTATGGATTTTGTACATGGGAATTGAGTTTTCTCTACACTTTATATTTTAGTTTTGGAAAATACATTGATTTTTAAAAAGCATTCATTTGTGGGCTGTAAGACTGAGAAGTCATCTTTAAAGTTTGAAGGTTAAACACAGTGAATGCTAAATATGAATGATCATTATTTCCCATGTGTTGAATCTTTTTGCATGTTTTTTTAGTTTTTTTTATCTACTTGTACAACATTGGCAAAGAAAATATCAGTCTTGCTTGTCGTTTTCAAATTCTTCAATTTGAATGCAGGAGTTTAGTTAAAGGGGCAATAGGGCGAAGAATTATAATATTTTAATTATGTGTAAACATAAACAAATAAGAAGTATGTTTTTTTCAGAGTAAAATGAACCATAAATTACTTTTCTACTATGCTGCTATCACTTACAGTAGGTAGTAGAAATCTGACAGAAGCGACAGGTTTTGGACTAGCCCATCTTTTTATAGGGGATTCTCAGGGATTTATTTATTTTCAAAAGCACTTTGTGAATGGCAGTTGCTCTGTTCAACTGCCAAAAAACTGTGTAGTGGGCAGGGAAGCTGGCCAGCATCATTGTTTAAATCATTTTTAGGGAATATCTTTCTCTATATATATAAAATCGGATGTATGTGTGTGTGTGTGTGTGTGTGTGTGTGTGTATGTATGTGTGTGTGTGTGTGTATGTGCCGCGATCACGCGAAAACGGCTTGACCGATTTGAACGAAACTTGGTACACAGATCCCTTACTACCTGGGATGATATGTTCTGGGGGTCTTGCGGCCCCCCTGCACACCTGGGCGGAGCTACAAACAGCAAATCAGATTCCACCCATTCAAGTCAATGGAAAAAATGTAAAAGGCTGCCATTCTCACAGAGTCCCCACACTTGGCACAGTTGGTCACTTGGTGTCTGAGGTTACAAATCCAGGAAAAGTGGGCGGAGCATAAAACAGCCAATCAAATTTCAGCCGTTCATTTTAAATGGGAAAATGTAAACTGCAGCCATTCTTAGACTGTTAATCGCAGGGTTCTCAAACTTGCCACACTTGGTCACTGGGTGGATGTGATTAAGATTCAAGAAAATGGGTGGAGCCTACAACAGCCAATCAAAATTCACATATTGATTTTCAAGGGGAATATTTAAACTGCTGCTATTCTTACACTTTTAATGGCAGAGGCTTCAAACTTGCTACAGTTGGTCATTGGGTGACTGGGGTCCAAATTCACTAAAGGGGCGGGGCCACATACAGCCAATCAGATTTCCTTGGTGGATAAACTGCTTCCATTCACACATTTTTGATGCCAGGAACCTGACAGCTCACAAACTTGGTCATTGAGTGACTGTGTGTCAAGGTTACAAAAAGTGGGCGGAGCCAAAACTACTTTTACTGGGAAAATATAAACTGCAGCCATTCTTACACCGTTAATGGCAGGGTTCTCAAACTTTGCACAGTTGGTCATTGGGTGACAGATTAAGATTTTGGAAGGTGGGTGGAGCCTACAACAGCCAATAAAAATTCACCTTCTGATTTTCAAAGGGAATATTTCATCTGCTACCATTCTCTTATACTGGTAAAAGCAGATGCCTCAAATCTGGTACAGTTGGTCACTGGGTGACTAGGGTCCAAATTCAGGAAGGGGGCGGAGCCACAAACAGCCAGATTTGTTTATTTTTCAATGGGAATATACAAAGTATTGATACCAAGGACCCCAAAGCTGATAAACTTGATAATTGAGTGACTGTATGTCAAGGTTAGAAAAAGTGGGCGGTGCCAACAACTTCATTTTTTACATTGCAGGGTTCCCAAACTTTACACAATTGGCCACTGGGTGACTGGGATGAATATTCAGAAATGTGGGTGGAGCCTTCAACAGCCAATGAAAATGTACCTATTGATTTTCAAGGGGAATATTCACATTGCTACCATTCTTACACTGTTAGTGGCAGAGGCCTCAAACCTGATACAGTCAGTCATTGGGTGACTGGGGTCCAAAATCACTAAAGGGGTGGAGCTAAAAACAGCCAATCAGATTTGTTAGATTGATTTCAGCCATTCTGTTATTGTTATTCTGTTACGTTCTCAAACGTGACACAGTTGGCCACTGGGTGACTGGGACTAATATTCAGAAAAGTGGGTGGAGCCTACAGCAGCCAATCAAAATTCACCTTTTGATTTTCAAGGGGAATATTTACATTGCTGCCATTCATGCACTCTTAATGGCAGAGGCCTAACATCTGCTACAGTCAGTCACTGGGAGACTGGGGTTTAAATTCTAAAGGGAGCGGGCCAAAAACAGCCAATCAGATTTGTTTAATTTCAATGGTAAAATGCAACTTATTGATGCCAAAAACCCCAAAGCTCATAAACTTGGTCATTAAGTGACTGTATGTCAAGATTAGAAATAGTGGGCGGAGCAAAAAACAACTAACTTTTTACATGGGGAAATGTAAACTGCAGCTTTTCTTACACTGTTAATGGCAGGGTTCTCAAACTTCACACAGTTGGTCATTGGGTGACTACGATTATTATTCGGAAAAGCAGGTGGAGCCTACAAGAGCCAATCAACATTCAACTATTGATTTTCAAGGGGCATATTGAAACTGCAGCCATTCTCACACTGTTAATAGCAGAGGCCTCAAACCTGCTACAGTCGGTCGTTAAGTGTTTGGGGTTCAAATTCAGTAAAGGGGTGGAGCCAAAAACAGCCAGATTTCTTTTCTTGATAAACTGCTTCCATTACCACAATTTTCATGCCAGGATCCCAAAAGCTCACAAACTTGGTCATTGAGTAGTGACTGTGTGTCAAGGTTACAAAAAGTGGGTGGAGTTAAAAACAGATTTTTCTGGGAAATTGTAAACTGCAGCCCTTCTTCACTGTTAATGGCAGGGTTCTCAAACTTAGCATAGCTGGTTACTGGGGGACTGGGATTAATATTCAGAAAAGTGGGTGGAGCCTAAAATGCCATTTAAAAATCACATGTCACTTTTCAAGGAGAATATTAAAATTGCTGCCATTCTTGCACTGTTAATGGCACAAGCCTCAAACCTGGTACAGTTGGTCATTGGGTAACTGAGGTTCAAATTCAGAAAAGGGGACAGAGCCACAAACAGTGAATCAGATTTGTTTCATTTCATAGGAAAATACAAATTATTGATGCCAAGGACCCCAAAACTCACAAACTTGGGCATTGAGTAGTGACTTTGTGTCCAGGTTACAAAAAGTCGGCAGAGCCAAAAACAAATTTCACTGGGAAATTGTAAACTGCAGCCCTTCTTACACTGTTTATTTCAGTGTTCCCAATCTTTGCCCAGATGGTCACTGAGTGACTGAGATTAATATTCAGGGAAGTGGGTTGAGCCTTTAATAGCCAATCAAAATTCACCTGTTGATTTTCAAGTGGAATATTTAAATTGCTGCCATTTTTACATTGGGTGACTGGTGTTCAAATGCTGGAGAGGGGTGGAGCCACAAACAGCTGATTTGTTTAATTTCTATGGTAATATACAAATTATCGATGCCAAGGACCCCAAAGCTCACAAACTTGGTCATTGAGTGTTTGTGTATTAGGGTTAGAAAGTGGGCGGAGCTAACACCAGTCAAATACATACCCGGGCAACGCCGGGTCATCAGTGGGTGGAGACAAATACAAATGTCACTACGAAAATGTAAACTGCAGCCATTCTGTTAATGGCAGGGTTTTTAAACTTTGCACAGTTGGTCACTGGGTGACTGGCATTAATATTCAGAAAAGTGGGTAATTGCTACCATTCTTGAACTGTTAATGGCACAGGCCTCAAACCTGGTACAGTTGGTTATTGGGTGACTGGGGTTCAAATTCAGAAAAGGGGGTGGAGCCACAAAAAGCCACTCAGATTTCAATGCAGATTATTGATACCAAAGACCACAAAGCTCACAAACTTGGTCAGTGAGTAGTGAGTAATTGTGTGTTAGGGTTAGAAAAAGTAGGCGGAGCCAACACCAGCCAAATACATACCCGGGCAACGCCGGGCAATCAGCTAGTAAAGAATAAAAGCCTTGTTGAGAATCCCCTATGAAGAGATGGACTAGTCCAAAACCTGTCACTTCTGTAAGATTTCTACTACCTACTGTAAGTGACAGCGACATAGGAGAAAAGTAATTTATGGCTCATATTACTCTGGAAAAAAATATACTACTTATTTGTCTATGTTTGCACATATTTTAAATGTTAACATTTTTCGCCATAGTGTCCCTTTAACTTAAGTTTCTCTAGTTTTGATTTAATGTTGATTGTGCAATAAACTGAGCACGCCGCAACACAATACATCTTCAGAAGCTAGTTTCATTGAAAACTGCATTTCAAAAAAGATTTTGTTTTTGTTTGAGGGTTGCATCCATAAGTACTAGTAATAGCATTCCTATTGCTTATTCAAGGGGATAGATGGGTGAACAAAAAATTAGGAAAAGCCAAAAGTTCAGCTATGAAAACTTAAAACACAAACAAGACTTTTAGCTTTGTGTGGATATACTCATGTCAAAGCAATGTGCCATTGTTGAAATATAGAGCCTGGTGAAATTGTAAAAAAAAAAAGTTTTCGTAATATAAGTAAACTATGGTGCTGGAGGTGATCCAAACATTGAAATGTCTTAAAACAGGTTACAAAAAAGAAGGTAAAAGAGGATTAGCACACGGATGTAAAAATCCCTTCATGGGAAAAAAGATACCTTAAAAGGAAAAAAAGATATGACCTATTGATACACTATGATGGCTCATTTTAACACTGTTATTCATCCAAAGAAGTGGAAAAATACCGGCAAAACACATTCTCATAGTGTACTAATGAATCCTATATTAATTCCTATTGTTTGAACATCATTGAGGCTTAGGTATTGTTGTAGTACCAGCCTGCATGAGAGATAAAGGGTTAAATGAAAAAATAACATCCCAATCAGGGATGGTCGTAGTCAGCCAACTTCGCTACGCTGGAACTACGTGTATTTTTACGCAAATACGCTTCACAAACGGCTACGAAATCGAAAACTTCGCTACGTTTACATTCCGTATACTACGAGTGTAAATACGCGACCTTCATGTAGTGCAAAGCGTAGTTGATGCGACCGCTTATGCCCTTATGCGCAAAAATTTTCTGCAATACTCTGCTACATATGCGCAAATATAAACTAATATAAGCGTACATTCCACCTTCCAATTGTATGCGTATAAAAGGGCAATAATATTTGCGCGCATGCGCAATGATCCATATAGATGCAGTTACTTCGTGTAGTTGACTTCGCAATACATACGTCAACTACGCGTAGCGGGCGAAGCTACGCATAGTTGGACTATAACTATGCGGAAATGCGTATGTGTAGTTCTTAAACTTTGCCTACGAATTACGATGTGTAGTTGCATACTACGACGCGTAGATTCGCGCTGGCGTAGTTTACGAGCAACCCTGATCCCAATAGGTTGGCCATCTCTAGCAATCACACTCATAATACATGAAGGGGGAGTCATGGCTGCTTTTACTAACCTCTTTTCTCATCAGTACTTTGCAGCATGAGAAGAGAAAAAAAACTTCTAGAAACAGTGTGTGCGCGTCTTTGTAAAATAAATAAATAAATGTAAAAGACATTTAACTCTGTTTTAAATAAATAAGTAAAAATAAAAACAATCATTTGCTAATTTAGGGCTCGTTTCCACTGTTGCGGTGCGGAATCGCCTGGATTCCACCGCTGATGAAATCTCATGCAGATGCAATTCCAAATGCGTTTTTTGCCACGAATTCGCATGCGAATTCGCATAGGTGAGGGTATATGCGATTTTAACCATGTCACACTGCCTGTGTGAATTTACATCGGTACCTATGCGAATTCGCGGCAAAAAACGCATGGGGAAAACGCATGCGATTTCCCTATTAAATACATTGCATGCGATTCGCATGCATTCCACTCTCCGGCGAATTCGTTGGCTCTTTTGTGCGTTTTTTCACCGCTCAAAAAAACGCACATCACCAACGCAACAGTGGAAACAGGCCAATTCACTTGCATACCATGTGCGAATCCGCATGCGTTGGACGCATGCTGATTCACGATAGTGGAAACGAGCCCTAAAGCAAAAGAACAACTATCAGGTACGTCATGAGAAATGAATTATGCTTACCAAGCTAATAATAGCTATGATAATGATAACAACAATGACCAAAGTAATTACTATTATTATTACTGATTTACATAGTGCCATAATCTTCCATAGTGCTGTACAATATAATTATAAGTGCATAAGTCAAAGGGAATATATCACAAGTATGACAATTAGTATAGATTATTCTGCAATAAATAAACAGCTGTTGTGAAAAAAACAAAAGTGGAGAAAACCCTGATCTTGCAAACTTACAATAAAATTGGATATGGGAAAAACACAAGGTGGGGCAATTAATAAGCTGTATATTAATTAAAAATGAGTTCACGTTCTTACATCCTTGCATTAAAAGGTGGGTGAGTTTTAAAATGGGATTGCAGCCACAATATCAAATTCCATTTACCCACTGCTCTGTGTTTATTATGTAGTCTACATCCTGAGCCCGCATTGCAAGCATTCTATTATAATCATAAATGTGTCTGCTGTAATGAATTTGATCGCAATCAGCCTGGCTCTGTTATAGTACATTGCCATAGAGAGGGAAGCTTGTTATCTTCAATCCCACATTCCTGCTCTTCCCTGATTGGCTGAGGGCGGGTCAGTGTGACACGAGGCTGAGAAGAAAATTCACTTCTTCCCTCTGCAGAAGCTGCTGAAATACCGTCTATGCTGTGCTCACATATGTTTACAAAGCAAGCTAGATATGACAGTGCCTTTTCTAGCACAGAGTTCAGTAGGGATGAGGGCTGGCAATGCATACGCCATTTCAGTCAGGAGAAAAAAAAGAATTAGGGCCTTTTTCCACTACACTGCGATTTGCGATTTGATTCTGATCACAAATCGCAACGTACATTAAACTAATGGAAACTGCAGCAGCAATTTCCATTAGTGCGATCCGATTGCGATGCGATTTTGATCAAAACGCGATCATCGGCCTGCGGCGTTTTGGATGCGATTGAGCTTTACTATACTGAGTATAGTAGCTCAATTGCAATCGCATGGTGGAAATTGAAACACGATTGCGATCGTGATCACATTTCATAGTGGAGAAGAGCCCTAAGGGAGGAAATTACCTCAGGATTGTCTTCAGTCAGAAGCAGTAAAGATGGAAAATACCTAAAGCAGTTTTCTCTTTATTTACTGCATTAAAGTCACTGAAATCAAAATGTGGACAGTGCAATAATACATATGTTATGTAAGTAGAACAATTATTTATCTACTTATATATGTATTTTTTTCCTGGGATAGTATGGCTGCCCCTGCTGCTTTAAGGTTGCATTTAAATGACTCAGGAGCGGAAGAGTGGCAAATATGTTGTATGAGGGAGTCCCTGAGGAAGATTCAATTCTCAATGCAGCAAAAAAAAGACATTTTTTATTTTGCAATTGGCGAATGGACATATCAACAGATCCCCATGTTATTAACTGAATCCAATGTGGGCCATAAATGCGATGTCCCAGCCTGCACTTTTTTTTCAGATAGGTGGATGTGTTTTCGATATAGGGCTATGGTGGAAATGTATCCATTTTGAACATTACAAGAACCTCAATGGACCACTGGAGTGGATCCTGCACTGCACGTTCCAGCTGGCTGTTTGCATGGCTCTAGACAAAGGTTTAGGCCCACAAGAAGTCCTGAGAAAAAAAATTGTAAAGACCTTTGTAGGTAAAAGTTAGAAGTCTGGGCAATTTTAGACTGAACTTGAAATTTTCACTTACTTATCCATACTGGAGACTTACAGATAAACTGTGCTGTAAAATTTTAGGAAAAGATAAAGTTCTTCACATGCATCTTAATTCTTGTTAAGACTTTCATTTGCCCACCCCTTCAGGCTTGATATGATAAGACATTGAAAATCTAGAATATTCATCAGGATAAAAGAAAGAGCATTACAGTATGTGCAAAAATAACAATGCTTTTGTTTGAGTCCTCAATGCGCCCCAAATTTGGGAAAGGGCGTTGTGGTTTGACATGAAATGGGAGAGTAAATTCAATTCTTTCATCTTGTAATTAAAACCTGACTTCATCTTCATTATGTGTATGAGAAAGAAAAGGTCAGTTTAAATTGAATTTACTCTTTTTTGAGGAAAAGGCAATTTTTTTGCAAGTCATCTTTACACAAATTAATGCAATAATTTTTTTTAAATTTTACTTTTTTACATATGCATATTCAGTTTTAAGCCATTGCTAAGGGTGTATCACAGAAAATTAACCACTTCAGGATCACAGGTTTTTTCCCTTAAAAACCAAAACAACTTTCACATTTCAGCGCTCCTTCCATTCATTCAGCGATAACTTTATTGTTACTTATCACACTGAGATGATCTATATATTGTTGTTTTTTTGCCACAAATTATGCTTTCTTTGGGTGGTAGTTTTTGCTCTTAATTATTTTATTTGATATGCATTGTAAAGGGAATAATAAGGAAAAAAAGAAAACAAAATGATTATTTTTCAGTTTTCAGCCATTATAGTTTTAAAATAAAATGTGCTGTGGTACATAAAACTCACACATTTTATTTTCCCATGTGTCTGGTTTATTACAACGTTTAAATTGTGTCCCTAGTACAATGTATGGTGATAATAATTTAACTGGAAATGAAGGAGCATTTTTCCAGTTAGGGATTTTTAATACTTTTTCACTTATTACAAGAACTTTTTTTTGAAAAAATATACTCTCAAGACATCCGTATTAGAAAAGTCCCTAAGGTAACTATTTATGTAAAAAAATTAAATGATGTAATTTTTTAATTTTTTTTAACAAGTTTTAATTCTGTAACTGTGGGGCAGGGATGGAAGGGGTTAAAAGTAATAAAATAAAAAAAATAGTAATAAACTTTCTATGGAAAACAGTATAGTGGCATAAATAGGTGTATTTTACTTTTTGGCCACAAGATGGTGCTATTGAGACCGTGTTTCTATTAATAGAACATAGCCAAACACGGAAGTGTGGGGTCTGAGAGCTTATGCGACGTTAACAAGCTCTCTGAAGACACGGAAACGGTGATCGGGATTGAGAATCAAAAGATTCTCACATCCTGATCACAGATGGAGGAGGCTGCGATGGTGGATCGACGGTAAACAGCGCGGGGATCGTGAACACGACGGTAAGGCAGCAGTACGCATATCTACCCCCCTGATCCGCACGTGTAGTTTAAAGGGGCGTGGATATGCATACCAAGGATCCTAAAGTGGTTAAAGACGATCAGTCTGTTATCGTTGAAAGGTGAGAGACTTATAAAGGCTGCCATACTTATTTTCTTTGAAACAATACCAGTTCCTCGACAGTCCTGCTAATCTTTCTGGTCAGTAGTGTCTGAATAACACAATTGAAATGAGCATGCAGCTAATGATGCCAATTTTTTGTCAGAAACACCTGATGTGCATGCTTGATCAGTGTCTATGGCTAAAAGTAGATACAGTGTATCAACAGGACAGCCAGGCAATGGGCATTGTAGGTGGGGAGGGCCAGGGCCGGCCCTAGACTTTTTGCCGCCTGAACAAAAACTTTTTGCCGCCTGTAACAAAAATGTTTTTATGTAAAGGTTATGTTGTTGCATATCTTTTAGAGCAGAGAGGAAGTTCTGAGTTCAGGTCCACACTAATTACAACCAAACATCCAAAGTGGGTCTTGACAGGATGTTTGCTACTTACCTGTTCTCTGTTTTGGATGGGCTTCTCTCCATTGCTCTGCCCTGCCACTTATTTGTGGCTTCGACTGAAGCCAGTCGCACAGAGGACAAAGAAGCAGCGCATGCTCTGGCCACTCACGCTCCCTGTCACCTGTTTGTGGCTCCGACTGCAGCCAGTCGCACAGAGGACAAAGAAGCAGCGCATGCTCTGGCCACTCACGCTCCCTGACACCTGTTTGTGGCTCTGACTGCTGCCAGTCGCACAGAGGATAAAGAAGCAGCGCATGCTCTGGCCACTTGAGCTCCCTGTAATTTCCTGCTCCTGCCCAGATGTGCACAGCAACCGAGGCCAGTATAGTGTTATGCATTCTTGACAAGTACCGATCATACATCACCGTAATTTCTCAAGTATGCATGCCCAGAACACTATCGGCTGCTGTGCACATTCGGGCAGGAGCGCAAATTTCCATCGTGAGAGGACAAAGAGCATCCACTTGTTCTTTGTTCAATGAGGGGCACAGCAGCACAACTGAAATGGGCCCATTCAAACCAGTGATCGCTAGTCAGATAGTTGGCCAGAATGTTTTTTGGTGGTGGTGGTTGCGGGGGGGGCGCTTGGTGACAGCAGGCCTAGGGCACTGGTAAGTACAAATCCGGCCCTGAATATGCTACTAATTGTAAAAAAAGATAGCAAAATATCAGTATATTTGCTGGTATTCTAATTCTACTAACCGGTAAATCCATGCCTATTTGAGCTCACAACTTTTTTAAATTGGCACCAACATGTTATGTGAAAAAGAGAAAAAATGCTCTGTGCAGCTTATTTCTGACACAAAAAAAACACAAAATACAAAGGGAGAGTTCGCTTGGAAAAACAAAGAGAAATCAAGAGCCCGATATGGTGTAGTATTGTTAAGTTGGTTGTGGTTAAAAGCAAAATATTTTAGATATACTCACAAACATGGGTTACCCATAGGCAACCACTTCAAGTGCAGGTGGGGAGTATTTGAACCTGACCCCACTCAGGTTTTTACGATGTCGCTCTCTGTAGATAGGAAACGGGGTAGCACCCCTCCACCGAGGGTGGACTCAAGATTTCAGCAAGGCTTGGTGTACAGAGGCGCCAGAGTAGAATAAAAACGTTTAAAAACCGTCTAAAAGAGGGTGATGTTCAGGTGGACTTACCTCCCTCAAAAATGTAAAACTCAATTGAGTCACAATATATCAATACAAAAATGTTTATTGAACTCCACTCTGTGAGACAGAGGTGCTCACTTCTGCATCTAGACCCAATGAGTTATACTCCTGTTTGCCTGATGAAGCAGGACCACACCTGCGAAACGCGTTGCACTAAGTAAAGTTCAATAAACATTTTTGTATTGATATATTGTGACTCAATTGAGTTTTATATTTTTGAGGGAGGTAAGTCCACCTGAACATCTCCCTCTTTTAGACGGTTTTTAAACGTTTTTATTCTACTCTGGCGCCTCTGTACACCAAGCCTTGCTGAAATAAGGGAGAGTTCTGTACATCACAAGACCACACCTTGTATTGCTGTCATACATCTGTTTGTGAAGCAAAGGTTATGTGGCTAAAAATCCCATTGTAAAAGTGTACACACTACTTACATAGCACAAACCAGTTGACTAAAAAAACGATTTCCAGTTGGAAATCAAATTTCTGTGGAAATACTGCATTACTGCAACTCGGTAATTTTAGCCCAATCACAGAACACAGAAGCAATGGACCAATCAGAGAATACAGAGTCATTTGGCCATTGGCCAATAAGAGAATGCAGAAAAAATTGTCCAATAAAATGTTCTATAGAAATATTACATTACCGCAAATCAGTAACTTTATCCCAATCACAGAACTAGAGATGGCCCGAACGGTTCGCCCACGAACTTATTCCCGCGAACTTCGGTGGTTCACGTTTACGAATGAACACGAACTTTATGGTGGTTTAACTTTGACCCTATACATCACAGTCAGCAGGCACAGGGTAGTCAATCAGGCCACACTCCCTCCTGGAGCCCCACCCCCCCTTATAAAAAGAAGGCAGTGTCAGCCATTTCACTCACTCGTGTGGCTGCAGTAATTAGAGAAGGAAGAGGTGCTGCAGAGACATTAGGGAACACTTAGTTAGGCTACAGTTAGGCTTGTTAGGGTGCTCTTTCTTGCTGATACTTATTGCTAAAAAGCACTCCTCAGCCTCAACAGCTCTTTTGAGAGCTAATGTTGTTCTTGTGAGCTATTTTTTTTTTCTTTTGTGTGTCCCACAGACACTTGTGTTGCATATACAGCCCTGTCAGTCTTAGCTGCTGGACCTTGGCCCCTTGGTAATTCCTACTGTGCCACTGCCAGGCCCAGCACATTCAGTGACTACCTGTGTGTGTGACAGCTGCCCATTTGTAATACCCATCCCTGCATATACCTACCTGTTGTTCAGTGCACCCACCCACCTACCTATGTGACCGCACGCAGTGTCACTGCACCTGCCTGTTCATTGTACCTGTGTGTGTGTGTGTGAGTGTGATAGGTGCACATTCGTAATACCCATCACTGCATACCTACCTGTTGTTCAGTGGACCCACCTACCTACATGAGCGCACACAGTGTGATATTTAATACCACCAATCACTGTACCTGTTCACGGTACCTGTGTGTGTGTGTGTGTGTGTGTGTGTGCGATTGACAGCTGCACATTTGTAATACCCATCACTGCATATACCTACCTGTTGTTCAGTGCACCCACCTACCTACGTGAGTGCACGCAGTGTGATATTTAATACCACCAGTCACTGTACCTGTTCACGGTACCTGTGTGTGTGTGTGTGTGTGTGTGTGTGTGTGTGTGTGTGTGTGTGTGTGTGTGTGTGTGTGAGACAGCTGCACATTTGTAATACCCATCACTGCATATACCTACCTGTTGTTCAGTGCCCCCACCTACCTATGTGAGCGCACACAGTGTGATATTTAATACCACCAGTCACTGTACCTGTTCACGGTACCTGTGCGTGTGTGTGTGTGTGTGTGTGTGAAAGCTGCACATTTTTAATACCTATCACTGCATATACCTACCTGTTGTTCAGTGCACCCACCTACCTATGTGACCGCACGCAGTTTCACTGCACCTGTTCACAGTATCTGTGTGTGTGTGTTAGACAACTGCATATTTGTTATACCAATCACTGCATACCCAAATGTTGTTGTTCAGTGCACCTACCTACCTACCTATGTGAGCGCACGCAGTGTTATATACCACCAGTCACTGCACCTGTTCATGGTACCTGTGTGTGTGTGACAGCTGCATATTTGTAATACCAGTCACTGCATACCTGTTCACTGCACCTGTATGACCGCACACTGTTTTATATACCAGTCGGTGCATACCTGTTAACTGCACCTGTGTAACCACACATTGTTGTACCAGCAGTCACTGCAACCTGTTCACTGCACCTGTGTAACCAAACATTGTATTAGCCAAGTCAGTGCATACCTTTAACTTCATCCCCCCAATATGGACAAAACAAGAGGCAGAGCCAGAGGCAGGCCACCTGGCAGGTCTCTTCGAGGTCGGGCTGTCATGAATTCGTGTGGCCCTCGACCAAAGTACAGTGTTCAGAAGAAGGCACGTGCCATCAACCCCCAATATTGTCTGGACATAGTTGACTATTTAACACAGAACACCTCATCTTCCTGAGCTTCCGCACGGATGCGTGACATATCTTCCTCCTCCTGCTTTGATTTTGGCACCCCACTTAACACTCCGTCGGCAGCCACCACCAAAGTGCCATCATCCCAGGGCTCAGCGGTGTGTGTCTGCCTCAGATGAGAGCAATGCCATCTGTACTCTCTGCCACCGAAAATTGAGCCGTGGAAAGACCAAGACCCGTGTAGGAAGGGACAATTACCTTATGAAGGCACATGATTACAAAGCACAAACTGCAATGGGATGACCACCTGAGGAAAAGCAGCACACAAAAGCAAGCCACACACCGCAGTGGAAGATACAAGGTTGCAATTATTTCTCAAAAAAGGTGATACCTAAACTGTACCATGATGTTGAAAGGCAAGTGGTGACATCTCTGGCACACAGCGTTGGGTCAAGGGTCCATCTGACCATGGATGCCTGGTCTGCAAAGCACGCTCAGGCCTGCCCAAAGACTAAGTTAGTCCCCACACACAACATCTCTGCCTGCACGCCATGTGACTGCCTGCCCCAAGACTATGTCGGTTCCCACACATCATCTCTGCCTGCAGGCCGCTTGACTGCCTTCTCCGCCACCACCAACAGGGTCCACCAGGACTCCAGGTGGATTCCTGAATTTTTAATGCCGCTGCTAGCAGTGGCCGCTATAATAATTGTTCTGGTGCATGTACCTGCCTGCCTAATTTTTCTGCAGCTGCAACAACAAAACAAAAGGCATGTACATGTGTCAATTCCCCTTTCTGATCATTAACTTGCCGCGGTTAAGGGGCTTGCATATCACTATGAAGCAAAGACCGACGGCTATATGAGTGTCTCGGGGGGGCACACCCAAGATAATAGGATCATTGTTTTATTGTGGACAGACCAAATTCGATCAGCTGGACAGTCACTGTTCTGTCATTGAGCTAACTCAGCCCAACCATATGGGCTTGAAAACTGCCATGGCCACCACCCTCGCCATGGTGCACACCAGTCCAGCACAACCGTCACTAAACAAACAGCTGTTTGCGGTGTGTTACACAGTGAGTTTGGTGTGTCAGTGTGAAGCAGTGTTCTAATTACACTCCCTGATTAATGTATACCGTATATACTCGGCTATAAGTCGAGAAATTTAGGACTAACTCAAAGTGTAAAAGTGGGGTGGTCGACTTGTACTTGAGATAGTCCTAAATTTGCCAACTTATAGCCGGGATGAGAGGGCTGCTTTTCTCTCTCCCCCTCCCTGTAGTGGACTAGTGGCCGGGCACTTTCATCCTCCCACCCACCCACGATCACCCAAAGGACCTCCACCTCTCTCTATCTTCCCCCTGTGTAAAATGCTGTGGAATCGCCGCAGCCGACTTACGATTCCAGCACCAGCCGTCATTCGCACTCCTCTTCCTCACTCGCGCGGCATCATGTGACTTCTGGAGGCGGTATTCTAATGCACGCAAGTCTGCATACCGCCAGCTCCCGTAGTCACATGACGCAACATGAGTGAGGAAGTGGAGAGTGCATGAAAGCTGGTGCTGGTATCGTAAGTTGGCTGCGGCGATTCCGCAGCATTTTACACAGGCCAGGGGGAAGATAAAGAGTGGTGGACGTCCTTTGGGTGATCGTCTGTGCTGGACTAATACTGTAAGTCGGCTGTGGTAGTGGACGTCCTTTGGGTGATGGTGGGTGGAAAGTGGGTGGAAAGTAGGAAGGATTAAAGATCCCGGAGGCACTTCACTGCTTTTGCACACAGCATTCAATTACATGGGGGAAGAGATGTAGACATGCTTTGGGTGAGGGAGGGAGGGAGGGAGGATTAAATTTCCTTTTAACCATTTTGCTCCTGCTGTGGACTACACAGCATTTCATTCCACACGGTGGGTATGGGGATATAGAGGGGGACACCCTTTGGGTGATGGTGGGTGGGAGGTAGGATCAATGATTCCAGCCACTAGTGCTCTGCAGGGAGGGAGAGAGACAATGCATGGCTGCACTTGGGGGCCAGGAGGGGTTACTGGTCACAATACTGTGTGCAGTGCAGCTATTAACCACTCCTGGTCCCCAAGTGCAGTTGTTTACTTTTAGGGGTAGACTTATACTGGAGACATAGAACAATTCCAGCTTAAGGGGCTCAAATATTGGGGTCGACTTATACACGAGGTTGACTTGTATCCGAGTATATACGGTACACATGCAATATGTTTTAAAGCACTTTAGGCCTGCAATTTAGCATGCAATGTGATTTCTGCCCTTAAAATGCTGCTTTGCGTCAAATCCAGAGTTTTCCCTGGGACTTTTGGCGATTATCACACTCCCCCATTCAAAAACTCAGATATTAGAACCCTTGAAACATCTTTTCCATCACTTTTGAGGCCAGCATAAATGTTTCTAGTTTTCAAAATTCGCATCTCCATTGAAGTCTATTGCGGTTCGCGAAAGTTCGTGCGAACCAAACTTTTGCAGAAGTTCATGTTTGAGGTTCGCAAACCGAATATCTGAGGTTCAAGCTATCTCTACACAGATCACGGAAGCATTGGGCCAATCAGAGAATGCAGAGACAAATCAGAAGTATCTGGCCAACCAGCATATGCAAAACATGACCAAAAAAAGACTCCTCGGAAATCGCAAAATGGAAATCAGAAGTCCACGGAATCGGTAATCAGCATTGGCAAATTGGCATTTCCGACTATCCCTAGACTGGAGACCAGTACTCATGTGCATAACTCAATATTTTTCTTGATGGGGTTGATGGGTATCTGAAATAAAATGAACCAGGCTGCACTGTTTTTTACTTATTTATCAATGTAAGGATTAAAATCCAGGACTTTAAATTATAGTTTCTCTGGAGTCAGGAAAGTCAGACTGTAGTGTAACTCTCATGGATAACTAATGAGAGGGGGCGGAATAACATTAACAAACTACCCTTATGTATATTGGACAGCCAAAACTTTAAGACTGAACTACATTTTTAACCCTTAAATGTAGACTAACACTATAGCATGCTAGGAAAGTACTATTTAGAATTAGAACTATAGATACAATAGTTTTTCTTTTTTTTCAATTTGAAAAAAATTGAGCCTGATTAGCTTTGAAAACCCATCTCTAGACACATATCAATATATATAATAGTTTAGTCATCACCATTGTCAGATGTTTTCTGTGTAAAATGAAGGTTCTATAGCTAAAGTCATGCCTTATGCTGGGTACAGACGTTACGTTTTTTCGTGCGATTTAGCCACCCTATAGTTTTTTTGGGCACAATTTCACACTCGACGTTGCGCTCAATTCTCTTATCTTCTTTTGTTTTTCTTATCTTTTTCCATTCACTGCTATGAGAAATCGAGCATGGAAACAATCGAGAGCAATATCGGGCATGATGGATTTTATCTATCTGATCCATCTGTCACACGAAAAAACGTAATGTGTGTACCCAGCATTACATTTCTGATCACAGCATCGGTGCAACTGAGTTGATTCTGGCCACACATTGGGGTATATTGAATAAATCCACTAAATATAACACACTGAGTTTACCAGGATTTATACAATTTAATTTGTGCATCTTGCATTCTAGATGTAATCCCTATGTTGCCTGTTACACGAGCAATGCAAGTGTTACATATACAGTGCAAGTTACACACTTTACATATTGGGAAATTGCATAAGCCCTGGTAAACTTATTGTGCACTGACTGCAAATGTTAAGTTTAACAACTCTGTGACCGCCTAATGCAGGATGTCAGCTGCAGAGTGGCTTCCTCGTTCCTCAATCACGCCATATGGCATGATCTCGCGAGGAGCAAGATTTGCAGGGAACGAGCACTCGTGGGTCATATTGAGGGTTATGCTTTCAGAACACCTTGAGAAAAACATGCTGCCTATAAAAAAAAAATCGTTATACAGTAATAATGAACATATCTCCTACAGGAACATTATGCTGATTTTTTTTTTAATTTTAAAATGCATGAGTACACATACATATAAGGTGCTTGTTTGTTCTGAAGTAAATTGCACTGCAAAGTACCTTTTTCTCATATACTGTATCTGATAATTACAGTATGTACATTTAATCTAATGACTCTTAGCCGGGACCTTGTTTTCCACTATTCTGGAAGTGGAACTGTGCCACTCCCTGTCAGAGATTGCTTTTGAAAATTAAAGACACCTTGAGATATTCCATGAGGAGAGGGACTTATCCAAAACCAGTTGGTACCAGCTCCAGGGCCAACAGAACACAAAACTGCAGAAGGATGTACAGTATATATACATATATACTCAGAGCCAGGACAAGGTTCTCCAGCACCCAAGGCTGAGGCGCTAAAGTGCACCCCTCCATCCCTCCCACACACTGATTGCTGTTAGACAGAGAGGTGCCCCAGGGCCCCCAAAACCTTAATCTCCTGTTATCTGGATTGCAGTCACTGCCATGTATCCCCTTTACTTATTTCTCTCTGCAAACACAGTAATGGAATGATAGTTGAGTGAGTTGTGTGTCCCCTCCTACACTGCACCCTGAGGCTGAAGCCTCTCTTGCCTCTGCCTCGGCCCGGTCCTGCATATACTCACCTAAAGGATTATTAGGAATACCATACTAATACCCCCCTTTGACCCCCTTTTGCCTTCAGAACTGCCTTAATTCTACGTGACATTGATTCAACAAGGTGCTGAAAGCGTTCTTTAGAAATGTTGTCCCATATTGATAGGATAGCATTTTGCAGTTGATGGAGATTTGTGGGATGCACATCTAGGGCACAAAGCTCCCGTTCCATCACATCCCAAAGTTGCTCTATTGGGTTGAGATTTGGTGACTGTGGGGGCCATTTTAGTACAGTAAACTCATTGTCATGTTCAAGAAACCAATTTGAAATGATTTGCGCTTTGTGACATAGTGCATTATCCTGCTGAAAGTAGCCATCAGAGGATGGGTACATGGTGGTCATAAAGGGCTGGACATGGTCAGAAACAATGCTCAGGTAGCCCGTGGAATTTAAATGATGCCCAATTGCCAATAAGGGGACTAAAATGTGCCAAGAAAACATCCCCACACCATTACACCATCACCAGCAGCATGCACAGTGGTAACAAGGCATGATGGATCCATGTTCTCATTCTGTTTATGCCAAATTCTGACTCTATCGAGACTCATCAGACCAGGCAACATTTTTCCAGTCTTCAACTGTCCAATTTTGGTGAGCTTGTGCAAATTGTAGCCTCTTTTTCATATTTGTAGTAAAGATGAGTGGTACCCGGTGGGGTCTTCTGCTGTTGTAGCCCATCTGCCTCAAGGTTGTGCTTGTTGTGGCTTCACAAATTATTGCTGCATACCTTGGTTGTAAAGAGTGGTTATTTCAGTCAACGTTGCTCTTCTATCAGTTTGAATCAGTCGGCCCATTCTCATCTGACCTCTAGCATCAACAAGGCATTTTCACCCAAAGGACTGCCACATACTGGATGCTTTTCCCTTTTCACATCATCCTTTGTAAACCCTAGAAAAGGTGGTGTGTGAAAATCCCAGTAACTGAGCAGATTGTGAAATACTCAGACCGGCCCGTCTGGCACCAACAACCATTGCTTAAATCACCTTTCTTTCTGACATTCAGTTTGGAGTTCAGCAGATTGTTTTCACCAAGACCACACCCCTAAATGCACTGAAACAACTGCCATGTGATTGATTGATTGATTGATTGATTGATTAGACAACTGCATTCATAAGAAATTGAACAGGTGTTCCTAATAATCCTTTAGGTGAGTGTGTGTGTGTATGTGTGTGTGTGTGTGTTTGTGTGTGTCCATCAAAAATTCACTTTTCTCTCTCCATTTTTCTAACCAGCCATTTTTGCCGAGTTTGCAATCTTTTATCCCAAAATAGCAGCAGTGTGGTATCTCTAAGATTGTGATCAAAACTTCAGATCAATCAGAAAATTGGATCGGAATGCTCAAATCAAATAAAAAAATGTATGGTGTGTGGCCACCTTTAGTGAATTGCCGTTTCACAAAATATTCAGTAAAATCAGTTGTTTTTTGTTTTACCAAATACGGTTAGGCTTTGTGATTGAAGCCCATTGTCTTTTGGGTGTGAGCTATAGAGACATAAACAATAACTGTGTGCGTTTTATGGCTCTGTTCAAGTAGAATCAAACAACATTACTATTGACAATTTAATTCTCTGAGTGTTCTGAAAACAAAGTATGTGATAATCAATTTGTTCCTCTTTGCAGACACATCATTTTTCATTTCCTGTGTCCAGGTGGTTTGCGGATAATTAATTACTACTTTCTAGTGGCTCATCCTAACAATTGGTTGTAATGATAAAATGATGAGAACATAAAAATTACTGCTGTCACTTAGTTTCATTCCAAATGTAAAGTTTGACCTTAAGGACACCAATCAGTGGATATTTGTTCATATTTATGTTGGATAAGTGAAATCATTTGGCTTTAACATTTTCATAGAATCATTCATAAAACAGATGCACATTTTTCCTATGTCAGGCTTTGTATATTATTACCTGTAAATGTTCCATTCCAATGTAACCAGGATTTGCAGCTCATCTGGCTCTTCCAGGAAAAACATAGATGATAAACTCTTCTGTTTACCTGGTTGGAGTCCCACTAACTAAACTGTGCAGTTGTACAGAGGCGCTAGAAAAATAAAAAAATAACTTAAAAGGTTTAACATGAAGTACGCAGTGGTGGACTTACCCCTTCAAGGCACACACAAAATGCCGTTGATTTTTTCAACAAAAAAATTGTTTATTTACATACTCCAGATAGGTGCAACGCGTTTCGCAGGTCTATCCCACTTCCTCATATAACTGTGGGACAGAGAAGGCTTAGGCTAAGTAAAATGTGCATGATAACATAAAATATTCATATCGTACAGATTTTTTGATATGCAGATTTTTTTAGTATAACTAATGCAAAGGAGTCTAACATATCCGTACAAAGATACCTTTTCTTAGTGAACCTGGTGTCTTAGAATAGGTGTAGGGAACCCATAGGTCTATAGGCATGAATGTACAGTAAAGAGGAAAGGGTGAAGTGAGGGGGGTATTAGTACTATAGTAGCATAATGGATGCAGTTATAAAATATATGAGTTGTAGGATAGCATGAAGTATTAAAAAAAACAAGTGAGAAGAAACTTTACAAGGATTGGAAAAGGGCAATAGGATTTGGTTAAAAAGGGGACTTACCGGGGCGTGGCCTGCGCGTTATGGTGGATGGCAGCACATCTCAGGAGCTCCATCTGTTAACCTCTGTATCCGAAGCCATCCACACTCCTGCAGCCTTTAAAACAACATAGAGGCTCCCTACAAGACACCCTGAGCCAAGACCAACAAGCAGACCCGGGCTGGAACGGAATCCGAACACCCAGTGTGACCCGGCACCAAGGTAGGCCAGAGCGGCCTTTCGCTGCACTCCCTGCCGCACCAGAGCCCCATCCGGACACTCCACCATCACTATAGGGGCCCCCGGTCCCCCCTCTACACAGCCATTACCTGGAATTTTTTGTTTGAAAGCGGCCAAAACTACCGCGCCGAGCGCTGCACATCCGCGGGTAGCAACCACTAATTGAGGCCCCGGCTTCAGAGGACTCACTAGGCCTCATTTTGGCAAAACCCTCAAAACGGTACAAAAAGCTGGGGGAACACTTTAAACTAGATCCCCACACCAAGAGACCATCTGGAAAAGGGAGGATAGCTCCTAAACCTGCAATTAACTACAGTATTACTATCCTTAGCCATCCTCTCCCTGAAACACTTGTCTTGGAGCACTAAGTGTCCACCTGAAAGCTCATTTCAATTGAGGCCCCGGCTTCTTCTTCACTCAACTAGGCCGCACTCTGCGCACTTACCCCCAGAGAGACAGTCTGCCGCAGTGGGCGACCTAAACAGCACACACACCCCCCTGGGTCTCCACAAACCACCCAATCTCAGCCAACACTTCTTAGAAAGAGACCCCAGTGTGAAAATAAGGACTTTCTGCTACTAGCAATGTTCTAATCCATATGTAGGGAGCACGTGTACACTGACACATCCAATAATACTGCAAACCTTCATATAAAGAACTGAAACAAAACCTCTGTATCACAATGGCAACTAAAAATGGGAAAACCAATTCATCCACTGCTCCACCTGCAGACTTCTTTAAACTTAAAGAAAAGAAAAACCAAACACCCCCTCCTGACCAACCACACAATAAGAGAGATGAATCAGAACCTGTCACTGATGCAAGCGACAACAGAAACTTCTCCCTCAAAGACATCTCGGATTTGCTCTCTGAACTAAAAGATTCCCTTAGGCAAGAAATTCGCTCATCCACCCAAACTCTCTCAGCCCAAATAGATGATTTGGGTGAAAGAACACACTCACTGGAAAATCGCATGGACGAAACTGCCGAAGTAGTCAATGCAATGCAAGACAAATTCACAACATATGAGGAACAATCCACATCACAAGACTCTAAGATAGAAGACCTCGACAACAGGGGGAGACGTGACAACCTGCGTCTCAAAGCAATTCCTGAAACAATTACCGATATCAAACCCTTTGTCGTAGCACTATTTAAAGCGCTTGTCCCAAATCAACCTGAGGAACTCTTTCGGTTTGACCGAATACACAGAGCACTAAAACCCTACAAAACAGGAGATAATCCGAGAGACATCATTCTAAAACTCCACTACCCAGAATCAAAGGAACCAATAATGAGAGCTGCTCGGGATCTTGGTTCAGCAGGAATAGGGGAACACAAAATCCAGATTTATCCTGACATCTCCCCAATAACCCTGGCAAAACGCCGAGCACTTAAACCTGTTACTACTGTCCTCCAAAGAAAAGCCATCCAATATAGGTGGGGTTTCCCCTTTATGCTCAAATTCAAACTGGGTCACCAACAAGCCCAAATCACCTCCCTCCAAGAAGGCCTCCAACTGCTCAAGAAACACAACATGCTTGAGCACCAAGAGGAGGAATCTATGGACGCCTCCAACTCCAACAAAAGACTCCGCAAAGAATGGCAGAGATCCCCTCAAGCCAACTCTAAGAAGCTTAAAGATAACCTTATGTCTCCCTCAAGAATTCCCAAGGTCCAACGTGCCCTATCTCTCACCGAACCAACTTGAACTACTATAACCTCTAAGCCAGTTTTTCATTTAACTATTACCTAACATCCAATTCCCACGTATCTCAATCACCCTTCTAGGAGTATTTCTCCCCCCCCCCAATACCAGTGACCTGACCTTACAGACTGCATTAACAATGTATCCAGCCCGCTGGTTTTTCCCCACTTAGCCAAGTTTCAGAGGCTATTCTTCTTATATAATCCTTAAGCTTAAAGTTCTTTCATTTCTCATAGATAAATATGCAGTTGAATGTTTTTTTTTTTTTTTTAATTAATGCTTTTCAGTGTTAAAGTGTACAGTGCTTCTAACCCTTTCTCTTATGTCCTCAGCTTTCTCAGTTCCCCAGGAGACAGGTGAGTTCATCTGCCCCCGGGGGCACTTGATAAAAGCTGTTGTACACTTCCTGAGGCTATGTTCATGCCTCATATTTTACTTGTTTATTTCTTTCTATAAACTGTTTATTACCTATGTTAAAGCTGTAGATCATGATGTACCATGTAGGCCGAAATCCAGTCAAACCACTGACTGCCAATTAACCACGATTGACTACCCCAGCCTCCTCCTCCTCGTGTTGTACCAAACCGCAAGACAGGTTAGGACTAACATACCCGCTAAAGTCCAGGTAAAAGTCCCGCTACTCTTTTTCCCCTACCTCCACCATGAGTATTAAAATACTCTCCATCAATGCGCATGGGTTAAATGCGCCGCAAAAAAGAAATTGCCTTTGGAAAGAAGCCTTAACACATAAAGCCCAAGTGCTTTTCACTCAAGTAACTCAATTTGCTGAAGGAAAAATGCCTCGATGTACTCACCCCCAATGCTCCCAAATTTTTCTAGCCAACTCTAGGAAAAAAAAGGCTGGAGTTCTCATAGCCTTCCACTCCGCCCTAATAGTGAAAATTTTAAAATATCTACGAGATCCCCAAGGCAGATTCTTAATCCTAATATGCACTATTAATGATGAAACATATACCCTTGTAAATTTATATGCCCCAAATACCAACCAAAGAAACTTCCTTAGATCCCTGATCTCTAAAGTCCAAGATATCAAAAGAGGCACGGTAATTATAGGCGGGGATTTCAACGCGGTTGATAATCCATCCCTGGATACTTCTCATAAAGGAGAAAAGAAAAGTACCTCCATACATAAAATCCTGTTAGACGAAAATTTGTACGACGCATGGAGATCCTTACACGCGTCTGAAAGAGATTATACCTTCTTTTCCCACGTCCATAAAACCTTTTCCCGAATCGACTTTTTCCTCACAGACAAATACACCCTACAGAAAATATCAGATACATCAATCAACCCTATAACTCGGTCTGACCATACATCCATATCGATCACTATCCTATCTTCTGGCCACAGAACGGACCGTCCGTTATGGAGATTAAACACCTCTCTTCTCCACAATACCAAACAAAAAACTCTCATCCAAAACCACCTAGAAGAATATTTCCAATCTAATGGCAAGACAGAGGCCAGGATAGACTCGATATGGAACGCCCACAAAGCAGTCATTCGAGGACACCTTATCCAGCTAGGAGCAAGAGCAAAAAAAGACAAAACCTTACACCTCCATTCAATCTTGGAAAAAATTCAAACCACAGAAAATAAAATCAAGGACAAATATTCCCCCCAATTAGAAAAAGAATTATTCTACCTTAGACAGGACTTAAGAATGATCCTAGCCGATAACTACAACTTCCAACTCCAAAAATTAAAGCTAAAGCAATATTCCCAAAGCAATAAAGCAGGAGCTTACCTAGCCAAACTTCTGAAACATAAACAGACTAAATCTAGAATACCAAAACTGATCCATCCCTTCACTAAAGCTCCCCTATACAACCCTAGAGAAATCTCAAATGCCTTCAGCGACTACTATGGGGCACTCTACAATCTTAACAAGGACCCAGCTACGGTCCAGCCTTCTCCCGCACTCATCCAAAAATTCCTTGACCCTTTAAAACTACCCAAATTATCTCCCCAACAACAATCCTCTCTAAACAGCCCCTTCACTCTCCAAGAAATCCTAAACGTTATTAAATCCTTAAAAACGGGCAAGTCCCCGGGCCCTGATGGGTTTTCCAACGAATATTACAAAGAATTTGGCAACATTCTAGCTCCCACAATGCTAGACCCTTTTCTCCTCATTCGTGAAACTTAAACAAATGCCTGAACAACAAACCCAGGCTGTTATCTCGGTAATCCCAAAACCGGGAAAAAATACGGACTCCCCATCCAATTTCAGACCCATTTCCCTTCTAAACTCCGACACAAAAATTTATGCTAAACTCCTAGCCAACAGACTCCTCAACATTCTCCCGCAGTTAATTAGCTGGGATCAGGTGGGCTTCACTAAGGGGCGCCAATCGACGGATGCTACTAGGAGGACTATCAACCTGATCAAGTTCTCGGAGTTGAGTCGAAGGCCTTCTCTGTTTCTTACTCTAGATGCAGAGAAGGCCTTTGACCGGGTACATTGGGGATTTATAGAGGCGACATTGGCTAAATTTGGTATCAGTGGCTCCTTCCTCTCAGCCATTATGGCATTGTACTCCTCACCCTCAGCCATGGTTAATGTAGCAGGCTTTTATTCTAAAAAGTTTAGCATATCCAACGGCACCCGCCAAGGATGCCCCTTGTCACCATTAATATTTGTACTCACAATAGAAACTCTAGCAGAGGCAATAAGGACCAATAGCAATATCTTAGGAATAGAACTGCAAGACCAATCCCACAAGATTGGACTCTTTGCCGACGATATCATTATCTATATAACCGATCCTCTTAAATCCCTACCTCATATTATTAGCACCCTAGATGCATATTCTGCAATTTCATATTACAAAGTAAATGAAACCAAATCTTTAATGCTAGGAATCAATATACCACATTCTTTAAAACAACAAATCTCCTCTATTTGCTCCTTCCACTGGGCAAATAAACCAGTCCCCTACCTAGGCATAAAGATATCCAATTCAGTAAATAAATTATATGAGGACAACTTCCTCCCTCTTCTACTCTCCTTACCCAAAGAACTAGAAACCATTGCTAAATTTGAGCTATCTTGGTTTGGCAAAATAGCAGCCTTCCAAATGAAAGTCCTCTCAAGGATCCTATACTTATTCAGAACAATACATATCTCTCTGCCTAATAACTATTTCACTAGACTTAATAAAATAATTGCCAATTTCCTCTGGGGGAAAAAGAAGCACAGAATAGCGCTCACTAACCTAACAATTCCGAAAGCAGCAGGAGGAATAGGGGTTCCTTGTCTAAAGTCCTACTACTACGCTTGTCTCCAGGAAACTTCTAAAGACTGGTGGAAAGAAGAATCCCCCAAAAAATGGGTTAATATTGAAAGATCCATCTCGCCTAGTAACCCCCTACATCTCCTAACACTCCAATTGCTAAAAGCCCAAATTAATAAATCACCATATCCACCTATCCAAGCTACCTTTAACGCGTGGGCCCACTATATCAAACTCTCTACACCTCAACCAGAAAGGTCCATACTTAAACTACCCATTGAAGCTCTCTCCCTCTTCACACCAAATTTAGGAATAAGAAGATGGATGGAGGCTGGTATTTCCCTAATAGCGGATCTATTCTCACAAGATGACTTCACCCTACTTGACTTTCCAACATTAAGAAACAGGTCCCAACTTCCACCTAGAGAAGTCTTTACCTTCTTACGTATCAAACACTTCCTAACAGAATCTAAAGGCACTCTACCTATAGTATCTAAGCACATCACTTCCTACCTAACCTCACCTATAGAAATTAAAGGAGGTATTTCAATGTGGTATAAAGAACTTTTGAGGAACAGTCACAAACAATTACACAAATACATAAACTCCTGGTCAAATGATCTCCAAACTCCCATAGAACATTCAGATATAATTGCCTCTACCAAAGCTATATCACAATTCTCTTCCTGTATTAATCATAGGGAATCTTTCCATAAAATCCTACAAAAATGGTATCTTACCCCCAAGAGAATGGCAAATTTCTCCTCTAATATATCTCCAGAATGTTGGAGGCACTGTCATAGCACCGGTACACTGCTACACACACTATGGGAATGTCCTAAAATCCGACCCTTCTGGGATTCAATCACCAAGGAGCTTTGTGACATTGTGCAATCCCCGATTGTGATTACGCCTCAATTAGCACTCTTACATATTGGCATAAGGTCCTTTCCCCTAAAATATAGACTATTAGTCTCTCAAATACTATGTGTAGCCAGAAGTCTCATCACTATAAATTGGAACTCAGAAGAAATTCCCACTATCTATCAGCTACGAAATCAAGTAGATTTTAATCTCAGAATGGAACGCTCCACCAGACTTAATAACAACAACAAGGACCCACCATTCCTACTAAACATTGAATGGCCTAACTCTTGTCCCCAACGGCCATCCCAAAAATAAGAAAGCCACCCCCAGTGATATGAGCCCAATAATTGGTCATAAATCCTAACATACCTGCCTAAACCTCCCTCCCCCACAATATATCTTATCCAACTACACCATGGTTTTACCTTATGATACCCCTTGGTACACCACTATCTGTCTATATACAATTCACCTACCCGGTCTTCTATATAACCCTCTAGGCCCTCAGGCTTTAGAATATCATTTATAGCTACAGCTTATTGTTTTATTGTTCTATTGTTTTACTGTTGTATTGTTTTCTATCTAATGCCTACAGCTTACTGTTTACTGTGTACTGTTTAGGCTTATGATATATTATATGCTGTTTGTTTCATGTGCTGTACTTATGACATAACACTCCTACCCTTTATAATAATATGCATGATGACCTAATGGTCAGATGTCATATGTACTTGCTGTTAAGAAAAGAAAACTCAATAAAAATTTAAATATAAAAAAGGGGACTTACCTCAAGCAGGTCTGATACCAAGCTTAGCACTTCTGTTTTTGGTGCTACACAGAGGATGCTTTATATATTTTCATAGTATCCCTTAATTGGGATTGATTATCCAATGGGGAAGTGAATGGGGCTCTGTGGTCATAATAGTGTGCCCAGAATTGGTTAAAAAGTACTAGTGAATCTATTGGTGCAGTGGGAAGGGCTGGTGTCTGCGCACATGCGTAAGAATGGCTGCATGTGCACGCATCTTTAAGACGTCACCTGATGCCATGTGAACTAAGGGTGGGCGGGACTGTTTAGTGCGCACGCGTGGGAAAGGGTGCATGCGCACGCGTACTTTGGGTGGGTTATAGCGCCATTTAAGATAAGGGCAAATGGGGGTAGTAGGGAGTAGGGCTGCTCAAATCCGGATCCGGGAGAAATCCGTATAGTTGCTATCCGGATGTCTCCCAGTAAACCTGTGCGGGGTGGGTGGGGGGGTCAAGCTTACCTGTCTGACGTCTTCTTCGTCTGTCCCTGGCGCCTTCCACGATGCGATCCACGTGGTGGTCACGTGAGTAAAAACACTTCCTACTTACGGGTTGAAGGAGGAAGGGTTTGTAGTCACGTGATGCGCGTGGACCGCATCGTGGGAGGCACCAGGGACGGACGAAGAAGACATCAGACAGGTAAACTTGACCCCCCCGCCCACCCCGCACAGGTTTACTGGGAGATATCGGCATAGCAAATATCCAGGTATCTACCGGATCCGGATTTGAGCATCCCTAATAGGGAGGGGCTCCTGTATAAGAAAATGAACATTAAAATGCCACTTTGCCATCAAGAAAAACACTAAAACCCTCCCTGCTAATAGTGATACTTCCCTAATCATCACATCTAATGACACAATACCGATATGCACAGTTCAACCAATCCATATAGCCACCAAAAAATACATTTCAACCCAACTTAAAGGCAGATCTTGATTTTACTCCACACCTTCCAAAGGGAACTTCATCAACATTTTTTATTCTCTAGTACTCAAAGACTTACAATCCCTACATCTAGATGATCCAATACCAACCTCTAATCTCACCAAATCAGAAAGAATGGCCCTGAATGTGTTCAAAAATAAACCAAATCTAGTCATAAAATCAGCTGATAAGGGAGGGGGGGATAGTCATTTTAAACAAGACCCCCTACGTCCCCCTATACTACACGTCTTATGTCTTACGCGCTCGCTGCACAGCTGCTTCAATGGAGGCCTCCAGTTTGGTCACCTCCTTGTCATCCAGTTTGGTCATCACCTCTCACTCTTGCATCCAGGAGTTCTCAAGTGTCACCTGTCCTTTGGAACTCTCTCCTACAGCCTGTCCATCACGCTCCAAGCCTGCAAATTTTCAAATGTACCCTTAATGCACACATGTTCAAACAAGCTTATAATGTGCTATAGTTACAATTTAAAACTCACTGCCTCATCTGTTAACCCTCTTCCCTCTCACAGTGTCCATTAATCTCAATGAGATTGTCCGCAGTTCCTACAGTGTGATGCAATGCAATGGAAGCGCTTCTGGAGATGCTGAGGTGACACAGACTCTGCAGTGTATTGCCAAGCGGTGGGAGCAGTATCCCTCAGTACACGATTGCATTAGAGTCAATGGCACTGCACAGATTGTTGCAGTAGCAGTGTAGCGTGCATGCACATACTGGTGAAGTCCTGTGATGCACTTCCTGTCTGGTACATAACAATTGATACGATGCACCAAAACCTGACAAGAACAGCCACAATACTAGAGGAGCAAGCAGGGGATGGAGAACAGTTTGTTAATGTTAGTGTTGGGCGAACAGTGTTCGCCACTGTTCGGGTTCTGCAGAACATCACCCTGTTCGGGTGATGTTCGAGTTCGGCCGAATACCTGATGGTGTTCGGCTAAACCATTCGGCCACTTGGCCGAACTAAGAGCGCATGGCCGAACGTTCCCCGAACGTTCGGCTAGCGCTGTGATTGGCCGAACGGGTCACGTGGTTCGGACCCGAACGCGCTCTGATTGGCCGAGCTGTCACGTGGTTCGGGTAAATAAATACCTGAACCACGTCATATCTCCGGCCATTTGTCTGTGGGTTTAGCTTTGGGTAGGCAGGCAGGGTAGTTCGCACTCCAGCCACGCTAGCCAGCGTCCCCCCAGTCATTGTGTCGCTGCTGGGAATAGTAGTACACCGCTCGCTCAGCCACACTATATAGCATTCTGTTTACTGCCACTCTGTGTACCTCGCTCAGCCACACTATATAGCATTCTGTTTACTGTTCTGTGTCTGCTGGGAATAGTAGTACACCGCTCGCTCAGCCACACTATATAGCATTCTGTTTACTGCCACTCTGTGTACCTCGCTCAGCCACACTATATAGCATTCTGTTTACTGCCACTCTGTGTCTGCTGGGAATAGTAGTACACCGCTCGCTCAGCCACACTATATAGCATTCTGTTTACTGCCACTCTGTGTACCTCGCTCAGCCACACTATATAGCATTCTGTTTACTGCCACTCTGTGTCTGCTGGGAATAGTAGTACACCGCTCACCCGCCACTGTATAGCATTGTGCTCTGTGTCGCTGCTGGGAATAGTGGTACACCGCTCACCCGCCACTGTATAGCATTTCTGTACTGCCACTGTACTGCTGCCAGTCAGCGTGTACTTTAAGGATAAGTGAAATGAGGAAGAAATCCGGTGAAAGAGGGAGGGGCAAGGGAAGAGGTGTTTCCCCTGATGGTTCACGTACAGGCCACAGGGGAGCACCCAAGAAAACCCATTCAATACCGCCCATGTTGTCCAGGACAACAACCCTCACAAATCCAAAAGAACAGGACCAGATAATTACTTGGATGACCTCTCAAGCGTCCAGCAGTGGGTTAAGCAGCACCAGCACATGACGCATGAGGTCCGAGTCCTCAGCCAGTTACAAGGAGCCAGTGGGCACAAAGCTGACACAACCGGCAGCGACACCACGCACACAACTGCCAGATAACCAGTCCGATGAATTACCTCAGGACACAATGGGGTATTCGCAGGAGCTATTCCCAGCCCAACAAACTTCCACCTTTCAAAGGTCAATGGAGGAACAGCCAGAAATGTTGTGCCCAGATTCACAACCATTAACTGTGGGAAATGCACCGCGCACTGAAATACAAGGCGAGTCCGAGGAGGACTCGGAAACCCAAATCCCAGAGCAAGTTGGGCAGGAGGGGTTGCAATTGCAGGAGGTCGGCCAACAAGATCTGGAAGATGACATTGGAGCGAGCTGCGCAGAGGTTGTTCTGGGGAGCTCTACTCCACGGTGGCGGCCCCCCACAATGACATATGACGAGTTTCAGGAGATGGAAGAGGAGGGTATGGACAATGTGGACAGAGACCCAGATTTTGTTTGTGAACGAGAACATCGCCGTCGTAGCAGCAGCACAGATGAGTCTGTTGAAGAACCCACTGCTGCACGAGTTCGCCTTGTGCCACAAGGTAGGTGGCGCGCAATTTCAGGCACCACAAGCGTGGAAGTTCAAGTGAGAGGCAAAAGAGGCGCAAACAGAAATCGCCAGCAAGGCAGGTGCTCCAAAGTCTGGGCTTTCTTTGAAGACTGTACTGAGAATGGTACTATGGCGATTTGCAAGGTGTGCAAGACCCGCCTGAGCAGGGGGAAAAGTATTAACAACCTCTCCACCACCAGCATGAGCCGCCACATGCTATCCAAACATCCCACTCTGTGGGCAAACGCGGCAGGACAGGGTACCAGCAACACTGCCTCCCTTGGGGTCACCAGACTCACCACCAGACCCGCCTCAGCAGCAGCAGTAGCCCAGCCATTGCGTGGTTCACAACATTCACAAACATCAGACGCTGACACTGTCACTTTCCGGAGTAGTGCTCTTGAGATCTCCCAGTGTTCATCAAACACAACAACCAACAGCCCTTCAGTGTGCAGCCCTACGATTCAGTTGTCTGTCTCGGAGATGTTTGATCGCAAGAGGAAATTGCCAGCAAATGACCCCCGGGCCGTGGCAGTAACAGCCAGCATAGCCAAGCTTCTGGCCTGCGAAATGCTGCCATATCGAGTGGTGGAGACAAACAGCTTCAAGGGCATGATGTCAAAGGCCATCCCACGTTACGTGGTTCCCAGCCGCTACCACTTTGCACGCTCTGCAGTGCCTGAGTTGCATGAGCACGTGGTCAGCAAAATAACCTGAAGCTTGAAGAATGCCGTTGCCTGCAAGGTTCACCTCACCACTGACACCTGGACGAGTGCGTTCGGCCAGGGTCGATACATCTCCCTTACCGCGCACTGGGTGAACCTTGTGGAGCCAGGTAGCGATTCCTCACCTGCTACGGCGCGGGTGTTGCCCACGCCGCAAACAGCTGCGCCGCCGTCCCTCCCACTGGATAACAATAGCAGCACCTACCTCTCTGACTCCTTCTCCTCCAACGCATTTCCAAGCTGTACCTCATCCGGAAACGCTAACCCAGCAGCAGTAGGATCGTGGAAGCAGTGCAGCACAGCTGTTGGCATGCGTCAGCAAGCGTTGCTGAAGCTGATCTGCCTTGGGGATAAGCAGCACACAGGGGAGGAAATTTGGAGGGGAATAAAAGAACAGACGGATTTGTGGCTGGCCCCGCTGGACCTGAAACCGGGCATGGTTGTGTGTGATAATGGGAGTAATCTCATTCGCGCTTTAAGGTTGGCTAAGCTGACACACCTCCCTTGCCTGGCGCACGTGATGAACCTAGTAGTTCAGCGGTTCCTGAGGACATACCCAGGCGTGGCCGATCTTCTGTTGAAGGTGCGACGAGTGGCCAAACATTGCAGAAATTCCAGTACTGCTTCGGGGGCACTCGCCAAGATGCAGGAGCGCTTCAATCTCCCCCACCATCGCTTGCTGTGTGATGTCTCTACGCGCTGGAATTCTACGCTGCACATGCTAGCCCGCTTTTGCGAGCAGAAGAGTGCAGTGGTCCAGTACATGACGGCGCAGTACCGAGGCGCATCCGCACAGCTGCCAAGCTTCTGTGGATCCGATTGGGCCAACATGTTGAACCTCTGCCAAGTCCTCCAAAATTTTGAGCAATCCACGTTGCTTGTGAGCAGTGACAACTCTTCAGTCAGCATTACCATACCACTGCTGTGTTTACTGAAGAGGTCAATGTTGAAAATCAAGGAAACAGCTGTCATGATGCAACTGGGGGAATCTGAAGGAGAAAACGATCAGCGTGATGGTAACAACATCAGGCCATCCGCCTCAGGAAACGCTGGCCCCAGCAGCTATGACGAAGAAGAGGAGGAGGAACAGCTGGAGTTGGAGCAGGAATTTCCTGCCACCACTGACGAGGGCCAGAACGGTGCACGTTGGACTTCCACAATTCAGCGCGAATGGTCAGCAGAAGCAGACCAGGAAGAAGGTGACGACTATGATGCATCACAACAACTATCACAACGCTCACAAGAGGATGATGAGGATTCTGGCAGGACTCTGGCACACATGGCTCAATTCATGCTACACTGCATTGAACGTGACCCACGCATTGTGCGCATTCTGGACAACACCAATTACTGGGTTTATACCCTTCTGGATCCACGGTACAAACACAATGTTCCAAAACTGCTTGAAGAAAGAGTCAGACAGGTCAAAATGGAAGAATACCAGCAGGCCCTTGTGGAGACTTTAGAGAGGAGATGGACATCCTCCCTCTCCTCTAGCCAGTTGTACGCCGACAGACTGACTTCCGCAAACCCAGGACGACCAGGAGGGCAGCAAACAACACAAGCCGCAGCTAGTGCCCAAAAGGGAATGGTATCGGCAGTGTCCTTGGAGTGGGAAAATTTTATGACACCCATGCAGCAGCAGCCCACAGAACAGCAAGCGTGCAGATCCACCTCCAACACCGATCGCCTGGAGAAGATAATCAAGGACTACATGTCAGATGGCGTAGCTGTGTTGAACAATCCATCTGCACCCTTCAACTATTGGGTATCGAAGCTAGACACCTGGCTTGAACTGGCAATGTACGCAATAGAGGTGCTGGCTTGCCCGGCAGCCAGCGTTATGTCAGAACGCTATTTCAGTGCTGCCGGAGGCATCGTCACAGATCGGCATATCCGCCTCTCCACAGAAAATGCAGACCGTCTGACTCAAATTAAAATGAATCAATCCTGGATTGGAAACGACTACGCAACACTCCTGGACCCCAACCAAGTAACATGAACAATGACCATCTGTGATGGGTTAGCGTTTCCGGTCCCTGTTTATTGAACCTCTCATCTTTATTACATTTATGACTGCATGGCGGCAAAAAGCATTGCTATATCCGCACGCTATTTGTCCTCATGCAAGGCCTGGGATGCTGTGTCTCAAAAAGCGTGGCCTTCTCCTCCTGCGGCTCCTCCTGTTCCCTCACATGTGCTGCTGCTGCTGCTGGGTTAGCGTTTCCGGGCCCTGTTTATTGAACCTCTCATCTTTATTACATTTATGACTGCATGGCGGCAAAAAGCATTGCTATATCCGCACGCTATTTGTCCTCATGCAAGGCCTGGGATGCTGTGTCTCAAAAAGCGTGGCATTCTCCTCCTGCGCCTCCTCCTGTTCCATCACGTGTGCTGCTGCTGCTGCTGGGTTAGCGTTTCCGGTCCCTGTTTATTGAACCTCTCATCTTTATTACATTTATGACTGCATGGCGGCAAAAAGCATTGCTATATCCGCACGCTATTTGTCCTCATGCAAGGCCTGGGATGCTGTGTCTCAAAAAGTGTGGCCTTCTCCTCCTGCGCCTCCTCCTGTTCCATCACGTGTGCTGCTGCTGCTGCTGCTGGGTTAGCGTTTCCGGTCCCTGTTTATTGAACCTCTCATCTTTATTACATTTATGACTGCATGGTGGCAAAAAGCATTGCTATATCCGCACGCTATTTGTCCTCATGCAAGGCCTGGGATGCTGTGTCTCAAAAAGTGTGGCCTTCTCCTCCTGCGCCTCCTCCTGTTCCATCACGTGTGCTGCTGCTGCTGCTGCTGGGTTAGCGTTTCCGGTCCCTGTTTATTGAACCTCTCATCTTTATTACATTTATGACTGCATGGCGGCAAAAAGCATTGCTATATCCACACGCTATTTGTCCTCATGCAAGGCCTGGGATGCTGTGTCTCAAAAAGTGTGGCCTTCTCCTCCTGCGGCTCCTCCTGTTCCCTCACGTGTGCTGCTGCTGCTGCTGGGTTAGCGTTTCCGGTCCCTGTTTATTGAACCTCTCATCTTTATTACATTTATGACTGCATGGCGGCAAAAAGCATTGCTATATCCGCACGCTATTTGTCCTCATGCAAGGCCTGGGATGCTGTGTCTCAAAAAGTGTGGCCTTCTCCTCCTGCGGCTCCTCCTGTTCCCTCACGTGTGCTGCTGCTGCTGCTGGGTTAGCGTTTCCGGTCCCTGTTTATTGAACCTCTCATCTTTATTACATTTATGACTGCATGGCGGCAAAAAGCATTGCTATATCCGCACGCTATTTGTCCTCATGCAAGGCCTGGGATGCTGTTTCTCAAAAAGTGTGGCCTTCTCCTCCTGCGGCTCCTCCTGTTCCCTCACGTGTGCTGCTGCTGCTGCTGGGTTAGCGTTTCCGGTCCCTGTTTATTGAACCTCTCATCTTTATTACATTTATGACTGCATGGCGGCAAAAAGCATTGCTATATCCGCACGCTATTTGTCCTCATGCAAGGCCTGGGATGCTGTGTCTCAAAAAGTGTGGCCTTCTCCTCCTGCGCCTCCTCCTGTTCCATCACGTGTGCTGCAGCTGCTGCTGCTGGGTTAGCGTTTCCGGTCCCTGTTTATTGAACCTCTCATCTTTATTACATTTATGACTGCATGGCGGCAAAAAGCATTGCTAAATCCGCACGCTATTTGTCCTCATGCAAGGCCTGGGATGCTGTGTCTCAAAAAGTGTGGCCTTCTCCTCCTGCGGCTCGTCCTGTTCCCTCACGTGTGCTGCTGCTGCTGCTGGGTTAGCGTTTCCGGTCCCTGTTTATTGAACCTCTCATCTTTATTACATTTATGACTGCATGGCGGCAAAAAGCATTGCTATATCCGCACGCTATTTGTCCTCATGCAAGGCCTGGGATGCTGTGTCTCAAAAAGCGTGGCATTCTCCTCCTGCGCCTCCTCCTGTTCCATCACGTGTGCTGCTGCTGCTGCTGCTGCTGGGTTAGCGTTTCCGGTCCCTGTTTATTGAACCTCTCATCTTTATTACATTTATGACTGCATGGCGGCAAAAAGCATTGCTATATCCGCACGCTATTTGTCCTCATGCAAGGCCTGGGATGCTGTGTCTCAAAAAGTGTGGCCTTCTCCTCCTGCGCCTCCTCCTGTTCCATCACGTGTGCTGCTGCTGCTGCTGCTGGGTTAGCGTTTCCGGTCCCTGTTTATTGAACCTCTCATCTTTATTACATTTATGACTGCATGGCGGCAAAAAGCATTGCTATCCGCATGCTTCTTGTCCTCATGCAAGGCCTGGGTTGTGTCTCAAAGCGTGGCCTTCTCCTCCTGCGCCGCCCTCCTTCTGTTCCATCACGTGTGCTGCTGCTGGGTTAGCGTGACGGTTACCAGTCTCTTGTCCTGGAACCTCTACTCTGTATTACATTTATGACTGCATGGCGACAAAAAGCATGTTACCTGTGCAAAGAAACATGACATTTTCCGCATTTAAAAGACAGTTTTTCCTTTGAAACTTTACAATCAATTTTCTCAAAAACTATAAGCTCTTTTTCAAATATTTTTTTTTCCTCTTGTACCCACTCCCAAGGTGCACATACCCTGCAAATTTGGGGTATGTAGCATGTAAGGAAGCTTTACAAAGCACGAAACTTCGGGTCCCCATTGACTTCCATTATGTTCGGAGTTCGGCGCGAACACCCGAACATCGCGGCGATGTTCGGCGAACGTTCGCGAACCCGAACATCTAGGTGTTCGCCCAACACTAGTTAATGTCAATGTTCAGAACATCCATAGAAGTGATCACTACCAGCACAGGACCAATAAAGAGCTAAACCTGCCATTGAGAGAGAGTCTCTGTTGGTCCCTCTGGCCCGGGGCCCTGGTGTGGTCAAAAACTTTGCAGCCCCTATTGCTATGCCACTGTTGTGATTAAGGGTGTTTGTCCATGAGAAGGTAAGCCAGCTAGGTAAGCCTGCTGCTCCGAGAAATTCTATAGGGTGCCTCTTATCTGTATAGCAACTCCAAGCACCCCTGAGGGGCCAGTAATGGGAGGTGATTCCTCCCACTGACACACATAGTGCAACATAAAGTAACATCAGTGGTTGTCTGTGAGACAACTCAGTCTTGTGAGCAGCACTGTTTCTAACACTGACTAGCTGAATATTTTAGGTAACACAACAGTTTTGGCTCCCTGGATATGTTTACCTTATTTCAGTAAAGTGGAGGTCTACACTTTCCTGAAGTGGAGTGAGAACGTCCAGCCAATTTAAAAATAATACATGTTTATGGCAAAATTTAACAGAAAAAAAAATAAAAAAGATTTTTACCTTGCCAGTTGCTCTTCTTTTTACAGTAGACAGACAGCTAATGTGTGGCTCTCTGGAAGCTGGGACATCAGGCAAAGTATTAAGCTGGTATACTTAAGGGCTAGGATGTGTTGTGGCCTTTATGTATGGTTGGAGATCCAGTGAAGAGGTCATATATGGATCACTTACAACTAATGGGGTCTCACACTTTTAAGAAACACTTCCAAGGTCTTTGCTGCATGATGTGATGCAGACAACATCTGGTGGTATACCATAATGACAGGGTAGTCATTATGACAAAGGAGAGTTTCAAGTAATTTTTATATTATCTAAGCCTAGGGTATTGGATAATGGCAGTATTTGTATAGCGCCTTTCTCCTGTCGGACTCAAAGCGCTTGCGAGGCAGCCACTAGAGCGCACTCAGTGGGCAGTAGCAGTGTTAAGGAGACTTGCCCAAGAAACTCCTTACTGAAATAGGTGCTGGCTTACTGAACAAGCAGAGCCGAGATTTGAACCCAGGTCTCCTGTGTCAGAGGCAGAGCCCTTAACCTCTGTAGGATGTATTACTTACACCAAGTAAAGAAACCAGAAACCTCTCTCTTTCCTTTGAAAGGCTTATGATTACACCCAAGGCTGCTCATCAGGATTCCGGATATCCGGGTAACCCGGATATCCAAACTTTTTTACGCTATCCAGATCGGATTCAAGATTCCAGATTTCTCTAGAAATCCGGCTATCTGTGGATATTTGGCCGCATAACCCGGATATCCACGAATATTGCGGATATCCAGATCCGAAATACTGTAACTAAGGAGCTGACGTCCTGGAGCCAATCAGAGGGCTCCCAGCAGAAGCCCTAGCAACCAATCACAGAGGGGAACCCTGGCCAGCCCCTCCTGACCTCAATGAGCCAATCAGAGGGCTCCCAGCCTAAACCCTGGCACCCAATCACAGAAAGGATCACTGGCAAGCGCCCCCCCCCCCCCCTGTATAATAAGGAGGGCTGCCATGATGAGACATATCATCTTAGCTTGCTGAATGCTCACTGAGAGACATGCTCCAGTGCTGGTTGCCTAGCAAGGGGGCTGTACACAGTTATAAACCTAAAGCTGTTCAGTGATGAACCCCTTCACTACTATCACTACACTATTGTTAAATAATTAATTAGCTTGATTGATGTCATAGTGTGTCAGTCAGTGTGTGCTCCAGTGCTGCTAGGTCAAGGGCTGTACACAGTAATAAGCTGTTCAGTGATTAACCCCTTCACTACTATCACTACACTATTGTTAAATCGTTAATTAGCTTGATTGATGTCATTGTATGACAGTCAGAGTGTGTGCTCCAGTGCTGCTGGGCCAAGGGCTGTACACAGCGATAAGCTGTTCAGTGATTAACCCCTTCACGATCACTACACTATTGTTAAATCATTAATTAGCTTGATGTCATTTGTGTGACAATCAGAGTATGTACTGCAGGCAGCTGCTACAGTATGTGTCTGTGTGTGTGCTGTGCTGTGCACAGACCAGGCCAGCTGCTGCCTGCTGGCCAGCTATTAGCCTTAGGAATAGGTTAGGTTAGGGATTAGGGGATAGGATTACTGTGTTATTGTGTAGTTAGTACTGTAGTACTGCAGTCAGTGTGCTAGTAGTTGTTAGAGTAGTAGTACTACTGTGTTAGCTTTCTACAGAACTGCTGTGCTGTGAGCAGTGGCAGTGTGACAGTTAGTGTGCACTAGCGTCTTCTCCTCTGCTGTCTGACTGTCACGTGGCACCTGGCACGTGTCACATGTCACTTGGCATGTATCACGTGTCACCTGGCACGTGGCACGTGGCACTTGCTAAGTGTCATGTGGCACGTGTCACGTGGCACTTGCCAAGTGTCACGTGGCACTTGCACTTGGCACGTGTCATGTGGCACCTGGCACATGTCACGTGGCACTTGGCACGTGTCATGTGGCACCTGCCACTTGGGACTTGCCACGTGGCACTTGCCAGTGCCATGCGGCAAGTGCCACGTGACATGTGCCAAGTTCCACGTGACACGTACTAAGTGCTCCTGGCACACATTACATCTGCTGTTGCTGCATTGCCCTGCTTCTGCTGCCTGTGCAGCTCCCACCGCCAGGCCAGGGAGCCAAAGGCCACTGATACCACCTATATTTAACCCAAAACACAATTGCTGCATAATTTTTTTAGGTGTCTTGGCTGAAAACTGCCATGAAAACTGCCATGTCCCAGTTGTGTAGTTGGACTTTGGATAAAATGTGGGCTGCACGACCGCTGTCTGGAACCTAGGCCTAATGTTAATTGACAGCCATTTTTTTTTGGGGGGGGGGGGATTTTAAGTCCCCACATCATCAATTAGTGTTCCCCTTTAAAAAATAATGATTCTACATGCCTCATTTACCCTAAAAAATGTTTTTAAAGCAATGTAAAGGCCACTTTCGGTTTTCTACCCAGATATCCGAATCCGCTGGATACTAGGGCTGGATATCCGATTCGGATCAGGGAATTTTGAACTCGGATATCGGAGTATCTGGATCCGAATCTGATCCGGATTTTGAAAAGGGGTATCCGAGCAGCATTAATTACACCAAGAAGCAAAAAGGCATCCGAATCGTGTGTAAAAAATGTAAACCAATTTATTCTCATCATGTACTGTAGAACTGAAACTTTAAATGTCAGCATGAACAGAAATGAAAAACAAAAGAACACCATTAAGCACTAGTCAGTGCTGGGCCGAAATTACGCATTAGCGTAATTACGCATCGTAATTCACTACAAATGCACCGTAAGCGTTACGTGTAAGGTTACGGTATTACGCGTAATTAATTACGCGTAGACCGTGGGTTACGTTTTACACTCCCATTGAAATTACACAGTCTGCCGTAATCGCGTAATATTACGCTCCCGTATAATATAAAAAAGCCGCCGACTTTTAGGGTTAATAGCAAAGCCCCCTTAAGTGCTAAGAGCCTCAAATTTGGAGAATATATTAAGGAGATCAAAAGGAATAAGAGGAAATTTTTTTTTTCAAAAAGACCTTATAGTTTTTGAGAAAATCGATGTTAAAGTTTCAAAGGAAAAATATATACATTTAAAAACCCGCCGACTTTAACGGTTAATAGCAAAGCCTGCTTAAAATTTAGGAACACCAAATTCACAGGGTATATTAAGGGGATCAGTGGGAATAAGAGGAAAACAATTTTTTTTTCAAAAAGACCTTATAGTTTTTGAGAAAATCGATTTTTACGTTTCAAGGGCAAAAATGTCTTTTAAATGCGGAAAATGTCAGTTTTTTTTGCACAGGTAACAATAGTGTTTTATTGTCATAGATTCCCCCAAGTGGGAAGAGTTTTTCTTACTTCATTCTGAGTGTGGGAAATATAAAAAAAAACGACGTGGGGTCCCCCCTCCCAGACCTCTTTAACCCCTTGTCCCCCATGCAGACTGGGATAGCCAGAATGCGGAGCACCGGCCGCGTGGGGCTCCGCACCCTGACTATACCAGCCCGCATGGTCCATGGATTGGGGGGTCTCGGAGGGGGAGGGGCAGCCAAGCTTTCCCCTCCCCCTCCGAGCCCTTGTCCAATCCAAGGACAAGGGGCTCTTCTCCACCTCCGATGGGCGGTGGAGGTGGAGGCCGCGATTTCCTGGGGGGAAGTTCATGGTGGCATCTGGGAGTCCCCTTTAAAAAGGGGTCCCCCAGATGCCCACCCCCCCTCCCAGGAGAAATGAGTATAGAGGTACTTGTACCCCTTACCCATTTCCTTTAAGAGTTAAAAGTAAATAAACACACAAACACATAGAAAAAGTATTTTAATTGAACAAAAAACATAACCACGAAAAAAAGTCCTTTAATATTCTTAATTAACCATTAATACTTACCTGTCCCTTTAAAAGCCAGTTCCCAAGCAATATCCTCGGAAATATACTAATCAGTTACAATGTAACAAAGTTATTACAATGTAACAACTTTGTTACTTTGTAACACCACCGCACCCGACGTCACTCGCCGCTCACCCGCCGGCCGCCGCATACACGCTAAGTCCCCGCCGGCTCCCGCCGTCCACTCCGCCCACACCTGTCACCCATATACATGCTGGCACCCATGGGTGCCAGCATGTATATAGGTGACATGTGGGAGAGGCGGGGAGGGCAGCGGAGCCGGCGGGGACTTAGCGTCCCTTCACCCGACAGAGCTCTGAGCTATATAGCTCAGAGCTCTCGAAAGCATCTTTGTATTTGGGCTCCAAGGAGCCCCATTGGTCCTTAGCAGACCAATGGGGTTCCTTCAAATCAGAAGGAACCCCATTGGTCTGCTAAGGACCAATGGGGCTCCTTGGAGCCCAAATACAAAGATGCTTTTGAGAGCTCTGAGCTATATAGCTCAGAGCTCTGTCAGGTGAAGGGACGCTAAGTCCCCGCCGGCTCCGCTGCCCTCCCCGCCTCTCCCACATGTCACCTATATACATGCTGGCACCCATGGGTGCCAGCATGTATATGGGTGACAGGTTTGGGCGGAGTGGACGGCGGGAGCCGGCGGGGACTTAGCGTGTATGCGGCGGGCCGGCGGGTGAGCGGCGAGTGACGTCGGGTGTGGTGGTGTTACAAAGTAACAAAGTTGTTACATTGTAATAACTTTGTTACATTGTAACTGATTAGTATATTTCCGAGGATATTGCATGGGAACTGGCTTTTAAAGGGACAGGTAAGTATTAATGGTTAATTAAGAATATTAAAGGACTTTTTTCGTGGTTATGTTTTTTGTTCAATTAAAATACTTTTTCTATGTGTTTGTGTGTTTATTTTCTTTTAACTCTTAAAGGAAATGGGTAAGGGGTACAAGTACCTCTATACTCATTTCTCCTGGGAGGGGATGGTGGGCATCTGGGGGACCCCTTTTTAAAGGGGACTCCCAGATGCCACCATGAACCCCCCCCCCCCCCCCAGGAAATCGCGGCCTCCACCTCCACCGCCCATCGGAGGTGGAGAAGAGCCCCTTGTCCTTGGATTGGACAAGGGCTCGGAGGGGGAGGGGAAAGCTTGGCTGCCCCTCCCCTTCCGAGACCCCCCAATCCATGGACCATGCGGGCTGGTATAGTCAGGGTGCGGAGCCCCACGCGGCCGGTGCTCCGCATTCTGGCTATCCCAGTCTGCATGGGGGACAAGGGGTTAAAGAGGTCTGGGAGGGGGGACCCCACGTCGTTTTTTTTTTATATTTCCCACACTCAGAACGAAGTAAGTAAAACTCTTCCCACTTGGGGGAATCTATGAAAATAAAACACTATTGTTACCTGTGCAAAAAAAACTGACATTTTCCGCATTTAAAAGACATTTTTGCCCTTGAAACTTAAAAATCGATTTTCTCAAAAACTATAAGGTCTTTTTGAAAAAAAAATTGCTCCTCTTATTCCCACTGATCCCCTTAATATACCCTGTAAATTTGGTGTTCCTAAATTTTAAGCAGGCTTTGCTATTAACCGTTAAAGTCGGCGGGTTTTTAAATGTATATATTTTTCCTTTGAAACTTTAACATCGATTTTCTCAAAAACTATAAGGTCTTTTTGAAAAAATTTTTTTTCCTCTTATTCCTTCTGATCTCCTTAATATATCCTCCAAATTTGAGGCTCTTAGCACTTAAGGGGGCTTTGCTATTAACGCTTAAAGTCGGCGGCTACCTAACATTGATCCATGCGTCAACTTTTCCGCTTGGCAGCATGACCTTACGCATTAATTGCTAGTAGGATTTTACGCGTAAGCCTATAACGTAATAACCTGAATTACGGTATACTTACGCGTAATTGCGTAAGGGCTATGCGTAATTGCAGACATGTACCGAAATTGAATGTCTATGCCGCAAGCGTAATTTCGTAATGCGTAATAGCGTAAAATTACGCGTAATGATTCGTAAGCGTAGCTTTTTCCATTACGACCAGCACTGGCACTAGTACCTTTGGCAATACTCAAACTACTAAATCACATCTATTCTGCTAAAAACACAATACTTAACAAATTCATAGTTTCTATAACAATAACACCTAACATGGTAATCATTATTCCAAGTACTTAGGTCACATAAAGATACCTCACTAAATAACTAAGATATAGATAATTAGAGCAGACGAGGGGAGCACAATATAATTACTGTAGCCGTAAAAGGAATTAAAGCATACCTGAACTCAGAACTTCCTCTCTGCTGTAAAAGATATGCAACAGTATGATAACCTTGAAAAAAAAAACATTTCTTTGTTTTAGCTGATACAAACACTGCAATACATCTGCAGTGTTTCAATTTCCTGCTTTCATGGAAGCAGACATATTGTTAACGTGTGTACCATTTAGCTGTCTGTCATGGCAGTAAGCCGACCTAGCTAAGGTCAAATGACAACTAGTGCTTTTTCACAGATGAGGGTGAATTAGACAGGCTTAACTCTCTAAATAGATACAGGGTGCATTTCCCTATGCTTACCTTTTGTCCTTTACAAGAGTTCAGGTCCACTTTAAGAGGTTGTTGAAAATGTTGCTAGAATGCTAAGAGGAGGGGCAGCATTTGAGTGGGGCCCAGGATGCAGATTAGGGTTAACAGATCTGCACTTGAGAAATGTTTATGTTAATATTGTAGAAAACTTGCAACATGGCTATACAGTTTCACTGGTTTTTAGCTCATCTGTGTTGAGAAGTGTGGCCACTTCAATACATACTACATATCAATGGATACTTCAGTCTTCCATCACTCTAAAAGGAAAACATGCACTACAAATAATAACAAATGAAAATATGTAGCAACCTAGATTATGTGAGGGCAGAATTATAATTATTATTCATTTATATAACACCATTCACTGCTGTAACTGGTACGATACAATTACAAGACATGGAAGGATGAGACAAAGCGAGTACAATATATCTAAAACAATTACGTCAACTTATTATCTAATAAATAACAGCAGTTGAAAGAAACAATAGGGAAGGAAGCCCTGCCCTTGCAAACGTAAGATGCCCATACTTCTATCGACTTGGCGGCCGATTGACCATCCAATTCAATAATCATGATCAAATCGGATGAAAATCATTGTCACTAAGTGTATGCCTGATCAACGATGGGACCAGTTTGGGGCTGAGCATGTCGATCGGACATGCTGCAAGATGTTGGACCATGTTGGGCAATGGGTTGCGTAGTGGTAATGGCGAGTGATATCAGAACGAGCGGCGAACATGAAAAAAATCCCTGATGCTGTCCCCCCTAATGTCCAATGTGACGCCCTCCCCCCCCCCCAGTGCCCAGGGCTGTGTACATTACCTGTCTGCATCTGCTGCTGGCTCCGGGCTCCATCTATAAACGTGCCACACATGGTTGCCAGTATAGATGTGGGCGCACGTGTCATGGTTGGAGGATGGATCCCGGAGCCAGTGGTGCACACAGACAGGTAATGTATACTGCACTAGGCCCGGGGGGGGGGGCACACTGGACATTCGGAATACAGCTTCGGGCCAGCGAGGTGGTAGATGCGGCATCACAAGGCCGATTCCAGATCGATTTCAGCATGAAATTAATCCGTAATTGGCCTGCGGTGTATGGGTAGCTGACAGATCTTTCTCTAATCAGATAGAGATTAGAGACAGATTTGTCTCTTGGTCTCTTGGTCGAATCTTCCCATCATTGCAGGATGTATGGCTTCCTTTACAGTCTAAGGGGAATCAACAATGTTTTTTGTTATACAGTTATTTAAGTATTATAAAGAATTTTGCAAGCCATTTATTTTTAATATTCTTATTGTTCTTCTCCACTGTATACAGCTGCCTTGTAACTGATAATATTTTTCCAATGTAATTTAAAAAATAAGATAAAATACATAACATAAAAACATAATTCTAAAAAAGTGTGTAGTTTAAATAAAAACATTCAGGCTGCCCTGTGCTGCTTCCGTTTCTGACAGTAACTGATTTCCCCACTACTGTATTGTTTTGGCTTTTAGACCACACAGATCCTCGTAACTTTGATTGTTAAATGGAGTATGCGTGCGTTCCGATTTCACATAACACATGCAGTCTCCTGTGCCATTGTTTGGACCAGTTTGATTTTGATACCATATGCTGTGTATCACAATCCCTAATGTTCCCTTCTGGGATTTACACATGAAGATGGCTTCTCCGCATCCTCCAGGGCAACATAATGAGTTGGACACATACTGTGATCAAAACTCAGTAGCAGCGTGCTTCATTCTCTGTGCCATCATCTCCAGTTATATGCCAAAAAAGAAGATGAGGGTAGAGTACCATGAAATCATTTGTTTTGTGCTGCTTTGCTTATCAGTTTTTCAGGTCCCTGAAAACATCTTGATAGGTCAAACTTCATTGAGTTTGAAAAATTGTCTCCAACTGTCTTTGAAAGTTTAAATTTAAAAAATGTGTTCACTATTACTCGAGCAGAAAAATTGTCTTTTCCAGCTATCATTCACTCCTCGAAAATATTTGCTGCAGAAACAATGACTAAAACATACACAGCAAAATAAACATATACTGCTAGACTATTTCATTATTTATAGTATTCAACCTAGCAGTTGGGGACCACAATTACACAGTTTGAATGCAACTGCTAACAAATATGTTTAATGCCAGAATCATAGTAAGATGTTTATATCAGTTGATGCTGCTGAAACCATGACAATTAGAAACTGTGTGGAAACATTCATCTAAAGCTTATAATCGTTTAATTGTTTTTTTTTTACTTGTTTGCCTAATGTCTTCACAAATAGAGCACTGAGTATGGCTTTGCAATTGGAATTATTATGTACAGTATCCACACTGTTTCAGAGATCAAATGCATGTGTCTCAAAATTAAAGTAAAATTGTACTTTTGTTAAATAGTATTTTTGCTATTCATACACACATTACATTTTTCTACCCAAAAAAACTGTCATTCAGATGGCTTGATCAGACTTCTCTTTCTCATTAATGGAAATTCAGGAAGCCCAGTAGGCCATCCCATAATACCCTGGTCTACCAGTCAGAGCCAGGATGAACAGAGATTGCTGGCAGTGGCAACCTCTACTAACCCTTTCAGTCACGGCAGGGCAGCTATTGGATGTATTAAAAACAGACAGAATTGCTTATGTTCTGTTTGAAGTCTCATAGGATTCGATTATTGAGAAGATTAGTTAACAAGGGCATGTTTTGTGGGAAAAAAAATGTCTACTGTTGTTGGGGGCAGGGCCATAACAACAACCCAGGGGGCCCGCCTGCCAAAAAAATTTAAAGGGTTCCCTGTGATCCAAACTCCTCCCTGACATACCCAATTCCCCTCTCCCCATGAACACATTTTGGCTGGCAACATTGCAGAGTAGCATGGGGAGCGTAATATTATTTACCTGATTCCATATTTCCGGGTCTCTTCCATGCAAAATTGCAAACTCTGCTTCCATTTGTTGCCTTCCGATCATGTGACAAATATCAGTCATGTGATTGAAAGCTGGCTAATGGCAGTGAATATTACACTGCTCCCTGGAGTTCTCTGTTTAGATTGGCATTGTTGAAGTCTCCTAGAATGATGTGAATAGAGTCAGGGTATTCCTTTTCCACTTCAGTGATCCAATGGATGGAGTGAAGACTGAATGCACATTTGCGGTGGCATAAACAGAGCAATCAAAATAAATAAGGGAAATTCAGTGGAAGAATAGAAGAATCTGCAATTTATGAATAGGGTTTCCAGCCCAGCCAAACATGTCCTCCTAACAACTGGACCATTTGTGTACCATTTTCCACTAATGTACAGGTGAATCTACAAAAACTGCCATGCAAAAGTCCATTTATTTTAGTAATTCAACTTAAAAGGTGAAACTAATATATGAAATTGGAACCCTTTGCAGGTGTTTTGGATTAATAATAGGGATGGGACGACGAATCCGGCGAATCCACAAATCCCTCGAATATTAGGAAATAATCGGGATTCGTGGACTCGAATCCCGACGCCATTTTCCGTTCGCCAAATCCCGACGCTGCATCACCGCGCATCCGCCGCTTCCCCCGCTCGCAATTTTCCTCCTCCTGCTCCCCGCAGCCTCCTCCGCTCGCCCGCCGCATAAATAAGAGGAAGCAGCCTCTCACCTCCAGCGTGGAGCCCGGAGCGGCAGACCTCCTGCAGACTTTCTCATTCCCCCTAGTGACCGTCTCTTACTACGCGTCATCAGTAAGAGCCGGTCCAGTGGCCACTAGGGGGAACTAGGAAGTGAAGGGAGAAGGCTGCCGCTCCGGGCTCTACGCTGATGCTGGAGGTGAGAGGCTGCTTCTCCTTATGTATGCAGGGGGACGAGCGGAGGAGGCTGCGGGGGGAGGGAGAAGGATATGTGCCACCCATAAGAAGCCCCATAGCCTGCTATCTATACTGAAGCCCCCATACGAAGCCCCCCATAGCCTGCTATCTATACTGAAGCCCCCCATAGCCTGCTACCTATACTAAAGCCCCCATAGCCTGCTATCTATACTGAAGCCCCCCATACTGAAGCCCCCCATAGCCTGCTACCTATACTGAAGCCCCCCCATAGCCTGCTACCTATACTGAAGCCCCCCATACTGAAACCCCCCCATAGCCTGCTACCTATACTGAAGCCCCCCATAGCCTGCTACCTATACTGAAGCCTTCCATAGCCTGTTACCTATACTGAAGCACCGCCATAGCCTGCTAACTATACTGAAGCCCCCCATAGCCTGCTACCTATACTGAAGCCCCCCATAGCCTGTTACCTATACTGAAGAACCCCCATAGCCTGCTACCTATACTGAAGTCCCCCATAGCATGTTACCTATACTGAAGCCCCCCCATAGCTTGCTACCTATACTGAAGGCCCCTATACTCTGCTACCTATACTGAAGGCCCCTATACCCTGCTGCCTATACTGAAGACCCCTATACCCTGCTGCCTATACTGAAGGCCACTATACCCGGCTGCCTATAATGAAGGCCACTATACCCTGCTGCCTATACTGAAGGCCACTATACCCTGCAACCTATACTGAAGCCCCCCATACTGAAGCCCCCATAGCCTGCTACCTATACTAAAGCCCCCCATAGCCTGCTAACTATGCTGAAGCCCCCCATAGCCTGCTACCTATACTGAAGCCCACCATAGCCTGCTACCTATACTGAAGCCCCCCATAGCCTGCTACCTATACTGAAGCCCCCCATAGCATGCTACCTATACTGAAGCCCCCCCATAGCCTGCTACCTATACTGAAGCCCCCCATAGCCTGCTACCTTTACTGAAGCCCCCCATAGCCTGTTACCTATACTGAAGCACCGCCATATCCTGCTAACTATACTGAAGCCCCCCATAGCCTGCTACCTATACTGAAGCCCCCCATAGCCTGTTACCTATACTGAAGAACCCCCATAGCCTGCTACCTATACTGAAGTCCCCCATAGCCTGTTACCTATACTGAAGCCCCCCCATAGCTTGCTACCTGTACTGAAGGCCCCTATACCCTGCAACCTATACTAAAGGCCCCTATACCCTGCTACCTATACTGAAGCCCCCTATACTCTGCTACCTATACTGAAGGCCCCTATACCCTGCTGCCTATACTGAAGGCCCCTATACCCTGCTACCTATACTGAAGCCCCCTATACTCTGCTACCTATACTGAAGGCCCCTATACCCTGCTGCCTATACTGAAGACCCCTATACCCTGCTGCCTATACTGAAGGCCACTATACCCGGCTGCCTATAATGAAGGCCACTATACCCTGCTGCCTATACTGAAGGCCACTATACCCTGCAACCTATACTGAATGCCCCTATACCTTGCTAGCTATACTGAAGATCCCTATACCTTGCAACCTATAGTGAAGGCCCCTATACCTTGCTAGCTATACTGAAGACACCTTTACCTAGCTACCTATAGTGCGGGCAACTATTCCATGGATCGCACAATTCTTATGTGCAGGATTCGTTAGATTCGGGATTCGAAAGGTTCGAGATATTCGAGAACCTTTTTAGATTCGGATCCGGATTCGGATTCGAAGAAATTGTGGATTCGTCTCATCCCTAATTAATAATAATAAACTGCTTAGAATCAGGGCCGGGCCGAGGCATAGGCTGGAGAGGCTCCAGCCTCAGGGCGCAGTGTAGGAGGGGGCGCATAATTCATTCAGCTGTCATTCCTAATTGTGTTTGAAGCAAAAAGAAGTAAGAAAAGGGGATACATGGAAGTGACTACCAGCCAGATAACTAGATATTAAGGTGTTGGGGAGGTTGTGGGCCCTGGGGCGCCTCTTAGTCTAATAGCAATCAGTGTGTGAGGGCTGGGGTGGGAGGGATGGAGGGGCGCACTTTGGTGTCTCAGCCTTGGGTGCTGGAGGACCTTGTCCCGGCTCTGCTTAGAATAATACACTGCTTAGGGTCTGACACTTTAAAGAGAACCGGAGGTGGGATTTAATTAGGGATGGTCAGAATGCCAATTTCCGATTCCGTGGTAAATCTGCATTCCGTCATGTACCGATTACTGATTCCGCTTTCCGCTACCAATTTCCGCATTCCAATGCGGAATTTCCGCCGGAAATCGCGGAAATTCCGCCCGACTTTAACATCGATTTTCTCAAAAACTATAAGGTCTTTTTGTAAACTTTTTTTTGCATCTTGTTCAGAAGATTCTGTTTAATAAACCCTGAAAATGTGGCGTTTCTAGGACTTACGGGGGCTTTGCTATTAACCGCTAAAGTCAGCGGATTTTTACTGTAATGTAAAATGCAGGAAATAGGCAGATGCAGATTTTCTGCATTTTACATTATAGAAAAAATCCGCCGACTTTAGCGGTTAATAGCAAAGCCCCATTTAGTCCTAGAAACACCAAATTCAGGGTTTATTAAACCGAATCTTGTGAACAAGATGAAAAAAAAAGTTTTCAAAAAGACCTTATAGTTTTTGAGAAAATCGATGTAAAAGTCGGGTGGAATTTCCGGGATTTCCGGCGGAAATTTCCGCGATTTCCGGCGGAAATCCGCCTACGGCGCTTGCATTACCGATTTCCGCATTCTGATGCGGAAATGCAATTTCCGATCAGAATTTATTCGAATGAGCATCCCTAGATTTAATAAACTTAGTAGGGCACAGAGGCTAGTTGTGCACACTATCACCATCCTCTGTTGCCCTATTGTGTGCCCCCAGGAACCCCCCTGCACTCTGCTGTCCCCTGTAACAAAAATCGCCGCGCTAGCAACACACACAGCGTGTCACCAGCAGGCTGTTTACCTGTGAGTGTCTGTGAGTGTCTGTGACTGCCACTCCGCCGCCTCCTCTATATCAGCGTTCCCTGCCCGCGTCCCTTCCCTTCCACCGATTGGAGGGAAGGGACGCAGGCGGGGAGCGCCGATATAGAGGAGGCGGGGGAGCAGCGGTGACAGACACTCACAGGTAAACAGCCTGCTGGTGACACGCTGTGTGTTGCTAGCACAGCAGTTTTTGTTACAGGTGACAGCAGAGCACAGGGGGGTCCTGGGGGCACACAATAGGGCAACAGAGGCTCGTGATGGTGTGCACAACCAGCCTCTGTGCCCTACTAACTTTATTAAATCCCACCTCGGGTTCTCTTTAAGCCTACAATATTGAACATTTTCACAATATTCTAATGGTCTGAGATATTGATTCATAATCTGTAAGCCACAATCATCAAAATTATAACACAACATGACTTGAAATTGCTCACTTATATGTAATGAGTATAATTCTTTTTTAGTTTTACATTTTGAGTTGAATTACTGAAATAAATGGACTTTTGCACGATATTCTAATTTTTAGGCAGGGGTCACACTTGTCGGCTTTCGTGCGCGTTTTCTGCACAGAAAAACTGTTATCAACAGAGAACTCATGTCAATCAATGAGCTAGGTCACACTTGAATGTAGATTTCGCCAGGGGCGCCTTAAGCCACTGGCACTAAAGGCAGCTGCTTGGAGCGGCATGAAGGGGGGGGGGGGCGCTGCTGCGGGGGAGACTGATCGGCGCTATTACAATCAGCTGCGGCTGCTCTGATCGTGGTTTATTTACACCACGTGCTCTGCTGCCTGTATCCACGCCCCCTGCCCAGGCCCAGCCAATAGACTTGCAGCCAGGAATTCACTAGAGTCCCACCCACTCCACCTCCTCCTAATCACCTATCCCGCCCCTCTCCTAGCAGCAGCCGAACGATTTGTTTACTGCGTGCGGAGCCTTTAACTCCACCCCCCCCCCCCGCCAGCCAGAAGTTCGGGTCCCTGGGCTTCACGGTGTCTGACCCATTGAAGCTTCCCCTGTGTCCCAGTGTTTCGAGCAGGCAGAGGTGAGCTGCAGGGGGGAGACTGGGATCAGCGCAGCAATGCTGATCAGTTCAGAGGAGAGGAGGACGAGGCAGCTGTGCACTGTGAGCCCAGAGCTGTGTATATCGGCAATGTAACGTGAGCAGAACGATGCTGGTATACACAGCTCTGAGCAGCTCACAGTGCACAGCTGCCCATCTGGAGACTGACACTGACACACATCCCCTGACCCCTGCTCTTATCAGCTCTGCTGCTGCCAGGAGATCGTCACTCGTGATAAGAACCCTCACTGACTTCAGGTGCTGGGGGGGGGGGGGGGAGGAGAAGCTATATACAACTGCATACATGCTGACAGTGGGGGAGAAGGGTGGGGAAGATGAAACAAGGGCACACAAAGTAAGAGCAATTATCTAGGACTTTGCTCTGGGTGCCCATACATCATGATAGGCTGATTAAACAAGTGACAGATTTCTCTCTGAACGAATCTGATCAGAGAGAGATCTGTCAGCTGCCCATACACCGCAGGCTGATTCCCGATCAATTTCATGCTGAAACTGATCAGGAATTGGGCTTGTGACGCCGCATCTCACCGCCTGACACTATCCCGTAATGTAAATTGTGTCCCCAGGTTCCCAGTGCAGTATAGGTTACCTGGCAGTGTCCGTCTCTGCCTCACATACATGTGCCCTACGTGGTTGCCGGCGTATACGTGCGTGTGCATGTGACATCACACAGGCACCCATATATACGCTGGTAAGCACCCGGGGCGTGTGTATGTGAGGCAGTGCGGAGACGGAGCCATTGGTGGACACAGACAGGTAACGTATACTGCACGTTACCATTATTTTTTGGTGAAAGATTGCTGCATTAAGATTATTTTCTGCTGAAACATTGCAGCATTATGATTATTTTATTGTGAAACATTGCTGCATTAATGTACGCCTGACGCCAGTATTTATAATATGGTTTCCTCCCTGGTGCTGTGTGACTAGCAAACAGCGTCATCCTCCCACCCCTAGCACTCCCTGCGGCCCCGTTCTGACATCACATATGGGCAGGGAGGAAGTGGCAGTTCTTCCTCCCTGTGCCCATGCTCAACTCAGCCCCTTCCACCTGCCGCTTTAGTTCCCGTTATGATCTGCTGCAGACTTCTCCTGTGGCTCAGCAGGCAAAGGCGCTGGTTATGCTATCGCAAGGTCACCGGTTCGATCACCACAGGAGGAGGGAGTTGAAGTTAGGTAGGGTGTTGAAGCGCTCCGCCACATGATCCCTTACTGTGTAACCAGGGAGTACTAATTAGTTAGGGTCTGAAGCAAAATCGTCAGCTAATAATCTCTTTATCTGCACATGTTTTGCTTGCACTATGTTGTTTTATTGTTCTATGTCTGTCATTGCATGCTTTGCACTACTATGTCTTATGCCGATGTGTACCACAAACAATTCCGAGTGTGGCAACTGCTGCACTTGGCGAAATAAATCTGATTCTGATTCTGATTCTGATTCTGATTCAGACAGCGCTCAGGGGAGCTGCGCTGTGTGCGGTCTTGTGGTGATTGAGGTTGGAAGGATATCCGACCTCAATAATCACGTCCACACACAGCGCAGCTCCGCGGCTCGCTGCATGCAGTGTTTCATGAGCGGAACTAGAGCGTCAGGTGGAGGGGCTGCATTATGGATGGGCAGAGGGGACAAGGAACTGCCACTTTCTCCCTGTCCATATTTGACGTTCTGCTCAGTCGAAGATTACGACTGAGCAGAATGGGGTCTACAGGGAGCACAGGAGGGGGAGGATGGTGCTGTGTGCTGGTCACACAGCACCAATAACGTAAACGATATTAAAAATATCGGGACCAAGGTCTGGGTCAGGGGTACTTTAAGATTATTTTCATGGGGGGGGGGGGGGGGCGCCACAGGTTTTCTTGCCTGGAGTGACAAAATGGCTAGGGGCGCCCCTGGATTTCGCACACAGAAAAAAAAACTGACATCTTGCGCAATTTGTCAGTTTTCTCTATAAATTACATTAGCTGTTGTAAGGTAGAGGTCACACTTGTCTTTCAGTTTTCTGAAAAGTGTAGAAACTGAAAGACAAGTGTGACCCCTGCCTTAGAGTTTCACCTGTATAAACAGATTCATTCACCTCTGGTTTTACCTGAAGAAAGTGGGTACCAGACAGCCCTGGAGAAGGTAGATTAGTTTACCTGAATTGCATCAGTTGGTCTCAGCTCAGACGACCAGGTTCCTGAGAACATGACAGATACGTCCTTCTGTGTTCAGATTAGAAGTAGAGATGGGCCGAACAGCGAACATCTGATTTTCGGTTTGCGAACCTACCGCAAAGGTTCGGTTCGCGCAAACTTTCGCGAACCGCAAACGACTTCAATGGAGAGGCTAACGTGTAAATTTAGAAAAAAGTATGCTGGCCAGAAAAATGATGGAACAGATGTTTCAAAGGATCTAATACCTAGACGGAGACATGGTTGAGTGGGATACACATCAAAAGTCTTGTAAACAACCTAGATTTGACACAAACCACTTTTTTTAAGTTCAGAAATCACATTCAGAAAACATCTTGCATGTGTATACATCAATCAGGAAGTGTTCCCTTCCTCCTCCTCCAGAGGAGGATCTTGTCTTCCAGGGATTTGTAGGATGTCAAAAGCACGCTCACATACATTGGCCAGGAATCGAACCCAGGTCACCTGCGTGGAGGGCAGCTATGCTCACCACTATACCACTAACACTACAGGCTGAAGCCAGCCTAGCTGGCCTGGGAAGGATGAAACGCTAGGTGGCCATGCAACACACAGCGTGTCACCAGCAGGCTGTTTACCTGTGAGTGTCTGTGACCGCCACTCCGCCGCCTCCTCTATATCAGCGTTCCCTGCCCGCGTCCCTTCCCTTCCACCAATTGGAGGGAAGGGACGCAGGTGGGGAGCGCCGATATAGAGGAGGCGGGGGAGCAGCGGTGACAGACACTCACAGATAAACAGCCTGCTGGTGACACGCTGTGTGTTGCTAGCACAGCGGTTTTTGTTACGGGTGATAGCAGAACAAAGGGGGGTCCTGGGGGCACACAATAGGGCAACCACCTAGCGTGATGGTGTGCACAACCAGCCTCTGTGCCCTACTAACTTTATTAAATCCCACCTCGAGTTCTCTTTAAGCCTACAATATTGAACATTTTCACAATATTCTAATGGTCTGAGATATTGATTCATAATCTGTAAGCCACAATGATCAACATTATAACACAAAATGACTTGAAATTACTCACTTATATGTAATGAGTATAATTCTTTTGTTAGTTTTACATTTTGAGTTGAATTACTGAAATAAATGGACTTTTGCACGATATTCTAATTTTTAGAGTTTCACCTGTATAAACAGATTCATTCACCTCTGGTTTTACCTGAAGAAAGTGGGTACCAGACAGCCCTGGAGAAGGTAGATTCGTTTATCTGCATTGCATCATTTGGTATCAGCTCAGACGACCAGGTTCCTGAGAACATGACAGATAAGTCCTTCTGTGTTAAGATCAGAGGTAGAGATGGGCCGAACCTCCGATTTTCGGTTTGCCAACCTACTGCAAAGGTTCGGTTCGTGCAAACTTTTGCAAACCGCAATAGACTTCAATAGAGAGGCTAACTTGTAAATTTAGAAAAAAATTATGCTGGCCAGAAAAATGATGGAACAGATGTTTCAAAGGATCTAATTCCTGGGTGAGACATGGTTGAGTGGGATACACGTCAAAAACCTAGATTTGACACAAACCACTTTTTTTAAGTTCAGAAATCACATTCAGAAAACATCTTGCATGTGTATACATCAATCAGGAAGTGTTCCCTTCCTCCTTCTCCAGAGGAGGATCTTGTCTTCCAGGGATTTGTAGGATGTCAAAAGCACGCTCACATACATTGGCCAGGAATCGAACCCAGGTCACCTGCGAGGAGGGCAGCTATGCTCACCACTATACCACTTACACTACAGTTTGAAGCCAGCCTAGCTGGCCTGGGAGGGATGAAACGCTAGGTGGCCATGCAACCATTCCTGCTAACCTAAAGCTTACTTGTGTCTTACAACACATTGGCTTACGACTTTACCAAATCCTCCAGGTGGAGGATTCCTTGCCAATGTCTGTGATCGTGCTTTTGACATCCTACAAATCCCTGGAAGACAAGATCCTCCTCCTCCAGAGGGGAAGGAGGGGAGAGCTGTTGTGGGGTGCTATATAAGGAAGAACAATCAGCCAAGAGCAAGCTAACAAGCCTACAAGAGCCTAACTAAGCTTCCCCTAGCAGAGTCTGTCAGCAGCTTTCCCTTCACTAATTACTGTAGGCAGACGAGTGAGTAAAACGGCCGGAGAACCTTGCCTTTTATAAGGGGGGGGGGGGGGGGGGGGAGGGTGGACTCCAGGAGCGAGTATAGTCTGATTAGAGACAATGTGCCTGCTGACTGTGATGTAGAGGGTGAAAGTTGACCATAATGGAGCATTATGGTTGCCAATCGAACTTCCGCAAAAGTTTGCCTTCGCCGGCAATCGCGAACCACCCAAAGTTCGCCTGGAACCGTTTGTGGGCGAACCGTTCGGCCCATCTCTAATCAGAAGCTGTACTTCTTCTAATTTGTTGCATATTAACCTAACATTAGACAGTATTAATCTAGGTAGTGCTAAGCACATGCTCTATGCTGAAAGTGCACCTGAATTTTCCAGCTTCTTCTTCTAAGCCTCACTGTCTGATCCAAAACAGAAGTTTGCCTTCTTAAAACAGAAGGTATTTGGAATTATTTAGGTCGGAGAAAGCTCTGAGGTATCCCACACATAGTACATCACTGCCGAACATGCAAATTATTTCTTTGTAGTCCTTTGTTGATAGCTAAACACACCTCCAGAACCACTGGAATGCAATAATGTGTCAGCTTATTAATTCTACACATCATTGCGTTCCAGTGGTTCTGGAGGTGTGCTAAGCTTACAGGGACAAAAAATGGATTATTTGCATATTCAGCAGGGATGCACTGTGGGACATCTCAAGTGTCACACAACCTGCATTATCACAAATACCTTCTGTTTTAGGAAGGCAAACATTTGGTTTGCATAGCATTTCAGTAAGATGGCTTCTTTATCCCTTTTGGCCCCTTACACAATCCTAGGAGTTCTGGTTCACCATGAGCTTGCTGGGTAATCTGTAATTCCACTTCAAATTTAGAATCAACACTATTCTTCCACTGTTTAGAATTCAGGTTAGAAGAGTAGAAGTATCTTGTATTTGTTCACTGGTAAAAATGATCCTGCTTAGGTTAAGAAAAGCAATGTTAAAAAAAAAACAACCCCCTCGGAAAAAAAGAAACACAGACAAGCAGAATAATTTGTCAAGGTTGCCCCTCTAGATGCAATCTTGTGAAGAGTCTGGTTTTGCTTGGTAAATATGCTATCACCAGCTTTCGGCAATGGCACCAGGGGGGATTCTAGCTACAATGGGGCCTGGGGCAAAAATAACTTGGGCTACACTAGCACAGACCCACTCCCAACTGCAAATTCCCCACCCTGGGCCCCCAAGCTGGCTGCCAGCCCCCCCCCCCCCCCCTTATCACAAAATATCATTAGATGTCCATTTTATGTCCCCAAAAGCATTGATGGTGGGGTCCCCATTATTATTATTTTATTTTATCTTAGAAATGCAGAGAGCACACATTGCAGAGTCTTAGCTAATTGAGGCAGGACACAGGAGGCAGCAATGTGCTCAAGGTTCTGGACTTCTTCTCTTCCTCATTCCCTACAAGCATGAATAGGGTCACTATAGTTGGAGAGAAGGGGAGGAGACACCTTGGGGATTTCCTACAGGCTCTTGAGCCCTGGAACAATTGCCCCTTTGCCTTTATGGAAGCACTGGCCCTGAATGGCACCTTTACATTTCTTTTGAGAATCACCCTTCTACAGCAGTGATCTGTAGTTCCTTAACAGCTTTCCAGCTGTTAAAGGGACACTTAAGTCAAACAAAAAAAATGAGTTTTACTCACCTAGGGCTTCCAATAGCCCCCTGCAGCTGTCCGGTACCCTTGCCGTCTCCCTCCGATCCTCCTGGCCCCGCCGGCAGCCACTTCCTGTTTCGGTGACAGGAGCTGACAGGCTGGGGACGCGAGTGATTCTTCGCGTTCCCAGACACATTAGCACCCTCTATGCTGCTATATGGTATATGATATATGCTATAGCAGCATAGATGGCGCTATTGTGGCCAGGAACGCGAAGAATCACTCACGTCCCTAGCCTGTCAGCTCCTGTCACCGAAACAGGAAGTGGCTGCTGGCGGGGCCAGGAGTATCGGAGGGAGACGGCGAGGGCACCGGACAGCTGCAGGCGGCTATTGGAAGCCCCAGGTGAGTAAAACTCATTTTTTTTGTTTGACTTAAGTGTCCCTTTAAGGAACTACAAGTCCCACAATGCATTTGCCTTTATGAATCATGACTGTGGCTGTCAGACTCCTGCAATGCATTGTGGGACCTGTCGTTCCTTAACAGCTGAATAGCCAAGTTTGCAGATCACTGTTCTAACGTATGAAACAAACATATAAAGCAGGCTTTTATTTATTTTGTGGAAAAACATTTGCAAAGTTTACATAAGGTCTAACCTTTTCATTGCAGGTAAATTATCAGCTTTTCTTTGTGCTTGCTTTCTTCTCCTGCTTCACTGCTTTGCAGCAACAACCTTTTTAATGATGCACAATATGTCCCCACTTTATAGCTCTGTGTTGCTGAAAAGTTAATATTCGCTTTGATTCTACTCAGCCAGCTTTTTGTCAAGAAACACTTTACCGGAATAAAAACTTCAGCGATGCTTTCTGTATGCAAATATTCCACAGCGTCTGCTTTTCCTTCCAAATCTTAATGCATGTAGCATATGGAAGCTTGCTGAATCCCACCAGATCATGCTACGCAAATATTCTTATCTCATGCAATATGCATGAATTTGCACATCAGATAAATGTCTTCATATGTATAAATATCTGTGAGCAACAAAAACTCAGTGTATTTTGACGTTGCTCACCTGGGGGATTAATACCTAAACCACAGTCTAAATCATATGATTCTTCATACTAGACAGGCAAATACCAAGCTAAATGGATTCAAGTGTAGGTCTCTTAGGAATGTAATTAATGTACAGCTTAAGGAACTTAATTCACAAATTAAAAATATCTTGAAGCTAATAAATGGATAAGCGTGATATGGGTGGTATGGAAAGCGGTGAATTGAAACAAACTCCATAATTTTCAGTGTCAGTTAAGATTTGTTTACCCTGGGAATTATACATAGCTGTGTACTGATGTGAATGAGTGCATTTGATTTCAAAATAAAAGACTGCCTAACAATATGTGCTCTTTGGTTCGTACCACTCAACAACCAGTGTTGTAAACTATTGTTGTGATAAGCTTACCTTCCAGCGGCAGGTCCCACGACGTCTCCGACGGGGGCAGTGCTGCTGGCGAGTCTCCCACGCTGACATCTTCCGGCGGCATCCTCGGTCTCCCTGCGGTGGTGAGTTCCAGCGCACGCATGCGCAATCCGTCCAAACGGACGCGCGTGAGACCTGAAAGGTCTTATACTCTAAGGAGGCAGGTTTGAGCAACGTCAGTGGTGATGTCATTTTGGTGACATCACCAAACAGAAGGTGCTGCTAATTATGGAGTGGTTTTTAGGAATTTGTAATTTGTATATAAGGCCAGAGCTCTCAGTCACTCACTGACCTTGATACTAATCAGTTCGCTGGTTTTAGGTCTAGCTAGCTATATTTCTGAGCTACGTTTATATATTGTGTAGACGCACAATTTATATGTACTCTAGTCAGTCAGTCTTGTACTTTGTAGTTATATATCTTGTAATTATTCGTAATATTCTAGTAATATTATTGAAGTAACATCTATTGTATATTTATCTGTGTACCAACCTTTTGCTTGCCTCTTGAACTCGCTCTCATCTGATCCTTCTGTCCCTCTGCCATCTGATACTTGTATTCGACTCGGCCTGTCCCTGAATTCGCTATTGCCTGATCCTTACAATACGACTGACATCTGACCTGTGTGTATGGCCCTGCCTGTTAATTGACTGCGATATTGCCTAGTGACTCTGTACCTCGAAATCTCTGACTTGTGCATGACTACGGCCTGAACTTGACTAATCTTACTGTGTATTGTACTAGCTCCGATAATTGTTAACTCTTGTATTGTTTATATTGTATTTGTACCTGGTATTCTGTTGCACAGCACCACGGAATAGGCTGGCGCTATATATATAATATAATATATAAATCAATAATAATAATAACCATCATGATGTTATCATGACCTGTGCCTTTAGTCTCCTGCTGGTGGCAGCACTGATGAACTTTTACGTGGACTTCTGCTTTCCACCAGCAGATATCCTTTTTCGCATTCTGGAACTATGCAATTGTTCTTCTCACCTGCAGGTGGAACTCTGTGAACATTCCAAGATATGATTAACATTCAGAACATTTAAGGTTTGCTTCTGCCTTCAGTTAGGGCCCGTTCAGACTACAAAATGCGGACCGCAACGCATGCGGACCGCAACGCGTACGAACGCACGCATGTCCGCGTTCGTATGCGTTGCGTGGCTGATCCCATCACTGAAAAGTGAATGGGACAGCCGCGCGTTTTTGTAAAATCTGCGTGCAGCATGCGTTCCCGGACCGCACAGGTCCGGAACGCATGCTGTGTGAACATCAGACATTGCACTCTATGCAATGTCTGATGTCGTGCGTTTTGGCCACCTGCACGCGTTTCCAAAACGCGGCTGGAAACGCGTGCAGTGTGAACGGGCCCTTATTGTTACATCCTTATTGTTCGCTGCTTGTTCATCTGGTCATTTGGGCCATGTTTCCCGTTCCTGATAAATTACTCCATGGTATTGATCCTCTGCTTGTGTGACTACTCTCTCGCCTACTGTTATGTGTTCAGGCCTGGATTTACATAACAAGAGCCTATAGGCACAGATGTCCTGGCACCTTAGACCTCACCCTCTATGAACCTACAAACCCCACCAAACTGCATCGTAAGTGTGCTCGCTGTCCCAGCTGGCACTTTTCCCTTATTCCCATTGCCCGTCATAGGTAGCTACAGGTGCCCCTTAGTATTAGGTAGCTACAGGTGCCCCTTAGTATTAGGTAGCTACAGGTACCCCTTAGTATTAGGTAGCCAGCAGTGCCCTCAGTATTAAGTAGCTAGAGGTTCCCCCAAGTACTAGGTAGCAAGAGTGGCCCTGGCTGAAGGGAGATCTTATCAGTGGAATGCCAAGAGCTCATATTTACACTTCGCTTGAGACTCTGCATAGAGAGGGAGGTAATCAGGGAGGGGAATGAGCCGCCTTTCCATCATTAAGTGCCTACAGTGCCTTATGGTAAATCCGGCCCCGTCTGTGTTATCTTGATATCCAGTGATGGACAAACATCGCGACTTGGCTAATTTTATGGGAAATATTTGTGAAATGATTGTTTGCAGAAAGCTCCATTGACTTTAATGGCAGGCAAACTTCTAAAACCTTCAGGGCATCTCTGCAGCTGCCATTTCTTTAAAAAGGTATACATAGTGTACAAAAACCCAGACAGTGGCATGGCAGAAGGGAATCAATGGCAAAATAGTCACCAAAAAAGTGTATTTTATGTAAATTCTTTCGTAATGTTTTTTTTTTTTTTTTAACCACTTCAGGATTCTGCGTACACTTAAGTACGCCCCTGAATCCTGAAGTGGATTCCATGGAAACGGCCACTCGTATGAGCGGCCGTTCCATGTCAGTTCATGGAGGGTGTCTCCGTGAACACCCTGCGAGCCGCCGCCCGCCGCTCGCAGGGTAAATGTAAACACGCGGGGAAGATCTTCCCCGGTGTTTACATATATAAGGCGCTGCTGCGCAGCAGCGCAGTAGAGGAGATCGGTGATCCCCGGCCTCTGATAAAGCCTATCCCATCAGGCGCAGGACGGAAATCCGTCCTGCGCCGCTCACAGGGGGAGGGAGAGGGAGGGAAGGGGAAGGAGCGCTGTGGAGGGGGGCTTTGAAGAGCCCCCCCCCGCAAGCGCAAGCAGCCGGCGGCGATCAGACCCCCCCAGCAGGACATTCCCCTAGTGGGGAAAAAAGGGGGGAAGTCTGATCGCCCTGGCTGCTATCTGATCGGTGCTGCGGGCTGGAGAGCCCACGCAGCACCGATCAGAAAAATACCCCCCTGGCACAGAAGTGGTTAAAGAAATGTCAACGGCCCCTGGGTTTAGGGGTTAATAGCAAAGCCCCCATTCATGCTAGAATCACCAAATTTGCAGGGCATATTAAGGAGAACAGAGGCAACAAGAGGGGGGAAATTTCAAAAAGACCTTGTAGGTTTTGAGAAGATCCCAAGACAAGCCTCCCCCTCTTTCTCAGAGCCCTTGTCCAATTCCTCCAGGAGGAGGTGGGGCTGTCGATGCCTTTAGGGGGTTCATGGTTGTGTCTGGGAGTCCCCTTTAACAAGGGGACCTGGAGGCCCACCCCCTCCCCAGGTGAAATGAGTATGGGTTACTGCCGTACTCTTTATCCATTTCCTGAAAAAGTAAAAATTAAATTAAAACGCAACCACAAGGAACATTTTTTATTTATCTAAATTAACCACAAATACATCAGAATCAGAATCAGTTTATTTTGCCAAGTACAACGGGGGTTGTACCAGGAATTATTTTTGGCTCATACAGGGTCGGAGATGGTACAAACACATATGCATGGTGGGTCACCACATACGATCAGGTACAGTATAGTAGTACATAAGTAAGCATATACATATATAATACAGCTCATTACTAGTGGAGGACGCGTGGGGCAGTCTAGAGTGCTATGTGAGGGGAGCAGCCACATCTACCGGCGGCGCTCACTCTGCTCTGCTGCAGTTCCAGATGCCCCGCAGTGTGTAAAGGAAAGAGAGGATAGAAAAAGAGAGAGAGAGAATGGATAGCTAAAGAGAGAATGAGGAAAGAAGGAGAGAGAGAAACAAAGCAAGAGAAGAGAGACGGAGGCAGAGAGTCCCCCTTAGGGCTGCAGATTGTGTAAAGTCAGATAATCAGTCCGAAAAACCATGTGCTCCCCTCCGAACTGAGGGGGTAGCATAGCTCTGGCTTGGTGCCCAGTCTGAGCTGGTCAGGCCTGGTGGAGTGTACAGATGGAGGCAGGATCCTTGTGGCCGCTATTGAGGGCTAGATGTGATGATCGTCCTGGCAGTGGCCCCATCAATGGTGGTCTGGCCTGTGGGAGGGTTCAGAGGAGAGGAGCTCCTCCACGTGGGTGGCCTGCCGGGCTGGAGGCGGCGGATGTCAGGAGAGGAGCTCCTCCACGTGGGTGACCTATCGGGCTGGAGGCGGCGGTGGAGACTGCCTCTGGAGTGGCCAGCAGAGCCGCTCTCGCAGTGAGGAGCTCCTCCACGTGTAGGCCGAGCAGGAAGCGGCGGCGAGTGGGTCGGCTGTAGGTGGCAGTGCAGCGGGTGTTGGAGTTGGAGCGGCCAGCAGCGCCCGGAGGTCTCCCCGGGGCCCGATCAGCTGCAGCCCACCGACAAAAACCGCGTGCAGTGGCAATGTGCCTCCCATCAGCGGCAGCGATGGAGAGCAGACCAGCGTCGGTGGGGATAAGCAGCGGCCCTGCAGCAAGCAGCGAGGCAGACCCAGGGAGCGTCCCAGCTCCCTCCATCCGCGGCGACATCTCCCACATCGCAAGCGCACGAGCTCCAAACCTCCGACGCTCTGATCCGCAGAACTCACTGGCTGGAGCGGGACAGAACTAGCACGCCCGCGGTGGGCAGGGCACTGAGCGATGTCTCGGCTGCAGGCACGTGCAGAGAGGGGTGCTTAGGATGCTCAAGCACCCCCCCTGGGGAGAACTATAGCCCCTGAGGCCCCTTCTCATCAGGGTTACCTCTGTCCATCTGTGGATTGCAAGTCCGTCCAAATTACATTACATGTGTCCTGTCTGTAGTGCCTGTCCGTTTGGGACAGGCATTTATCAAAATAAATTATCAATAGCTGGCTGCAATAGGGGCCATGCAGTGAGAAGTATTAGGCTTCTTCTCTTTTCCCCACTTCCCTCCCGACCTCCAATCAGTAGCATTCCTTTTTTATGCTGATGTCTCCCCCAGCCAATAAGAGAGAGGCAGCCGGCTGACTGAGCCCGCCCCCAGCAGACTAGAGTGCACTGCAGAGTCAGACCAGGCAGGCACAGGCAGACGCAGTAGCAGCCAGCAACAGGAGAGAGAGCTGCATACATTTGTTCAGGAAAGCCCCTCTTCTACCCAGCCAGCCAGGTATCAATGTGCTTCTCAGTGAGACTGTGTCATCTGCTCTGGGGTTCATATACCTCCTCTGCAGCCAGGAGTAGATGACACACTTCTATTTATGGGGCTGTGTGTGTGACATGAGGGTCCTGACAGGCAAGGTAGGGCTGCATGTCACACACAGACTGCTGGCTCGAGTAATAGATGGAGTTTTGACCAAAATGAATGCTGATGCTGTGCAGATTAGTGTAATGCAGTCTGGAGTTGCACACAAAACTTTTGTTTTATTGTGAGGTGCATGTACTGTATTTTCTTTATATATGGTAATTTACTGAGAAACAAGCATGACTGATCTCCTTTGTGGAACTCATTAGTGCACAATGCAGACTTCTATACAGGCGACCCATAAATTAGATCAGTTATGCTTGTTTCTCAGTAATAAATATGAAAGACGCCTCGCAGTAAAATGAAGGTTTTGCGTACAACACCAGACTGCACCACCATAGCAAGCTTTGACCATAAGTAAGATGTCATAATCAACCCCACTGAGATAGATAGCCGACGTTGATTTTATAATATGATCAATCTACAGACTAGCCCCTCTTCAGAAACAGCACGCTGCTGTTGTCTATGTGCGAGACATCTCTGAAGACAGCAGCCAAGTCACAGGGGATGGGGAGAGCACAGCACCCAGTAGCCCAAGTAGCAGAAGATTACGGATTGGGGGAGGGGGCTAAGAGCCAGTGTCACCCTCACTACCAGCAGCGCACAGTAGCGCCTAGACTCTAGAGTCACCCTCTCACACAGTAGCGCCAGTGTCACCCTCCCACCCAGCGGCGCACAGTAGCGCCTAGAGTCACCCACACAGTAGCGCCAGTGTCACCCTCCCACCCAGCAGCACACAGTAGCGCCCAGTGTCATCCTCCCACCCAGCAGCGCACAGTAGCGCCCAGTGTCACCCTCCCACCCAGCAGCACACAGTAGTGCCCAGTGTCACCCTCCCGCCCAGCAGCGCACAGTAGCGCCCAGTGTCACCCTCCCACCCAGCAGCGCACAGTAGCGCCCAGTGTCATTCTCCCACCCAGCAGCACACAGCAGTGCCCAGTGTCATCCTCCAAGCCAGCAGCACCCAGTGTCACCCTCCCACTAAGCAGCACACAGTAGTGCCCAGTGTCACCCTTCCACCCCACCCAGTAGCAACCAGTGCACACACATTGTTACATTACAGTTAAATACACCCACATCACGTTCACACCCATTTTTCGCCACGTCGTGCTACATAGTCATGTCACTGATTGTCCTCAGAGGAGCTCACAATCTAATCCTGCCATAGTCATAGTCTAATGTCCTACCATATTAGTATTATGTATTTATATAGCACTAACATCTTCTGCAGCACTTTACAGAGTACATAGTCAAGTCACTGACTGTCCTTAGAGGAGCTCACACTCGAATCCTACCATAGTCATAGTGTAATGTCCTACCATATTATTATTATTATGTTTTTATATAGCACTGACATCTTCTGCAACACTTTACAGATCACATAGTCATGTCACTGACTGTCCTCAGAGGAGCTCACAATCTAATCCTACCATAGTCATAGTCTAATGTCCTACCATATTATTATTATGTATTTATATAGCACTGACATCTTCTGCAGCACATTACAGAGTGCATAGTCATGTCACTGACTGTCCTCAGAGGAGCTCACAATCTAATCCTACCATAGTCATAGTCTAATGTCTTACCATATTATTATTATGTATTTATATAGCACTGACATCTTCTGCAGCACTTTACAGAGTACATAGTCAAGTCACTGACTGTCCTTAGAGGAGCTCACACTCCAATCCTACCATAGTCATAGTGTAATGTCCTACCATAATATTATTATTATTATGTTTTTATATAGCACTGACATCTTCTGCAACACTTTACAGATCACATAGTCATGTCACTGACTGTCCTCAGAGGAGCTCACAATCTAATCCTACCATAGTCATAGTCTAATGTCCTACCATATTATTATTATGTATTTATATAGCACTGACATCTTCTGCAGCACATTACAGAGTACATAGTCATGTCACTGACTGTCCTCAGAGGAGCTCACAATCTAATCCTACCATAGTCATAGTCTAATGTCCTACCATATTATTATTATGTATTTATATAGCACTGACATCTTCTGCAGCACATTACAGAGTACATAGTCATGTCACTGACTGTCCTCAGAGTAAATCACAATCTAATCCTACCATAGTCATAGTGTAATGTCCTACCATATTATTATTATGTATTTATATAGCACTGACATCTTCTGCAACACTTTATAGGGAACATAGCTGGAGTGGGAGGGATGGAGGGGCGCACTTTGGTGTCTCAGCATTGGCTGCTGGAAGACCTTGTCCCAGCTCTGGCACTGACATTTTCTGCAGCACTTTATTGAGTGAGTAGTCATGTCACAAACTATCCTCAGAGGAGCTCACAGTCTAATCTTATTTTTGCTATAGGAATGTTTTGGGGGAAACCAGTAATTAGTATGTTTTGGGTTGTAGGAGAATACGATGTGCCTGAATGAAATCCAGGGGAAGATTGAGACTTCATGCAGATTTTGCCATGGCCAATGTTCATACCTAGGACTCAGCACTATAATACAATCATGTTATCCACTATGCTTCTATTCCTGTAATATCTATCTGCACATCCATGTCATCAATTCTGACTCTCTACCTTCCTTCCTCCCTCCATTCTACTTCTCTTATCTGGTCTCACTCACACTACCAACACACTGTGCTTATCAACAGAATGGGTTATGAATTGTTAAACTATTGTACCATCTCACTATGTCAGCCCTTCAATGTCATGATATACCCACTCCAGTCCTATTCTAACAGGCGGTAACTTATTTACATATCCCAAAATGTTTGTGGAAAAGTATTCTGAAATGAGACTGTCTTGTTTGATAATCTGATCCTGCAATTAGAGGACATGATACCTGAAATTGTTCTGTGGGGACATGACTTTAGAACTTGTAGTGTGGGTGCCGTTTTTATTTGAGATGCATAGTGGCAGCATGTGCTGTTTGGCATACAGAGCTGGATCATCCACAAGGCAAACCTAGGCAGCTGCCTGGGGCCTGGAGAGAGTCTAGGGGCCTATTGGATGCTACCCCCCACCAAATCTAACTAAATAAGCCAGGTGACCATCAGGGAAGGGCAAAAGGTGTTATCTAGCCCTGGGCCCCATTTTGGTGTGGAGTGGACTGGAGGGTTGCAGCAGAGTTGCAGTAAATAAATTATACTCACTGGTCGCTTGGTATCTCCATGGCAACAATGCATGTCATGTAATGTTGTTGCCATCTTGATGTCATGACAGCGGAGACGTGGCTGCCAAGGAGACAGAAACGAGAAGAGGGGGGGGGGGGGGACATGCGGCCACCGGTATCAGGTCCGACTGACTCCACACCATTGATTGCAGCCATCACTTTTGTGACAATGTGTGTGTCAAGCAGAGGCAATAAGATAACAAAGGCGCCAAAAGGATAAAAGGGACTAAACGAGTTTAAAAACCAATTTGGTAATAAAGGGGGCAGTGGTGGACTTACCCCCTCCAAGCAGGACACACGACTGTAGGTTTTCAGTCAAAAAACGTGTATTGGGTACTCCAAAATAAAGTGCAATGCGTTTCTTAGGTTAAACCTGGTTCCTCAGGCAATACAGATAGGAGTAAAAAAAACATCTGCTAGTAACATCAAAGCTGAGCTCCTCTGAGGCACTCAGCTTTGATGTTACTAGCAGATGCTTTTTTTTTTTTTTTACCCCTATCTGTGTTGCCTGAGGAATCAGGTTTAACCTGCGAAACGCATTGCACTTTACTTTGGAGTACCCAATAAACGTTTTTTGACTGAAAATCTACACTCGTGTGTTCTGCTTGGGGGGGGGGGGGGTAAGTCCACCACTGCCCCCTTTATTACCAAATTGTTTTTTAAGCTAATTTAGTCCCTTTTATCCTTTTGATGCTTCTGTTATCTTATTGCTACATTGAGTCCACTCTGGGTGGAGGGGTGTACCCACTTTCTTCTTCTACTACAGAGAGTGACTTCTTAATTCTGAGTGGGGTCAGGACAATCTCCCCACCTGCCTTGACAGTGGTTGCCTAATGGTAACCCTGGTTTGTGAGTATTACATTTTGAATTACTCTATATTGGGCTCTTGGTGTTCTCTTCTTCTCATTGTGTCAAGCAGAGGGGATCAGGGAGATGGTTTGGGACAATTGTAGAGCCGGGGGATGTGTGGAGGTCACATGTTACTACAGGCCAAGGGAGTTAAGGGGGTAAGGTCCGCCACCACTTGTTGGTACTATGTGCATGGGGGGGGGGGGTGGTGAGGCCCCTTTTTTAAATTTGAGCACCCCCCACTTAAGGACCCTCTGCACGGCTCTGCTCGGCTGCATGCCGCCATGTCAGTGATGCATCCTCGAGCAGAGCACGTGGGCTGGAAAGCATCTGACCTCCCGTTGCACGCCCGAAGCCCCCGCATCTTCCCCAGGTGGGTTTAGAAGGTTGGGTGGGTGCAAGCTGAGAGGTTAGGCGAAAAAAGAAGAAAAAGGACGGAGCCCTGTGGCCGAGGCGTCCGAGCACGGCGCCATCTTGGAAGCTACATGTACCTTTTGTTACTCCCACAAAAATATCCTCGGAAATTATCCAATGCCATATCCTGTTGATACCTGATGAACAACGGAGAACACCACATGTGTTGATCTCTGCCCCAATGAACGGTGATCAGCACCACATATGACCAACCAATCCTCAGCCCTGGATTTGCTTTAATAAGTATAACAAGCCCCAGAGCATCATTCAAATCCCCTTCAGTGCTCTTTTGATCTTTTACCAGACTAATAGATGGCTCTGGAAGGGATTTCAAAGATGCTTTGGTGCTTGCTTTTCTTAGTATAGCAAGCCCAGAACAATGTGTGCAGTGGGTGAGGGGGAAGGGTGGTGCATGTGTGTGTGTTGAACAGTGAGAGTGCTTGGGGTCAGCGCTGTTCCCCATTTCTTGGGGGCTTGGGAGGCCTAAATGCGACACCCCTGTTGAGTTGCAAAGTATTTTGCATGTGTTAACTCCTGCAGGGTATAGCAGTGAGTAAGTTTAACCACTTAGCAACTTCTGCCACGCTTTTCTACGTCCCTATTTATAAACACCTGCAAACACATGTAAACACTTGGTTCTGTTTTCTATTTTTATAAAACGGAGTTAGTATATCACCATCTTGTGGCCAAAAAGTAATACTACTTGCAAATACACCATTATACACTTACCATTTCATTATTAACCCAAAATAAAATATTATCGCTATACATTGTACTATGGACACAATTTAAACATTAGAATAAACGGGACAAAAGTGTCTGTCTATCTACAATAGCACATTTTATTTTTAAACTACAATGGCTGAAAGCTGAAAAATGCATATAAAATGATATAATTCGTAGCATAAATTACTGCCCAAAGAAAGCCTAGTTTGTCCCACAAAAAAATTATATATATATATATATATATATATATATATATATATATATATATATATATCTTTTCAGTGTGATAATTAGCGATAATGGTATTACCAAATTAAATGGAAAGAGCTTTTGAAGGGGAAAAAAAACCTGTGGTAGAGAAGTGGTTAAGACCCTGCAATATACATATGCTGTGCCCTCTAATTTGTCAATAGACATTTTGGCAGCCAGTACATGAGTCAGGTCTGGTATGAGTATCCAACTATTTTGTTTCTTTTGTATGCTAATTAAAGAGTTCCTGAAGTGTGCTAAACTATAAATCCTATGTCTGAAATGTTATAGTGTGCCAAGAAAATCTCCCCCGCATCATTAACCACCAACAGCCCAAACTGTAGAGACAAGGTTGGATTGACCCATGCTTTTTTTAATGTAGCTGCAAAATGTATTGCTGTTTTTCATTACTATTGATACATTTGTATGCAAGAATGATGCCTTCAGTTTGGGGCTGCTATCAAAGGACCACTAGGTTGTGTTTTTCCCCAGTACAAAAAGTCCTAGTCCTCAATTGTACAGAGTCCTAATGCAGGTCATATAGACTGTATGCTTGTTTTCATAGTCTGCTAGATCAGCTGAATGGCAAGGCCCTTAATTACCACATGCAGCCATTTTTTTTTTGTTGCACCAAAATCTTTTATTGTGCCAATTTGGATGTCACACACTCAGTGAATACAGGAAAAGCTAGCGTAAATTCTCTGCTCAAGAAACATAAATGGGGAAGGAGGCAAGTCCTGAAACGGTGCTGGAAATTTGAATGGAAGGAGTGCTATCAAAAGTCATAATTTGAATTACCTATATAGCGGTGCTCAGTCAGTAAGACGGAGCCCAAATTAGGCTAAAAAGCAGCGTAATTTGGCCACCAGCAATTGTTTTTTTCTGGTGTCCCTGCTTGTAAACATAGTTTAAAGGTCAATTCTCTCCAGATCCAAGCATAGAAGGGCACTTTGAGGGGCACTTTATTTGGCCTGAGGAAGTGAGCAAGATCCCACAAAATGCATTGCCTGTGCTTGATACTGTTAAATAGTTCTACTTAAAGTGAGTTGTCATCTGTGAGGTAAGCCACCTCAATTGTTCCTATTTTTAGTGTTTTTAGAGTATTTTATACCCATTGGGCACCGTTTTTCCCTGCTTTCACCAGCAATAGGTGTAAGCCTAATTTTATTTTACCACAGTGTCAATGTGGCAGCCTGGAGATTGAATAGTAATTAATGCTGCCAGGACTTTTGCAGGAGCACGGTGAGTCATTTGTCAGCTTTACCCTGTGCCCAAATTTCTTGGTACCTTAATTATTTGTATATGAAGGAGGTGGAACTTTTTGACCTATGTGAGCTATAATTGATATTAAAGGGAATGAACGACATTAGAGACATCTGCAGCACGTATCACACAATAATTGTATGCTCTGATAAAAAACATTACAAGCCATGAGGCGGGGTGAAACTTTTGCCTCAGGCGGCACTTCTGGGGGGGCGGCATCCGCCCGTCCGTGGGTGTGGGGGGCCGCCCGAGCTGGAGGGGATAGCGGGCAGGAAGGGGGTATTGGGCCTAGCGGCGGGGAGGGGGGCAGGACCCCCCCTCCCTCGCCTGGGTCCCCCGTCCTCCGCTCCCCTCCAGCTTTAAAAAGTTCCATGCTGGCTGCAGCTATGTGTAAGAGGCAACGGGCGCAATCACTCACCTCTTCCTCGTTCCAGCGTGCGCTCCACTGACGTCACTTCCTGCGGCGTAGTAGGAAGTGACGTCAGTGGAGCGCAGGCTGGCCTGGAACGAGGAAGAGGTGAGTGATTGCGCCCGTTGCCTCTTACACATAGCTGCAGCCAGCACGGAACTTTTTAGCGGAGGACGGGGGACCCAGGCGAGGGTCCTGCCCCCCTCCCCGCCGCTAGGCCCAATACCCCCTTCCTGCCCGCTATCCCCTCCAGCTCGGGCGGCCCCCACACCCACGGCTTGGGGGGGGGGGGGCGATTTCTTTGAAAATTGCCTCAGGCGGCAAAAAGTCTAGGGACGGACCTGAATAATAGGCTAATTTCAGCTTTGTTAGTTTGAAGCTGCACAGCTTCTATTTTGTGATTAGAGATAAACTTGAAGGTTTCCTTTAAAATATACCTTTTATTTGAAATAAAACGAGAGAGTTAATAACATTGTAGATGACTGCATATAAACTACAAGCACTTGTTGTTTACAATAGCTTCATTTTCTTCTCAGTGGTGGAACACGTATCTTCCTTTTAGACACCCTGCACTGTAAGTACGCACTCTTTGTACCAGCAACTAAAAAACAAAAAACATAAAACATCAAATTATAAGTTGGAGTCACTGTGCAGTGAGACAGGAAGTTAATAGAATCAGGCCAAGCTGTTGTGGACAGCAGACATTATGACAAGTGAAATGGCAATATCCATGCAGGCTAAAGAAACAGGCATCAAGATGGAGATAGATGGAGCTTGATTTTTTTTAAAATAAAGTATATCTGCACTGTTGTAAATGACACGTTTATTCACTTCTAAATCTATTGTACAGACGTCAGTATTTCCTTGCACGTGATCTCCTGCTCCTGTCTCCTCACGATAATGATCTGCATGTGAATGCCTCCAGGACTTCTCAAGAGCTGCTCAAACACTATGGAACTCACTACCTCTCCCATAAGAATTGCCCCTTTTTCAACATCTTTAAAGTGAATGTTTACTGGATGAAAAAAGAAAAAGTCAGATACTCACCTAAGGAGAGGGAAGGCTCGGTCCTAATGAGCCTTCCCCCTCCTCTCCTGGTGCCCGGTCCGCGCAGGATCCCCGTGGCAGTATTCGACCAGTTCGGTCAAATACTGCCACTTCCGCATGCCTTCGGGAGCTTTCGGAAGCCTTCGGGAGCACTTGGGCTCCCGATGACGCGGCCGCTCCATACTACGCATGCGCGAGCGCCCTCTATGACGCACTCGCGCATACGTAGTATGGAGCGGCCCGTCTTCGGAAGCCCGAGTGCTCCCGAAGACCTCCGAAGTCCCTGCGGCGGCGGACGCGACTGGGGGAGCCAGCGCAGCACCGAGGGCACCGGGAGAGGAGAGGGAAGGCTCATTAGGACCGAGCCTTCCCTCTCCTTAGGTGAGTATCTGATTTTTTCTTTTTTAATCCGGTACCCATTGGCTTTAAGAAGACCCTTAAAATTCACCTTTCAACTCTGGTTTATCCCCCGGTGCTCTAACCCACAGCTGAACTCTGGTCCCTACCTCTCCCTCTAGATTGTAAGCCTTTGGCAGGGTCCTCCTCCTTGTGTCTACAACCTGTTCACGCACCTCCATTACCATACACCCATCCTATGGATCTGAGTGAACTCTTTGAGTGAACTTGACTTGCCTAATCTCCATGCTCCCATCCAGTGACTGACTAAGCATTACCTTGTACTCATACTGTGCTGCATGATCTGGCATGTATTCCTGTAGTGTCTTATTGCTGTATGCCACCCCTAAATATTGTCTGTAACCTTAACTGATGTCCAGCGTTGCCTTTTATGTTGGAGCTTTATAAATACAATACATAAATAAATAAATAAATGACACGTACCTTCTGCACTGCATTTTTACGTTTTCAATCAGGATTCACCAGAACGTCGTCTGCTTATCCCACTTAACCCTCGTTACCTGTTCTGTGCTGAAGTGTAAGAATTGTTCACTAGCTGGGGATTTTTCATTTTTTTTGTAGCTGCTAGTTTTTCGAATGGATCAATGGGTCATGTGACTTACTTTTCCAAAGGGAATTTCTCTGAATTGGACAAGATGAAATTCATGTGAGTAATGGCATAGTCTTCTGTTCACCTCAAATAACAATGCAATATCTGGAAGGGTGAACTAGAGCTTTAACAAAATGTCAAATTTACAATGAACTTGACCCATTGTTGTCAGTTTGATGTATACCTTTTTTTATTCAGGAATATCTCATAATTTATTTCATAGAAATCTTGCACAGTTATCTTGCACTTTTTAATACGAGTAACCAAACTCCATCTTTCCCCCAAAAATATGGAGAACGTGTAGTTTAGCCTATTTAAAGCGAACCTGAACTCAGAACTTCCTCTATGCTCTAAAAATAATAAGCAACAGCAAAACAACCTTTAAAGAAAAACCTTTCTTTGTTACAGCTGATAAAAATCTTAAAATAAATCTGCAGTGTTTCTACTTCCTGCTTTCTTGGAAGCAGACATATTGTTAACATTCTGTGCTTTCAAATGAGCTTATTTGCCTTATCTACCGTCAAATGGCACATGGGAGAGAAAAAATTACATCTTGTGATTAGACACAGATGAGGGGGAATTAGACAGCCTGAACTCTCTAAATACATACAGGGTGCATTTCTATATGTTTTCCTTCTATCCTGTGCAAGAGTCCAGGTCCAAGTTAAGATATGTATAGCATAGTGCACAGATGTTTAATTTAGTTGTTGGAGTGCACCTCATACAACCAGAAGGCTCCTGTGTGTCCTTTCAATAGCGTTGTCACTTCACCGTAAAGCAAAAATAATTTTGTTGTTAGAAGCATGTGCAGACAAGTTATTGGTTAACAGTGCTTAAACCTCTTGTGGGTCACACTTCTGCATCTATATCTGTTTTACTAAATTGCAAAATGAAATAATGGAGCAGAAAGCGTGTCTTCCTTGTGCACATGCTAGCTCTTGGGAGAGGTCTTTGATTACACACACATTTTATATAATAATGTAATCATTTTTATGCATTTGCTGTCCTTCTGGTTAATGTTTCCATTTTGATATATAGATATATAAAAGGCATAGCTAACACCCTAACAAGAAAAGCTGCCGGACTTACTCCATTTACATAATGGGCATTAATGAATACTTTTACACCGAGTGTAAGACATTTATTTGAAAGATTTTTTACTTTGCTGCAGGTAGTGCTTTATCACTGCTAGCAGACTGAAAAAAAAAAAGCTGGGGACATCTGTCACTCGGTTGTTCCATGGAGAGACCCTAATCGTGAACCCCTCTCATAGGCTGATGCCTATGAGAGAGGATCATTCTGATTGGCTGTTGGGGGAGGTATTAATTTAAAAAAAAATGTATTTTTATTAAACAAACAACAACAAAACAAATCAATTAATAAAAAACTAACAAACATGGCAGTAGCGATCAGAGCCCACCAACAGAAAACTCTGTTGGTGGGCAGAAAAAGGGGGGAGGGGGGGGGGGGTAAAGGAATCCATTTGTGTGCTGACTTGTACGGCTCTGCAGAGAGCACTAAAAAATAGCTTTGTCACTTGGGGGGAGGGGGGGGGGCTTAGGGGAAGCCTGTGGTCCTTAAGTGGTTAAGCTAGCCATACATCTAGTGATGATGGGTCGATTCGACCAAGAGACAAATCTCTCTCTAATTAAATCTGATAAGAGAGATATCTGTCAGCTGCCCATTCACCGCAGGTCATTTCCTGATCAATTTCATGCTAAAATTGATCCACAATCGTCCTTGTGCCGCCACATCCGACCTCCTCGCCGCCCCAATACTTTCCCAATTCCCACTAATGTTAAGTGCCTCCCAGTGCATATTATACATTACTTGTCCGCAACCTCTGTTTGTCCCCTCAGGCTCTGGACGCACTCTGTTTTGCGTACATGCATGCCACGTGGTTGCCTAGTAACGTGGCTGCATGTATGACATCTGATGTCATACGCACGCCCCTTACTAGGCAACCACGTGGGGCGCAGGTGTATGGAGAGTGGTGTGTGCCCGGAGCCTGTGGAGACAAGAAGAGGCGGCGGAAAAGGTAATGTATAACATACACTGGGCACCGGAGGGTCATTTAATGTTAGGGGGAAAACTGGGGGCTTCGTCGCATTTGTAGATTGTCCCAAAACTGCACGCCGCTAGCGCCAAGCACCCGAGCAAGTCAGCCCAACATCTTGCAGCATGCGGGATCGACAATGCAACCAATTTTGGGACTGAAATTGGTCGCATTGTCGGTCAGGCATGCACTTGGCCGCACCGATTTTTATCCACTTCGATTATAATAATTGAATCGGATGGTCGATCGGCCGCCAAGTCGCCTGATGTATGGCCACCTTTACACTGAGCATTAAAAGGCGATTCATTGTTTTGCAAATGAAGAAGGCTTATTAGCCAAAAGCTTACTCTTAGCTACAGCCTGAGCAGAGTTTTAGACATTTCACATGATGCTGAATTACACCTCCCTCCAAGTTGCTACAGCTCAGAGGGGTATTAGTATTTAACACCGCCGGGTTGTTAAGCGGCAGCAGGGGGAGCCGTCATTCGTCTCTCCCTGTGCCAAACTGCCCAGTGACGGAATGACATGCCCCCCAAATACAAATATTAAGGGCTTTCTACATATTTTGCAATGGAAACAAGCTGACAAGTCAAGTGGTAACTTAGTGTTAGGGGGATATTGGAATGATGTGATGTCAGAAGTTGAAGACAGATTGCCTCCTCATAGGCAAACACCTGGGGTATCCCCACAGCATAATCCTCTAATAGAAATAATGGCACTTACAGACTCCTGATGATTTTTACACCCTTATAATTGTGAGTACTCCTTTTACTTTCCAGTCCACAAATCATTGTCCTGCAAAGACTTCATTTTCCTGTCCCACCTACCCTAAACAGGATCAATACTATGGAAATAAATAATTTAGTAATATCAGACCATAATACTATCAGCTTAGATCTTCATTGCCGCGTCACCTCCTGGAATACCGCCCACTGAAGTACAGTGGGCGGCATTGCAGGAAGCGACACGGTAAGCAGTGGAACGCAAGGACGTAAGTGAGTAATTGCTTCCCCGCTTGCTACTGGCTCTAAATTTAGGGATCATAGCTGGAGGGGGAGAGCAGACGGGCGAGCCCCAGGTGGGGGAAGGGGGTCTGACCCCACTCCCCATCACTGTGTCTGCTGCTCCCCTTCCTGGCTGCTACCCCTTCCAGCTCAGTGCCCCCATCCACCCACAGCCACTTCTGCCACCTGAGGAACCCACCTCACCCCACCTCATGGGTGGCCTGGGGCTGTGTATGATCATACGTGAAGGGAAAGAAACCTGAAAGTGATTATAATAATAAACAACAATAATAATAAAGAGTGTGCAGCACTTGCATTAACAGACTGCAAAAATCTCCCCTCAAACCAAACCAGGGAAGCAGGGGTGTAACTAGAAATCACTGCCTTCCCCCACCCCTCCGCTGCTAAACCTTGGATGGGGTCCCCTTTCCAACTCCAGCACCCCCTCCCCCCGCACATCCATCCAGCCATCTCCCTGTCTCTGAACCCTCTGTCGCCTGTCCCAGCTCTGTTTCATTCAATCAGGGAAATACCCCTGCCTCACAACTTCTCCTCCCCTCACCCTGTCTTTTTAAATGTGAAAAAAAGAGAGATAATCCCTTATTCACACACATCTACTCCCCCCTCCTCCCCCATCCCCAACGTCAATCAGTGACATGGAAGGCACAGTGACAGGCTACATAAACAAACAAAAAAACTCACATTCTTAAGCTACATACTCATGGGGGACAATTGTCCCCCGTAGCATGCGCGCACGCGAACAGGAAGCGACAGCTTCCTGCCGGCGACAGCTGTCCACATGTCTCGCCAGAAAGGCAGAGACGCGGTGGAAGCTGTTTGTGAATGGAGCATCCCCCGGCCGGATGCTCCATTCACTCGCGTAGGTCTCCTGTCGCTAGCCCGCGTACTCACGCAGGACTAGCGACAGGCCCGGCGAAGTCGCGGCGACAGCTGTAGCCGGCGATTGAACATGTCAATCGCCTGGTGACAACTCCGACGGGCGATGGTTCTGGGCGCGCGCGCTATACACACGGGCGACCTGTAGCCGCAACACGCGTGTGCCACGTGGCTGCGGCGACGGCCGTACCCTGTGTGTATGGGTCTTTACACACAGGAGTCCATCCTCAAGACTGCAGGCAGCCCTCTCTCCCTCTGTCTCTCTCGTGTCTCAGGCTCAGCAGCTCAGGCAGGCTGTCACAGCATCAGTGCCTGCATCTTCTGTCTTCTCCTGGAACCCACTCCATGTGTGAGGATGCGGGGCAATGAACGTGACTGCCAAGTCTGCTGGGATTGGAATTTGGAGGCAGAGCCAGTGGCGTATCTAGGCAAAATTGCGCCCATGGCAAACACTGAAATTGCAACCCCCCCCCATCAGAATAGCAGCATTCTTCTTCACAGCTCAAATACAATCAGGGCACTTCTCCTCCCATAGAGCCTTCACTCGGCGCGTGATTGCATTAGAGCACCCTAACACCCCATCCACTCCCCCAACACACACACAAAATCACGGCACACCTGCCACAGACAGAGCACCAGATGCAGATATGGACCATAAAGGGGTCCAGGCAGACCAATAAATTTGGGCCCCCTCCCTTCCTATTAATTGAAAAAGTGCTCATGTTAAAAATTCTTATGCTGGGTACACACGTTGTGATTTCCAGCTCAATCCACGGGATCAATCGATTATTTCTGACATCAATCGGGTTGCGATCGATACAGCCGTCGGTTTTGCAGACTGAACATGCAAAATTGACGGCTGTATCGAACGAAACCCGATCGAAACATGTCGGAAATAATTGATCCTGCGGATCGAGCGTGAAATTGCAACGTGTGTACCTTGCATTAGTCCAACGAGGAGAGGGAGAATAGATAGATAGATAGACATAGCAGAAGTTGATAATGAGGGCAGCCCACCATTGAGCTCTCCCTCCCTCCAAGTCACACAGCATGTTGGGGTGAGTAGTAGTTTTCTGGAGCAATATATATATATATATATATATATATATATATATATATATATATATATTCATATCAGAAATCGTGTTCTGATGTTCAAGGCTGTGTCCCTCCACATCAAATGTCATGTATGAGCTGTCGGGCTGTCTCTAGTCTCCATGCAAGTGCTTTGAGAAAGAAGTGGAGTCTAAGCAGACAACTCTTCAGAGCCAGTGCTGGGCCGAAATTACGCATTAGCGTAATTACGCATCGTAATTCACTACAAATGCACCGTAAGCGTTACGTGTAAGGTTACGGTATTACGCGTAATTAATTACGCGTAGACCGTAAGTTACGTTATTACGCGTAACAAATTACGCGTAAGACAGTAAACTCCCATTGAAATTACACAGTCTGCCGTAATCGCGTAATATTACGCTCCCGTATAATATAAAAAAGCCGCCGACTTTAAGGGTTAATAGCAAAGCCCCCTTAATTGCTAAGAGCCTCAAATTTGGAGAATATATTAAGGAGATCAGAAGGAATAAGAGGAAAAAAATTTTTTTCAAAAAGACCTTATAGTTTTTGAAAAAATCGATGTTAAAGTTTCAAAGGAAAAATATATACATTTAAAAACCCGCCGACTTTAACGGTTAATAGCAAAGCCTGCTTAAAATGTAGGAACACCAAATTCACAGGGTATATTAAGGGGATCAGTGGGAATAAGAGGAAAAAAACATTTTTCAAAAAGACCTTATAGTTTTTGAGAAAATCGATTTTTAAGTTTTAAGGACAAAAATGTCTTTTAAATGCGGAAAATGTCAGTTTTTTTTGCACAGGTAACAATAGTGTTTTATTTTCATAGATTCCCCCAAGTGGGAAGAGTTTTACTTACTTCATTCTGAGTGTGGGAAATATTTAAAAAAAACGACGTGGGGTCCCCCCTCCCAAACCTTTTTAACCCCTTGTCCCCCATGCAGACTGGGATAGCCAGAATGCGGAGCACCGGCCGCGTGGGGCTCCGCACGCTGACTATACCAGCCCGCATGGTCCATGGATTGGGGGGTCTCGGAAGGGGAGGGGCAGCCAAGCTTTCCCCTCCCCCTCAAAGCCCTTGTCCAATCCAAGGACAAGGGGCTCTTCTCCACCTCCGATGGGCGGTGGAGGTGGAGGCCGCGATTTCGTGGGGGGGGGGGGTGGGGGGTTCATGATGGCATCTGGGAGTCCCCTTTAAAAAGGGGTCCCCCAGATGCCCACCCCCCCCCTCCCAGGAGAAATGAGTATAGAGGTACTTGTACCCCTTACCCATTTCCTTTAAGAGTTAAAAGTAAATAAACACACAAACACATAGAAAAAGTATTTTAATTGAACAAAAAACATAACCACGAAAAAAGTCCTTTAATATTCTTAATTAACCATTAATACTTACCTGTCCCTTTAAAAGCCAGTTCCCACGCAATATCCTCGGAAATATACTAATCAGTTACAATGTAACAAAGTTGTTACAATGTAACAACTTTGTTACTTTGTAACACCACCGCACCCGACGTCACTCACCGCTCACCCGCCGGCCGCCGCATACACTCTAAGTCCCCGCCGGCTCCCGCCGTCCACTCCGCCCACACCTGTCACCCATATACATGCTGGCACCCATGGGTGCCAGCATGTATATAGGTGACATGTGGGAGAGGCGGGGAGGGCAGCGGAGCCGGCGGGGACTTAGCGTCCTGAACCCGACAGAGCATCTAAAGCATCTTTGTATTTGGGCTCCAAGGAGCCCCATTGGTCCTTAGCAAACCAATGGGGTTCCTTCTGATTTGAAGGAACCCCATTGGTCTGCTAAGGACCAATGGGGCTCCTTGGAGCCCAAATACAAAGATGCTTTAGAGAGCTCTGAGCTATATAGCTCAGAGCTCTGTGTTCCGTGCAGGACGCTAAGTCCCCGCCGGCTCCGCTGCCCTCCCCGCCTCTCCCACATGTCACCTATATACATGCTGGCACCCATGGGTGCCAGCATGTATATGGGTGACAGGTGTGGGCGGAGTGGACGGCGGGAGCCGGCGGGGACTTAGAGTGTATGCGGCGGCCGGCGGGTGAGCGGCGAGTGACGTCGGGTGCGGTGGTGTTACAAAGTAACAAAGTTGTTACATTGTAACAACTTTGTTACATTGTAACTGATTAGTATATTTCCGAGGATATTGCGTGGGAACTGGCTTTTAAAGGGACAGGTAAGTATTAATGGTTAATTAAGAATATTAAAGGACTTTTTTCGTGGTTATGTTTTTTGTTCAATTAAAATACTTTTTCTATGTGTTTGTGTGTTTATTTACTTTTAACTCTTAAAGGAAAAGGGTAAGGGGTACAAGTACCTCTATACTCATTTCTCCTGGGAGGGGGGGTGGGCATCTGGGGGACCCCTTTTTAAAGGGGACTCCCAGATGCCACCATGAACCCCCCCCCCAGGAAATCGCGGCCTCCACCTCCACCGCCCATCGGAGGTGGAGAAGAGCCCCTTGTCCTTGCATTGGACAAGGGCTCGGAGGGGGAGGGGAAAGCTTGGCTGCCCCTCCCCTTCCGAGACCCCCCAATCCATGGACCATGCGGGCTGGTATAGTCAGGGTGCGGAGCCCCACGCGGCCGGTGCTCCGCATTCTGGCTATCCCAGCCTGCATGGGGGACAAGGGGTTAAAGAGGTCTGGGAGGGGGGACCCCACGTCGTTTTTTTTAAATATTTCCCACACTCAGAACGAAGTAAGTAAAACTCTTCCCACTTGGGGGAATCTATGAAAATAAAACACTATTGTTACCTGTGCAAAAAAAACTGTCATTTTCCGCATTTAAAAGACATTTTTGCCCTTGAAACTTAAAAATCGATTTTCTCAAAAACTATAAGGTCTTTTTGAAAAATGTTTTTTCCTCTTATTCCCACTGATCCCCTTAATATACCCTGTGAATTTGGTGTTCCTACATTTTAAGCAGGCTTTGCTATTAACCGTTAAAGTCGGCGGGTTTTTAAATGTATATATTTTTCCTTTGAAACTTTAACATTGATTTTCTCAAAAACTATAAGGTCTTTTTGAAAAAAAAAATTTCCTCTTATTCCTTCTGATCTCCTTAATATATTCTCCAAATTTGAGGCTCTTAGCAATTAAGGGGGCTTTGCTATTAACACTTAAAGTCGGCGGCTACCTAACATTGATCCATGCGTCAACTTTTCCGCTTGGCAGCATGACCTTACACATTAATTGCTAGTAGGATTTTACACGTAAGCCTATAACGTAACAACCTGAATTACGGTATTCTTACGCGTAATTGCATAAGGGCTATGCGTAATTACAGACATGTACCGAAATTGAATGTCTACGCCGTAAGCGTAATTCCGTAATGCATAATAGCGTAAAATTACGCTTAATGATCCGTAAGCGTAGCTTTTTCCATTACGCCCAGCACTGTTCAGAGCAACTTTAGCGTGGATCTCCACATTCCACACAGGAACACCGAACACAGAATAAACAACAGTCCTGACATTTACTGACCCGGCATCTGCAGAACAAAAGCCAAGCTCTGCATAATCAATCCTCCCCAGCCTGATTTTCCTTCTGAATATCCGCGCCTAGCAGAGGGCGGGGCAGGGATAGAGGACATCACCAGCACAACACGAGAGGATTGAATGCTGGGTGATTCTCACTTATATGCAGCCGTAGACTACAACAGATTGTGCAGGCGATCGGCTGGGTGAAATTTGTCACACTGAGAGCAGGCATGGTCCCCATCAGAGCTTTGTCGCCCATGGCTCAAGCCATAGCTGCACCCTTGTAAATACGCGTCTGGGCAGAGCAGCACTCTGCTTCCTGTGTGTCACTGTGTGTCTCCTGGAACCCACTCCATGTGTAAGGGGGGGCGGGGCAGTAAACGTAACTGCCAAGTCTGCTGGGATTGGAATTTGGAGGCAGAGCAGCACTCTGCTTCCTGTATGTCACTGTGTGTCTTGTGCGCCCGCATCAAGCCAAAGGCAAGTGATTGAAACTTAAATTTATAGGTTGCCTGCGTGTTTATCCATGTACACAGGTGGGCGCCCCTGAGTCTCCCAGGCCCCTGCTGCGCTTGCAGGGGCTGCAGGGGCGATAGGTTCGCCACTGCAGGGAAGCATGAATGATAACCCAAAAAGATGTGGTCAAATGGGACAAAATAGGGAGCTAATGTCTAGACCTAATCATGATTTGCATATGCATAAGTTTGGTAGCAAGCGTGGAAAGCTACTGGCAAGACTAGTGGGTAAAGAGAAAGCGGCCTCCCATATTTATAGGCTGATGAGGGCAGATGGAACAATAGTACATCACCCAAAAGGTATTAAAGCGGACCTGAACTCTGAACTTCCTCTCTGCTCTAAAATATACACAACAGCATAAGAACCTTTAAAAAACACAATTCTTTGTTACAGCTGAAAGAAATTCTGAAATAAATCTGCAGTCTGTCTACTTCTTGCTTTCATAGAAGCAGGCATATTGTTAACATTCTGTGTTTACCAAATAACTCTCTGCTGTGGCAGGCTGCTGAAACAGCTGAGGGATTGAATTACAACTTGTGCTTAGTCACAGATGAGGGGGAATTAGATAAAGTTCTCTAAATAAACACAGTGTGCATTCCTATATGTTTTTCTTCTGTCCTGTACAGTTCAGGTCCTCTTTAACAATGTTTTCGAGGAATATTACAGCCCGTTCTATAAAAAAAACCCTAGAGGGTGCCAGTGCACCTACCACCTTTATACTAGACCGTATGCCACTTAAAAAGGTTACTGAGGCCCAATTATATGACTAATGTCATTAATATGCCATAATCACTGTAAAGGAAATGAATCAGGTGATCACTATCCTCCATAACAAACAAACAAACACAGAACACTTATATTGCACTTTTCTCCTGGTGGACTCAAAGTGCCAGAGCTGCTGCCACTAGGGCGTGATCTATAGACAGTAGCAGTGTTAGGGAGACTTGCCCAAGGTCTCCTACTGAATAGGTGCTGACTTACTGAACAGGCAGAACCAAGATTTGAACCCAGGTCACCTGTGTAAGGGGCAGTGTCCTTAACCATTACACTATCCATAACCACAAAGCACCAGGCCCAGATGGCTTTTTCAAGTATTACGGACATAAATTCCCCCTTCCCTTCTCTAGTGGCAATGTATAATCAAATTCACCCGAATTACCGGTACACGGCCACGGACTATAGCATTTCAGCTATAGCCACGCCAGTACCCGGCGCGACACGGCACAGAGAGTTGAGTTGCTTTATCAAAAATGTAATACATTAACTTAGTTAAAAAATTGTGGACTTGTATACTGATTTCCAAGTCCTTGTTTCATAAAGTACTGTTAACAGTTGCAAAAAGACATGCATTAAAAATGAAAAAGTTATTATTTATTTTTTTATACAAAGGTGGACAGAGATCCATTACAGATATATACTGAAATGATGACAAATAAAACAAAACATTGCAAAATTATTTGATACTTCTACCTTGTTTACAGATAGTCTCCTACTTACAAACAGATTACATTTCAGGAGTTTGTTTGTAAGTTGAGTCCTGTGTTAAACATGGTGAAATGTGAATAATTTATTTAAATGTGCAGCATTATATAAAAATAACACTCTAAAAACACATTGAAAACAAGCAAAGAAACAGTTTCTCCTATATTTTTGCTTCTGGTAACCTTTAACAACAAAAGTATGTAATAATAAAAACGCAGTTTTGGGTATTTTGTACACAAATGTGTTAGTATCTCTGAAATGTTGCAACTCAAGTCATTTATAAGTAGACAATTCTTCTCCTCCCCCCCCCCCTTCCTTTTTAAATATTTGGGTAGTGTTCTTTTTACTATTTAATGCATGCTTTAAAAATAATGTAACTGAATCACCATGCTCTGAGCTAAACAAAGTAATGCATTTTTCTTCTATAGAGGAAAACCAAGGTGAGAGGGATATGGAGGCTGCCATATTTCTTTACTTTTATTTACTTTTAAACAATACCAGTTGCCTGGCAGTGCTCCTTATCCTGTGTCTCTAAGGGCGCGATTCCACTTGAGCGGCGCGCGTCTGCGAGACGCGAGCCGGCTCTTTCAGGTCTGCGGGGAAAGCAGACGGATCCCATCAGCCGTGCCATGCACGGCTATGGGATCCGCAGCCTCCCGTGCCGATTCGGATGGAAAAGCCGGCCGAATCGCTAGCGGTAGCGATTCGGCCGGCGTTACCATTGCACCCTATGGCAGAGTTTCCCCGCACTATTCGCCTGTGGGGAAACTCTGCGGATTCGCGGCGGTTTCCGCTCAAGTGGAAACGCGCCCTAATGCTTTTAGCTACAGACCCTGGAACAAGCAGCAGCAGATGAGGTACTCTGACTCAGCTGACTTTTTACTGCATTAGCCATATGCTTGTTCCAGGGTTTTGACTCAGACACTACTCTTGCCAGAAGATCAACAGGGCTGCCAGAAAACAGGCATTGTTTATAAGAAAAGAAATATGGGAGCCTCCATATTACTTTCACTTTGAGTTCTCTGTAATGCTGCCTTAGAATATTATTTTGCAAAAAGTTTTGGTAAATAGGCTAGCTCATCCTTATTTCTTGAATTCAGTGCCCTTATCTGCAATATAAAGTTTCATTTTCACAAAGCCAAAGGTATAAGGGAGAATGTATCCCCTCCCCTTCCCCACAGACACTTTGCACACATTGGTTTATATGATACACTACCTGACCTTGTAGAAACATTGAGATTTAACTTCACAGCAGCCGCAAGGGGAAAATATACAAATAAAAGCATCATATCTGCTATTTACTTGTCTGCAGAGTCTGTATACCGCCTATTCATGTTATCAGGTATTTTCATCATCAGTGTCTTAGTGAGTCAGAGCTGAATTGAATCTCACTTTGATAGAGCAAATGGAAAATGTTTATTGTAGCAGTGATGTCAGGGACAGTTTACTAGAGAAGTCTATGGGCTTGATTCACAAAAGGGTGCTAACTTAGCACACCTAAAGCCCTTTAGGACGCGCAAAGTTTCACGCGCTAAGTTAGCGTGCGCAAAGTTTAAACACTGCGCGGTGCGTGCAAAACGTTGCACAGGGTGCGATCAAAACATTGCACGGGGTGCGCTTAAAAGTTGCACGGTGCGACGTTTTAGGCGCACCTAGTGCACCGTTTTAGGTGCACCCGGTGCAACGTTTTAATCGCACCTGGTGCAATGTTTCGCATGCACCGCGCAGCGATAAACTTTGTGCGTGATCAATAAAAGCTTTGGCCGTGCTAACTGCTTAGCACTGTAGTTAGCACGCCCAAAGCTCTTAGGCGTGCTACCTGAGTGAGCACCCTTTTGTGAATCGAGCCCCATGAATGTTTACAAAACCCTAGATAAAGAATGACCAGGTCATGAAGAAAAAAAAAACATGTTATAATACTGAATTATTTAAAAAAATGTCAGAGTGGAATTACATTTTAAGTTTAATTTAGCCTAAATTAGAAAGAGAAGAGAGAGAGAGAGAGAGAGAGAGTGAGAGAGAGAGAGAGAGAGAGAGAGAGAGAGAGAGAGAGAGAGAGAGAGAAAGAGAGAGAGAGAGAAAGAGAAAAAGAGAGAAAGAGAAAAAGAGAGAAAGAGAGAAAGAGAGAGAGAGAGAGAGAGAGAGAGAGAGACAGCATGACATAAGGATTGAGTGTCTGTAAGGAATATGAAAGTGCATAATTAAAAATGACAGTGTAAATACAATTACAGAACAACTTTGGAGGTGCAGGCTGCCATGTAAATTTGGCTTCAGATGATGTAATAAGGCTCCCAGTAAAAGTGGTATATACAGTAGATTGCTTTACTAATTACGCAATAAACTTTTTCTCCTGCATTATTTACTAGGTGATAATTTGCATATTCTCCTTATAACTAATAACTTTTAAGCATTTTACAAATGAAAAGCACCCACAATCTGGTGAAAAAGTGCTATCAAAATTATTTTGAACATTTTCATGCTTGCTGGTGGTTTAAAAGGCCTTTGTTAAAGAACCAATGGGAAGCCCTTGAGGGACTTTAAAAGATGCTCGGCTGGGGCTTGCTATACTTAGTATAGCAAGTCCAGGGCTTGGAACACAATCTGCGGCGCAGGTTGTGTCGGTCGATGAGGCAGGGATCGAAACGTGCGGTGTTCTCTGTCATTTGTCGGGTATCAAGAGTGTATGGTGTCAGATAATTTCTGAGGATACTGTCATTAACCACTTCACCACTGAGGGGTTTTACCCCCTTGACCACCAGAGCAATTTTCACCTTTCAGCGCTCCTTCCATTCATTTGTCTATAACTTTATTATTACTTATCACAATGAAATTAACTATATCTTGTTTTTTTTGCCACCAATTAGGCTTTCTTTAGGTGGGACATTATGCCAAGAATTATTTTATTCTAAATGTGTTTTAATGGGAAAATAGGAAAAAATGTGGGAAAAAAATGTATTATTTTTCAGTTTTTGGCCTTTATAGTTTTTAAATAATGTATGCTACTGTAATTAAAACCCATGAAATGTATTTGCCCTTTTGTTCTGGTTATAAAACCGTTTAAATGATGTCCCTATCACAATGTTTGGCGCCAATATTTTATTTAGAAATAAAGGTGCATTTTTTTCAGTTTTGCGTCCATCCCTAATTACAAGCACATAGTTTATAAAGTAACAGTGTTATACCCTCTTGACATAAATATTTAAAAAGTTCAGTCCTTAAGGTAACTATTTATGTATTTTTTTTAATTGTAATTTTTTTTTTTAATTACAAAAAAAAATAAATAAATAACTAAATAAATTGGGGAGTGTGGGAGGTAAGGAGTTAATTTTTAGTGTAAAACTAATTTATTTGTATGTGAAAAATGCTTTAGGGTGTAGTTTTACTATTTGGCCACAAGATGGCAACAGTAACTTTTTGTTTAATGCGACCTGCAGCGACCTTCCGGACGCTTGCAGGAAGTACCAGGAGGCTGGGAACTTTTTTTTTTCACAATGATCGCACTGCTTATCGGAGAAGCAGCGGATCATTGCGGGGCTTAGATTAACGAACGGGAACGGAGGCTCGGGAGGGGAGATCCCACACTGTTTGTTTGATTAAAATGTATAAAATGTGTATACAGTGCTTGGAACTAATACATATAAAAGTGTATGCAGCAACACTGTATAACAGTGTATGCAGCAACACTGTAATGTACCCAGTTCAAAAAAAATAAAAAAAAATATTGAAAACATTTTTTTCTTTGAAGTATTCAGAATTGATTTTCTCAAGAACTACAGAGTCTTTTGGGAAGAAAATGTCTTGTTTCAGGTATTCTTCCAAAGATACCTGGAAAAATAGGTGAAGATTGCATGTAATAGGGATTTGCAATTAACTGTGGAATTTGGTAGTATTTACTCTGATGTAAACAGTGGAATTCTGCAGCAGAATGTCTCTTTACCTACTTAAAAAAAAATCAAAAAAAAATCTATGAAGTATTCAAGATCAATTAAAAAACAAACAAAACAAAAAACTATAAAGGTCTTCTTGGAATTTTTAAGATACTCAGCAAATTTGGTGAAGATTGCATTTATGGAGGTTTGCAATTAACTGCAGTAGTTGGCGGTATTGACTATAATGTAATGGCGGTAATTTTTTTCGGAATTTCATAGAATTACGTTCAGAAAACGTAATTACCAGGGGAAATTGGAATCCATTGAATTCAGAATTTGGCATTTCCGACCATCACTACTGTAAGAAGCTGCCTGTAATAGATAGCAGAGATACCGCCGCAGTGGTGAGCAGCATGGCGGCTGTCTCCGCATCTCAGCCGGCGGCCTTCGCCGCGCAGTTACATGGTAGCGTTTTGCCTGGTCCGTCAGTTGCACATAGACTGAGGGCTACGCGTGCGCGTGCCAGGCGATAGGACCTTTATGCGAATAGAAGGGGAGTCAGCTGATCGGCCGGTCAGCTGACTCCAGCAGTGCTCCTGATTGGTTGAGTGACTGGGGCGGCGCTGTGGGGCGCTCTCAGTATATATATAGGACCTGCCTGTCAGTAGCTCCTCGCCTGCTGTTGCAAATGCTACGTGTTAGCACTCAGACCTTAGTCAGATCCCAAAGTGTGCTAGAACCAGCAGGAGCTGGGGACCCACATTTAGTCAGATTCTGTTGATAGCTAAAGTACTAATTGAATTGTATTATTTGTTATGACCTTCTGCTAGCCTTGACTACTCTTCTGCTTACTGATTCTGTGCTTCGGCCTATCTGATCCTGTTGCCGACTCAGCCTGAACACTACTCTGTTTTAAGCCTTCTGTCTTTGTACCGTATCTGTCCGTTTGTTGCCAAATCTGCTTGTCTGACTCTCCTGCCCTCACCAGTGAGCCTAGTCCCTGGTGAGGGATTCTCTGTACAGCTTAATCACCTGCTCCTCAGGTGACCAGTAGCTGCAGTACAGTCTTAATCACCTGTTCCTCAGGTGACTAGTAACTACGGTACTGCCCTCATCACCTGCTCCTCAGGTGATTAGGAGTTGCAGTACAGTCTTGATCTCCTGCCCCTCAGGTGATCACCTGCTGCAGTACAGTCTGAATCACCCGCTCCACGGGTGGTCAGTATACGTTGTCTTACTATGCACCACCCGCTCCTCCGGTGAACTGACTACTAGTTTATCTGCATCTCCAGCTTGCTGGAGTGTTGATCCCTGTGTTCTATAGAGATATCTCCCTCTACCAGCTTCTCTGGGGGAGTTGGTATCTCTATCTGTATTACTGTTGCACCAAACACCTATCTTTACATCTGGTTGTCCTGTGTCTCGCTTTACTCGCATTATTGGGGATTCTGCCGATCACCACATAATCAGGTATAGTATGTGTATTATTGGTGATACTGCAGATCACCAATAATCAGAAAATCTGTTCTTGCTGACACCAATCGTTACACTGCCAGGTTCTTGCAATATAAAGTACTTATTTACTTTAACTACTTCCGTACCAACAGTCTCTGCCCCTGTAAGGACCAGAGACAACTGTACCGCAAAATGCTGCTTACTGATGAATCACCGCATAGACCTGTCACTCCCACCAGTCACACCACTTTACCATCACTGCAGGTCCCTCGCTCTGCCGTCCCTATGATGGCAGAGCACTGTCAGCTGGTCCATGGATGCTGTCCATTAATGTAAGCCAAAAGGATTGGTTTACAGTGATGACAGGGTCAGGAGCCAATGAAATTGGCTCCTGACCTGCTCACACAGCTCTTCCGTTATATAGGCAGCAGTGCTAGTGAGTTGCGGAAGGCGGCATGATCGGTATGTTATTGGTAAGCCTCGGCAGTGATCTTTGAAATCTATATCCCTGCGCGGCCACAAGCAGGACGTAGATTTTGAAACGTGCTGGACCGGAAGTGATTATGAACCACCGCTTCAGCAAAAATACTTTATTCAGAGTTCTCCTTTAAGACACATTCTAGAGAAACATAATTCTAAAGATATCAGTGAACATTGTGCTATATAGAATGGTCAACTGTGAATTTATCTCACTCCCTGTACAGACTGCTGTCTCTGCCATATATATAAACAGATAACAACATGGACATCAACATAAGTTTCCCGGTAATCCGGAAGGAAATTCCAAATATGGTTCGGAACATTTGCAGCTGCGCAGTGAATGTCCTGTCATTCACTCAATCCTGGAAGCCAATAGAAAGCTCCTAATGTGACTGTAACGATTGGGTGCTGCAACTCAGACGTCTGATCATTGGTGATCTGCAGAATCACCAATAATACAGACGCTATACCTGATTATGTGGTGATCTGCAGTATCACCAATAATACTAGTATAGCTAGCTGAGAGTATGGTTTGGTGTTTGGTGCAACAGTAGAATAAATGGATAGATCTCACTATAGGAGCTGGTGAGTACTATCTGCAACAACAGTGCTAGACCTCACCAATGGAGCTGGTGGGTACTAGCTGCGAGAACAGTGCTAGACCTCACCAGAGGAGCTGGTGGGTACTAGCTGCAACAGTATAGACTTCGCCAGAGGAGCTGAAGGGTCTATCAACACAAATAACAATACCTTTACCAGAGGAGCTGGGAAAGTACTAATAATGAGAGAACTAAAGAAGTTTGGCTAAACCTTACTAGAGGGGCTGGTAAGGTACTGACAGTACAAATGACTGAATAGTTTAGCAAGACCTTTCCAGAGGAGCTGGAAAGGTAATAACAGCACCAGTGACTGAATAGTTTAGCAAGACCTTGTCAGAGGAGCTGGCAAGGTACTAACAGTCACTGGAGCTTATACTAGTGAGTCTGAACCTTACCAGAAGAGCTGGTGGGTTCTAATGGCCAGAGCACCTCACCAGTGGCAAGGGCCCACTGGTGAGTAAAGTAATCAGACAGGCAAAGTACGATAACAGGCAGGCAGAGACAGTACCAAAACGGCAGGCAAGAGAGTAGTTAATATCAGGCAGAGGTTCAGCAACTAAAGTCAGAAAGGCATAAGCATAGAATCGTTTAGCAATAGCAAGGTCAGAGAGTAGCCAGAATCATACACAGGTTATCAGAAATACAATGTAATAATAAGTAACTATAGATAGATGTATATTGCAACCACTGCATATCAGTGGTGCTCAGCAGAGCTCGAATATTCGAGCTCTTTTTTAGCTATTCGAGCTCGAATACCGAGCTTGAATAGCTGCAGCTATTCGAATGGGCTATTCGAGTGAACTCGAATAGCCCACTCACTATTCGAGCTATTCGAGCAAACAGCGCTATTCGAGCTCGAATACCGAGCTTGAATAGCGTCATAGCCCAGATTGATGTCCTTAGAGCCAATCAGAGGGCTCCCAGGCCCTCTGACGGCAGCCAATCACAGAGGGGGACCCTGGCCAGCCCCTACCCTATAAATAGCGGCTGCCATGTTCCGTTTTTCCGTCCTTGCCTGACTTTGTACAGAGAGAGATCTGCTCCTTTGTGCTTTGGCTTAGCAAGTGCTCTATTGTGGTCAATTACCTAGCGTTTTTGCTCACATACACCTCCTATACACACCTATATTGTTGTTAGTTAGATAGACATTGTATTTTAGTTAGTAGCTTGTGTGTTACATAGAGACAGGCAGCTGCTGCAGGCAAGCTTACACAGCTTTAGGCCTCAGGGCCTTGCCTGTGTGGGCAGCTGTCCTCCTGTCCTCTGTTCGTTTATTATACCAGTGTTTCTGCTGTCATTTACTACTGAGTGATTGTATTTTCATTTTGTAGTTATACTGTAACTGTACTAGGACACTCATTGTCACTGTTTGTTCATAGCTCCTGCGTGTGTGCGTGCAGTACACACACTCTATTTCCTTCTGATTACTACTGATTATTGTAATTTCTAGTTGTACTTACTTACTACTTACTACTAGGGACACTCAGTCACTGTTCATAGGCTAGCTCCTGCGTGTGTGTGTGCGTGCACTGTCTGTAGTGTACACACACATTTTATTTCCTTCTGATTACTACTGATTATTGTAATTTCTAGTTGTACTTACTGTTACTACTTACTACTAGGGAGGGACACTCAGTCACTGTTCATAGGCTAGCTCCTGCGTGTGTGTGTGCGTGCACTGTCTGTACAGTAGTACACACACTCTATTTCCTTCTGATTACTTATTGTAATTTCTAGTTGTACTACTTACTGTTACTACTTACTGTACTAGGGACACTCAGTCACTGTTCATAGGCTAGCTCCTGTGTGTGTGTGTGCGTGCACTCAGTACACACACTCTATTTCCTTCTACTTAATCTGATTACTACTGATTATTGTATTTTCTAGTTAGTGTACTAGGGGACACACTCACTGTTCACTGTTCACACTTACTGATTACTGAATTATTGTATTTTGTATTAGTACTGTACTAGTAATCACTTAGCGATCTAATCACTTAGTGATTAGTGTCACCTCACCCACCAACCCACTCCATTAAAGTACCCCACTTTTTCACCCGCCCTTTTAAAAAACTTTTTTGTTTACGCCCAAAACATCTAATATGTCTGGAAGTGGCAGCCAGCGCGGTTTGGGCAAGGGGAAGGGCAGCAAGGGAATCAAGAGGAGAGGGAGCAGCATTGTGGCAAGCCGCGGCCGCGCCACCATGCACAGTCCCGCAGCAGCAGCAGCTGCGTCAGTGGCTAACATTCCTCCTATAGCCACTGGCCGTGGACGCCTTGGGCGCCGCCCAGCAGGAGCAACTCACGCTGCAGAGACACAGCAGCAGCAGCAGCATGTAGTACCTGCTCCTATTTTCCTCCAGCCAGGTCAGAAACGTCCCATTGAGGAAAAGGATGCAGCCACTGTGGTGCAACTGATGACGGAGGATGAGCAGCCCGCCATCAGCTCTGCATCCGAGGCCTCCACCCTCATCACCACCACCACTCCTGTTCGCAGCAGCCGCCCAGCAGGGCCTGGGGAGGAGGCCAGTTCACCGTCACAAGTTGGCGACCTGTCACTCAGCAGTATTTTTACCCCAGGCACCATCAGGGTATTGTCTGCTGTTGTTGGCGATTTGGAGAATGAGATGCTGATGGGCACTTTGGGGGATGAGGGATTGGACAGCAAGACTGTGGCGACAGTCAAGCAGCCCATCCATGCATCAGGAGAGGAGTTTGGGGGGTCATCATCCCAGGACATGTTTCGGGGGGGGGGGGGGGGGAGGATGATGATGATGATGATGACGTGGTGACAGACAAAGACTGGGTGCCGCCACCACCAGCACCTGGGGATGTCATCATCAGCAGCTCTGAGGAAGAGGAGGAGATTGCGCTTGTGGGCCTTGCAAGGAGGCGCATCATTGCAAGCATTGGCAGCAGTAGGCAGGTCCCACAGCCTGCTGGTGTCTCAGGCTCAGCAGCAGCAGCAGCAGCATCTGCCAGTACCACCACCAGCCGCCCCCAAGCCCCCCCCAACCACCACAGGGAGACAGGCAGCAGCGGCTCCAGGCCGTAGGGGGTTGTTCTTGTCACTAATCTGGCGATTTTTCACAATGCCCACAGTTTTCAGCAAGTACGCCACTTGCAACCACTGTCAGCGGAAGTTGAGCAGAGGTGCAGACCCCTTAAAGTTCAGCACCAGCTCGCTCATCAACCACCTTGCTGCTAAACATTTCCACCAGCATGAGGAGTTCCAGAGGCTGAAGGCATCTGGTGCTGGCAGTGGCACCACACCCATCACTGCACAGCCTTCAGCAGCAGCAGCAGCAACAGCAGCCACCCGCCCTCCTGCTCCTCCAGCAGCACCAGCAGGAGTGCGGAAACGCACTGCTCCTCCCCCCTCTGCAACTCCTGCCGCCGACACTGAGGCCTGTTCTGGCAGCCAGTCCTCAGTGGCCTCCTCTGCTGTGTCCGCTGATTCCCGTGCTAGCAAAAGGCCACGCCAGAGCCTTTTGAGCGAGTCCTTCCAGGGGGTGGTTAGGGCTCTGCCTCCCAGCAGCCGTCGCGTGCGTCAGCTGAACCACTTGCTGGCACAGGCCATGTGCTCCCAACTCCTGCCGTACACGCTCATGCAGGAGGGGAGCGACATGCGTGCGCTGCTTGCTTGTGCAGCCCCAGACTGGCAGCTCCCCAGCAGACACTACTTTGCCCACAAGGCTATTCCTGCACTGCACCGCTTTGTGATGGCCAATGTGGAGCGAGGGCTGGAGCATGCGGTTGCTGAAAGGGTCCACGTCACCATGGACTCCTGGAGCAGCCGCTTCGGGACAGGCCGCTACCTGTCCTTCACTGTCCACTGGGTCAGCTTGGTGGAAGGGGGTGAGGATGGGAGAGCAGCAGCGGGCACAGCAGCAGCAGCAACACAGTGGGTGGTGCCACCCCGCAGGGTCAGGGGAACTGCAGCAGGTTTCTCCGATCCTCTGCCATCCTCCGGCATACCTGGCCAAACCCCCCGCCTCAGCAGCAGCGTGAAGGCCCGCCACTGCCAAGCGCTGCTGCAGTTGGTCAGCATTGGGAAGACCAAACTGACGGCAACCCATGTGTTAGCCAAACTCCAGGAGCAGGAGAGGATTTGGCTGACCCCCAGAGGCCTCAGAGTCGGAGAGGTGGTGGCCGACAATGGGGCCAATCTGGTTGCCGCAATTGACAGGGGAAACCTGACCCACATCCCCTGTCTTGCCCACGTGCTGAACCTGGTGGTGCAGAAGTTCTTGCGCACCTACCAGGGGATGGGCGAACTGCTGGAAACGGCAAGGAATGTTGTGCGTCACTTCCGGCGCTCGGCTGCAGCCTGTGCGAGCCTGGAAGACGTGCAAAAAGAACTGGAGCTGCCACGCCATCGGCTGATCCTTGACGTTCCAACTCGCTGGAACTCCACCCTGGCGATGTTGGAGCGTCTGGTTGAACAGAAGCACGCTGTCAACCAGTACCTTGCCCAGGCCACTGTTTCCGCCGCTCAGAAAAGGGACAAGACCAGCAACATCCCGTCCATCATCCCCGATGACGACTGGAGTGACATGCAGCAGGTGTGCTTAGTGCTGGCTCCCTTTCTGCAGGCCACTAACATGGTGAGCAGGGACCATGCTATGGTCTGCGAGTGGGTGCCCCTGGTTTGTCTGCTGAACAGGGCCCTCGATGCTTTGCTGGAACAGGGAGCGGCAGCCTTGGCCCAGCAGGAGCGGCATGCAGCTGCACAGTCCACCTCTGAGGGGGAGGAGGAGGAGGACTTGGTGGAGGTCCCTGACCTTGCTGCTGATGAGGGGGATCAGCACAGCGCAGCTGAGTTGGTGCGGGGGTGGAGAGAGGATGAGGCTGAGGAGGCAGAGGAGGAGGATGAGGACAGCACTGCCGTCGATGTGCCAGCACACGTGGCCCGCCTCTTCCCAATGGCAGCGCACATGCTGACGTGCCTGCGCAAGGACCCCAGGGTGATCCAGATGAAGCAGAGGGAGGACATCTGGATCAGCATGATGTTGGACCCGCGCCTCAAGGGGAAGTTGAGCCAGTTCCTGCCGCCTGCAGGAGGAGAGCCAGCGCAACAAATAAGGAGCTTGCAGCAGGCCCTTGTTGAGCGCTTGGAGGAAGCCTTCCCCCAGCCTTCCACCCCCAATGTCCAGCCAGCACAGAGGCAGCAGCAGGTGCCTGCATCCAGCAGCAAGCGCCCCACAGACCTGCTGTCTCTCAGCAACGAGCTCTACAGGACTGTAGAGGCTCCGGCAGCAGTGACTAGAGAGGAGGTGCATGCAGCAGCATCCTCCTCCGGTCACAGCCAGCGCCTGACCCGCATGGTGGCTGACTACATGGGGTCCTAAAGCGGGCTTGACAGCGATGCCCCAGTTGATCCCATGGAGTATTGGGTCAAGCGCCTGGAGATCTGGAGCGAGCTGGCGCAGTACGCCCTGGAAGTGCTGTCCTGCCCCCCTTCCAGCGTGCTGTCCGAGCGCTGCTTCAGTGCAGCTGGTGGCGTGGTCACCGAGAAACGCTCATGTCTGTCTCACAAGTCTGTGGACAGACTGACGTTTCTCAAGATGAACCAGGCGTGGGTGGAAGGCGAGTTCCTGGCCCCTGTTGTCGGCGAGAGGGGGACATGAACTGGCTGCCGGAAGAACCATCGTTAATGTGCCTTACCACCCTTTACCACCTCCTGGCTCCTGCTCACTAAGCCAGCCTGGTTCACTTTGACTATTACGTCGCCTGCAGCCACACATTTTACATCTACAGTGGGCTGCTGTGTACTGCCCTTCTGCTGTCTGTCTGTCTGTGTTTCCCACTGCCAGGGTACACAGATTTACCTTCTGCTGCCGCTCTGCCACCAGCTATTACGTCAAACAATAGCTGCCCCTGCTGCCTGTTTTTACCTTTAAAAAAAAAAAAAAAAGGTTTAATTTTTCTGAGGTGCCCGGGTTGAAAACTGTGTTGTCCCAGTTGTGTATTGGACACGATGTGGGCTGCACGACCGCTGTCTGGGACCTCCTGTTGTGTTTATTTACAGCCCTGGTATCAACGCTAGGTACCAGGGCTATTATGTCACGCTGCCTACCTACCTGCTGCCACACACACACTACTCCTCCATTCCTCCTGCTGCTGCTGCTGTCTGTCTGTGTTTCCCACTGCCAAGGGTACACAGATTTACCTTCTGCTGCCACTCTGCCACCAGCTATTACGTCAAACAATAGCTATATCTGTGTAATTTGCTGTAAAAAAAAAAAAAGTAAACCATTAAAAATAAAATAAGGTTTAATTTTTCTGAGGTGCCCGGGTTGAAAACTGTGTTGTCCCAGTTGTGTATTGGACACGATGTGGGCTGTACGACCGCTGTCTGGGACCTCCTGTTGTGTTTATTTACGCCCTGGTATCACCGCTAGGTACCAGGGCTATTATGTCACGCTGCCTGCCTCATTGACTGCCTGCTGCCACACAATCATCCTCCTCCTCCTGCTGCTGCTGCTGAATTTACCTCCTGCTGTCTGTGTGTGTCCACTGCCAGGGAGCACATACAATGGCGCTTCCAACATGCGTGCGCCACCAGCTATTTATTACGCTCAAAAATAGCTGCATTTCTTTAAAAAAAAATAAAAATAAAAGAGAAATAAGTGAAGAAGAAGAAGACGATATAGAAGAAGAAGAAGATATAGAAAAAGAAGAAGAAGAAGGAGAAGAAGAAGAAGAAGGAGAAGAAGAAGAAGAAGAAGAAGAAGATATAGAAAAAGAAGAAGTCGAAATAGAAAAATAATAATAAGAAGAAGATATAGAAAAAGAAGATATAGAAAAAGATATAGAAGAAGAAGATGAAGAAGAAGAAGATGAAGAAGAAGAAGATGAAGAAGATGAAGATGAAGAAGATGAAAAAGATGAAGAAGAAGAAGATGAAGAAGAAGAAGAAGATGAAGAAGAAGAAGATGAAGAAGAAGATGAAGATGAAGAAGATGAAGAAGAAGATGATGAAGAAGAAGAAGATGAAGAAGAAGAAGATGAAGAAGAAGAAGATGAAGAAGAAGAAGATGAAGAAGAAGAAGACGATATTGAAGAAGAAGAAGAAGAAGAAGATATAGAAGAAGAAGATATAGAAGAAGAAGAAGAAGAAGATATAGAAGAAGAAGATATAGAAGAAGAAGAAGAAGAAGAAGAAGAAGAAGAAGAAGATGATGAAGAAGAAGAAGCTATAGAAGAAGAAGAAGAAGAAGAAGAAGAAGAAGAAGAAGAAGATGATGAAGAAGAAGAAGCTATAGAAGAAGAAGAAGAAGAAGAAGTATATACACTGTACTGAACAGAATTTTGGACACAACTTCTCTTTCCACCTTTTTTTTTTTTTAAAGGAACATCCCCACATAATCACTTGCTGTTGTTACTTGGAAAAAAAGATGTTTCTTGCATAATTCACCCTCAAAACAAGTGTTGGAAGCTATTTAAGGCCAATTCGAATAGTCAGCTCGAATAATGAGCTCGAATACCGACTCGAATAGTGAGCTCGAAGTCCGAGGTCAAATCGAATAGTAAAAAATATTCGACTCGAATATTCGACCGAACTCGAATAACTTACTATTCGAATTCGACCAAAATCGAATAATAAAAAGGGGTATCCGAGCACCACTGCTGCATATACATCTATCATCAACTGGAACCTCACTCGGTCTGAGCGCTAACACGAGTGTATTCGCAACAGCAGACGAGTTGCCAATGAACCGTGAAGGCTTAAGAAGCTGAGGAGAGCCCAGCGCCACGCCCCCTAGCAATCAGCCAATCCTAGCGGCGCGAGTCACTCCTGACGTCAGCCGACCGGCAGGTCAGCTGACGCGCCTTCTTCCAGCATTAAGGTCCTGTCTCCGCGCGCGCCCGCACGATACAGAGACCCTATGAGCCAGAGACAATGCCGTTCCCGGCGTGCTGGACGCCGCCGGGACGGATAAGGCCTGTGAACAAGGAATGAAGGCGGCTGCTGATCTATCCTGAGCATCCGCAGCCACCATAGTTTCAGACCTTACAGTGACTGACCTGTGCAAAACACCCATGGCACATCCACAGTGTGAAGCTACAAAATAACCCTTGGCAGACTAGAAGTTTCTCTTTATTTAAAGAGAATTTGTAATGTAAAAATCTTATCTAAATAAACATACCATCCTGATTGTTGTCATCTCCTAGCCAACTCTGTGCCTTTTGCACTGCTCCCCACCACGATCCTGGCGATAAAAAAAAAACAGTTTTATAAGCTGTTTGTAATAAAAAAAAGATCACTGCAATCCTGGAAGTATTGGAAGTATGTTAGCAGAGCCTGCTTGTTTGGAAAAAGTTACTTTCTGCCTCCTGCGGGCTCTATGCAGCTTAGTCATGACTGGAATGCTGGAATCCGATTCTAAAGTTCTCACAGCTGTTTTTCTGAGCCACTGTCTGGGCTCTGCACTGCTCTCTGGTGTTTAGCATGTCACGACTCCCTCAGCCTGGCAAACACTAGCTGTGAGCAGGGACCCTCTCTGTGAAATACACAGCAGATACACAGGGGGCGTGAAGGGGGCGTGCATAACTCCTCTTCATTACAACAGAGGCTGCCCATTCCTAATCTCCCTTGACAAGCCTCGACAAAGGCAAGAGAAGTGGATACAGTAGAGAGAAGGGGGAACTAGAAAAGGCTGAAGTCAGTCACAGCACATCAGATCAGGTATTGCAGCACGTAAGATAGGAGAAATAAGGGTGTCAAATTTGTTACAGAGTCTCTTTAAGAAAAACTTCTTGTTTCCTGAGTGCGCACTCTCTCTCTTTCAACCTTACTCTTAACTACTTTTGCTGTAGTTTCTCTTTGCTTCACGTAGCCTAGATTAAGTTTACTAAGGCCGAGCCTAGATCAGTTTCACAGTGCTGACTTATGATTGCAATGTAACGCCAAGATCTGAAAATAAATTCATATTCTTGCTTTGCTAATGTAACAGAGAATGCTGATGATATGCATATTGTATTTCTGATTGAAGCCAATACATTTCCTTAACTGCTGAACGTCTATGGTCCACGTCTACTATTTGCAATGGCTGTGTGAATGTTGAACTGCTAAGTGCGGTCATTAGGCCACTGGTGCCGAAATGGTGGTTACTAAGGGCAACCATTTAACCACTTGAGGACCGCCTACAGCCGATAGGCGGCGGCAAAGGCTGGGCCTAAACTACCGCAATACGCCCTTCGGCGGCGAGTCCTCATGTGGCTGCTGGCCGGGGATCGCACGCTGTTATGCGCGCGCATCCACTAGCAATAGGCTCGGCCCACCCGCGTCTTCAACCCGCCGGCCAATCGGAAGCACCGGTGGGTTGTTAACCCGACGATCGCCGCATAGAAGTGTATAATACGCTTTGTAATGTATACAAGGTGTATTATACAGGCTGCCTCCTGCCCTGGTGGTCCCAGTGTCCGAGGGACCACCAGGGCAGGCTGCAGCCACCCTAGTCTGCACCCAACAGACTGATCTGCCCCCTCTGCCCCCTGATCGCCCACAGCACCCCTCAGACCCCCTCCCTGCCCACCCCCCAGACCACTGTTTGCACCCAATCACCCCCCTAATCACCCATCAATCACTCCCTGTCACTATCTGTCAGCGTTATTTTTTTTTATTCCCTAAACTAACGGGTCTACATGAAAAGGGCGCCGGTAAAAAAGGGCGTCTGGTGGAGCCCATATATACTAACTTCGGCTACAAAAAAGGCGCCTGGTGTAGCCCATATAAACTTCGGCTACAAAAAAGGCACCTGGTGTAGCCCATATAAAAACTTCGGCTACAAAAAAGGCGCCTGGTGTAGCCCATATAAACTTCGGCTACAAAACAACTCCGGGATGTGTTAATTACTATTCCCCCTCCAGGCCGCCATGGATAGTGGGGGAATGAAATAATTTGGCTTCCAGCACTTGTAGCCCATATAAAAACATAGGCTACCAAAAAACTCCGGGATGTGTAAATTACTATTCCCCCTCCAGGGCGCCATGGATCGTGGGGGAATGAAATAATTCGGCTTACAGTGCTTGTAGCCCATATAAAAACATAGGCTACAAAAAAATGCAATAATATGGGCTACAAAGGGGCGCCCTACTGTAGCCGAAAAAAATACGGGCTACAAAGGGGAGCCCGCTTGTAGCCGAAAACCTTGTAGCCGAAAAAATATGGGCTACAAAGGGGAGCCCGCTTGTAGCCTATATCAAAACTCGGGCGCCCTTTTCTACACCTTGTAGCCCATATTTCCAGAAATAACATTGATGTCTATGGCGGCGCCCTTTTCATACAGGCAGCTCGGGCGCCCTTTTCAACCGATCCCCTGTTTGCACCCAATCACCCCCCTAATCACCCATCAATCACTCCCTGTCACTATCTGTCAGCGTTATTTTTTTTTATTCCCTAAACTGCCCCCTGGGGACTCCTGATCACCCCCCCCCCTCAGATTCTCCCCAGACCCCCCCCTGCGTACTGTATGCATCTATCCCCCCTGATCACCTGTCAATCACCTGTCAATCACCCATCAATCACCCCCTGTCACTGCCACCCATCAATAAGCCCCTAACCTGCCACTTGCAGGCAATCTGATCACCCACCCACACCATCAGATCGCCTGCAGACCAGACGTCCGATCACCTCCCAAGTGCATTGTTTACATCTGTTCTCTCCTCTAAACACCCACTAATTACCCATCAATCACCCATCAATCACCCTCTATCACCACCTGTCACTGTTACCCATCAGATTAGACCCTAATCTGCCCCTTGCGGGCACCCAATCACCCACCCACACGCTCAGATTGCCCTCAGACCCCCCTTATCAATTTGCCAGTGCATTATTTACATCTGTTCTTCCCTATAATAACCCACTGATCACCTGTCAATCACCCATCAATCACCCCCTGTCACTGCCACCCATCAATCAGCCCCTAACCTGCCCCTTGCGGGCAATCTGATCACCCACCCACACCATCAGATTGCCTGCAGACCCGCCGTCAGATCACTTCCCAAGTGCATTGTTTACATCTGTTCTCTCATCTAAACACCCACTAATTACCCATCAATCACCCCCTGTCACCACCTGTCACTGTTACCCATCAGATTAGACCCTAATCTGCCCCTTGTGGGCACCCAATCACCCGTCCACATGCTCAGATTGCCCTTAGACCCCCCCTTATCAATTCGCCAGTGCATTATTTACATCTGTTCTTCCCTGTAATAACCCTCTGATCACCTGTCAATCGCCTATCAATCACCCCCTTTCACTGCCACCCATCAATCACCCCCTGTCACTGCCACCCATCAATCAGCCCTTAACCTGCCCCTTGCGGGCAATCTGATCACCCACCCACACCATCAGATTGCCTGCAGACCTGCCGTCAGATCACCTCCCAAGTGCATTGTTTACATCGGTTCTCTCCTCTAAACACCCACTAATTACTCGTCAATCACCCCCTGTCACCACCTGTCACTTCTACCCATCAGAAGTGACAAAAAATAAAATCTTCTATGAACTCACCATACACCTAGCGAATACCTTGGGGTGTCTTCTTTCTAAAATGGGGTCACTTGTGGGGTTCCTATACTGCCCTGGCATTTTAGGGGCCCTAAACCGTGAGGAGTAGTCTAGAAAACAAATGCCTCAAAATGACCTGTGAATAGGACGTTGGGCCCCTTAGCGCACCTGGGCTGCAAAAAAAGTGTCACATATGTGGTATCGCCGTACTCAGGAGAAGTAGTATAATGTGTTTTGGGGTGTATTTTTACACATACCCATGCTGGGTGGGAGAAATCTCTCTGTAAATGAACAATTGTGTGTAAAAAAAAATCAAAAATTTGTCATTTACAGAGATATTTCTCCCACCCAGCATGGGTATATGTAAAAATACACCACACAACACATTATACTACTTCTTCTGAGCACGGCAGTACCACATGTGTGGCACTTTTTTGCATCCTAACTGCGCTAAGGGGCCCAAAGTCCAATGAGTACCTTTAGGATTTCACATTTCATTTTGAGACATTTGGGTTCAAGACTACTCCTCACGGTTTAGGGTTCCTAAAATGCCAGGGCAGTATAGGAACCCCACAAGTGACCCCATTTTAGAAAGAAGACACCCCAAGGTATTCTGTTAGGTGTATGATGAGTTCATAGAAGATTTTATTTTTTGTCACAAGTTAGCGGAAATTGATTTGTATTGGGTTTTTTTTTCACAAAGTGTCAATTTCCGCTAACTTGTGACAAAAAAAAAAAAATCTTCTATGAACTCACCATACTCCTAACAGAATACCTTGGGGTGTCTTCTTTCTAAAATGGGGTCACTTGTAGGGTTCCAATACTGCCCTGGCATTTTAGGGGCCCTAAACCGTGAGGAGTAGTCTAGAATCCAAATGCCTCAAAATGACCTGTGAATAGGACGTTAGGTCCTTAGCGCAACTAGGTTGCAAAAAAGTGTCACACATGTGGTATTGCCGTACTCAGAAGAAGTAGTATAATGTGTTTTGGGGTGTATTTTTACACATACCCATGCTGAGTGGGAGAAATATCTCTGTAAATGGACAATTGTGTGTAAAAAAAAAATCAAAAAATTGTCATTTACAGAGATATTTCTCCCACCCAGCATGGGTATGTGTAAAAATACACCACAAAACACATTATACTACTTCTCCTAAGTACGGTGATACCACATGTGTGGCACTTTTTGCACCCTAACTGCGCTAAGGGGCCCAAAGTCCAATGAGTACCTTTAGGATTTCACAGGTCATTTTGCGACATTTGGTTTCAAGACTACTCCTCATGGTTTAGGGCCCCTAAAATGCCAGAGCAGTATAGGAATCCCACAAATGACCCCATTTTAGAAAGAAGCGCAGTTAGGGTGCAAAAAAGTGCCACACATGTGGCATCGCCGTACTCAGGAGAAGTAGTATAATGTGTTTTGGGGTGTATTTTTACACATACCCATGCTGAGTGGGAGAAATATCTCTGTAAATGGACAATTGTGTGTAAAAAAAAAAAAAAAAAAATCAAACATTTGTCATTTACAGAGATATTTCTCCCACCCCGCATGGGTATGTGTAAAAATACACCCCAAAACACATTATACTACTTCTCCTGAGTACGGCAATACCACATGTGTGGCACTTTTTTGCAGCCTAACTGCGCTAAGGGGCCCAAAGTCCAATGAGCACCTTTAGACTTTACAGGGGTGCTTACAATTAGGCACCCCCCAAAATGCCAGGACAGTAAACACACCCCACAAATGACCCCATTTTGGAAAGTAGACACTTCAAGGTATTCAGAGAGGAGCATAGTGAGTCCGTGGCAGATTTCATTTTTTTTTTTTGTCGCAAGTTAGAAGAAATGGAAACTTTTTTTTTTTGTCTCAAAGTGTCATTTTCCGCTAACTTGTGACAAAAAATAAAATTTTCTATGAACTCACCATGCCTCTCACTGAATACTTTGGGATGTCTCCTTTCCAAAATAGGGGTCATTTGCGGGGTATTTATACTATCCTGGAATTTTAGAACCTCATGAAACATGACAGGTGGTCAGAAAAGTCAGAGATGCTTCAAAATGGGAAAATTCACTTTTGGCACCATAGTTTGTAAACATTATAACGTTTACCCAAACCAATAAATATACACTGAATGGATTTTTTCTTATCAAAGACATGTAGCACAATAAATTTGGACAAAAATGTATACAGAAATGTTACTTTATTTGAAAAATGTCAGCACAGAAAGTAAAAAAAAAATCATTTTTTTGACAAAATTCATGTCTTTTTTTGATGAATATATTAAAAACTAAAACGTGCAGCAGCAATCAAATAGCACCAAAAGAAAAGGAGGTAAAATTCATTTAGGTGGTAGGTTGTATGACTGAACAATAAACCGTGAAAGCTGCAGTGGTCTGAATGGAGAAAAAGGCTCTGGTCCTTAAGGGGCGAAAAGACTGTGGTCCTCAAGTGATTAATCACATTCTTTCAACTAGTTACTACATAAATGAGAAAGATAAAGTGATTTGCTGGAAGCTGGTCACCTGTCAAAGGCTGGAGTGGTGGGGAAACATGTTGTGATGCTAGCCGACATTTCTAAGTGAGAAGGGTCCTCTTTTTCATGGCTGCCAGCCTTGGGTTTACATCAGTCCATCGCTGTGGCCAAGTTGCGTGTGCCATGTTGCTGAGGATGCAACATCGTTCTACATTACAGGTTATGAGCTATTTAACTGTGAGTCCTCTAAATGCATTTTAATAATTCTTAAAGCGGGTCCAAGATGAAAATCTAACTATAACAAGTAAGTTGTCTATATATCTTATATATTTTATGCAGCAAATCTAGCTGCAAACAGCTTCAACAGTGTATGATTATTTTTTACAATGACAGCAGCCATGTTGTTGGTAAACATTACACACAGGCAAGCTGATCTGCATCTCCAGCACTCAGTCTATGAAAACCTAATTCCCCCTCTTCCTCCCTTCTCCGCTCTGCCACTGAAATCTCTGGCTAGTATTAGTAACACCTCCCCCTCCTCCTGCCCAGACTGAGTTCCCATAAGCCCTTGCTACTGTCTGAAAATGCCAAGGCATTCTGAAAAGTTGTGGGCGAGGCTTGTTTCGTTTATAGGGAATTAGAGTATTAAAACAAAAAAAAAAAAGTATTTGGCTTAAGGAATTCCCTATAAACAATTTAAGAGAAGCTATAAAATCATGTTTACGCAACTGAAGCACTCTGCCTCCCTTTCTCTATACCTACCTCACAAGCAGATTGCTGCAGTGACGTTTTATAAATCATTGTAATGGGTGTAATGTAAATAGGTTTTCTTAATAAAAAATAGAGATGACCATTTACAGTTGTGGTTCCCAACACAATAATAATGCTAACATTTGTAAAGTGTTTTTTTTCCTGCCAGATTTAAAGCACTTGAGAGAGGCAGGCTTAGTGGGCTAGCCTGCACAATGTAATGTTGTCTTGCCCAAGGATTCCTTATTGAATAGGTACTGACTACAGCCAGGATGTGAACCCTGGGTCTCCTATGACAAAGGTAGTGCCCTTAAAGAAAACCTATACTGAAAATTAAAAGTCAAAATAAACATACACAAGTCATACTTGCCTCCCGTGCAGTCTACTCCTCAATCTATTTTTCCTCTCCTGCGTCCTGTTTGTCCACTGTGATCAATAGAATTATCCGTCCTCCATTTTGAAAATGGCTATTACCCCATAACAGCTTCCTGGTCAGCACACTGTTAAACCGTAACATCGCCCACTTGAGCCATAGGGAAACATGGACACATCAGTTTTCCTCTCAGCTGTAACTGACAGCAACTGATATATCACTGGCAGCAACTGATATATTTCAGTTCTGACAAAATGTTGTCAGAACTGGAAGGGATCACTGTAAGAAGAAAATGGTGAGCTTCTGAGAGGAACTGATGGCAAGGTAACTATGTAATGTTCATTTGAAGTTACCTCATGTGTTTATTTTAAATAATTTTACTCAGTACAGGTTCTCTTTAAAGAGGAACTGCAGTGAAAATAACGTAATGAAAAAAGTGCTTCATTTTTACAATAATATAAATTATTTAGTCAATGTGTGCTTATTCTAAAATATTTCCTCTCCCTGATTTACATTCTGAAATGTATCACATGGTGACATTTTTACTGCTGGCACGTGATGTCTGCTTTTTTTGGCAGTCGGAAACAGCTGTTATTTCCACAATGCAACAATGCTCCCACAGTGTGATATCAGTACCTAGGTGCTGACATCACACTGGGAGGGGTTTTACCACAATATCAGCCATACAGAGCCCCCTGGTGATCTGTTTGAGAGAAGGAAAATATTTCTAGTGGGAAAGGGGGTATCAGCTACTGATTGGGATGAAGTTCAATCCTGGGTTATAGTTCCTCATTAACCAGTATACTATCCAACCTCTCAAGTGAATGTTTTGCAGATTGCAGAAGACATTTTTACAGGTGAGGTATTTAGTGTCTCAGCAGTGTTGATTAACCACCTGTGTGGATTTCCACAAAACATGCCCTGTTGGTGGGCCTGAGGCCTGGGTTGGTAAACACTGATTTAGAAGTATGGCCTAGTGCACACCAAAACCGCTAGCAGATCCACAAAACGCTAGCGGTTTTGGGTCCGGATGACAGAGTTTAGTCCCAGTGCACACCGGGCGGATCTTGATGCGATCCGCCGGGTGTTCACCGGCCGCATCTGCATCAGCATCCGCGTGGCTAATGTATCTCTATGGGCTGGTGCACACCGGCGGTTTGAGGTTTTTAGCAAACGTGCAGCAAGAGGCACGTTTGCGGCTTGCTAAAAGCCTCAAACCGCCGGTATGCACCAGCCCATAGAGATACATTAACCATGCGGATTTTCAGGCGGATGCGGCCGGCGGATCCGCCAGGTGTGCACTGGGCCTTTAGAAGGATGATGCAGTATCCTTTTTTAGTCTCTTTAAATTATGTTGTATTTAATTTTATTAATTTGTGTTCATGTTTTTGCAATTTCCATTCATTCCATCAGTACAAGCATTCAAGGTCCATTGTCTTCAAACTCAACTGCAAAATTGTAACTGAATTGTCTTCACATGTGTTTGTACATTTGGTGAGGTTATCTAGCAGTATTACAGTATTGAGTTGAATAAATATGTTAGCTTTACAATAATCGTGTTGTCAACGTTAAAGCTGGAGGACCTTGAATTCTTGTACATATCTAAACCATTAATGACTGTTTACTGTATGTAAACGTTGGTTGTGAGGTGCATCTTTACTGTGCTGCATTTATTTATAATTGTATCTCAACCATTTTAAGGTCACAGGCTTTATTGCTATACTGTAGGGAACATATGGTATAGTAGTCATTCATAGTGCTTCCAAATGGCTCTTTATTTTCAAAGCTCATTGCCATTAAGGTTAAGAGGTGCAGTGTAATGCTGCAGGCACAATACTTCACTGTAATGTCTTTTTTATATATTTATCATGTACTACTTAATGATAGTCAATCTGAATCCTCACTAAATTGATAGAACAGTGTCACTGTAACGATTGCGGAATCGTCTCCGTGGTCAGCGCACCAGACGTGCGCTGACGCGGCGGATTTCCTCCACAAGCGTATAATTGAGGACACCCAGGCTAGGTGCTATGCACCTGCAGAGGGAAATTCCTGTCGGCAGGTGGAGCTGTGGAGTGCAGAGGAACAGCTCCTCTGCTCTACCACACACGCCAGACAGGAATTGTACGAAGGGAAGAAACGCAATCGCAAGAGAAGCGATTGAGAGTGAGCACAGAGACAGATTGTGTGTGTGTGCATAAAATTAGTCGCCAACCCGCGACTGTGCACACACCACAGCAGATAAGAAGCAGGAACGCGATCGCGAGAGGTGCGATCGCCAGACGTGACACAAGGTACAGCAAGGCGGAGCACGAGAGTAGCAAAGGCATAGCAAATAATACAATAAGGAAATACGGAAAATAACAAACGCTAGCTAACCGCGAACACCGCACTCATTCGCAACAGTGCACGCGGTTATGCGCGGTCTCCACGTGATAAGCACAATAGAGACAAGCACGCCTAACTAACCATTAACAGACAAACATGAAACAGAGGATGCGAGCGCTTGCTTAACGGTTACCTCACCGAGCCTCCAGCAAGCGCAGCAGACAAGACAGACACACGAAAACAGGGACAAGCGACAGAAGGATCCCCAGCGCTAGCGAAAAGTGGCTAGCGCGATCCCAGAAGACAGAACAGAAGGATCCCCAGCGCTAGCGAAAAGTAGCTAGCGTGATCCTAGGAGACAGAGTAGCAGAACAGAAGGATCCCCAGCGCTAGCGAAAAGTAGCTAGCGCGATCCCAGGAGACAAAACAGAAGGATCCCCAGCACTAGCGCTAGGGCGAGTGCGATCCAAACACACGGCAGACAGAACAGATGAGGTAGGCAGAAACAACCGCTGTTCCAACCTACACTCCAGACTCAATCAGAAGGATCCACAGCCGCTAACGCTAGGGCTTGTACGATCCAAACACAAGACAGACGGAACAGGCAAAACAGATAATACAACCTGACTGGACTAGAAGGGGAGCCTAAAGCAACCCCCAGGAATTACCTATACTAGATAGCAATGGCTGACACTCCAGCAGTGTCCATCAGGAACAGACCATGGAAGGGAAATGTCCAGCAAAGCATTCTGGGAGCAGAATGCTTTTATAGTGCCAGTCATCAAAAGAAGGCAGGTAACGGATTTGCATGACTAATGTATGCAAATTCCTCAGCAACACAAGCTGCAGAACTGACAGAAAGTCTCTCTTAAAGAGACCTGCAGAATGCAGACGTGAACAGTGGTCAAAACGCTGCCTGTCTGCACAGGCAGCTGAGCAGATTCTCACAGTCACAAATACATCCGACGATATATACAATACAATATAATAACATTTCTATAGCGCTTTTCTCCCATAGGACGCTTAGGCTCTCTCAGATTTAGTAATTGGTAGTAGGATGAAGTATTCACACAACAAAAGTTATTTTTCTGAAAATGCCAAACTGAACAGGTGGGTTTTCAGTCTGGATTTAAACACGTCCAGGGATGGAGCTGTCCTGTTCTGTTGAGGTAAGGAGTTCCAAAACGTAGGGGAAGCATGACAGAAGGCTCTGGGACCAAAAGTTTCAAAGTGGACTCTGGGTATGACTAGATTATTAGAACCTGTGGATCTGAGAATGCAGTAATTGCTACACAGCTGCAACATTTCTTTCATGTATCCAGGGCCCAGATTATTCAGTGATTTAAATGTCAGTAGGCCGATCTTGAATAGGACCCTCCATTCTATAGGTAGCCAGTGAAGGGAGTGCAGGACTGGCGTTATGTGGCAGTGACGGGGTTGGTTGGTTAGCATAAGACAGAAATAAAATCGTAATAGTGTAGTATCCTTTTCACTGCTTGCACCTCCACCTTTAATAGGGTGACACGTATTAGCATGCGAACACCAGCTCATACAATGCAGTTCGCTCACCAGATTTTAATGCTGCTCAATCACAAACAGGATATATCGCATAGACACTGAGAATCCACTTCAGTTCTTGTTTTTTCTCCTTATTATTGGGCTTCAATTCTTCAGACAAAAAACAATAAGAGGTACATTTAGTATTTATCATCCCTGCACCAATGCAACCGTAAACACTGTAAACAGCCCGTCCCTCAGTGTGCAACACTCGAGCTAGCCAGAGCCCACTATCACCACATGTTCATCGGGAGATACACTCAAAACCACCAGGTGTGCGATCCTGCACCAAATGCAAACCGATTGCGCTCACCGAACGTAGTTGCTGTCCAATCACAAACAGCTCAGTGCGCTTGTATATATGTTTCAACACAGTCCCTCCAACAGTTCAGGGAATGCCTCTCCTAAAAAGACTAAACAGACGCTCCCATAGCGTAATAAAGTCTTTAATGGATAGTTAAAATAGTGGTAACACACTCACATGTTCCATGTGTAAAATGCGCATATCATAAAAGTCCGCCCGGCGGAGCTAAGGACGGCATACAGAGGCAACATTCAGATGTGTTCCAGGACGCTGGACTTTTATGATATGATGAAATTGATCCGGAATCGGCCTTGTGAAGCCGCATCTGTTGCCTCACCAGCCTAACGCTTTCCCCCTAATGCTCAATGGGCTCCCCCATGCCTAGTGCTCTATATGCTACCTATTTGCATCCACCGATCATACACACGCCCTAGTAATGTAGTAACCGGAGTAACATGGGCGCTTGTGATGTCACACACGTGCCCACTCGTACTGCTGCAACCACGTGGGGACGGAGGAGGCAGCACAGAGCCAGTGGCAGACACGGACAGGTAATGTATAGTGCACTGGGCACCAGGGGGGCACATAGAGCATTGAAGGGATAGTGTTGGGGGTTATGTCGCGTTCATTGCTAGCCCGATATTGCTCCTCGTTATCACCATGCACATGACCAACCACGATGGCCCCACATCTTGCAGCAAGTCCAATCGACATGCTCGGTCTGAAATTGGTCACATCATCGATCGTGCATGCACTTGGCAGAGAGAGAGAGAGAGAGAGAGAGAGAGAGAGAGAGAGAGCGTTACATAAACGTAGGGTTGCATGCATTTCTGTGCGTTGAGCTGGAAAGCGCACATCAATGCAAGTGAATGGGTGCGCTTTTTTAGCGCATAGAAGCGTGTACAAGCGCATAGAAGCGCATGCGTTTTTTACCCCTAATTGGAGAAAAAAATACATTTACATACAAAAACAAAGTTTTATTGACAACTGCTGCTGGTACAACAAGCAAAACGTGCTTTAAAGAAGCGCAGTGCAACGCACAGAAACACGCACTAAAGCGCGCAGAAGTGCATGCGTTTTAACCACGCGCTTTCACACGTTTTTCAGCGCAGCAGATGTGAACGAGGCCTAAATCAGCTCTGCTGAGACACTAACTACCTCACCTGTGCATGTTTGTGGTTTTCAGCAAAACATGTACTGTTTGGTGGGCCTTGAGGACGGGGTTGGGGAGCTCTGCAAATCCTTGATATCTAAGCTAATATCTCAGACTATTCTCAAGATGACACAGGAAGCAAAGTTTTTAGCTAGGAAACAACTGTTGTTGATTGATCAAGCTGATGTTTCTTTTCTCACAGAGGCCAAAAGGCTGAACCCTGCCCTCTGCATCCAAACATGAAGCATTCATGTATTTCTACTTTGAACTGGCAATAAATTATTGACTGTGGATTAGAGATGGCCCAAACCTCCGATTTTGGGTTTGCGAACCTTCGCCAAACATTCGATTCACGTGAACTTTCGCAAAACGCAATATACTTCAATGGCGGAGTGGGATAGATGCCAAAATTCCAGGGGAAAAATCTGGATTTGACGCAAAGCAGCGTTTTAAGGGCAGAAATCACATTGAATGCTAAATTGCAGGCTTAAAGTACTTTAAAACATCTTGCATGTGTATATGTTACGGCTAGAACCTGAAGTTTGGCCACTTTACGTTCTGGCCGGCCACTTCGGGTTCTGGCCGGTCAATGTGCAAAGTTGCTGCGGCGGTGCGGCCAATGTTACAAATGAAACCATTCCAGTAAGATTAATGTATGTTCTCGCCATCTCACTGCGGCCAAATGTTTAAAAAAATGAGTTCATTTAATGAAACAAATGAAGCCGCCGCCTTCAGCTTTCTCTCCTCCCCCTGCCTCTCTCCTATGCAATACTGGGCAGCCAGCAGGGACATGCGTGTCCCCCCAGAGTCATTCGTTGCAGCAGGGAATCCTGCTGTCCGTTCTTGCAGAGCGGGTGCTGGCAGAACCAATATCTTCAGCCTCCCCGCTCTGCTGCCCTGGCGCGACAAACGACTCTCAGGGACATGCATGTCCCCGCCGGCTGCCCGTAGGCGAGATACAGAGGCAGGGGGAGGAGAGAAAGCTGAAGCCGGCGACTTCATTTGTTACATTGCCGCCGGCTTAATTTCATTAAATAAACTCACTTTTGAAACATTTGGCCGCAACGAGATGGCCAGAACATACATCAATCTTACTGGAATCATTTCATTTCTAACATTGGCCGCACCGCCTTGGCCACTTCGCTCATTGACCAGCCAGAACCCAAAGTGGCCGGCCAGAACGCAAAGTGGCCAAACTTCGGGTTCTGGCCGTAACATATACATCAATCAGGGAGTGTAATTAGAGTACTGCTTCACACTGACACACCAAACTCACTGTGTAATGCACCGCAAACAGCTGTTTGTGTTGTGACAGCTGTGCTGGACTGGTGCGCACCATGGCGAGATTGCTCTTCCTCAGTGATATCAGGTAATGTCTGACTGCCTTATCAACTTTGGATGGTTCTTTCTCTATTATTGTTAAAGCTTACATCTATTTTTTAAAAAATTACATTTTCTGCTGGCTGTTTAGTACCTGCTACGAGAATCTGTTATGGAGGGCAAGTCTGCCATTGTGAGTGACCAAGAGTAATGGCCGGGGAATCAGGGTTTGATTTCGGTCCAGAGTGGGAGCCTGAGAACTGGCTACCACCACCGCACATCCAAATAAGGACCCATTTGCTGTATAAGTAATGTACCTGCCCTGACCGTGCTTTGCAGACCAGGCATCTGTGGTCAGATGGACCCTTGACCCAGCGCTGTGTTCCAGAGATGACACCACTTGCTTTTAACAAGAATGTGTTATGGAGGGCAAGTCTGCCACTCATTCAACTGTGTGAAACTTTAGATGGTACTTTCTCAGTAGCGTGGTGACTACGGGTAATGGCTGGGGAATCATGGTTCGAATCCAGTCCGGAGTGGGAGCCTAAGAAACGGCTACCACCACCGCACATCCAAGGAAGGTAGCAGGCACGCTTTGGGCAAAGGAGCTGGAACGGCTACTACACAACCAAGGAAGGCAGCAGGCATGGCATGCATGTCCCGAGGTAGTGACCAAAAATAACAATACAGGAGTACTTTCGAGGCCCTGCTGTATATGACACTGATAGACTTTACTACCTTTAACGAGAATCTGTTATGGAGGGCAAGGCTGCCGTCCATTAAAGTGAAAGGTATGCACTGACTGCCAGTCAATGTGCAGTCAAAGATGCAGTGAAAGGTATGCAGTGACTGCAAACAGCTGTTTGTGTAGTGACGGCCGTGCTGGACTGGTGCGCACCATGACGAGAGTGCAGGTGATGGCGGCTTTCCAGCCCATATAGTCGGGCTGAGGTAGCTGAATGACAGAACCAGACCCGTTTCTAGGGGCCGTGCAGCCGTGCAGCAGCCCTGAGCGCAGACAGCCAAAGGGCGCTGTGAACTCTCCCTCCCTCTCCCCAGGGGACTGCAAAGTAATTAGTTCAGGGAAGCACTGTATACAGCTACACTGACTGGCCAGGGGGGAAGGGGGGCAATCTCCCCCCAGGCCACCTTTCATTCAGTGATTTAGGGCAGGTCTGGTGTCTGGTGTATTTGGGTTTGTTGTAAGGCAATGTGAAACTTGAGGCTAGCTGATAAAAGTGCAATCAGAAGACAGGCAAGCTGGCAAATATACACAGCATGAATGATGCAGAGCTTGCCTGAAGGGTCTGTGGGAAAACATCTGTCTGGTCTCTCCCCATTGTTATTATGACTGCATGTGTGGATAAGGTGTTATACAAGTTGAAAAGTTTTTGACAGTCCCTAGACTCCAGGAGGGCTGCTTTCTGACTTGTGTGAGGGACTGTCAGGGACAGGAGTCCTATGATAGGCAAGTAGTCTCTGTGTGATGTGCAATACAGATAAGCTCTCTGCTCCATCTCAGGCTATTCTCAATTTCTCTCCACTCCTCTGGGCTAGTGCACGCAAAAATCGCAATAGCAGTCGCTAGCAATTTGTGAGTGTGATTTTGTGAAGCGATTTTCAGAGCTATTTTTAATGAATTGCTCCAAAAAATGCTACACACTGCATGTAGCATTTTTTGGGAGCAATTCATTTAAAAAAAACGCTCTGAAAATCGTTTCACAAAATCACACTCACAAATTGCTAGCGATTGCTATTGCGATTTTGGCGTGCACTAGCCCAGAGAGAGGAGGAGTGGAGAGAAATTGAGAATAGCCTGAGATGGAGCAGAGAGCTTATCTGTATTGCACATTACACAGAGGCTACTTGCCTGTAATAGGACTCCTGTCCCTGCCAGTCTCTCACACAAGTCAGAAAGTAGCCCTCCTGGATTCTAGGGACTGTCAAAAACTTTAACTTGTATAACACCTTATCCACACATGCAGTCATAATAACAATGGGGAGAGACCAGACAGATGTTTGCACACGGACCCTCCAGGCAAGCTCTGCATCATGCTGTGTATATTTACCAGCTTGCCTGTCTTCTGATTGCACTTTTATCAGCTAGCATTGCCTTACAACAAACCCCAATACACCAGACACCAAACCTACCCTAAATCACTGAATGAAAGGTGGCCTGGGGGGAGATTGCCCCCCTGGCCAGTCCGCCCCTGAACTATACTGGATACCTATACTGGAGGCACCTACCTGGCTAATCTATACTCGGGGCAATTATACTGGGGCACCTATGCCTGGCTACCTATATTGGGGGGACCTATAGCCCACTACCTATACTGAGTGCAACTAGACCTAGCTAACCTATACTGCAGGCACCTATACCTGGCTCCGGCACGGGGGGGGCGCAATTTTTACACTCTCGCACTGGGTGCATTTTAGCCTAGAAACTGCCCTGGACAGAACAGTGACTGTCCAGCTGATTTGGTCTGTCCACAATGTCTGTCCACAATGAAGCAGCGACCTTATTATCTTGGGTGTGCCCCCCCCGAGACACTCATATAGCCGGCGGTCATTGCTTCATTGTGATATGCAAGCCCCTTCACCGCGGCAAGGTAATGATCACAAAGGGGAATTGGCACATGTACATGCCTTTTGTTTGTTGTTGCAGCTGCAGCGCAGGCAGAAAAATTAATCAGGCATGTACACACACCCTGGACCCTGTTGGTGGTGGCAGAGAAGGCAGTCAAGCGGCCTGCGGGCAGAGGTGCTGTGTGGGGAGCGACTTAGTCTTGTGGCAGGCAGTCACAGCGCGTGCAGGCAGAGATGCTGTGTGTGGGGACTGACTTAGTCTTCAGGTGCGCAGTAGCCCTCCGGGATCCATGCCTCATTCAATTTGATAAAGGTGAGGTACTGAAAACTTTTGTGACCTAGGCGACTTCTCTTCTCACTGAAAATGCCTCCAGCTGTGCTGAAGGTCCTTTCTGACAGGACGCTTGAGGCAGGGCAAGACAAAAGTTGGATGGAAAATTATAACAGCTCTGGCCACAGGTCAAGCCTGCGCACCCAGTAGTCCAAGGGTTCATCGCTGCTCACAGTGTCTCAGAGCCGGATCTTCAACCAGGCAGACTAATCAACTGCTTATGGGCCCGTAGTAGGTCAAAAGGGCCCCATAAAGATTTATTGCCTCTGTTCATGTAGTCCTTTAGTAACTCTTTCAGTCTTTAAAAACAAGATCTCTGCAGCAATTCTCTACTATAGAGATAAGAAGTTATACAAGCAGGCACACACAGAGTTAACCTCCTCCCCTTAAATCAGAGCTGTCAGACACTGGCTGGGTGCTGGAATGTGATCTCTAAATATAGGAGCCGCTGTATGAAGAGATCACAGCTAGAGAAATTGGATGTGGCAAAACATCTGTAGTTAAACTTTTTTTCATAGTAGCATCATCATTTGTTCAAAAGTCTGCAGTATGACTTCTGTGCGTAATGTTTACATTTAGTTCCAGTCTTTGTTGAACTTATTAGCCTAATTTTATTTCCCACATAAGAGGCACATAAAGATTTATTGTCTGTCTCTGTTCTGTTTATTGTCTCTGTTCAACTCTTTGGGCCATATTCTATTGCTGAACTCGCCAGCGCTAAGCACTGGCGAGTTCTTAACTTAGGCGATGGGGGCATCGCCTAATCTAATTAAACTTTAGACCCCCCCCAGGCGGAAAAGAACTCGCTTGGGCGATATAATCGCCCAGCGAGTTCTTAACACCGAATCCAATTACCCTTATCATGTCTCCGGGAAGCGATGCTTCCCGGCAGACATGAGCGTTAGCTTAGACCTGCAAAAAGCAGGTCTAAACTAGCTAACGCACGTCGTCGCCGCAGCAGCATCTGGGGGTCTCCTTTAATAAGGAGACCCCCAGAGCTCCCCGTCGGGTCGCCGCACAGTTTAGAAGCCCCCGCGCAGCTCTGCACCAGCACCCCTGTTGGCATACATACCGCCGCAGATCACCCGCCGCCTCTCGCCGCAAAATCTGTCGCGTAATTACAGTGTATCTAACACTGTAATTACTGTCCGCATAGAAGGAGCCCGGGCAAAGCATCTTTGAATCTGCAGCCGGGCTCCCCATTGGTCCGCTGTCTGAGGCATTTTATTGGTTTAGACAGCGGACCAATGGGGAGCCCGGCTGCAGATTCAAAGATGCTTTGCCCGGGCTCCTTCTATGCGGACAGTAATTACAGTGTTAGATAGAGTTGAGCTGAAATTTTCGTAATTTCGCATTACTAAAATTACGCATGCGAAATTTGCGATTACGATGCGAAATTACGGTAGCGTAATTGGCATTAAAATCGTAATTGAAAATACCGTAAGCGTAATTTTCAACGCGTAATTTCGCGTTTCATTCATGCCGTAATTTCGCATTAAACGCTACCGTAATTTCGCGTGAAACCGTAACGCTCCGTATAATATGAAAAAGCCGCCGACTTTAAGGGTTAATAGCAAAGCCCCCTTAAATGCTAAGAGCCTCAAATTTGGAGAATATATTAAGGAGATCAGGAGGAATAAGAAGAATTTTTTTTTTTCAAAAAGACCTTATAGTTTTTGAGAAAATCGATGTTAAAGTTTCAAAGGAAAAATGTAAACATTTAAAAACCCGCCGACTTTAACGGTTAATAGCAAAGCCTGCTTAAAGTTTAGGAACACCAAATTCCCAGGGTATTTTAAGGGGATCAGTGGGAATAAGAGGAAAATTTTTTTTTCAAAAAGACCTTATAGTTTTTGAGAAAATCGATTTTTAAGTTTCAAGGGCGAAAATGTCTTTTAAATGCAGAAAATGTCAGTTTTTTTTGCACAGGTAACAATAGTGTATTATTTTCATAGATTCCCCCAAGTGGGAAGAGTTTTACTTACTTCGTTCTGAGTGTGGGAAATATAAAAAAAAAACGACGTGGGGTCCCCCCTTCCAGACCTCTTTAACCCCTTGTCCCCCATGCAGGCTGGGATAGCCAGAATGCGGAGCACCGGCCGCGTGGGGCTCCGCACCCTGACTATACCAGCCCGCATGGTCCATGGATTGGGGGGTCTCGGAAGGGGAGGGGCAGCCAAGCTTTACCCTCCCCCTCCGAGCCCTTGTCCAATCCAAGGACAAGGGGCTCTTCTCCACCTCCGATGGGCGGTGGAGGTGGAGGCCACGATTTCCTGGGGGGGGGGTTCATGGTGGAATCTGGGAGTCCCCTTTAAAAAGGGGTCCCCCAGATCTCCACCCCCCCTCCCAGGAGAAATGAGTATAGAGGTACTTGTACCCCTTACCCATTTACTTTAAGAGTTAAAAGTAAATAAACACACAAACACTTAGAAAAAGTATTTTAATTGAACAAAAAACATAACCACGAAAAAAGTCCTTTAATATCCTTAATTAACCATTAATACTTACCTGTCCCTTTAAATAAATGATCCCTCGAAATAGCCTCGGAAATGTTCTATCAATTACAATGTAACAAAGTTATTACAATGTAACAACTTTGTTACATTGTAACTACGCCGCACCCGACGTCACTCGCCGCCGCCGCATACGCGTCTGCGCTGCACGGACCCGACAGAGCTCTGAGCTATATAGCTCAGAGCTCTCTAAAGCATCTTTGTATTTGGGCTCCAAGGAGCCCCATTGGTCCTTAGCAGACCAATGGGGCTCCTTGGAGCCCAAATACAAAGATGCTTTAGAGAACTCTGAGCTATATAGCTCAGAGCTCTGTCGGGTCCGTGCAGGACGCTAAGTCCCTGCAGCTCCCGCTGCCCTCCCCGCCTCTCCCACATGTCACCCACATGTCACTCACATGTGGGTGACAGATGTGGGCGGGGTGGACAGCAGGAGCTGCGGGGACTTAGCGTCCTGCACGGACGCGTAAGTGTATGCTGCGGCGGCTGAGCGGCGAGTGACGTCGGGTGCGGCGTAGTTACAATGGAACAAAGTTGTTACATTGTAATAACTTTGTTACATTGTAACTGATAGAACATTTCCGAGGCTATTTCGAGGGATCATTTATTTAAAGGGACAGGTAAGTATTAATGGTTAATTAAGAATATTAAAGGACTTTTTTCGTGGTTATGTTTTTTGTTCAATTAAAATACTTTTTCTAAGTGTTTGTGTGTTTATTTACTTTTAACTCTTAAAGGAAATGGGTAAGAGGTACAAGTACCTCTATACTCATTTCTCCTGGGAGGGGGGGTGGGCATCTGGGGGATCCCTTTTTAAAGGGGACTCCCAGATTCCACCATGAACCCCCCCCAGGAAATCGCGGCCTCCACCTCCACCGCCCATCGGAGGTGGAGAAGAGCCCCTTGTCCTTGTATTGGACAAGGGCTCGGAGGGGGAGGGGAAAACTTGGCTGCCCCTCCCCTTCCGAGACCCCCCAATCCATGGACCATGCGGGCTGGTATAGTCAGGGTGCGGAGCCCCACACGGCCGGTGCTCCGCATTCTGGCTATCCCAGCCTGCATGGGGGACAAGGGGTTAAAGAGGTCTGGGAGGGGGGACCCCACGTCGGTTTTTTTTATATTTCCCTCACTCAGAACGAAGTAAGTAAAACTCTTCCCACTTGGGGGAATCTATGAAAATAATACACTATTGTTACCTGTGCAAAAAAACCTGACATTTTCAGCATTTAAAAGACATTTTCGCCCTTGAAACTTAAAAATCGATTTTCTCAAAAACTATAAGGTCTTTTTGAAAAAAAAAAATTTCCTCTTATTCCCACTGATCCCCTTAATATACCCTGGGAATTTGGTGTTCCTAAACTTTAAGCAGGCTTTGCTATTAACCATTCAAGTTGGCGGGTTTTTAAATGTTTACATTTTTCCTTTGAAACTTTAACATCGATTTTCTCAAAAACTATGAGGTCTTTTTGAAAAAAAAAAAATTCCTCTTATTCCTTCTGATCTCCTTAATATATTCTCCAAATTTGAGGCTCCTAGCATTTAAGGGGGCTTTGCTATTAACCCTTAAATTCGGCGGCTACCTAACATTGATCCATGCGTCAACTTTTCCGCTTCGGGAGCATGGCCATACGCATTAATTTCGTAATACCCATTGCAATGCGAAAATTACGCGAAAATTACGCTTACGCGAAATTTCGCGAAATCCTTCTTCATTACGATTATGTACTTACGGCCATAAACGTAATTACACTAATTACGCGGAATTTCGCGAAATTGTAATTACGCCATTACGCTCATCTCTAGTGTTAGATACACTGTAATTACGCGATGGATTTTGCGGCGAGAGGCGGCGGGTGATCTGCGCCGGTATGTATGCCAACAGGGGTGCCGGTGCAGAGCTGCGCGGGGGCTTCTAAACTGTGCGGCGACCCGACGGGGAGCTCTGGGGGTCTCCTTATTAAAGGAGACCCCTAGATGCAGCGGCGGAAGATGGCGGCGGGCGAGTGTGCATGTGTGGGGAGTGAGGCCGTGGTGCTGATGGACAGCACCACAGCGTAAACCTCACTCCCCATCGCTCGGTAAAAGGGAGCATCACTCAGGCTTTCGCCTGAGTAATGCTCCCTAACGATCGGCCATCGCGCGAAGGACATGGGCAATAGGGTTTGCCGGTAATTCTCGCGCGATGGCAAGGTGATAAGTAGCTCGCATCTGCAAGCTACTTATCACCTTGAATAGGATATGGCCCTTTGTCTTTAGATCTCTGCAGCAATGCTCTACTACAGAGATAAGAGTTCTGCTGGTGATGTGCACAGCACGGTTGGTTCCTGTCATTGCTGAACTTAACATTAATTTTATCACCCTAATTGGCCAAAAAATAGCTAAAGCTGGCTATGCACACATCGATTTTGAACACTGATTGAATCTTCCAGTAATCTATTTATCATATACTGTATATCCAATCGATTGGCTTTCAAGCGATATTTTGCTGTTTATCAATCTCTGTGGTATGGGGGCAGGACAGTAGTGGTTGGGGATCGATGGTCCATAACTTTGCTCTGCATTGAGCAGTACAACACTTGAAGCTTGATAGAGTTCTGCTGAAGCCTATCAGAATTAAACTTGCTGTTACAGAGGTTGATCACTAACCAATTGAATGGAATAATGATCAATTGGCTAGACATATTGGGGCATTATTGACCTGTGTATGACTAATGAGAATGAGGGAGCGAAACTGACAAATTTGGTTTTGCAGTGAATAAACTCCAATCTTGCTTTACCAGATCCTCACAACCCGAATGCCCGGTACACACCATGCAATTTCCTGTCAGATAGATAGGTCAAATGGATTATTTCTGACAGATCCGACCGTGATCCGATTCTGATTTCCGATCGTTTTTCTGATCAATTTTGTATAGAAGTGTTTAAAAAATGATCAGAAAAATAATTGGAAATCCATTTGGACTTTTCAGATAATTGATTTAACTCATCTATCTAATGGGAAATAGCATGGTGTGTACAAGGCATTAGTCACATTTGCCATGTGGCTGGTTTAGGCAACAATAAAGAAGTACAAGGGCTCATTACATTTTCAGTGTAAACAATCATGAAGTTGTTGATCTTAAATCTGCCTCGCTGTACTCAATTTTTCTGCCAGTGGTTTAGACATTAAAGGACAACTGTAGCGAGAGGAATATGGAGGCTGCCATATTTATTATCTTTTAAACAATACCAGTTTCCTGGCAGCCCTGCTGATCTATTTGGCTGCAGTAGTGTTTGAATCGCACCAGAAACACACATGCAGCTAATGTCAAGTCTGACAATAATGTCACCTGATCTGCTGCATGCTTGCTCAGGGGCAATGGCTAAATATATTAGAGACAGAGGATCAACAGGATATCCAGGAAACTGGTATTTCTTAAAAGTAAAAAAATATGGTAGCCTCCACATACTTTTCGCTACAGTTGTCCTTTAATGGCTGTGTTGATGTCATTGCACAGCAAATAACCTTACACTGTTAGAAAAGCTGTACACTGACTGCTTTACATAGTATCACAGCGTCATTTCTTCAGTGCTGTCTGTTCCATGAAAAGATGAAATAGAATATTTAGAAAAAAGTGAGCAGTGCACTCACTACTGTGCGATGCTGTATGCTGGGTAGACATCCTTTCAACAGTGTGTGTGTGGGGGGGGCCTAAATGTATTGCTCTGCTTGGGGTCCTGCATGGTCTTAATCCGGCTCTGCAGTGTCTACATCCACACTTAAGGCCAGGTAGTCGGCTATCTGCCGGTCCAGGCGTTGGTGGAGGGTGGATCTGGAAGGGCTAAGGCCGACATCACCATGAGATTGCTGGAGCGTCCTGTCCTTGCCTGCGTGGACATGGGAGGAGGATTACTGGCAGTGGTACCTTTATTGTGTTGTGCTGTGACATCACTCTTAAACGCATTGCAAAGCATATTTGCCAGCTTGTTCTGCATGTGCTGCATCCTTTCTGCCTTTAGGTGAGTTGGTAACATGTCCGCCACTTTGTGCCTGTACCGAGGGTCTAGTAGCGTGGCCACCCAGTGCAGCTCATTCCCCTGTTGTTTCACACAGGGGTCCCTCAACAGGCTGGACAGCATGAAAGATGCCATCTGCACAAAGTCGGATCCAGATATACCATCCATCTCCTCTTGCTCTTCCTCAGTGACGTCAGGTAAGTCCTCCTCCTCCCCCCAGCCATGAACAATACCATAGGAACGTCGAGCAGCACAAGCCCTCTGCGACACCTGCTGCGGTTGTTCTTCTTCTGCCACCGTGTAAGACTGCCTGAAATGCCCACACAACGTCCTGGCCTGCTTCAGGACGTCCTCTAAGCCTGGGTACTTTGACACAAATCTTTGAATAAATAGATTTAGCACATGTGCCATGCAGGGTACATGTGTCAGCTTTTCCAAATTCAAAGCGGAAATGAGATGCTGCCATTGTCACACACCACGTTGCCGATCTCCAGCTGGTGCGGGGTCAGCCACCGATCCACCTGTTTGTTAAGAGCAGCCAGAAGAGCTGCTCCAGTATGACTCTCCGCTTTGAGACAAGACATGTCTAAGATGGCGTGACACCATCGTACCTGGCATGCAGCATAGGCTCTGAGGAGATGGGGCTGTGTAGCTGGAGAGGAGATCACAGTACCAGTAGAGTTAAACTACCACCAGTGGTGCTCAGCAGAGCTCGAATATTCGAGTACCTCGAATATTCGAGCTCTTTTTCAGCTATTCGAGCTCGGTATTCGAGCTCCGAATAGCTGTAGCTATTCGAATGGGCTATCCGAGTACACTCGAATAGCCCATTCACTATTCGAGCTATTCGAGCAAACGGCGCTATTCGAGCTCGGTACCGAGCTCGAATAGCGTCATAGCCCAGATTGATGTCCTTAGAGCCAATCAGAGGGCTCCCAGGCCCTCTGACGGCAGCCAATCACAGAGGGGGACCCTGGCCAGCCCCTACCCTATAAATAGCGGCCGCCATGTTCCGTTTCTCCATGCTTGCCTGAGACTTGTACAGAGAGAGAGTTGCTCCTTTGTGCTTTGGCTTAGCAAGTGCTCTATTGTGGTCATTTACCTAGCGTTTTTGCTCACCTACACCTGCCATATACACCTATATTGTTGTTAGTTAGATAGACATTGTATTTTAGTTAGTAGCTTGTGTGTTACATTAGAACTGCAGGCAGCTGCTGCAAGCTTACAGGTTTAGGCCTCAGGGGGGCCTTGCCTCTGTGGGCAGCTGTCCTCTCTGTTTATTTCTCTCATCTATACCAGTATTTCTGCTGTCCTTTACTAATAGTATTGTAGTTATACTGTACTAGGAGTAGGACACTCACTGACTGTCACTGTTTATAGGCTACTAGCTAGCTCCTGCGTGTGTGCACTCACTCACTGTCTGTGTGTACACACACTCTATTTCCTTCTGATTACTGATTGATTATTGTTAGTTGTTGTACTTACTTACTACTTACTAGGGACACTCACTGTCTGTCACTGTTCATATAGGCTACTAGCTCCTGCGTGTGCGCACTCACTGTCTGAGTGTACACACACAACACACACTCTATTTCCTTCTGATCGCTGATTGATTATTGTAATTAGTTAGTGTTCTACTTACTGTTACTACTTAGTTACTCTTACTGTACTGGGAGTCTAGGACACTCAGTCACTGTGTTCATAGGCTACTAGCTCCTGCGTGCGTCCACTCACTGTCTGAGTGTACACACACCCACACTCCATTTCCTTCTGATCGCTGATTGATTATTGTAATTAGTTAGTTCTACTTACTGTTACTACTTACTCTTACTGTACTAGGAGTCTAGGACACTCAGTCACTGTGTTCATAGGCTACTAGCTCCTGCGTGCGTCCACTCACTGTCTGAGTGTACACACACCCACACTCCATTTCCTTCTGATCGCTGATTGTTTATTGTAATTAGTTAGTTCTACTTACTGTTATTACTGTTACTCTTACTGTACTAGGAGTCTAGGACACTCAGTCACTGTGTTCATAGGCTACTAGCTCCTGCGTGCGTGCACTCACTGTCTGAGTGTACACACACCCACACTCCATTTCCTTCTGATCGCTGATTGTTTATTGTAATTAGTTAGTTCTACTTACTGTTATTACTGTTACTCTTACTGTACTAGGAGTCTAGGACACTCAGTCACTGTGTTCATAGGCTACTAGCTCCTGCGTGCGTCCACTCACTGTCTGAGTGTACACACACCCACACTCCATTTCCTTCTGATCGCTGATTGATTATTGTAATTAGTTAGTTCTACTTACTGTTATTACTGTTACTCTTACTGTACTAGGAGTCTAGGACACTTAGTCACTGTGTTCATAGGCTACTAGCTCCTGCGTGCGTCCACTCACTGTCTGAGTGTACACACACCCACACTCCATTTCCTTCTGATCGCTGATTGTTTATTGTAATTAGTTAGTTCTACTTACTGTTATTACTGTTACTCTTACTGTACTAGGAGTCTAGGACACTCAGTCACTGTGTTCATAGGCTACTAGCTCCTGCGTGCGTGCACTCACTGTCTGAGTGTACACACACCCACACTCCATTTCCTTCTGATCGCTGATTGTTTATTGTAATTAGTTAGTTCTACTTACTGTTATTACTGTTACTCTTACTGTACTAGGAGTCTAGGACACTCAGTCACTGTGTTCATAGGCTACTAGCTCCTGCGTGCGTCCACTCACTGTCTGAGTGTACACACACCCACACTCCATTTCCTTCTGATCGCTGATTGATTATTGTAATTAGTTAGTTCTACTTACTGTTACTACTTACTCTTACTGTACTAGGAGTCTAGGACACTCAGTCACTGTGTCCATAGGCTACTAGCTCCTGCGTGCGTCCACTCACTGTCTGAGTGTACACACACCCACACTCCATTTCCTTCTGATCGCTGATTGATTATTGTAATTAGTTAGTTCTACTTACTGTTACTACTTACTCTTACTGTACTAGGAGTCTAGGACACTCAGTCACTGTGTCCATAGGCTACTAGCTAGCTCCTGCGTGCGTCCACTCACTGTCTGAGTGTACACACACCCACACTCCATTTCCTTCTGATCGCTGATTGTTTATTGTAATTAGTTAGTTCTACTTACTGTTATTACTGTTACTCTTACTGTACTAGGAGTCTAGGACACTCAGTCACTGTGTTCATAGGCTACTAGCTCCTGCGTGCGTGCACTCACTGTCTGAGTGTACACACACCCACACTCCATTTCCTTCTGATCGCTGATTGTTTATTGTAATTAGTTAGTTCTACTTACTGTTATTACTGTTACTCTTACTGTACTAGGAGTCTAGGACACTCAGTCACTGTGTTCATAGGATACTAGCTCCTGCGTGCGTCCACTCACTGTCTGAGTGTACACACACCCACACTCCATTTCCTTCTGATCGCTGATTGATTATTGTAATTAGTTAGTTCTACTTACTGTTATTACTGTTACTCTTACTGTACTAGGAGTCTAGGACACTTAGTCACTGTGTTCATAGGCTACTAGCTCCTGCGTGCGTCCACTCACTGTCTGAGTGTACACACACCCACACTCCATTTCCTTCTGATCGCTGATTGTTTATTGTAATTAGTTAGTTCTACTTACTGTTATTACTGTTACTCTTACTGTACTAGGAGTCTAGGACACTCAGTCACTGTGTTCATAGGCTACTAGCTCCTGCGTGCGTGCACTCACTGTCTGAGTGTACACACACCCACACTCCATTTCCTTCTGATCGCTGATTGTTTATTGTAATTAGTTAGTTCTACTTACTGTTATTACTGTTACTCTTACTGTACTAGGAGTCTAGGACACTCAGTCACTGTGTTCATAGGATACTAGCTCCTGCGTGCGTCCACTCACTGTCTGAGTGTACACACACCCACACTCCATTTCCTTCTGATCGCTGATTGATTATTGTAATTAGTTAGTTCTACTTACTGTTATTACTGTTACTCTTACTGTACTAGGAGTCTAGGACACTTAGTCACTGTGTTCATAGGCTACTAGCTCCTGCGTGCGTCCACTCACTGTCTGAGTGTACACACACCCACACTCCATTTCCTTCTGATCGCTGATTGTTTATTGTAATTAGTTAGTTCTACTTACTGTTATTACTGTTACTCTTACTGTACTAGGAGTCTAGGACACTCAGTCACTGTGTTCATAGGCTACTAGCTCCTGCGTGCGTGCACTCACTGTCTGAGTGTACACACACCCACACTCCATTTCCTTCTGATCGCTGATTGTTTATTGTAATTAGTTAGTTCTACTTACTGTTATTACTGTTACTCTTACTGTACTAGGAGTCTAGGACACTCAGTCACTGTGTTCATAGGCTACTAGCTCCTGCGTGCGTCCACTCACTGTCTGAGTGTACACACACCCACACTCCATTTCCTTCTGATCGCTGATTGATTATTGTAATTAGTTAGTTCTACTTACTGTTACTACTTACTCTTACTGTACTAGGAGTCTAGGACACTCAGTCACTGTGTCCATAGGCTACTAGCTCCTGCGTGCGTCCACTCACTGTCTGAGTGTACACACACCCACACTCCATTTCCTTCTGATCGCTGATTGATTATTGTAATTAGTTAGTTCTACTTACTGTTACTACTTACTCTTACTGTACTAGGAGTCTAGGACACTCAGTCACTGTGTCCATAGGCTACTAGCTAGCTCCTGCGTGCGTCCACTCACTGTCTGAGTGTACACACACCCACACTCCATTTCCTTCTGATCGCTGATTGATTATTGTAATTAGTTAGTTCTACTTACTGTTATTACTGTTACTCTTACTGTACTAGGAGTCTAGGACACTCAGTCACTGTGTTCATAGGCTACTAGCTCCTGCGTGCGTCCACTCACTGTCTGAGTGTACACACACCCACACTCCATTTCCTTCTGATCGCTGATTGTTTATTGTAATTAGTTAGTTCTACTTACTGTTATTACTGTTACTCTTACTGTACTAGGAGTCTAGGACACTCAGTCACTGTGTTCATAGGCTACTAGCTCCTGCGTGCGTCCACTCACTGTCTGAGTGTACACACACTAAATTTACTTGTGATTACTACTGATTATTGTAACTGCTAGTTGTACTTCCTGACTGTTACTACTTACTTACTGTACTAGGGGACACTCACTCAGTCACCTCACCAACCAACCCACTCCATTAACCACTTGCCGACCGCACGCTTATACCGTGCGTCGGCAAAGTGGCAGCTGCAGGACCAGCGACGCAGTACTGCGTCGCCGGCTGCAGCCTAATTAACGAGCGATCGCGCGGCTGTAGCCGCGCGATCGCTACGTCACACTCTTCGGCCCCCATGTGACTTCAGCCCGCCGGCCAATCAGCAGCGCCGGCGGGCTGTAAAAATTCAAATCGGCGAATAGAACAGGTATAATACAGTTTGTTTACGTAACAAACTGTATTATACTGCCTGCCTCCCGCTGGTGGTCACACTTAGCGATCGACCACCAGCGAGGAGAGCAGGCACAGTAAGCACACACACACGCACACATTAGGAGCCCCACAGACCCCCCGATCACCCGCAGCACCCATCAGACACCCCCCTGTACCCCCCTGTAGCGCGCAGATCAGACCCAACCAACCCCCATATCACCCATCAATCAATCCCTGTCACCACCTGTCACTCCTATCCATCAGAGCAGACCCCCAACTACCCCTTAGGGGTATCTGATCACCCCCCACACCTCCAGATCTCCCCCCGACCCCCCCCCCCTGTATACTGAACCTATCTATCTCCCCTGCATCTGTCTATCTCCCCAGTGATCAGCTGCCAATCACCTATCAGTCACCTGTCAATCATCCCTTGTCACCACCTGTCACTGCCCCCCATTAGATCAGACCCCCAACTGCCCCTTAGGGGTATCTGATCACCCCCCACCCCTTCAGATCCCCCCCCCCTCCCCCCGTATACTGCATCTATCTTCCCTGTAATTGCCCGCTGATCAGCTGTCAATCACCTATCCGTCACCTGTCAATCATCCCTTGTCACCACCTGCCACTGCCCCCCATCAGATCAGACCCCCAACTGCCCATTAGGGGCTTCTGATCACCCACCCACCCTTTCAGATCCCTCCGAGACACCCCCCCCTGATCACATCAGCAGTCCATTGTTTACATCTGTTTTTCCCTGTAAACACCCACTTATCACCCGTCAATAACCCATCTATCACCACCTGTCACTCCTATCCATCAGATTAGACCCCCAACTACCCCTTAGGGGTATCTGATCACCCCCCACCCCTTCCGATCCTCCCCACACCGTCCTAGTTCATTGATTGCGTATATTCTCCCCCCTGCCATTGTGTATCTTATCTCCTGTCTGTAAGGCTTGATTGTGCTTTGTTTGGCTACAATTGTCTCAATTGCACTGTGATTGGCATCGATTGTCGTGTGATTGGCTTCGATTGGCACGTAATTGGGCTTCGATTGTCGCGTGATTGGCTTCAATTGCCCGTAATTGGTTTTGATTGTGCCAATTGCCCACTGATTGGCTGTTTTGCCCTGTGATTAGCATCGATTGTCGTGTGATTGGCTTCAATTGTCACGTAATTGGTTTTTGATTGTCACGTTATTGGATTCAATTGGTCCGTGATTGGCTTTGATTGCGCCGATTGCTGTAATTGTGTTGTAATTGTCTCGTGATTGTTTTTGATTATTTGTGATTGCTCTCTGATCCCCAACCCCCCCCCCCCCCCCCCCCCCTCACCATCACTATCCTAGTGATCTAAAAACTTTTTTAGTATCACTAGTGGTAACAAACAGTTAGGCCAGTTATCTAAGCAAAAGGGTTGTTAGTGTCAGTTAGTGCTCAGCCCACTGCACCACAGTCACTAATTAGCGTCATCACTGTCGCTAATCAGCATTGGTACTATATAGTATCTGTAAGTGATTATTAGTGATCACAGTCAGATCTATATTAGGGTCTCTAGGATCCACAAAAAAACGCAGTGTTTGCCCGATCAGACCTGATCGTTCGCCTGCACTGCGTTCAGCCCGCCCCACCGCAGTGACAGAAATTTCTTTTTTCTGATCACTGCAAAAAACACTACACAAGCTGTGGCACTGTAAACATCAGTTTTGATTTTTTTTATCTAAACTCAGTGACCACAGCTTTCTACCTCTCAAGTACTCCCTTTCGCTAGGTAGGTGCTCTTTTCCTGGGTAGTCTCAGAGGAATACCTCCTAAATTTAGCAGGCCACCATGGCAAAAAAGAGGTTTTCCAATGAAGACATCTACAGGTACATGGACCAGTCGGATGAGGATGATTGGGTCGACTTATTCGACGAATCTTCGGGTTCAGAGTACGATCCTGTAGACAGCAGTGGCTCTCAGACCGATAGTTCCGATGACAAGGTTGAGGTCCCGGCTAGAGCCAGGCGTACCACACCCCATGTCACTGGACTGCAGGTGGCGGAAGATCAGTCTCAAGGGCAGCAGAGTGGCGCTGATCTGATTTTTCTTGGTGAGGCATGCACCAGCAGCGCAGCATCTCCTGGGCCTATCAACACCAGTACTTCCGCAGAAGACCCTGATGAAGTGGCGGACACCATCCTGGAAGTAGAAACTGGTTCGGTGGTACGTGAATTAAGATCCGATCCGCAGCCACCAAGTAGACGGGCCCGTACTCCCATTGGTTTTCCAGAGGTGCTGGCAAACCCTGATTGGCATTCCCCTGATCCCGCCGCACCCATACTGCCCCCTTTCACCGCCCAGTCTGGAGTCCAGGTGGAGACAGTTGAACTAGGATCGGCCCTAGACTTTTTTGAACTGTTCCTCACCCAGGATCTCCTTGACTTAATTGTGGCTGAGACCAACCTATATGCCACACAATTTATAACCGCCCATCCGAAAAGCTGCCACGCCCAGCCTTTTCGGTGGAAACCACTCCAAGTTTCCGAACTTAAAATTTTTTTGGGCCTTCTCCTCAACATGGGTATTACTAAAAAAAATGTATTGCGCTCTTATTGGTCTACACGCCAAATACATAACATGCCCGTGTTCTCTGCTGCCATGTCCAGGACGCGATTTGAGATCATCCTGCGCTTCCTGCATTTCAATGACAACGACACCTGTCATGAAAGAGACCACCCAGCTTATGACCGGCTCCACAAAATTCGGCCCCTCATAGACCACCTGTCATCCACATTTGCAGATGCTTATACCCCTGAACAGAACATCTGTGTAGATGAGTCCCTCGTACATTTTACCGGGCGCCTTGGCATCAAACAGTACATCCCAAGCAAGCGCGCCCGGTATGGGGTGAAACTGTATAAGCTCTGTGATAGGGCCACAGGCTATACATCTCGTTTTAGGGTCTATGAGGGAAAAGACTCAAAATTGGAGCCGGTCGGATGTCCTGACTACCTGGGGAGCAGTGGAAAGATTGTGTGGGACTTGGTGTCACCCTTGTTCCAGAAGGGGTACCATCTTTATGTGGACAACTTTTACACAAGTGTGGCCCTCTTTCAGCACTTAAAGTTAGAAGGAATCCGATGCTGTGGCACCGTGCGGCCTAGTCGCCGGGGCTTCCCCCAACAGCTCGTTAACACCAGACTTCAACGGGGGGAGAGGGCCGCCTTGTGTACCGATGACTTGCTCTCGGTGAAATGGAAGGACAAGAGGGACGTTTACCTTCTGTCTACCATTCACACAGACACGACAGTACAAATTACACGGGCAACAGAGGTCATTGAAAAGCCCCTCGCCGTCCACAGCTATAATGCCAACATGGGAGGGGTGGACTTCAATGACCAGATGTTAGGGCCCTATTTAATTTCCCGGAAAACCAGACGCTGGTATAAGAAAGTGTCTGTGTATTTAATTCAATTGGCGATGTACAACAGCTTTGTTCTCTACAGTAAGGCTGGGAGAACTGGATCTTTCCTTCAATTCCAGGAAGACATTGTTTCGGCACTCCTCTATCCAGAAGGTGACAGAGCCCAACCCCCAAATGCAACTAGCCGGCTGCATGGAAGGCATTACGCCTACCCGATTCCCAGTACCCCAACTCAACGCAACCCCAGAAAAAGATGTCGTGTCTGCAGCAAGGCTGGAATAAGGCATGACACCCCCGTTTACTGTCCCCGCTGTCCTGACCAGCCTGGCCTATGCCTAGGGGAGTGTTATGAGAGGTACCATGAGAAGGCACACTTTTAGAACCTAGGGAACTACAGACACAGCAGTAGGCACACAAGGGTCTCTCAGTGCTATTTCACACTGGCGCGATGCGTTAGGGCAAATTGCCTAGCAAAAGTCACACTTTGCGGTCCCCCCCTACGCCGGAAGTGCTTGACTTAACGCTAGTGCATGCCTACGTTACTGCGTGGCTTCTGCGGCAATTTGGGTCGGCCCGGAAGTCATGTTAGTCTACGGCGACGCAGTTAATTACTAGGCCGAATGCTACTCTTGTGGTATTCCCTGAAGATCTATTTTGGGCGAGACGGTGCGGCGGGCTCGACCGACCGGATAGGCCAGTATGCAGTGTGAACCCAAACATCAGGTTTTGAGAGATCCAAATACACTGGCCTGCCAGAAACCTCTCCTTTCACTTGGGACAGAATGCATAATGTACTTCGCCACATATCTGTGCGATTTGCACTTTGCACATTGACCCATGGGGGAGGAGAAGTTTATCCTCAGCTCGCAGGTAAAAAAAAACAAAAAAAAAAAAAAACAGGTAAGCAAAAAAGTTAATATTTGGTTACCAATGTTATTGTTTGGTTTGAACATATTTAATAAAGTTTAAAAAGTTAATGTTATTGAAGTGCTTTGCTGCTTGCTTGCTTTTTTTTTTTTTTTTTTTTTTTTTTTTCTTCTTCTCTCTTTTTTTCCAACCGACCAATCAGCTGCAGCACTGATGATGCATCCTGACAGAAGCATTGCGCTTCTGTCAGGTTACACAAAATCGGTGCATGCAGCGCTGTAGGACGAGATTTCTCCTCCACAGTAAAAAAGATACGTTTGCCGAGGCATATGGGCCAAGGTGTGGTGTTGGGGATTCATATGCTTTGGCAAGCACTTTGTATCAAAAAAGAACTCAAGCAATGATTTCTCCATTCACATCGATCAATGTGGATGAATAAATCAGGATTGCCTGGGCATACGAGCTGGTGGGTTTGGATTTTTGGGGTGGCAGCTCCTATGTCCAGGCGGACGCCTTCCCCTCCTTTTTGTTTTGTTTTTTTCGTTTTTCTTCTCTCTTTTTTCTATCCAGACCGACCGACCGACCGACCAATCAGCTGCAGCACTGATGGTGCATCCTGACAGAAGCATTGCGCTTCTGTCAGGTTACACAAAATCGGTGCATGCAGCGCTGTAGGACGAGATTTCTCCTCCACAGTAAAAAAGATACGTTTGCCGAGGCATATGGGCCAAGGTGTGGTGTTGGGGATTCATATGCTTTGGCAAGCACTTTGTATCAAAAAAGAACTCAAGCAATGATTTCTCCATTCACATCGATCAATGTGGATGAATAAATCAGGATTGCCTGGGCATACGAGCTGGTGGGTTTGGATTTTTGGGGTGGCAGCTCCTATGTCCAGGCGGACGCCTTCCCCTCCTTTTTGTTTTGTTTTTTTCGTTTTTCTTCTCTCTTTTTTCTATCCAGACCGACCGACCGACCGACCGACCAATCAGCTGCAGCACTGATGGTGCATCCTGACAGAAGCATTGCGCTTCTGTCAGGTTACACAAAATCGGTGCATGCAGCGCTGTAGGACGAGATTTCTCCTCCACAGTAAAAAAGATACGTTTGCCGAGGTATATGGGCCAAGGTGTGGTGTTGGGGATTCATATGCTTTGGCAAGCACTTTGTATCAAAAAAGAACTCAAGCAATGATTTCTCCATTCACATCGATCAATGTGGATGAATAAATCAGGATTGCCTGGGCATACGAGCTGGTGGGTTTGGATTTTTGGGGTGGCAGCTCCTATGTCTCTCTTTCTTTTCTTTTTGTTTCACATTTTTTGGCAGATATTTGTTCATCCACATTGATCGATGCGAATGAAGGGATGTTTGCCGTTCATTTTTCCTTTCAGCCCAGAATGCACTACCTGTATGCCCAATATAAGGAGTATAGCAGAAATACTGGCCATACATGTAATGATTGCAGAGGCCCTAAAATGCCAGGACAGACCCCACAAATGACCCCATTTTGGAAAGAGGACACCCCAAAGTATTCCGTGAGGTGCATGGTGAGTTCATAGAAGATTTTGTTTTTTGTCACAAGTTAGCATAAATTGTTGTTTTTTGTTTTTTTTCACAAAGTATCCTTTTCTGCTAACTTGTGACAAAAAAGAATTTTTTTTATAAACTCACCATGCCCCTCATGGAATACTTTGTGGTGTCTTATTTTTAAAATGGGGTCATTTGTGGGGTTTGTTAACTGTCCTGTCATGTGGGGGGGGGGGCTAAATTGTGAGCACCCCTGTAAAGCCCAAAGGTAGTCATTGCACGTTGGGCCCCTTAGCGCAGTTAGGCTGCAAAAAAGTGCCACACGTGCTATCGCCGTACCCGGGAGAAGTAGACCAATGTGTTTTAGGGTGTATTTTTACACATACCCATGATGGGTAGAAGAAATCACTCTGTAAATGACAATTTTTTGATTTTTTTTACACACATTTGTCCATTTACAGAGATATTTCTCCCACCCAATATGGGTATGTGTAAAAATACACCCCAAAACACATTGTACTACTTCTCCCGAGTACGGCAATACCACATGTGTGGCCCTTTTTTGCACCCTAACTGCGCTAAGGGGCCCAGAGTCCAATGAGTACCGTTAGCATTTCACAGGTCATTTTGAGAAATTTGGTTTCAAGACTACTCCTCACGGTTTAGGGCCCCTAAAATGCCAGAGCAGTATAGGAACCCCACAAATGACCCCATTTTAGAAAGAAGACACCCCAAGGTACTCAATTAGGAGTATGGAGAGTTCATAGAAGATTTTACTTTTTGTCACAAGTTAGCGGAAAATGATTGTTAATGGTTTTTTTTACCAAGTGTCATTTTCCGCTAACTTGTGACAAAAAATAAAATCTTCTATGAACTCACCATACTCCTAACGGAATACCTTGGGATGTCCTCTTTGTAAAATGGGGTCATTTGTGGGGTTCCTATACTGCTCTGGCATTTTAGGGGCCCTAAACCGTGAGGAGTAGTCTTGAAACCAAATTTCTCAAAATGACCTGTGAAATGGTAACGGTACTCATTGGACTCTGGGCCCCTTAGCGCAGTTAGGGTGCAAAAAAGTGCCACATATGTGGTATCGCTGTACTCGGGAGAAGTAGTACAATGTGTTTTGGGGTGTATTTTTACACATACCCATATTGGGTGGGAGAAATATCTCTGTAAATGGACAATTGTGTGTAAAGAAATCAAAAAATTGTCATTTACAGAGATATTTCTCCCACCCAATATGGGTATGTGTAAAAATACACCCCAAAACACATTGTACTACTTCTCCCGAGTACGGCGATACCACATGTGTGGCCCTTTTTTGCACCCTAACTGCGCTAAGGGGCCCAGAGTCCAATGAGTACCTTTAGCATTTCACAGGTCATTTTGAAACATTTGGTTTCAAGACTACTCCTCACGGTTTAGGGCCCCTAAAATGCCAGAGCAGTATAGGAACCCCACAAATGACCCCATTTTAGAAAGAAGACACCCCAAGGTACTCAATTAGGAGTATGGTGAGTTCATAGAAGATTTAGCTTTTTGTCACAAGTTAGCGGAAAATGATTTTTATTGGGTTTTGTTTACCAAGTGTCATTTTCCACTAACTTGTGACAAAAAAAAAATCTTCTATGAACTCACCATACTCCTAACGGAATACCTTAGGATGTCCTCTTTGTAAAATGGGGTCATTTGTGGGGTTCCTATACTGTCCTGGCATTTTAGGGGCCCTAAACCGTGAGGAGTAGTCTTGAAACCAAACTTCTCAAAATGACCTGTGAAATGCTAACGGTACTCATTGGACTCTGGGCCCCTTAGCGCAGTTAGGATGCAAAAAAGTGCCACACATGTGGTACCGCCGTACTCAGGAGAAGTAGTATTATGTGTTTTGGGGTGTATTTTTACACATACCCATATTGGGTGGGAGAAATATCTCTGTAAATTGACAATTGTGTGTAAAGAAATCAAAAAATTGTCATTTACAGAGGTATTTCTCCCACCCAATATGGGTATGTGTAAAAATACACCCCAAAACACATTGTACTACTTCTCCCGAGTACGGCGATACCACATGTGTGGCCCTTTTTTGCACCCTAACTGCGCTAAGGGGCCCAGAGTCCAATGAGTACCTTTAGCATTTCACAGGTCATTTTGAAACATTTGGTTTCAAGACTACTCCTCACGGTTTAGGGCCCCTAAAATGCCAGAGCAGTATAGGAACCCCACAAATGACCCCATTTTACAAAGAGGACATCCCAAGGTATTCCGTTAGGAGTATGGTGAGTTCATAGAAGATTTTGTTTTTTGTCACAAGTTAGCGGAAAATGACACTTGGTAAAAAAAACCAATAACAATCATTTTCCGCTAACTTGTGACAAAAAGTAAAATCTTCTATGAACTCACCATACTCCTAATTGAGTACCTTGGGGTGTCTTCTTTCTAAAATGGGGTCATTTGTGGGGTTCCTATACTGCCCTGGCATTTTAGGGGCCCTAAACCGTGAGGAGTAGTCTTGAAACCAAATTTCTCAAAATGACCTGTGAAATGCTAACGGTACTCATTGGACTCTGGGCCCCTTAGCGCAGTTAGGATGCAAAAAAGTGCCACACATGTGGTACCGCCGTACTCAGGAGAAGTAGTATTATGTGTTTTGGGGTGTATTTTTACACATACCCATATTGGGTGGGAGAAATATCTCTGTAAATTGACAATTGTGTGTAAAGAAATCAAAAAAATGTCATTTACAGAGAGATTTCTCCCACCCAATATGGGTATGTGTAAAAATACACCCCAAAACACATTGTACTACTTCTCCCGAGTACGGCGATACCACATGTGTGGCACTTTTTTGCACCCTAACTGCGCTAAGGGGCCCAGAGTCCAATGAGTACCTTTAGCATTTCACAGGTCATTTTGAAACATTTGGTTTCAAGACTACTCCTCACGGTTTAGGGCCCCTAAAATGCCAGAGCAGTATAGGAACCCCACAAATGACCCCATTTTACAAAGAGGACATCCCAAGGTATTCCGTTAGGAGTATGGTGAGTTCATAGAAGATTTTATTTTTTGTCACAAGTTAGCGGAAAATGACACTTGGTAAAAAAAAACCAATAACAATCATTTTCCGCTAACTTGTGACAAAAAGTAAAATCTTCTATGAACTCACCATACTCCTAATTGAGTACCTTGGGGTGTCTTCTTTGTAAAATGGGGTCATTTGTGGGGTTCCTATACTGCCCTGGCATTTTAGGGGCCCTAAACCGTGAGGAGTAGTCTTGAAACCAAATGTCTCAAAATGACCTGTGAAATCCTAAAGGTACTCATTGGACTTTGGGCCCCTTAGCGCAGTTAGGGTGCAAAAAAGTGCCACACATGTGGTATCGCCGTACTCAGGAGAAGTAGTACAATGTGTTTTGGGGTGTATTTTTATACATACCCATGCTGAGTGGGAGAAATAACTCTGTAAATGGACAATTGTGTGTAAAAAAATCAAAAAATTGTCATTTGCAGAGATATTTCTCCCACCCAGCATGGGTATGTGTAAAAATACACCCCAAAACACATTGTACTACTTCTCCCGAGTATAGCGATACCATATGTGTGACACTTTTTTGCAGCCAAACTGCGCTAAGAGGCCCACAGTGCAATGACTACTTTTAGGCTTTACAGGGGTGCTTACAATTCCGCACCCCCCAAAATGCCAGGACAGTAAACACACCCCATAAATGACCCCATTTTGAAAAATAGACACTTCAAGGTATTCATTGAGGGGCATGTTGAGTCCATGGCAGATTTCATTTTTTTTTGTTACAAGTTAGCAGAAATGGAAACCTTTTTTTTTTTTTTTTTTGTGACAAACTGTCATTTTCCGCTAACTTGTGACAAAAAATAAAATCTTCTATGAACTCACTATGCCTCTCAGTGAATACTTTGGGATGTCTTCTTTCCAAAATGGGGTTATTTGTGGGGTATTTATACTATCCTGGAATTTTAGCACCTCATGAAACATGACAGGTAGTCAGGAAAGTCAGAGATGCTTAAAAATGGGAAAATTCACTTTTTGCACCATAGTTTGTAAACGCTATAACTTTTACCCAAACCAATAAATATACACTGAATGGGTTTTTTTTCATCAAAAACATGTTTGTCCACATTTTTCGCGCTGCATGTATACAGAAATTTTACTTTATTTGAAAAATGTCAGCACAGAAAGTTAAAAAAATCATTTTTTTGCCAAAATTCATGTCTTTTTTGATGAATATAATAAAAAGTAAAACTCGCAGCAGCAATCAAATAGCATCAAAAGAAAGCTGTATTAGTGAGAAGAAAAGGAGCCAAAATTCATTTAGGTGGTAGGTTGTATGAGCGAGCAATAAACCGTTAAAGCTGCAGTGGTCTGAATGGAAAAAACAGCGCTGGTCCTTAAGGGGGGGTAAAGGCTGAGTCCTCAAGTGGTTAAAGTACCCCACTTTTCACCCGCCCTTTTAAAAAACTTTTGTCTATACGCCCAAAACATTGAAGATGTCTGGAAGTGGCAACCAGCGCGGTTTGGGCAAGGGGAAGGGCAGCAAGGGAATCAGGAGGAGAGGGAGCAGCATTGTGGCAAGCCGCGGCCGCGGGCGCGCCACCATGCACAGTTCCGCAGCAGCAGCAGCAGCGTCAGTGGCTAACATTCCTCCCATAGCCACTGGCCGTGGACGCCTTGGGCGCCGCCCAGCAGGAGCATCTGCAACTCACGCTGCAGAGACACAGCAGCAGCAGCGTGTAGCACCTGCTCCCATTTTCCGCCAGCCGGGTCGGAAACGTCCCATTGAGGAAAAGGATGCAGACGCTGTGGTGCAACTCATGACGGAGGATGAGCAGCCCGCCATCAGCTCTGCATCCGAGGCCTCCACCCTCACCACCACCACCACCACCACCCCTGTTCGCAGCAGCCGCCCAGCAGGGTCTGGGGAGGAGGCCAGTTCACCGTCAGTCGCCGACCTGTCATTCAGCACTCTTTTGACCCCAGGCATGATGAGTCAATTGTCTGCTGTTGTTGGCGATTTTGAGGAGGAGATGCTGATGGGCACTTTGGGGGAGGAGGGATTGGACAGCAAGACTGTGGCGACAGTCAAGCGTCCCATCCATGCATCAGGAGAGGAGTTTGGGGGGTCATCATCCCAGCAGGACATGTTTGAGGAGGGGGAGGATGATGTTGATGACCCGGTGACAGACAGAGACTGGGTGCCACCACCTCCAGGGGATGTCGTCCTCAGCAGCTCGGAGGAGGAGGAGGATGCGCTTGTGGGCCTTGCAAGGAGGCGCATCATTGCAAGCATTGGCAGCGACCCACAGCCTGCTGGTGTCTCAGGCTCAGCAGCAGCAGCAGCAGCATCAGCCAGTACCACCACCAGCCGCACCCAAGCCCGCCCCCAACCACCACAGGGAGACAGGCAGCAGCGCTTCCATGCCGTAGGGGGATGTTTCTGTCACCAATCTGGCGCTTTTTCACCATGCCCACTGTGTACAGCAAGTACGCCACTTGCAACCACTGTCAGCGGAAGTTGAGCAGAGGTGCAGACCCCTTAAAGTTCAGCACCAGCTCGCTCATCAACCACCTTGCGGCTAAACATTTCCACCAGCATGAGGAGTTCCAGAGGCTGAAGGCATCTGGTGCTGGCAGTGGCACCACACCCATCACTGCACAGCCTTCAGCAGCAGCAGCAGCAACAGCAGCCACCCGCCCTCCTGCTCCTCCAGCAGCACCAGCAGGAGTGCGGAAACGCACTGCTCCTCCCCCCTCTGCAACTCCTGCCGCCGACACTGAGGCCTGTTCTGGCAGCCAGTCCTCAGTGGCCTCCTCCGCTGTGTCTGCTGATTCCCGTGTCAGCAAAAGGCCACGCCAGAGCCTTTTGAGCGAGTCCTTCCAGGGGGTGGTTAGGGCTCTGCCTCCCAGCAGCCGTCGCGTGCGGCAGCTGAACGGCTTGCTGGCACGGGCCATGTGCTCCCAACTCCTGCCGTACACGCTCATGCAGGAAGGGAGCGACATGCGGGCGCTGCTTGCTTGCGCAGCCCCAGACTGGCAGCTCCCCAGCAGACACTTCTTCGCCCGCAAGGCCATTCCTGCACTTCACCGCTTTGTGATGGCCAATGTGGAGCGAGGGCTGGAGCACGCGGTTGGTGAAAGGGTCCACGTCACCATGGACTCCTGGAGCAGCCGCTTCGGGACAGGCCGCTACCTGTCCTTCACTGTCCACTGGGTCAGCTTGGTGGAAGGGGGTGAGGATGGGAGAGCAGCAGCGGGCACAGCAGCAGCAACACAGTGGGTGGTGCCACCCCGCAGGGTCAGGGGAACTGCAGCGGGTTCCTCCGATCCTCTGCCATCCTCCGCCACACCTGGCCAAACCCCCCGCCTCAGCAGCAGCGTGAAGGCCCGCCACTGCCAAGCGCTGCTGCACTTGGTCAGCCTTGGCAAGACCAAGCTGACGGCAGCCCACGTGTTGGCCAAACTCCAGGAGCAGGAGAGGATTTGGCTGACCCCCAGAGGCCTCAGAGTCGGAGAGGTGGTGTCCGACAATGGGGCCAATCTGGTTGCTGCCATAGACAGGGGAAACCTGACCCACATCCCCTGTCTTGCCCACGTGCTGAACCTGGTGGTGCAGAAGTTCCTGCGCACCTACCAGGGGATGGGCGAACTGCTGGAAACGGCAAGGAATGTTGTGCGTCACTTCCGGCGCTCGGCTGCAGCCTGTGCGAGCCTGGAAGACGTGCAAAAGGAGCTGGATCTGCCACGCCATCGGCTGATCATTGACGTTCCGACTCGCTGGAACTCCACCCTGGCGATGTTGGAGCGTCTGGTTGAACAGAGGCACGCTGTCAACCAGTACCTTGCCCTGGCCACTGTTTCCGCAGCTCGGAGAAGGGACAATACCAGCAACATCCCGTCCATCGTCCCCGATGATGACTGGAGGCACATGCAGCAGGTGTGCTTTGTGCTGGCTCCCTTCCTGCAGGCCACAAACATGGTGAGCAGGGACCATGCTATGGTCTGCGAGTGGGTGCCCCTGGTTTCTCTGCTGAACAGGGCCCTCGATGGTTTGCTGGAACAGGGAGCGGCAGCCTTGGACCAGCAGGAGCGGCAACCAGCTGCGCAGTCCACCTCTGAGGGGGAGGAGGAGGAGGACTTGGTGGAGGTCCCTGACCTGGCTGCTGATGAGGGGGATCAGCACAGCGCAGCTGAGTTGGTGCGGGGGTGGAGAGAGGATGAGGCGGCAGAGGAGGAGGATGAGGACAGCACTGACGTCGATGTGCCAGCAGACGTGGCCCGCCTCTTCCCAATGGCAGCGCACATGCTGACGTGCCTGCGCAGGGACCCCAGGGTGATCCAGATGAAGCAGAGGGAGGACATCTGGATCAGCATGATGTTGGACCCACGCCTCAAGGGGAAGTTGAGCCAGTTCCTGCCGCCTGCAGGAGGAGACCCAGCGCAACAAATAAGGAGCTTGCAGCAGGCCCTTGTTGAGCGCTTGGAGGAAGCCTTCCCCCAGCCTTCCACCCCCACTGTCCAGCAGCCAGCACAGAGGCAGCAGCAGGTGCCTGCATCCAGCAGCAGCAAGCGCCCCACAGACCTGCTGTCTCTCAGCCACGAGCTCTACAGGACTGTAGAGGCTCCGGCAGCAGTGACTAGAGAGGAGATGCATGCAGCAGCATCCTCCTCCGGTCACAGCCAGCGCCTGACCCGCATGGTGGCTGACTACATGGGGTCGTACAGCGGGCTTGACAGCGATGCCCCTGTTGATCCCATGGAGTATTGGGTCAAGCGCATGGAGATCTGGAGCGAGCTAGCGCAGTACGCCCTGGAAGTGCTGTCCTGCCCCCCTTCCAGCGTGCTGTCCGAGCGCTGCTTCAGTGCAGCTGGTGGCGTGGTCACCGAGAAACGCTCACGTCTGTCTCACAAGTCTGTGGACAGACTGACGTTTCTCAAGATGAACCAGGCGTGGGTGGAAGGCGAGTTCCTGGCCCCTGTTGTCGGCGAGAGGGGGACATGAACTGGCTGCCGGAACCATCGTTAATGTGCCTTACCACCCTTTACCACCTCCTGGCTCCTGCTCACTAAGCCAGCCTGGTTCACTTTGACTATTACGTCGCCTGCAGCCACACATTTTACACCTACAGTGGGCTGCTGTGTACTGCCCTTCTGCTGTCTGTCTGTGTTTCCCACTGCCAGGGTACACAGAATTACCTTCTGCTGCCACTCTGCCACCAGCTATTACGTCAAACAATAGCTATATTGGTTGCAAAACCAAAACCAAACAAACCATTAAAAAAAAAAAAAAGGTTTAATTTTTCTGAGGTGCCCGGGTTGAAAACTGTGTTGTCCCAGTTGTGTATTGGACACAATGTGGGCTGCACGACCGCTGTCTGGGACCTCCTGTTGTGTTTATTTACGCCCTGGTATCACCGCTAGGTACCAGGGCGATTATGTCACGCTGCCTACCTGCTGCCACACTCACACTACTCCTCCATTCCTCCTGCTGCTGCTGTCTGTCTGTGTTTCCCACTGCCAGGGTACACAGAATTACCTTCTGCTGCCACCAGCTATTACGTCAAACAATAGCTGCTCACAATACTCCTCCATTCCTCCTCCTGCTGCTGCTGTCTGTCTGTGTTTCCCACTGCCAGGGTACACAGAATTACCTTCTGCTGCCACCAGCTATTACGTCAAACAATAGCTGCTCACAATACTCCTCCATTCCTCCTCCTGCTGCTGCTGTCTGTCTGTGTTTCCCACTGCCAGGGTACACAGAATTACCTTCTGCTGCCACCAGCTATTACGTCAAACAATAGCTGCTCACATAATTACTCCTCCATTCCTCCTGCTGCTGCTGCTGTCTGTCTGTGTTTCCCACCGCCAGGGTACACAGAATTACCTTCTGCTGCCACACTGCCACCAGCTATTACATCAAACAATAGCTATATATCTGTGTAATTGGTTGTAAAACCAAAACTACAAAACCATTACAAAAAAGGTTTAATTTTTCTGAGGTGCCCGGGTTGAAAACTGTGTTGTCCCAGTTGTGTATTGGACACAATGTGGGCTGCACGACCGCTGTCTGGGACCTCCTGTTGTGTTTATTTACGCCCTGGTATCACCGCTAGGTACCAGGGCGATTATGTCACGCTGCCTACCTGCTGCCACACTCACACTACTCCTCCATTCCTCCTGCTGCTGCTGTCTGTCTGTGTTTCCCACTGCCAGGGTACACAGAATTACCTTCTGCTGCCACCAGCTATTACGTCAAACAATAGCTGCTCACAATACTCCTCCATTCCTCCTCCTGCTGCTGCTGTCTGTCTGTGTTTCCCACTGCCAGGGTACACAGAATTACCTTCTGCTGCCACCAGCTATTACGTCAAACAATAGCTGCTCACAATACTCCTCCATTCCTCCTCCTGCTGCTGCTGTCTGTCTGTGTTTCCCACTGCCAGGGTACACAGAATTACCTTCTGCTGCCACCAGCTATTACGTCAAACAATAGCTGCTCACATAATTACTCCTCCATTCCTCCTGCTGCTGCTGCTGTCTGTCTGTGTTTCCCACCGCCAGGGTACACAGAATTACCTTCTGCTGCCACACTGCCACCAGCTATTACGTCAAACAATAGCTATATATCTGTGTAATTGGTTGTAAAACCAAAACTACAAAACCATTACAAAAAAGGTTTAATTTTTCTGAGGTGCCCGGGTTGAAAACTGTGTTGTCCCAGTTGTGTATTGGACACAATGTGGGCTGCACGACCGCTGTCTGGGACCTCCTGTTGTGTTTATTTACGCCCTGGTATCACCGCTAGGTACCAGGGCGATTATGTCACGCTGCCTGCCTCATTGACTGCATGCTGCCACACACTCATCCTCCTCCTCCTGCTGCTGAATTTACCTCCTGCTGTCTGTGTGGTTCCACTGCCAGGGAGCACATACAATGGCGCTTCCAAGTTCCAACATGCGTGCGCCACCAGCTATTTGTTGTTACGCTCAAAAATAGCTGCATTTCTTTAAAAAAAAAAAACTGAAAAGAGAAATAAGTGAAGAAGAAGACGATATAGAAGAAGATGAAGAAGAAGAAGAAGATGAAGATGAAGAAGAAGAAGAAGATGAAGATGAAGATGAAGAAGATGAAGAAGATGAAGAAGAAGAAGATGAAGAAGAAGAAGATGAAGAAGATGAAGAAGAAGATGAAGATGAAGAAGAAGAAGATGAAGAAGATGAAGAAGAAGAAGATGAAGAAGAAGATGAAGAAGATGAAGAAAAAGATGAAGAAGAAGAAGAAGATGAAGAAGAAGAAGATATAGAAGATAAAGAAGAAGAAGAAGTATATACAGTACTGAACAAAATTCTGGACACAACTTCTCTTTTCACCTTTTTTTTTTTAAAGGAACATCCCCACATAATCACTTGCTGTTGTTACTTGGAAAAAAATATGTTTCTTGCAACATTCACCCTCAAAACAAGTGTTGGGATTGGGAAGCTATTTAAGGCCTATTCGAATAGTCAGCTCGAATAATGAGCTCGAATACCGACTCGAATAGTGAGCTCGAAGTCCGAGGTCGAATCGAATAGTAAAATTTATTCGACTCGAATATTCGACTGACCTCGAATAATTTACTATTCGAATTCGACCAAACTCGAATTTTAAAAAGGGGTATTTGAGCACCACTAACTACCACTCAGCCAAGGAGTAGGAGGAGGATGACAGCGAAGAGGATGTAGCAGGAGGAGTAGGAGGAGATGGAGAGGAGGTGGCAGGAGGTTTGCCTGCAAGCCACGGAGGTGTCACAAAGTTGGTCCTCTGCACAGCCACATACTCCTTGCTTGTCAGTGGTCAGTCACCAGGTTTACCCAATGGGCTGTATAAGTAATGTACCTGCCCTGACTGTGCTTGGCAGACCAGGCATCCATGGTCAGATGGACCCTTGACCCAACGCTGTGTTCCAGAGATGACACCACTTGCCTCTCAACTTCACGGTACAGTTTGGGTATTGTCTTTTTAGAGAAATAATTGCATGCGGGTATCTTCCACTGCGGTGTCCCAATGGCCACAAATTTACGGAAGGCCTCAGAGTCCACCAGCTGGAATGGTCAAACACCGGGCAAGGGGGTGACTGGCAGAAATTGGCTTCTTCCGCTTAAAGATTTCCTTCATGGACACCTGGCTGCTGTGGGCAGAGGAGCAGGAACCGCTCAAGGTCAGAGGTAAAGTGGAGGAGGGTGGCTGTGAAGGTGCAAGGGAGAAAGCGGCTGAAGATGCTGCACCTGAAGGAGGAAGAGGAGAAGGAGGGTGGCTTTTCTTTTGTGTGCTGCTTTTGCTCAGGTGCTCTAGTTTGTGCCTTTTCTGCATGTGCCTTCGTAAGGCAGTTTCCCCTACGTGGGTGTTGGCCTTTCCACGGCTCAATTTTTGGAGGCAGAGAGAACAGATGGCATTGCTCTGATCTATGGCAGACACACTAAAAAATGTCCAAACTGATGAGCCCCCCTTGGGTGATGGCACTATGGTGGCATCAGCAGCTGACGTTGAAGGGCATGTTGGCTGGCACCGGACACTGCCACCAGCTGTTTCTGATGATGAGCTCCACCTGCTTCTTTCAGCAACTCGTTTCCTCCTACTCCACTCTGGCTCCCCCTCTGAACTGTCCCCTTGGTCATCTTGTCTCTTAGGATCCCACGTGTTATCCGTATCATCGTCACCATCATAATCATCCTGCCCAGCTTTGCTTGCCTCAAACACCTCCAAAACTGCACCAACAGCAGGTACTTTATCTTCCTCCTCCTCACACGTTACGTCCATAGTGTCGCCGCCTAACTCAGACACAGGGGTGCTCGGATACCCCTTTTCAAAGTCCGAATTGATCCGGATACCCAGATATCCGGATCTGAATCCGATATCCGAATCTGAACTTTTTGGTATCCAAGTTAACTCGGATATCCGAACCCAATATGCTGGATATGGATATCCGGATAGAAAACCGGAAGTGACCTGAAAATGGCTTAAAATGCTTCCAAAAGTTTCTTAAAATGGCAAAAACCCCTTTCGGAGGTCTCTCTCTCTCTCTCTCTCTCTCTCTCTCTCTCTCTCTCTCTCACCGAAAGGGATTTTTGCCATTGAAGGTGATTTTGGCTTCTGCTCGGATATCTGAACTAACTATCCACCTGGATTTCGGATTTCAGATGGGAAATCCGAGTTTGTCGGATAGTGCTATTCGGATTTTAAAAAATATCCGAATTGCTATTCAAAGTTCGGATAATGGAAAAAGTTTGGATTATTGTAACGATTGTGGAATTCTCTCCGTGGTCAGCGCACAGGACGCACGCTGACACTGCGGAAATCCTTCACAAGCGTATAATTTGAGAGAACCCAGCAAAAGGTGCAACGCACCTGTAGAGGGAAATTCCTGTCGGCAGATGGAGCTGTGGAGTGCAGAGGAACAGATCCTCTGCCCTGCCACAGACGCCAGACAGGAATTGTATGAAGGGAAGAAACGCAGGGCAAGTTAGCCCTTAAAGATCTGATCTTCATGGTTGTGTGTTCATCGTCGCTGGGTGGCGACTAGATTGGTGGACACACATACACTCTGTCCCTTTACTCTCTCTCTTTAAGGGCTATCTTGCCCTGCGTTTCTTCCCTTCATACATTTCCTGTCTGGCGTCTGTGGCAGGGCAGAGGATCTGTTCCTCTGCACTCCACAGCTCCATCTGCCGACAGGAATTTCCCTCTACAGGTGCGTTGCACCTTTTGCTGGGTTCTCTCAAATTATACGCTTGTGGAGGATTTCTGCAGTGTCAGAGCGTGTCCTGTGTGCTGACCACGGAGAGAATTCCACAATCGTTACAGTATGACCAGCCCTCAAAGGAGACAGCTGGGCAATTTGCATGTATGCAAATCCCTCAGCAAAGCAACTCTGTCAGCAGTTCTGTCAGCAGAACTAGAACATACCAAGAAGCTGTTCTGAACAAGGCCGCAGGTCTCCCTGACCTGGGCCTGGAACAATAAACATCAGTCATGTTTTGTAAATATTCACATTCCTGCATGTATGTCAAATGTCTCATTGATTATTAATCGAGTAGGCGGGTATGATGACACCACGAGTGGGTCCACCAATAGACTGATATAGGGGGTGACGAAGATGATGTCATATTTAACTCTTTCCTAGTCGGTATTAAATCTGGAGCGAGCGATGGGGAACTCACTTCTGCTTCTTCCTTCTGCACTAGCTCGCAAGGCCGACTTGGACCTCTAAGCATGTTATTCCTTTATGTAATCTGATATAATGTTTGCTGTACATAGGTAGTTTAGTGGAACGTAGGTTAGCAAGAAGGTACCTGATAGACTTCGGTAGGGAGTCTAATCATGAGCTTATAATGCAACATGAAGATTTGCATAGCTAGGATATGATGACTGTATCTATCTGTCTTTCTGTGACTTGAATAAATAACGGAAACATTGGAGAAGCCTGAGAAAGTCTATTTCCTGTTTGCTGTGTGGAGAGTCAAGTGATCTCACAGTCTGTGAGACGATGGTGTCGAAGCAAGGTGATAAGAACAGTTTATAACAGTGGTGCCTGAAATCCTTCCCTGCCTAGCTATACAGGCAGACGGGGCCGGGGCCGAAGAAAGTGGTTTCAAGATATTCCACAGCAAAGCAAGCGGAATAGACGGACGCAGACAGTAAAGCTTATCAAGCTGATACTGATAAGTGGGAGTGTGCGGGAGCCAAGCACACAGCTGCAATTCGAGAGAACCAGCGGCGACACTCGTGGATGTTAAACTTTGACTGACAGTGCACATCAGTCACAGCCTAAACCGGATCACAGGTGACTGGAAGGCTCCGAGGCCGGCTGGCAGCTGCCGCTGGAGATTGATCCGCTGAGCCAGTGTGGGTACACAGAGCTGATGCTCAGTAGTTCCAGAGATCCACTCAGTGTCGTGGAAAGTTGCCAAAGGCTGGTCGAATTCACAGGCTTACACAGTCCTCTGATCAGGCAAGTATGTTTTACATTGTTGTGTTGCATTATCTTTATTGTATGAGAGGAGGATAATGTGTTAATGTGTATATTCTGTGTTAATTGCAGAGTGGAGGCTGCGGGCTTCTCATCTCTCCTGTGCGTGAAGGGAGGGGTGAGGAGAGGTGCAGCTCCGATGTAAATACAGAACGTGTTTTCAGAGTTTATGCGCTTTAATTGTGTTTTAGGATTCGATGTTCCTGTGTGGCAGATGTTTTGTTTTCTCTCTCTCTGGGTTTTGTTTTGTTTTTCTCTCCCTGTCCAGAGACTGAGCAGGATGATAGATAAGGGGGGGGGGGTCCCCCGCGGCAGAGGGAAACCATCAGTGTTAGTGGTGGACAGGGGGGAGGGGTAGCAGAGTAGACAGGAGAGAACAGTTGTAAAACTTAGAAGTAAGTTTTTTCTCGGGGAGCTGGGTGGACAGCCCTTGTCTCTGGGTAGCTGTGGAAGTTCGCATAGGGACAGCTGAGATAATGGGTGAGGTTTTTGTTTGTCTTTCCTCCACGCGTTTCCAGTCAGAGTTGCTAACAGGCTTGTAAATATCTGCATCTGTTATGTTGTTCAGCCAGCTCGTCTGTTGTGCGTCTCAGTAATAGTGCTGTAATAGTTCTGAGTTATGGCTGAGATAAGCTGCAGATGAGTTGTGGAGAGAGGGGATAGAGGGAGAGAAGAGGAAAGTGAGTGTCTTTCTGTTTGTGAGATGTTCTGCACGTTTCTCGCATTTCCAGTCGGTGCTGCTGCTAACATGTTTTTTCAATGTCTGTATTGTGTTGAAGTTCTAGCTGGGATGTTAACAGTTAAAACAGTTACAGTGGTTTGGAGTCGTATAGCTCGCTCGGGCGGTTCTTAGTTATGTCTGTGATAGAGTGAGAAAGATTCCTACGTCTCTGGGGATCCGTATGTCTGATTGCAGTTCGGATTACAGCTGAGACGTGAAGGAATGCTGAGGCTGATTTTTGTGCACTGTGGATAGATGCTGTGTGTAACGATAAAAAAAAAATGTATGTTCTGTGTGAGTTTTGTTCTCTCTCCTAGGTCTATAGGAACGAGAGGCTGCTATGGGAGCAGCCATCTTGGCTGGCAGTCCAGGACTCAAAATGGCGGCAGTGGAGAGAGCCCGCCCCCGTGAGTCATGGCCCCCACACGTCATGGCAGGGGGGAGGAGGGGCTGGGGGGATCCACATCACGTCAGGCTGTGCTCGCGGCTCCGGGCAGAGCAGCTGAAAGGGAGGGGGGTAGAAATACAGAGACAGTCTACTGTGTGTCTCGGTTCTCAAAGTATTTCCCCAGAGATTTTCCCTGGGTCCATGGAAAGGAATGCCAGAATAGGAAGTGTTTCCCAGCTCGGTGCGGGGACACACGTAGCAGTGCAGATCAGGAAAGGGTCTGTACTGAGTTGCTTATGGGATTATTCCTGTAAGTGGGGCACCTTAATGGGTGGTGCAGCATGAGTTCCCAATAGCGTATAGGGGGGGACAGTGCATCAGGGGGGTGCCGGAGTTGGAAAAAAGGGAGTTGACCAATTCGGGTTTCCGTCGCCGCTTCTGCAGAGCGGTAACGTTTTTTCCGGTTTTGTCGTGAACAGGGCCAGAGCGGGACTGAGAGGTCTATGCTGGGCTGGAGCTGTTTTTGTGTGCGTTTTTTTTTCGTCCACTGATTGGTCAAATATGTTTTTTCCAGCTCCTATCAATTGTAGCACAAAGAACAAGGACTGACAACAGTTCATGGGGCAATTATACAGATGATAAAATTGCCGTTTACAGAGTGACAGTGTACCAGTGCGGTGTTTGCCATGTGACTACCTACCAAGTGGGCATTCAGGGATCTGCATACAGGCATGCGACGCTGGTATGCTTAGCCCTGCACCCGGTGTAGTTTAAGTGTAAAGTGCTCCTTCCTACAGGGAGGCAGCCGTTTTTTTTGTGAAGTCTGGGGGTAGTGGCACGGCAAACATTGATCAGAGGGTACAACACACAGAACTTCTAGCAGAGCTGGTATCGCAAGGAAGTTCTAGATAAGTAAATGCGATAATGAGTAAGAGCATTGCAGGCTCACCTGCAAAGCAGCATCAGGTGTGGCATCCGTAATCTGTGCATGCGACGGCCGCGCATGGACAGATAGGGGGGGATGTGGAGTGAGCTGCAATGGGGTGAGAGCTTCCAAAGGTGAAGCGAGCTTCCAAAGGTGAAGTCCGCGGGAGCATATTTTAAACAGGTAAGTACTGAGGATAGTACTGAGGTAGGGGGGTGAAGTTTAACTCCAATCTACCAATAAGAGTAAACAGAGTTCATGAGAACCATAAAGCAACGAGATCAATTACGATATATATTGATCAATTTAAAGTGTAAAGAGTACAAGCCGCAGGGCGAATCCCAAATCATTAATAAGAATTGATTTGTTTGTATTTCGATTTCAGGTGTTTGGCAATATGGATTTGAGACAGATGCCGTGCTGGCAGCAAAGCTGGAGATGTCAGTCGGATACGCAAAAGGTTCCAGATGCCAATCTAAGCTTGGAGAACAGCGAGATTCCTGAGATTGGAAAGAGACTAAAACACGAGATTCCTGAGAGTGGAAAGAGACTAAAACACGAGATTCCTGAAATTGGAAAGAGACTAAAACACGAGATTCCTGAAATCGGAAAGAGACTAAAACACGAGATTTTGGAGATCGGAAAGAGACTAACAAAACTGTCGGAGCAAAGCATAATGCAAAGTGCTAATGTTTTTCTTTCCCAGGGTGGTGCTTTTATAATGAAGAGTACCATGCTGATGGTGATCCTAGGTTGCCATTCCGTCCTAGGAGAACGAAGAGAGGACATTCTCATGTATAATAAGGGGTTAATGAGAATGCAAGACCCAAGCATGTTAATGTTGGGTGACAAAGGTACTGATCCTTTCACACCTCCCTCCGCTTGGCACAGATGGACCATGCAGGGACGGAGGAAAAGAGCACTTGTGCCAGGAGAAAGCAAATTTCATGGCACAAGGTGGGTGAAAGGTCTGAAGGGTCAAGTGTGCGGGCAGTGGGAATTTAATGGCAGCGTAAATCTGCTATTGAATGCCACACTCCCAGAATCAATGCACCGATCCAAAGGTTTGTTAAAAGGTACATTGCAGTACAATGGGTACATGCAAAAGGTGGAGTGTGTGATTCATGGGTACCTTGTCTTGGTTATGCAGAGTGAGATGGTTCCAGATTGGAGAGGAACGAGCAGGAGGCGTCAATTCTCTTACCAGAGAGACGCAGGGGACAACATCACACTCTGGAGCTACCAACAGAGAGTGCCTCTGAAACAACTATACACACGTAAAGGCTGGAAAGCCAAGGGTGGGTGGTTCTCGAAACAAGAAGTAACAATCGAGATCAAGCCACATTTCCAGGTGACAAAGAGGGTTGGGAGAGCGGTCCCGGGGGAGGGAAAGCCCACACAGGGAACCCCATTCACACCACACGGGTCACAACAGGGGACGATATTACACAGTCCATATGCAACAGCTTATCCTCATGATAGTTGGGTAAGTGAAGAGGTACTCTTAATCGAAAGATTGCAGAGAGTACAGTCTTCCCGACTTCAGGTACATATTGTGCCTCAGGACGTAAGGGGGGAAGAGGTCCAATCAGGACAGCTGGGGACATATTTTGTCAGCGAGAGATTGGACAAGGGGAGGTATATTAATTTTTCTGGAGAAGGATCTTTTGCATGGCAGCTTCGAGATGTTTGGGTGAACAAATGGAAACGGTGCAACATTCCTTTAGGCACCGCTACTTCCTTAGTTCCCACCTCAAACTGTGTCTTACACCAGGACCTGAGAGGTCAACCTTTTTTGGTGCTAGACGGGGAGGTGAAGCAAGTAGAGTTGTCCTCATGCGGGCAATTCTTGCAGAAGTATCTGCGTTGGCCGGGGCAAGCCAAATTTAGTGAAGAAGCCTGCAGGCTCAATAACGCAGAATGCGAGGCTACCATTCAAAAGATCCACCCTGAAGCCCAACCGATAGTTCCGGTGGCTGAAGGAAAGGTTTGTTTTTTTAACATAAGGTCTAATGATACATTCAAGGTATATTCTCATAATTGTTCCGATAAGGGGGAGTTTCCAAGGGGAACATATTGTGTGAGTGGAGATCCCATATGGATCCTGTCATCCAGGTTTGATGACGTTGTTTCTCAAATTGTTAAGAGAACTCTAAAGGTCAAAGTTTCACGGGTAGTTCCCGTCCTGAAAGAGAACCCGACATGGGACAAAGGGGAACAGGGTTTGATCCAAGACGACCACATTTTGTTACAAAGGTTAAACAAACAGTACACTAAGTTAGAGGTAAGATTTCACCATGATACAGGTGATCTTAACGAGGTAGAACACAAAAATGAGCAGGTGAGTTCCAGTCTGCCCTGGTGGACAAAGGTTCCGGTGATGTTCCAGGGACACTCGGACGGGGCATCTGCAGTTCCAAAGTTCTTTCTACACCCACTGGTCGTCTGGATGGGGATGACAACTTTAGGCATCATTGTCCAGGTGAGGTTGCGGGTTAAAATTACGTAAAATAAATTAACCTGGTCCAGAGATTGGTGCCTCATAAACAATCTACTGAACCAATAGTTTAAATTAAGGGATAAACAGGGTTACGGGTATAGGTTTAGTAGTACCTAGGAGCTGATTGTATAAAGGCGCTCTTTTAGAAGGCACCTGGCACTGCTCCGTTTTGTAACAAACAAACGAGTTTCACTTTTCTGTGGTCATGCAAGTTTGTGAGTGATACGCAAGTGACGCAAATGCTGAGCATGTGGTATTGAGGGACTTAGAAGTAGGGCTTCCCCAGAGAGCCTGGTTACAGGAAGACCAAGAGGTCTTGCTCTCTCTCTTCCAGGGGTAACCACCGAGAGCAGAGAAGTTGTGTGAGCACGAACATCGAAAAGTGAAACATAAACGAAAGAAACCAGGCACTGGGAGGTTCAGACGCTGGGATCTGCGGGTCAAGCCGTTTTAGGGGGGATTGTTATAATTTAAGTAGGCCTCAGTTATTTGGACTGAGTTAGTCAAAAAGGCTTGATGAGCAGACCTGCCCTTTAAGGGGATTTTCTCTGAAGAGAGAAAATCTGCAGTTCTGTCAGCAGAACTAGAACATACCAAGAAGCTGTTCTGAACAAGGCCGCAGGTCTCCCTGACCTGGGCCTGGAACAATAAACATCAGTCATGTTTTGTAAATATTCACATTCCTGCATGTATGTCAAATGTCTCATTGATTATTAATCGAGTAGGCGGGTATGATGACACCACGAGTGGGTCCACCAATAGACTGATATAGGGGGTGGCGAAGATGATGTCATATTTAACTCTTTCCTAGTCGGTATTAAATCTGGAGCGAGCGATGGGGAACTCACTTCTGCTTCTTCCTTCTGCACTAGCTCGCAAGGCCGACTTGGACCTCTAAGCATGTTCTTCCTTTATGTAATCTGATATAATGTTTGCTGTACATAGGTAGTTTAGTGGAACGTAGGTTAGCAAGAAGGTACCTGATAGACTTCGGTAGGGAGTCTAATCATGAGCTTATAATGCAACATGAAGATTTGCATAGCTAGGATATGATGACTGTATCTATCTGTCTTTCTGTGACTTGAATAAATAACGGAAACATTGGAGAAGCCTGAGAAAGTCTATCTACTGTTTGCTGTGTGGGGAGTCAAGTGATCTCACAGTCTGTGAGACGATGGTGTCGAAGCAAGGTGATAAGAACAGTTTATAACAGTGGTGTCGAAACCCGGGAAAGAGACTAAAACACGAGATTCCTGAAATCGGAAAGAGACTAAAACACGAGATTTCGGAGATCGGAAAGAGACTAACAAAACTGTCGGAGCAAAGCATAATGCAAAGTGCTAATGTTTTTCTTTCCCAGGGTGGTGCTTTTATAATGAAGAGTACCATGCTGATGGTGATCCTAGGTTGCCATTCCGTCCTAGGAGAACGAAGAGAGGACATTCTCATGTATAATAAGGGGTTAATGAGAATGCAAGACCCAAGCATGTTAATGTTGGGTGACAAAGGTACTGATCCTTTCACACCTCCCTCCGCTTGGCACAGATGGACCATGCAGGGACGGAGGAAAAGAGCACTTGTGCCAGGAGAAAGCAAATTTCATGGCACAAGGTGGGTGAAAGGTCTGAAGGGTCAAGTGTGCGGGCAGTGGGAATTTAATGGCAGCGTAAATCTGCTATTGAATGCCACACTCCCAGAATCAATGCACCGATCCAAAGGTTTGTTAAAAGGTACATTGCAGTACAATGGGTACATGCAAAAGGTGGAGTGTGTGATTCAGGGGTACCTTGTCTTGGTTATGCAGAGTGAGATGGTTCCAGATTGGAGAGGAACGAGCAGGAGGCGTCAATTCTCTTACCAGAGAGACGCAGGGGACAACATCACACTCTGGAGCTACCAACAGAGAGTGCCTCTGAAACAACTATACACACGTAAAGGCTGGAAAGCCAAGGGTGGGTGGTTCTCGAAACAAGAAGTAACAATCGAGATCAAGCCACATTTCCAGGTGACAAAGAGGGTTGGGAGAGCGGTCCCGGGGGAGGGAAAGCCCACACAGGGAACCCCATTCACACCACACGGGTCACAACAGGGGACGATATTACACAGTCCATATGCAACAGCTTATCCTCATGATAGTTGGGTAAGTGAAGAGGTACTCTTAATCGAAAGATTGCAGAGAGTACAGTCTTCCCGACCTCAGGTACATATTGTGCCTCAGGACATAAGGGGGGAAGAGGTCCAATCAGGACAGCTGGGGACATATTTTGTCAGCGAGAGATTGGACAAGGGGAGGTATATTAATTTTTCTGGAGAAGGATCTTTTGCATGGCAGCTTCGAGATGTTTGGGTGAACAAATGGAAACGGTGCAACATTCCTTTAGGCACCGCTACTTCCTTAGTTCCCACCTCAACCCGTGTCTTACACCAGGACCTGAGAGGTCAACCTTTTTTGGTGCTAGACGGGGAGGTGAAGCAAGTAGAGTTGTCCTCATGCGGGCAATTCTTGCAGAAGTATCTGCGTTGGCCGGGGCAAGCCAAATTTAGTGAAGAAGCCTGCAGGCTCAATAACGCAGAATGCGAGGCTACCATTCAAAAGATCCACCCTGAAGCCCAACCGATAGTTCCGGTGGCTGAAGGAAAGGTTTGTTTTTTTAACATAAGGTCTAATGATACATTCAAGGTATATTCTCATAATTGTTCCGATAAGGGGGAGTTTCCAAGGGGAACATATTGTGTGAGTGGAGATCCCATATGGATCCTGTCATCCAGGTTTGATGACGTTGTTTCTCAAATTGTTAAGAGAACTCTAAAGGTCAAAGTTTCACGGGTAGTTCCCGTCCTGAAAGAGAACCCGACATGGGACAAAGGGGAACAGGGTTTGATCCAAGACGACCACATTTTGTTACAAAGGTTAAACAAACAGTACACTAAGTTAGAGGTAAGATTTCACCATGATACAGGTGATCTTAACGAGGTAGAACACAAAAATGAGCAGGTGAGTTCCAGTCTGCCCTGGTGGACAAAGGTTCCGGTGATGTTCCAGGGACACTCGGACGGGGCATCTGCAGTTCCAAAGTTCTTTCTACACCCACTGGTCGTCTGGATGGGGATGACAACTTTAGGCATCATTGTCCAGGTGAGGTTGCGGGTTAAAATTACGTAAAATAAATTAACCTGGTCCAGAGATTGGTGCCTCATAAACAATCTACTGAACCAATAGTTTAAATTAAGGGATAAACAGGGTTACGGGTATAGGTTTAGTAGTACCTAGGAGCTGATTGTATAAAGGCGCTCTTTTAGAAGGCACCTGGCACTGCTCCGTTTTGTAACAAACAAACGAGTTTCACTTTTCTGTGGTCATGCAAGTTTGTGAGTGATACGCAAGTGACGCAAATGCTGAGCATGTGGTATTGAGGGACTTAGAAGTAGGGCTTCCCCAGAGAGCCTGGTTACAGGAAGACCAAGAGGTCTTGCTCTCTCTCTTCCAGGGGTAACCACCGAGAGCAGAGAAGTTGTGTGAGCACGAACATCGAAAAGTGAAACATAAACGAAAGAAACCAGGTACTGGGAGGTTCAGACGCTGGGATCTGCGGGTCAAGCCGTTTTAGGGGGGATTGTTATAATTTAAGTAGGCCTCAGTTATTTGGACTGAGTTAGTCAAAAAGGCTTGATGAGCAGACCTGCCCTTTAAGGGGATTTTCTCTGAAGAGAGAAAATCTGCAGTTCTGTCAGCAGAACTAGAACATACCAAGAAGCTGTTCTGAACAAGGCCGCAGGTCTCCCTGACCTGGGCCTGGAACAATAAACATCAGTCATGTTTTGTAAATATTCACATTCCTGCATGTATGTCAAATGTCTCATTGATTATTAATCGAGTAGGCGGGTATGATGACACCACGAGTGGGTCCACCAATAGACTGATATAGGGGGTGGCGAAGATGATATCATATTTAACTCTTTCCTAGTCGGTATTAAATCTGGAGCGAGCGATGGGGAACTCACTTCTGCTTCTTCCTTCTGCACTAGCTCGCAAGGCTGACTTGGACCTCTAAGCATGTTATTCCTTTATGTAATCTGATATAATGTTTGCTGTACATAGGTAGTTTAGTGGAACGTAGGTTAGCAAGAAGGTACCTGATAGACTTCGGTAGGGAGTCTAATCATGAGCTTATAATGCAACATGAAGATTTGCATAGCTAGGATATGATGACTGTATCTATCTGTCTTTCTGTGACTTGAATAAATAACGGAAACATTGGAGAAGCCTGAGAAAGTCTATTTCCTGTTTGCTGTTTGGAGAGTCAAGTGATCTCACAGTCTGTGAGACGATGGTGTCGAAGCAAGGTGATAAGAACAGTTTATAACACTGTCTGCCTGTGCAGCCAGCTGAGTGGATCAGTACAATTATCTGGGTAGTTCGGATACCCGAATATTGGATGAGCACCACTGCTCAGACATATGAGGTGGTGTAACTTGCTTAGCGCCTTCATCTGGTTGTAACAATAATGGCTGTGAATCAGTTAATTCCCCACCAATTAACTTCTGCAAAGTGTCAAATGCAGTGGATGTGGTGCTTGTAGTAGCGCTGGTGGCTGCGGAAGATGAGGTGTTCTGTGTTAAATAGTCAACCACGTCCTGACAATCTTGAGAGTTGATGGGACGTGCCTTTGTAACGATTGTGGAACTTTCTCCGTGATCAGCGCACAACGCGTGCGCTGACTCGGTGGAAATCCTCCACAAGCGTGTAATTGCAGGCACCCAGCAAATGGTGCTACGCACCTGTAGAGGGAAATTCCTGTCGGCAGATGGCGCTGGGGAGTGCAGAGGAACCAATCCTCTGTACCTCCACAAATGCCAGACAGGAATTGTACGAAGCGCAGAACGCAATTGCAAGAGAGGCGATTGCGAATGAGAACGAGCAAAGGGACAGGTTGTATGTGTGTGCGCCAATCCAGTCGCCACCCCGCGACCGCGCACACACAACAGCAGATATGAAATAGGAACGCGATCGCGAGAGGTGCGATCGCCAGACGTGACACAAGGCAGATCAGAATAGAATACGAGGGTAGCAAAGGCACAGCAAATAATAAAATGAGAAGATGCGGAAAATAACAAACGCTAGCTAACCGCGAACACCTCACTCATTCGCAACAGTGCACGCGGTTATGCGCGGTCTCCACATGATAAGCACAATAGAGACAAGCACGCCTAACTAACTATCGACAGACAAACATGAAACAGGGGACGCGAACGCTTGCTAAACGGTTACCTCACCGAGCCTCCAGCAAGCGGTCGTAGCAGACAAGACAGACACACGAAAACAGGGACAAGCGAGAGATAGGATCCACAGCACTAGCAAAAAGTGGCTAGCTCGATCCCAGGAGACAGAACAGAAGGATCCACAGCGCTAGCGAAAAGTGGCTAGCGCGATCCCAGGAGACAGAACAGAAGGATCCACAGCGCTAGTGAAAAGTGGCTAGCGCGATCCAGAGAGGCAGAACAGAAGAGATAGCTGGTAGCAACCGCTGCACCAGCTATGCTCCAAGAACAGAGATCAGAACGACTTCCTATCGACCACCACTGGGACAGGACAATCGCAACAGACAAACAAAACAGATAAACAATCCTAACTGCACTAGGGAAATCTGCCTAGCACAGTTTCCAGGAATTACTCTAAGCTGATCTTCAAACAGAGAGTAAGGCTGACACCCCACCAGGAGTGTTACATAGGATGAAATCCTTATGACCAGCCAAGCATTGTGGGACACACATAGTACTTATAGTACACACCTCCAATGAATGTGTCCAGGCAATTTGCATGACAACGTATGCAAATTCCTCAGCAAGCACAAGCTGCAAAACTGACAGAAGCTCTTCTTTCCAGAGTCCTGCAGCATGCAAACCTACACAATGGTCAAAAAGCTGCCTGCCTGCACAGGCAGCTGAGCAAATCATCACAGTACCCCCCCCTCCCCCTCCAGGGTCGAATTCCAGATGACCCTCAAAAGTGCTATTAGCAACAGACTCAAACTGAAGACTCATGAAGGTCGGGACATCCCGACAAAGTCCAATTCCAGAGTCAGTCCACCCGAAACCGACCTCATCGGAAACAGAAGCCACCGAAACATGCCCATCAGCACTACAAGTCTCAGCGTAACACCCATCAGGACTGTGGATACCAGAGAAGAAGCCACCGAAACCCTCCAGACAATACCCACCACCTTCCAAGGAGCGTCTGAAAATACCAAATCTGCCACAAAACCTGTTCGAAGTGTCCCTTACAACACAAAAGCCACCGTTGATCTTATCCAGGGTACCAAGCAAAATTTCTCCCGGAATCTCCCAGAACCTTTTGAAGCTCCACAGAGATCCCAAGAGGGCAGAACAATCACCAGGCTCACATGGAGAACTATCAAGAACCCCTATGGAACCAATGACAATTCCAGACTCAGAATTACGAGGACACCCATCAAGATCAAGACTTTCAGGGACCACTTCTGGGCATGCAAGCAGGCAGGCTAAATCAGAACATGTCTCCACCGAGGAAGCATCTGAGTATGCTGGTAACCAAGGCACACTTGGGCTTTCTGGGTCACAGAGCACATTGGGGTACACCAGCACAGGAGAAACCTCAGGACATGTTGGGGAACTGCCAACCTCAGAGTCCGACACGAGGAAACCAAAACCAGGACCGGGCAGAAAATCATCACGAGCAATGGTCTCAAGCACTGGACTTTCAAAAGAAGACTCGGATTAAAATTCGGAAATTTCTGTGACTGCAATATCATCATTGACTACACATGACTGAAGCTCCACCAGAGCTGAAAAGGTAGCCAGCAAGGCAGCAATGCCTACGGAAGAGGGCAACACCTCAGAAGGACTTGGGGGGCAGGAGACATCTCCTACAAGTTCTGCACCCTTTGGGAGGAACTCGGAGACCTCCAGAACATCAAACAAGACCTCAGGAACATCATTTTTCAAGTTTTCTAAGAAGGATTCTGTACTATCCATGTTACAGGGCAAAACTGGAACTTTATTTTGTGAACAGGGCAGATGTCCCAGGGAAAGTTCCACCATAAACTGAGACTGAATTTCATCATCATGAGCGGAATGTACAGGAATATTCACTGAACCACACACTGACTCCCTAACTTTAATCTCGCTGCACCCAGAATTCTGCGTAGCAGTCAAACTAGCTTGCAACTCCAAAACTGCAGAAAAACAGGTGAGTATAGTGGCAATACCCAGACGAGCCTCTAGGGACACTGCATGGAATTCTAAGCAAGGCCACATTGACTCATCCAGAGTACAGGGTGCAGAATCAGCACTTCCCTCAGAGCAAGAAAGGGACTCACAAATGTCAGTGTGATTGGACATCATATTGTTATTCATGGTACAGGGCAGCCTCAGAGAAACTCTCTCTGGACCCAGCAACAATGTTTCAGAGTCAGATTCGCAAAACCGAAGCGCTGTCTCACTCTTAGATTCGGCCAACAATGTCAAATCCGAGGAGCCAGGACGCAAAACCTGCGAATCAAAAATCACTTTAGGTTGTGAAACTGATGCTTCCATAGCGCAAACCTCCGCGATCTGCGGAGCAGACTGCAAGGCATCCAGGACCGAAACGCTGGAGCAACTGTCCCCAGGCAACGGGCCCTTACAGGTGAGAACAGGGTGAGACAGAGACTCATTTGCAGAAGAAATAGCGACATCAACAGGATAAACTTTATTAGGCACATTAATTTTACTTTTGATGCTGCACAGTCGAGAAACTTTCCCCATAGCAGGGTCACAGATGGAAGATCTCAAAGATCTGTTTCTTTTTTTTTTGTAATTTAATTTTTATTAAATTTTTAACATTAACAGAGAAACATGTTTTGAAACTTTACATATAGTATTTCGTCAATTACAGTGATTTGCGCAGCATTTATAATGTCAGGAAATACGGATTATCAATGCATGCAGAATATAAGATAGACTGTTCTGACAATATTAGCATATTTATGTCTAGTAGTTAACGGTAAATACATATTAGATTAACCTTGGTTAGGACTGGGATATTCCCTGTCCTTAGTCTTAACAGGAGTCCGGTAGGACCCACTATACAGCTTCATCAAACCTTCAACATGAGTGAGAGAATGGATCTGGAGTCGGACAGCCTATAGAAGTTCGTCTTGTCTTGGTTAGGATTGGAATGCTTCTAGCAGGGAACCAAATCTCAGCCTTGGGTAAATTCCAAGTAGGCTTGGATGTGCTAGTGAAAGTAGATCTGCGAGCAGAAGGGGAGGTGTTGGTTGAGGGGGGGGGGGAGTTCCTTTTAAATGTATTTTAACTTAAGAAATGGAGGTGAGGCTCATTGGATCTAATTACTAATGAGGGGGTGCGTGCTTGGTTTTGGTCTAATACTACTAGTGGGTCTTTTAAGCTGTCTGTATTCCTGTTAGTAATGTATCCCAGTCGTATGACCACTTATCTTGCCAAAGGTTCTGATTGTTCCTTGACCTAATTAGATATTCCATTTTGAGGTTGTAGTCTACTAATCGAGTCAGTTGGGCTAAGGTCGGGGCGTCCGGGGTTTTCCAATTTGAGAGGAGAAGTTGTCTTGAGACACATAGTAAGTGGGTTAATACTAGTCTGTGATGTTGGGGGTATTGGTCTAGGCCTATTATAAACAGTGCTGCTAGAGGTGAGGAGGGAGTTCGTTGCTTTGTTATGGATGCTATTAATTTGAAAACTTGGGTCCAGAAGTTTTTAATTTTGGGCAATCCCAAAGGATATGTTTTAGCGTGCCTGTGTTTTGACAGTCTCTCCAGCAGTTTGACGAGTGCTGATTCGACATTTTTGCTAGGATGTGGGGGGTTATGTACCATTTGTATAGTATCTTTTTGGTCGTTTCTACATGGGCGGCGCATTTGGAGTACTTTTTGGTAATTGACAATGCTCTTTCTATTTCTGCTGGGGAGAGTTGTAAGTGAAGGTCTTGTGCCCAGGATTTGGTGTATTTGTGCGTTGGAGGTGGCAGTGCGTTGTTAAATTGATTGTACCATAGGGAGATACCTCCCTTGCGTACTGTCTTAGGCATTATTAAGAAGTCTTGTGCTGGTTTGGGTATGGCCCAGGCAGAGGTGGAAAGGGAGGAGAGTAGGTGTTTTATTTGGTAATAGGGAAAGAGGTCATTGTTTGTTAGCTTAAATTTCCACTTTAGGAATTCGAAGGGTTGGAGATTTCCATCTATCATTATGTCTTCCAAGCTAGTAATGCCCCCTTTTATCCAGTTGTTAATTTTCAGGCTTGGGATAGCTAATTTTAAGGCCTTCAGGGAAGGTTTGATTGGGACCTTGAGGGTGTGTTGAGGGTAGGTTGACTTTAGTGCCTTCCACGACTTTATTGTCTGGCAGATTAGAGGGTGGTGGTCTGAGTGGGAGGGTAGTCCTGCCCATGCTAAGTAGATTAGATCCAGCGGGTTACCTTTGGTAAGGATTTTTTCTATATTGACCCAGTATTTTTCAGGCGCTGATTCCCCCCAGAATTGGGACATATCTATTATCGCTGCATGGTAGTAGTGGAGGGGGTTTGGAAGTCCAAACCCTCCCCGTGCTGTGTTGGCCATTAGTATATGTTGTGGAATCCTATGCTTTTTTTTTCCCCCAGAGAAAGTGGGAGATTAATTTGTTAAGGTCTTTGAAGAAGGATGTGGGGAGAGCTATGGGTAGAGTCCTGAAGTAGTAAAGGATTTTTGGAAAGATTGCCATTTTATAGGCTGCTATTTTACCTGAGATGGAAAGATCACAGGGAGCTATTCGTCGAAGGTCGTTTGTTATTTCTTTTAGTAGATGTGGGAAGTTGTGCGTATAGATGTCTTTCGGAGAAGCTGGGATTTGAATGCCTAAATAGGAAACACTTTTGTTTGCCCAGGGGAAGGGAAAGTTCAGAGAGATTGTTCTTTTTAGTATTTTTGGGATGTTTATACCTAGGAGGGACGATTTGGACTCATTCAGTTTATAGAGTGAGACTTTAGAGAAGTCAGTCAGCGTATCCGAGACGTGTCTTAGAGAGGAGAGAGGGTTAATGACTGATATTAAGACATCATCCGCGAAGAGGCTTATTTTAGGGGATAAGGGTCCTATTGGTACTCCTTCTATATTAGGATTGATGCGAATGGTTTCAGCTAGGGTCTCCATTGTCAATACAAAGATGAGTGGGGACAGGGGGCACCCCTGCCTTGTGCCATTGGAGATGCTGAATTGTTTGGAGAGGAAGCCTGATACATTTACTGAAGCTGATGGGGATTCATAAAGGGCCATGACAGCTCGGTGGAAATTCCCTTTTATCCCAAATTTTGTTAACACCTCACTCAGGAAACCCCAATGGACCCTGTCGAAGGCCTTCTCCGCGTCCAGAGCCAGGAGCAGAGAAGGCCTCCGGCAGGACTCCAAGGAGTGAATTATGTTTATTATTCTCCTAGTCCCATCAGGTGCTTGGCGGCCCTTCGTAAATCCCACTTGATCTAGAGCTATGAGGTGCGGCAGGATGTGGAACAGCCTGTTGGCTAGGATTTTGGCATAGTACTTAAGGTCACAATTTAATAAAGATATGGGGCGGTAGCTGGAGGGGCTAGTCTGGTCTTTCCCCGGTTTCGGTATTACCGTTATTATTGCTTTGGTATATTCTTCTGGGATAGTGCCTGAGGTGATAAATTTGTTGAAGAGGGAGGATAGTTTGGGGGATAATATAGGGGCTAATAATTTATAATATTCGTTTGGCAACCCATCCGGGCCTGGGGCCTTATTGGATTTAGATTTTATGATTGTATTCAATATTTCGGAATTTGTGATGGGTGCACTCAGGGTGGAGTTTTGTTCCTCTGTCGTTGTTGGCAGGTTGATTTTAGCTAGAAATTTTTTAATTAGTTCGGGATTGGGTTGGGGGGTTTTATCATCGTTTTTAAGGTTGTATAGTGACGAGTAGAAATCGCTAAAGGCGTCTGCGATTTCTTGAGGGTTGGAAAGGGTCCTTTTGGTGAAAGGGTGAATTAATTTGGAGATCTTGGCCTTGGCTTGTTTATTTTGTATGATTTTGGCCAGGAGCGGGCTTGCTTTATTATTTTGGTGGTAACGGTTTAGTTTGAGCCTGGCTAGACGGGAATCATATTCCACTGTGAGTGCATTTCTTAGTTTATGTCTTAAATCAAATAGTAATTTCGTACCTGCTTGGGTAGGGTTTGCTTGGTGCATACCTTCTGTGGCTTTAATTTCTGTTAGGAGATCATTAATCTCCTTCTGCTTCACTTTTTTTGTTTGGGCGCCTATTTGGATTAGTAGTCCCCTCATCACTGCTTTATGCGCCGACCAGACTGAGGCCTCTCCAACCTCCCCCCCTTCATTTAACATGAAATATTCCTTCAATTGGTTTTCTAGGAGCTTCTTATTTTTCTCTGGTATGAGTAATGAGGTGTTAAGTCTCCAGGGGGGCCTAGTGTTTGATTTAGGGGCAAAATCTATCTGAATGGTTACTGGGGCATGGTCCGACCAGGTAATATTGTGTATCTTTGAGTTAGAGACTCTTTGCAGAGTGTGTCTATCGGTTAAAAAGAAATCTAATCTGGAATATGAAGTGTGGACATGAGAAAAAAAGGTGAAGTCCTTCTCATTTCCATGGGCTGCTCTCCAGGGGTCATAAAGGTCCAGTTTTGCTAACAGGGTGGCTAGAGTCCTGGGCTGTTTATTTTGCGGATTCGAGGAGTCCATCTTCGGGTCTTGTATTAGGTTGAAATCTCCTCCGATAATTAGGCCTGGTGGTTTGGGGGATGATACTCTTGCGAGGAGTTTCCTAAGAAATTTTAATTGTCCTTGGTTAGGCGCGTATAGGTTGAGTAGGGTATACTGGGAGTTATTAATTGTGCAGTTGATCAGGATGTAACGGCCGTGGGGGTCTTTCTCGACTTGTGTAATCTTGACTTCTAGGTCTTTGTGAAATGCCGTTAGGACTCCACATTTTTTTTTGGAGTTATTGTTGAATATGATTTGTGGGTAATTGGGATTTTGACAAGGTGGAGCTCTCCCTTCTTGGAAGTGCGTTTCCTGGACAAAGAGGATATCAGAGCGGAGCTTGGTTGCCTCTTTCCAGAGTGAATGTCTCTTAACAGGAATATTTAGACCATGAGCATTAATTGAAGTGCATATCAACATTTTGGAGTTGCGGGTGATAGTATTTGATCCATTTAATGAGCAGTGAGGTGATATCGTTCAAGCGTGAAGTAGGATTGGGAGGGGGAGGGTAGGGGTGGTGCAGATCTATTCTGGTTGAACTTAAAGCTATGAGGCTCCTATCTCTTGTTAGGAGGGTAGATGTAGCAGCTGTTAGTAGGAGCCAAGAGAAAAGGCTGTCCAAAGTGACTCCTGCGGGGGGGTTAAAAGATGGCGTTTCTCTTACAGGGTAGAGATTTACCATCTTGTATTTGCAAGTGACTACTTGTTCCTTAGAACCCTCTATGGTATTATTTGCCAGTCTTGTTGGATCTTGGATGAAGGGTTAGCTCTTCTGGGTTTAGGAGCCATTTCTGTAGTTTTGATTTTCCAGGAGGCTAGCAGTTTGATGCCCTCCTCCGTGTTTGAGATGACGGAGAGGGCGCCTGCTTTGTTAATGAGTAGTTTCGTGGGGAATCCCCAGCGGTAGGGGATATTGTGGTCTCGTAAGGCTTTGGTAACCGGTAGCAGGGATTTGCGTTTCGCCAGTGTGGCCTGGGAGAGATCTGAATAGAGTGAAATTCCTTTATACGGATCGGGTAGGGACCCGTGTTGTTTAAGATAGAGCAGAAGGTTCTCCTTGGTGGGGTAGAAGAAGAACTTGCATATTACATCCCTAGGGATGTTATCAGGGAGGTGAGAGGGCTTAGGGAGCCTGTGGATTCTCTGTATCATTATTTCTATTTCTGACAGGTGGGGGAGGGCTGTGAGAATGAGCTTCTGTACATACTGCTGAAGTTGTGATTGTTGCACTGCTTCATCTATGCCTCTAAATTTAAGATTTGATCGTCGGTTCCTGTCTTCTAGATCTGCAGCTTTGACCTTCAGCCATGTAATGTCGCTTTGTGAGTCCTCCATATAATCCACAGACTTGTTGTGTTCAGCTGTTAAGAGAGCTACACTGTTCTCTACTGTGGAGATTCTATCTCCTAAGGTGTTTATTGACTGCTGTAGGAGATTGGTCACTGCTGCCATATCAGCGGAGAGGGACGCTTTTAATGTCAGCATCATGTCTTTCATATAAGCTTGCGTTATTCCCTGGTCTGAGGCGGGGAATGTCTCAAGCGAGCCTCCTAGTGTGTTAGATAGCGGCGCTGAGGGAATGGCAGGCAGGGCCTGTGTCAAGATGGCGTCAGCTCCTACCTTGTCTTCCTGTGTAGATAGCCTCTGCCGTGATTTGGCCGGGTTGCGAGAAGCTGGGGAAGCAGTGTCTGGTGAGGAGTCTCCTGTGGTGGGTGCGGAGGTCAGTAGAGGAGGCGGCGGGCTTGTGGCTGTTTGCTTCTCCGCATCTTGCGCGGAGCGTGATGTGCGCGTTCCGGAGCCGGCGCCATCTTTGCTTGCTGCTCTGGCTTGCATGCCTGCGAAGAGTTCGGGCAGTTTCTGGGGTTTCTGCTGGCCCTTTTTCCTCTTGTTGGAGGTCTCCAGCTCCATCGGGTCTCCCTCCATCTGATGCGGTAGGTGAGGGCTTGCTGGCAATGCGTAAAGCCGCTTTCTTAGGAGAGGGTTTGCGGAGCTCTGTGTCTAGGCGTCCAGCTCGGTCGCTCGGCAGACACGCCCCCAAAGATCTGTTTCTAAATGACAAAGGATCCCACACATCCTTGAGGAAACCGGCAGACTCATGCCGATCACAATCTGCAGGAACATCCGAGAAACAGGCATCAGATCGCACAGATTCAAACTGCACACTGTCAGGAGAGAATCCTTCAGGATTCACAGAGGAATCAACCACAGTAGCATACTCATTCATTTCAGATTGCACAAAGTCAAGACTCTCATGCTTTACCCCAGAAAGGCAGGAACAATCATCCGACAACGATGTCTCTTTATTGGAATCAATTGGTTGATGTGTGTGCAACTCATCCAAAATCGTTTGCCATACATAGATCACCAGATCCACATCATCCTTGTCACATTCATCGGAATCAATCAGAAGGTACAAAGAATCAAGACAAGCATTCAAGACATCTTCGCTTTTTGCGATGTAAAAATCGCAAAAGGCTTTCCAATCAAAATCGAATTCCTCCAGCAAGGCCCCAACATCCCAGGAAGCAAATAGGGGTTCAAACAGGCCAGTATCCAGATAATCTCCATAGGGGTGGAGTTCAGGAACAAGAACAGATTTTTTAACTGCTTTAATGTAGTGTGCGATCCTACCTATATCAGGATCCACATAAGCTTTGGATTGGGGCAAAAAACCTGGAAACTGATCAGCAGATGCATTATAAACATCATTATCATACTGCATGGTTTTGCCCATTTCAGACTTGACAGAAATAACCTCTTTATTTGTGGTTGCTATGGGCAACGGATCTTTCCGCTGGGAAGCCTTCCTAGATCTTTTACGTTTAGACTTAGAGGCTTTGGATGGCTGCTTTATGGATGAAAGAGTAGATGGAACAGCTGATTGAGCTGCTGACAACAACTCATTAAGGGGGTATGGTAATTGAGGTAATCTGAGCCAATTGTGAATTAAAAAGGCCAAGAATTCCAGGGGTCTTTGACTCAGGGTGGTATGATCTAACACATCGTAAGCCCACATTGACATTTCGCCCCCCAACAGAATGTAGACCATTTGGGGGCCCAGGTAGACACTGGGGTGCATTGTAATTCAGGGTTCGCTAACAGTTTTGTACACTCAGACAAAAATTTGTCTGCTGATTCAGGTTCAAGTTTTTTAAATCTCTTAAAGGTATAAGAGCCATATTCGACAAAATCGTACAAATCGGAAATTCCGTCTACACTGGGGTTTTGGGTTCGACTGTTCATACTGTAACGATTGTGGAACTTTCTCCGTGATCAGCGCACAACACGTGCGCTGACACGGTGGAAATCCTCCACAAGCGTGTAATTGCAGGCACCCAGCAAAAGGTGCTACGCACCTGTAGAGGGAAATTCCTGTCGGCAGATGGCGCTGGGGAGTGCAGAGGAACCAATCCTCTGTACCTCCACAAATGCCAGACAGGAATTGTACGAAGCGCAGAACGCAATTGCAAGAGAGGCGATTGCGAATGAGAACGAGCAAAGGGACAGGTTGTATGTGTGTGCGCCAATCCAGTCGCCACCCCGCGACCGCGCACACACAACAGCAGATATGAAATAGGAACGCAATTGCGAGAGGTGCGATCGCCAGACGTGACACAAGGCAGATCAGAATAGAATACGAGGGTAGCAAAGGCACAGCAAATAATACAATGAGAAGATGCGGAAAATAACAAACGCTAGCTAACCGCGAACACCGCACTCATTCGCAACAGTGCACGCGGTTATGCGCGGTCTCCACGTGATAAGCACAATAGAGACAAGCATGCCTAACTAACCATCGACAGACAAACATGAAACAGGGGACGCGAACGCTTGCTAAACGGTTACCTCACCGAGCCTCCAGCAAGCGGTCGTAGCAGACAAGACAGACACACGAAAAAAGGGACAAGCGAGAGATAGGATCCACAGCACTAGCGAAAAGTGGCTAGCGCGATCCCAGGAGACAGAACAGAAGGATCCACAGCGCTAGCAAAAAGTGGCTAGCGCGATCCCAGGAGACAGAACAGAAGGATCCACAGCGCTAGCGAAAAGTGGCTAGCGCGATCCAGAGAGGCAGAACAGAAGAGATAGCTGGTAGCAACCGCTGCACCAGCTATGCTCCAAGAACAGAGATCAGAACGACTTCCTATCGACCACCGCTGGGACAGGACAATCGCAACAGACAAACAAAACAGATAAACAATCCTAACTGCACTAGGGAAATCTGCCTAGCACAGTTTCTAGGAATTACTCTAAGCTGATCTTCAAACAGAGAGTAAGGCTGACACCCCACCAGGAGTGTTACATAGGACGAAATCCTAATGACCAGCCAAGCATTGTGGGACACACATAGTACTTATAGTACACGACTCCAATGAATGTGGCCAGGCAATTTGCATGACAACGTATGCAAATTCCTCAGCAAGCACAAGCTGCAAAACTGACAGAAGCTCTTCTTTCCAGAGTCCTGCAGCATGCAACCCTACACAATGGTCAAAAAGCTGCCTGCCTGCACAGGCAGCTGAGCAAATCATCACAGCCTTCTTCTGAGCACTGTACTTTGGACCAGGACTGCACAAAATCATGACCTCGCACAGACCTGCTGGGTGGCCTTCCTCTGGGTCTGCCTCTACCTCGGCCTCTACCTGTTTTGTCTTTTTCGTCCATATCGGGGGGATGAAGTGAAAGGTATGCACTGATTTGACTAATACAATGTGCAGTCACACAGGTGCAGTTAACAGGTATGCACGGAGTGGTATATCACACTGCGTGCGCTCACGTAGGTAGGTGGGTGCACTGAAGTGAACAACAGCAGGTAGGTATATGCAGTGATGGGTATTACAATGTGCACCTGTCAGTCACAGCAGGTAGGTATATGCAGTGATGGGTATTACAATGTGGACCTGTCAGTCACACAGAGACAGGTAGCGGGCAGGCACAGTGACACTGCGTGCGCTCAAGTAGGTAGCTGGGTGCACAGAAGTGAACAACAGCAGGTAGGTATATGCAGTGATGGGTATTACAATGTGCACCTGTCAGTCACAGCAGGTAGGTATATGCAGTGATGGGTATTACAATGTGCACCTGTCAGTCACACAGAGACAGGTAGCGGGCAGGCACAGTGACACTGCGTGCGCTCACGTAGATAGGTGGGTGCACTGAAGTGAACAACAGCTGGTATGCAGTGATGGGTATTACTGTGCACCTGTCACACACACAGGTAGTCACTGAATGTGCTGGGCCTGGCAGTGGCACACACAGTAGGAATTACCAAGGCTGTATATGCAACACAAGTGTCAGTGGGACACACACACACACACAAAAATAGATCACAAGAACAAGATTAGCGCTCAAAAGAGCTGTTGAGGGGTGCTTTTTTAGCAATAAGAATCAGCAAGGAGCAAGCTAACAAGCCTACAAGAGCCTAACTAAGCTTTACCTATGAGAGTCTGCAGCAGCTTTCCCTTCTCTAATTACTGCAGGCACACGAGTGAGTAAAATGGCTGACACTGCCTGCCTTTTATAAGGGGGGAGTGACTCCAGGAGGTAGTGTAGCCTGATTGGCTACAATGTGCCTGCTGACTGTGATGTAGAGGGTCAAAGTTGACCCTCATGATGCACTATTGGGGCAAATCAAACTTCCGGTAAAGTTTGCGGTTCTCTGCGATCGCAAAAACCAGAAGTTCGCCGCGAACCATTCGCCGGCAAACTGTTCGGGCCATCTCTACTGTGGATCTGAAGGTGGCTTCATTTGTGCAAATCATAGGAAAATCCTATTGTAAGTTTTCTCAAACATTTACTTAACATTACGTTTATTTGCTAAACACATTGTGGGTTGACTGGGGACATTCTATAAAAGCAGAAAGGAAAAAGGAAAATGCGTATTCTTTGCTGAGTTTTTTATTGTGCAACAGATGGATGATAGTTGCAAGCTGCTGGGTACAGCTACTTCTTACAGACTTTCAGCAAAAATACTAATATCACAATTTTTCATCACTACATTCCTTTCAGCTGAAGAGAAACCAGTGAAAAGGGCAAGCTTTTATTTTTCATACAAGAAGCGATAACTAAGTAAAGAAAATAAATTCAGGCAGTTATATAACTTCAACAAGTTAGAAGCTCAGTCATTTGGTCAACCAAAGGAGCAGCAGTCAGGCTTATAACAGATGTCAGGGGATGGCAGTGATAACACATAGGGAATGAACTCAGCTTGAACGCAGACCTGTTGAAGCCTGACACTGAGTCTAGGTGAGACGCTGTCCATCATCTCAGCTGTGATAACACCGTGAAGATAATTTACCATTAGAGGATTTTGGAAAAGAAAAATTAGCTATGTTGCCTATAACAAAACAGTTTAAAAAGGAACTGTAATGACAAATAGAAAAGCATAATAAAAGCATAATAAATTATTCAGGAGGATACTTAAATTTACCCCGATTATCCTGGTTTTAGCATTAGAAATGTCTCTTATATCTATTTTTTGCTGTAAATTGGTATGTAACACCACCCTTCCAGTGATGCCAAGGCCTCTTTTAGATGGACGGGTGAATTGTGTGCTGCCCCCCATGAGTGCCATTAAGGTGCAATGTAAGTGTAGAGTTGTCCCGAATGTTTCGGCCAAAAACTTATTCACGTGAACATCGGTTTTTCGCGTTCGCGTCGACACGTGAACTTTATGGCAAGTTCAACCCACCCCTACACTACATCATTGGGCTAAACTTTGACCCTCTACATCACAGTCAGCAGACACATGATAGCCAATCAGGCTACACACCCCCCTTATATAGGGCAGCTGCATCGGCCATTATCTCACTCTGTGTTGCTGCAGTAGTGAGAGAAGGGAGAGGAACCAGCTGCAGAAATAGGGAAAGCTTAGTTAGGCTCTTGTTGCTTGTTCCTAGCTGATATTTGATGTTGAAAAGCATCACAAAAATAGCTCTTTTGAGAGCTAATGTTCTTGTGAAGTCTTTTTTTTTGTGTGTGTGTGCCACTGACACTGCATTATACAGCCCTGTGTGTCGCAGCTGGCCCTTGCTAATTGCTAATTTGTGCAAGTCCCAGCACATTCAGTGCCTACCTTTTCACTGCACATTTGTAATACCAGTCTGACCGTGCATACCTGTTAATGTTCACTGCACCTGTGTGACAGCACGCAGTGTTACATACCAGCAGTCACTGCATAACTGTTCACTGCACCTGTGTGTGTGACAGTTGCACATTTGTAATACCAGTCCGACCGTGCATATCTGTTCATGTTCACTGCACCTGCATGACAGCACATAGCGTAATATACCAGCAGTCACTGTATAACTGTTCACTGCACCTGTGTGTGTGACAACTGCACATGTATTATACCAGTCCGACCGTGCATACCTGTTCATGTTCACTGCACCTGCAAGACAACACGCAGTGTTATAGTATATACCAGCAGTCACTGCATAACTGTTCACTGCACCTGTGTAACCGCACATTGTTGCCAGCAGTCACGGCAACCTGTTCACTGCACCTGTGTAACCACACATTGTTGTACCAGCAGTCACCTTTTCACTGCACCTGTGTAACCACACATTGTTGTACCAGCAGTCACCTTTTCACTGCACCTATGTAACAGCACATTGTTGTACCAGCAGTCACCTTTTCACTGCACCTATGTAACAGCACATTGTTGTACCAGCAGTCACTGCAACCTTTTCACTGCACCTGCATAACCGCACATTGTTGTACCAGCAGTCACTGCAACCTGTTCACTGCACCTGTGTAGCCACATATTGTTGTACCAGTAGTCACCTTTTCACTGCACCTGTGTAACCACACATTGTTGTACCAGCAGTCACTGCAACCTTTTCACTGCACCTGTGTAACCGCACATTGTTGTACTAGCAGTCACTGCAGCCTGTTCACTGCACCTGTGTAACCACACATAGTTGTCCCAGCAGTCACCTTTTCACTGCACCACACATTGTTGTACCAGCAGTCACTGCAACCTTTTCACTGCACCTGTGTAACCGCACATTGTTGTACTAGCAGTCACTTCAGCCTGTTCACTGCACCTGTGTAACTGCACATTGTATTAGTCAAGTCAGTGCATACCTCTCACTTCATCCCCCCCAATATGGACAAAACAACAGGCAGAGGCAGAGCCAAAGGCAGGCAGATCTGTTCGAGGTCAAGGTGGCGTGATTTTGTGTGGCCCTGGACGCAAGTACAGTGTTCAGAAGGCACGTGCCACTAACTCCCAAGATTGCCAGGACGTAGTTGACTATTTAACACAGAACACCTCATCTTCCTCAGCTTCCGCATGGAACCGTGACATATATTCTTCTGCAGTCACCACTGCTACTACTAGCACCACATCCGGCCCATTTGACATTTTGCAGGAGTTATTTGGTGGGGAATTAGCTGATTCACAGCCATTATTGTTACAAGATGACGGCGCTGAGCATGTTACACCACCACCTTATATGTCCAAGTTAGGCGCCAGTATGGACCTAAGGTGTCAGGATGATGAAGTACCTGTTGTTGGTGCAGTTTTGGAGGTGTCTGATACAAGCGAAGCTGTGGAGTATAATGATGATGATGATGATGATGATGATGATACTGCCATGGATCCTAATAGACAAGATGAACAGGGGGACAGTTCAGAGGGGGAGTCAGAGTGGAGTAGGAGGAGATGAGTTGCTGAAAGAAGCAGGGGGAGCTCGTCATCATCAGAACAAGCTTGTGACAGTGTCCGGCGGCATGTATCGCCACCTATGTACAGCCAGCCAACATGCACTTTAAGGTCAGCTGCTGACGCCACCACCAAAGTACCATAATTCTAGGGCTCAGTTGTGTGGAGTTTTTTTTGTGTGTCTTCCTCAGATGAGAGCAATGCCTTCTGTACTATCTACAATCAAAGATTGAGTCATGGAAAGACCAAGACTTGTGTAGGGACAACTTCCTTACGAAGGCACATGGAGAAAAAGCACAAACGGTAATGGGAAGACCGCCTGATAAAAAGCAGAAAACAAAGGCAAAGCCACCCTCCGCCTCCTCTTCCTCCTTCAGGTGCAGCATCTTCTTCAGCCGCTTTATCCCTTGCACCTTCACAGCCACCCTCCTCCACACCGCCTCTCACCTTGAGCGCTTCCTGCTTCTCTGCCCACAGCAGCAGCCAGGAGTCCGTGAAGGAAATCTTTGAGCAGAAGAAAACAATGTCTGCCAGTCACCCTCTTGCCCGGCGTCTGACAGCTGGCTTGGTGGAACTATTAGCTCGCCAGCTGTTACCATACCAGCTGGTGGACTCTGAGGCCTTCCGTAAATTTGTGGCCATTGGGACACCGCAGTGGAAGATACCAGGCCGCAATTATTTCTCTAAAAAGGCTATACCCAAACTGTACCATGAAGTTGAGAGGCAAGTGGTGTCATCTCTGGCACACAGCGTTGAGTCAAGGGTCCATCTGACCATGGATGCCTGGTCTGCCAAGCACGGTCAGGGCAGGTACATTACTTACACACAACATAAAGAGGTGGCGCTCCTAGGGAATTACAACATCAGTCTCTGCAATATGATTCACTTCAGTTTGCATCAATCCCTACTATTCACTACAATATGGCAACAGTTTATAGTGGCAGCTTGATCGCGGTATCACAGCATTCAATGCAATATAACAGCAGTCTATAATGGCAACTCGATCGCAGTATCTCCATCAATCTTTCATGCTTCTATAGATGGACAGGCAGCCTCCACCACACCCTTTGTGCCAGACTCACCGTCTGCTGAGACCCCCACTCGGGTCAAGTAGCGCCTTGGGACCGTTACCAGGCCGTCCCCCACCACTCTGGCATATGTATGGATCACACTCCTCCGGCTCACCCACAAGTTGCTTATCTTCCTGGTTTGTCTTATTCTTTTTCCCAGACCCTCAATAAAAAAGGCCTCTCATAGTGTAAAATTGTTAGGCATTTATTAACTTATAAAAAGAGTTTACACTCACATGTTCCAAGATAAAAATAGGCACAGAGTTTTGCTTGATGCGGGCTCTCCCCCGCTATGTTGGCCACAGGCAGGCTGATCCTTGTAGTCCCTCCGTGTGTTTACACCGCTGGTGCGCGCTCCCCTCGGCTACACTCCACGTGGGACGCCTGCCTCTTAGTGTTTGCTTCCTGCTCGCGTGGTTAAGCTCCGCCCGACATGTTTCGTCATCATATGACTCATCAGGGACACGGGCCAACCACGCTGCAGGACTTAAATAGCATGTATTATTCCTCCCCCTTCCACCCGTCCCACCCTCTCACTAAGCATCCAGTGGGAGCTTTCATCCCCTCCGTGCACTATCCCCTCTGTTCCCTCATACGCCAGCCTGCCTGCCGCTGTCGGAGGAAACTCCGCATTGTGCGGATTAAACACCAAGTTCCATCACAAGCGAATCATAGATTAAAAAGTAACCCTTTGTTACCAAATATACAGTTTTACATGTGATAAACCTATCTGAAACCACATTCCATATGTTCCAACTTTCCTTTCTAGGATACCTCCTTCCTCATTCCTATTATCTCATGCGGAAACCTTGTATATTACCCTCATAACAATTAAACTATATTTGAAAACAACCTTATTGGACATCAAATTAAAAACGTATAAAAACACACAAAACTTAATGATAAAAAACATCCCTAATCAGTTTCCTGCTACCCTATTGCACTTAAATATCCTGGGTCTTTTAGATAATCTGCATGTAGCCCATGTGGGGTTCCCCCTTACTCCATACCATGCTGTTAATGTATACCTGTTACTTGTCATCTAATCAGTGATTCCTTAGTCCCCCAGAAAACATTTTATATCCACATCTATATTCAGGCCTCCTGGTCTCAGTGTGCCCAGATTGTATATCCACCTTGTCTCCTCTTGGGAGATCATCCGGGTCATATCACATCCTCGCCAGGACGGCACAATTTTTTTAATACCACAAAATGACAATAACCTTGGATCACATTCATGTTCTGCCCCAAAATGAGCTGAGAGGCTATGATTAGGGAATCCCTTACGTACATTTCTTACGTGCTCCCCCATTCTTTCCTTTAAAGTGCGGGTTGTTCTCCCTATATATTGCCATCCGCATACACACCAGGCCATATATACCACGTATCTATCGTTGCACGTAATGAACTGCCTGATTTTATATTCTTTCCCATTGCTGAATGACACTATGGAGTTTGTTTTCACCCCCTTAGATTCCCTGCAAGCTTTACAAGCTCTACAGGGAAAAAACCCAGGGGTTTGCCAACCCTGCATCCTTGGCGGTTTGGCCGGGTTCACACAACTCGGTGCCAGGATTTGCTTGAGGTTCTGAGCCTTCCTGTAAATAAATTTAGGTTTTGGGGGAATGATGGTTCTCAATACCCGATCCGTTCCCAATATGTCCCAATGCTTACCTATAATACGCTGCAGATCCCTATATTGTGTACTGAAGCCTGTAACGAATGCTAGGCCATACTCACCCTGATTCTCCTCATCCTTCCGATTCACCAGGAGTTCATCCCTACTTCTCTGCCTGACCTGTGCAATCTCTGTCTGCAATTGGTCATCATTATATCCCTTCTCAAGGAATCTAGTTCTTAGTATCCCAGCCTGTTCATCATAATCATCCAAAGAGGTACAGTTCCTACGCATTCGCACAAACTGTCCCTTTGGTATTCCCTTTATCCAAGATGGATGGTGACAGCTGTCTACTGATATGAACCCATTCCTGTCCGTTGTTTTGAAATAGCTTTTCGTTTTAACCCCCACCTCCTGTTTAACTATCTCTAAGTCCAAAAAATGGATTCTCTCCTCACTAGATTCAGCTGTTAGGGATATACCCACATCATTGCTGTTCAGTTCCGTGATAAATTCCTGTAGTGCAGATTCCCCTCCCTCCCATACAAAATACAAATCATCAATGAAACGATTCCATGCTTTTACATGTATTGCCCCTCCCACTATACTCTCTTCCCATTTACCCATAAACAAATTCGCCAAACTGGGTGCGTAACTCGCCCCCATAGCGCAGCCTTTGTGCTGCTTCATTTGTGACGGAAAATTGTGATACTACATCGCGTATCAGCGCGCATGTGCTTTGGAACATTACATTACTTACACAGCCCATTGGGTCAACCTGGTGACCGCTGACAAGCAGGGAGTACGTGGCTGTGCAGCGGACCAACTTGTGACACCACCAAGGCTTGCAGGCAGGCCTCCTGCCACCTCCTCTCCTTCTCCTCCTGCTACATCCTCTTCACTGTCATCCTCCTCCTACTCCTTAATTGAGTGGCAGTTCAACTCTACTGGTGCTGCGATCTCCTTTCCAGCTACACAGCCCCATCTCCTCAGGGCCTATGCTGCATGCCAGGTACGATGGTGTCACGCCATCTTAGACATGTCTTGTCTCAAAGCGGAGAGTCACACTGGAGCAGCTCTTCTGGCTGCTCTTAACAAACAGGTGGATCAGTGGCTGACCCTGAACCAGCTGGAGATCGGCAACGTGGTGTGTGACAACAGCAGCATCTCATTTCCGCTTTGAATTTGAAAAAGCTGACACATGTACCCTGCATGGCACATGTGCTTAATCTAGTCATTCAAAGATTTGTGTCAAAGTACCCAGGCTTAGAGGACGTCCTGAAGCAGGCCAGGAAGTTGCGTGGGCATTTCAGGCAGTCTTACACGGCCATGGCACACTTTGCCAGGATTCAGCGGAGAAACAAGTTGCCTGTGAGACGCCTCATTTGCCTCTGAGGCTCTGACAGCTGGCTTGGTGGAACTGTTATCTCGCCAGCTGTTACCATATCGGCTGGTGGACACCGCAGTGGAAGATACCAGGCCGCAATTAGTTTTTTTCAAAAGGCGACACCCAAACTGTACCGTGATGTAAAAAGGCAAGTGGTATCATCTCTGGCACACAGCGTTGGGTCAAGGGTCCATCTGACCACAGATTCCTGGTCTGCCAAGCACAGTCAGGGTAGGTACATTACTTATATGGCACATTGGGTCAACCGGGTGACTGCTGGCAAGCAGGGAGTACGTGGCTGTGTAGTAAACCTAGTTGTGACACCTCTGTGGCTTGCAGGCAGGCCTGCTTCCACCTCCTCTCCTTCTCCTCCTTTTCCTCCTGCAACATCCTCTCCAACTACACACCACAGCTCCCCAGGGCCTATGCTGCATGCCAGGTACGACAGTGTCATCTTGAACATGTCTTGCCTCAAAGTCGAGAGTCACACTGGAGCAGCTCTCCTGGCTGCTCTAAACAAAAAGGTGGATCAGTGGCTGATCCTGCACCAACTGGAGATCAGAAACATAGTGTGTGACAACAGCAGCAATCTAATTTCGGCTTTGGATGCGTGAAAGTTGACACATGTACCCTGCATGGCACATGTGCTCAATCTCATAATACAAAGATTTGTGTGCAAATAGCCAAATACCCAGGCTTACAGGAGGTCCTGAAGCAGTCCAGGAAGGTGTGTGAGCATTTCAGGCAGTCCTACACGGCCATTGCACGTTTGGCCGATATTCAGTGGAGAAACAACTTACCGGTGACGCGCTTGATTTGCGATAGCCCAACTCACTGGAATTCAACGCTTCTGATGTTTGACCGCCTGCTACAACAGGAGAAAGAAGTCAAACAGTATCTGTACAACTACAATGAAAGGACATGCTCTGGGGAGCTGGAGATGTTATGGCCGAAGTACTGGACAGGACACTCATGCCTAATGCCTGCAGGCTCATGCGTCCATTTGAGGAGGTGACAAACCTGTTGAGTCGCAGTGAAGGTGCCATCAGCGACTTGATCCCATATGCTTTCTTCCTGGAGCGTGTGTAGAGTGGTGGACCAAGCTGTAGAGGACCGTGACCAGGAACAGGAGGAGGAGGAGGAGTTTTTGGAAACATCACCTGCAGCATCATCAACTCCTGCAGCATCACAGAGGAGGGGGGAGGAGGAGAAGGAGTCATCTGGGGAAGAGGAGTCAGATGAGGAAGGAAGATTTTTTGAGGAGGAGGCGGAAGAACAACTGCAGCAGGCATTGCAGGGGGCTTGTGCTTCTCACCTTTCCCATGGTATTGTTCATGGCTGGAGGGAGGAGGAGAACTTACCTGACATCACTGGGGAAGAGCAAGATGAGATGGAGATGGGGTCTTTAATGCTGTCCAGCCTGTTGAGGGACCCCCTTATAAAAAAACTTAAGGTGAATGACCATTACTGGATGTCAGCACTACTAGACCCTCGGTATAAGCACAAAGTGGTGGAGATGTTTCCAAATCACCAGAAGGCAGAAAGGATGCAGCACTTGCAGAACAAGCTGGCAACTATGATTTACAGTACATTTAAGGGTGATGTCAGAGCACAACAGAATAAAGGGGCCACTGCCAGTAAACTTCCTCCTCCTCCCATGTCCATGCAGGCAAGGACAGGACACTCATGCGATCTCATGGTGATGTCGGACATGAGGACATTCTTTAGTCCATGTCTTAGCCACTCCGGATCCACACTCCACCAACGCCTCGACCGGCAAGTAGTCGACTGCCTGACCTTAAGTGCGGTTGTAGACACTCTGAGCAGCGATGAACCCCTGGACTACTGGGTGCGCAGGCTTGACCTGTGGCCAGTGCTGTCACAATTTGCCATCCAACTTCTGCCTTGCCCTGCCTCAAGCGTCCTGTCAGAAAGGACCTTCAGCACAGCTGGAAGCATTGTCAGTGAGAAGAGAAGTCGCCTAGGTCTCAAAAGCGTTCAGTACCTCACCTTTATCAAAATGAATGAGGCATGGATTCCCGGAGGGCTACTGCCTGCCCGAAGACTAAGTCAGTCCCCACACACAGCCAGGGCCGGGCCGAGGCATAGGCTGGAGAGGCTCCAGCCTCAGGACGCAGTGTAGGAGGGGGCACAGAATTCATTCAGCTGTCATTCCTAATTGTGTTTGAAGCAGAAAGACATAAGAAAAGGGGATACATGGCAGTGACTGCAAGCCATATAACTAGATATTAAGGTGTTGGGGAGGTTGTGGGCCCTGTGGCGCCTCTTAGTCTAATAGCAATCAGTGTGTGATGGCTGGGGTGGGAGGGATGGAGGGGCGCACTTTGGTGTCTCAGCCTTGGGTGCCGGAGGACCTTGTCCCGGCTCTGCACACAGCATCTCTGCCTGCATGCCGTGTGACTGCCTTCTCTGCCACCTCCAACAGGGTCCAAGACTCCAGATGGATTCCTGAATTTTTAAGGCTGCTGATAGCAGTGGCCACTATAATTATGTTTCTGGTGCGTGTACATGCCTCCCTAATATTTCTGGCTGTACTGCGGCTGCAACAACAAAACACAAGGCATCTATATGTGTCAATTCCCCTTTGTGATCGTTACCTTGCCGCGGTGAAGGGGCTTGCATATCACAATGAAGCAATGACCGGCTAAATGAGTGTGTTGGGGCTGGGGGGTGCATCTGACCCAAGAAGATAATAAGGTTGTTGCTTTATTGTGGACAGACCAAATTCGATCAGCTGGACACTCAGTAACTGTTGTTCTGTCATTGAGCTACCTCAGCTCGACCATATGGGCTTGAAAACCGCCATCGCCTGCACATTCGCCATGGTGCGCACCAGTCCAGCACGGCCGTCACTACACAAACAGCTGTTTGCGGTGCGTTACACAGTGTGTTTAGTCTGTCAGTGTGAAGCAGTACACTAATTACACTACCTGATTGATGTATACACATTCAAATCCGGATTTTCCCCGGGAATTTTGGAGTGTAGCCCACTCCTCCATGCCCACTCCAGGTGTTAGACCCCTTGAAACATCTTTTCCATCACTTTAGTGACCACAATTAATGTTTGTACTTTTGAAGGTTTGCCTGCCCATTGAAGTCTATGGCGGTTTGAAAGTTTGCATATTCGCGAACTTTTTTCACGTGTTCGAGTTTGAGGTTCGCGAACCTAAAATCGGAGGTGCGAGACAACTCTATTTAAGTGCAGCCGAATGGCACATGCGTGTTAGTGCTTGACAAGTGTTAACATTACCCAGTGGCAGAGAACTGCAACAAGTCGCGTTTGTGTATGGCTGTGACTGTGCTCAAATGTGACTCCATGGGGAGCTGCCTGTCCAGCGCCAATACTGAGCGATACCAAGTGCTCGGCCGGCACAGGAGAGCAGCTGACAGGTGGTGAATTCACCACCCGTCAGTTGCCCATCTGAAAGATACCTTAGCCTATTCTATGAAGTGATGTCCTGAAAGCTTCTCCCCTACAGCACTTTGGGAGATCACGGGAACATGTGATTTTTCCTGGTGATTTACCTTGCCTGCAGTAAAGATTTTGGCATCTTGGAGAAATTTAAGAATGTAGATCAGGGTAAAGTAAGATTTTACAATGGGCAAACACTAACTATATCATTTATAAATGATTACAGTAAAAAAATAAGCAATTTTATTTATTAAGTTATGTATAGTTAAGTTTCTCTTTAATTCTACTGTAGCCTGCAAAAAGGAATTATTAGATCAGTTTTTTTGCCTTCATACATTCTATTCTCTTGTTTTTCCCCATATATCTTAAAGATAAACTGAAGAAAGAGGTATATGGAGGCTGCCATATTTATTTCCTTTTAATCAATACCAGTTGTTTGGCAGGCCTGCTGGTCTATTTCTCTGCAATAGTATCTGAATAACACCAGAAACAAGCATGTAGCTAGTCTTGTCAGATCTGACTTTAAAGTCTGAAACACCTGATCTGCTGCATGCTTGTTCAGGGGCTATGGCTAATAGTATTAGAGGCAGAGGATCAGCAGGGCTGCCAGGCAACTGGTATTGCTTAAAAGGAAATAAACATGTCAGCCTCCATATACCTCTCTCTTCAGTTCCCCTTTAAACTCCCTGGCGTTCTATTAAGATCGCCAGGGCAGCTGCGGGAGGGTTTTTTTTTAATTAAAAAAAAACTATTACATGCAGCCAACTGAAAGCTGGCTGCATGAAAGCCCACTAGAGGGCGCTCCTAGTGCGTACTTCTGATCGCCTCCGGCGATCAGAAGTAACAAGGAAGACCGCAATGAGCAGCCTTCCTTGTTTCCCTTTCCTCGTCGCCATGGCGACAAGCGGAGTGACGTCATGGACGTCAGCCGACGTCCTGACGTCTGCCGCCTCTGATCCAGCCCTTAGCGCTGGCCGGAACTGTTTGTTCCGGCTGCGCTGGGCTCGGGCGGCTGGGGGGGACCCTCTTTCGCCGCTGCACGCGGCGGATTGCCGCGCTGCGGCGGCGATCAGGTAGCACACGCGGCTGGCAAAGTGCCGGCTGCGTGTGCTGCTTTTTATTTGGTAAAAATCGGCCCAGCAGGGCCTGAGCAGCGACCTCCAGCGGTACTGGACGAGCTGAGCTCATCCAGACCGCTCAGGAGGTTAAACAGAAGCGGTACTGAAAATAATGTAATGAATGGAATTGCTTTTTTTTATTACTTTTTTTTAATACAATATTTCTTTATAAATTATTTATTCAGTGTTTGCCCACGGCAATTTTTTTCCTCACCCTGATTTGCATTCTGAAATGTATCCATGCTGGCGACAGCTTTACTGTTGGCAAGGATCATCACTGAGGCCCCGTTCACATCTGAGCGTTTTGCCGGCGATTACAACAAAACGCTGAAGCGCTAGCGCTTTTTAAAGCGCTAGTGACATAATACCCTATGGGCACATTCCCACTTGGGCGATTTGCGGTAATCGACGGCGATTAACCGAAATTGGCAAACGCAAATTTGTATCCTGCACCATTTTCAGGCAATTTCCCGGTGATCGCATTTAGTGCTATAGAAGCGCTAATTGTGACTGCGAAAAATCACCAAGTGTGAATGGCGATTTTTTCGTGTTAATCGCCAAAAATCGCCACAGCAAAATGCTAGCAAAAGTGCTTTGCATTTTGCAAGTGTGAATTGGGCCTAAGAGCTGTTTGTTTACACAGTATTCTGCAGTCACTAGAAATCAATAGAAATAAGTAACACCTGGGCCCATATGCAATTCACATTTCTCCTACGTTTTCTCCTAGGTGATATTTTTAAACTTGTCAATAAAATGCATTTTAAGCCAACAGAAAGTGATAAAATACTCAAAATAATTTTGATAGTACTTTTTGTTATCTCTTAAAAGAAAACTCAGTTTAATAAGTTAATTGCATATGGTCCCTGGTTTCCCACAATGCTCTGGGAAGAGAATCCCGCACAGGCAAACAGCCTAGCCTGTGACATCACTGGGAGAACAGGGATACATACCGATATATAGCTATACGAAGTGTTTCTGATGATGAAACCAGGATAATTAATGTAAAACTGGGTATCCTGAATAATTTACTACATTCTACTATATGGCACTACAGTGCTTCTTTAAAACCAGACCAGTAAGGCTGGGTCCACACTAGACCCTGTTGCAGGACGGACACTGCAGTCCGGATCAGGGGAAGTACCCACCGTACTGCAAACTGATGAAAGTGCATCAGTTTTGCATCAGTTTTGCATCAGTTTCCGTTCAGGTTTTTCCCTGACAGAAAACGTCTCTATCATTAGGAAGGAGTGGGAGGATTTTTTGGGCCAATCATAAAGCTCAGGCTATCCGTTTTCACATCCGTTTTTTGCCTGTGGAGCTGGAGATGCGTTTTCTCATTGCTTTCACTACCCCTGCGTGTATCCGTGGTCCTGATCCGTTGCGTGAAAATGCAGCAGATCCGGACCTTCCGTTCAGGTTTTGAAAACGGATCCCCGCAAATGCAGATGGATCCGTTTTCTACTTGGGTGAGGCTGGCTGCTATTTTAAACATTAGTATCCGGGACTCCGTTTTTCATCAGGTTTGAAAAACGCAGCCACGGATACGTTTCCGGACCTAGTGTTGACGCAGCCTAACACTGTTTAACTAAAACCAGGTACTGGAGGCATGTGCTGCAGCACCCGCATGTAATGGAGAAGCAATGGGTTTGTAACTGAAAACCTGCAATAGCAACTGAAAGTGAAGTTAAACAATCTAAGGCTCCCTGCACACTGCAAATCCGTTTTCCGATTCCGATTCCGTTTCAGATTCCGATTCCGTTTCCGATTTTCCTTGAATACATTCAACAGAAAAACGGATCAAAAAACGCAGCATGCAGTTAAGATTAAAAATCTGAATCGGAATCGGATGTAAAAACAGATTAAAAAGCGGAATCGGAATCTGAAATGCATGCAGTGTGCAAGAGGCCTTAATGATATTGCTCAGCGGGAAGTCAGATTTCTCTTTCTGCAGGCTGTGGAAAAAGAAACGATATATTCTGTGGCTGAAACTGTACTTGCATTCTCAGCAGCTCTAAATATAACTTGAACTGTGAACAACCAAGAGGAGTGCAGATATCAGATGAGAAAAAGCCAAGGCCAATGATATTCATTATTCCTATTTGATGAAACTCCATAAAATACTGATGAGGAAGCTGAACAGAGATGCATTCATTGAGAGGTTCAGAGAGAAGCAACAAGGACAATATTTAAAAAGTTTTATGACATATGTCTAAATAGTGATGTCATTTTAAAAGATAGAATTGTATAACATTTTTACTACTGCTACTTTGTTACACGGTGAACTGCTTTGTTCGCATCACTTTTAGTTCTGCTTTTAGGGCCTCCTTTCACTGAATGCAATTTTTCTGATACAGATTTTCCCATAGACATTCATTGGAGTCAGTTTTTCTGCATCCATTCTGCATCCAATCTGCGTGTAGTGGAAACAGGCAGTGGTGGTAACACAAAACCTCCAGACAAATAACATCATACAGAATGAAAAGACACCTGAAGTGAGACGGATAGGAAGGCTGCTCAGTTATTAACATTCTTGTCCTGCAGCACTGAGCACTCAAATATTAGCTATGCCAATATCTGCATGGATGTTGCATTTTCCTGATTGAGTACTCTGGTTTCCTCCACCCCACCCATAAACAAAACAAAACAAAAAAAAAATTTAAGTTATTTTACCTAACAAAATGACCCATGATAGTGACTTTAGTAGGAATCAGATTGTTGACTCCATGAAAGACAGTTATTTAAATTGGTTGATGTGCTTTGAATATATCAAGTGTATATAATGCAAACTAACCTTGATTGTTTTAGCTGAATATCTGTATTTTTCTCCAGCCAGTCTTAATTCATGTAGCTCTAGGCAAAAATAAAGAAATAAATAAATAAAAAAAAATCAGCAAGCTAAATAACCTGAATATGAATTGAGCTGTGCAGATCAGCAGCATACTTATGCGTCATCACTGCAATTGTTCCTCCTGTACAGGGATGCTCGAATGTACCCAAATTCGATTCAAGTACATTTGAATTCGGATCTGGGTAAAATTCGGATTTGGACGGTTCGAATGGACTCAAATTCGATTCGGGTGGATTCGAATCCGGGTCAGGGGAAAATTCGGCGGTGATCACGAATTTGTGATTCAAAACCCGCCGACTTTAAGGGTTAATTACAAAGCCCCCTTAAATGCCAGAATCACCAAATGTGCAGGTTATGTTAATAAGAAAAGTGGGAGCAAGGGGAACATTTTTTTTTTCAAAAAGACCTTATACTTTTTGAGAAAATCAATTTTAAATGTTCAAAGAAAAAAAACAATACATTTAAATGCCACCGGTCAAAGAGTGTGGGAAATATTTCCCAGCAGTTAATAGCAAAGGCCCCTTACATCCTAGCAACACCAAATTTGCAGGATATGTTAAAAAGATAGTGGGAACAATATTAGAAAAAAAAATTAAATATTTTTAATTTTGGGGAATGTTCTGTCTGAGTGTGGGAAATCTAAGAAAAAAATGACGTGGGGTCCCCCTCCCAAGCCTCTGTAACCCCTCGTCCCCCATGCAGGCTGGGATAGCCAGAATGCGGAGACCCAGCCCATGGTCCAAGATATGGGGGGGAGAGGGGAGAGGGGGGCCAAGCCTTCCCCTCTCCCCCTGAGCTATACTATACCTTAGAATGCGTCCTGCCGACGCATAGCGCTGGCTCCCGCTGTCCTCCACGCCTCCTCACCTGTCACCCCCACCTAGGCTGGCACCCGGAGCACCCATGGGTGCACCGGGTGCCAGCCTAGGTGAGGGTGACAGGTGCAGCCAGGTGGGGAGAGACAGTGTGAGCCGGCAGCTATATGCCCGCATAGGACGCATTGTAAGCTATAGAAACTGGCTCATGAATGAGCCGGTTCTTTTTGTATTGAATTGAATGAAACGGTTCAGAGCCGGCTCATTCATGAGCCAGTTACTATAGCTTAGAATGCGTCCTGTGCGGATGTATAGCACTGCGGCTCCTGCTGTCTCTCCCTACCTGGCTGCACCTGTCTGTCACCATCACCTAGGCTGGCACCTGGTGCACCCATGGGTGCACCGGGTGCCAGCCTAGGTGAGGGTGACAGGTGAGGGGGCGGGGAGGACAGTGGGAGCTGGCGCTATGCGTCGGCAGAATGCATTGTAAGGTATAGTATAGGTAATTGCCGTGGGAGATCTTCAATCAAGGTAATTAAAGATTGCAAGATTGGAGGATACTGTATTCATTGGATCATTACCAATGATATGGGCGTGGGAATTTTTTTTTTAAAGGTACAGGTAAGTATTTCTGGTTAATTAAGAGGATTAAAATGCTTTTCGTGGTTGTGTTTTTATTTCAATTAACCCTTTGTTGAAATGGGTAAGGGGTACTTTGTACTCCTATACTCATTTCTCCTGGGAGGGGGGTGGGTATCTGGGGTCCCCTTCTTAAAGGGGACTCCCAGATGCCACCATGAACCCCCCCAGGGAGTCGTCGGCCGCACCTCCTCCTGGGGCACCGGAGGTGGGAAAGAGCCCCTTGTCCATGGATTGGACAAGGGCTTGGGGGGAGAGGGGAAGGCTTGACTGCCCCTCTCCCCCGGAGCCCCCCCCATATCATGAACCATGCGAGCTGGTATAGCTCAGGGTGCAAAGCCCCAGTCGGCCGGAGCTCTGCATTCTGGTTATCCCAGCCTGCATGGGAGACAAGGGATTACAGAGGCTCGGGAAAGGGGACCCCATGCCATTTTTTTTTTCAAATTTCCCACATGCAGAACATTCCCCAAAAATATTTTTTTTTAATTTCTTTTTAAATATTCTTTCCCACTATCTTTTTAACATAGCCTGCAAATTTGGAGTTGCTAGGATGCAAGGGGCCTTTGCTATTAACTGCTAAAGTCGGTGGGTGATAAATCAACCAGAGTTATGGGGGTGCCAAACGTGCTGAATTTTGCTATTGGCTTTCATTGGGCTTCCTATTTCACTTTCCAAAAACCCCCAATTTTTCAAAGGACGATGGCTCAGCAGTGGCACATTTTCTAGCATTGTAGGGACTCTTAGGGGGCTCAGGATTGGTAAGTTTTGGGCCCCTAACCCAAAGAGATAATAGCCTAGGGGTCACAAAAACCTGTTTATTTTTGCAAATAGTACTGGTGGCGATTTTGACGAACTTAAATCGCAACCATGGCCGTTAGTAAAGTCTGAATCTCACGACATTTGGCATGCAGGTAGAAGGCATATTGTTGTACTTGCACTCCAATTTTGGGTTCCCTACATCTCTGCAAACCAAAGTTACAGGGGTGCAAAAGTGCTAAAATCTTCCATAGGTTTTCATTGGGCTTCCTATTTCACTTTCCAAAATCTCACATTTTTTCAAAGGGCGATGGCTCAGCAGTAGCAAATTTTCTAACATTGTAGGGACTCTTAGGGGGCTCATGACTGGTGAGTTTCAGGCTCCTAGGCCAAAGAGGTCATAGCCTAGGGTCACAAAAACCTGTTTATTTTTGCAATGGTACTGGTGGCGATTCTGACGAACATAAATTTCAGCCATGGCCGTTAGCGAAGTCTAAAGCTCACAACATTTGGCATGCAGGTAGAAGGCATATTGTTGTACTTGCACTCAAATTTTAAGTTCCCTACATCTCTGCAAAACAAAGTTACAGGGGTGCATAATTGCTAAAATACCCCGTATGCTTTTATTGGGCTTCCTATTTCACTTTCCAAAATCTCACATTTTTTCAAAAGGACGATGGCTCAGCAGTGGCAAATTGCCTACCATTGTAGGGACTCTTAGGGGGCTCATGACTGGTGAGTTTCGTGTCCCTAGGCCAAAGAGGTCATAGCCTAGGGTCACAAAAACCTGTTTATTTTTGCAATGGTACTGGTGGCAATTCTGACGAACATAAATTGCAGCCATGGCCGTTAGCAAAGTCTAAAGCTCACAACATTTGGCATGCAGGTAGAAGGCATACTGTTGTACTTGCACTCCAATTTTGGGTTCCCTACATCTCTGCAAACCAAAGTTACAGGGGTGCAAATGTGCTAAAATCCCCCATAGGCTTTCATTGGGCTTCCTATTTCACTTTCCAAAATGTCACATTTTTTTCAAAAGGACGATGGCTCAGCAGTGGCAAATTGTCCACCATTTTAGGGACTCTTAGGGGGCTCATGACTGGTGAGTTTCGGGCCCCTAGGCCGCAGAGGTCATAGCCTAGGGTCAGAAAAACCTGTTTATTTTTGCAATGGTACTGGTGGCGATTCTGACGAACATAAATTGCAGTCATGGCCGTTAGCAAAGTCTAAAGCTCACGACATTTGGCATGCAGGTAGAAGACATACAGTTGTACTTGTACTCCAATTTTGGGTTCCCTACATCTCTGCAAACCAAAGTTACAAGGGTGCAAATGTGCTAAAAGCCCCCATAGGCTTTCATTGGGCTTCCTATTTCACTTTCCAAAATCTCACATTTTTTCAAAAGGACGATGGCTCAGCAGTGGCAAATTGTCTGCCATTGTAGGGACTCTTAGGGGGCTCATGACTGGTGAGTTTCGGGCCCCTAGGCCAAAGATGTCATAGACTAAAGTCACAGAAACCTGTTTATTTATGCAATGGTACTGGTGGCGATTAGTGTTGGGCGAACAGTGTTCGCCACTGTTCGGGTTCTGCAGAACATCACCCTGTTCGGGTGATGTTCGAGTTCGGCCGAACACCTGACGGTGCTCGGCCAAACCGTTCGGCCATATGGCCGAACTAAGAGCGCATGGCCGAACGTTCCCCGAACGTTCGGCTAGCGCTGTGATTGGCCGAACGGGTCACGTGGTTCGGACCCGAACGCGCTCTGATTGGCCGAACTGTCACGTGGTTCGGGTAAATAAATACCCGAACCACGTCATATCTCCGCCATTTGTCTGTGGGTTTAGCTTTGGGTAGGCAGGCAGGGTAGTTCGCGCTCCAGCCACGCTAGCCAGGGTCCCCCCCAGTCATTGTGTGTCACTGCTGGGAACAGTAGTACACCGCTCGTTCAGCCACACTATATAGCATTCTGTGTACTGTTCTGTGTCTGCTGGGAACAGTGGTACACCGCTCGTTCAGCCACACTATATAGCATTCTGTGTACTGTTCTGTGTCTGCTGGGAACAGTAGTACACCGCTCGTTCAGCCACACTATATAGCATTCTGTGTACTGTTCTGTGTCTGCTGGGAACAGTGGTACACCGCTCGTTCAGCCACACTATATAGCATTCTGTGTACTGTTCTGTGTCTGCTGGGAACAGTAGTACACCGCTCGTTCAGCCACACTATATAGCATTCTGTGTACTGTTCTGTGTCTGCTGGGAATAGTGGTACACCGCTCGTTCAGCCACACTATATAGCATTCTGTGTACTGTTCTGTGTCTGCTGGGAACAGTAGTACACCGCTCGTTCAGCCACACTATATAGCATTCTGTGTACTGTTCTGTGTCTGCTGGGAACAGTAGTACACCGCTCGTTCAGCCACACTATATAGCATTCTGTGTACTGTTCTGTGTCTGCTGGGAACAGTAGTACACCGCTCGTTCAGCCACACTATATAGCATTCTGTGTACTGTTCTGTGTCTGCTGGGAACAGTAGTACACCGCTCGTTCAGCCACACTATATAGCATTCTGTGTACTGTTCTGTGTCTGCTGGGAACAGTAGTACACCGCTCGTTCAGCCACACTATATAGCATTCTGTGTACTGTTCTGTGTCTGCTGGGAACAGTAGTACACCGCTCGTTCAGCCACACTATATAGCATTCTGTGTACTGTTCTGTGTCTGCTGGGAACAGTAGTACACCGCTCGTTCAGCCACACTATATAGCATTCTGTGTACTGTTCTGTGTCTGCTGGGAACAGTAGTACACCGCTCGTTCAGCCACACTATATAGCATTCTGTGTACTGTTCTGTGTCTGCTGGGAACAGTAGTACACCGCTCGTTCAGCCACACTATATAGCATTCTGTGTACTGTTCTGTGTCTGCTGGGAACAGTAGTACACCGCTCGTTCAGCCACACTATATAGCATTCTGTGTACTGTTCTGTGTCTGCTGGGAACAGTAGTACACCGCTCGTTCAGCCACACTATATAGCATTCTGTGTACTGTTCTGTGTCTGCTGGGAACAGTAGTACACCGCTCGTTCAGCCACACTATATAGCATTCTGTGTACTGTTCTGTGTCTGCTGGGAACAGTAGTACACCGCTCGTTCAGCCACACTATATAGCATTCTGTGTACTGTTCTGTGTCTGCTGGGAATAGTGGTACACCGCTCGTTCAGCCACACTATATAGCATTCTGTGTACTGTTCTGTGTCTGCTGGGAACAGTAGTACACCGCTCGTTCAGCCACACTATATAGCATTCTGTGTACTGTTCTGTGTCTGCTGGGAACAGTAGTACACCGCTCGTTCAGCCACACTATATAGCATTCTGTGTACTGTTCTGTGTCTGCTGGGAACAGTAGTACACTGCTCGTTCAGCCACACTATATAGCATTCTGTGTACTGTTCTGTGTCTGCTGGGAATAGTGGTACACCGCTCGTTCAGCCACACTATATAGCATTCTGTGTACTGTTCTGTGTCTGCTGGGAACAGTAGTACACCGCTCGTTCAGCCACACTATATAGCATTCTGTGTACTGTTCTGTGTCTGCTGGGAATAGTGGTACACCGCTCGTTCAGCCACACTATATAGCATTCTGTGTACTGTTCTGTGTCTGCTGGGAATAGTGGTACACCGCTCACCCGTCACTGTATAGCATTGTGCTCTGTGTCGCTGCTGGGAATAGTGGTACACCGCTCACCCGTCACTGTATAGCATTGTGCTCTGTGTCGCTGCTGGGAATAGTGGTACTGTATAGCATTTCTGTACTGCCACTGTACTGCTGCCAGTCAGCGTGTACTGTAAGGATAAGTGAAATGAGGAAGAAATCCGGTGAAAGAGCGAGGGGCAAGGGAAGAGGTGTTTCCCCTGACGGTTCACGTACAGGCCACAGGGGAGCACCCAAGAAAACCCACTCAATACCGCCCATGTTGTCCAGGACAACAACCCTCACAAATCCAAAAGAACAGGACCAGATAATTACTTGGATGACCTCTCAAGCGTCCAGCAGTGGGTTAAGCAGCACCAGCACATCACGCACGAGGTCCGAGTCCTCAGCCAGTTACAAGGAGCCAGTGGGCACAAAGCTGACACAACCGGCAGCGACACCACGCACACAACTGCCAGATAACCAGTCCGATGAATTACCTCAGGACACAATGGGGTATTCGCAGGAGCTATTCCCAGCCCAACAAACTTCCACCTTTCAAAGGTCAATGGAGGAACAGCCAGAAATGTTGTGCCTGGATTCACAACCGTTAACTGTGGGAAATGCACCGCGCACTGAAATACAAGGCGAGTCCGAAGAGGACTCGGAAACCCAAATCCCAGAGCAATTTGGGCAGGAGGGGTTGCAATTGCAGGAGGTCGGCCGACAAGATCTGGAAGACGACGTTGGAGTGTGCTGCGCAGAGGTTGTTGTGGGGAGCTCTACTCCACGGCGGTGGCCCACAATGACATATGACGAGTTTGAGGAGATGGAAGAGGAGGGTATGGACAATGTGGACAGAGACCCAGATTTTGTTTGTGAACGAGAACATCGCCGTCGTAGCAGCAGCACAGATGAGTCTGTTGAAGAACACACTGCTGCACGAGTTCGCCTTGTGCCACAAGGTAGTCGGCGCGCAATTTCAGGCACCACAAGCGTGGAAGTTCAAGTGAGAGGCAAAAGAGGAGCAAACAGAAATCGCCAGCAAGGAGGCAGGTGCTCCAAAGTCTGGGCTTTCTTTGAAGACTGCACTGAGGATGTTACCATGGCGATTTGCAAGGTGTGCAAGACCCGCCTGAGCAGGGGGAAAAATATTAACAACCTCTCCACCACCAGCATGAGCCGTCACATGCTATCCAAACATCCCACTCTTTGGGCAAACGCGTCAGGACAGGGTACCAGCAACAACACTGCCTCCCTTGGGTTCACCAGACTCACCACCAGACCCGCCTCAGCAGCAGCAGTAGCCCAGCCATTGCGTGGTTCACAACATTCACAAACATCAGACGACGCTGACACTGTCACTTTCCGGAGTAGTGCTCTTGAGGTCTCCCAGTGTTCATCAAACACAACAACCAACAGCCCTTCCGTGTGCAGCGCTACGGTTCAGTTGTCTGTGTCGGAGATGTTTGAGCGCAAGAGGAAATTGCCAGCAAATGACCCCCGGGCCGTGGCAGTAACAGCCAGCATAGCCAAGCTTCTGGCCTGCGAAATGCTGCCATATCGATTGGTGGAGACAAACAGCTTCAAGGGCATGATGTCAGTGGCCATCCCACGTTACGTGGTTCCCAGCCGCTACCACTTTGCACGCTCTGCAGTGCCTGAGTTGCATGAGCACGTGGTCAGCAAAATAACCCGAAGCTTGAAGAATGCCGTTGCCTGCAAGGTTCACCTCACCACTGACACCTGGACGAGTGCGTTCGGCCAGGGTCGATACATCTCCCTTACCGCGCACTGGGTGAACCTTGTGGAGCCTGGCAGCGATTCCTCACCTGCTACGGCACGGGTGTTGCCCACGCCACAAACAGCTGCACCGCCGTCCCTCCCACTGGATAACAGCAGCACCTACCTCTCTGACTCCTTCTCCTCCAACGCATCTCAAAGCTGTACCTCATCCGGAAACGCTAACCCAGCAGCAGTAGGATCGTGGAAGCAGTGCAGCACAGCTGTTGGCATGCGTCAGCAAGCGTTGCTGAAGCTAATCTGCCTTGGGGATAAGCAGCACACAGGGGAGGAAATTTGGAGGGGAATAAAGGAACAGACGGATTTGTGGCTGGCACCGCTGGACCTGAAACCGGGCATGGTTGTGTGTGATAATGGGAGTAATCTCATTCGCGCTTTAAGGTTGGCTAAGCTGACACACATCCCTTGCCTGGCGCACGTGATGAACCTAGTAGTTCAGCGGTTCCTGAGGACATACCCAGGCGTGCCCGATCTGCTGTTGAAGGTGCGTCGAGTGTCCAAACATTGTAGAAATTCCAGTACTGCTTCGGGGGCACTCGCCAAGATGCAGGAGCGCTTCAATCTCCCCCACCATCGCTTGCTGTGTGATGTCCCTACGCGCTGGAATTCTACGCTGCACATGCTAGCCCGCTTTTGCGAGCAGAAGAGTGCAGTGGTCCAGTACATGACGGCGCAGTACCGAGGCGCATCCGGCCAGCTGCCAAGCTTCTGTGGATCCGATTGGGCCAACATGTTGGACCTCTGCCAAGTCCTCCAAAATTTTGAGCAATCCACGTTGCTTGTGAGCAGTGACAACTCTTCAGTCAGCATTACCATACCACTGCTGTGTTTACTGAAGAGGTCGATGTTAAAAATCAAGGAAACAGCTGTCATGATGCAACTGGGGGAATCTGAAGGAGAAAACGATCAGCGTGATGGTACCAACATCAGGCCATCCGCCTCAGGGAACGCTGGCCCCAGCAGCTATGACGAAGAAGAGGAGGAGGAACAGCTGGAGTTGGAGCAGGAATTTCATGCCACCACTGACGAGGGCCAGAGCGGTGCACGTTGGACTTCCACAATTCAACGCGAATGGTCAGCAGAAGCAGACCAGGAGGAAGGTGACGACTATGATGCATCACAACAACTATCACAACGCTCACAAGAGGATGATGAGGATTCTGGTAGGACTCTGGCACACATGGCTCAATTCATGCTAGACTGCATTGAACGTGACCCACGCATTGTGCGCATTCTGGACAACACCAATTACTGGGTTTATACCCTTCTGGATCCACGGTACAAACACAATGTTCCAAAACTGCTTGAAGAAAGAGTCAGACAGGTCAAAATGGAAGAATACCAGCAGGCCCTTGTGGAGACTTTAGAGAGGAGATTGACATCCTCCCCCTCCTCTAGCCAGTTGTACGCAGACAGACTGACTTCCGCAAACCCAGGACGACCAGGAGGGCAGCAAACAACGCAAGCCGCAGCTAGTACCCAAAAGGGAATGGTATCGGCAGTGTCCTTGGAGTGGGAAAATTTTCTGACACCCATGCAGCCGCAGCCCACTGAACAGCAAGCGTGCAGATCCACCTCCAACACCGATCGCCTGGAGAAGATGGTCAAGGACTACATGTCAGATGGCGTAGCTGTGTCGAACCATCCATCTGCACCCTTCAACTATTGGGTATCGAAGCTAGACACCTGGCACGAACTGGCAATGTACGCAATAGAGGTGCTGGCTTGCCCGGCAGCCAGCGTTATGTTGGAACGCTGTTTCAGTGCTGCCGGAGGCATCGTCACAGATCGGCGTATCCGCCTCTCTACAGAAAATGCAGACCGTCTGACTCAAATTAAAATGAATCAATCCTGGATTGGAAATGACTACGCAACACTCCAGGACCCCAACCAAGTAACATGACCAATGAACATCTGGGATGGTGTTGCGTTTCCGGGCCCTGTTTATTGAACCTCTCATCTGTATTACATTTATGACTGCATGGCGGCAAAAAGCATTGCTGCTATATCCGCACGCTTTTTGTCCACATGCAAGGCCTGGGTTGTTGTGTCTCACAAAGCGTGGCCTTCTCCTCCTGCGCCTGCTCCTGTTCCATCACGTCTGCTGCTGCTGGGTTAGCGTTGCCGCGTGGTCCCTGTTTATTGAACCACTTATCTTTATTACATTTATGACTGCATGGCGGTACAAAGCATGCTATCCGCACGCTTCTTGCCCTCATGCAAGGCCTGGGTTGTTGTGTCTCACAAAGCGTGGCCTTCTCCTCCTGCGCCTGCTCCTGTTCCATCACGTCTGCTGCTGCTGGGTTAACGTTGCCGCGTGGTCCCTGTTTATTGAACCACTTATCTTTATTACATTTATGACTGCATGGCGGTACAAAGCCTGCTATCCGCACGCTTCTTGCCCTCATGCAAGGCCGGGGTTGTTGTGTCTCACAAAGCGTGGCCTTCTTCTCCTCCTGCGCCACCCTCCTCCTGTTCCATCACGTGTGCTGCTGCTGGGTTAGCGTTACCGGTCCCTTTTCCTGGAACCTCTTATATGTATTACATTTATGACTGCATGCCGACAAAAAACATGTTACTTGTGCAAAGAAAACAGACATTTCCCGCATTTAAAAGACAGTTTTCCCTTTGAAACTTTAAAATCGATTTTCTCAAAAACTATAAGCTCTTTTTGCTAATTTTTTTTTCCTCTTGTACCCACTCCCAAGGTGCACATACCCTGTAAATTTGGGGTATGTAGCATGTAAGGAGGCTTTACAAACCACAAAAGTTCGGGTCCCCATTGACTTCCATTATGTTCGGAGTTCGGGTCGAACACCCGAACATCGCGGCCCTGTTCGGCCTGTTCGGCCCGAACCCGAACATCTAGATGTTCGCCCAACACTAGTGGCGATTCTGACGAACATAAATCGCAGCCATGGCCATTAGCAAAGTCTAAAGCACACGACATTTGGCATGCAGGTAAAAGGCATATTGTTGTCCTTGTACTCCAATTTTGGGATCCTTACATCTCTGCAAACCAAAGTTACAGGGGTGCAAAAGTGCTAAAATCCCCCATAGGCTTTCATTGGGGGCTAGGTTTTGAGGGTACAAAAGCGCAGGTTTCTGCCAAATGGTAGGGCTGAGCAGCCCCAAATTTTCAGGCTTTGTAGGTAGTTTAAGGGGGCTTAGGGCTGATAAGTTTTGGGCCCTTACGCTACCGTTCAGCAGAAACCTACAAAAAGAACCGGCTCATTCATGAGTCGGTTACTATAGCTTAGGATGTGTCCTGTGTGGACGTATAGCTGCCGGCTCCCACTGTCTCTCCCCACCTGGCTGCACCTGTCACCCTCACCTTGGCTGGCACCCTAGACAGAGAGACAGATTTCATTTAAGGTATCACTATCGTGAAAAAGTGTAAAATTTAAAGTATACTGAACACTTTGGTGTTCCGAAGTGCAGAAAACTCCTTAATGAACCTTCCCCCAAAGGAGGTTTGTTAATTGTATGGGCTTTTGCCGGGCAGCATCCATTTACTTACCTAAGGGTAGCTGCTCCATAGCCCTCCATCTATACAAGAATCTTCATCTTCTGTGTCCTTGTGCCATAGATAGAAGTTTCTGTGGTGATGTTCTGCATCCCTGGCAGCCTCAATAGTTACCATGGATGCACAATGCATGTTGGGAGAGTTAGTTTATCAATGGGAACTACATTTCCTGGACTGGCATGCATTGCAGCAGCCAGGAACTCAGGACATCACTGTGGGGACTTCAGCCTGTGGTTATGCAGTACAGAGACATAGAAAATAAATACCTCCATATAGATGGGGGCTACTGAGCTGCCCACCTGTAGGTAAGTAAATGCCTTCTGCAATCCCAACACCAACTCAATTAACAAATCTCCACTAGGTGGAGGTTTATTTAAGATGTTTTAAAAATGTTGTGCTAAGTTTCCTATAAAATACATATGTACACAAACTTCTCCCAGAGTAAAACCCACTATAAATAACTTTTGTTCCTATGTTTCTGTAAGAGAACATTAGGCAGTAGATATCTGACAGACCTGACATCTCCTCAGCATTTCCTTATTCTTCACAAAATCTATACAAACATGCTGAGCAGCCTCCCTACTCGCTTGCATACTATTTTGGTAGTTGGACTGAACAAATGCTGTTAAGTAAGTGCTTTTGAAAAGGAAGTAAATCCAGAGAATGAGGAAATTGACTAGTCCAAAACCTGTCAAACCTGTCAGATTTTTGCAACCTACCATAAGTGACTGCAATATAGGAAAAACATTACATTAAAATAGTGTTTTTTCTTCCAACCCTCTTTGCAATGAGGCAACAGAAAAGTCCGATACCTGACACCGTCCCGTACTTTGCTTTTGGACCTTTCAGTTCGCTGACTGATTGCTTAGAGTATGCAGCAGCAAAGCACCAAATTCAATCATTTCACTGTGTGAACAGATTTTATTTATCCTGGCTCAGGACTTCTCAGCTGAGAGGGGAAAAGGGATGTGCAACAAATATATTTACAAGCATCTGTTAGTCAGAGACACTGGGGCACATAAATGTGTTAGGATTTTTTCCCTAAACGTACAGCAGTAAGAGTCCATTTTAATGATTGGCTACATAAAGGGAACCTTCCATGCAAAAATGGGAATAGTGAAAGACAAAAATGGAAAGGATCTTACAGAAGCAGAAAAGGTCAAGAAAGGTTATTATTATTGGTTTATATAGTGCCAGTATCTTCTGTGGGGCCGTACAACACAATACAAGGTTTAACAATATAACATAAACAATACAGTTGCAGTTAACAGTACAAGACCAAGGTGGATAACAGTTTATGTAGTGAACAAATCAGTAACAGATTTTTACATAACGGTGGAAGATATGCATGCACAGTACACAGCATTATTTATTTATTTAAGTATTTATATAGCGCCGACATATTACGCAGCGCTGTACAGGGTATATTGTCTTGTAACTAACTGTCCCTCATAGGAGCTCACAATCTAGTCCCTACCAAAGTTATATGTCTATATACGTATCGTGTAGTGTATGTATTGTAGTCTAGGGCCAATTTAGGGGTAAGCCAATTAAATTATCTGTATGTTTTTGGGATGTGGTAGGAAACGCAGTCACGGGGAGAACATACAAACTCCTTGCAGATGTTGACCTGGCTGGGATTTGAACCAGGGACCCAGTGTTGCAAGGCAAGAGTGCTAACCACTACGTCACCACTACGTCACCATGCTGCAGCATTAAAAAAACAAGAGGGAAAGAGGGCCCTTGCAAATAGGCCTTACAGTTCTAAAGTCTAAAGGGTTAAGGGATAGTACAAAAGGTTAAGGGAAGCTGTGTATGGGATGCTAAAATGGTGGTCAGATGCCAGGGTGTCCTAAGAAATACAGTATGTTTGCCTGAAGAGGTACATTTTCAGGTTGCGCTTAAAAAGGGTAAGTGTGGGTGAGTGGCAGATGTGTTGAGGGAAGGTGTTCCAGAGGAGGGGAGAGGATCGAGAGATGTTTTGTAGGTGGGAGTGAGAAAAGTTGACCAGAAAGGAAGGCAGGAGAACATAGTTAGTAGAGCAGAGATTGGGTGTAGGATGGTATCTGGTAATTATTTTATTTAGATAAGAAGGAGCTAGGTTGCAAAGTGCTTTGTAGCTAAGTGTCAGGATTTTGAATTATAGCCTTTGTGTAACTGGCAGCCAGTCAAGCGACTGACAGAGTGGGATAGGGCTGAAGAAGCAGGAGGAGAGGTGAATGAGTCATGCAGCAGAGTTCATGATGGACTGTAGTGGAGTCAATCGTTTAACAGTTAGGCCACAGAGCAGAGATTTGCAGTACTCTAGATGTGAGATAATCAGGGCATGAACAAGAAGTTTGGTAGTGTCCTGTGTGAGGAAAGGGAGGATGCGAGAGATTTTTTCTTTTAGGTGGAGGCAACAAGAAGAGGATAGATAGGACAGAGATGACTGACATACCATCAACAGAGATTGTGATGTCGGGCAAGGGCCTTGAATTGTGGGATGTCAAAATAGCTATTTAGGTATTGTCCATGTTGAGCTCTAGAAACTGTAGGAACATAAAGGAGGAGATAGCATTGAGATAGTCAGGAACACAAGCTATTAGAGTAGCCAAGTCAGGAACTGAAAGATAGATTTGGGTATCGTCATTGTAGAGGTGATATTAACTTATTAGTTAACCAAGATCATAAGTGTAGAGAAAATTAGATGTCCAAAGACTGAGCCTTGGGGGACTCCAACAGTAAGGGGGTGTGGAGAGGATGTGGTGCCAGAGTGAGTGACACTGAAGGTCCTATCTGTGAGATAATATGAATGCCAGGAGAGAGCAAGACCCTGAATGTCCATGGATGAGAGGGTTTGGAGAAGGAGAGGATGGTCTGTATTGAAGTGGAAGAGAGATATAGGAGGATGAGAATAGAGTAAAGGCCTTTAGATTTAACGCAGACCTGAACTCAGAACATCCTCTCCGCTCATCCTCTCCATTTCACAACCAGTGCTGCTCAGATACCCCTTTTCACAATACGAAATGAATTCGTATCCGGGTATCCAGATATCTAGATCCGAATCGGATATCCAAATCCAAACTTTTTGGTATCTGAGTAAACTCGGATATCCAAACCCAATATCCTAGATATCCGGTCGTATTCGGATACTGAAAGTGCCTTTCGGAGGTCTCTCTCTCTCTCATCTGATCGATCCCACGCCGCCATTAGTGTTGGGCGAACATCTGGATGTTCGGGTTCGGGGTGGTTCGGCCGAACATGCCCCTGATATTCGGCATGTTCGAGCCGAACCCCGAACCCAACCCGAACATGTCCCTTTGGGGCCCCTATAGGGTCCCAGCATAAAGGGAGAGCATGCCCCGAGCGCGGGGGGGTCGGAAATTCCCCCCACCCCTCCCCGCTAAGCTCTCCCTTCTGCCGGTACCCTATAAAATAAAATTTAAGTGCCCTGAAAGTACCTGAGGAGGAGGGCAGCAAGAGGGCAGCCGGAGATCCTAGGCGCTAGTACCATCTGGTACTTCCGCCCTCTCTTGACGCACTTCCTGTTTACATTTGAAGTCGCGTCAAGAGTGCGCAGAAGTACCGCGATGACGCGAACGAGGGTACGCGTCATCTACATGATGACACGTACCCTCATACGCGTCATCGCGGTACTTCTGCGCACTCTTGACACGACTTCAAATGTAAACAGGAAGTGCGTCAAGAGAGGGCGGAAGTACCAGATGGTACTAGCGCCTAGGATCTCCAGCTGCCCTCTTCCTGCCCTCCTCCTCAGGTACTTGCGGGACACTTACATTTTATTTTATAGGGTACCGGCAGAAGGGAGAGCTTAGCGGGGAGGGTTGGGGGGCATTTCCGACCCCCCCCACGCTCGGGGCATGCTCTCCCTTTATGCTGGGACCCTATCGGGGGCTATGTTCGGCCGGACACGGCTGTGTTCAGCCGAACAAAGAAGGCCTGTTCGAGTTCGGGCAGGGTGCCTGAGCACCCTCCCGAACACCACGAGGTGTTCGGCGGAGCCCGAACCGAACTCGAACAGGCCAAAATCGGGGCGAACCCGAACAGTGGCAAACACTGTTTGCCCATCACTAGCCGCCATCCACCGCTGGGATGGCGGCGAAGGGGATTTTGACTTCTGCTCGCATATCTGAACTAACTATCCACCCGGATTTCAGAAGGGAAATCCGAGTTTGCTCGGATAGTGCTATTTGGATAAAAAAAATACAAACTCCTATTCAAAAGTCGGATAGTGGAAAAAGTTTGGATTATCTGGGTAGTTCGGATAACCGAATATTGGATGAGCGCCACTGTTCACAAGCATAATAACCTTTAAATTAAAAATACATTTCTTTGTTACAGCTGATACAAATCCTAAAATAAATCTGAACGGTTTCTACTTCCTGATTCATGGAAGCAGACATATTGTTAAGAGCCTGTGCTTTCAAATGAGCTTATCTGCCATCTCTGCTGTGGCAGTCATGTGACACAGGGGAGAGGTAAAATTACAACTTGGGATTAGACACAAAGGAATAAATACATACAGAGTGTTTTTCTCTATGTTTTCCTTCTGTGCAAGAAAGAGTTCAGGTCAAATTTAACAGTTTCCAGGTAATTGGTTACTTTGAGTAGGGCAGTTTTGGTTGAGAGACTTGAGCAGAATCCAGATTGGAGATCATTGAAGTTGAACAGAGAATAATCAGTGAGATGACAGAACAGGAATGAGTCAACATGGTGCTCAAATAGTTTGGGAAAAAAGGGGAGAAGAGAGATAGGGCAGTAGTTGGACAGGGAGGAGTGTTCAAGAGAATGCTTTTTGAGTATAGACATGATGTGGTCTTGCTTAAGTGTGAAGGGAAGGTGCCTTTTGAGAAGGGTTGAAAGGGGAGGTTAAGGCAGGTGTAATGGTAGAGGAAGTGGATAGCTGAGTAATAAGGAGAGAAGGAATGGGGTCAAGGAGGCATGTAGTGGGAAATGAATTAGAGATGAGGGAGGAGACAGTGAGTTCAGATAGTGGTGATAACACAGTTAAAGGAGATATAAGGTTTGGGGTTTGTATGGAAAGGATTCTGGGTGTAGCTTTCCTGGTGTTGGTGACTTTGTCACTAAAGAAGGAGACAAACTCTTCAACTGAGAGTGGGAGGTTAGGGTGGGGACCGGAGGGAGTTGAAGAGATTAGGAAGGAAAAGTATGAGTGTCTGGCTGCTGAGAAGGCCTGGCTGAGTGTGTGTAGAGTCTCTATGTAACTCTGGAAGTGCTCAGGTAAAAAAAAAAATCGCTAATACTGTTCAGCTACTCGGGAGCAGAGTTTCAGACAAGACAAGAGCTTGTAAGAAATTCTGATCGGGGCAACACTCTAGCGTGACCATAATGCACCCGCATGAGTATGTGTGAGAAACTACATGCTACTGTGCAGGAGTGGCTGTGCTCGTGTGACTGTAGCACAGCTGCGCTTTTACCAGAAGAAGCATGGCCTCGATCAGCTGAAGAGTCCTGTCAGCAAGGATTGGAGGACAGATTGGAAAGCCTCTGAAAGATCCAAACATGTTCCTATCCTTAGGTAAGTATTTACATTGTACATTAACAATGCCTTGGGCTCTGTTTAAGAGCTGAAAGTCAAAGATCAGATTTTACAGTGGGACATCTGTGGGGAAGAATTATGAAGTGCCATAACATCTGCGTAAAATGAATTATCAGGTGCAAAGTTGCTTAAACAATATGCAAATGATTTTTTTTTAAAGTTATCAAGGTGAAACTGTTATCCTCTAATTAAACAACTCCTCTATTACATTACCTCATTAAATGCCTGCTGCCAAAGCTAAGGCACAAAGCAAATTAACAATACATGCAAACACCTTTTGTGGTGGGCCTTAACTTTGAAACTGTGCCTTTGTTTGAAGGCACAGTAAAATGTTTATTTACACCATTAGCTGTACCCATAATATGGTTTGCTTAAATTTATATTCTCTCATACTGCACCTTTTTCAGTTTATGTGCTTCAGTTCCATTAGATATAACCATTCTAATCTCACTTTAGAGTGCACACTCAAACACGCACCACCTTATAGACCCGACCCAACACACACATACACACACACACACTCATGCACACACATACGGCACACATACCACACAGCACACACACATACACACTTAAATACACACACCACACATACACACACACACACACACTCACGCACACACATATATGGCACACATACCACACAGCACACATACATACACACGTAAATACACACACCACACATACACACACACTACAGTAACTCATGCATACACACATGCACATATTTGCACACATGCATACACACATGCACACCACACAAACATTGACACACACACACACACACACACACACACACACACACACACACACACACACACACACACACACACACACACACACTGTTGCTTGACAGTTAGCTCCAAGGACCTTACATTGCATGTAAAATCAATGTGGATGAGACTCATCACATCTCATTTCTCCACACTAAGCAATAATTCAACTGAGTTTTGCACTGAGAAGGGTTGCTTCTGTCTGGATTTGAACCAGTTATCTCTTTTTAGCCTCAAGAGTAATCTGATCTGCTCTTGTTATTGCATGTACAATATGCCATCCCCCTCACTGCTTTTATCCACAGGGCTATATTGTAAAGCTAATGAAGGCTGAGGGGAGTGCATTGGGTATAACCTGCGATCTGCTGCTGTTGCTGATGAGATAAATACAGCAACAGTAGGAATATCCTGGATTAATTAATAGAGCATTGCAAAGAAAAATGAAGATGGGCAGTGTGCTGTAACCTACAGCAAGACATCAAATGTTAATGAGAATCATCTGGAAAAAAAAACTGGTTAGTGTTGTTTATTAGACTCAGTGGGCATTTCATACAGTGGTCTTTCCATTGCTATGTCAATGTGTGGTCTAATAATATAAATTACATTTCTATAACTACACTAATAAATAAGTTGAAGTATTAGTGAAATAGCATGCATTTGCTGGCTCTGCTTTAAAATGACAGATTCTGTCCAAGAACAAATAAATATATTAAGGACATCACAATTATACACAATGTAAAGTGTAAAACAATATTGTGAGTGAGAGCAATAGTCTGCACTAGGAAGGGGGGGGGGGGGGGAACGGGAGGCAGCGGGGGCTGGAGCAGCGTTTCTAGACAAGAAGAACAATTGTTCACATTCACTATAAAAAGCTAGGAGTTGATTCTCAGATGAAGCTCATGAACAGTAAAAATATCTCCATAAGCAGAAATCTCTTATTCAGAAGAGGATGTGCAGGAGAGGAATGTGCTGCTGTGCTTACAGCCTGTACACTGAGCAAGAGGAAGCACAAGTAACGCAATTCCTGCGCATTTGTATACAAGAATACATGCGATTATAAGAGAGAGGGCGAGATAAGTAAATTAAGTAAGTGAAGTGCCTGGTGCTGAGGCTGTTGGAGTCTTGCTCCGCCTTCTTACCTGAGAACTCCAGTCCGTGCTTTAATGCTGAATATCCACTCTCTCTATAGCACTGACAGCAGAAGATCGCTGGAGCTGTCCAGACCCCAGTGCTGAATTATCATTCTCCTGAATGCAAGGCGTTCGCTGGGAGCTGTCCAGACCCCAGTGCTGAATTATCATTCTCCTCAATGTAAGACGTTCGCTGGGAGCTGTCCGGACCTCTGTGCTGAATATCTAGTCACTTTCTCATAGTAGACTATCGCGCTTCCTCCTTTCACTGAAGCTGGGAAGCACTCTCACTGCTTTCTATGTAGACCCTGTTGACTTCAGTGCTGGCTTCTCCTCATCGTGATTTTGTTTTCAGTTCAGCATTAGCAAGCTTATTAGCACTCCAAAGAATCAAGAAACGAACACAAATCCTAATTGGCTGTTAGATACTCTTAAAGAAGCAAACGCTGGAACTTTGACTCATCTTGACAGAGACAAACTTTCCTGAGCTGATACATGCCTGATCCTTTATTCCGGCTGTTAAGGATTCTTTATTCCTGATACGCAGGGTTCATGTATTCAAACTGGAAAGGTTAGTGAGCTTAATGCAGTGATTTGTGAAAAACTGCTGTGCATGCAACTCATCTGTTGCTTGCCACTATATCCTTCTGGTGGCCAACTGCAACTACGGACTGAAAAGGCAATTGCTGGTCAACTCCCAGTTCAGAGACAGTGTTTTCTTCTTCTTAGGTGCAGTCAATTATTGGCGAACTGAGGACCCTTAAAAAAACAGCTATCAAAACTGCTTCCTCACACATAACTGTTGTAGAAACGACTGCTTTCTGCTCTGAATATGGAAACTCCCTAGAACTTGACACCTCAGAAAGTAGTGTGGATCTAGGAGTCTCTCCCTTGAAATGCACCAGTTCTTCTGATTCTTATGGCTTGAAGGTAAGACAGCAGATTTTAATATATAAATGAACCTGTATCTAAACAAGTCAGCATTCAAACTGTAGAACTGGCTATGATGCAAAAGACCATTATGTAATGTTTATATGAAGCCTCTTACAATATTTCTATCGCTAGACACACTTTAGGCAGAAATGCATATACATTGAACCGCATGTATTAAACTCTTATGCTTTACTCCTTTGGCCAGGAGCAGTGATGTACTATATTAGTTGTAGTATCAATAAAGCAAAGTGAAAGGACATTCCTGGTTGTACTTGCCTTTAAGAAGTATATGTAAACACAGATAGCTGGTAGGTAGCTAGAGAGAAAGACAGAGCAATTACAAATCAAAATGTACCAGCTGGACATCACTACAACATAGTGCTAGGGTTAATGCTGCTAGGGTTAATTTCCACAGTGATGGTGACCTTTTCCAAAGCCTCTGTTAAAACAGTGACTGTGAGAAATGTTTCCTATAAATTTGTGCTGGGCAGTTTAGTCCCTGAGCAGCAGCAGACCTGTCATCACAAGCTGCATTTAACTCTTTACCATCCAGAGCCCACTGGCAAAAGGAGCCCTGCTCTAATGTTCATTATTATCTGCATGCTGAGGTCTGTGAGATCTGATAAACTAATACTTTCCTTTAAAAATAATGAATGATTTGGCATGTTAATTAGCCAAATGGATTATTCAAAAGGTAGAATGCTTATAGATTATTTTTGTTTATGTTTGACATAGGTCCAGACTCCACATGACCTAACGTTGCACTTAGTAGGTAAGGGTCAGGCAGGGATTACAGAGATTTAGCACACTCTGTATGGAATGAAACAGTTGTTTCTTGTGTTTGAAATGTGTGTGTTTAATCAATTTAGGAAGAAAAGCATTCTGAATGAAATTACTGTTATGGGGTTGTACTCTTCAGCAGTCTGCCTAAGAGGGAAAAAGTAGTAATTAAAGTGCAATTACTCACAGCAACCAACCATAATTCCATTTTTACTCCTCTAAAATAATAACCTGGAATGGGCTTGATGTTATGGGTTATTGTGAGCAGACCACCATTACTGTCTCCATCACTGAATAATTACAGAAAAAAAAATGTCTTATGATGACACACTTACACTTCCATAAAAGTGATACAGGCTTCATGTCTGTGTATTGTACAAACACACGCTCAGTCTATTCTATCTAGTCTAAAATTAAATTGTAGGCTTAACCTAATGGGAATTCTATATAGAAGATATAGAAGATAAAATTACTGGTTCACTGTTCAGTGGAGCCCTACATTATTTTTATTTATTGATCAGTTGACTAAGTATCAATAGCTTGAAGGACATATCCTGAATTTATTTTAAACCACTGATATAGTCAGTGTCTTCTATGCTGAACTTGCTCTTCCATAAGGTATATGGTAGGTGTATTACTTCCCACCAAAGATGAAGCCAAGCCACATATAAAAAAAATATGATCAACATTTCCTCAAGGCCGACCATCAACTTTTTCACTAAGTGACAGTAACTCACTTATTGTCTTTAAAAAAAAAAGATCCCATTTTCCATTTTATTGATATGGATAAGAGCTTACCAGGCAGTAGAAACCTACATGTAGAAGTATTTTTACGATAATTACTACAGCACCACTTTTTGTTTCCCGTGAAAGGCATTCACAAAAATTACTGCAAAAACAAGTCCCAGAATGTTATAATAATATGCCTGAGGAAAATATTCTAGGGTTTGTAGTTATTTAGTACATCCCGGAATGTCAACGTGACCAAGCATCTTTCAAGATGCCAAACGATTGTCGTTCGTCTGTATAGTGCCTGATGAGCCCACCTCCTCTCCCACTGTCTCCACGGGGTTTGAGACGCTAATATCTTAGCTGTGGCAGTCTGTATTACATGTTTATCAGATCGGCTTCAATAAACATTTGCACTGAAGGTGCCAGCCTTTCTTGCTTTTCTTTCTGGTCATACTGTATCATATTCTCTTATTATATTATATGATAATTACATGATTGAATACACATCATTGGAACATTTTGCTTAGTAGGATAACCATATTAGTATGCTCAGTACTTAGGAGCTAGGTAGTTAATAGTAGTGATAGACTCTGGCTAATTTGGCATAGCCTGAATTTTTATATAATTGCACAAACATTTTATCTAAATTTAGCTAATCTTAATTCTTCTAAAGTGAGCAGGTTTCCCTTGACCTGTATTATCACAAAACTATTTGCAGTTCACCTTAACAGCTGTTCTAACCAATATTCTCTTAACTCTAACACCCCAACCCTAATTCTGCTAACTTTTTTTCTCCTAATCCTAACTCTTGGCCTTGGAAAATTGGGATTGGGAGAGTTAGTACTTCACAATTTGTTTAGGAGAGTTGAGGATTGGTTTAAGGAGAATTTGTAGACCATCAGGAAAATTTCACCTAGACAGCATCAACACCTTACTGAGACAATGGACATTGCTGGATATCTAATGGGTTTGATTGTAATGCCAATGCCTTTAACTTGTTAAAATCACAAGCAAAGGTTTATTTTATTAGTTGTAAAATATCAAAATTGAACTAAACAGGCAAATACTTTGAGAATTCCACTTGTGTATTCATGACAAATCTCCCAATTAAAAAAATATGTCAATTTGGACATGCCTGCAATTAATTTTGAAAGTCCACCCTATTGGTTACCTGGCACCCAAGTTCAAATCCTAACGAGAACACCTTATGCAATAAGTTGGTATGCTGTCCCTATTTTTGAATGGCTTTTCCCTGAATGTCACTTTTGATCTCAGAACATGGAAGAGCTGTTACATGCAATATATTATGAACTTCTTCGAGGAAAACACATAGTGAAAGTGAAGTGAGTTGTTCAATGTTCACTTTAAAACATTTAAAGAATGATAGTGCCTTATAAATACAATGAAGAGATTTAGACTTTATGTGTGGGTAATAAGTAAGAGATCCATGTTGTTGTGTTTTTATACCTTGACTCATGGTGTTCTTATTTATGTGCTCAAAGTCATAATCAATATGTTAAACCTTAATTTGTGTTAGCTTTTGTGGTCAATGACCAAAATATTTATGTGAAGTTGTTATCACAGAAGCCTTAAGCTACCTTTAGGATATTTACTTGTGGAGTACTTGAAACTTGGATTTAGTCACTGTTCCTTACTTTGTAAAAGGTTTGGCAAGTGAAGAATGTCTTATTGATATGTGATGTGGTTTATGAATCTTAAATACAAATACAGATAAAACCGTTTTCCTACAGAGTTATTAACCTTTGTGGGACTAAGTACTTAGATTTGTCCTATTTTCAGAGCCATCCACTCAAAACTAAGACCTAGATGTAGTGGAGGAAGAAGCTGAAAGGTGGTATATTGATATAATCTGGCTTAGTGTGACATTGCTTACAAATTTGGGTGCAATCATATCTTATTCGGACAGTAAACATTTGCAATGTGCAGGAAATGCAAGCTACTATGACTTCCTGCACATCAGCAGCCATGCCCATGTTCAAATAGTGTGATCTATGGCAATTAACAGAAAAGCATGCATGGGTGTGCATAATTTCCTTATTCGCTGCTACAGATTACACTGTCTGATGAGCATACCATTTACATCATTTATCAAAGACGTGTGGTGGCCCTGAAGTGCAATCCATCTTTCTTTATTTTGTATTTAGAGCAACATGCATGCATGTGCATGTACTCATGTGCAATGTGTTAAAAATGTGGAAAAAAAAGGTAAAAAGTAAAACACGGTACCGCTCGATCCTCATCATTATTATTGTTATGGCTAGCCATATGAGTACAGGCATGAGCTAATTTGGATGTTGGGTATTACTGACAGACCAGCAATGGTGCATATTACCAATATTCTATGATCAGCTTGCCTGATTCCTAACCCTAACCCCAAAAAAGTAAACCTCTATCTACAAGCTTAACTCTAAACCCTTCACCAAACCCCTCACCAAAACAAAACCCCTCACCAAAACAAACCCCTATCCTTGTGCCTGACACTAACCCTCTACCATAGCAAACTTTTAATATTGACTTAACACTAGACCTCTTACTAAAAGCTAAGTCCTTCTTAAATGCCATACCCAGAACCTCATCTCCCCGACTATTAAATCTATCCACACTCAACTCTTTCCCCTAACACTTACCTTCCTAAGACTACCTACCACACTGCCCAGAGCTCAGTGTTGTCATACCCATGCCCCAGTACCAAGATCTAGAGCTCCCTAATGATGTTTGTATTTCCTGCAACCGATATCTTGAGCTCATCAATATTATAGCTGAACACCAGCACCGATGTCCAAAGCTCGACTATACCATAGCCAATCCCCTGTGCTCATTTCCAGAGCGCAGCTATATAATAACCAAGCCCCAGTGCTGGTAACCACTATCTGAAGCTCCCAGCAATAAGTAGCAAAGCCTCGACAACTGCCGCATAAGCCCCATTTTGGCTTAAAGGCTCAGTGGCAGTGCCTGATTCCCAAATCATTTGGGGATATATTGCAAGGAAATATGGATCCATATGGATGCTTGGTTAGGCATTCAATTAATTGCATTTTTGCATCAGGCTTATGATTTTTATTGCTCCAGACAAGTGGAAAAATAGGAAGCCTTGATGACAAATTAAAATATCTCAAAGTCAGGGTTCCCAGTCAGTGTGTGGCAGGAATGCAGCTGAAATAGATGGAGCAGGCATTCTTCATGCAAGCTGGAAGAAAGACAGGAGAAAAAAGTGTATATACTACCCACACACACTGGCTCAGCCACCCTGGCCATTCCCCCGATGGCATAAGGGATAAGGGCTTAATAAGTATTAAGAAAGGGGTGGCAAATTAAAGATTTATTTGTCAAGGAGTCATCATGTGTTAAATGGAGAGAAACCAGATTTCTACTGTTCCTAGGGCTATTGTCTTGAAAAGTGCCAACTCTGTTTTGGATTACCATACTGTGATTGAGAGGAATGAAGGAAACTTCAGTGGGTGCAGTCTGTACTACACTTTCTGGCAAGAAAAAAACAGCTCTGTTCCAATAGGTATAGTGTGTGATATGCAGGGACAACTGACAGAGCATATACAACATTGTCTGACATTCCAAAATTGCACTGCTTTACGTGTCTTTGCCCACAGTGTAGTGCTTCCACAATCAACATTATTAATTGGAGTAAGAACTGCAGTAGCAATGCAGGTGTTGTGGATTGCTATAAAACATTTGGCCACCTGTGTTACATAATGTGCAAAGCTACGTGTTTTCATTTCCTACAAAAATGTACGCTATCCAGGTTGTCTCTTATTTACATCGTCTGCCATGCTTGGAAATAAATGATATCTCTAGATAGAAATGTAAGAAGGATTTACATTTTAATTGCAAAGAATACAAGTGGAAAAGTAAAACATTTTACCAGTGTATGGATAGAAGAAACCTGGTCCTTTAACAGGTATGAATTAATAAAGTGTGCAGTTATAATACAGTTTTATAGAAGTCAAAACTAGAGGTGGTCAAGCAACTTAAAAAAAAATCTGCAGACAGTTTGGGTTATGCATGGATTTAGTATAGTGAGTATAGTGAGTAGGGGCATCAAACCAAACAAGTAATATACTGGTCATGTGATTATTTTGGATTTGCAATGTTTTCAACAGTGTTTTGGTGCATCACCCCTATCAATCATCACCTAATTAATATCTCAAATGCTACCCTTCCTAATCCTAATCCAATCCTTCAGCCAAACTCTTTCCTTATCATAACTCCCCCAATGCTGGCTCTTTTTTGGTGCCTTGGCCTAACCTTCACCTTCCCAAAGTTCAAACCCCTTTCATATCTTACACTTGCAGCCCTAAGAACTACTCCTAAAATACATTTCCAAAATAATAACCCTCCTAATCGGCTCACATTACCTGAATACTTGCCCTCCCTTGTTCTATTTAGTTTCAGCATACAAATCCCTTAGGGTCCTTTTACACTTAATCAGTTGCTCTCAGTTATAACTAAAAGAAAACTGACCTTCAAAGTAATGTCCATGTTTTCCTATAGCACCTTTCACACTTAACATGTTTTAACTGAAATCTTCTTCTCAATGCACTTCTATGGAAAAAAAAAACGCATACCAAAGCCCACTAACGCATACTAATGCATACTAAAGGTAGCCATACACCGGTCGATTTGCCATCAGATCCGACCAACAGATAGATCCCTCTCTGATCGAATCTGATCAGAGAGGGATCATATGGCTGCCTTTACTGCAAACAGATTGTGAATCGATTTCAGCATGAAACCGATCACAATCTGTGAAGCTGCCGCCGCCCCCCGGGCCCTTCCCCCGCATACATTACCTGCTCCGGCCGGCGCGTGTCCCCTGGTCTCCGCTGTCTTCTTCTCCGTGTCCGGCTCCAGCCTCACTGAACTTCCTGCCAGGGAAGTTTAAACAGTAGAGGGCACTCTACTGTTTAAACTTTCTGCCGGGACAGGAAGTTCAGTGAAGCTGGAGGAGCCGAGTACGGAGAAGGGACAGCGGAGAGAGCTGGGACACGCGCCGGCTGGAGCAGGTAATGTATTGCCGCTAGCGTCGGTCATCAGGCATTCGAACGCCGCTATCGATGCACTCCTGACCCGCAGGCGATCAAGCAAAATTTTCCACATGGACGTATCGATGGGAATCAACGGGAACGATTGATTTTTTATGGAAATTGATCGTTCTGTCAGCGTTCGTTTTCACAACGATTTCACAGCAGATTCGATCACAGTGATCGAATCTGCTGTATATCGGTGGGAGAATCGTTAGGTGTATGGGCCCCTTAACACACACTAACGCATTCCAACTGATTAAGTGTAAACGGGGCCTAATGCTCATCTCTACATCTTGCCAATAACAGTGTTACTGGACCAGGCACTTGCTGGCACCTCCCATAATAGTTCTAATAGGCTTTGAGCAATCCACCCAAATGTATCAAGAGAGTGTGCAGACAAATCACCTCTTTCCACAGTTTACCCATTATACACTAATGGGTAAACTGTGGAAAGAAGTGATTTGTCTGCACACTCTCTTGATACATTTGGGTGGATTGCTGATGTTTATGAAAAAATGCTCATAATTAACAAACATTGCCATTATGGACTTTCATGGACTTAAAATGTTTGTTTCATTAAAATAAAACAAAATATAACCGGTTGTGTTTTGCTAATTTCTGCTATCAGTTAAAGGATCCCAGAGCCCAAATGAAGATGAGATACGGGGGGAACAGGCATGTATGGTGAGCTGTCCTGATGCTCACCGTGACCCGAAGCCGACCAGAAGGTGAGGCCAGGAGGGCACTACAGGTACCGGAGGGGGCAGAAGGAGAGCGGGGGGAGCACTGAGCATCAGGACAGCTCACCATACGTTTCTTATCTTCATTAACAAATGTTTACAGCCTTCACCTAGAGAGTGTTGCATTAAAGTTACAAATTAGTGTTTGCACACCTGCAGAAGAACTTATTTTAATCAAACCTACAATAGCCTAGATTTATAAATAAAGATTCTAGTTGTGAATGCATGGTAATGACTGTAATCACACAGCAATTCATTTATACATCTTTAGCAACTCTCTGCTCTTTTGTGGTTCAGGAAAAGGGAGGGAACATTTGCCCCTTAGTAGCTGTCAATAAAAACAAGCCTGCTGATATTTGTTGGATCAGGTATGTTATGTACTCTGCTGTTGTCCTTTGCTCTCCAGCAGTAGTAAATCATGCCCAGAGTGTTAAAAAAGTATACCATACAGAATGTCACTGATATATGAGCAGTTTTGTAATTTCATACAATTAAAAACTACATTGCTTTGTATAATCCACAGCCAACCAGTTTCTAGATATTGTATACCAGTAAATTCAATACTGGCTCTCTTGGTGAAGCCACACTCAATGGCTAACTATCCAATCAAGAATAGTTAGGCGTGCAAAAGATCCTATCTTGGACACCACAGGTTACGTCTATGCCAGTAAATTCAATGCATTATTTATTGCAAAAAAAAAACAAAAAAAACTTAATACATTCCTATGCATGTTGACAACAATTTGGCCTTGCATTCATAAATGAAAAAGATTAATGAGGCAAGATAAAGTCTATTTAACTATTTTTTTTCTTTAGCTGCACTTAAATGTTTTATTTGTCATTCAACTAATGGAAAAAGACAGGAAGCTCCTGGAGAGTTGTATTGCTGCAGAGAATTGTCCCTCATGTCCTGTCTCTGATACCACCAATAGAACTTTGTAGCTTTTTATGAAAACTGGTAGTGGTAGCTATGAAAATTTGTAGTCACAGGAAAAACAAAAAAAAACTAGTCAGAGATTCTAATTCTTCTCTGCTGGAAGAAAAATATTGCTGTTTATCTCTCTTGTAAAGATATCTCCACTCCCTGTCGAAACTGGAAATTGAGGACAAAGCACAACAATAAGCATCCACAAGAGAGTCTTTCCGTACCAATAATAACATAATAAATACATTATCCGCCCCCTGAAGTTAGTTATTATAATACTAATAATTCTGGACAAAAATAGATGGATTGCTGCTCAGTACTTCATCGACAGAACATCTTATGCTGTACATGAAAGCTGAATCTGGACCTGGAAACACTTGCCTTCTCATATTTAACATGGTGTTGGTATTATTTTAAGGCTGGAGAACAATTTTAAATTTAGCATCTCCTTTTCTTCCCAAACTCCCACAATATAAAAGTGTCCTTATTCATTACCATAAGGAAAATAAGAAGACAGAGCCTGGAGCGTAACTAGAAATCACCGGGCCCCCCTGCAAAAATTTGGATGCCCCCCCTCTCTGGGACCCACTCAAGGCCATTTTGGGGAGCAGTAGGGGTCGCGGAATGAGGGGAAAGCGTGTCCACAAATCAGCGGGGAGGGACAGTCCCCCCTCCCTCACCTCGGGCTCTCCCCTTAGCCCGCTCCCCTCCTGGATCAATCATCAGTGGCAGCAGGCGGCGGGAAGGAACACATACCTCCATCTGCTATGGAGGTCTATCTCTAAGTGCTACACACTACTTCCTGTTTAAACAGGAAGTAGCATCAGACACTTAGAGATCGGAACCTCCATTGCGTGGATGGAGGTATGTGTTCCTGCCTGCTGACACTGATGATTGATGCAGGAGGGGAGCGGGCTGAGGGGAGAGCCTGAGGTGAGGGAGTGGGGACTGTTCCACCTCCCCGTCAATGTGTGGCCACCCTTTCCCCTCATGCTGCGACCTCTCCTGCCCACCAAAACAGCCCCCCCTCCCGAGGGTGCAGGGGCTGCATCCCCTATAGTTACACCAGTGGACATAGCTGAAAAAAATCACTGCATCCTGACTTGACCAGGCCACCTCAAATTCAGAGTGCTTTTGTAGTGATTCATTTTGGAGTGTCATTCCGTTTAACTTCCTACTTATAACCTGATGTCTATTTTCTTTGACTTTGAACCAGTCCCTTTATGTTGTTATCAATTACATTGCAACCTTAACTGGATTCAGACACATCAGCAATAACTTTTGTAAACAGACAAAACTTTTAGAGCTGTAGGATCAAGTTCTTCTTGCCATCCAGGGCCGGATTTGTACTCTTTACCGCCCAAGGCCACTGTCACCGGCCTCCCCCCTTCAGTATAGGTAGCGAGATGACCCCTGCCCCTTCCCTCCAGTATAGGCAGCCAGATGACCCCTTACCCTTTCCTCTAGTATAAGTAGCCTGATGACCCCCCCAGTATAGGTAGCCAGATGATCCCTCCCAGCTTTCCCTCCAGTATAGGTAGCCAGATGACCCCTCCCCCTTTCCCTCCAGTATAGGTAGCCAGATGACTCCCTTAATCCCACCTTCCCTCCCACCCCCTTCAGTATAGGTAAGCAGCTTGCCTTCACACCACAACAGCCATCAGTGTCACTCAGCTCGTCTACAGTGCAGAAGCTTCCTCTTTCTTTCTGTCTCCAATGCCTGCCAAATCCATATCCATCGACCACAATGCAAACGTGCACAGAGAGCAAGGTGGCTGTTGCAGAGGTGGCTAGCAGCAGAGTACCATGGTCAGGCGCTCGCCTGATCTCCCTGCGTTGCAGAATGTGCAAGCTTGCAGTTTAGCCTGCTGCTTTGGTGCCCTTGCTTCTGTGGTGCCCTGTGGTGCCCTAGGCCATGGCCTAGGCTGGCCTTGGCCTAAATCCGGCCCTTTTCCCCCACCTTCCCTCTAGTAGTGGTAGCCTGATGTTTCCTCCCGTATAGGTAGTCAGATGACCCCTCCCCCGTTCTCTCCAGTAAAGGTAGCCAGATGACTCCCTTAATCATTCCTTTTCCCACCTCCCCTTTCAGTATAAGCAGCCAGCTTGCCTTCACACCGCAGCAGCCATCAGCTCGTCTTCAGTGTAGAACCTTCCTCTTTCTTTCCATCTCCAATGCTGCCCACGTCCATACCTGCCAGCCACAATGCAAATGTGCACAGAGAGCAAGGTGGCTCCTGCATAGGTGGCTAGCAGCAGAGTACTGCGGTCAGGCACTCGCCTGATCTCCCTGCATTGCAGCATTTGCAAGCTTGCAAATGCTGCACCAGTTTAGCCTGCTGCTTTGGTGCCCTTGTTCCTGTGGTGCCCTAGGGCATGGTCTATGTGGTCTTGGCCTAAATCCGACCCTGTTGCCATCTATCATTTGTAACACCCCTACATTGTCATAGGTAGCGCAGTGGCAATTATCAGTGACAATTATTTCTCAGTGCTCTTCTTCTTCTAATAAACTTCTACTCTAAAGTCCTTAAAATACTATGAGTTACCTTTGCAAAATAAGTGATGATATATAATATAATCTGGTGTAGCCATAGGTGTGACCGAGACATCACTGCACCAGTCACAGTCCAGGAGGCAGAAGTTCATAGGCTGCTCTGCAAGCTCAACCCCAGGAAGGCCTCAGGCCCGGATGGTGTTTCATCAAACTACCTAAGGACCTGTGCGGATCAGTTGGCCCCGGTGCTCACTACCCTGTTCAGTAAGTCGCTTGAGGAAGGCACAGTCCCCTCCTGTCTCAAGAGGTCCACAATCGTACCAGTCCCCAAAAAGCCAGGCAGCACAGACCTCAACAACTTCAGACCCGTGGCCCTAACACCTACCATCATGAAGGTTCTGGAACGGCTAGTCCTCGCTCACCTCAAACGCACCACTGATGCACTGCTTGACCCACTCCAATTCGCATACAGGGCCAACAGGTCCATTGAAGATGCCATAAACGTCAGCCTTGCTTACATCATGGAGCACCTCGACAGGCCTGGCTCCTACACCAGAATCCTATTCCTGGACTTCAGCTCGGCCTTCAATACGATCTGCCCAGACATCCTGGTTGATAACCTGGCGCAGCTCGGTGTCGACCCCACACTTCGCGCATGGCTCAGGAGCTTCCTCACAGATAGGACACAACAGGTCAAGCTCGGCAACTGCTCCTCCAGCGAGAGAACCAACACAGGGGCACCTCAAGGGT